>NC_068393.1:14215235-15654793 GCF_023724105.1 Carassius gibelio
AATTGATGCTGATAAATAAAAAACCTGTAATGTTGTCCGTTAACCGATATAGAACTGTTCTGTTAGTAGTTTGTGCAGATGCTCTAACACATTGAGCATTGCATTAATATGACTGATATGCAGTTATTAATGTGTGATAGACCTTATGCCGAAACGTTGCAGACCTTATGAGTCTGTATTGTGGCGTCTGCTATTCCTCCATTACCCTTTAGTAATTTAATTAAAGAGGGAGAAATGATTGAGTTGACTAGAAACCGGATTACCTCACTGTCATCTGTGTGGCATATTCTCACACACATTGTGAGTTTATACACAGATTTATTTGCATTGCCCTTTCTGATATTTCCCTAAATCACGTACCTCTATGGAACATCTCTCTTGGCGTGACCAGCCTGCGGAGCCAATGTGCCCCGCGGGACAAATCGGCCTGGGCGGCGCGCTAATTGAAACGTGTCGGCGACTCATTGACGTCTTGGCTCTTGTTTCAGGGCTATTTCAAACCACAATGCTGATTGCTGGTTTCAGATCACGGAGGGAAAAATCAATATGGCTTGAGAGATCAGAAACTACTCTTTGCAGGTTTAACTCTTGCTGTAACCTACAGATCCACCTGCTGTGTGCTAGTAAAATAATACATCTATCGCCACAATAATAGTCTTATTTGAACTCCTTTAATGATTTTTAGGTCTCCATTTAAGAAACAAAATGTAAAAAATTTACTATATTAACTATAAATACTAAATAATAGTCGTAATTTGAAATACAGTACTTTTGTTTATTACATTAAGCCAGGCTTTTTCAAAATTTTCAATTTTCTTTTATTTTTTTTCTGTAGCTTAAATAAATGGCGTAAATGCAGTTCTGTGGAGGGCTCACTGAACAAAACCAAAAACAAAAACATCAAAGGAAAAAAAAAACATGTTATTTTATATTTTACATGTATATACAGTATCACCTCTTTTCTTAGTCTTCTGTTAACACATTTACAGCTTTACCACATTTTAAGAATTATTTGAGAGGTCCCTAAACTCCATTAAAAAAATTATCACTTAAAATATATTCGATCTTTTCCACTGACGTATTTCTTTCAGCCAACGTCCTATATTTGGTGCACAAATACTTTTCCAATTTAGAAATAAGCCGTTTTATATGTGTATGTATATTTATAAATATATATTCTGTCTTTTTTAACTTGATCTCCTTAGGGTATAAATGAAATAAAAAGAGTAGGTGACCGTGGGTAACACCAAGGGTAATCCCTTTCACACCTTTTCAATGATAGCATATCTTTAAATGTTTGTAATAATCAGTATGGGACTAAAACAAAACAGAGGGTTGAAGGCACCTGAGTATTTTTTTTTTCACATCATACCATACGGCAATGTTTTTACTGTATTGTTAATCAGATAACTGCAACCTTGGCAAGCATAAAAGACTTCTTTGAAAAACATTTAAAAAATCTTGCCCATCCCAAACTTTTGAATGGTAATGTGTGAGTGCATATTCACTTTGTCCATTAAGAATATTAAAGCATTTAGGGAAGGCAAGGGAAGTTGATTTGGTTGCTTTTAATGACACTGACAGCTTCAGACAGTTGGCTAAATTCAGTATTCTCCCAGGCCACCCAACTGTCCAGCTAGGAATAAATCCCACGGGGTAGCTTGGGCTTATGGTTGGTATCACAGACTGCCTCCATGGCCTTTAGATCTCCAGTGAGCAGCGGAGGGTGCCGACACAACAGCACAAACCTGAGGAGACGCTCATGGTTTTACATTACACAGCATCACTTTACTGGCGCTGCATGAGCTGGCAATTGTGATCTCCAAAGTCCCTCTGGAGAATCCGTTTAAAATCCAATAGAAGTCTTCTTTTATGAGAACCTGTAGAAAACAGCCTTTAGTCTGATAAGGAAATGTCTTTACACATCCAGACTGTGTAATATTTACCCACTCTTTTTTGCAGAACTGCTCAAGTTCAGTTCAATTTGTTTGTGAGCATTTGTGGACTGCAGTCTTCAAGTCATCCACAGACTTTCAGTGGGGTTAAAGTCTGGGCTCTGACTAGACCATGCAAGGACTTTCACCTTTTTCACCTTCAACCCGTGTGTGTTCAGTTTTGCTGTGTGCTTTGAGTCATTGTCATGTTGGAAGGCAAACCTTCTTCCCACTCCACTGTAACAAATAAAACTGCTCATTTTCTAGTTTTAAAAAACCTTTTGAGCCTCAAATACAACTTGAAACTACATAAAAATCCTGGTGAGACCCAATGTTGCCCCAACTAGTCAAATACAGTTGTCTAAACAACGAATTTCATCTTGAAATGTTAAGACTTTGTGAGTTCCCAACATGCATTGCAGCATGAATTAATTATGCAGTTACTTTTATAGCATTATTGTTTTGCTGTTTGCTGACTTCATTTAAACTTTTTTTGTAATTGTTTTATCATTATTGTTAGTTATTTGTTGTACTGTGATGTAAAGAGCTTATCTTTTTAACATTTGATGGTTGTCATCGTTCTTGAGGTTTGTTTGTCTGGTTTTGAGGCCTAGAGTAGGCCTATGTTCAACCACTTAAATCCATGTTCTGGATGTCTTAATCCTGTAACTTGTCTAACAAAGAAAGATGGAGTTGTCTGCTTATTAGACTTGTGCTTTCATATTTGTCATTTGTAAACAAACATAAACAGAAAACAGAATCTGGAAACAAAAAAAAATATAATCTCAATGACAGAAATTGTTGTTTCAGCTTCTATGACGAATTTTTCTATTAGAAAAATCTGCATTGCATGAACAAACAAATTTACATTGGCAGAACTAAAAATCTCTTGTTGACAAAACTCAAAAGTCTTACTGCATCAAGATGCTTTACTTTTTAAAGTATTCTCAACAGTTTATTACAATGATTTTCCTCAAGAATTTGATGGTATTTTGCCACATCCACTTTTCCTGCTATCCTGACAAGTGCTCCAGTCCTTGCTGCAGAGAAACACCCCCATAACAGAACATCACCACCTCCATGCTTTACTGCACGAATGGGGTTATTTGGATGGTGAGCTGTATTGGATTTCAGACAGACATATTGTTCGGTGTTGAAGCCAAATAATTAAATTTTAGTATCATCTGCCTCAGAATCTCCAAGGAGCGATTTGGCATAGCTCAGGTGTGACTGCATGTGGCCTTTCTTGAGGAGGCTTTTTTCTTGCAACCCTCCCATACAAGCCACATTTGTGGAGAATTTGTGATATTGTTGTCACATGATCACTCTTCCTGCAGCTGCTTCAGAGTTGCTGTAGGCCTCTTGGTTGCCTCTCTGAACAGTTTCCTCCTGGCTCTTTTATGCAGTTTGGAGGGACGTCCTGATCCAGTCAAGGTGAAGAAGGTGATTGATTGAGTTTACAAATTATTTTTAGGAGGTGATCCTTTGGGGTGAACAAAATGTGATTATTTTAAGGGGGGGTGGGGGGGTCTTTTCAATGCACACAGTATATATTTATTTTATTGTAGCTGTGCCAATTGCATACCACGGTTGTTCATGTGATGTAAAGATGCCAGTAGGCATGAGTGGGTGAACTTCTCATGTGAAATACAGTAAAAACTTATTTTTCTAGAAGAATGATATTGTATGTCTTCATCTCATGTGAACTTACATAATGTTAATGCTATTTCACAAAAGCGCTGTTAATTTCTTAATCTGTAAAACTTTTTAAATTAGAATTACACTTTTAATTACTCTCGCTACATTTTTCACATTTTTAATTTTGAGGTGGGAGAGAGTAGACTCCGTTTTTTTCCAGTATGGGCAGGCCTATATATTTTTCTGCTCATGTCTGAAAGGCTGGCTCCAAGCATTAGGGGTGGGCTCTCGCTCTCTGATGGTTTTCCAGTGAGTATTTGTCAGGTCAGACTGTGCACCGCCCGGCGGTCTCCGCTCCTCTCCTTGGGTTATTTATTACCTCTCTCTCCCGCCGGCAGCGCTGTGGCTCCAGGACGCTGCCAGCAATGGCGCGGGGGCGGGGACGACTGCAAGGGGGTTCTCAACATCCGACAGGAACGTGGGCAGCGACCTACACCGACAGAATACGGAG
Organism: Carassius gibelio; assembly: GCF_023724105.1. NCBI lineage: Eukaryota > Metazoa > Chordata > Actinopteri > Cypriniformes > Cyprinidae > Carassius > Carassius gibelio. The sequence goes on from NC_068393.1 coordinate 14,219,319, forward strand.
AAAACAAAGTTATTGACATGCATTATACTGACGAAGTTGTGTAATAATAATAGGCAAACCAACAGAACACTAAATCAGAATTTTACTGATAGTGATTCTGCTTTTAATCAGCAAATAATTGTAAACATTTTGAGGTATTCACAAGTGCATACTTCATTTTGTTTTTTGGTCATGTACCAAACCTATAATAGACTACATGTGCTTTATTAAATATTGGTATATATATATATATATATATATATATATATATATATATATATATATATATATATATGTATTTTGTAATGAAATTATAAGACAGAGTATCAAAATATATTCTGATGGCAGCAATAAGGCCTCATAGATTTTACTTGATGTTTGTAGTCTAAAAGGCAAAGAAGAAAAGGAAATTTTGAATTTAAAAAATGGAATAACGTTGTTACCAACATTGTAATATCAAGTGGATGAACACAACTCCCTCCAACTGTCTTATAGATATTAATAACTATAGTGTAGACATTGAACGTAAGCATTGTTTACATATAACAATGTGCATAGGCTCTGAACCAGAACAATATATTATTGCATTGATTATTAGATCAAAAGTTTTTGAGTAACTAATTATTTTACACATTTACATTTATCATCTTGTAAATTGAATTTATTTGTTGGATTTATATAGTTATTTATTCATTCCACTTTGAGTTTAGCTGTTTAGTTATGAGTGTGTGAGAGGGAGGTGACCCAAACTTTATATAATGAAAAAGCAGAGAAGTTTCTTCAACATGCATGTTGTGAAATGTGAAACCATTTCATGTGCTGTGTGAGTGGGTGGCACTTTCATTTTGATGAGCAAGAGGAGGATGCCACAGGACTTGTTCTGCTGAACTGTCGATAATGTGTGGGGGCTGAAAGTTCAGGGGAAGCCGTCCTGAACCAAACTGTAGGTTGAACACTAGATTGTCATCTGTAGATTTAGGGGAACCCCTCCTTCATAAATAGAGTCCCTCATGAGTCACCAGTGGTTATGATGAGAACAGATGTGCGGGGGCAGGGTATCCCCGCGGGGGATCCTCACACTTGGGGTTTCAGGGATCTCCTGAGGTCTCTGAGAACCTTTGACCTTTAGATTTTTTCCAGATTTCTTCTGATATATCTTTGTGGGGGCGATTTTTGATTGCTAGATTGAAATGATGCATTGGAAGTCTCACAGTCTTGCAAAATCTTTAAGTCCTTAGAATCAAACAGTAGTGGCTATTAGACTGAGCAGATTCATCAAATGGATCAATGACGATGATTTTTGCCTTTGCCTTCACCTTATAATACAAATTATATTTACCATTAGCTGCCTGTGCACCTCTGGTACAGTATTCAGCAAGACATAGAGAATCATCTGATCATCATTGATTATATATAGACTGCATCTTATAACTGTTATGTCAAAATCAAATAAAAGTGTTGATAAAAATCATAAAATAATGAAATGAAAATGAAAGTAAACCTTGTTGTAAATGTGTAAATAATGGTGATGTTGTATGTAAATAGCACAGTCAACTTCCTCAGATTTGTTTACAATAAGCATATTATAGGTAAATAATTACATTTGACCAATATAGGTAAATTTTTTCCTTTTATTTTCTTTTTATATATTGCATAACATCAAAATGTTTCATTATGTTTGAGAGATTAGAGGATTTGGATTATAATTATAAAATTATTATTAACAGGTTATTGTTGCCAAAACATTCAGTAGTATAGCCTTCAATGGCACAGTTTATTTTTGTTTACATTAAAATGAAAATACAGTGAATGGTACATCAGTACATTTTACAACCACCCTGTTACTTTTGTAACTTTGTGAATACATTTTTACTGTATATTTCTGGTATATATATATATATATATATATATATATATATATATATATATATATATATATATATATATATATATATATATATATATAAACATGGTATACAGCATTGGTATACAGCATTTTAGGTAACTTACAATGATGGTTTTTATTTATTTGTTTTTTGTAACATTCTTTCTATGCATAATATAGTAACTTGTATATTTATAGTCAGCAAATCTTTTGATAATATATATAAAGGTAACCACATAGCTGTATGAGAATGTAAAATAAAGGGTAAATCAAATGATTTGTGTGAACTTCATGCAGTGACTGGAAATAGTGACGCAACCTCGTCCGTCGCGGACCCCCTCGAGTGCGCTCGCGCTGCCTCCGCTGTTTAAATGGGCCAAGTTTGAGAAGCGGCGGAGAGTGCAAATCTTGTTTGGTCTGGGTCTGTGAACTAAAGCGTGACTTCAGCGACGTATTAGGGGTTAAATGGAGAACGAGAGATAGAGAAAAAAACTAAACAAAAACAAAGTCCCATTAGCTCCAGGCATCATTTGCAATCGAAAAGCCGGCACATAGATAGCATAATTATTTCTGTCCTCGTCAGATATGAAAATGCTCCAAACCAGTCTGACTCATTACCCACTGTGCATGTAACTTACCACTGAAGTTCTACATGATCTATACGTTTGTTATGTGTTAAAACATCATAGTCGTATGGTGTCCTCATTACTTTCTGGACAGAAATAAACTTAGCACTAGAGCTGACGAAGAAAATAAACACATCGAAGTTGCCATAGTGATTATTTTAAAGGAAACGCGGGATAAACGACCATTAAAGCACGCTCAGCGTTAATATCTGGCGGAGATGTAAAGCATTAGTCCGATTAGATGTGGTGGGCAGGAGCGCGGGAGACCCGTCACGCGAGCAGCGCACTGAGGAGAAGAGTGAAGTGCTGAATGGCTGAACTTAAGCGCTCTGCGACGCGGGAGTCGTGCGTAAACACACCGGTGCGCCTGGAACTCCGCGAAGAGGGACACAAGTTGGGACGCATGAACTGCTAATCACTCGTTACCGGCGCTCCGCTTCGGGTAACATGCCTGCCATCAAAAAGGAGAGACTGGATGGAGAAGACATGGCATTAGCCGCCTTCAACCAACCCGAATACCTGGCTCCTTTAAATGCCACCGCTATCCCCGTGGTGACCCCTCATCCGCCGCCGTACGATCACATTTTCGCCCATCACCAGCGCGCGTACTTGGGCTTTCGCGACGCCGCGCTGCATCAGCAGCACCTTCATCACCACCACTCGGACGACTTCATGCTGGAGAGCTTCTCATCTATTCCGGACTTTCAGCCGTTTTTCGACAACGGGGAGCCTTGTATCGAAGTGGAATGCGGGGAAAACAAAGCACTACTGTACATTAACAAACTGTGCCAGGGCAGCAAAGGGCCCTCCATCAAATACCGGGCTGAGTGGCTCACCCCAAACGAGTTCCAGTTCGTGAGTGGAAGAGAGACAGCCAAAGACTGGAAACGGAGTATTAGGCACAAAGGTAAGTCAGAGCTGCGTGCAGCCGAATGGATAATACTTTTGAAATAAGGGCTCATCTACACTCCGTCGTGTTTGTGAATTAATAGAGCAGCTCTTTTAGAAATATAAAAATTGATGTGATGAACAGCAGCTACTTTAGTTCATTGAGAAGAGCTCACTGTGCATTGGATCGAACGGCTTTGGATTCGCACTGTTCGGGAAAAAAAGGTGAAAAGTTTTTACGCACAGATATTAAAGTTAAGGAACAGCTTTTTACTTGAATTTAAATGTTATTTGACTGAAGTGCACTTTTATGTAAAGTTGTTTTTGTAATGAAGTGGAGTAGAGCTGGATTATGAGACCGTGGCACATTTTCAAGCAGTTCTGGATTAAGCAATTTGTTTACTAAGATTTCAACCAGCAGACTTTTCTGAGGTCTAAAACTTCACACTTGATGTTATATTACATGTAGTCACTCTGGGCTGAGATATCTGCTAACCCAATTGTTTTGGTTCGTGGGTTTTTTATCAATGTGTCGTAATAACATTTTTATTTCCATCCATTCAGTTCGTCGCGATAATTTGTCATTTCTATTCAGTTTACGCCTTCTCGGAGTTTTAACTCGATTTTCTTTATCAGCTAGTGGTCGATAAGCACAACAAACCTATCTGCAGGTTGTCACTGATTTTTACTTGACATCTTTTAAGACTGCAATTGAACTTAAGTTTTCGTCTTTAGTAAGTTGCTATTTTTAATAAATCATTATAGTTGAAAAAAATATTTATAGTTAATATTTTGTTCAGGCTGTGAAATACATGCCTATATTGAGTTGTTTTTGAAGTGCAGTACATGAGGATTAAGATACAGTGGGACATTATCATATGAAAAGCTTGTGTCTTTGTATATAAGTATATTTTGATACATATTTTGTTTTGTTACCGTATGTGGAATAACTTTGTGTTGATGTACCTGCTCATCTAAAGAGTTTTATACCGTTTACTTGAGTTTATTTCCAGAGGTTTCAAGTCTTCTTTCGGACAACAGTTCATTTCGGTTAAGACTCATTTTGTACATGTGTACTCTGGGTTTTACTCTTGGTCACTTGCTATAAATAAAATGAATGTCCTTTTAAGACACCTTTGTTGCATGGTGACTCTGTCCCATGGATGAGTTTGACAGATGGGTGGATGACTGCAGGAGTTAGTCACTTAAGAGGTGCATTCGCTATAGTTTCATTGGAGTCATAAGATGAAGGTCCGTTTCTGAATGACTCTGTTTAAAAGCAGATTTTGTTGCATGATGCTAACATGAAATAAATTCTGAATTTGAATTCTAGATTGTTTACTCCATGTTGGCATATACATTTACAGGAATCTAAAAGGTTAATGATTGTGTTTTTACTTTTTAGGGAAAAGTCTGAAGACACTTATGTCCAAAGGAATCTTACAGGTACATCCTCCAATCTGTGACTGCCCTGGCTGTAGAATTTCATCTCCTGTGGTAAGTGTGCAATTCAGTAAATGGATTAAATGTGGATTTTAAATATATTGACAACATGTTCTTTTATATATCTATTTAAATGGATAGTTTACTCAAAAAGGAAAATTCCACATTATTTATTTTTTCTTTATTTTGTTATAAAGCTGTGTGACTTTCTCTCTTTCAAGAGGAGATAGAGACTCATTCACCATTCATGTTCATTGCATCATTTTTTTCATTTAGTGAAGGTCAATGTGCTTAACAACTACCAATAAGGACTCAATGGTAACAAAATTGTCAATTTTTGGATGAACTGTCCCTTTAAAAGTTTCAATAACATTACAGGATGACCAAGTTTGTACATTGTCGTTGTGTGTTGAAAAATTGTCCTGCATGTAAAGCATCATTCAGTGAAAAGTTAAGGAGAGGATGACACACCACTGCTGATGAATTACACGGTTTGATGCATTTTTCTCTGAATTGCATTAGAGATGTTAAGAAGGACGGTGACTTGCTGTTAGTGCTGTCATGGTTGTTTCTCAGAAAGTAAATAAAGACCAAGTACAAAGAAATGCGAAATGGTTGGAATTGATTGTTTTGGTTTGTTGGACTCCGAGCTGCAATGTAAGGTCACAGATTGTCGGTAGCAGATGTTCCATCAAAATAAGCCACGCGCTCCTTATTTTCACTTATTCAGGACGCTTCATCGATCATGTAGACGACAAAACTAGTTCAGTGTCCGTGAAGGTCGGAAAGAAATTGGTAGTAGTTGATAGATTCATCTCTCTAGAGGGTATTTTTGTTGAATTTTTTTGCTCTGTTTCTGTGACATGGCAATGTCACCGACAGGGATCATATCCCGAAGTTAATCTGTAATATAAATAGGTAATGTATGGACTTTCATATCTCTTTGTTCTCACTCTGTGATATCTCCCACCTCTGTTAAAACAATCAGCTTTGTGCATCATATGTGTGTGAGTGTGCAGCAAGCCGGCTAGTGGTTGGCTGCTTGCAGTGTTTGTCCATGGAGGTGCTGTGTTTTATCTGAACTGAGCGTGTCTGTTGCCGCCCCAATGGTTAATCTGGAGGGGAAGGGTGTAAGAAGCTTACTGAGCTACTGAACGTAGCTACCGGTGATTACTGAGGCAGCGGCATGCAAAGCGAAGACGCTTCAGATAAGCTGGAGGTGTTTGAGTGATGCAGGTAAACTACTGAGGAGGGCCTGAGCCAGAGCCAGAGGAGATAAAAACTTAATGGCTTAGATGTTTGGGGCCCTTATATTAACTCTCACTGAGTGTTAGAATTTCATGGAGGCTGATTTTGAAGATGAAGTCATGGAGGCTCGTCACTAACTTTGTCTGATTGTTGTCTTCTCATTCCCGAAGTGAATGGGTTCTGTCGTGCCATATCATCCTATAGTGTATGGGTGAATCAAACCCTGACTGAAATTGTCTTGCTTTAATTGATTTAACCAGCTTCCATCTGATCATTTCAACACACATGTAAAGTTCTATTGAAGTTTGAACGTTTACTTTGAAACAGTTACAATTTCTCTTTAGTGCTGTGACATCATCTGCAGAATTTCTGAGCTGACTACTTGGGGAGATAGTTGTTTTATTTGATCTTTAATGTGCACTTTTTGCTATACCTTTGTTTATATACCATATATGTGAGTGATTAAGAACTGTCACAGTTATCTTTAAATGCAATGGCCTACTTTTCTATTCTGTTTGAGTAACATCTGGGTTTGTAATTCGAAATTGTAATTCGTTTGTTATTGAAGCTTTTAATAAGTTGCATATAAAAGACCATAGGTCTCTGGCCTTCCTTTATTTTCTCCCTTAAATTGCCCCTATTATGCCTTTTTGAATATTACCTTTCATGCATCAACCCTGTAAGGGACACCTTGGCAGTTGAATCTCCCTTGGTTAGTAAATTGTTTAGTTTACTCGCCAGACATACTGTATAATACTGTACATGTTTTTAAAATGGCACAACTTTTTTAAATACCTGAAAGTACACTCTTAGCATCAGTCAGTCAAGCATTATAATATGATATCTGGATAATCAAGTATTATTTAATGATAGAACTTATATTATGATAGTACTGATAGTAATTATAATTAAAACTTTGAAACCATACATAAATGCATAGACATTTTAACTGATTTAGGACTGGTGGTGGTGCTTTGGTGGTAAGTCAGTGTTTCTGTAAAAAAAAAAAAAAAAACAAAGGAAAAAAACGAACAATAATACTGTTAAGATGACAATAATAATAATCCAAATTCTACCAATAAGAATAAGAAATGTACTAAGGATTAACGAGCTGCTGGATTCGTGAATATTAATCAGGTTGTGTGCGTTCGCGCAAACTGATTTTCTGAAATCAAAACAGGGACAATAATAAGCGAGCACCAGACAATGAGATTGCCGTTTTCCGCATTAGTTCCACCTACTACTTGAGATGAACTGAAAAATATCACAGATAGCTTCACAGAGAGTGAAGTTCTGAAATGCTCAGTCAGAGTGTTTGGCAAATTGAAATATATCTGTGCTAAACTTATACTTAGCCTCCAACTCACACACTGGCGAGTAAAATCTGAGATTTTTTTAGCCTTTGGCTATTATTAGACATCATTTAGTCATCAGATTGAAGGGTTTATTTGCATATGCAAGGGATTTATTCACAATGTAGATGGCTGGTCATGCAGCTTTATGTGAACATAAACTATCTGCAAAGTTTTGAAGCTGACAGTGCATGATAAATGAAGTTATTGTCTATCAAAAAGATCGGCTCACAATCGCCAAAACGAGTCGTCAGTAATTCAAATCTTATTCTGTTATGGCTGTACGTCACAAATGAATACATTTGCATAATGTCTGCCCATGTTCTACATGACCAACTTGCCTGCCCACAAACACATACAAATTTCTGTGTGGTTAACATAATATCGAGAAAATGCTGTATCCTACGCTGTAAGACTAAATTAGTTTTATCACATCTTATAATTACCACAAACTTGTTAACACTTGACACTTACCACTTACATTCAGACGAGACCGATCCAAATTCGATATTGTGCAGGTACTATTCTGTGTTCATTTTGAGCTCCACAAAAGGCACAAACACATTATAAAGCACCAAAACGTTTTAGTGGGCATATTTCAAGTGTTCGGAAGCTGTTCCATAGTTCCATGTGAGGTACAAATTAATATTGAAGTCATTAAATTCAAGTTTACGTAAACTCTACTGTCTGTTGCGGCTGTCTGTCATCCTCCATTCAGCAATCAAACTGCGTGTCGCGTTCGGTTACTACAGTCAAAACGATGAAACTCTCTTCAAGAGCGCACAGTAACTGAGGTTTAAAACTGTTCAAAGAAAAAGCTAATTAAACTAACGCACATATTTAATATACTACGTATCAATATCTCTTAAATTTATACTAGTGATATCTGGTTCATGAACGAATTGTTCGATTTAACTGGTTCTTCTTATTAAACCAGTTGAACCAGTTCACCAAATCAGACTGAATCGTTTGAACCTGTTCGTCTCCAGTAAGCATTAATCCACAAATTACTTAAGTTATTTAATAATTGTATTGTTGTATCCCTAAAAATTATATCTATTTTTTGAGAAAACTAACATGTTTTTTGACCTTGCATGCATGTAAACCTGTTTTAGGAGACTTATAAAACAATATTAGCAAACATAAAAATGTCATAATGGTTTTTATTGTGTGACTTGCAAAACAGGTAGGCAAGTCCCAACACACTTGATTAGTTGGTTTTAATGTTGCACAAATAAAAAAAGCCACAGTAATTACACTTTTCAAGGAAACAACATCTGGCGTATTCATAATTGGGATAGTAGAATGTGTAGGTATGATGACTCCTGTAACTCTACAACCAAATAAACACTGACGGTATATGGACACTTTCTCTTAAAAGGGGTCATATGATGTTGCTAAAAAGAACATTATTTTTTGTATTTGGTGTAATGCAATGTGTTTATTTAAAGTTTAAAAAAAAAAATTCCACATAATGTACAATATTGTTGCTCCTCTATGCCCCGCCTTTCTGAGATGCATCGATTTTTACAAAGCTCATTGTTCTGAAAAGCAAGGTGTACGCTGATTGACCAGCTATCCAGTGCATTGTGATTGGCTGAATGCCTCTAGCATGTGACGGAAATGTTACACCCCTTAACATACTGTGATGTCGTGACTTGCCGTCTCCCGGCATTATAATGTTATTATAATTATAATGATTATAATGACTTACACTGTCTTTTTACGCGTTGTGTATCACACTGCATAAACAAAACCATGTCTGCATATGTGACTGGAGAAAAGACAAACAACAAGTGCTACTCTACACTGCTCAAAACTCGCGCTTGGATCATCAGTGGAAATTCTTTAAATATGTAAACGTACTTACAAACTGTCAGTCAGAAGCGCCAGACTGTCCTTGCAAAGTTGGTATTGCCCCACTTTATAGAAACGGCCTTTATGAACGGAAGGATTGTGGGCTATGGTTCTGGAAACAGTCCTCGCCCTCCATAAAATGCACTGCACACTGTTCTGGAACAGTGATTTCTATTGGTGTCCTCTTTTGGAAGAATAAAAAAAGTAGTTTCGCTTTGACAACGAAACGCACAGAGTCTACACATCATGGCGGTGGCAATAGTGAGAATGAAAGATATGTCTGCTTTCTATGTGTGAACATTTGGGTGGTGTCCACATCGTGACATAGACATGTGGGAGCGTGTAAGAACGAATCATTTTAGGAGGGCATGGTTGACTCTTGACTTTTATAAAGAACATCTCTTTGGATTTGAGACTTTAGTCTTTGTAACTTTACAGATCTTCTTTATGCACCAAGAGCTTGTGACACTCCAAATAGAAAGAAAAAATTGCATCATATGACCCCTTTAAAAACACTCACTTTCACACTATATAAATCTTCACACGTTAATGCTTCCGTGTTAAAGAAATATTAACACATCTGTATTACTTTCACTTAGGCTTTTAAATCTATCTACACGCACTTTCTCTTTCACTGCAGACAAAGTATGTCAAGAACTTGTTCATGCTTTCTAACTGTAGTTTGTATACTTCTGAAGAAGTGCTCTTAAATGGATGACCTGCATCTTATATCTTACGTTACTTATGTTACTGATGATGAAGAGTATCTTCAATTGCAGGAGGAGTTACAGGAAGAGTGTGAACAATAAACCATATGCCTACTGTTTCTTCTTCAGCATTTGAAATTGACAACTGTATATGCTCAGAATATGTGTATGAGTGACTTCAGTAAATGAACTATGTAATGTCTTTAGTGCAAATGTGACTCCTATTTGAGTGTGGCTTTTATGAATTAGCAAGATTAAATGTAAAATGCAAAATTCAAGATTAAATGTAAAAACACGAACGTACAATACAACAGGTTCTATCATGCTCTGTGCAAATGAATATGGCAACATGCTCTGTGTTGGTGTGTGTTTGTCTCTGACCAATCTAGACTTTGAATCATTCTAGAGTCATTCTAAACAGCTCAGTGCTCCTCTTATTACTCAGTACCTGCATTTTTAACAGTTTCTTTTTTTTTACCCTCAGCAAGTATATCCGAGGCAAACCTGCACTATGGTGAAAATTGTTATTTTCAAGTTTGAGTTCATCATAACACCTAGCTTAGTTGCGATATGTGACTGTGGACCTTTGAGCTGTTGTGGTTTATTTTCTTCCTGTTAATAAATTATATGTAGATTTATCCTAATGAAGCATGCTTGATGACATAGAACCATTGTTTACTTGCTTCTGTGTGGACAGATGAATGATTGTGTGTTGTTGTTTCTTTAAGAGTCAGAGTCATTCAGTTGGCCTGGCTGTTGTCTCCCAGGAGAAATATGCTTCCTTTCCCTTGTTTTTTTCAGCGGAACTAGTGGAGGCTGGCAGGAAATTACACTCCGTTCCATCTCGTAAATATCTCTTAGAATCTGGGCTTCCCCCTGCTGCGTCCCGGGTCAAGAAAAAGTTGTCACGAGGGGGTTGGGAACAAGGCTGGTTAAAAAAAACATGGAAGATGGTGATGTCGCAGTCTAAACATTTTAGAATTGGTCCTTCAAAGAGTACAATCTCAGCAGTTGTTGATATATTCGTTGCATGGCTGGTACAGCCTTCTGAGGCAAGAAGGAACTGGAAGTGGATAGAATAGTTCTCCCAAAAATGAAAATTCTGTCATTATTTACTCACCCTCATGTCGTTCCAAACATTCATGCTGTTATTTTTCCTGTGGAATGCAAAGATATTTTTGAAGATCTTGCAGTTCTTTAAATGCAATATTAGATCATAGTGACCAAATAAAAAAAATATATATATATATTGAGGGAAACATGTTTCTATAGATTACTGAAATTTAAGTTGTTGTTCACGAATAACCTTCCTTTCTGCAAAGCTTGTGTATAGACTTTTTTTTTGGAGTGTTGTACGGAAAGAAGTCATAATGAAGTGCAAATAGTGACAGATATTTTCTTTTGTATTGTGACATGCATCCAATTGTAATGGATTATTAGTTTATTCATTAGTTGTGGATTGGATTTTAAACTGTGCCCCTTGTCTTCAAAAATGAATGTGACTTAACAATCGATTGTAAGAAAGGGGCGGAGTTTAAACATGCCAAATGATTGGAGAAGTCCTACATATGTCAATGAAAGGAAGTCCAGTGTTTCATTGGAAGATCAATTATGACATTTTGGACAAGGTCAAAAAAATGATAAATGAAAAGCATGCTTGGATAAGATGGTAAAAATAAGATGTATAAAATACATATACAAAATAGAATTTTCATTTCATGCTGACTTCCAAATTCTGTCGTAATTTACTCACCTTCAGGTCATTCCCAACCAGTATGACTGACTTTCTTCTGTGAACCACAAAAGAAGATGTTTTGAAGAATGTTGATACTCAAACACTTGCAATACACTATATGGACAAAAAACACTAAGACATTTCTCAGAATATCTTCTGTTGTCTTCCACAGAAGACCTGACGTCATACAGGTTTGGAATGACACTTGAGTGAGTAGATAAAGACAGAATGTCATTTTTAGGTGAATTATCCCTTTAATGAGGTATCATTATTTTATTTCGGATCTTCCATTCTTCTGTGGGATGATGTGGTAAAAAGGGGTTTGTTTACGGAAGTAATTGAGGTGTGGACTGTGCGACTCAAATTTGCTTGAGCTGCATTAACGGCAGCGTAATTAGACAGTGATGTTTTCGCTGAGGAGCGTGTGGTATTAGGTGAGGTTTGTTAGCGTAGACCAACGCTCATTTGACAGAGTGTTGCTGGAGGGCTGGGTACAGGCTGACGCCACACAGTCTCATAACAGCTCCCTCGCTGTGGGGGGTTAGACTCGATGTGTGTGTCTGTGTGTGTGCCGTACCAGGGTTTGTGTAGCAGAGTGTTTGTATCCCTCACATGGAGCCGAGGCTATGCTGCTATGGCAACGGCAGGATCCGTCCTCAGGACAGCAGCGAGCAGCCAGGCAGTCTCCGCAGTGTGTTGCATTCATGAATTAAAGCAAATTAGAGCCCACTAGAAAACCGCACCAAACTCACAACAGGCTTTTTCTGTTGATTTTATTAGCCGGTTTTGTTGAAATGCTGTCACTGAAGTTACAGGAAAACAGTGCAGGAAAGGCTTACAGGCAGGTGGGGGAAGACTGTGTGTGTGTGTGTGTATGGGTGTGACTGTGCGGGTGTTGGTGGGAAAGGTATAGGGCTTATCTGTCAGCTCATACAGCTGATCATTACAAAGCCACTCAAAGTGGCTATATGGACACACTCCTCCCAAATATCAGTTTTTACATATGGCTGCCCCAGCTCTCAACTGTTCAGATACAGTTTGATACCATCCAAAGGAGTTTTCACACAAAAAGTACAGCGTCATGCTATACTTTATATAAAAGTTTTCAAAACAATATTGTAAAATTATGTTTGGTTTAATGTAATTAATTTAATTATCGAAAATAATATAAATAAATGTTTACTTTTGACTGAATTCTCAAAAGGTCTTTATGCACTGTCCTTAAATCTGAACGGCTAAACAGTAGTTCAAGTGTGCACATATTTTGTCCCAAGCATGTGGGCTTTTTTTTTTTTTTACTTTTTGTATCAATCCACGTTTTTTGTGTTTTTTGCAATTCTGGACTGACTTTCTGTCTCTGCACAGCTCAGCAACTCTTATCAGTTGATCCTGCTTTGGCTTTGTTTTGCGATACAAAACATAGACCAAACAATATTATGTCTAAAATGTTATTATTATACTTAATGTTAACTTTACACTGCATTAAATCAAAACCGACGGTTTATAATGTTTATAAGACGTATAATGTTACAAAAGATTTCTGTTTCAAATAAATATCATTCTTCTGAATTTTTTTATCCTTCAAAGAATCCTGAGAATTTTTTTAATCAGTTTCCACAAAAATATTAAGCCTTGGAACTGTTTTCAATATTGATAAAAATATGAAATGTTTCTTGAACACCAATTCAGCATATTAGTACTAAGGGTTTCTGAAGGATCATGTTACAGCAGCAGATATTACTCCAGTCTTCAGCTTTACCATCACAGGAATCAATTATTTAAAAAATATTAAAATAGAAAGCAGTAATATTAATATTTGACAATTTTAATTTTTTTTTCATCAAATAAATGTAGCCTTTGTGAACATAAAATACTTTTTTCCAAAAACTTTCAAATCGTATCATCTTACTAACCCCAATTTTTTGAACAGTAGTGTATAAATATTCAATAATTGTAAAAATATATGTAAAATAAATTACATAATAATAATGCATTTTATTTATAATGCACTTTTCTCAGACGCAAAGCGAAATATAGTACAAAATAACCCTTATGAATTTGTAAGTAAGCTTTATTTGTAAGCTTCGGCTTACTTTATATTAATTGTTGCTTGTACAGCTTTCTATTCATACATTCTCAGTTCCAGCTTCTATATTTTGGACTCTTGGGATTGAGTTGGAGTCAGTATCTATCCATAAAGATCTCCTGTGGTTGTCGTTTTTGATGGGAGGGGGGATCCAAATGTAGGCAGGGAAATCTTGGCATGCTTGGCTGGACTGCCACTGACCTCCTCGCGCCGGGAAACGCTTCACTGCACTGACACAGCCCGCTCACCCTATGGGTCGGGGGTGGTTGTCGGCCTGGGGGGTGGGGGGTGGTAGGGGTGAGGAAGCACTCTACCCTTCAGCTCTCTCTTACTTACCCTATAACTTACTCCATAATGGTTGTAGCATCGGAAACAAAATAAAACAGTTTTAAAAACTTTCATAATTTGGTTTAGTGAAAGGAAGTTTTTTTGCTAGTGTTTTCCAACTGCATACATGAAAAAAGTTGATTAGATCCCATCATGTGGATGTAACTGCACTCTGTGGCAAATGTGTGGCGAGAAGAACACACACAGTATATGTATATTCTTTCTCTGAATTCTCAAATGTGCCAGTAGATTTAAGTGGGCACATTACACCCTGCCACACCAACCCACATGCCCCCCACCCCCAGCTTGTGCCAAGTCTGCCCAGTCCCGCCTCCACACACACACAGAGGTAAGAGCAGACAGACGCGTGACTCATTAGGCATTCGTCCCCCGGGGACAGTGCTGGGGGGAGCACGCCACAGCTGCAGGAATGTCATGAGCTGCTACTGCTGTGTGCAAGTGTGTGTGTGTACCTTAGCAGAAGGCCAGCGCACCTTTCAGAAGATACAGCGCCAAGAAAACGTCCCTCGGCTTTTCCATATCATCCTTACTGTCTGAGCCAACAATAAAAAATGTGAGGATGGCTTTAGAACTCAGCAGTAGACTGAAACACATTATACGGCCGATGATACACAGGATAGATCCGGTCCCACTTGCTGATTAGTCACTAGCGTTCAACTTTAAAATGCACGATATGGTAACAGCTATGATGTGAAACACCTGTTCACCATATCACTAGTCATCAACTTAGAGACAAACTATTAAACTAAGTGTACTGGAAAGGGACCGTGTTTTCTAGTGTTCATGAAGTTGGAAAGGAAAATAATGTTTAATGAAAAGTTTTAATATTTTTATTATTTAGTAACTTTACAGTTTGTTCTTTAACCTTATTACGGTCACATTTAGAATTTGAGCATGTGAAATTGGATACAAATAGAGTGTGATGTGAACTCTTTGCTGTTTTTAATTAAAAAATAATCGTATTAATAATTTATTAAAGTTCCCAACAGCAGTTGAATGGAGCCAGGAATTCATTCATCTGTGGCATTTTCAGTAGATCCTCTTTTGGTCATGCATCTTCTTGTCATATAAATTTGCAGACCAGCGCTCGGCAAACTTTAACTTTTGTATGCAGCTGAACACACAATTTATCCGCATGATCTTGTGTTTCCTGTCTCCCATATTCAAATGCATATAAATGAAAGTCAGTGGCTCTCAAAGTCTAGCTTGACTCTGGCTACACTGTAGTAAGCTCTTTAGGAAGAAGCTAAGCAACAGTTCAAAAGTTTAGGTTTTAGTCATTTTATTGAATCAAAATACAATACAAAAAAATTGATACTGTAATATTATTACAATAGAAAATAACTGTTTTCTATTTTAATATAATTCTAAATGTAATTTATTCCTTTTTTATTATTTATCATCAATTTTTCAGCCATTACTTCAGTCTTCACTACTTCAGTGTCACAGTGAAATTATTTTAATATGCTAATTTGCTGCTCAAGAAACATTTATTATTATTATTATTATTATCAATGTTGAAAACAGTTGTGCTACGTAATATTTTTGTGAAAAACATGATACATTCTTTTTTCAGGAATCTTGATGAAAAGAAAAGTCAAAAGTTTTTTTTAACATAGAAATATTTTGTAATCTAAACTAACAGATCTTACTGGCAAATCTTACGGACCCCAAACTTTTGCACAATATATATTCTTCAACTTCATCCAGAGGTCACAGTGTGTGTCTTTTTATACCTGCTTATTACAGCCCAATAGAACTTTGAGCAAAGTTTTCTCCTGGCTTGTTATGGCTCATCTAAGGGCAGCTTGACTGTGCTGTAATTCTGCTGTTTTCTTGCTCCCACTTGTGAGGTCTTTTCTATGAGGAGACGGTGAGAACATCCCTTATAAGTTCAAGGCGTCTCAGCTCATGAGTTTTATGGGACTTGAGACAGAAACCCCAACCAAGCTGATTACTCCTTTCTAGTTTACATGTGTGATTTTTTATTTGCGTGTGTGTGTGTGTGTTTGTACAAATGTATATATAGCGCATCTCATTAAAGGGCAGACATTACGTGTGGGCGGACTTATTCATAGAAATGCTGCTTAGAGGAAATTCATATTCAGTATTTTTCCATGCCTGACTGACAGAGTGTGTGTGAATGTGTGTATGTACATGTAGGTGGGAATTGAAGCCCAGGTTTTTTATGTTTTTGTTTTGAAGCACCCTTCCTGACTCCCTCTGTGCGGAAGTGTTACCGGAAATAGTGCACAGCCGCCCCCGGTTCTGCGTCAGTTACACTGAATAAAGCGAGGGGGCTTTCCGGGAGGACGTTGAGAAGGGTGGGGGTTGGAGAGGAGGAATGGGGGCAGGGAAGTGTGTGTGTGGAGGCCTGTCTCCGCTCAGGCCATGTGGGTTAGAGCCGTCTCTCAACGCTAACTTTATCAGATAAAGCATCACTAGCGCTGGCGCACTTCATATGTGGCTTTCGTTGGCTGTCAACAGCTCCAAAACGCACTTGCCACACAAACATAATGTCATTTAAAAAGAAGCATTTGTTTGTGTGTTGATGGTTTTGTATTCATGACTTTTAACATGAACTTATACAAGATAAGTCTCAGTTTAAAGAACTTGGACGTTTAAATCAATCTGTTACTTAATGCTGTGCTCAAACGAAATACTGGAAACTAAAACTAAACTAATTTTGACTCAAACTAAACTAATTTTCTATGATAAAATAGGGGATATATAGACAAAAATATGCTTCCTCTGCCAAAAAACTAAACAAAAAAACAGACACTCGCTGTAAGACAGTCGCTCTGGAAAAAGCGTGTTCAGCCTGCCCATCCTCAGGGATGTTTTCATCTTTTTCGGCTTTTTTCCCTTCTCCTTTTAATGTATGCCACTTGAGAGAATCCAGAGGGGCTGCACCTGTTTGCCTCTTGGCTAGTCTCTCCACCTCCTGCCCCGGCCTGCCACTCACGCCTTGGCTCCCGTGGGATGCTCTGCATATGTGTATGTGCGCGTGCGAGCTTTGGGTGTGGAGGAAGGATAGCTGCAGGGCTCGGCAAAGTTTGACAGAGAACGAGATGCAAGCATGCGCACACAAACGCACACACACATACACCACACATTCACACAAGCAGACTTTTCAGTTGAACTTTTTCAAAGCTGAATCCATTGCTGTAGATCACTGAACACTCCTATAGGGGAGATCGGGGTAAGATGTGCAGCTTTTTAATTTTCTGCTGTGAACTGAGTGTATCTATAAGCATCTATAAGAAAAAGCTATAGAAATAAGACCTCTAAAAAAAAATGGGGATCCAGTGGCACAAGTTGGCCCACATTAGGGGTAAAGCTGTGTCATATCAAATAAAATATTGAAATAATTGGAGAGTTTCAATATGACAAAAATCTTTAAAAAAAAAAAAAAAAATTTTATGATGCACAAAATAATTTGTATAAAGCAGACAGGAAAAGTATTAATTGCTAATATTTGTTGAATTTATAACATTTTGTGGTCATGTTCATTACAGTATTTCATAAGTATTTCATTCTCTTTCTTTTTTTTTTGCATTTGGATGCGCAGCATACCCTCACTATTAATTCACAGACACTGTTTACATTTTGGGAAAAGTGCTTCATTTAGGCTAATATTTAAAATAAAATTGACATTGTTTTTACAATGTTTACACTATGTAAATTAATGGTTACATGTACATATGTAAACATGTATTTTAGGCATCTATAAATGTTCTTTAATTTAGGTTTCCAGAGCTTTTCCTGTGTGCATCTCTCAGTCACATGGCAAGTATATGGTCACATGGCAAAAATTGTGTACATTTTCTTGAGGCGACACAGCGTACCCCTCTATTCCATACTGTTTTTGCAGTCTGTTTAGTCTTTCCCCCCCTTTTTTTCTTCACTTTCTTAATCTTCTTCTCTTTTTCCCTTCATATCCTCTCTTTCTCCCTCTCTGCTCTCTGTTCACTCATGGATAGAGATAGAGGCACAGAAATCTGCACTGACCCCTTCAGGTCACATTAAAGGTCGCCCAGCTTCACACACTAAACCCTGAGGGCTTCTCATCTCCTTCATCCTTCGCTGTCTTTAGATGTCTGATGCGTATAGAATGAAAGAGGAAGAGAAGGAATCACTATCACATCTCGTCCACTCATCCATCCTCCATCACTAGTCTCGTGGATCAATGGTCTTTCCCTCTGCTTGGCTCTCTCTGACTGAGTTTTGCTGTTATTTAGGGAGTAGAGCATGTTGTGCATTTCCTTTTCATTCTGTCATTACTTCCTTGTGATTTGTGACCTATGATTCATCCTTTGAGATTCATAATTCAAATGCAACTATATTAAATGTATTTAAGCCATGAGGCTGATATGTGTAGATAATATAACGGCAGGAGAAACTAGAATGAAAGTTTGCTGGAATTTAGTGTAAAAACAGGGATTTTCAATGTTTTTGAATGGAACCAAAAAATTTTTTTAAAGGGCCCGTTTTTCGCGCTTTTTTGAAACTTTGATTGTGTTTACCGTGTGCAATACAACATGTGTTCATGTTTCGCGTTTAAAAAAATACAGTATTTTTCACACAATTCATCTATTCATCTACTTTCACAAAAACGGGCTGATGTCTTCCTTGTTCTATAAAGTCCCTCCATCAGAAATACGTAACGACTTCTGATTGTGCCAGCGTTTCCTGTGTTTTGATTCGACACCAGCTTAGAGCACGTGGCCCTCCTGGTAACGCGATTGGGCTAGAACGCACGTGCTGGAGATGTACTTATAATCTCAGGAGTGTTTTTACTAACTAACGCATTCGTTTTTTTGCACAACCCTAACATCTAGTTAACAAAGCTAAACTGTGTTGCCCTTTGTGTAGTAAGTTATAGAAACTGTTAAACCCAACAACTTAAATAATAAAATACACTTACTGGATGTGGTCCATAAACAACGCCTTCTCCAGACAAAGAGGGAACTACTCCATCTTTCAAGAATAATAATGCGAATCCGGACTTAAACTGATTGAGATTGAGGAAGTTGTCCTCAGCAAGCTGTCCTCAGCAAAATGTGCTGCACATAGTTTTACATGTGGATTATAATTTTCGGGGAACCGAGTTAAACACAAATTGTAACCATTAATCTCCAAGTACAGTGTCCCTGGGAAGGTCAAACAAAGATGATTGGAGTCCGGGATGAAAATAACAGCGTTTCGATGACATGGGAAACACAAACGCAGCTCTTCCTTCTTCTCCGTTGGAGCGCAACAAGACCACGCCCCCTTTTTTTGTGTATTCATGTAACTGTTTTAGTGACATCATTACTGCAGGAACTAGGGGGATGTAGTCCAAATGGGTCGTTTTTTGTGGGCGTATTCTGTTAAATAAAATATCTCGCTTGGCATTGAACTTTGAGCTTTAGAATTTTACAGATATTATTTATACTCTAACAACAACAACATTACACACTAACTAAAGTTGAAAACATGGGATCATGAAGAACGGGACCTTTAAATGTGGTGACATACCATGATTTAGAATATTATAATTTAGGATTAACTGGTAGTAATGTAAAAATAATAATAATAGAATAAAATATATTAGTCTATTTATGTTTTTTTATTATTATAATTTTTTTTTTTGGTGTATTTATTTATTTACATTTTTACACTATTAACTTTGCTATTTTAATTGCAGATTATATCTTTCATCAATCAAATTACATGAATGCAAATGTGAAAAAAAACATAATGAAAATGACTGTTATCCATTCAGAATGTTTTTTTTATCAGCCTAAAGGAACAGAAACCTCAACCAGCGTGTGACAGATCGGGGACATTAGCCATTTCTCTGTACCGCAGCTTAAGCCAGTAAAATCAGAGAAGGCTGTTCCCAGAGTCTCAGTCTGTCTGTCCCCTCTGTGCTCCTGCAGAACCGTGGGCGACTGGCAGAGAAACGCACCATCCCCTTGCCGCCAACACGGGTGCCCAAAAAGGAGCTGGCCTCCGTTTTCAGCAGTGACGACAGTGAAGGCAGCGAGCGGGCCAGCGGAGATCATGCAGACATCAAACAGGAAGAGCTGCATTATACTATCATGAGAAAGAGGTGAGAATTTGTTGTGTGTGTGTGTGTATATATGTGTGAGTGTGTGCATGGGCAAAAAGTTGAGTGCCAATCCCAGTGCCAAGGATTGATAAATCAACCATAATCTGCCAGAAAGAGGCTAGCCATATCAAACATCAGTATAGCACCAAAGAGTTTTAAACACCCCTTAGGTCTTTACCCTCATAGCCCCTTATTTTGACACACACGTACCCTTTAACACACACAAATACACTCATTTACTTTTCTGGCAGACGCTACAGACACACACAGGATGTGCCAACAAAATACCCATGCTTGTGAGCCCACAGGATACACACAGAAATAAACACGAGGCCTTCTTATGAACCAAAAAGTGATCTCAGAACGGTTTGAGTAGCCACCTTATTCATTTCCTTTGTGTTAAAGTTAAATGAACACCTTTAATATTTCAGCATGTGCCTTAACCGCATGCACAATTCTATTTTGGTTGTAGCTCTTTTAAAACTGTGGAAAGCAAGAGAGTACTTGGTCACCATAGACTAAAGTGTTGTCCACATCAAGGATGATCACTACGAAGTTTTAATAATCTTTTTAATTCTACAAGAACAGGGAAGTCCACTCTACATGATAACGACACAGAGAAACAATAGTATTCAAAATCATTTTTTTCCAGCTGGTGAATGATAAACACTTGAAAGCCAGTCTATGGCTGCACTATGGTGGGACCATTTTAGTTCCTGAAAGTACCATATAAAAATAGTTGAGTATCATGGTATATCAAAGTACTTTTTTGTTAGTTCTTTAAATGGCCATTTAAGTTTATTTTAATATTCATAAGTGGCATGCATTTAAAAAAAAAAAATCATAAGAACTTTCAAAACCTAGTGAACTACTTAGGCAATTACTCAAATTACTCTAAACAAGAAAAAACTCTTAGAATTTGACCTAAATGAGACAAAATTAAGTTTCCCATTATCTGGAACAGTCTTAATATTTGCTATCCACAAAAAATACAACTCATCCAATGATGTGCTATAAGTTACACATCTCCATCTCCAATCAGTGTGAGGGAAATGAAGGAATTCAGAGTTCATTAAATCTTCATGAGCTGTGTTTGGCCTCCCTCCTCTCTGGCACACAAGCCTGAAGAAGCTTATGAGCCTGCAGTCGTTGCAGCAGTGAGCTAAGAACAGTGGCTGAAGCGAACGCTTTTTCCGCCAGCGTTTTCGCTCTGCCTAAATGCATCACAGGTGATAACTAGCCAGCAGATGTCAGCCCTGGCAGGTGAGTCTGGGGAACCACATTTTTGTCAGACCATCTCCTCTTCTACTAAAGAACTTGTGGAAAAGCTTGGCCTTGAGGTTCTGATCTATTATTAAGTATTCTTTAATCACTTGGGCATGCATATTAAAGCTTGCTGTTGCTTTGAGACTGCAGGCTTTCTGTCTTCCGAGGGTCTTTAGGTGATTTTTCACTCAAAGTTTTTTTTAATTGAAGTGTTAGCAGTAGTTTTGGTGGTGTTTGCAGTGAGAGTTTGTGTTGGCGGTGTCTGCATGCGCTGTTGTGGATAGTTGAATCTCCAGGAAGCTTCAGTGCTTCTAATGAGTAGAGTAAGAGAAGACTATATTCTCTTTTCTCATTAGCCATTCGGCTTTTGCTAAAAATGTCTCCGTTAGCCCTAGCTCCTGTCAGGCTTTTTTAGAGCAACCGCCAATGCGTCTAATGATAATTTGACTTATTTAGTTGCCTTTCTGTTTAACACCTCTTTTCCTGTGAAGATGTGCCATAATAGCTGTAGCCGTGCAGTTATAGACTTTTTCTCTGCATTAAATGGAGAATGAATTCCAATGGTTGAGTCATTTGAGTATAAGAGGCTTGGGTTTATGCCCACTGTGTTAAGCAGTAAATTTGGGTCATTACACAGCACTGTTGGGATATCAATCTCAAGGCAGCCTATACATACACGAGGTCATGCCCTCATCCAGTATAGGCAGGTCATCGCTGGATCAGTCCATTTTTTTTAGCCTTGCAAGCTAACACAGGATGATAGCTAGCTGTCATACTCACAAAAAACACCACTCACCAAAACTGAGCGATGTGAAGGTGCTATTACTGTGCTGTGCACTGAAGACACCAGATGTGTTCACAAGCACATCTTGAATATGATTGTGTTGTGGAATAAAGAAGGGCTCCGAGTTCTTACCTTGGAGCGGATCAGCCCTGATTGCCCAGGTACAAACCTAAGCCCTCATCTGCAAGACTTTCTTGGTCACTTCCTTCACTCAACCCCCGATCTGCTGGCAGCCACTTACCCTGTGACACCAAGGACGGCACAGGAACCAGAACCGGCAAGCTAAACTTATTAAAGTGATCTCCCCCCAACACTTCAGACGCCCGCGCGTGAAGATGCTAATGAATTTAAAGAACACTTATGACTAATATCTAGGGCTTTTACCCTGTTAAAGGCGGCGGACTCCGAGGAGCCGCGTCTCTCCTCTGTTCCGGGGCCGCTCACCTCACCCATACTTTACTCAGATGAGGATCTGACCGAAAGAGATAATGGGATGTTCAATCTATGAAATTCAATTTCCATTGAGCTGGACTGGGTAAGTGAGTTGTGGAGGGGTCTTAACAAATTGGATTTAGTCAATGGATGGTGAAGTATGGGGAATTCTTTTTTGCGTTTGCTCGTATTTACCCTTCATCATTGCAGTTTATATAAGTGTTGTGGTAGAGTGTGCATACCATTTCTTCAGTCCAAATGTATCTGCTAATATGTACTATATGCAGTGGGGTTCCAAAAAGCATGAGACTGATGTTGGTCGATGTTTGTGTAAAACCTGATGATCATATTGAATTACATATTTATTACAGGGGAAGAATCTGATATTTTTATTATTAATATTGTTTGTGATGTGTCTTTTATGTGTACTCTTTTACAGTTTTTTTTTAAATTCTTAAATTTTGTTTTGTTTATTCCAGGTTTAAAAAAGATTTTGAATCCCAGATGCTCAGATTTCTATTGAATCTTAGACTTTTTTACCCCAATTTACTTTAGTATCATGCCCAAAAATATAAAAAAACAAATTAAGTACAATTTTAGATGCGGCCTGACAAATATATGTTTGGGTAATAGTGCGCGTTTAGTTTTCAGGGGATTTCCAGCCACTGCCGTGAGAAAAGCTGGTACACCTTGACACCTTAAAGAAGACTCCCTATATCTTTTAACCAGATTAATGTTAATGGTCAGCAGGTTTATAGGTGATTAGTCCTCAGTTCTACTGTATCCTGCAGGTTTTCTTTTTTAGAAAGCAAGCTGTGCTTAGGCTGAAGCGTAGTGCTTGGCTTGGTCTATTATACTCATTTTATATTAGTGATTTTACATGTGGAGGTTGAGGGTCTTCAGGTCATGATGCACTAGTATGAGTCTAAATACCATACTGAATAACAGAATAACAAGTTTGGTTTTATAATCTTTGAAATGTAAGTAAAATTGGCTGATAAAGACAACGGCATGCATCAACTGGCCTCCTATCCGAAAAAACGTTCTCTTTCTCGTTCTGGTTTATCAATGAATTTTGCAGATGTGTCATGTCTGTTATAGTATTATTCTTCAAGGTCATGCCAATCATTTCCTGAAGCCTACCTGTGCACAGTCAGGTATGTCAACACCAGGGCTTTGAGAAGTGCTGACTGCTTGTCTGGGTCATTACTGAGTAACCATCATGGATTATATAAGATAGTATACTTACCCAGAGGACAGTCTGCTAAGAAAAGCCTCCAAAAAAGATTGCCCATCCCATATGATCTATTATGTTATTGCTAATGTAACGATAAAACCAATTTCGTCTCTTGTGTAAAACTACCTGCCATTTAATTGTTGATTTAATTGGGACACTCTCACAATTTTTTTTTATTTTTCTTATTTACAACTGATGGAAAAAAAACTGCAGAAACATAAGTGGATTAGATGAAGTAGGGGAGGAGGAGGCAGGTTGATTCCAGAATGGTGGACCCTCCCCTTGAGCACGAGGGACAGGCTAAGGAAATAAATCAGACAACTGTTGCACCTGTGTGGATAGAAATACTGTCTGTCTTCCCCCGGGTTTCTGTGGCCTCTTCAGAGAAGGGCCTGACCTGTCTGTGTTTAGCATTAGAAGCGTTTGTCCAGCAAGGCGTGCCGTCCTCTTCCCTGGTGGCTGTCTGGACCTGAATGTAAGCACTCGCCTAGCGAGAAGTGGAAATCAGCTGGTCCAAACCTCCGGACCGAAGCTAACCCAAACCAGCATCTTTAACTCTCTGTGACTGGCCAGGCTCTTAAAATGCTGGTATGTACAGTCAAGGGCATTTTCATCTGACAGTTAAACTTTAATTAGACCAATATGGTCTAACACTGGATATTACACAGATAATATAGACTCATAAGTTATACGTTTATGGGACTTTCTAGTAGCTAGGTTGTGAACAATTTTCATTCAAACCTTTTTTGTACTTGCCAAAGTGAACTGAGACTGATGACTGAGAATGATGAACAGCCGCTTGCATGAAATTGTCTATGTTAAGGATGCCTTAACTTTTTTTTGCGTAGGGGCTGTTTTTGTTTGGCTGGTTTTGGAACGGTCACACAGGTTTAATAGAATCGTTTATATTCAGTCATCTGTGTGGTCTGCCGGAGGAAATGATGTGTATGCAAAAGTTTACTTCATACGATGTGACCATGTGCGCCATCCATTCATTTTTGTTTTGTTAAAGCATTTCCCTGCGCAGTTCTGGAGCGTTTCTCAACACACTGCTGGGAAGGGGACGTGATGCTGTAGGATTCCTGGAAAGAACCTTCTCTTAAGGCAATAATTAGTGGTTGGGTTCCAGTTCTGGAACTTTTAGAATGTCCAGGGCTCTTCCCAAGGAATGGCTGTAGTCTTAACATTCTACAGTTTACTGTTTACAGGAAAACTAGTATTGTTTAAAGCCCTGTTTTTGAAAAGTGGACAAATGAATTCTGCTATGTTCGCTACAACAATTTTAATTTATACCCATGCTTTCTAAATTCATGGGGCTGCAATTTAGGCCAAATCCAAAACAACATGCATCACTAAATGCATCTTTTTTTAAACATTATTTTTGAATGCGTTTTAACTGTTATATTTAACTTATCATTTAATCATAGAATAATTTGTCATTTCCCTCAGACATTGAATAGTTTTGGTGTGAAATATATTTTGTACTTTCATTTTGTGTATTTACGTCAGACTTGGCGTGAACCGTTCTGTAGCTTTTGTTTGCAGTTTCGTTATCTCTGCGAATATTTTCAGTCATCCAGGTGATTGGATGGGATATTAAAACAATAAAACAGCTTTGAATGTAGCTGTAGACCTCTTGTTTATGTAAAATCAGTCTGTATTGTGCTTTCAATAACTTTTGTATAAGCATTTGCTAGAAAGTAAACGTATAGCATTGAACACGCATCTCCCTGCGCTTCCCTTGCCTGTCAAGCAACGTAAAAAGTTATATCAGTGAAGATGTTTTAATCAGGTGTTGTTTTCCTGTTAGCATCTCCTTTGATTGTTTTTTCTTCAACCACATGAGTTAATCAGTGTCATTAATGTCACATCTACAGAGGGCAGCTGTCTTTAAACAGATGTTGCACCACATCACACAGCTCTCAGGCTTTTTCCGCTGTTCGCTTTTTCTAATTATCCAACACCGCAACGTTCAATGTGGCGAAATAATATTTTGTTTCACTTCTACCTTCCTGGGTTCCCGCATGCTTATCGACCTCCCATCAGCTTTTATAAGGCAGGAACAACAGGAAAGCTCAGGAGAACACACTCCACTCTCATTTATTTATGTATCTATTTCGATATTTATTTATTGCTCTCCTTGCTAGCTGAGGCCTGGCTGCTTGGTCTGAATGTGAGCAGAATAAAAACAGAAAGAAAAAAAAAATCTGAGAAATATTGATTTTTTTTTATACCCTCAAAGTTTTTAGCGTTACATTTTTTACTGGTTTTACTGGACAGTATGTGAGTGGACATCTGTGTTCAGAATAACCATGTTTAGCCTTTTTTTACGGTGCCAGTTCATAGTGCAAAACGTCTGTCACTTTCTGTAAAAAAGGAGGCATCCTCTCCACATGCCTTCCCACTTTCAGTTTGGCACCACTTTATGTGTGTGTGTCAGTGTGAGACTATCAGCGCTGTGTCAGTAATGGTGTAAGCCCTGGCGTCAGGATGCCCGGTCTGCCAGCTCTCTGTGTGACCTCTATATCTGGCGCCAGATCTCGTCTCCCGTGTCACTGCAGGGGCACTTGCGCTGGCACTGTTTCCCTCCCCGGCGCTCCCGCTGCCATGAGGAACACCACGTCTGTCCAAAGGCCCTCTGAGTGCCTTTAAGTCAAGTCAGTTCATAAATACCTGCCATTTAGTGGATGCTTTTCAATCAGTCATATTTGAATTTTGCAGAAATATTTCAGCTGCAGTTAGAATGAATGGGAACTACAGTTTTAAAGCCTAAAAATGTTGATAATTATGTCATAAAAATAAATAGTCTGTATAAATTGCTACATAATAAACATCTGTCTGTATACCTGATTATAGAGGTGCTCCGATCACGATCGGCCGATCGTTATGCGTATCTCCTCAGTAAAGCCGGTTTTCTAATCAGCGGTTAATTCCATCAGGTGCGTGATTTCACATAGAGCAGCTGTTACTACACAGAGCCGTTGTTAATAGAGAAGATGCGCAAATCACGTTAATTTTCAGCGTTTATTGGCCCATCTTCTCAGTTAACAACGGCTCTGTGTAGTAACAGCTGCTCTATGTGAAATCACGCACCTGATGGAATTAACCGCTGATTAGAAAACCGGCTTTACTGACGAAATGCGCATTAACGATCGGCCGATCGTGATCGGAGCACCCCTACCTGATTAGTGAACAAATCATTTCGTTTCACAAAACCCTTTTGAAGGATTCGTTCACTGATCCTGTTTGAGCTGAGTTGACTTGAGTTCAGCTTATTGAATCAGTGATTCAGTTGTGGCGGTTCTTGAGCAGGGCTCACTGGAGGGGAAGATTATCAGTGAATAATTTTCATTTTGTTGGCAAACTATTCCTTTAAATCCCTCGTACAGCTACCTATAACAGGATATTATCCCTTTAGCAGCACTTGAATCACAGTTCAGAGTCAACCAGAGCTCTGTGCAGGTGTGCAGCTGGTTTTCTCCACATTCAACCGCAAACCTATACTCCTAGGCTTAGTGCTCCTGTATCAGACGTATGTCAAGAACAGATGGAAGTGCTTTCAGCTCTGCATGTGAGTGCTGTGGTGAGGAAATGTGTCTGTTACCAGCAACAACACAGTTGATGCAAAGACCCCTATCTTTCTGGCATCTGAAAGATGTTTTGCTGTTCGTTGCAGTGTCACAGATTTTCATTTCGTTGTAAAGCACTGACTCTGAAGCTGCATTGAATGCCTCTGATTTATTTTTTTGGCACCTTCCATATATGGTATTATTTAGGGGGGAAAAAAGGCTACCATAACTCCAAGTGTAACTCAATAGTTATGTCCGTCATGTATATATTCGCTTACTTCATGCACCAGCCGCAGGGGCTGAGCGACATTTCCACAATTTTATATCATGGTAATGGGATATATTTTACAGTATATAAAAAATATAAAATATTATAATACATATTCATTTTTTTATATTTTATATTGAAAATATTACATTTGCTAGAAATTCAGTCAAAATGTTTTTATACATTAAATAAACATGTAGAATAGTAATGCCTGTTTTAGACATTTTAGTGAATCAAATACTTTACAACATAAATGTTTATTATTTAAAATGTGATTAAAAGAACCAAGCTCACTGCATATTAGTTAAATTCCATATTAATGCAGCAAGTGACAGCATTGCTTTGCAACCGCAAACTAAATTGCGTGGCTGTTGTGTCAAAACATACTGTAAAATGTCAGTATAGCATATTTTCAGTTGATACATTTCTTTAGTTAGATTTTGTATATTATTATACTGACCAGCCCTAAAAGAATTTCCACCTCAGTTTTAATATTATAGCTGCTAACAGGTCAGAACATTTATTATTTTTTTATTTTATTTTTTTAAGATTTTACAAGATACAGTGTGTATAAAATATACCATAGGTTATTAAAATATAGAACCTTTCCTACTTTAAAATAATTTTCACATAGGATTTTTTTTTTTTTGTCAAAATTTTTTCTTGGTATTAAATGTTATTTTCAAGGCTTTTAGTCATTATTGAATCATCAGTTTGTTGCATGTGTGTTTTTTTGGTCATGCCCAGCACATGTCCTCTTACATTGGGTCATATCTGGGGCAAAGTGTGCAGTTGACAGGGAGGTGTAAGAGGTATTGACCAGTTTAGATGGAGATTATGCTGATCGTCTTCAGCGCGTGATAAGCTGCAGCTCATGTCCTAAGCGGAGTTGTCAGGTCCGCCCTGTGCTCCCCTGTGTGGGGATCGCTGACTCAGGCGGCCAGGTCTTAGCTCCAACCCTGACGCAGATTATGACCTTGGCCACCAGTCGTGGGAGGCCTCATTAGTGGCCCTCACCGGGACAGCCCAGAAAAAGTGTGCTAATTAACCTGCTAACAATGTCCTTGCTTAGTGAGCTCTCTGCAGAGCCTCTCTCCGAGGATAATAGCCTTCCTTACCTGCCAGAGCGGGAGCTGAAAGATGGAGCTGCTGTTTGGACTGATGCCCTGTTAAGGGGATGGATGGGGAAACTTGGATGACCTATAGAGAACGGCAGAGTTGTTTCCTAGATAAAGGTTAAATGGACCTTTGCGCTGTGCAGAGTAGCATAGTTTCATGCAAGTTTTTTATATTTTATAATGCTGTTGCCAAATTAAAATAGACAAACATCTAATTCTGAATAATATTTTTATCTGAATGCTGTTTAAAAATAGTTTTCTACTATAGCTTGAGCTGTTTAAGTTGTTTGTATAGTGCAGCTTATATAAATGTAGCATATTCTGTGAAATCACTTTGCATACTTTGCTTGGAATTAATGTTTATTTTATTGATTTA
The DNA here is from genome assembly GCF_023724105.1 of Carassius gibelio. Lineage (NCBI taxonomy): Eukaryota > Metazoa > Chordata > Actinopteri > Cypriniformes > Cyprinidae > Carassius > Carassius gibelio. The sequence goes on from NC_068393.1 coordinate 14,248,620, forward strand.
TTTCAGTCTCATTTATCTTTGTATTTATCTGCGAGTTTGCCAGCCTCAAATGAAATATGAGTTTTCTGATCATAGATTTTTATTCTTGTAAATGTAGAGAATGATTGTGCTTTCACTACATTGTGTGTAATATATATATATATATATATATATATATATATATATATATATATATATATATATATATATATATGTGTGTGTGTGTGTGTGTGTGTGTGTGTGCGTGTGTGTGTGTGCGTGTGTGTGTGTGTATATAAATGTATAAGAGTAGTATTTTAAAATTAAACATTTTAAATATTTTATTAAATTATGATTTTACAGTTATTTGTACTAATTATTTGACAAACATACTTTTTACATAACTTCTAATAATTCGCATTTAACAGTGCTCATGCTCATTTAACCCAATTACAGTATCATTATGTATATGTTATGTATAAGTATTGTTCATTTGATCTTGTTGTACAGTCAATCAGTGGCATTTCTGTCAGCCTTCTGGATTCTCGAAATGACAAGTGAATTTGCAGCACAGTTTGGTCATGGAGAATAAATTCCTGGATGTGCTGTGTTGTTTGTAGCTCAACTGAAAGTGTGGCAGGCTGACATTACTGAAGCCCAGCCTGTAATCTACAGACTGTAAAACTAGCATTTTGACATCGTCGCCCACCACAGAAACACAGCGGATTGCGAGACTATGCCGTGACAGCCCATAAAAATGTCCCTCAGAACTCTCTCGACATTAGTGCGCCCCAAAGACCGCCAAGCTCTGAGAGATACGCATCTGATATTTGCTAAATGCTAATCGGGAATTTGAAATCATTATGCATTATAATGCGATCAGAGCTGTAATCAGATTGCATTCAAATACTTCCATGACACACTTCTATCAGTCTCTATAGAGACAACATGGCCCAAGAAGGACTTACATGGGTTAATGAAGGATGAGAGGGGGAAGGAGGGAGGAACGGAGGTTGAGGGAACGGCCTTGTCCAGTTCTAATCTGTAAACCCTTCAGTTGGCCTTGAAGAGACGACCCATGAGAAGAAGACAAGTGTGCAGTGCGGCACGGATTCTGGTCCTGGGCTGGGATCAGTTTATCTGTCTGCCAAGAGCTTTAACCCTGTTTCATGTGTATATGATTCACGTGTAAACATTATTAAAAAAGGGTAATACAATATTAAACATATAAAATGATTTAAAGAGTGAATATAATTCATGTGTAAGCTAATGAAATGTTATGACATTTTATATATATTAAATCAATCAATATTAGTAAGATGATATCATTGATTCTTTGTGGGATCAGTTTTGCTCTGGCAAAAACTTACAATATACAATACAATAAAATCTGTCCAAATGGACCTTATACAGTGTGGATACCTGGGGTCATGTAATCAAATTATGTAATATTTTTCATAGACAAAGTTTGAAACATTTTATCAAGTTGAAACATTGATTGGTTTCTTCCCCTGTCCAAAACAGCTGACATGCAAGCTTGCATATCAGGCTTTTTTGACACCAGAACATAAATCCTCCCTTAAATATCACTGGAATTGCATACAAATTTTATTATCCATTCTAATTTCTAAATCCACATGCTCATGTTGAATGGGAAACCAGACACTTTTATTCGCCACTCATCGGGTTTCCTTTATAAAATGGCAGATCTCTAGAGATTACACTTACCCCCCGCACGCCTCATGCGTCTCCAGAGTCCCGAACGATTTCAGCATGGCGTTCATAAAAACCATAATCACCTGGTTTTAAGCTCATAAACTGCTTATGAGTTGAATGTGTTGATTAGAGCATCTTAAGGTTGAAGATGAGACTGGATGAAACTCAAAATTGCTTGACGCAGGAATCTGTCAGCGCTCATTATACGCTTCAAATCCAAAAGACAATGAATGCAGAAGCGAGGTAAAAGAACCAAAGGCAGAGAGCGTTTCAGCTTCAAGGGACCAAACTGGGAGTGCAAACTGGGAGTGTTTGATTCAGTTGAGGTTGTTTGTGGTGGAAATACGTTGGGTTTACTTTTTGTGTACTTTATGCATCATTCTCCTTATGTATAACCGGTAAGTTTGATCATTTCAGTTTAATTGGACAGAATTGGTAGTTTTTTTCGTAAGGATTTGTATTTATTTTTTTAATCCTGATATGCTAAATGCGTGAGTGTGTGCAAGTGTGAATCTTTGTGAAATGAATCTGTGATTAGGAATCCCTAGAGATACTTACCCTCCCTCTTTCTCTTTCTCTCACTTCTTCTTGCTATATCTCTCACCCTCTTCCTTTCCCTTTCTTTGCTTTCGTTTTTTCAGTCGTGACAGCGACCTCTCAACGATCATCTCCAACCTGCACCACACCCGACAGCACGGCATGCCCGAGGGCCAGCCCTGCTCCGACCTTAGTCTCGCCTCCGCACACTCAGGTAGGACACACCTAGAGACAGCACACCTGAGACACATTCACACGTAATCGTAGATTAGAAATGTTCTGCTATGTTATTAACCATGAGTTCATGGATTTGAGGTGAAAACATACTTATAGAGCCAAAGAAAACACATGGTCATGCATAGGAAGTGGTCTGGTTGAAAGTAGCCAAGAATGCTTTTATGATTATGATACACACTTGTCAAATCTGTGAAATGTGCAGAGTCTGACCTATAGTCTTGAATTATTGTTATAATTGCTTCTGTGGTTTTCTCTGTCTGTAATATTCTGTTTTATTGCCATCATGCTCCGTTTTTACACGGTTTATCCTTTGATTGATGTAGGACAATTACAATGACTGTGTGCTAGTATTTTAATTTGGTTTAATTTGCATGATTGAGGGCTGTAAGCTCATTACTCGCTCCATTGTGGCCATATTCATTCCATTACTTAATGCTCTTGTCTTCGCCTCTCTTAGCACACAGCTTAAACCACTGTTAAAACTACTCTCAGTAAATAGCTTTATTTGTCATTAATCTCAGGCCAAACAGAAGGACTACCGGACATACTGTCTGTTAATCTCATTGGTTCTCTGCACCACATGGTCACCCACAGGTTGAGTAATTTTGACCTGTCTGGTTTTACAATTACACTTTAATGATTTTTGAAGATTTATGTTGCATTTCAGTATTTAAAAAATATGTCTGTATGTTAGGGCTGGGCGATATGGCACAAAAGAAATCTCTATTTTTTAGGAATGTTGACCGATTCTCGATATTTTACGATTTTTAACAAGTCAGCTTGAAAATGTAACCACAATATGATTCAGGTAACTTTTTATTTATCAACCCTCTAGTTAAAGACATTTCTTTTCCAAGTGCAGCACACATGAAGTTGTCAACATGATGTAAACATTAAACCAATGACTTGTTAAATATCTTTGCAAAAAAAATGTGTGAACTACAATTACATATTGTAACTTGTCTTATACATATTATGTGATCAGAAATAATAATGATACCTTTATTTATTTTTTTTTTTTTTAATAATACTTTTTCATAAGCCTGAACCACATGTTTTATGTTGCTTTGTAATTATATATTTATAAATTTTAAATGTTATTTTATTTTAATTAAATAATACTTTTTTTCAAATCTGTAAATTACTATTACTGTTACTAATTGCTTACATTTTGACAATTTTTTTTTTGTTAATATTAATCTCAGCTTTATAGGTTGTAATAAATTCTGCAGTCAAGTCATACTATGGATGATCCTATGGGTTTCTGGTAAAATGGCCTTATGTGAATATATGTGTTTAAATCCTATTACAGTAGCACTGGCCCATCATAATTAAGTCTTAAGCTACCGTCTGAGTCTATATGTGTTCCTGTAGCTCAACTGGTAGAGCACTGCACCAGCAAGCAAGCAAGCGCAAGGTAGGGGGCTCGATTCCCCGGGAACACATGATATGTAAAAATTGATAGCCTGAATGCACTGTAAGTCACTTTGGATAAAAATAAATTTAAATTTATATATTTCTGAATTGTATGGCTCCAAATATGGATCAAATCACCTTGACTGGGCACTAGGTTTATACCAGACTAGAGATCTAAGGGTTGGGTTCAAAACCAGACCAGTACAATTTCCCATTACCAGAATGGAAGATGCTCAATTAATCTTAATCTTAATTGGAGAAGACACAAAGCAATAAGAGCGGAAGCCACCTGCAGCGCAGCTGATGACCAAAATCTGGCAGTTTGAGTGTTTAAAAGAGGTTTAACGGGTGCTGTAAGCAGCTAGACTCATGTCTGTAAACAAGTCCAATCCGATCACGCAGCGCGTCTAATTCTGTCTGCCAGTGAAATCAGAGAGCCTCCGTCTCTGGGCCAGGTTAGGGGTCGAATGGATAGCACAGGTCCATGTGAAAGTGTGTTTTTCACATGATCAGAGTGATACACATTTATAATATTTTGCATTTCTCCACATGACATTGCAAAATAAAGCATGTTGGATGTAGCAGTATGTTTAAGGTTGACCTTACATAAGCTTAAATCAAAACAGATGCAAGTGTTCATTTTTCCATGTTTAACTGCAAGACTCCAACAGCTTTTTTTTTTGTTCCATCAGTCTCTTTTACTTCCTTTCAAGTCTGACTTCTTCTGTGGGTATGTGGTTGAGCATGAGAGAAGAAAAGGTTGGAAAAGTGCAGAACAAATGAATGAGCAGAGCGTCGTATGGTATCAAGGGAGGGTGGACTGCAGTGTGGAGTCGCGAGACAGGCGGAGAAAGAGGAAGCCGACTGCAGCGATGGGGTTGCTTTGCACCGGAGAGGCCCGTTAATTAAATCTGAGGGACAGACATGAGAGCTGACCCAGGCGTCAGCTGCAGCCAGTCAGTGACGGAGGAGAGGCGGCTCCTGCTCCTCCTCCCTCACCCCACTCCCTCTGTCCGGCCGGCCGGCCTGCTGGCCCCAGTGAGGGGTGGGGGGGGGGGGGGGGGTAGGGCGCCGGCAGCTTGTCTGGCTCTCTGTGTAGACTCCTAAACGTGGCTTTGTGGTCAGACCAGAGACTCTTAATAGGCATATAAGGTGTTTTTGCTTTTTTTCTCTCGCTCCCTGCCGCTCACATGCTTTCGTAAAGGCAGACAGGAGCATCTGCATGAGGCTGCTATATATCTAGACCAGAAAATAGGCCCTGAATTTGTGTGTTATAATCTACATTTTCCCTCTCAAGACACAGCATCTGTGTGTTTATACTGCAATTGAAGTGTCCAGTCAAGGGTCACATGGCCCTTCACCATTCAGTTATGCTGATTTAGTGCTGAAGAAATGTTTCTTATTAATGGTGAAAATTATTAACGCTAAACACAGTTACTGCTGCTAGTATTTTTGTGGAATGTTCCAAAAGTTTATTAAATTCTTTCAAAAGTTTGGTGCTAGAAAGATATTTTAAAGATACTTATATTGTTTTAGTGATTATTAAGAAATTAATACTTTTATTTAGCAAGGACATATTAAAATTACCAAAAATGACAGTACAGATGTTTATAATGTTTCAGGTTTCTGTTCTAAATAAATAATGTTTTTATTTTTTTTATTTCTATTTATCAAAGAATACTATAAAAATATATCACTGTTAACACAAAAATGTTAAGCAGCACAACTGTTTTCAACATTGATTCAACATTGAAATTCTGAAAATTCAGCCATCGCAATGTCGATAAATCAATTACATTAAAAAATATATCAAAATAGAAAACAGCTATTTTAAATTATAATAAAATGATATGTATATTTCATGACTGTGATGGATGCAAGCCAAAAAAGATTAGATTCTTCATAACAACATCTTCACATTATGTAACCCTTGGGTTGAAAATAGTACATTCAAAAGAGGAAGACTAATTTTATAAAACTGAAAGTTTCAGCTCTTATTTTTGATTGTTATGTGTTCAATCAATTCAGCATCAGTAAACAAAAGTCACATGTTGCTCAAAAAATGAAAACAAGTTTCTGGAGTTTAGTGCATAACATCTTTTTTTTTTTTTTTTTTTTTTTTGCATTTCATTACTATTGTGTGTATGTAAAATAAAGCAGTCTGCCGTAGTAAAATCCATTCAAATATATGTACCATGATATAAACAAAATCTCCACCATTGACACATCGGTTGTCATGCAGAAATTATGTTTTTTCACCCTTTTCTATCTCTTGACTCTCTCACGATCGCCTTTCTTGCATCTTCCTGCATTTTCCTCAACCACCTTTTGTCTCCCCGTCTTTATTTTCCCCTCAATTGCAGCATTTTTTTTTTGCCTAGTTCTGTTTCTCTTTCTTTTTCCTATGATTTTGATCTCTCTCTTTCTTCCCTGCTTGTTTCCCTCCCTCATTTTCTGTCTCTCTCTCTGTCTGTCTGTCTCTCCCCCAAGGCTCTCAGTGGGGGAGCGTCAGTAGTGGGGAGCAGTGCTGAATCCTCTGAGCTGGCGGAAGCACCGTGCCCCCCCCCCCCCATAGCCAATCAATGCCATCCTTTCAGTTCTGGCCAAGCCCCGCAAACAGGGGGATCAATAAGTTATTAGCACCATTCTGTCAGCTGTAATGTGGAGATTGATTGGAGGTTGGGGCTCCGCCGCGACGCCCGCTACTTCCCCTGCCTGATAAAGATGACAGATTAAGGGAATAAGAAAAGGGAATTAAGGAGTGTGGCCTGTCCAACTTGTCAGTAGCCAGAGAAGTGGAAGGAGCAAAGGGAGAAGGAGGAGAAAACCTACATATTTAGTCGTTTTGCTATTTCTCCATCCATCTAGCCTCCCCCCACCACCTTTTATTAAAGTTGTGCCATTGTTTTGGCCCACCTTAGCACTGCACAGCCTGGAGTTTAAAGAGCGGCAGCGCTGGCAACCGTGAGTTCCGTGAGTTGGGTAGCATGGCTGAAGCATGAGGCAGCTCCGAGCCTCTCTGTTTGGTGTTAAATGTGAGCATCACAGCTTTAAGAAGCAACATTTAATTGGTATTAAAGGCTTTCTGCCTTAAAATCTCTGACCCTGAGGCAGACAGGCGCTGCTTAAACCCTGCCTCTTCCTTGAGCGCACTGCGAGACAGAGAGAGTGCAGTATTCTCACTGCTACTGTGGATTTTTAAAAGCTCTTTGAAGCTTTTTTTTTGCATTTATTTTTTTGAATGAGCACTAAGTTTCAGGGTAGAGAAGTAAGTTGTGTATAGCATATTTTTTACTAAAATTACTCTTTAAAAGTTTGTATGAAAGATTAAGTATTAATTTGAAAAATAGCACACTAGCATTAGCATATTACTTACTTTTTTTGCTTTTTGAGTAGTGCACTAATGTGATATTCCAAATGCAGCCAAAGGCTATGTGTGAAAAACATTATTTTGCCAAATTTTCAGTAAGCAACAGAAAATATGTTGAGACATCCTCTATTGTTGGATGCAGTGCTCTCAGCATGACCTTCAATTTCTAGTATACAATATTGTTTTAAAATTCTATGGCTTTTTTGACTCATTGTTTAATTTGAACTGTCAAATGTTAAGACATTTTACCCAAAACTTTAGTAAAAAAAAAAAACTATAAGTATAAATCATATATACTCTGCAATAAGCACCAAGAATGGTAGTATAAAATATATATTCCACACTGTAACTAAGTATGGAGTATTCTATTACAAACATACCTGCATTGTTAAATCTAAACTTAGATTACAAAAATTAAGTAAACAAAGCATAAGAGCAGGAGAGAAGTGGGTTGACAGTTCACATGAAGGTTTATAAGAAGAAAAGAAACTGCGAGTGAGTCAGTGTCGCTTCCCGCCTCCAGCTCCTCTATGCAGAATAACGGTTTTCTCCTCACGGTCCCAAACTCTCTATTATTTTGTTGAGTGCATTACTTCAGCTATAGACCAAAGTGCTAAGAGCAGACAGAGAGTGCGGTCAGGAGCCAGGTTTCCTCTACGCCTGTGCCGACGCCACGGGCACGCTGCCCTGCTCCAAAACTTTTCCCCCTTTCGCTTATGAAAGCATTTCATCCTGCAAATCCCTCTGTCCCATGCTTTCAGATCACATCATGAGAATTTAAAGGTTTTAAAGGTTGTGTATAATCACTTGGGGGTGTTGATTCAGGGGACAGAGTGCTGTGTGAGTTTGAGCTGCAGGTCTCAGTGACAGTTCAGGACCGTTGATTTAGAAGAGATGGAGATGGAGGTTGAGATGGAGAGGAACTGGACTCAGCCCAGGGCTTTGGGAGTGTTGGCAGGCAGGAGCTTGCCTGATAAGACGCGATGGAGCTTGGAGAACAGGCTGGGCTGGAGATAGCAGCACTAGGGTGGCTGAGCCCTGTGGGAAAGACACTGCTGAGAGATTAGGGTCAAATAGAGACATACAGAGAGGAAATGAGAGCAGCTCAACGTAACTGCTAGAGAAATCAGATGGTGCTGTGGTATGTAGAAGTGTTTCCAAACCCTTCTCATCTTAGGTACCTTCATGCTCCTTTCGAAGAGACAGTTCACCTGAAAATGAACATTTTGTCGTCACTTACTCATGCTTTGTCCTGTTGCACATAAGAGAAGATGTTTTAAAGAATGTTTGTAATCAAACAGTTGATGGTCCCCCATTGACTTCAGTAGTGTACTGTGGAAGTCATTGAGGACAATTATTTATATATATATATATATATATATATATATATATATATATATATATATATATATATATATATATGTGCAACAGGAGAAAGAAAGTCACAGGATTGGAAAAACATGAGGGTGAGTAAATAATGAACACATTTTCATTTTGGGGCGTGAACTATCCCTTTATCTCGTATTATATTATTTAACACTTTTAAAACTAAAACTTTATCAGCTGTCTGAAGTTTTTGCACATCCCTTGCAGACTTTTGAGCTTTTTTGGCTAATGCATAGACAGGAGCAGCCTATTGATATAGTTTTACACTTTTGCAGCGATCGTATCAGTTCCACGTGAAGATAGAGAGTGGAAAATAATTGAATACGCCAAGGGAGATTCTTCACCTCAAAGGCCGACGAAGGGAGAAAAAGTGGAATGGGAGACAGACGGAGGGAGTGTTGTTGTTGTCTTTGGGCAGAGGTTAGGAGAGGAGATGGGGGCCATTAGAGAGGCCCCTTTTTCTCTTTGGAGTGGGATAGACAGCCATCCCCCCTGATGAGAATACATCAAACAGCGTCATTAGTAAAGCTCGCTCCCCACAAAGAATCCCAGACTGAGCTCTGCCACTCCAAAAGCCCTTTCAAGTGCAGGCTTGCTTTTCTTTCTCTCTCTGTCTCTTTCTAGCACTCTTATCAGAGAGAGGGACGAGCAGCGCGCTTGGTGTCGAGAGGCAGGGGTGTGAGAGAGTAGTTTGTACTTTTGTGTTGGATATATACAGAGATGCAGCCTTTCTCGGTTTTGTGCCATGCAAGAATCTTCCTCTTCAATCTTCTTTGATGTGTAGAGCTTTATTCATGGCTTATACATAAGGGTCATCTGGAGTAATGGCTTCCTTTAAAGACCTTGTGAAATCAAAATGAGATTTTTTAGTTCACATGCAAGTGCAAGTGCACTCATTAACTTAGACTTAAAGTCCAATGAAGCAATGGAATGACTGTCAAATAATGAACTAATTAAAAATGTCAGGTAAATATGACAACTGTTGATTTGAACAATAAAGTGAAATATATTTGTATAAAAACAACACATTTTATGTTTACTGCAGAATATTCACATACACTCAAATATTAAAGTAGTTTGAAAATGTGACTTATGTCATTCGCGGTGCTTAATGGGAGTGGGTAGGTGCTATAAAGATCTGTTGGTACAGTTGTTTAGATTCTCAGACTGTCTTGCAGAATCATGGGTAATATAGTTTTTTCATTAGGAATTTTGCACCCAGATTTCTTTCAACATAAGAAAGATCTCTGGGCTTGTTGAGCGATGTTATTCAGGGCACCATAAATGTTTTAAAAATAACTTTTCATGATATCCATAGACAATAAAACACAAGAAATACAACAAAAAGTTCAAATGCAAGCAACGTGTAAAATCCGTTTCCTCTCAGTTTATTGCATGGTCTATTTAGATAACAACAAAATCAGACAGCAACAAAAGAAAAAAGGAAGAGCATAACTCTGTGGCTTTGACTTTTTTACTTCATGTGGTGCATGAGGGCAGAGAGAGGGAGAGGAGAGTGCAATGACAAACGGTCTCTTCCTTCCTGCATGCATGCACCACCATGCTCTCAGCAGCACCCCTCCCAGCGTGATTAGCAGGATATTGATTTGAGATGTGTTTGGGGGGAGGAGGGTGCTGTAATCGTACACTAGACACCAGCGGCTCACTAGAGCGCTGCATTAGGCTAGTGCAGACAGCCTCCACTTTTCTAGAGAGAGAGAGAGAGAGAAAAGGGGGAGGGAGAAGAAGAGTGAAAGAAAGGAAGGAAGAGATTAGCAAAAGGTGTGAGCTCTGTATTCACTGAAAATAGAGAGTGAGATTGAGTGAAAAAAGCAAAAAGGCGTTATAGGATGACAACAGGAGTTTGATAGAAGACATAGGCAAGACCGCTTACTTTTTTCCCTATTTTTTTCTCGTCGTCATCTCGTTGTCATTTCTGGAGATTTACTCTGCTTTAGGCTGGTGTGAAGACCAGGAGTGTTTGTATGCACAGATAGAGAGATACATAGATAGTCAAGACAAGAAACGACGGTAGAGTGAGGGTAAGTGTAAAAGGGAGAGAGCGTGTTTGTTAGAGATAGGAGAAACCAAGAGAGAGAGAGAGAGAGAGAGAGAGAGAGAGAGCGATCAGGCAAAAGAACCTCTCGTTTCTGCACATGGCTGAGTAAGAACCAGATCTGTCATTCACGCTGGCACAGGGCCCTCTCATCTCTTCATGACTTTAGTCACGCGCACAGCTCCATCATGTATGCAGGTATAGAGCCAGGCGGTGGGCTGCATGCTGAGGGGTTTAGGTGCGTATGACCTCATCTGATCCTAACCTATTTCTCTCTCTTTTTTTTCCCAACAGATGACATTCTAGGCAAACGGAGATCCTACTCCCCCAACAGCAGCAGCGAGTGCCCATCTGACAGCAAGAAGTCCCGCAGCGTGTCCCCTAAAGGTAAGGGCCCCTCTCTTGCATGTGTGTGCATGTGCGTAAGTGTGCTGAAGATGATAATGTGCTTCAATCAGAGCTGTTTAACCTTAGCGCGTAAGATGGAGTAGGTGGGAATAGATGGAGTGAGATTGAGCGAGAGTGGAGGGAAGAGAAGGGGTGGACAGATAGTAAGAGGAGGGAGGAGAGAAATACGCTTAGTGGAAGACAGACATGACCTCCCCCCTCCTGTTAACCTTTTCACACACTCTCAGCATTGCTAATTCATGTATACATTCATGCAGATGGTTCAGATGTGAAAAGTTGAGTGACAACGTAATTGTAAATTGAAAAGTGAATTTCTGTAATAAGTGTCACATGATCAGTTTCATTAATTTACTTTTAAATAGTGAAAAAAATGTGAATAGTGACTTAACAGTGAAATAATGCACAATATTCCATATTGATGTTAATTAAGAATATAATCCTACTACTACTAATAATAATGTATATTATTTCCTAAATTAGAATGATTGAAAATCTAAGATTATTTTGACTCTGAGATTTTCATTCAGACAAATATAACAAAATCTAGATGATTCTTTCTCTTTTCTACATTATTTTCTGCCTTTCTCACTAACACAGCTCCACGCTTGGGTGCCGACGTTCAGTTTTTGGTGTATAGGGGTTGTTGTAGGAATTGAAAATCAATAAAGTGGGAGTGCTGCCGAAGCTTGATTCGCTGTTATGCATGAATGGACTCTGGACACACGGTCATTAACCAAACACACTCACCTTCAGCTGGAGCTGCTAAAAGAGCCTCCTGTGGTCAAAGCAGTGGTGATCTAGATCTAGTAGAGGTGACTAGCTTAAAGTTGTTGTACGTGAAGTTGTCATACAGGATGACTTGAACTGAATCTGGCCTGAAGTTGTCATATTTATTGTTGCAAATCAAGTTATTAGTGTTCAAATCAGTGAGACTCTCTAATGTGACAAAGACTATGTTCTGCCATTTTTTGGGGTGGTCCATATGCATAACATATTCCACATCCATACTGACAACACACATTCTTCACTAGGTATAAAATAAGACTCAAAAGTACAGATCAGGATTAATCTAATATATTTTGCAGTGGCCTGTTGGAGAGAAAAGAAGAAAATGAGTGAGGGAAACAGTGAGGAAAGGGTGATGTTTGACTTCCTCCTGATGGTAGGAAACACAATTGTGGTTTCTTTTTCCTTTCAGGAATATGTGTTTGAGTCTGTGTGATAAGTGCACAGTTTTAAGGTTTCTGTATGTTTGGATATCATCTGTACATGTAGTGTAATTTTTTTTCTTCTTCTTTTACAATTATTGTGTAATCAAGAAGAAAGTCTTACATTTTGGACTAAAAGTGAGCTCAAAATCACTAAATTCATGCTCAGATTTAAAGCTTATATTTGGCTAATATGCAAATTGGTGAAGCTCCTGGGTATTGTCAGTCAGCCGAGCTAATGAGGTGAAACAGTGCAACAGGCAGGCAGCAGAAACATCAGGCAGACTCAGGGACACCAAGTCAAATATAATCAAGCATCTAGCAGGAAGAGTTCAGCAGGCAGTGATCTGGATCTGTTCCTTATACCAGTAAGATGACCAGTCTTCATTTGAGCCTTTTTAGTAAGACATTTACATATATCTGCATGCTTAGGTCTTTAATACACCCTAATAATACATTAATACAATGTTTCTTAAAGTTTCTAAGGAAATTAAATTTATCTTTCCACAATCAAATATAAAATGATATAAAATTTTAGTGCGCACACACACATATACATGTATGGCATACAAATAACTCATGCTCATATATATATTATAGGAACTTCAATGTGCTATCTAAAGCAACTCTATACAAAAAAAGTAATGTTGATTAAATTAAATGAAAATAAAATTCTAATAATAGAAATTCACATAACTGCATCTAGTATGTGACATCTGTATATAAGTGTCGCAACACATCCACACCCAATAATCAGTCATCTGAGATGCCTTGTGTTTGGACAGTGTTGTATTTTGAGGCATTATCTGCTCACTCGTCACCGTGTAGCCAATCAGCACGGCTGCTGCAGTGAGAATGATAAATGGGTGTTATGTGCGTTTTAGTATTGGGAATTAGAGTTGGCTTGTGTTGGTCACCCACTGTGGATTAGCATGGCTTTGGAATGCCACTGATCTAATGTCTTGTGTCTGCGTGTCTGTGATCCATCACCACACCCAAACAACATAGCAATGTGTGCGCCTTTGTGTGCACATGTGTGTAGTTTGAGAGCATAGCAGCTGCTGTTGTCTAAGGTCCTATCTCCCAAACACACACACAACTATAGAAATACACACACACACATATACACACACAGCTGGAGGGTAGTACTGATCTCAGTGCAGCAAGCATTACCCTTAATGACAAAAGCATGCCTGAAAAACTCTTAACCGACACAGAACGGAATACAAGCAGCTTTACAACTGAACTGTCCTTAAAATCTTAAATTTAGTTGTATTAAATTTAAGACTATAAAAAGTCTCAAATACCTTAAATGAAAAAAGTAAAACTTAATAATAATTCAAGAGGTCCTACATATGGGGATGGAAAGATAAGAATGGATGATTATGAATTAATGTGACGATTAAACTTCAAAAGGCTATAATTTCAATGAGTAAATAAGAGCACTGCTCGTTTCAAAGGCAGAACGCGGTGTGAGTTTTTTCTATGAATGTATCTCTGAAGGGAACCAGCTATCTTCAGTTAAGCACTGTTAATTTCATCTTTTCTATAATGCCTGATAATGAAGCGTTTGTGAGAAACCGCCATTTCTGCCACATCAAAAGTGGCACCTAGTGGCAGAAAATAAATTTGCCCGTCTGCTGTTTTTGTTCAGACCAATGTGAAAATCAACCCATGTTTTTACTCTGCAAACGTGTACAGTTATGAATATGAAACGATTGATCAAAAACAAGCTAATATGCCTCCTAAAAAAACAAAACAATGAAGACAATAAGATATTTATATGTTTTAGATTAATATAATAATTTATAGTCTACGTTTGACTTTCTCCTGAAAATTTTTAAGGTTGAAATGTGATGTTAATGATTTTTGATTTGTGAAAACCTTTATCTGGACAGTAAATCATGTCCTTTTACAGTTTAATGTTACCAGACATTGCCCTACCCCAATTCGTATGGCATTAATTTTATCTGTGCAGGGTCATAAAAAACTTTAAATTTGAATTAAAAAATCCTGCAGATCCTCTGTAAATAGTGAAATAAAATTCCTTCCTTGTTAGTTGTATTTTGAAAATGTTTTTGATTGATGTTTTGACTCCTAATTTTCTCCATAATTTTTTTAAAAAAATTTTTTATTTGTGCTACCAAAAACCTGATGAGTGCCTGCCTGAAGAGATACCAGGGATTTTGAAAGTTTGCAAGCCCCGCTTTGACATTTATAATGTTACAAAGATATTTATAATGTTTATGTAAAATAAAAAGCTGTTCTTCTGAGCTCTCTATTCATCAAAAAAATTGAAAAATATTATATATTGGTTTCCACACAAACAAAAATTAAGCAGCACAAATGTTTTCACCATTGATAAATATAATTCATGTTTCTTGAGCACCTAATTAGCATATAATGATTTCTGAAGGATCATGTGACACTGAATTTTCAGCAGCTTTTACCCATCTTTAGCTTTACAATCACAGGAATAAATAACATTTTAAAATATATTCAAACTAAAAACATTTATTTTAAATTGTAAGAATCTCTCTCTCTCTCTCTCTCTCTCTCTCTCTCACACACACACACACACACACACACACATATATATATATATATATATATGTCTGTGTGTAAAACCTAGACATTCCTAAAATCTCTCCTTTATAACACAAGTGTTCATACTCATAATGCCTCAAACATCATCCACACACACACACACACACACACACACACACACACACACACACACACACACACACACACACCTGAAAGCCTCTCGGGTGGATTATCTGGCACTTGGCAGAACACACTCCCCCATCCCCTGCACTGGGCCGCACTGCTTCTGTTCGTTTGCCCGGGGCCAAGCTCCGGTTTCAATGAGGAGGGTAAAATATCCCCCTTCCACCCCTCTTCCTCCTCCCCATCTCTCCCCCAAGAGTCTCTCTCCATGCGCTGGCTTGAGTTACTGCTGCCCAGCGTACCAGGGAGAACCGCACATAGGCTTCTCCTTGATTCAAACATCTCACATAAGATCAAACATTTTGACCAGCTGATTGAATTTTGCTGCTTCTCGTCCCACAGAGAACTCTCACACGCCTGCGCTGGAGCTGGGCAGTCACATGACCCCCGAGGAGCACTACAGGCGCATGATGTCAGCTCTGAACGAGCATGGCTCTTTCGAGGAGCAGCAGCAGCGCCTGTACCAGCTGGCGAACAACATGGGCGTCCCGAGCCACGGTGAGTGTGTGCTACCTGTGTGTGTGTGTGAGCTTGTTTCTGTATCCGCTCTAATTACCCATGTAGTCTTATTCCTGGAAACCACACAAACAACTAGCGCTCGACTGCGGAGATTACTGACAATTCTATTTGCGGTCTCAGCCCACCCAACGGTAGGATGTCAGAGTGGGTGATCTGTGACTACTGCCACACACAGTAGTAAATAACACTGCCATTGGGCCCTGAGGTCGACTGGATCGATTTGGCCCTTTGATTGGCTGCAAGCCAACCCCTCTAAATTACCAACACCATGAAAATGGTTCCTTTGCTCTCTTTTTTTTCTTTTGCCTTTTCAAATTTACGATCACTGACCAGGTACCAGGGTTAAAGGATGCAGATTTGTAAGATTTGTAAAACTAAATTTAGTGAGCATTATTTTGTTTTATTTGTTTGGATACATCTTAACAGCGCTCTAGAGCCTTGTTGACGTTTTTCTCTCAGAAACCGTTAATTGCATCCAGCTTTTGTTTTCGGTAGCATGAATTTAATCAATCTCACATGCTTGCTAAATCCGAGCGTACGACTTTAAATTTTATTTGATCAGTAATGATTCTTAATTACTGCTTGCAAATCCAAAGGGGGGAAATGCTATAAAGGGTTTAATTGCCCCTCTCATACATCTGTAAGAAATTAGTGCCACTGTATGTGCTGTTCACGTCTGGGATTTTATGACAGTGGTGCTGCGCTCTCCTGTCACCTTTTCTACCATCACACCAAGGCATGCTGCGGATGAATTCACAGACAAAACTCTAAATCTACTCTCATCATACACATCCCTCACTTTCACTTTCCCAGCTCAACTTCCTTCCACTCTCCATCTCTACTCCTCACATCCACCAAAAACACCTAAAAAAAGGTGTGGTTATTTGTGGAAAGGAATCTGAATCTGAGAAGAAAAATCAAGGCGTTTACCCGTCTGTGGGAAATCCAGCGAGAGAAAGCAGTGATTTGTGATTTGCAGGGTCACCGTCGGTTCCTCCCCTAGATTTCTGGAAAAATGTCAGGTGTATAGTTTCATAATGGTTGCCATTGAAAACATACTCACCAGGCCAAGGTGCTGTTCCTCCCCTGAGGAATGTGAGCGTGCTGGCTTGCCCCTGCACGCTGAGCTCATAAGCTTACGATAAGGCCGTGCCAGTCAACCGCTGCCAACATGCCTGGCTGCCAGGACTTTGATGAGGGAGATACCTATTCTCACCTTTTAACCAGTGGTCTACTGTAGACATCTACAATGTTTCTTCAGTTTTTAAAGGTATTAGTTTACCCAAAAATGTCATAATTTAGTCATCCTTGTGTCGTTCCTGATCTGTGACACAAAATTAGACATTTTACTGGTCATTCTTTTTCGTGGAATTACAATGCAGCAAAGATTGAGGTTTTTAATCTTCAGAAAGCACCTAACATCTATCATTTAAGTACTGAAAGAAAGAAAGGAAAGTTGTTGATCACTAAAAATTTTAACAACAATGTCAGATTGGTGAATAAATAATCTTTCTGTGCTGGAAAAAGGCTTCAAAGAGGATGCAAAAGTACAGGATCAGTATCATAACATTAGTCATTTTTAATGAATCAGCTAATTCAGTTCACATTAAGCACATAATTCAGTCTTAGCTGTTTACAGCTCACTTGATAGGACGATTATCAGTAAATAACTTAAATTTAATTGTATTTCTTATACAGATCTGTTGTATGACTTCAAAAATCTTTGATTATATTGCACAAGTTGTGTGGACCACTAAAATGATGATTTTGCTTTTTTGATGCCAGAGTAACCATTTTTTTGTGACTGCAATCACCCCCCCCCCCCCATTTATTGCAGTTTTTACAAAATAATGATGCAAGGGTAAATGCATGACTTTTTACATATTTTTTAAGCTTTTGTATATTTCACTTTATTTTTATTCAACACTTTTCTAATGTTTAGATTTGCACTTGTGACAAATTTGCTGGTTCTGACTGGCTGTCTGTCCCAAACATTCCCTTCCCATTCATTCATTTTTTTACTCGCTTTTCCCCCTTTGGCATTAACTTGCTTTTAAATTTATGTTCTCGTTTGTTTTATTTTTTATTTTTTTTTTTTTTTTGCCAGCGTTGTAGCTCACATAGAAGCTGCTTTTCGGGAGTGAGTCTTCAGAGAAGCCCCTCTGGCTCATGGAAGCATCAGCCCCAGCTGTGTTTTCTCCTCTCTTCTTTACCTCCACGTGCCTCCATCTCCCTGCTCTCTCCTTTGAGATGCCTTCTTTCTATCGGGCTCCTTTCCTTTCTTCATATCTCTGCACCTTCCTTATGGCTCCGTCTTTATACCCCAACCTCTAGTGTGTGCCTCTGAAGTGTGTCGGGAAGTGTTGATGCATTATTGGGTTCTATACAGTAGAGGCTCCAAAGACCCCTTGACATCAGCAGAGAGTGGGGCCAGGCCCTTCTGACCATCCCCCTCCAGAAACACACTCCCCCAGAATTCTCCACACACAGCTCTGCTTTTATATTCTCTCTTTCTTTCCTCCCTCGTTCTTTCTCGCCTGGATCCCCGCAGAGCATCCTTTCATGTGTTTGAAGTGGAGGCCCTGAAATGAAAGGCCGTGAAGGAAACCTGGATAGGTTTGTGTGAGTGTGTGCATTTGGAATTGGGTGGGGGGTGGGGGGGTATATAAGGTGTTGTGCACCTTTAGCTTTTGCTATGATGAGGTTGCTATAGGTACTCAAACATTTTGGTCATTCAGATTGTTGTGGGCCCATGTCCCTTTGAATTTTGATTGTTAAATATCTCTATCTTTATGACATCAATCTTTCTTTTAATATTTATAGTATACCACATACACTACCTTTCAAGAGTTAGGGTATGTATTTGAGAAAAAGGCATACTTTTATCCAGCCTGGAGACATTAAAGAGCCACACAGATGGGAAATCAAAAATTACCTGTATTACAGTGTATGATGTAGCTTTCCATCAGTGTAAACAATGTGCAAATAATTAAACCAAAAAGTACACGATTTATAAAGTTATTGGCTTCTAAAGTAAGGAGTCGACTCTGAATCCCTGAAACGAGTCGTTATAGATTTCAAATCTTTTGCCCATCTCTATGTACGTCACTAGGAACACTTTGCATAATAATCTCCACCTACCGTCTTGAGAGAAACGGAGCTCTGACCTGCCCCCCACCCCCCCCCCCCAAACAGACGCTCTGGTTGGTGTGATAGCATCATGTCGAGGAGACAGTGTGTTTTTAATTGTAAAGGCAAGTTTGTTTTATTTTCACTGCCAAAGAATGAAGATCAGAAGAACCAATGGCTAAAATTCATTTTGATCACAATGCCAGAGCAGTACAACAAATCCCTTTTGTTGTGTTCACAACATTTCACTGATGACTGCTTTTCTAATCTCGGTGAGTACAGCGTGATTTTCAAAGCGTTTGGCCATAAAAGATGGTTCATTACAAACTTTATTTAGACCAACAAGCATCTCTGAATCACAACGCGAAGTATGATTATGAAGTTATGTGTCTGTTTTCTCCCGAGCGTCTTATCAGTATGTGTGCTGTCTGCAGCCTTTGTTTGTGCTCATCGTCATGTACAAACACGTCATTAAAATGAAGTGTAACTCCGTGAATACTCAACGAAGAGACATGAGAGAGATATCTATAGAAAGCTTGACATGTCTACTTTAAAACTAAACAAGTGCTGCCGAAAACAGATATTCTGTGATAAAGTAACACATATGAAAACAACGCGATGTCTGTTTTTCATGTCTCCCTTCGTGACCACGCCCCCGCGCAGATTCAAACTGAAGCGCGCGGTTTGAATACACCCACACAGAAGAAAAAGCAGCGAGACTGTTCAAGTTTTTTATTTTACTGTTTGCTTCGCGATGAGAGGAATAAGACATAATTCACCCCAAACAGATGCTAACGCATAGTTTACCGTGGAGGTGTGTGCGGAACAACCAATCAAAACTATGTTAGTTGACCAATCAGAACACAGTATGCTATCGAAAGGTGGGGTTTAAGGAAACTGAATCTTTTGAACAGCTTCGCGCGAACCGTTTGGGGATCTCTGATAATTGAGGTAATTTTAAATTGATATTTTGACAAAATGACAATGTTTTTTAACCTTGGATGGATTTAAACCGAATGTACAGGACTTATAAACAGTGATAGGAAGCTTAGAATTTTCATCTTACTGGCTCTTTAAATTGATAAAAATTTACAGTAAAGACATTTATGCTAATTACTAAAGATTACTAAAGATTACTAAAGAATAAATGCTTTTCTTTTGAACTTTCTACTCATCAAATAATCCTCAAACTAAATTGATCACAGTTTCCACAAAAACATTAAGTAGCACAAACTGAGCAGTGTATACTGGAGTAATGGCTGCTGAAAATTCAGCTCTGTATCACACGAATAGATAGAATATGAAAATGTATTAAAATATAACACAGAAAAAATAGAAAAGTTAGATTTTTTTTCAAAATATTTCTTTATTATTGTTATTATTATTGTCAAATAAATTCAGCTTTGCTAATGTTAATGTTTTAAAAAAATCTTACAGACTAAAAATATATTACTACTACTACTACTAATAATAAAAGTGTTATAATATTAGAATATAATTTGTAAAAATATAATTGTTGTTGTTCTAATCCAAGCCTAGAGAAAATATCCTAGTGAAATAGTTAGGATTTGAACCTAAACAGAATGAATTTCACTAGACTGACACATCCTACGCTCATGTAAGTGAGTCAGAACTGTCACTGGTGTCCCCTCAAAAAACTAGGTGCTTGAATTTGAGTGAATTTGAAAAAGAGAAAAAGGCATGAGCTGCTCTGCTGCTTTTGGATCTGTCATCCATCCCCCTTAAAGAATTCCCGATGAGTACTGTGTCTGTCAGCTGCTCCTGGCACACGTGGACCTGTTGTGCCATACAGACGCTCTCAAAGGCCTGCCAATGCTTTACCACGGGAGCTCTGCGTGTATGTGGTGCAGAGAAAACTAGATCTCCCTTGTTAAAGAATCCACAGTAACACTGACTCAGATGATGCAAATTCAGAGTGTGACAGAGGATGCGGGGTGAATGTGGGTGGGAGATGGTAGCATGGGTGTCAGGGTGTCAGAATGTCACTGTTTGGATGTGTGGTGTGCTTGTACATGCAGCCCCAGATGACCCTGTGCTAACTTTGTTGCAGGTTAAAGGGAATAATTCATCTCTGGGCAACCGAGGAAAGGGCTTCAGAGCAGCTTTGAGTTCTGCAGGATTTTGGGGCTGTATTACCCTGCTGCGAAGCCGATAGGTGTGTTTTGGAACATGATGGCAGCAGCAGCAGCAGCTGGTTATTAGAAGGTTTGTTGCCTGACCAAAATGGTTTAGGAGTATCAGTGACATGCTAGAAACCAGCTACCATTTTCCAAAGCACATCGGCTGTGTCTGAAATCGCATACTCTATGAGTAGGTACTGTACTTCTTTTAAATAAGTAATTACTTTGCGACCATTAAAAAAGTATGTTCTATTTAGTATGAATGTGTGCAGTATGATGTCATTGTCATATGACCTACTAGTGTCACCGCCATTCACAAATCCTTTCTTATGACTTCATGGGATAGTAAACTACAATCTCGCAGTAAATAGTAGGTCATTCTGTGATTTTTGCCTATTGTTTTTATGAACGCAGTGAATTTAAACATAGTGTTTTTTGCCTGCTATATAGTAACGGAGTATGACATTTTGGATGCAGCCATCTACAAGCTTCAGCCACATTCTTCCAGCAGTTTATAATGTGTGTGGACAGACTACTCATTTTTTTGGTCATCTGGAATGAGCGTGTGATCAAATGACAAGTGTTGCTGCTTTTCCATTGTGCTTTTCCTTCTTCCTTTTTTTTCATTCTCTTTTATTCCCTCTCACGGGCTGTTCGAGGTTTGTCCGCTGTCAGTCCGGGCCCCCGTGGGGCAGTGCAATAAACAGATCAATACAGCGGGCCAGTGCACATTAATATCTGTCGCGGTGCCTCCGACCCGATCACTCAGGCCCACACGCCAGCCTCGGAAATGGCCGCCAGCTCCCGAGGGAACCGTCTAATTAAAAAAGGGCCAGAGGAGAGAGGGAGCGAGAAATGAGAGGGAGGGAGAGGAAGAGAGGGAGGCATTCAGGATGGATTTTCTATTTAACACCCTTTCATTAGAGAGAGTATGCTTCCTGTTGTGACCCTGTTAGTTTGGTAATGTTGGGAGATGGTCTGGGCTGGTGTAACATCATAGATTCAGGAGGGAGACCAGCGGCTCCATGTTATCTCAAACAGTTTAAGTCATAATTATTAATTTATAGCCATGTATAGTATTCATATAGTTTGGTTTTACTTCATTGCTTTTTACGTTCAAGCACGTCCTGCACTGTATTTTATGCTACGAACATAAATGATACTTTAAATTTATTTGAATGAAATATCATATATTTGTCAATAAACAATATGCTTCACCTGCATTTATACACTCAAATATGTCTCCTTAATTGGGAGGTTCATGTTGAACTGTGGAGAAGTAATTTGGAAAATAGATGACCTTGGCTTTTCTTTAACAGGTCATAAAGATTCATATTTGAGGTGGAGTGTGAAGTCTTGCCTGTGTGGCGGTTAACATATCCTGCTCTGGGACTCTTGGACTGAATCTTCCAGTGTTGGTTCAGAGCTAGACTGACGGATTTGGCGCTGGAAACATAGACCGGATGAGAATCTCAATTTAACTGGTCTGTTCCTTCCATTCACAGAGCTGCTGCGTGTGCGTCAGGAAGCCATGGCTGCCGTTAGAAACTCGGGAGGAATGGAAGCCCACGTGACCACTGCAGGCAGCTCCTCCAGCCAGCGCCGAAAGCAGGGCCTTCCTCAACACAGAGATGCACACTTCCCTGAGCGGTAATGCAAAGCACAATATCATATTCTCTGGAATCTCTCTTTTGCATGCTTTTGAGCTAAAAAACTAAACTTTTGCTCTTACATATTTCAACCCAACATGTAGTTCTAACCAGACATGACGACATGTTTTAGTGACAAGCATCTAAAAAAGAAGATATTTGATTTTTACTGTAAAATTATGTAGATTTCACAGTAGATTGCTCTACTTAGTGCGGTGCAGAAAGGGAGACTAAGCGACCGACTAAATATTCTATTTCTTGTTACTTGTTACGCTATCAGCTCGGTTAAGGAAAACTTAGATTTACACAGAAGAGATATCTTGGACAGTGGCTGAAACCTTTCTTGACTCTAGATTGGAGTGTAAAAGTGGATGAGATGCAAGTATGTGTGTGTGTGCATGCGTTTGGCTGATAAATGCCCTTCTGCTGAATGGAAACCTCTGAGGCACACTTTAAGACCATGGATACAGGAAAAAATGCTAAGCTTTAAAATAACATGAATATTTTACAT
The DNA here is from genome assembly GCF_023724105.1 of Carassius gibelio. Lineage (NCBI taxonomy): Eukaryota > Metazoa > Chordata > Actinopteri > Cypriniformes > Cyprinidae > Carassius > Carassius gibelio. Next base: position 14,271,591 of record NC_068393.1, read on the forward strand.
TAATAATGAAGCCAACATCTGACTCTACTGAATACTGCATGCACGTTGGAGTGGGTGACTGCCTGCCGAAGAGAAAAGAGGGAAAAACTGAATTATGTACCAAAGTAACAATAGAGGGAAAAGGGAGGGAAAAATGGAAGTTGGCGTTAAGGCCACGGGAAAATAGAAAATCCACTTAATGGGATGTGCCAGTGGGTATGATCTCTGCGTATGACCTCTTCACAACCCTGTTCGATTTGATCTTGTCAGGAGGCATTAATAGGGCTTAGGACCAAACGGGTCGCTAGGACAACACACGCCGTTCCCCCTCCCTGCAAGTTTATTCCCCCCGAATCTCTCTCCTCCTCCCCCTCTCCTCATCTCAGCATGGCCACTGTGCTTGCGGCGCTCCCCTCCGCCTCCAAACAAAGCCCGGGCAGCGGGAGTAGGCAGGTAATTGCTTGTCGATTATTTATGTGGCGCGGGAAGCTGGAGGATCGATAATGGGCCGCCGAGGCGGTAGGGAGGAAGTGAATTGGGAGGGGTCGCCTAGCGTGGGTGGGGGAACTCTGTTCGGTTCCTGGCCCAGCGCAGCATCATGTCAGGAGCTCAGCGTGCAGCTTTGACCAGCCAGCCAACGCAGCTCCGCCAGCTCACGGTAATTAGCCACACAGGACCGCTGATGTTAACGAGGCCTGCACACTTCCTAGGTTGTGGGTGAAAAGAGGGAGGAGGAAAATGTTTTTTTCTTCTTGCTTCTACACACTCATTTTTTTGTTCATTGGTTCTTTGACCCATTGTTTAACTGTTTTGTTTGAGCTTGGAAAATTGTATTACTGCTGCAATGCAGATTTGTGGGTTAAATATCCCGATTCTGTCATCATTTACTCACCCTGATGTTGTTACAAAACTGTAAAGCTTTTACCTTCACCTTTACCTTCTTTGTATGGATTTCTTTACCATTAAATAACAATGAAAAGGGACCAAATATTTCAAGCTTCAAAAATGCAAAAAAAAATAATAATAAAGAAATGGGCCATAAAAGTATTATAAGCGGTCTATTTGACTTGTGCGCTGGAAATGTTTTTAAGAAATAATAAGAAAATTTGCAATTTGTGAACTAATCAGTCATTTGAGTTGTATCTTTTACGTGAATCAATTGAGTTTACAAAATTGGTTTATAGAAACACATTTGGATACTTATATGGTTCTTTAATGTCCTTTATGAAGCTTGAAAGCTTTACTGCAGACAGTGGATATATATGTATTTAGGCATGTATATAATACTGTATGTATATATATATATATATATATATATATATATATATATATATATATATATATATATACACACACACACACACACACAGTCTGTGCTAAAAGCTTATAGCCCACCCAAACATCTAGGTCATTATATATATATAGTATGAATGTGTGCAATGTGTATATATATGACTTAGATGTTTGGGTGGGCTATAAGCTTTTAGCACAGACTGTGTGACATTGTAAACCCTCTAAAGCATCGACAGAGAGTCAGTCTGCCAGGCTAAAAGGGTGAGCCGGAAGCCATTCCTCAAGCTCACCTTTCTATCGACTCTCCATAATTGATTATCTGACGCCCATTAGTGGCTATTGTTAAAAACAAATCATTACCAAGATCAATAGTCCTGCAGCCGCGGCCAGCCATTTGTCTGGGTTTAAATGGCAGATTGCATTTAGGGAATCTGCAAGGCAAATCCTAATGTGTTTGGCATGTGGGGCAGCACAAGCAACAGACAGTGGTCTGGAGTTGGGGGCTGTGGGTGTGCAAGAGCCTTATGCATTTTAATGTGCTTCCTGTGCAAATGTGTTCCCGCCTCGAGTCAAGTCAAGGCGGGCACGGTGTGGCGAGCGGCTAATCCTCCGTGCTCCTCTCATTAAGGGCCATCCTGTCAGCTCCGCTCTACTTTTCTCTCTCTCTCTCTCTCTTTTTCTCTTCTGGCCAGTTTGGTGCTCTGCCTCTGCTTTTACACACACACAAATACACACACACAACACACCACATAGCCGTTGCTTTCAGGCAAGGAGCGACGCCGCTGCCACTCTGACAGGTCGTCACACATGAGCGAACACAAGTGGCGTCTACTTGCCCTACCGCCAGCTAGGTTGAGAGAGAGCTAGTGAGATCGACAGATAGAGAAAAGGAGAGATGGGGCAGGGTGGAGGAATGGAGGCAGTTCTCAAAAGATGTAGAGGTAATTAAGCCAGTAAACTGAGAAGCAGTTTGTGTGCTGGAAATAAATGTACAATTTTTAAAGCTGTCTTGTGCAATTTTTTTAATGTTAAAATACTTCCCTCTGTCTTTACTTAAAGGAATAGTTCACCCAAAGATGAAAATACAGTCATTTACTTAATGCGTTTCAAATTATATATGATTGTTTTTAATCTGTGAAACACAAAAGAAGATATTCTGAGAAATGTTTCAGTTGTTAATGGGGTACAAACACAGATATTTTTTTTTAAATATCAATATCAATCTATCATTAAGAGAATTTACATTTTTGGGTGTATCTCTTGATTGATTAAAGAAATGTTAAAGCAGTTTAGAAAAGCAGTTTGAAAACATTTTTGTAACTTCATCTGGTGCCACTAGTCACACACAGCTTTTAATTGACATTTTGAGTATTATATGACATTAAAGCATAATCCATTTAAGCATAATACACATTAAAGCATAATCACAGTCCCTGCTATCCACCGTATCTTTCTGTTTGCTACTTGCTCTCTACCCCATTTTTCTTTTTTTCTGTGGGCTAGAGAGCCAGAGTGAAACGGTTAATGCTTGCCTCATTCCAAAATTGCTTCCTATAAAAGGAGAAGCACGTCTGCCGGGCACGTCTCCCCATGATTACAGCTAATTACTATCGAGCGGACGCCTCGCAGCCCCAGTCATGCAGCTTTAATTGACCGTTATTCATCTGTGGGCCGCGCAGGGCGGCGCAGAGTTTGGCAGGCCTAGCCAGCGCCGCCCGGGCTAATTGTGAGGCCTGAGGGATTAGGCCAGGTGATTACACACTTCACAGTGTAATTACATAAGCATGGCTGGGCTGCCGGCCCGACTCCCGGCCCCAAGGTCACGCGCTGCCTTCTTCCAGATTAATTGGAGCTGCCACAGAAGTGCGAGGCACCGGCGGAAAGCGGTTATACGATTAGCATTAACATTTCAACAGCCACCCAATCGATCGATGATTTCCCCCCTTTGTGTCTCTCCTCCACACCTTCCTCCACTTCTCCGTACACACACACACAGACTTTTTCCATGTATCCCTCTGTTTTTTAGATTTCTTCTTTGTTTTTGCTCTAGGAAGACACACAAGGCTTGTATAGTTATGAAATGACGTAAAACCTAAGTAGAGCACAGCAAAATGTGTCTTCTCTCCTCATTTTTTTTTTGTTGTCTATTCTGTTTGGATGTTTATGTGTTTGTGTTGTACTGCATTGCTCTGTCTTTCTCCCCCTGGAGCAAGCGTTGCTCAGTCACAAGTACAAAGCAACCGCGCTGTTCTTTCACTTGCTTTAGGCGCATTGGGTTTCATTTATATTTATGCATGTGTGAGCGTGTGTTTCGAGGGGCTTGGTGAGAAGTTGCTGTAAATGGAGGGGATTGCATTGGCAGAGGAGCAGTCAAAAGCTTTAAAAATACACTGCAGGATCTGCCTGGATTTCAACACCTCCCCACTAGCAGTCATAGTACACTTCTTCATATTTTTCCCCTCCTTTCTTTTCTCTCCTTACCCCTCTTCTCATTTTCCTTCTTCCCCGCCAGGGCTCAATAAACGCGATCGCTGGATTGTGTATGAACAGCCTGTGTTCTCCACCTCTACAAAACTAGAAAAACATAATTGAGGCTATGCGCCACGCCATCTTTGTATTGGCTGATTACAGCAGAGAGACAAGAAGAGGAGGGGGATGTATGCGTGTGTTGGGCTGGAAGAGGAAGAACTGTGTTAATTAGTGGGTGCTGCAGCCTGTAGCTCGGGCGAGGCTGGGGGGCCGCCCCAGCTGTCGGAGTATGACATGCTCTTATTGTGCATTCAGGCCTCATTACCAGAGTGGCAGGGCCACAGAGCGCAGCAGAGCAAGAGGGAAGAAGCAAGAGCGAGGAGACGATGGAGGTTGTGGTGGGGGGCAAGGATACAAACCATGACGCTATTCCCAGCATGACAGGACTGATGAGAGGTTACGGTGGCTCGCATGCACTGGATGGAGCGATAAAAAATAACTGATAAAAGAAAACACAGTATTACCATTACTGTATTGTTAGTATACCTCCACGTTGCAGTAACCGATTGTTGGCAACCCTTTCATTATCACAATGTTGCATAACTGTGTACCACACTCCTTAAAAAACTTGAATTATAACCATAACGCCACGTAGCCATATTGGAAAATTTTATTGTTAGCATAACACAACACTGCTAAAACAGACTGTTGAAAATCTGTCTTGTACAGATGTACAGTGTTATGGTACAGAACCTGCATACCACCACACAGTTGACCCAAAGTGTTAAAAAACCCTGTATCATTACCATAACACCACACATCAAGAAAGTGCATGTAAGTAACAATTTGCTACAGTCAACATGACATGACCGTGCTTCCTTACATGTACTTACACATTTTGTGTCTTATTGTGTGATTCATGTGTGTACTTTATTCCAAAGAAAAAAAAAAGATATTTGCAATCTAAATCTACATTTCATAAATTCTTGTTTCACTTTGTAATAAAAAATCAAATGGGTTGTAAACACTGTTTCATGATGTCTTTAAGCAGGCTGCTAAAGGCATCACGTGCCAGTGAGAAAAATAAAAGTTGTGAACACTGTACCAATACTGTTGCAGTGCTAATCATGTGCGATGGAGACTTAAAAACAGAAAGTTGAAAAACAGTATCAGTTGGTTAATGTAGCAGCTGGTTAATGATGGTGTGTTTTTTGTTTGTGTACACAGAGACATATCGCACCCTCCTCCATTGTTGTCCCCGCAGAATGCTCCTCACATTGCTCTGGGGCCTCACCTGCGTCCCCCGTTCCTGGGCATGCCTTCTGCCCTCTGCCAAGCCCCAGGTGAGCTAGCTCTGCCAGATGTAACACACCCTCACATTAACTCATTAAACCTGGGAGTTTCTTTCATGTGTTATGGGTTGTTTTCCACCCATATACACATTCAAGAAAGGTCTCTGATAAATCAGTTTATTTGTAGATATATATATATATAAAACATTTACAGTAGCCCCAAATATAATTTACACATACTTAAAAATATATATACCTATTTAACAAAATATAAAAATACTGTGTCATACAGGTAGCATTTAAATGTAATTATATACATATTTATTAAAAAGGTTTAGCAACATTTATTTGGAGCAAATGTATTGATCACTGTATTGGTCACTAATGTGTATATTCTGTGAACACTAGATGTACAGTATACTGTACACAGATAGATGTATTTCTTATTTTGCCATTGTCCTGTAGGTTATGGTTTCCTGCAGCCTGCTCAGGCAGAGATGTTTGCCCGTCAACAGGAGATTCTTCGTAAACAGAACCTTGCTCGGTAATGTTGTAGAGCTGCACAGAGAAATGTGTCTTAAACTCTTAGTAAAATTGACATTTGTGCAACTGCTTTTAGCTATAGAAAAATATAAGAGTTAATTGATGGTGCATTTCATATGATTATATATTAGTTGCAAGCTTTCATCAGGAAATGTTTATTTTCGAGTCTCTCTGATTGTGGATTGTTCCACCAGGTTGGAAATGTCTGCTGAACTGTTGAGACAGAAGGAGCTTGAGAACCTCCACAGGCAGCGACTGCTGGCGGACCCGCTGAGCCTGCATCCTGGGCTCCCTGCAGAACACCCTGCCTTGCGCAGCCTGCAAGAAATCCCGGAGGGCCACCCACTCCGAGAAGAGCTCAATCGCCGCAACGCCATGCTGGTTTTGCGGCACAACAACACCCCATTACTCTCCCTCAACCATCAGGGGGCAGCAGCAGGTACTTCCTCTAAAGACCTTAGCAACAGGAAGAGCTTGAGGAAAGGAGGACCACTCAGAGGGGACCAACAAGGGGGTTCATCTGAGCCTAAAGAGATCCTCGCGGAGGGCTGTGCACGGGATGGAGAAACAGAGGGACAAGATGAAGACATGAAAGACTTTGAGAATGATGCAGAGGTTGGGGAAGACAGGCCTGAGAGGCTTTCCAAAGTTGACGGACATGGTCTCGGTTCAGAGGTGTGCCAAGGCAAGGATGTGACCAAGTCTAGTGAAGCAGTAAAAGAGCTGGGGGAGGGGTCAGGGAGGCTCAGTGCTCCTTGTAGCTCCACTGGACAAGAGTCACCAACCCACCACCTCTTCACATCAGGACTGAGCAAGAGTGAGGCCAAATACCTGCCGCCAGGAATCCCACCCTTACCCACCTTGCCTGGACAACTGCCCTTCACCTTTCCATACAACAGCCCTTACTTTCACACTGGTGAGTTTACAGCTTTTTAAAAACCATATAACAATATCCAGCCACATCCAATGAGAGATACTGTATTTTAGAGACAATTTTCATATTCAAAACTCCTCCAATTCCAGTTCAGCAACTCACCCAATGCACTCCTTATTTAAAACAAACATACACTAGTGTTAGTGACACCATAGGCCTGCTCCTCAACTTTAACAATCTGTAAAATCTGGAGTTCAAATAGTATTCCATGTCCTCAGAGAGACAGAAAGAGTGAGCGAGAGAGAGAGTTAGAGAAACTGAGAAATTGAGCCCAGAGTGCAAGCAAGCCCAGAGCAAGTTTTAATGGAAAATGAGGCTCCTAATGAGGAAGTGACCAGCTCAGAGAAAGGCTGAACTAACCCTCCTCAGGCGTTCGAGCAAATACTGAACATGCAACATAGAAAAGATTTTGGCTCACACACAAAAATGCACCAGTATACCAACATACATTACGTGCCATTGATAGGATGAGACAGAATGCAAACAAGACAGGTATGGATAAAAACACAACTTACAAAATTGTTCACCCAAAAACAAAAAATTCTGTCATTTGTTTACTGAAAAAATTAATTATTTACCATAACATGCAGGTTTTTTTCCCCTTTAAATGTAAGTGTATGGGATTCATAGCTGTCAGGCTTTATAAAGAGCAACAACAACTACAACAAAAATACTAGTACCATAAAAGAAGTCAGGAACATAAAGTTGGGGTTGTTACTCACAAACAGTTACTTTCACAAACAGGCACTTTCACTGGTAAAAAAGAATAGCCTGAACAATATCTTTTAGATATCAACATCAAAGAAGCATGCAAGGTTTAGCCAGTAAAGACAAGTGGCTGAAGTGTTTGTCCCCACCTAACTTGAATGAGTGCAGAGAAACCTCGACCATCTGAAACACATTACCTGCTCCAGCTGAGAGACCTCCTCCAGGAAGGGGCCCTGCCGCTGACCTTTACTAAACTCTGTAATAGGCAGGGTCAATAACAGAGCGGAGTGTAGGCGCAAGCGTGCGTGTAAGAGGACAGGGTCCTTCTGTCTCTAATGATTTCTGCTTCCCCTCACAGGCGCCATGGGGGGTCTATTTGTCGACGGAGAAGAGGCGGGAGCAGCCGAGGACATCAGCAAGTGGAGTGTGGAGGAGGTGTGCAGCTTCATCAGCAGCCTAGCAGGCTGTAGGGAGTATACACAGGTGAGGACAAGAGCAGGAGCAGAGCGTTGGATGCCTCCTCTCCTTCCCCTGCCTTAAACAGGGGCTACTGGAGACATACTGCACAGCACAGAATGAAGATCACGTGCTGCAATTTGTAGACAAGAATAGCTTGATTTAGATGTTTCTAGAGTGTACTTAAAAAAGTTAGAAGGCCGCTCTGCGCTGCTCTTATCTTTCTCACTCACAGCTCTGTCTCACACATCTCACCACACTGGATGTCAGTCTGTCGCATGCACAGCGCATCACCAAAACCCCACCGTCGACTGCAGCGCACCTCATTTCACTGCAAATGTCGAGTGTGCATGAGCCTTCCTGTGGAGTCACATGAACTGAGTGCATGTGGAGTTTATTGGTGAATGTTCATCAACATCATCTGAAGCTAAGTCATCTATTTCAGGTCTTCAGAGAGCAGGCCATTGATGGCGAGACTCTGCCATTGCTGACGGAAGACCACTTGCTCAACAACATGGGATTGAAACTGGGGCCTGCCCTCAAGATCCGCACTCAGGTAAAGAAAAGACCTGCTGTACCGGGGTATCAAATCCTGCTCCAGTAAGGCCACTGTAGAGTTTCATGCAGACCTTACTTGAATACACCTGTCTGTAATTGTCCAGTTATCCTGAGAAGTTGAGTAGCAGCTGTAAATAGGACATAGCTAAACTCTACAGGACAATAGCACTCCAGGAGAATGACTGTACTGAGGACAAGAAGTTGCAATAATAGTAGGCAGATTTACCAGAGATAAAGTGTGGGAAACTGTCCTCATTGTCCTACAGAATTTAGCTCCAACCCTAATCAAACGCACAGTTGTTACAGGTGAGTTTGATCAGGGCTGGAGCAGGGGACTTGAGTTGTCCAACCTTGCAATAGGGCAAAGGTGTACAACCCTGCTTCTTAAGGACCACCATCCTGAGTTTAGCTTAAGCCTTAATTAAATACACATGAGGACGCTAATCAATGTCTGCAGGATCACTTAAACCATCTGGGCAGGTGCGGTGGATACGGTTGGATCTAAACTTTGCACTAAAGTGGTGCAAATAGGAACAGGAGTCTACACACTCTTTAAGTAGATCATCCAAATTTGGTTCCCCCAGTAATTGCACACAGTGCCTGGGGGGCCACAGAAGATAGTCTTTAATAAATGAGCAGTTTAGAACTTCTGGTCAGAAGGTATTTTTCATTTTTACACCTGCAGGTCCACTTTCACCCCATTTGTCTTAGTTTCTTAATGGGTAATCACATTTCTACATTCAGTAATCTAAACAGACACGAAAGCAATAATCTTGTATCACTGCTACTGTACATCCTTGTGCACTTCCTGTTGGGTGTACAGTGTGAGAAATAACACTGTCATGTGGCTGCTTTCCTCAGGTGGCACGACGTATTGGCAGAATATTCTACATGACCAGCTTCCCGCTGGCCCTCCCGCTGCCGCCATCTGCTCTGCGCCCCACAGACAGAGACCCCCTGCCCGCCGAGACCCGCCCTCCTTCTACTGGCAGCACTTCCTCACCATTCAGCGTGCCCCCTCCTGCCTGCCACGCCTCCCCCAAACAGGAGAACGGAAATCCCTCCTCAGCGGGAGCTTACGACTCCACTAAACCTCCCAGGTAGAATTGGCCATTAAAACTCTTGACTGCTTCTCCTTATGGCAGAGGCAGTGCTTCAAGGAGGAGGTAAAAACGGAGAGAGGGCATAAAGGGGGCCCTCTTTGAACTATTCTTTCCTTCCTCTTTACCCCCTTTACCCTCCCTCCCAAAATTAAAAGCAAACTTGAGGACTTTTAAAAAGAGGCACTTAATCTTTTTAGGAGAAGTGTGAAAAAATGAGCAGAAAGAAGACAGACACTGATGGAACACAGGCTCAAACTGCTCCACCCTTTGCAGCGGCTGTGTGGAAGCCAAAACCCAAAGATGTGCAAATCGGACTTTGGGGACGAGACAGGAAGCGTTAGGAGTGTGCGACAGATGAACGTGAGCAGACAGCTGCTATTAAACGGCATGTCAGAAAGAAGGGAGATGCATCCACTGAATGTATGAGGTACGCATACAACATTCTTTTGTGTCAGATGTTGTAGGAAAGCAACATTCACTGCGATAAACTCTTGTGGTACCTAACAATCCCGGGGAGTGGTGAACTTCGAAAGAGACACTTTTTCTGCCAACTCCTTCAACTTCCAGCTGTTTTAAATTCTCTGGAGTTGGTTTCGCTTCAAAGGCTAAATCCTCCAAAGAGGAGTAAATATAAGAACAGGATGGAACTCATCTCCAGTCTTGACCAGTGCAACTATGCATTCCACAGTCCAAAACCAAAGATGGATGGATGTGGAATTTTCAAACGAGATCTAGGGTTGATCTCACCAGTGACAAAACAAGGTACACATACAGGGTGCCGTACTAAAGGAAGTGGAATGAAAAAGGACCTCAAAAAGAGATGTGTAAAGCACTTAGACTTCCTGTGACCAAAAGCCATCAGCCAAAGCAATGGCCCAAACTATCACCCAACAAACATCTGGGCCCGTTTTAGTTTCATGATCCTGCGAAAAAAGAGAATTAGGGAAGGATTTACATCCCTGCTGATGTCGGTATATAGATGCCATTGTGAGGTCACACTTACTGCTGTGGGAAAGACATGTTATCCTGAATTGTACAGAAACATGCTCAAGATGAGAATATACTGAAGATGAGATAAGTGGTACGTTTTGTTAAATGTAGTTGCACGAGTTAAAAATCTTTATTACTGAACAAAATGTGACCGGCTGACTAAGTGGTACTTTTGTTCATCTTTTTCTGTTTGCTGTGTATTCCAATTGTAATAGTCATGAGCCCCAATCTTAAATGCCACTTCAGCATATAAATGAGAGAAAAAAAAATATTTATAGGGATTTGTTTGCTGTATTTAGAGCAATGAAATATGAAATTGTCCTTAAATTGATCCCAAAGAACAACACTTTTCTCTTTGTTGCAGGGAAATGAAGGCACAAAGCTCTTTATGCAAATCTTTGAAATTGTTTTTCTTTTTAAATATGTAAACGGTTCAAATCGTCTAGATTCCCCATCAATGTTTTGTCTTCATCCTATTTTTCTATTCTCTGCTGGGTGAAATAAATCCTATTGAAAACTTGCAGATGCACTTTCCTCTTTTTTTTTCTCTCTGAGTAATACGTTTATTTCCAAACTCCTCCACAGTAGGGCAGGGAGTGGCGGCCCCAGCTGGATGGTAAATCCCCTGGTCAAGGGAGGGAGCGTGTGGAAGGGGGAGCAGGGTTCAGGTCAACAACAGCTGTCAGCGCGTCAGGTTCAGTCGCAGGCCAGGGCCCCTGTGGCCCCAGCCTAACCCAAAGAACAACTGACTCTCAGGGACGTCCGCCCCTCGCCCGTTAAAAAATATTTTTACTGCACCCGTGACTGTCAGTGTCAGGTGCTCCAAGTGATAGACGCGTAAACCTGTTACCCAGACTTGCGCAAACACAGGCATGACGCACGCGGAAACTCTAGTGCAAACTGAATTTACTCTAAAGCAGCCCAGCTGACGTTCAGTCATGGGGGCCTGAATTTAACGATTCTTGACGTTTGAACCTCAAGCTGGGAGTGATAGAAAGAACAGGACACAAAATAATGAGTGCTCATAAAGATGCTTCAGCCATCAACAACAGCGGTCACATGCAGTTGTGAGCATAAGAGAGGATGATTTAAAAAAGTTAAAGGAATAAAATGGTTACCATTTACTGACCCTTTGAGGTTTTCCAAACCTTTGGCTTTCTTTCAAGACACACAAAGACAATGCATGGAAAACCATGTCCAGCACAAATACAGTGAATGAGGATTTAAAAAAAAGGATGAAGCAACACTACAAAAGTTGTTCTTATGTGTGCTATATTCAAAGACTTCTGACGTCTTATCTGACGACAGGTTTGAGACAGACCTAAATTAGTCATCGTCTGTGAATAGTCTTCACCTCCAGAGAACTGCATCAGTCAGCTGAAATTGAGAACGAGATCAGTCTAACTTCTAAACAAATCATTCAGACATGTGAACTGGATGAAACAACTCAATTGAAATGAGTCACAAAAAAAATAACTTTTGGAATAAGGGCAATTTTAATTTTTTTTTACTATTCTAGTAGAGTAGTTTTTAACCAAATTCCTACAGCATCACTAGAGCCGTGTGGAGCTCTGGCAGCTTAAACTCTGCTGTAAAACATTTAGAAAAAGCCAGGCGGTTTCAGAGAGTGACGTGAAAGCATTGAAGGGGAGAGATGTTTTGGCGAGAGAACAGGCTGCTCTCTGTTTTCCTCTCTTCCCACCTGGGCAGCACAGCCTGGCAGTGGATGATCCGAGCGTTTGCCAGCCTGGCGCTCAGGGCCGACCCCGTGCTTCCACCTCCTGCCTCTGGCCACACATTCACCACAAGCAGTGCCCTCGGCACAACAATGCAACATCTCTGAATACTGAGGTGAAAAAGTCTTTAGTTTTAAAACAAAGTTTTTGATAAGGTCTTTAATTTGAGATTTGACTTTATAGAATACAATGGTGCAGAAAAAGAAATGTAGTTACTACAACAGGGGCTGTACATGGCTCATCATATCTTGGTGAGCTTTACTTATAAAGTACTTACTAATAACAGTATTAATTATGTTTAAATTTGAAATAGCAAAGCATTACTCCTGTGACTTTAGTCCTGATCAGAGAGCTCCAGGTCCTCTACCATATCTTCATCTCTTTCAGCCACCACCTTCAGCTCTGGGCTCAACATCTTCTTTGGTCTTTTGCTTTTAGAAGATGGGGGCTTGTTCTGGTCTCCATGTGAGACAATGACAAAAATGGGCAAAAGTATGCTACTGTACATACAGTTAAGATGACTAAAAAATATGAGCAAAATTTTGATGAAAACAATTCCTCAGACATGCAATATAGTGAATATCTATCCCTACAGAGGCAATCCTAGCTCATTACAGAAACATATAATCACCTGAAACAGAGTCATCTACATTCTCTTCATTGCTCAGGTCTGAGAGGTCCTCAAGGCCTTCATCATCCTCATCAGAGCCACCCTGTTCTTCTGTAAAGAAAATCAGATAATGTCTTCAGAACAACATTCATTTGCATTTATCCAAATGCATGGATTGGAATTGTTTAAACTACCAAAACAGTGACAAAAAATGTTACTCAAAAGAAATATGTTTGTCTTCAAAACCTTAAACCTTAAAAATTTGTGATGCACCAAAAGTCGTTTTCAAAAATCTGATGAAAAACAGTTTAGAATAAAAGGCGATGTTTAATTATTGCTTTTCCTCCATCTTGACTACTTATTAAATAAATGTGATTAACTGTGAATAAAAAAAGAAAAGAAAAATTTAACAACAAAAAATTGGTGTTTCAGTGAAACATTTTTTTTTCCGTGCATCACTAATCAAAATTCAATGCCTTGGTCTGCCTCTGAAATTTCTTTTTTCACTGACATCACAAATTCCTTTTCTCACTCTGTAAGGGAATACAAAGTTTTCTAATATAACACTTAACATTTTCAAGCCCATCTATGCACATGAATTCCCATTAAACGCACTCAACAGAAAGAGCTTGAATGATTTTAGAGGAAGCGTTCGTCTAGAGACTCGACTACGCCACAGCTGACCTACCCATGCTGCTCACGCATAGGTTACTATTTACATGACAAAAATAGAGGCTAGCTTCTAGCAGCAATTTAGCCTTCCTAATCCAAAGGTGTGTGTGGGAGTGTCTCGTGTTCTCTGAAGAGGACGGGTTTGAAATCCCTGAGCTTTGAAGTGGGATTTAATTAGATGCTGCCTGGGAGGTGAATGGCAGCACAGTCACCTCCCCAGCCAGACACCCTCCACCCTAATTACCCAGCACACACTGGAGCCAGCCAGAGGGGGGAGCCAAGCTTAACACCAGGCACATCTTGCCTCATGCATCTTAATTTAACCGGCGACCGGCTGACCGGAGAGTTCAGAGAGGGTAAAGAAAGTCCACCAGGAGAACGAGGCAAAGACTTTAACAACTGCCTGTGGGCTGATCAATACAATGAGAGGGGGGAAAAGAAAAAAACAAATACACAATCTACATGTGACTCTGAGCATTGAATACAGCCTTGACACAGAAACACTGAAGATGAGGGTGTTTACAAAATCTCCACTTTAAGATGGAGAAACCTCAAGCCAAGTCTTTGAGAGCGTTGAAAGCATCAAATGATCTGGCACACTGCAGCGACAACAAAATAAACACCACTCAAGAATATTAATAGGCCAAAAACGGACCAACCCAGCAGGTAGTGAAGCACACCGAAACTTCAGAGACAAACAAACTAGAAGTTTGGAAAAGACATCAGACTGCCTCAAAATAGTAACAGCAATGGATACAGCACATTAATTGGACAATATTGGGCAATTTGAGTTTATAAGAGCTTGAGTTTGAATACAAATTATGAACTTAATAAATCATGATTTGAATAAAAAAAATGAACTGTTTGAAATCTGATTCTCTCTTTCATACTGAGGTGGATGAATTGACTATTAATTTTAAAAGTGTATGGAATTACAGAAAAATAATCAATGATTGGGGTTAATAAGATTTTTTAATGTTTTTGAAAGAATTGTCTTATGCTCACCAAGGCTGTTTTTTTTAATCAAAGATAGTTAAAACAGTAATATTGTGAAATATTATTAAAATAACTTGCATTTTGATATAATCAATATAGACATAATAATTATTGTGACATTATTTATCTACTGTACTTTATCAATTAAATGCGTCTTTACTGAACAAGTTTTAATTTGAAAAAAAAAAAAAAAAAAATCCTGACCCCAAATTTTTGGTTTTGCTTTGTTATTTGCAGAAAAAAAGTAATAATTTTACAAAAAAGGGATATTACTACTATAAAAGTATATATTTCTAAAATATAATGGACATTCTGTGTTTTCATGATTTAAAACAAATATTGTGCACATAAAGCTAGATAAATATTTGTTTTTGTATGATACTGCCCATCATCAATTAATTTGACAAAAGCCCTATTCACACAGGATTAGTATTACCTGGTAACCTTTTATTTCCTGTGCGCCTTTTTCGCGAAGAATGGAGCTGCGTTGGAGTGTTTGATAGTATTTTGGGTGCTGTCATCATATCGCTATCACCATACAATTTGCAAACAACCAGTTGTGCTGTAAGATATTACAGTCAGATCCTGTAATAGCCTAGCATCCAGGGTATGGACAAGTAAATATTGGTCATGTCATGTAATGTACAGTGAAATTAGAAATAATAGTCTCTTCCTTCCACTTCCACCCTTGTCCTTTCCTTTCCTCTCACTACAGCGATGACTCTTGTGGTCACACCAGCCGCTTATACTAAATCTCTGCCATGTGCCCGCCATAAAACCAACTGCAGAAGTGAAAATGTCTTATTCAAAAGTGTTGAAAAATGAAATTATTTGTTGGTTTGGTAAAAGAGCAAATCAGAACAACAAATCAACAACAAACAAGAGCTTTTCCTTTGACAATATGCAACCAAGACCACAAATTAATATATTAGCGGTCCTGTGACTGTGTTCTTCAGGTCTAAGCGCTGGAGGTATGGGGCCAGTTAAGCCGTGTGGTGAAGGAGCGGCCACTAACATCTTTCCAAGCAAATGTTTTGAATTACAAACCCCCACTGGGATCCAAGTATGCGAAAAAAAAAGCTTCCTGTAAGAGAGAACGGAGTAAAAGAGAGTGAGAGACAGAATGAGAGAGAGGTAGGGACTCCACACAATGAGCACCAGATGTAAAAAAGAAAAAGAAAAAAAGAAGCCCTTCCACTCGCCTCCCAACCTCTATGGGACTTTTTCTGTGGCTGTCGGCCTGTCGGCTCATGGGCGGGAGGAGTGGGAGAGTGTGGCATGTGTCCGACATATGACCCAGCACACAACTCCAGATATAGAGTTAAAGAGGAGAGGCAAGTGCACGCCTGACAGCTGACCTGCCCTCCACTGAGATTCATTCACAGAGAGAGAGAGAGAGAGAGAGAGAAAACAAGCAATGGATATTGGATATGGACTCAATGAAATGGATTTATTTTGTGCATTTTTTTTGTTTTTGTGTTAACTGTTAATTGTTTCATGTTTTTATGGAAATTCTTCTAAATATTCAATATGAACATCACTTTTTTTTTTTATTAAAAATGTTCAATGGCAATATGAAATCAAAAATACATGCACATATTTTGGAATATATAAGGAATATTTATCCTTATATACAATCCTTCATCAAAATGATGATAACCTTGCTCGACCTCTATAAAAAATAAATAAATAACTTTTCCCTTCAGATGACATCATAAAGCTTTCTTATTTATCATCTTATTTTTATGTTTGTAATTAGTCAAACAAATTAAGATGTTTTTAACTTCAAATTGTTGCATTCGGAACATCAAATTTGAACCAAACCGGTTCTAAACAAACATGTCTATAGATTTTGATTTGAGAAGACAACAGGTGATAGATTTTTCCACTGGAGGAAACGTTATTATGGACTTATGTTTTGGCCATAAGCGACAGCTTAAAAGTTAAAATGTCTTAATGGCAGATTTGATTCTCACAAACACTAAGGTATTCACTTCCCAAAGAGTTAACTGGTGTCATGTGGATTATTGTGATGATTTTATCAGCTGCTTGGACTCTCTGACGGCACCCATTCACTGCAGAGTATCCACTGGTGAGGAAGTGATGTAATGTTACATTTTGCCAAATCTGTCCGATGAAGAAAAAAAACACTCATCTACATCTTGGAGGGAAAGTTTTCAACAAAATCTGGGTGAACTATTCCTATATCCTTCCTATATATTGTGAGCATTACAGTAAAACAGATCTAAAATAAAATTGCACTTTCAATAGACTTCTGGAGTTTATACTTTCTGTTTTTCAGAATCTTCTGACAGCGCAACGTAATGGACTACAGCCTCCCAGTGACTAAGAAAGGCATTACAGGAAAACAAAACTAGGAATCTTTCCCATTGGATGTTTCACAAGTAGTTTAGATAATCATGTAGTTTATACATTAGTTGCAATAAAGGGTAATATTAACACGAAGCCTTCCTTACCTTTGGATTTGAACAGGTAGTAATCGTCGTCACTATCTGACTCAAAAAGACCCTTGAATTCCTTCTTGTTGGCTTTCTTCTCTTCAGCCTTCTTGCATTTGATCTCAGGGAGATTCAAGTCCTCCATCTAAATTAAAAAACGATGATAAAAAAAAAAATAGGATCTTTAAATATTGTCATTAATCAAAACCAGCAAAAAATGAACAAAACACTACAGACATAACATTAATGAGAATATAATGCTGATGAAATGCTGCTGTTATTTGTTTCAGATTTAATTTTAGACTAAATTTGCTCGAGTGGAAGTGTTTTTGTTTTGAGTTTCCTTCCATCTCATTAACATCAGATGTCACAAAATGAGTCACTGTTGAGACTGAGTATTCAACCTATTTTCTCTTTCTCTCTCTCTCTCTATATATATATATCTTAATACTACAAATGATTCAAAGTAATATTATATTATAAAAGTTATGTTATTCTCCCCTAAAACATAATGGGACAGTATGTGTGTGTTGAGGCAGCAGAAGCAGGAGGGAGGCAGTGGTAATCAGATCTGAGCGTGGGGACTCGGTGGATCAAAGCCTGGGACGCAGCCCTGAGCGATATAATGCTCTTCCTGTAGCACTAGCCCTGCCGCCGCCTCCGCCAATCTGCCGCTTCCTAGACGCCAACACTCCGCCTGGTGTCATCTCCATTATCTCCCCATGGACACGCTCCAGCTCCACACATACACGAACACACACAGTAGGTGCTTTCACAGAACCAGCACTACAGTTTTCACAAAGAATACCACATCTGTGCATTTCATGTAAGAACGGCATTAAAATAGCATTGGGGTAAACATACATCTTGATATATATAATCCAAATAATGAAATCCTTTCTGAAGATCAAACTATACAGTTGTAATGACGCTCTCACTGGTAAAACATGTCTAAATCCAGCTTCCTCTGAAAGGTGTGGTTGGGATGATTTGGGTCTAATGGTGATCATGGCTGGGGTTTTGCCATTTTTACCCTTTTTTTTCCAGAGATCTCCTTTTCACTTCCACTGGCTGTAATATTTAGTGAGTGGAGTATCTTCCTTTGCTACCCGCTTCTCCCAAGCTGCTTGTTGTCACATCAAAATAAAGAAACAATGAATGTTACTGCATGTTCACCCATAGGAGAGCTAAACAAAACAGATCTCAATGCACATTCTCAACAAAATAAAACCATAAATTTACTCAAAAAGTACAATTGTTAGATATGATGAGTACACACAGGCCTGCTCTGTTATTGTGGATCAATACCCCCCCCCCAAAAAAAAAAAAAAAACAGAGCAGGTCTGAAACACCTCAGAAAACAGAAATAATGTAGGGTCTAGTGTATTAATGGAGTATCAGGCAAATCATATCGGACCAAGAAGTGACCCTTGGTGCACAACTTTTCTCATGAAAAAGCAAAAGTAAGAACTTAATGGAAGGAAAAAAGTCAGGGGAGGGTGTAAGAGAGTGAAACCCTGTCAGCTTTTCCTTAAAGGTCTTTGTGGATGATACCGATCAGGTAAAATGTGATTAGTTGACCTCCAAACCCAATAGACCATAATAAATATCAACTTCAGTCTACAGTTAGCTGAACTTATTTAGAACAATTGTAGTAGTTTGTAGGATAGTGAAAACGATCAAAGCTAGAAAATGGCGCAATATGCTCCTTCCTTGATGCAACAGACCCAAAGAAAGCTAACAGATGTGTACATGACCAGTGAGGATGAGCTTCCCGCCAGACTCGGGGCTTCATCCTTTAAAGCATCTGTTCAACTACTGCTGTGCACATTCTGGAAGGAAATCCTGATGCGATCACTTCTTTCACTACTGTTCCAAGGCTAAAATGATCCGTAAGAGAGTTGCAACATTCAGTACAGGTTCACAACACATTAACCTTTGGAGTTCAAGCAGGTGACACTGAATTTTAAGTTTAAGAGTGGTAAATCTTTCTTACAATCAATATAATAGTTATAAATAATTAACAAATAATAAATAAAATAACGGGCCATATAGTGTGACACTTATTATTTAACCTATGTTAACATGCATGTAAATATAAGTATGTATGTATTATGAGAAAGAGAGACAAAGTAAGAAAGACTAAAACTATTAGAAAATATTTTTTAAATAAATAGCAAGTTAGAAAATATAGGCTTTGCATCTAACTGAAATAAGTTTAAGTACAACATTTACTAACTCAAAACTTTAAAATTTAATTTTGAAATAAATTAAAATAAAAAAGCGAATTCAAAATCCTGATATAATAACACTAGGTAGAAAGGTATCTAGATATTTAGCCTCTGTGTGTAGTGTGTCGTTGTGTGGAAGTATTAGAGCTGATGGAGGAACAGATATGACCCATAAAGACAGATATTTATTTGTTGGACTGATCCATGGCTGGGGGATGCGGCTTTATGCAGCTGTGCTGGCGGCAGTGCTGGGTGAGAAGTGTGCCAAGCCACCCTCGTTACTAAAGGACATTTTTCCCGCTGGCCGGAGCCCAGCGACAGACGCACCCCGGCGAGGTGCCATGCTGTCTGCATGCTCTGCCCTGCTGCATCTCTCCCTACGGCTTAACATTACACAGAGGAGACACACAGACCCTTCCACCCCTCCTTCATTTCAGTCTTAAATGGCCTTAAATATTTATCAGAAGCACGAGTCAGTCCAGAGACAGCGAGGGGCGGGGAGGAGAGATGAACGGGCTGTGTGTCGGCAGGGGTGACAAATGAGAGTGGAGATGGAGATGAATGGAGCCGAGATCTCGCCCCAGAGAGGAAGCAACTTCTCACCTTCTCTCACAACCTTCACCCCTGCTGTCCCCTCATTTTTTCTTCCCACCAACCTAGTCATTATCATCCCATTCAGCACCATGGTTATTACTGTTAACTGAAACTGTTATGAAGACAAAAAATTACATTAAATAAAGTAAAAAAGAAAATGAATTATAAATGTGCACTACAATGTGATGAACAAATAAGCAGAATTATAAAGAAAATGAATATTATAGTTTCAATTATATATATATATATATATATATATTTATTAATATATATTAAATTCTAATTAAAGTTATTTTGCCAAGAAGAGACTGATGTCTGATTTACAACAACCAAAACAGTTCACTTTCTGTATACATTTTCTGAATTTGTGAATCTTAAAATGGGTGAAGACAACAACAACAATAATAATAATAATAATAATTATTATTATTATTGTTATCATTGTTTTTAAGCAATAATGAAAATAATTGATATTAAAATGAATGCATATTATTTAGTAAACAATGACATATAAAAATAATACATATTTAAAATCCAATATACATTATTATATAACAAAATATGGATAAAACTATACTGAAACTAAATCAATTTGAAATAAATTCTAAAAATAAGATATATATATATTTATACACCATCAATACTATTTAAAAGCAAACGTAAAAACATTGATATTTTCAGTAAGTACAACCACCAAGTCTGATTCAATCCAATCTGCTACAGAGTTGACATTACCAGACTCTCGCAGACAAAGCACTTAACATCTGCTCAACCTCCTCGGAGTCTCTCGTTGAGAGAAATGGCATTAGAAAGCTTTCGGCCCTTTACTTTCATCTGCTCTCTGCCACTGACCCTGTGTCAGGCTACGGCCGTAATAGCATTCCGTGCCACAACGGTTGTGTGTGTCTGTCTGAAGACCTGTGACTGCACTTCCTGACCTGCAGGTGGTGTGGTCAACTAGACTCCATGCTGTTTTCAACTGACCACAGCAACATGCATTCAGATGTGTTCACACGTAAACACGCAGGGCTCTGAACACGCAAACACAGACGAAGCCTGTGGGTAACCAGCAGTCACCTGCGAGGGGCCGGAAGGCAGGGTGGTGTTTGAGGTGGGTGGAAAGAGGAGGAACTGCAGGGATAACAGTCTGCTTTTACAGCTAAAATAAACATCTGACTGAAATGTCTGGTCCCAAAGCTCACAAATGTCTGACTAGAAGTGCTGGTATGGTCACTCTGTAATTGAAAAAAAAAAAAAACTCTAAAGGGAATAAAAAAAAAAACATCCTTGGGTTGACAGAATTAATCAAAACAAATGGATAAAAATGTAATTTGCCAGTATAAGTCTTGTGATGAATTAATAATTTCTTTACGTATGTACAAACTTAAAACAATCTTAAACTATTGGCTTTATTTCGCATCAAGCACAAGACATCTGTAAGCAAATAATGTATAATTAATATCTAAATGAATTATTATTCAATTTATACAATAAAAATAAACCATACTTCAAATAAGAAGCCTTGGACAAACTATGCAAAAAAAAAAAAAAACTTTTCAGTCAAAAAGCACCTGATGGAGTTAGACTAAATGTAATCAGTTTTTGTCAACTAAAACTAGACTAAACTAAGTAGAGTGTGAATGTGACTAAAACTAATTAAAACTATTTAAATATTTTTTCTGTACCATGGTGTAAAAAAAAAAATCACTGTGAATTTAACGGTAAAAGACTGTAAAAATGCACAGCGGTAAATTCCCCTACTATGGTGTAACTGTATTGGACATTAGATGTAATTTTACGGTAGTATACTGTTTTTTGGTAGTGTAAAAAGACCATATAAATAACAGTAAGTAACCGTAAATTGACATTTCTCAGAATTCGCTGCTAATTTGATGTTTTTTTTTCTCTGCTGCACAGAATGTACAAAAAGTACAAATGCAGAAATAAATGTAAATAATAATTTGAATCAATTTTAAATACATTGAAAGCATGAATTTATTGTATTGGTTTTATTAAATATAAAACATTTCATAAAATTTATAAATAAATGCGCACAGACGCGCACACACACACACACACACACACACACATACATATATATATATATATATATATATATATATATATATATATATATATATATATATATATATATATATTATAAATTAAAAAAAAATTGAATTGATATATAATATCATGATATCATGAATTATAAAACGGAATATTGAAGAATGAGGAATTTTCAAGTGAAAAAACATTTTGAAAAATAATGCAAGGGGGGTCTTGACTGCATGTTGCATCTAACAGGATTTTACCGGTTTTTGTTGAACTTTTATATTAATGTTTAATATTATTGTTCCCCATCTTTGTGGCTTTTTGATGCAAGGCCTATATTTTGCTAAAAGATTATGAGATCATTTAATTTCATATTGATTTCAACAACAGTTGGTCCATTCCTGGTAAAAAAAAAAAAAAAAAAAGTACTCACTCCAGCTGTGACATCAGCCGCGCCAAAAGCAGCTTTCTGCCTTCGTCCCGTGATGTAGCTGCAGTTCTCCTGTATCTTCTCCAGCAGCTGGCACATCTGCTGTCTGTAATTGGCCACTTTGCATTCCTTCAAGAACGCTTTCAACTAAGGAGACCAACATGAGAGTGCATGCATGAGAGACATTAGTGGAAAGATCAAACTTAAAACACCGAAAAAATTATGCAGAAAGAATTTCTAACTATCCTGAAAGATTAACATTAATACATCTCTAAAAACTCTCTGTACAGATTAAATGATAACAAAATTTTGATTCTGCCAATGAAAAGTACGGAAGAAACAGGAGTGGATATTATAAATAAACCTGACTGGGCCAAAAGGATAAATATTCAAAACCAGATTTTCAAACAGCAGTGATGAGTGCTCGTTTTTGGCCAGAACAGAGGATGTGGCCAGAGTGTAGATCTGTGAGAGAAGGCTGAAAGAAGAAGCTGGCTTGTTTCCTACAGTCAGTGTGTTAGTGTGAACACTGCGGTGTATGTGTGCTATGTTGCAAGAGTAAGTGTCGGGATGTGTATGTTGAGGTGTGAGCACTAAAAGCAGCCATTAAATATAACTGTTGAGCATGCTCCATAACTTTCACTTATTATGAGCTGTTGGCAATGTGGTAAATGTCAGGAAGGGATGTGAATAAGTGAAAGCTTATTCCAGAGAGAGTGCGAAGAGTACCTGAACGATGGTGGGCAAAGCTAGCTCGGGAAAGCCAACGGAGCAGGCCTGTGTGTGGAAGTACTCCAGAATGAGGTACTCCACTTCTAGACCATCCTGAAACAGTGAAAACACAAACATTCACAAGTCATCACACAGGATGCATTCTCAACCCAGAAACAAACTATGCGAACACAGGGGGGACAGCTTTACATGTCTACACCATAAAATCCAACATGTGAATGCATCATTCAGGGAAGCTTTTTTTTTCTTTCATTTCACTGCCCTGCACCTCACGTTTTAAAATGCAGAAGCGCATTCCGTGTGAACCTGCCTGACAGTCGCACAGTTGGGAGAAAGAGGAGTTTACAATGTAACATGTTCCTGCGTCATGAATTCAACACTAAATATTGGATTTGGGACAGCTAGGACCGTCTGCATTCACACACTTGCGTAGGATTTGATCAGGCCTTCAACAGCATCCAATTACGCCCATTTTTAATTGTTGTATTTGGATTTAATTTTTAGCTATTTGTTCAGAGTTCGGCATTGTAAGCATTGTATTTCTAGGAATGCTGGGTTTTAGTTGAGTTAAAAACAAACTTTTGTTACACAGTGGTATTTTCAATAAATGTTCAATACTGTTTGATGTTTTATGTTTTTAAAAGAAATCACTAACGCTCACCAAGGCTGCATTCATATGATCAAACACACTGTAAAAACTAATATTGTGACATATTAGTTTTCTATTTTAAAGTGTAATTTATTCCTGTCATGACAAAGCTGTATTTACCCCGGTCGTCAGTGTCACATGATTCTTCAGAAATCAATCTAATATGCCGATTTACTGCTCAAGAATCATTTATTATTATTATTATGAATGTTTAAAATGTTCGTTTACAAAAGCATTTATTTAAAAATTTTATATTTTGTTTATAAGATTGCTTATTTAATGCGTTTAACATTACTTTTGATCAATTTAATGCACACTTTCTTCATAAAAGTATTAGTTTCTATAAAAAAAAAACTTTTGAATGAGCGTGAATCCATTTTAAAAATATGTCTCAAGTTGGAGACATGGTGACATTTACAGAAGGGAAGGCAGAGTTTATTGCTTATTGCTCAAACTTTTGTGTCAGTCTAACACAAAAATGAAAATGAAAACCCAGACTCAGAAACACTACGTCTATTACAAATGCCACCTGTTCCTGAGATCACACACACACATGGAAAAAAGAGCAGTCAATCAGTTTTCCAAACAGAGAAATGGCAGCCCTGCCTCCCCCACAGAGTTTTCACATCTCTACATCTCTAACACCTGGCATACAAGCATTCACACTAATCCTGACCCGGTTTAGTGCTGGGATCAGACCTAAATCCTCTGCCCTACCTAAAATTCACAGCCGCAGCCTTTGAAAACACATTCCTCCGCTATGGAAAAGGGAAAACCCTGCTGGTAACTGCCCTTACAGGAAATATTTAAGATTTAGTAAGTCAGACAGAGATCTCAGACAGCAAGGGTGTAGCGGCGTCTCGGGGGGTCTGTGGCTGTGGTGTCTTGGCCCGGGTGAACATACTGGAAATCTTCCCCGTGCCAACCAGGAGAGAAGGATAATCCCTTCAGCTTGTGTGGCAATCCTCTTGGCAACAACACGGTGCGCATCGCTTTAGCCTGTGTAGCAGCGTGTTCGGGCTTTCATCTCTTAACCTCAATCCAGTTACATCCAGTCAGCATGAAGCCATGACGGGCTCCTGGCCCAGGAGGAGGGGCGATCTGATGCAAGTGATTGTCTTTTGTTTCTTTTTAATATGACTCTTTGCTCATTATTTTGGATTTACAATACCGTTCAAATTTTCGGGTCAGTAAAATTTGTAAGAAATTATATTTTATTCAGAAAGAATTTTAAATGGATCAAATATGACAGTAAAAACATTTGTAACGTTACAAAAGACTGACTTTTGAAAATTCTACTCATTAAAGAATCCTAAAAATGTTTCAACTTCTCTAGTAATAATGAATGTTTCTTGAGCAGCAAATCAGGATTTTAGAATGATTTCTGACACTGAAGACTGGAGTGATGATGCTGAAAAATCATCTTTGCCATCACAGGATTTTTTTTTTTTTCAATTATATTCAAATAGAAAACAATTTTAAATTGTTATTAATATTTAAAAACATCACTATTTTTACTGGATTTGTATCAAATAAATGAAACCTTGGTCAGCATAATTTATTTTATAAAAAAAAAAAAAAACCTTTATACCGACCTACCTGCATACCTTTAAGAAAAAATAGTTTTAAAAAATTCAGTGTGAATTTGGGCTTAATCAATTTAAATGTTTAAGCTTTTTAAAAAGGTCATAATTAAGCTGATCAGCTGATTAATTGATGAACAAATCACCACGTATCCCATGAAGCCAGTTGTTTGGTCTTGTGTGGTCCTGTGTATTTATTATCATTTTTATTTTATGTATTGTAAATTGTCTTTTTGTGTGCTGGTCTTGCTGATATATATATATATACACACACACACACACAAACACACACACACAATCTCTAAAAAATTCAAAATAAAAAAGTTCCAAAGAAATTCAGTCCAAATGTTTTTAGAAAATGTACATTTTTGGGTTAACTATTAAAGTATTTTACGCATTAAACCGTTTTCAATTAACTAAATGTGGTAACATTAATTCTGAAAGGCTTAGTGAACATACACAGTCAGAAACTGAAAGAACATGAAGAATTGATGAAGATCTGAAACTCAAAGAAGTACAGGATGCGTGACCTTATAAGCCTTCTCTTGGAGACTGGTCTTGCTGAGTTTGAGGATCACTGCAAAATTGATGGGCTTTATACTCATGCGGCCTGGTTTCTTATTGAAGTCTTCCCGCTGGAGGATCTGAGGAGCAGAGTGAACAAACAGATACATCAGAGCACTGCATCACAGACATGTGTGCACAGAAACACACAAATAAGACTTGACTACAGCAGTAGCCCACTGATTATTCACACAAACACAAACCAGAGAATGACTCAAGGGCTTACAGGAACTTAAAATATACAATCTAAATCTGGTGTATAGATGAGTGTTTGGGAAGCTTTTCTGAAACTTAAAAGTAGTACAAACCATTTGCAACCATTGATAAGTGCATTGAGGCTAACACAGAAAGATTGCATACTTCTTCATTAACTGATCTACAGAAATGGTATTGAGGGTGGGAGAGGGTGCTGTACATTCAGTCCCCCCATCTACAATCCCTCTCAGCACCAAGACTCAAACCTGCTACCTTTGGGTTACAAATAAGTCTCTCTAACCATTAGGCCATGACTGCCCCCAATTTTTTTAATTTACACTCCTGTGGTCTGGAGGAGTGGCAAGTATTATCCAGACCTTTATCAAAGGCATTTAAGTGGTTGCCTTTTGTTTAATTTTACTGTCTCTTTGCTCATTATTTTGGATTTACAGTACCAAAAAAAAAATTACAAAAGAAAGAAAATAAGTTTTTTATTACTTTGAGCAAGGATGCTTTAAATTGATCAAAAGTGACAGTAAAACCATTTATAATGATACAAAAAAAATTACATTTCAAACAAATGATGTTCTCTTGAACACCCTGAAAAGGTTAAGCAACACTGATAATTAAAGAAATGTTTCTTGAGTATGAAATCACCAAATTAAAATGCTTTCAGAAGGATCATGTGACACTGAAGACTGGAGTAATGGCTGCTGAAAATCAGCTTCGCATCACAGAAATAAGTTACGCTCTTAAATATACAGTTAATTTTAAACTGTAACAGTATCTTACAATATTTTTATTGTATTTTTAATCAAATAAATGCAGCCTTGTTGAGTAGAAGTGAATTGAAACTTTAGAACAGTAGTGAAGTGATTCTTTAAAATTAATCTTTTTATATATTATTAATTTTATTTTAGCATTTTTATTTTATTAATTTATTCAATCTGGAAGCGTAAAACAATACAATAAAAAATTGTCTGGGCGGTAAAAGTAACTGGGTGGTTTTTATATAATGTAAAGTAATATAATATAATATAATATATAATATAATATAATATAATATAATATAATATAATATAATATAATATTATTTATCATAATCCAAAGAATACTTTTAAAGGTCCCGTTTTTCGTGCTTTTTTGAAGCTTTGATTGTGTTTACAGTGTGCAATATAACATGTGTTCATGTTTCACGTGTAAAAAAAAAAACTGTATTTTTCACACAATTCACCTATCTGTATACCGTTGTTTTCACTGTCATAAAAACGGGCTGATGACTTTCTTGTTCTATAAAGTCCCTGCTTCAGAAATACATAACGAGTTCTGATTGGGCCAGCGGTTCCCGTGTTGTGATTCTGTTAAATAAAATATCTCGCTTGGCATTGAACTTTGAGCTTTAGAATTTTACAGATATTATTTATACTCTAACAACAACATTACACACTAACTAAAGTTTAAAACATGGGATCACGAAGAAGGGGACCTTTAAAAATACTTGCTCCATAACTAATATCTGAAAGATCCGGTGACTTCAACAAACAGTCAGCCAGTGTACTTTGGTACAGGGCTGTGGCGCATCCCATAACTCTCTCTCTGCACTTCCGCATTTAAGAGCAGTGGAAAGTGCTTGACGAGGTCATCTAGAACAAGCGAGGTGTGTGTGTGTTTGTGTGTGTGTGTGCACGCTCATGGACGGCCGGTCTACACAAACAGCGGATGTGGTGTCGGCCTGCGGGACACATGAGGAAGTGGTGGTGCATGGTCCCAACCTGATACGCTCAGAGGCTACTGAAACAGGAAGCTTGAAACCATAGGGGACAGATAAAGAGAGAGAGGGAGAAAGAGCGGGAAAAGAGAAAAGTAAAGAAAGCCATGCTCTACTCTACTTCTCGGCACACCGACTTTTTAACATGAGCGCGAAAACAGGAAGTGGACTGCATCACAAATAAACACAGGGAGCAAGAAGGGGGTCGGTGGGAGTCGCCACACTGACAGAGGATGTGGTCTGCGCAACACATTTGAGAGCTGAGTGAGAACCACAGACCTCCCTCACGTACGCTCTCCCCCCCCAGGCTTTATCGCAGTATGGTCAGGACTGGTGGGAGATCGGAGCCAAGCAGTGACCCCCCCATCCGGTGGTCTCGGCTGCTGTCGCCTCCACGCTTCTATTCTCACAACAGCTGTCACCACAGGGGCCCACGCCAGCCAAACACAAACACCCGCCTCACACGGTGGAAAATGGTGACAGTTTGTGACCTCTACTTCTCCCAAAAATGAAGATGCGCAGCGTTCACACACATTAGGATGCGCGTTCATGCAGACCGCAAACTCTGGTGTCTATTATCTTTTAGTCTTTAATTCAAAGCTTGCCGACTGTTTAGGTAGCTTGCCTCGTCTTATTTATAGGTTTTTAATTTTCCACAAGTTGATGGGTTTTCTAAATGACTAATCAATATTAAAGGCTCTGCCAGATCCCAAACAGATGTGATATTAGGGAGCGTCTTTTCTTGTGTTCCTTAAACCGTATTATTTCTGTTTCCATTCACAACTCACTATACTGCCCTACAAAGCAAAAAGGCAGTAACTTAAAATGACTTAAAAGTTATCCTGTCATCCAGCCTAAGTAGTTACTGTACAAACAACTACCATTTTTCTCCTAAACGACACACATTTCAGATAAGATGTTTTGTCACATAACAAAGGATGTCTTGAATGTCATGAAAATGACAATAACTAATTTTTGACCAAAAATGCAGTTACTGCCTTTTTGCTTTGTAGGGCAGTATAGTTCTGTAATCTGAGAGATTTACAAGCTTGAAGTTTTATCCATTAGTAATAAATTTGACTTGTGAAAAGTGGTCAAATGCGAGTTTCCCTAATTAGTTAAACTACAATTTAAAAATGCGGTGTCAGTACATTTTTTTGTTTGTCTTTTAAAGTATTATTTTATGCTCATGAAAACTAAATTTATTTGATTAAAAATACAGTAAAACAATAATATTAAAACAATAATATTATATTAAAATTAGAATACAATTTAAAAGAACTGTCTTCTATTTTATCATATTTAAAAAAAAAAATGTATTACTGTGATGCCAAGAAGAATTTTCAGCATCATCATCACCACAGTCTTTGATAATTTCAGAAATCATTCTAATTTGCTGCTCAAGAAACATTTCTTATTACCAATGTTGAAAACGGTTGTGCTGCTCAATATTTTTGTGGAAATCATTATTTCATTTATTTAGAAATCAGCATTTATTTAAAATATTTTTACTTAAAATATTTTGTAACATTATGAATTTGTTTAATGTCAGATTTGATTCTTTTAATGAGACCTAAACCTAAAGACAGGTTTCTAAAATGTTTAAGCTTTTGAACACTAATGTATTTGGCGGTTGGTTAATGTTTTATTACAGCACTGCCTAAATAAAAATAAGTGAATAAAGGGTAAAAGGAATTATGTTAAAATATATGAATGTATTAAAAATTGTTTATTTGTTACAATGAAACTCAAAGTCTAGCAGCATTCTAAACCCCTGCATCTCTAAATTAATTTACTTACAAAAGCAACAGCATTTATTAAAGCAAAAAGATACATTAATTGACCTCACAAACTGACCCTTCAGTTTATTCGATTCTTCGTAGGAAGAATTCTTGTAATTGTACTTCAGATGTGAAGAAAGGTCAGAGCATGAAGTCTTTTTATAGTTAACTGTTAAAAAGCAGGACGACCGTGATGACAGACGCCGTGGGTACAGTACTCATGCCCAAACCTCGTCCACCCACACATCAACCCGTTTATTTAAGACAGCCTGGGAGACTTCAGAACAGTTGATGATGGCATGAACTGCAAGTCTCACATCTAGCAGGAAGGGCAGGGCGGTCACGTATGTCTTGGTGTTGGCAGACAGCAGGGTGTGCGCTCTGACACATTAGAATCGCTAGATTAGAAGGTTAATAGCGGGAGATGGGCACAAGCCTACAAATACACACACAAACACATAAACGGAGCCATTAATGACTTGATAGAGAAGTTTCTGTAAGCAAATAAAGTAATGTGGATTTTTAACATAATTTTTTTCCTATCTGCAGACAGAAATGTAATGAAGTATTCAGAGCTGAAGTTCTTAGCTCAGTGTTCTGAAACACTGTGACTGAGGGCTGTAAACTTAAATGTGGCTAATGGCGCCACCTGCTGGTAAAAACAGTCAATGCAGTAACTCTTAATGGGATTTACAGAGTAGTTAACCTAAAAATAGATAAATAAACCTTCAGATCTTTCTGAAAAAAATTATAATATCAATTTTTAATTTTTTTGTGCTTGTTTGTAGGGCTGCACAATTTGGCTAAAATGTTGTGATTATCTATCAATCTGCCTATAAAATAATTACTAAAATAATAATTATTACTACTAAATAAACAATTTAAAAACTAAAAAAATTAAAAAAACATTACTATTGAAATATTCACTGCAAATTAGAGTAGTTCAGAAAACTAAAATAATGCCGTTACTTCACTCGAAAACATGCAGTGCATATTTATTTCATAAACACGCTATTACAATTTAGATTTTATTTTGAATAATCATGCATGCTATGTTGATGATTTTAATTCTGACACTGTCAATTTCCAAAAAAGACACACACACAAAAAAAATCCCTATACTGGCACATCTGACTCATGACTATGGGTGGAAAATATATTTAAAGATGCTGAGCAAAAAAAAAAAGGTAGGCAAAAAAAACATCAACAAAAAACAAACAACCAAACAGTCATACATACTTGATGCAGCCGATGATGACTTGACTTAGATCAATGGCTCCAAAACCTCACAGGGGTAAATGGTGCTCAATACCGACACCACAGATACAGACAGTGCACATACTGCCAGTTACACACAGACTCATATGTCTCCTGAGGATGCACAAAACAGAAAAATACTGATCAAGATAAGCTGACATCTGCATCTGGACATATTTCTTAGTGTTAGAGTATTTTCTCAAAAATATGAGTAAAGTTGGATGAAAAGTGGGTGATTTAGAATTTGCCACAACCATACCTAACAATAACTAAACATCAATTTTAAAAATGAAGAATATCATTTTGAATAACAAGCACAGATGAATCATTCACAATAAGATTCAATAAATACAGTCAACTTTATTTTCATGTTAACTTCAAACAGTCATTCATTCAACACAAAAGAACACAGGTCAAGAGTTCA
Organism: Carassius gibelio; assembly: GCF_023724105.1. Lineage (NCBI taxonomy): Eukaryota > Metazoa > Chordata > Actinopteri > Cypriniformes > Cyprinidae > Carassius > Carassius gibelio. Next base: position 14,302,652 of record NC_068393.1, read on the forward strand.
AACTACCTTCTTCTTCAAACTGATGGCGTTCCTGAGGTGGATGGCCAGCTGACGGATGTAAATAAAGGCATGCTGGTAGGACACCTGTGTGTCCAGTGAGTACCTCTCAGCGAGAGTCTGCTGCATGAAATTAATCGCTGGAAGAGTGTTGGGAGATGTAAACTGGCAGTTCTTTACGTAAGTGATGTACATTTGCTGCAAACAGAAAACTCACTGTTAATGATGAACCATGTATAATAAATATATTCACAATTTTTTCGTCTTTACGAATTCAAAAACTTTTTTGTAGAAATCAGTCAATAATTCTAACTGCATAAGATCAGTTGCAATATTGCAAAAATAACTACATTTTCACTATGTGCGCTATAATTTTAGTCAACTCAAATTCTATAGCTGCTTATGTTATTTGAGAATAAAAGCAATATATGAGAGTACCACAGTATTGCACACTGCTGTCAGGAACATTTAGTGCAAAAGAAAATTTCACCACATGGGAAATAAACGTATGATATGTTGTAAAACCCAACGTGCCTTAAGCACAGAGTTTAAGTAGATTTCCTGTTTGTGTCTGCAGATTTTGTTGAGAGCCAGGAAGAAGAGGACCCTCATCATCTCTTCTGTTTTCCAGTGTTTGATCAGACTCTAGTGTCACAGACAAAAAACACAACAGATGCTGATTAAAAACATCCATCTCAGTTCACGGAGCACCATTTCTGTCTGAGTTAGTGCCACTGATTTGCAGTGCTTACTTCTGCAAGTGCCTGCACTGTTTTGGCAGACACGGGTAGTATGGCACCATCTGGTGGGCATGACGGAGAACTGCAGCTATGACTGTGGTCTGTGTTAAACTGGAGGGGAGCTAAGGAGAGAGAAAAAAATGGATCACACCTTAGCACTGGGATCCAAAAACTAGCTAAAAAAATAACTGACAAAGATGTGGGGAAAAATCTACCCGAACAACACCAGCAACATACATCTTAATATCAATCTGCTTTTTCTGCCACCTGGGACTTGAAGATGGAAGTATCAATCTGAAAATACAGATTAACACAGTGTTACCTGAAGAAATCTAACTGATTAAACCATCTATGTCTACAGCAGGAGGAACAAAGCGGTTACTTTTTCTGGCCTTGCTCTGGAGCTTTCAGCTTCAGCATTTAGCTCAGAGCTGCTCATGTCCTTTATGCAGAACAGGACAAGGGAATTGAACACTGTAATGGGAAACAGGTAGAGGCTGTCAGTGAGCACATTAAACATCTTCGGTTCTGTACGCAAGTGTCTGAAATAAGCCGGATAGTTACCTGTGCTGTCTGAGATAGTATATCGACACAGCTTCTCAGAGTCGCCCTTCGTTGTAGCCACAGCAGCCTTAAAGGCTTGTGTGATGTCCCTAATCAATTTCGCCGTGGGCTCTTTCTGAGAAGAAAAACATAAAAAATAAATTAAAAAAAGATTAACTAAAAAGTTCTAAACCATGAATAAAACCAGCCAGCTCCCAGATTACCCTGCAATAATTGTATATATTAGTGCTGTAAAACGATTATTATATTATATTATATTATATTATATTATATTTATGTGTACTGTATTTATTTATTATTTATTTTATAAATACACACACATTCAGTATATACTTTGAAAAAATTTACAAATATATACTTTTATATATTTATATTATTATATTTCATACTATATATAAATGTAATATATAAACATAATATATTATTCTTAAATAAATACACATGCATGTGTTTGTATTTACATATATATAATAAATATACAAAGTGCACATATATTATGTAAACAAAAACTTTTATTTCGAATGCAATTAATCACAATTAATCGCTCGACAGCCCTAATATATATATCTATCTATATCTATATCTATATATTAATATAATTTATATATCTATATCTATATAGATATATATATATAGATATATATATATATGTGTGTGTGTGTGTTTTTTTTATACATTGTAAAATGAAATTAAATCCTATGAAGGTAAAGCTTTTTTCAGCATCATTTCTCCAATCCTCAGCATCACATGATCCTTGGGAAATCATTTTAATTTGCTGATTTGCTGCTCAGGGAACATTTCTTATCACTGTTGAAAACAGCAGTACTTCTTAATATTTTAGTGGTTCTATTTTTTTTTTTTTTAGGAATCTTTGATGAATAGAAAACATTTATTTAAGAATGTAAGACTTTTAATATTAGAAATTACTGTAATTTTTGATGAATTAAATAATAATAATAATAATTCCCTACATTTATATACTGTAGCACTTTTCTAGACACTCAAAGCGCTTATATAGTCAGGGGGTATCTCCTCATCCACCACCAGTGTGTAGCATCCACCTGGATGATGCAACGGCAGCCATATTGCTCCAGAACACCCACCACACACCAGCTTACTGGTGGAGAGGAGACAGAGTGATGAACCCAATCAGCAGGTATAGAGATTGTTAGGAGGCCATGATGGTCGGAGGCCAATGGGCGAATTTAGCCAGGATGCTGAGGTCACACCTCTACTCTTTTCGAAAGACATCCTGGGATTTTTAATGACCACAGAGAGTCAGGACCTCGGTTTAACGTTTCATCCGAAGGACGGTGCTTGTTGACAGTATAGTGTCCCCATCACTACACTGGGGTACTAGGACCCACACAGACCACAGGGTGAGCACCCCCTGCTGGCCTCACTAGCACCTCTTCCAGCAGCAACCTAGTTTTCTCAGGAGGTCTCCCATCCAGGTACTGACCAGGCTCAGCCCTGCTTAGCTTCAGTGGGAAACTGGTCTTGGGCTCCAGGGGGATATGGCTGCCAGATAATGAATCCTTACCAAATAAAACTATTGACCCCAAACTTTTAAATAGTAGTGATGTGTGGTCACTACTCCTTTGCCCCAACATTCATTTCACTGATTGGTGGTTCTTCACCAGAAATAACAATATCCCTTCTTATGCCAGTTAAAAAAAAGTACGACTAGCCATTTCAATGGAAAATTAAAATTTTAGTGTAATTAAATTCAGGATGTCTCCATTACCATAAATCAAACAAACAAACGAAATACATATAACAGCTTAAAAAAATTCCACTACTGTTGACAATAGCTCACAAAAAAAAGAAAAGAAAAAAAAGAAAAAAGGATGATGCAAATATGTTACCGTGAGTCCAGATCTGCGGTTCTCAATCATTGCTTCAGTGACTTTGGTAACGTTAGCTTCTTTAGACTTTTTCACATCATTTTTTTCTGATTCCTCCTCGTCATCATCAGCTTCCTAGTGTCACATAATAACTGTGATTTTTCAGATTCCAAGGAAAACACACACGTTCACACAAATTATATTAAAATTAATTTATTATTTAAAATATTATTTATCAAAAGTGCTGTTCATTTTTTAAATGCATAGTGATTTTTTTTTTACTAGCAAAAAATTTTGGGCGGATGCATGTTTACACAACTTCCCTTCCACTGTAAAGTGAACATGTAAAGAATGTGATATAGAAATTACATTTAGAAAGTTACTGACGCTCATTTATGTTCAATGTATGCTGATCTCCCTGAGTTTTTAGTTAATCAGTGGCTAAAACCAGCTAGCTGTCGTCAAATATATAATCAGGCAAGAGTCTTTGAATTAAACTAAGCTCTGACAACTCGATCTAAGTTCAATGTTCTCTGATTCGAGCATTAATATATGATCATGTATGCGAGGTTAAATAGCTAAGAATTGAACAGACCTCTTGTTTTTCCCTGCCATGCTGGATAAGAAACTTGCGACGCATTACCCACAATGCATCGCTTTCGGGAGATGAGTTGATCTTTTGTCTAACGTTAGGTTTAAACGCAGAACAAAACACGAAGACTCAGTCGTTTAACTTAATGCCATTATGTCTGTTTTTGCTTGCTTATGTCTTTCGTAGTATCATTATAAAAAGATTATTTGCCTCTACGTGTGGCGGATTTTTATTTTTATTTTGTATTATTATTATTTTTTTCCATAGCATAATTTTTCCAGCAACTGACAATATAAAAATAGATAAAATAACCCACCAGATACTTTAAATCCCCCTATACAGATTTACAGCCACATAGACTGGTAGACAAGGCACACATACTGACAACGTTGTTGTATGACAAAAGCCTAGACACATTTGAGGTTGTCGTGACATAATAAACAGATTATTAAAATGTTGATTATTGCCGATCTGAGCTGAGACAGACGTCTGTTTTGATGCGACTTGTGATGTAGCATGTCAACCACGCACGGCTAAATAAATTACTACACGCATCAAAATTAATCATCACTCACGGACCAAACTGGAGAGAGCGCTACTCAGAAAGAAACGAGTCTCGTCAATCAGACACAAACCAAGGCAGGTGAGTTTGGATTCTGATCTCATCCAGACCGAATTGCAACTCAATCAGCTGACAATAAAAGCAACATTTATTTAATTATTTATCAGTTAATTGTCTTAACTTTTAACATTATACAACATGCTCGTCGTGTCAAAGCTGCATTGTTGTGCTCTTTGTTCAGACGTCAGTTTGTCATTTGAGTTATTTTGAAAGCTCGCGCATTGACCATTGACTTCTCCGTACCTAATGCTGTAGTGCAGTTTAATAAAGCGTCTGAAATATATTATGAGGGCTGAATGATGCTTTTTATTTGTCAGCTGTCTGATCTCTGTATGTCTCACTGTATCCTTTTGGACAAAGACAAAATTAGTTAAGTCAAAAAGCGATTCCTATTATGTTGATTTTATGCGTTGTTATTGTTTTGTACGTGGACAGCAGACGTTTATTTCCGATACATGCACAATGAGCTTTAGCAATTTCCCATTAGTGAACGAATCGTTGTTTTTCGTCTTAGTTTTGAATCTTTTCAATGAGTCGGTTCAACACACTCTGGACGATTCGCGTCTCATTTAAATTGTTTCTCGCGTCAGGAACTCGTGAATCTTCTCTTCAGGATGTGTCGGAATGAGCTGTTGAGATTTTTTTTAGTGAATGAAGTGGATCAAGCATTCAAATTTAGTTTTTAAATTGGAGAAAACATATGTATTAAAAAAATATATAAACTTCAAAAATGCATTTGGTTTAAGTTACTTGGAATATTCAAAGCATGTAATATGCACCGCGGTGAGGACCTTGCGTAAACCTAATTACGTCGTGATCATAGACTGTATAAAAACGGTCGTTTAAATAATTGCTCAATTGTTTTAGAACCGGTTCTTTGAAACGAAGTCGATTCGATTCGCAGAAATGATTCGGACTTTCCATCACTAGCTAACTGTAGTTAAGGAGGTGTGATTTGAGAATTGTTATAGCTTTTTAATTTTATAGATGGTGCGTTATCAGATTGCTAGATGACATCTTGTTCAGTTCTGTTTGGATGTGAGCAGTTTCACCAGAGCCACGTTTAAGAGCCAAATCGTTAGAAAAACAAACATCCGGCGCGACCTTAACATGTGACGTCAGTCTCCAGCACTCATGCGGCTTTCATTTACGTCAACACCACACAAGCTCAATGCATTTTTCATATGGACCCTGATGCTCAACTGCTGCACTCTAGGATTCAATCAAAAAAATAAATAAATAAATAAATATATACATATATATAATATATATTCTTCATGAAGCAAGTAAAGAAATTAAAGGAAAAGGCGTCCATCAGTTCAGGTAGTGCTGGTTACACTCAGTGTTATTGTGCTGCATGCCTTGTATAGCACAGAGGGGAGAGATGCTCTGTCTGTTTGGCACACAGTGTGCTGAGTCAGATTTAAAGATACTAGAGATTTTTGTAGGGATTGTCTTTAGCTGTAGTAAACAGTCGTATTATAAAATAAATTGCACTTTTCTTCCTACATTCTAGACAGGCTGTCCTAGAATGTAGGAAGAAAAGTGCAATTTATTTTATAATCTGTCACATTTCTTTCAAATACCAGTTACAACAGCTATTGCTGCTGCTGAAAAATCATAAAAATAAGGATATTATCAAAAACTTTGTAGTGTTATAGTCAGATTATGTTATATTATTTATTTTATCATTAGTTTATTTTTATTTGAGCACAGTTTTATTCTAGTAGCAATGACTTACAATGGGTTACAATAGTTAATGGAGTTTAGTTTTAATTGAGTATCTCTTGATAAACGCAGCATTGCCTGAAATGAATCATCATAATACAACTTTTATTCAGCAGCAGTACTGGAGTGTCTCTGTTTGTTACTGTTTTAAAGGGCCACGCAGAGGCATCTGTAGAAGACCTATCCTGAGTGCTTACCAAACTACAAAAAAACTGTAGTCAACTGTTTCATCTCTTCTGCATGTTTAAACGGTTTACTAGTGCCCTCAGGTTTCAGAACCGCAATGTTTGCTTTGTATAACTAAAGGATTTATACATTTGAAACCCCACAACCATTTTGTGGGCAGCCGCACGACTGCTGGCTGTAATACTGAGCCTCTGACTCCATGCACTTTTCATGCTCTTTCACCTGTCGGCTGTTATTTGGAGTAACATGAGTAATGCTTTTAGAGCTGGAGTGGCATTGTAAGGAAAACAGAACCTTATAATCATTCTGTTCATCGAAACATCCCATTGCTGGATGCTTGATTTGATTTAAAACAGTATCCATCTCAACACTATTATCAAAGAAGTGGCATCTTGTAATCCCACCATGTCAACTGGATTGCCATTTATCACCTACCTTTAAAATGTCTCTCAGCTCCATCCCACTCATTGTGACAGATATCAGCACATGTTACAGTGGGTACCTTGGTTTCTATAATGATGCTTTTGATGGAGAATTGAATGTTTGTGCAGCTGGCTGGCCAACTCATCACGACATGTCCTGGTCCAACCTTTCCATACCTCTGGTCCTTTCAGCTGGAACACGGTTTCATTTTTATAATCAAGCAGCTGTTTTTTTTATATTCAGTGAGTGTGCCAGAGTCTTTATGTGCACGAGAGACCAAATTAAAAAATCTTTCAAGTCCTCAGGCCAGTGAGAAAAGGCCACTGACTGTTGAAGAGCAAATCATGTAAGCTGTAAATTGAGTGGGAATTTTTGAAGTGATCATTTTCATGATATTTAATGTTTGAGCGCTTCAGTCTGGCTCGCCTCTCCCATTGCAATTCTGTACTCATTGTTCATAATGCCTTGAAGCAACCATTATGCTGTATGGAAAGGAAATGTGAACCAAGAAAGCACAAATGAAGATGGATTTACAGCCTGCCAAATAAGAAATGCACAGATGTATTAATAATTAGCTTTTGCTTGAGAGTTCTTAAAAAGCCTTGTGAAATCAGTTTTGATTTCCTGATTTTAACTATTTTTCTATTGAAATATGTTAAGACAGGAAGGTTTTCAGGTGGTAGAGTGCAAGCAGCCTGGTTCTGAAAGCAAAATTATTTATTTATTCCATAGAGTAATTTATTTTATGAATGACATGTTATAAACAGACTTACTGTGAGCTGTGTGGTTGTTAATTGATGGTATATGTCATGATGATATGCTGTTGTTGAAGCTATCGTTTTTAATTCAGATATATTCCATTCACAATGTTTCTTGGGACTGCAATTATGAAGGAAAGTATATAATATTGTACCTTTTGTCTTTTTATCTGAATTTTGAATACTTTTTTGTAGCAAATGTAAGATGGTTTGGTTCATTGCTTATAACTCTTTAAAATCTCTATGGGGAAATACTTTCAGAACCAAGGCCAGTGTAAAAGTGCTTGTGCACTGTTGCGCTCTATTAGGGGGTGGGGCATTGACATTTTAAAGAGCATTTGAATGGAAAAAAATCTGAATAGTGCAGTATTTGTAGAATTTAGATTTCAAATGTGTCAACTTTTAATGCGTTAGTATATAGACAACCTTCAAACTAGGTGTGAAATAAAAGCCACAAAGCTCTATGCTTGATTTCATAGGGTTTTTTGTCTTTCTTTAGTGTCTTAGAGTGAGGCCTAGACTCCAGCAGGCCTCGGTGAGCACCGGCATGATGGAGGGGGGTATGCAGCTGCTGAACCGGGATGGCCACAGCATCTCGCACAACTCCAAGCGCCACTACCATGACTCCTTCATATCCATGAACCGCATGCGGCAGCGTGGCCTGCTCTGCGACATTGTGCTCCATGTGGCCAACAAGGAGATCAAGGGACACAAGGTGGTGCTGGCCTCCTGCAGTCCATACTTCCATGCCATGTTTACAAGTAGGTCTATGTTATGATTTAAAAAATGTTTAGCATTTAATTTCTGTATATATTTATTAAAGATTATTTTTGTGAAATGTTTGGAGCATGTTACCATATAGATGGTTTTAAAGCTAACACATAAACTAAAAGTCACAAAAAAAGCAACAACACATTTTTACTTCACATGGTCTTTAAGGTGTATTGTGTATTGTGTAGTGTTCTCTCCAATGTGTACATTTCCTAAGCTTCCTTTTCAAGCCGATGTGTACATTACCTAAGCTTCCTTTCTTTCCTTTCAGTCTTTTATCACCACCTAATGTTTTGTCCACAACCTCTGGACTAATTTGTTCTCACACTTTCTGAGTTTCTGCACTTCTCTTATAGGGGATATTGGCATTCCCTGTAAGAGAAATGCAGAAATTCAGAAAGTATGAGAACAAATTAGTCTGTATATAATTTTTATAATTTTCCAATATTATGATGAAAAATAATATCTGAATAGAAATAAGTTGATAATATTGTGGGTTTAAAATGCAAAAGTAGATCACTCCTTTCATAGAATAACATTACATAAGCTTTGTTAACTACACAGTTAATGGGAAATATGAAGAAAAAAACTGTGTAAACAGAGTGCAGAACAAGAAGTTAGAAAATACAAATGAATCGATGTAGCGATTTATTTAGTGTGGAATGTTAATTTAACCTCAGTGTTGTCATAAATCTCAAACAGTGTTATTTTAGCTACACATATACACATATACTATTATAGTGTTTATTAATAATTGTTAATAATTATTTTGTTTCAGCCTTATTTAATTAACAAGACTGTTTTTTATGCGGTTTCCGGTGTCATGAACATCATTGAACTTGGGCAACACATCAAATAAAGCAAAGTTTATGCAAAATTCATGCAAATTATAAAATGTGGTGAAAACCAATTGTTACACGTTACAGACAGTTTGATAGCTGTCGAGTAGGTTAATCTGCTAGCATTCAAAAGCACAAAGACTCAGTACTCTGATCAGATGTTCATCCCATTTGCGATCGGATTTTCAAAAGCTATTGCCAGTTGAGCAGTACCAATAACTTTAGGTCATCCAGCAATAGGAACGCCTCCTTCAACAAACAATACAGCTACCCCGTGACCTCCAGAGGCTGCTGTACTGTATGTGTGAACGGGCCATTTTGGTATCATCTAAATCAACCAGCGTTCTGCATAGGCCTTGGTTAAGAAAAACTGCTGTGTGTTGTGACTGTGCAGATGAGATGTCAGAGAGCCGTCAGACCCATGTGACCCTGCATGACATTGACCCTCAGGCTCTGGAGCAGCTGGTCCAGTACGCCTACACTGCCGAAATTGTAGTAGGAGAGGGAAATGTGCAGGTATGTCACCTTTAGTATCTTTTGAAGGGCATTCTATTATTACTCTGTGTGATGTCATCTTGTTTGCTTTGTGAGGTACAATGCAAGACAGGATGTTCAAGATGGTTTAGCTTAGAATTTGCATCTTTGCAAATGATGAGCTTCTCATACTTGTGTGGTTTCAAAAGAGCAGATGCGTATTCAGCTTGTTTAGACTAAAGGTGAAGTCACGTTTGCAAAATTTCTGCAACGTTTTCATTTTGCAAAAAAGTCTGTTGTTGTCAGTAGTGTAATGATGTAAAAACTCACATTCGAATCAAGCAGTTTTCTGTTGGTTAGTGCAGCGAATTCACATGCCCAACTTAAATCTGCATGGGGAATGTTTTTGCATTCATGCAAAACTCCTGATTGTGCGGGTTATTATTGAAATGATTGATCTTTGATAAAAAAACAAAAAAGCCTAATGATGTTAAATATCCACTTACTTCATTCTAGTTTTCATCCGTTTCACCCCCTGTAACTTGTCTATACCTCGTGCAGACCCTGTTACCAGCAGCTAGTCTCCTGCAGCTCAACGGAGTGAGAGATGCCTGCTGCAAATTCCTTCTCAGCCAGCTGGACCCCTCAAACTGCCTGGGCATCCGTGGCTTTGCAGACACTCACTCCTGCAGCGACCTTCTCAAGTCAGCCCATAAGTATGTCCTGCAACACTTTGTAGAGGTATCGAAGACTGAGGAGTTCATGCTACTACCACTCAAACAGGTGAGCCAGCTGCTTTGGGACAGTAAGATAGTTAAATGCACAGTTTTACCCAAAATAAAAAATCTGTCATCACATCACAGTGTTTTTATATTGCATTTTTATTATATATTAAAATTCTTTTAAAAAATTATTAATTTATTTTTATTTTAGTTTTAATATTTTAGTACTTTTAAGTGCTTGAAATTATTTATTTTAGTCGAATTTTTAAGTTAGGTTTTACATTTTATATATAATATGTATAATAAGATTATAAAGAATATATAATAGTATGATTTATATTTAAATTTTATTTCAGCTTTATTTTAATTAATGAAATTTAGCTAAAAACAAGACTGGCCCTACAATTTGTTTTATTATATCCTGACCACTCCTTTTCATATAATGATAGGACTGGGGCTGTTAAGCTCCAAACACACACACACCATAAAAGTACATATACAGTAGTAGCTTTGTATGAGGAACAGACTGAAACGTCCAAGGTCGTAAGAAAATTCAAACTTAATTACTGATGAATAAACTCTGATCCTAGAGGTTATTCAAGAATAGATTTATTCAGGATGTATAAAAAGAGGGGTAAAAGTGTACCTGTTAAATTATGCATGGAGAGCTGAGCGCTAACAATCCTTGGAGGAATAATAGTTTTGGCTACGGATGTCTAATTATTTATATGTCACTGACACCACTTCTTTTTATGTTTTTACTGTATTTTGATCCAATAAATCCAGCATAAAGTTTTCAAAAACATAAAAATCCTTGAACAGTAGTGTACGTATTTGACATATGATTACATATCCCAAAATTATAATTATTACAATAGCATAATGAGATATTTGCATTTTACATATTGCTCAGAAGAAAATGTATTCAGTCAGCAGACACAGGAACATCTGAATGGCTGTGGAAACAGAGAGTTGTTTTTGGCCCCAGATAAGATAGTTAAAGCATCTATCAGCAGGAGCAAACTGGACCGTGCTAATCAGCCAAACCTTGACCTCTTCTTCGACTTGCAAAACCTAAAATGTCAGAACGCATTGGCCCACGATGATGACACTGATATAAGTGCTGTCTGCATCAGCACCTTCAATACAGTGTCAATCATCCACTCAAATATGCGGTGTCAGCACCACGTCAGTGAGAAGCTAAGACAGCCAATCAGCAGAAAGCAGCTCCTGCTCTCATATGACACTATGACACTTCATCATTCCTAATCCGCTGTCTTCACAGAAGAGCGTTCTTTTGAATAATCAGAGTGCTGCTGGTCTTAGTATCTCTGTGGTTTGAGAGGCTGTGATTCCATGAAATCTCCCTGCTGTTTAGACATTGATTGGAGAGAACCAAGAGGTGCAAGAGTTGGCTGATGACATAGAACTGCGTTCTCTCTCTCTCTGTATGATGCTTTCTCACTCTTAACAGCTGTTGCAAGCTGTATCCATGTTAACTGTGCCCTCTGCCCCAAATAAACAAACAGTCTGTGACAGGAACACTACAGAGGCTGCTGTGGTGCTTCTGCGTGTATAGATTAGATGATAGTGTAATGGTAAGCTGAAGTCTTATCTCACAACACAGAGAAAAGAAGGCTAATGTGTTCAGTTATTGCTTCACTAATAGCACCAAATGGAATTGCAAAAATAGGGATAACAGTTTTCCAAACACTCCTATCAGCCCACCACCTCATCTGCCATTGTTTTAATCTAAACATTCACTCAGCACTATTGGTTGACCCGTAATTTGACATGTTCATGTGAAGTAAACACAAGAAAAACAGCAATGTTTTGAAAATAAGTCTAACTATAACTAGGCTGTTTCCCCCCAAAATTTTCTGCATATATATATATATATATATATATATATATATATATATATATATATATATCCAAAATATTTGAATGATATATATATATTTTGGGTCTTTTTTTTAAATAAAATAATACTTTTTTTTTATTCCACAGGGTTGCATTAAATTGATCAAAGGTGACAGTAAATCTTACAAAATTTTTTATTTCAAATAAATGACAAAAGCTGTTGTTTTGGAACGTTCTATTTATCATCGAATGCTGAAAAATTTCCACAATTTTGACAAAAATATTAAGCAGCTCAATGGTTTTTAACATTAATAATAATAAGAAATATTCCAAATCAGCATTTTTGAAGGATCATTTGACACTGAAATGAATATTAGTTATGGCTGTTGATAATTTAGCTTTTCATTAAAAAATCTTTCTGACCCCAAACATTTGAAAGGTAGTGCTTATCTATATATTGGAGAGAAAAAAAACAAAATGTATATATATATATACATATATTACACCAACTTCATTTAATATATGTGTCTTTGAATAACACAAATTGAATAATAAATTGTCAACTGAATAGGGAATCAGGGTAATCACCGTGTTCTGGATTATCTCAGACTGAGCACATCTGTCCTGTAAAATGTATTACATAAGATGTTTAAATGCACTTCATTCAGATTAAAACAGCAATTTGTCTTTTAGTTATGTAAACACTTTAGTCCAACTGAAACCTTGCTAGTCAGACATCCTTTAGTTTTAAGACCAGTTCTGAACCCTTTCATGTTTTTTTCTACAGGTGCTGGATCTGATCTCTAGTGATAACTTGAATGTCCCATCAGAGGAGGAGGTGTACAGGGCTGTGCTGAGCTGGGTTAAGCATGACATTGATGGACGGAGACAGCACGTGCCCCGGGTGGGTCTGATTCCTCCTGTCAAACTGCGCTTTTAGCAACATCACAGTAAATCACAGGATTATGTCTTTGCAAATCGATACTTGTTTCTCTATTCCCTCCTTTTGTATTCTTCTCTAATCCTTTTTACACACACGTCTTACCTCTCACTCTTTCCATCCATGTCTTCAGCTGATGAAGTGTGTGCGTCTGCCCCTGCTGACACGAGACTTCCTGATGAGTAATGTGGACACGGAGCTGCTGGTGCGTCACCACTCCGAGTGCAAAGACCTGCTGATCGAGGCACTGAAGTATCACTTGATGCCCGAGCAGAGGGGTGTTCTCAGTAACAGTCGCACCCGACCGCGCCGCTGCGAGGGAGCCAGTCCGGTGCTCTTTGCTGTCGGTCTGTAAGAGCACGTAAAACACACATGCATATATGTCAGTATGTTGTTGGGTTGATTTAAACGCTAAATGTCTTTCAGGTGGGGGCAGTCTTTTTGCCATTCATGGAGACTGTGAGGCCTATGACACAAGGACAGACCGCTGGCACATGGTTGCATCCATGTCAACACGGCGGGCACGAGTCGGAGTGGCTGCTATTGGAAATAAGCTCTATGCCGTGGGAGGGTAGGCAGACCCAAAAGCCTCGTGTTTGTCAGAGCAAACTTAAAACTGAATCTGACACTGTTTTCTTCATTTTATAGCAGCAAAATAAAGTGGAGAGACCCTTGTGTTGCTGACCTTTTGAGTTTAGATGCATTAACCTGAGTACCTAACCTGGTCAAACTTGAGATTTATGACAAAAAGTAATAATTATCACATTAAAATGTAAAATCTGAATTATGATAAAAATCTAAATGTCTAAATTGAGAGAAAAGTATAATTATGACAGTCATTATGATAGGAATCAACTGTCATAATGATAGCTTTCTAATCATTTTTAATTTTGTCAAATGACTTAATCTCTCATAAATTTGATACAATATATTAAAAATATGGCACTTATAATGCAAGTTGCTGAATAAACAGCTAAATGCGACACAGCAACCAAAAACGCACATACAGATTTGATTTATTACAAAAGGAACAGAATGTTCAGAAAGCCACATTAATTTCTTAAAATGACCTTGTTGAAGCAATCAGGAAGTTACCTAAGATTAGTTAGGAAATGTGTCCGGTGTTGACTAATGGATTTCTGTGAATGATGACGGTCTTGTCTTTACTTGCATGATATAGATGCGATATATACAACATCATATGTGAAAGATCTATTGTTTAGCTTTGTCTCTCCTTTGCATTTCCCAAACCAGGTATGACGGCACCTCTGATTTGTCTACTGTAGAGTCGTATGACCCAGTAACTAATGCGTGGCAACCTGAGGTGTCTATGGGAACGAGGAGGAGCTGTTTAGGTGTGGCGGTCCTGCATGGGCTGCTGTATGCAGCAGGAGGATACGATGGTGCTTCTTGTCTCAACAGGTATACTATTCTAGACAAATGCGAAAAGACAAAAACATAAAAAAAAAAAAAGCATTACATTTTAATATAAAATTTATGTGAAATTATTATTAAATGATAAATGGTATTAACATTTTTTGATAATATTAATTTTTTTTTTTTTTTACATTTCTCTCTCTCTTTGATTTTGTCTACAGTGCGGAGAGGTATGACCCTCTGACCAGTACCTGGACCTCCATCGCTGCCATGAGCACCAGAAGGAGATACGTCAGAGTGGCCACATTAGGTGAAAATCTATTGCTAATGTACTATTAAATGTAAAGGATTGTCATCAGAACAGCTGCAATTCTAATTTCTTCTATTAGACGGCAGTTTGTACGCAGTCGGCGGGTATGACAGCTCCTCACACTTAGCCACAGTAGAGAAGTACGACCCTCAGGTAGGTGACACGCGTCTCTCTGACATGTTCAAAACATCTCATGTCCAGTCAAGCTCAGCTTTATTGTCATTCCTCATTCATGTGTGGACATACAGTACAGTGGAACAAAATGTTGTGTCTCGCAGGACCATGGTGCTACAGAAATAAACATAAATATAAACATACAACACTAGACGTAAGAACAATTTTTAAATCTGTACTTAACTAACTTACTGAAAGCGGTAATCTAACTAAACATACTACAAATAGTTGACTATACATATACATAACCTAATACAGATTATACAAGTACTTTACATAATAACTGTATAATATTGTGCAAAAGAGGTATTTAAGGGTTAAGAAGCAAATAGTGCAATATGATTTGTGGTGGATTCACAAGTAAACATTTGTAAGTCCTTATTAAGTTCTTGTAACATGGAGTGTTTATAAGAAAATGTCTGGTGCATTTAGAGAGAAAAGAGTGCGTTTCTACAGGTGATTTATTCAGCCCACTCACCTGTGTATACGTGTAGCACACTCAGAATTGCACAATGTTATTCTCGTAACATGGAGTGTTTATAAGAAAGTGTCTGGTGCATTTAGAGAGAAAAGAGTGCATTTCTACAGGTGGTTTATTCAGCCCACTCACCTGTGTGTAGCACACTCAGAATTGCACAATGTTATTCTCGTAACATGGAGTGTTTATAAGAAAGTGTCTGATGCATTTAGAGAGAAAAGAGTGTGTTTCAGGAGGCAGGGTTGTGGATGAGCTTTTAGAGGAGGGTGAGGTTATTGGAATTGAGGGCTCTCAAAGCCTGGGGTAAAAGCTGTTGAGAAATCTTGCTGAGTAGACTCTGATGCTCCGGTACCGTCTTCCTGATGACAAGAACTGGAAGTGATAATGGGAGGAATGGGTGAGATATTGGTGGCTTTACTTGAGCATCATGCAAGGAAAAAGTCCAGAATGGAGGGGAGTGGGGTACTGATGATCTTTGCAGCAGTGTTCAATGTCCAAAGGGTCTTGCGGTCAGTAGTCTTGCGAAGCCTAAAGGGTCGTGGAAATGTTGCCACCACAACAGGCCAGTGTGTAATACTCTCGGACGTATTTTAAAGATTATATGCCGAGAAATTTAATTAAATATTTCACATACTTTGGAAACTCCAGTGTTTAGTTGATTCTGATGTAGTTGCAGACTTGCCAACCTGTACGCATCTTGCGTAGCGGTTTTGTCGCCCTAAACTACACTAAAATCTAGTGAAGCCTCTGTCCACGTGCAGTATTCAAAAAAGCAACAGAGGTCAACCAATCAGATTTTTTTCGCTTTGAAATAAAGTAGCCTATAATACGCTCCTAGTAGCCTATAGTTAATAGTTTCAGTTCAAAGTTCAATTAGCTTAATTAGTTTGTGCTTTTTATTATTTTCATTTTTAATTTAGGAACTTTAACTTTGCAGTTTTACAGTGTCATGTGATTTTAATCCTTTTTTGCACAATAATTTTGCATAATTTTGCACTACATGCTTACATTCACTTTATTTGTTTAATCAAAGTACAAAATACAGAGATCTATAGGCTACTGTACACCGAAAATCTACAGAGGTATGAATGTTTGCTCATATTGCCCCGCCCTATACAGAAGTATAATTGAGCCTTTTTTTTTCTAAATAGCAAAAGAAAAAACTAAATAACAAAAATGAAATACACAGTTACTGTAAACTATACATAAGCGGTCAGCAGCACTGCAGGTCCTGTACCAGACAGTGATACAGCTCCAGAGAGTGTTTTGTTTTCTCTCCATGGTTAAGATAATGACTACGTTTGTTATTTGATTTTTAGAGTAATGCCTGGACTGCCATCGCCAACATGTTGAGCAGGAGGAGCAGCGCAGGAGTGGCTGTATTGGAGGGCATGCTTTATGTCGCGGGGGGCAATGATGGTACCAGCTGCCTAAATTCAGTGGAACGATATAATCCGAAAACCAACACCTGGGAGGGAGTGGCCCCCATGAACGTCCGCAGGTTTGAAAGTGACCTTCAAGCATTTGTTAAGCCCAAAATGTACTCGCCCACATGCAGTTACAAACCTGTATGACTTTCTCTCTTCTGAAGAACAAAGAACAACATATTGTGGGAAGTGTTTTTTTTTTGTCCATACAATGAAAGTCCATTGTGTCTAGTGGGCTTGTTTTGGACCCCAGTGACATTCATTGTATGATCAAAAACAGCTGAAACAAATGTTTTCTTGTGTGTTTCACAAGTTTGGAATAAAAAAAATACTTATAATTTTTTGGTGAACTACCACTTTAAGTGCAAACCCCCCCAGTCAGTTCCTTATGTGCCTTCTTTTGGTCTTCAGGAGCACCCATGACCTGGTCGCCATGGATGGCTGGCTATATGCGGTTGGAGGCAATGATGGCAGCTCTAGTCTCAACTCCATAGAAAAGTACAACCCACGTAGCAATAAATGGGTGGCAGCGTCGTGCATGTTCACGCGTCGTAGCAGCGTGGGAGTCGCTGTTCTAGAGCTCCTCAACTTTCCTCCTCCATCCTCTCCTACTCTTTCCGTCTCCTCCACCAGTCTTTGACAAAGGGTAAAGACCCAGCTTAGCTCCAGCAGCCCGCCCTGTGTAGCCAAGAGGCGCAACTGCTCAGTTTGAGCATCAGACGAGAAGTGTTTCGTGGGCCACAGTGCCCTCCCTCTGCCTGGAGGAACACTGCAGCATTTTGCAAATAATATGGGTAAAAAGGACGAAAAGAAAAAACACACATTCACACTCACACTCCAGGCCTTCAAAACTCTCATCCTATAAACCCCAGTGCTTGAAATGCTAAATAATGTTGCTCTGCCATTTTGCAGTCACTTTGTGTATGATGTATATCTAAATGTATATTTAATTTATGTTTACGATTCTTTTTTTAAAATATTAAAGTATAATATATTAAACTGAAAAAATATTAATAATAATAATGAACAACTTTAGGAATGTAGCTCATGACATGTTCTGCCACGCATGTTTACAGAAATTTCGTCCTGGCAGAAAAAAATATTGTAGTGCTGCTGTGCCACACTAGGTGGTAGTAATGTGCAAGGTTGCCCTGTCTCACCACAGATGAGCATGGACATTCAGAAGCAGAAAATTCACACAAACCAGTGGCTGGATTCATCACTATGAGTGTGTCAGATCATGTTGACAACATAATAAATGTTTTACTTATTTTCCTATTTATCAAATGTAATTTAAATATATGGCACTATTTCAGAGATTTTTGAAGGACCACCTCTGACTTAAGAGGGGAAATATAGTTTTAATGTACAAATGGACATACTTATTACATATCATAGAAGCACTGGTGTTTGGTATGAAATGCAAGATTTAGGAAGAACAGGTATTACAAGCTTTCGAGAGTTTTAGCTCTACATGAGTACAAACTTACTAATATGACACGTCTGTATCACTAACCAGGTGATATCACTGTCTTTCTAATAAAGACTATAGCCATACCTAAAACTAGCTGTGAGATTAAAGCTGCACTTTCTCATTTCTCTTGTTTTCGAAAGGGTGAACAGTGCTCAGAACCAATCCTGATTAACAGGTAATGAGTAACACTGACACTTCAATATCAAGCCCTTCAATCTAACTCTGCTTTTATGAGCTCTTATATGTTGTAAGTCAGATTTATTAGTATTTAGTCGTAAGTCTTTAGTTAGTGAACCATGTCACTGTATATTGAATTTTCAAAATTTTGCTTATTTTCCAGGACTGTCAGATTTGACAGCTTGATTAGATATAGATAGTGTGTGTTGTGCTGTGATGTCTTTGGTAACGGCCACTACCAATGCATCTTAACAGATCAGATGAGCAGATGAGGGAACGCTGGGTTTTGTAATTCGTTTATCTGAATAGAGCACAGATCATCCCAAAACAAGGTATAATTCCTCCAAAATAAAAAAAATTGTTTAGTTACCACGGTGTTGTTTCAAACCTGCATGACATTTTTTTATTATGTATAACACAGAGGAATAGATTTAGAAGAATGTCCGAGATTGTATGTACAATTTGAAATAAGTGGAAATAAGGATCGCTGAATGGGAAAAGAGCAGGACATTCTGCTAAATATCTTCTTTTAGATGAAATTAAGCAATATAGTTTGAAATGACATAAGGGTGAGTAAATGATTTTCAATGATGGGTCATTCCTTCTCTCTGCTATTTTACGTAGGTTTTAAAATGTAGCATTGTATTATATGATTTCAAAACTTCTGAGAAGTTAGGATTTTGTTTCCTTTTTTTAAGGGCTTTTTTTAGTTCAGAGAAACTTGTTTAAGGTCATTATAACTTTGTGTCAAGGGAGATCAGAGTGCTGTGTATGTGTGTTTCTGTAAAATTAAATCATCCTGAATTTTGACAATACATACAAAGCACCACAGGACCCCACAGAAAAAAATTACAGAATATGTATATTACAGAATATCCAGAGATTTTGTGCAATGTCAATGTAACTGTTGCTTTCTTTTTCTTGAATCTCATTTATTTTTGAATTGTAATGTTGTTGAATGTGTTATTTATATTGTTTATGTTTTGCTATATTTAAGAACACACATACATTTTTTGCACTAATGTCAAATGGAGCAATATACTGCTGTTTAAAATCAAAAGACTACTGTAAATGAAATAAAGCTGTTTTCAGGTGGAATGTGAGTTTAATCTCATTTGAACAAATACATTTACATATTATTAAAAGGAATAGTTCACCCAAATATAAAGATTCTGTCACCATTATGTAAATCTTACTTTCTTCTGCAGAACACAAAGATATTTTAAAGAACGTTGATAACCAAACAGTTTTCGTGCCTTTTGACCCTTAATTGCACAGAAAAAAAGAAAAAGAAACAAACACTGACATTTCGCAAAAAAAAAAAAAAAAAAAAAAAAACGACGTTTTAGAACAAAAGTGAGTAAATTATATTTTCTTTTTTGGATTAACTAATTTCAGGAAGAAACACTTGGTTTATAATTTAGCATTTGTGCAATATACATTAAAAATGCTTCCAAGTATTGCCCCAAAGACTTAAAAGAATACAATTCTGTCATAGTTTTAAAACCTTACTTCATTAGAAAATAAAAGCATTCATATCAGAATACTCAAGTGAAAGTTAATGGTGACTAAAGCTGTCAAGTAAGATTTTTTCAATTTGAAACCTCCGTTTGTTCTCACAAATGGTTTCAGAAGTGCCAAAGTTTTATGGAGTAGTTTAATGATGCTTTATGTTGCTTAATCTCTGGTCAAAAGTGCAGCCTGGACATTCTGCTAAACATCTTGTTTTTAGCTTAAACATCATAAAGATGACATGAGGATGAGTGAACAATGACAGACTTTAATTATAAGGTGATCTGTCCCTTTGATGAACAAAATGAATTTTGGATTAAGAGCTAGACCTTCCAAAGCTCAGCCCATTAGAGTTCTGCTCTCTAACTGATGTACGCAAACAGCTGAGCACTCTCGCTTTACCCAACATGACCTCAGCTTCAGAGCACGAACACGTACAGACACATATGGGCAGTACATCTGATATGTTAGCTCTTGCTTTGAGTAGAAGATTCATTTCAGGACAGCAGTATTGTCCCTGCTGTTTTAGCATCTGTGTGTCTGTGAATTATCCCTCGTAGTCGTCTGTTGTTAGGCAGCTCTGTTAATGGGGCTAGCAGACTGGGGGCTATGGTGCAAGCTTCTGCGCATGTCTCGATCCCTGAAGCACACTGATATGAGAGCCTATGATAAGTTTACAGCCTGGAAAGGCAGCTGTAGGCATAGCTGTACGACAGAGGAGACACTAACACAGCCCCAGCATCTGTCCAGCAGCTACTCAGTCACCATAAACCATCCTCCGCTAGCTCTATTCACCTGAGCTCAGTCTACAAACATCAGTCCAGGCTCATAAATATGCATCTGCAGTTTTGTATCATATTAGACACACTATATAGGAATTCTTACACTTGGGGTAAGATGTTTTCAAGAAATTAAAAGTTGTATTTATCAAGAATGCATTAAATGTTTTTATTCAATCACAAATGCAGCAAAATAATAATACCGTAAAATGTTATTATAGTTAAAAATTGTTTTATTGTAAATTAAATTTGTATATTGTATATTAATATTGTATTCTAGTGATGGCAAGCAACTATTGCTCCAATATCAATATTGAAAACAGCTAAGCTGCTTAATATTTTTGTGGAAACTGTGATTATTATATTTTTTTTAAGTAGCATATCAAACCTATAACAACAAACAAGAAAATGTTTCTAACATTTACTACCCATTATCCAACCCACCGCATATCAGGAATAAGAAAATCCAGATAAATAAACAAAACAACAACAAAAATAATTGTGTAAATGACCAAGATCTCCCTAACGTTTAGCATGACTGTGATTCATTTTCAAGATTCTTTGCTAAATAGAAAGGTCAAAATAACATTCATTTATCTTTCGTAAAATTACAAATGTCTTTTGATCAGTTGAATGTGTCCCCGTTGAAAGAAGACATAAATAAATACAGAAACTTCACTGTGCCCAAACCTTTGACTGGTAAAGTATCAAGTTGTCTTCCCTATAGAATTATGCCCTAATTATTCCCTAGAAGTCGATCTTTCAGAACCTGCATGTTTTCCAGGGAAAAAGATTTGGCTTCTCGCCGCTCTACTTGAACTGAATTCTGTGTCAGCAAAAATCCATTCCTAGGAAGCAACCAGTGTTGCCCAGATCTGGCCCACATAGATTTCACACGGGGCAAATATGAGCTGCGTCTGAGCCAACACTATATTTTTGGTGTCCTGGCAACATGGTCTCATTTAACACTGTCAACATCTATATCTTCATCTTTATAATCACTTCTGTTGAACACATAAAAAAAGAAAATTCACATCTTTCACTTCTTTCTCCTGTTTGATGTGGCCCTTCAAAGCCTTGTTTACGCCACCTCTTACACCCTGTTTTTTTGTACCGTGAGAGCTCTGACACCTGTGGTTCTCTCTTGCACACGTGGTTCATTGAAAACAGCCAGAGGTGTGAAGTTAGCACCCCTTACGAACCCGGTGAGTCTGAAAAAACATTTGATAGGGACTTGCCAGACAGGGTCGTGCTGATAGTCTAGCTCAATGCATAGCTCTGGTACGTGTGTGTGAGATTCTTACTGAAGGATTCGTGACTTTGTGAACTAGAGATTTGCCTTATCACAATAACATTTGAGATCTTTTTTCACTTTTCCTGTAAACTGAAACATCTTTCTTTCAAATAGCGGTCTAGTTGAATGAATGTAATAGATACTGTCTAGTATTTCAGGAGTGTAAGGTGCAGGTAAAGTATGGTCAAAATGACTATTAGGGATTATGAATCGTAAGTGAATGATGACTGAGAATCACATTATTTTTTCTCCATTTGTTTGCCTTTCCAAGCATTTAACCCTGTAGGATCCAAACAGAAGATCTCTTGCAGATGAGGAAGCAAGTCATTGTTTTGCGTAAGATCGGAAGAAGAGACAACATAAAATGTTGTGGGGGCGGTCAGATCCTCTGTTGTGTTTGGCTTGGTTTTCCACTTCCTTCCTTTCTC
Organism: Carassius gibelio; assembly: GCF_023724105.1. Lineage (NCBI taxonomy): Eukaryota > Metazoa > Chordata > Actinopteri > Cypriniformes > Cyprinidae > Carassius > Carassius gibelio. Next base: position 14,325,148 of record NC_068393.1, read on the forward strand.
CTTTGTGACAGCTTTCAAAAACATGAGACTAATGTAAACCACCTGTTTTTATGAATTATAAAAATTCACAATAGTATTCTGTTTTTGTTACTAGACAATACTTATTCTACATACATAACAGTCATAAATATTATAATTTTTTTTACATTATTTGGCCATTTTGTCATAATTATAGTGGTTCATAATAGTATACAATTACTATTGAACCTTATAATGCCATAAAAAAATAATAACTGAGAAAACTTATGTGTACTAAAATCCTAAAGGTGTTTATTTTGTGAAAGTTTTGGGGGCTTTTTAAAATGCTTAAATCTCCCATTTTAATGCTTTTGAATGTCTGCATAGACTTAAAAATAGGGAAAAAAGTCATATCGTTAAATATTTTTTACAATTTAATATAACAGTTGTTTAATTCAATATATTTTAGCCACACAATCCTTCAGAAATCGTGCTAATATGCTAAGTTGATGCTCAAGAAACATTTCTTATTATTTATCAATGTTGAAAACAGTTTGAAAATGGCTTTTTAATATTTTTGTGAAAACTTTAAACTTAAAAAAGTATTTCGATTTAATGCATCCTTGCTGTATAAAAGTATTGTTGTAACTTACTGACAAATAATTAAAAAATAAAAAATAAATTAACAATATTATGTATATATATATATATATATATATATATATATATATATATATATATAATATTGTTATACATATACATATAGTCTACTATGTAAATGTACTAATTAAATATGAGGCATTAATCAACGGTAATCATGTTCATTAATGTTATTTTAAAGTGTAAATCTTATAAAAATAGGGGGTTTATAAATTGGCTGAGAGTCAGATTAGAGGGATTTGTAATGGTAGAAAATCCCGGATTCAGTCCTTCCCTTATCTGAACTGATTATATGACTTGTATTCAAAAAGCAACTGAAACCTAAAGGAACAGACAGAAACCCACATGACTGGAAGTGAAATTTTCCCAGACTATGTCAGATGTTTCCATAGGATTTCTTATTCTGTAATTTCCTTTAGGAGGCTCAGAGCTTGATAAGCAGGGAGCACTTTCTGACTCATAGTTTAGTTCTTCAGTGCTCAGACTGAGAATGGGGAATGATACATCATCTCTGTTTCTTCATAATAGCTCTATGGCGATAAAATGAAAGAGCCATTTCAAGAATTTATATAATATAACTTCAGCTATTATTATTCTGAATCATGAAACTTCTCAGTAAGCTATAAACACTGTCATTGTATCTGATAAGAATAAACATGTTGTAGCTGTTTAATACAGTGAATTGAGGAATGTGTCAGTTTAGTGCCTCCGGCATGGCCTCATTTACATTTTCTGGTTAAGCTGGTTTGGATCAGCAGCCGCCCCACACTAACAATAACTATAACATTTTATTTCTAAGGGTTTTTTTGAAAATATGCTGTTTGGGAATGAAACCATAAATGGTAAGAGCTGATATGCATACACGGAGTTTACCTACACATTCATTTACACGTCATTAGAAGAGCCATTCCAAGTATGCATTCAAACACAGAATGCCTCATACAATAGCTAATCATCATTATATCACTTACATGTACAAAGAGGAAGGCTAGAACTTGTAATTGCATTTATTATAATGTAATATTCTGTAGGCAGACTGCATGTCTGACAGCTGGAAGATATCAGGGATACAAACCCTCAGCAGGATGGGATTATTCACTTGTGCTTTTAAAGGGATTAGATCATATCTCACACAGAACCATACAGTCACAGGTGACATGTTCACAGCAAATACTTACAAGTGTAATTTTCAGAAATTTAGATCCTACAATGATCACATGTTTGTAGATTTTATATAGGTGATTTTGTAATGTTATCATTTTTCTTTTTGCTATTTATTATTATTATATTTTTTTGTAGCTTTTGATGAGGCCTAATTACATTTATGAAATTAAATTAGCTCAACTGGTAGAGCACTGCGATAGCAAGCAAGCAAGCACAAAGTTGGGGGTTCGATTCCCCGGGAACACATGATATGTAAAAATTGATAGCCTGAATGCACTGTAAGTCGCTTTGGATAAAAGCGTCTGCTAAATGCATAAATTTAATTTAATTTAATTTTAATTTTAATTCACACTAATTCAATTTGGCCAACTGAAACATTTAGATGTGACCACTAATTAACACAAATTAGGTTAGACCAATTGAAAAATATAGATGTGATTTTGAGTTGGAGAGGTCTGGTTTTTTTAATTACAGTGTTATGGCATTTTAATACTTTATACTTTATTTTATACATATATTACATACTTATATAAAATAAAACACTATAAAACACTAATACTGCCAGTAACAGTAATACATTAATATTAATAATAAAAAAGAAAAAGAAAATATTATTTTAAACAATATATTTTATTTTATTTTATATTTAATATTATTTTATATTAATATAAACAAAATAAAATACTGCCAGGAATCCATATTAATGAAAAAACATACATACACACAAATAAATATACAATAAAACAATAAAGAAAATAATAAGCATCCCATCCCAGAGCACATTTTTGTTTCATTTTTTAACCCCATTGTCAGTTTTTTAAACCTCTATTATATAAATAAAATCGAAATACTGCCAGAAATAGTAATTAAAAATTTATCAATAATAAACACAAAAAAATTTATATTTTTTACAGTTTTCTATAACTTTTTGATTACACATTATTTTAATTATGTAGGTGTGTGAATAATATAATGAGCCTGAAGTATTCAGAGCATGTCCAGACATGTTTGGTGTGACCTCTTAAGTGACACCAGCAAGCTCCATTCAGACTTTAACACTCTTTCATCAGAGTATTCAAGCATTCAAATCAGTGCCATTTGTCCACTATAAGGTGTGAAAAACTACACGTTCCCCTTTGTCATTTATGCTTTATTTAGTGAGGGGATCTCATGCAGAAGGTGTGAACTTCATTGCTCCAGTCCCCCGTGTTCGTCTCCCTCCCTCACTCTTGCCCACACACACCTCCCTTTATCTCCACCCACTGACACACTCCCTCTCTCATACACTCCCCTCTCGCCTGTCTGCTGCTTCAGTATCAGTCTGGTCTCTCTGGTGAACAGACACACACTCACTCACTCACTCACTCCAGGGAGGTTGGATTACAACAGGGATCACTAAACTCTATTGATCTTGCAGGAAGATACATCAGAGTTCTCTCATCAAGGAGATTCACACACTATCCCAGGATCAACATGGGGAGTAGTATGTCATGCGTCCCCCAACACAACTTCAGGTTCTCCAGCAAGAGCTTCATACGGAGGAACAGGTAAGAACCATGAGATACTGCCTTAAAACGATCAAGTTTTAAAGGTATGAAGTATGAGTTTGATATTGGACTGAAATGCCAAAAGTTTGGAAAGTAAATAACAATATTCAAACATCTGTATTTTTGTCCTGTTTTCCAGTAGAAATGTGTAATCATCATTAAAATAAGATAAATTCACTTGAGAAGCAATTTTGTGTACACTGAAAACAATTTGATGTAGAAAATATTTTTGCACAAATTTCTTATAAATGTAACGATTACACACAAACGCACACATTTAATTAAGCAGAAAAACCTGAAATACTATTTATTGTAAAACGAACTCTAATAATCTGTTTAATTTACAACTAAAAACATTTTTTTTTCAGTGCATAAGATATTCATTTATAAGATTTGTTTTCAAAAAATTAATTATTATTTATTTTTTAATTAATTTTATTTTCCTCACCCCACTTAACTTTTTTTTTTTTTTACTATGAAAATTACTATTATTATTTTAATTTAATTAAAAGATACATTTTAATTGTATATTTTTATATTCAAAAGAAGGCGGAAAAAATCTGTCATAATCTGTGAAAATACTTTTAGTTTTTGCCATATGGCTTATGGCATATATTATGAAGTTCTAATGGAAAACAAGGCAAAAAAAAAAAGTCTCATTGAAAAGTGATATTTTATAGCACACTGACATGATGAACATGGGTTAGTGATTTGAATTTGGCAGTGTAATGATGCTGCCTGTAAATCTCATTAGCTCAGTGTCAAGATCTCACTTCACACTGACTGATACATTCATCTGCTGATAGAATTCACTAGTGTAATGAAGTTAGCTCTATATCTGTTTCCAGTGCAGTCTTCAGGGAAGGTTCTCAGGTTTTGTGGTTTTTTTGAGAGAATTGGATTTATCCTGCACAGAAAGTAATACTATTGTGCTTGCACTGCTAGTGACAGCGATCTGTGTAATTTACTGCTGTCCAATTTGGACAACTTTTCTGACTACCTTTCAGTTAAATAGACAGTTGGCCTATTTTAAATCAGACAGTTTGTCTGTTGTGTCTGGTTTGCATGTGCACCGAATATAAGTTCCTGGGTTGAGTTAGGGTTCAGAGTCCAAGCCCATAAAAAAAGTCTTTGTCGAACATATCAGATCAGAGTTCAGTGCAGCGGGACCCGGCCCCTTTAAAACCCAGGACCCCTATCAGATTTCAAATAAGTGCACTCAATGGTTGCAGTTTTAATTAAAACAGTTGATGCCTTTTTCATAAAGTTACAAAGTTGTCGCTGTCAAACTTTCAGCACTTTTACGAGCATGTTCTGTCTAACAAGCCGCCTACAACCTGCATTCTTCCGGATGAATTCTCCGGATGCCAAACACGTTGATCACTGAGTCCTAGTAAATCACCGATACTTCCTATTATTGTCTGCATGAATGAGCCCAGTGTCGTTATGCTAATTGCATTCAAAGCAGAGACAGATTGACAAAGAGAGAGAAGAAAAACATGGGAGTCACTGAGGACGTGTCTCTCGCCGAGGATGACTTCCTCGCTGACACGGACTTCCTTAGCTTATCGTTGCGCAGGAAAGACTTCATTATACAGATCTGACACTAATGATTATAAATGGGGGTCATGGGTAACAAAAAGGCATTTCATGAGCGGTGCATTGTGGTTTTTAACATAAGCGCTATTGTTTTTTCTCTTTAAATGGTGCAGATAGTGATGTAAATCGTATATGTTGACTTGTGCAAGCTAAGGAAGAATGGACATGTGTAATGGTGAAGTAATCTTTTGTGTGGGACACTGAGCACCAGAGTGTTCAGACAGATTGACTTATAGTGATTAACTGATCATCTTGGGTCAAGATAACCCCTGTGTGGGGTCATATCACTTTTTCTTATCCCACAACCCTTGACTAATTAGAGTCTACTGTTTTGTGAGCAGCAGCCGCTTGTTCCGGAAAAAGTACCCGCAAGAGGGCCAGGAGAAGTCCAATAGCATCATCAACATCCTCTGCACCGTCACCCCAAGAAAGGTGAGCAACCTCCTGCTAATAATTCTTCTAACCTTCACAGTAAATCATGAAAAGTTCTGTGAAGGCTCAAAACACTTGTTTGTGTATGTTTTAACAAAGTTTTTCTTGCATTATACTAACATCTTGTAAAATGTTACCAGAAAACAAGTTTACGTGCTAAGAACGTTTGAAAAACGTTATTTTTTAAAAAGCTCATTTAAAATGTCAATTTGTTTTAAATGTTGTAAAAACATTATAGAATTATTCAAAATTTGAAGCTTTCAATGTTTGGAAATACCAATGTCATAATTTATGACACTTGTCTTAGAACGTAAAAGTGTAGAAATATTATTTTGGTGCTAACATTTTTGTTTGTAACATTGAAAAACCTTTAAAGAACATTAAACAAATGTTCCGAAAACACTGCCTATTTGGGATTTCACATTTAATGCATACAGCTTTGCATATCAGATGTAACTGAGAAAAGGAACTCATTTTTAACACTGTCTTGACATAGGAAATGTCACCCAAAGATCTCCAGACGATCGAAAACATCAAATGGGACCCTCCCTACGACCCAGCTAGTGGATGGAAAAAGAGTAGCATCAATGTAAAGAACTATGGCAGAATGATCCACAGCTCCAAGGTCCGCTTCCGCTTCCTGCACTGCCAGGTAAGACACACCAACTCACATCTAAAACACACATCCAATCAAACTCCAAAACAAACACGCAGTCGTCAAGAATAATCATTCAATAAACCTTTCAAAACAGACTTTCGTATGATGATTAAGGTGGTCTGAGCAGCCACGACAGTCACTTACTCACTCGCTATGAGGTAATGCATAACAAGCAGATGGAAGATACAAGATGTCACATGGTTGTTGTATGAAGCGCTGTCAGAATGACGTCCATGCTTTTGCTGATTAATTGATGCAACTCGGTTTGGGGAGTTTAGGCCGTGTCTGAACACGTGGAGATGTGAGGTGTTGTGAAATGGCTCAGAGATGCAGAGATATTTCCTGGGGCAGAGCACACTGATCAAACTGCTGATATGTTACACATTGGCTCTGGAGCGTGGGAATCTCTTTGGTTTTGATAACATGTGGTCATACTGGGAAAAAAAAATTTGTGTGAAGGAAAAGAAAAGCAAAATAACCCAAACCAGGGTGAGGTGAAAGGGGGAACATAACGTAAAGTGGTGATATTACAGTTGAAAGGAAATGTTACCTAACAGTATTTGTGATAATGGCATATTCTGTAACATGGTAAAGGCCTAGATCAGATAAAAGGAAATGAGCTGTCAGTGATAAATCAATGTCAGCTGCTTTAAACTAGTCTTTAGAGCAAACAAACACTTCTCAGAAAGTATTCACAAAGATTGCCTTGATTTACACAGGATTATTTAACAGTTCATTCCAGGGACTGTCAACGAGATTGCTACATTTACCACATATTAATGCCCTATCTATTGTTTTATTTTTTATTTTTTTTGAGTTTGCCTTCAACATGACCTTTGAAAATCTTGCTATTCAGACTATGGGAGAGTGAAATCTTTTAATCTGTCAGCGTTGTTAAATTTAAACCTATAAAGGAGCATGACTTAGAATGGTCCTTCTGATTGTGTGGATGCTGAGCTGATGAAATGTGTCTGTTCTTTCAGGACGTGCATGACTGCTATTTGGACCTGTTCCAAACACATCTTCATTTTGTCTCCAACAACACAACTGGACTCACATACCAGGTAAAAGATGCACCTACAGTATTTCTTTTGTAACCACACAATAGACAATGCATACCACAGGTCGAAATGTAAAGGAACTCCAAATATGTCCATGCTTGTGTCACTGCTCTAGACAGGAACTGTCGTTTGAGTCATGTGGTAATGGAGACAGATATTACAGACTTTATACTTTAAGATGATGTAAAATGTGTCACCTATCCATGCCAAAAAGGCCACACTAAGTTGTATTCAATCATAAAATTAGTCTCTTTCTATTGTGACTTGTATTAATCAGGTTTTATTATGCCTATTCTTTAATCTGAGTCATTGGGAGGCAACGGTAATAAATGTTCATTAAATATTGTGCAATATTGAAAGTGACAGACATCTGAAATGTCATAAGTAACATTTATATATAAAAAGAAATCTTGAAACATTCTAATCATTCACAGGTTTAAATGAAAGTTATTCTTATATAAAATTGTATATCATAAAAGATATTATTAAAAAATATAACTTTTTTAAATAATTGTTTTAAAAATAAATGTATAAATAATTTTGAATCCCGTATTTTCAATGAGGATTTAATTTTTTTTTTTTTTTACAGGGAACACTTCCTCTCAAAGAGCTCACAATTTGCAAGCTGCAGAACAAGAACAGCTTTGGTGATATGCAGGAATTTGCATTCCAGATAAATGGTGAGTGTGCTTGATAATTCAGGGTTGAACAAACAGGAAAAGGCACGCAAGGAACCCGAGATAAAGCAACAGGGAGATATAGTGGCATACATATAATTGCCTAATACATAGTTGTATGTATTTCTGCAATATTTTATTACTTACATTTTGGAGGTCTATTTTTATTTATTTATTTTTAATTGATTTATTTTTATTCTACAGTAAACCCTGTTGTTCTCAGTGGTATTTAAGGGTGGGATCTGTGATCTTAAACTAATCAGAAAACAGCATACATTTTTTTAAATTCTTTTATTATCTATGTTTTTGTTCTGTTGCTGTAATTCTGTTGCACTGCGGAGCTTCTGTCACGAAAACAAATTCCTCGTATGTGTAAACACACCTGGCAATAAAGCTCATTCTGATTCTGATTTTGATTCTGATACATTGTAAAGCCATACTATGTAGGCCCAAAACCACTTTTCATATTTGGACATTCCAGAGGTTCAAAAGCACAAAGACTTTCCTCTTCACCTCTCCATCACAGTTAAAGTACTCCACATTCCAGCGCACTGGACCCGGAGACACAAGTTTGCTTACCAATTTTTTATTTTTACCACATATTGAAATATTGACATTTTAATATTACTTTGTCAAGCTGGGCAATCAACAAAAAGCTTCAAACTATGCTTAACGTTCTCGGAAGATGAGTCAATGTGACCGTGACTGAATGAAAAAGAATTAAGCTTAACCGTTACGTGATGTTAAAACCTACTTTACAAATTAGTGAATAAATCTTCTTATTGCCACAACATTATATCAGATAGGACTCACTACTGTATTTCATTTTGGAAAGATGATGTCTTAGATTGTTGGGAGTGAGAGATTTGGGAATCACACAGCCGCATTTCCAGTCCTGACTAAATATGTAATCTGGGAAAAAATGACCAAGACTTGCACATGAACGTGCTTTTGCTAAAACACATCACATCTAACTGGAAATGACAGAGTGGTAAGAGTGGTTGATATCTGAACAGATAAAGCCTGGAATGCGAGTCTGATAAAAGGGAGATTCCAGGTTGGATGCATTCTTTCAGAATAGCTGTTTTCAAGAAGTGACAACAGGTTTAAATGCATGGCATGTTGTAATGTTAAGAGCTCTTGAAAAAGAAATTTTGCTCTCAGGGTCAGAAGTGTTAACTCTGATATTTTAACATGAAACAGAGCAAATGTATCTAGTCAAATACATCTATACTTTAAAACAAGATTCACTAAAATATTAAGCAACCTGTTGCAGGTTTTAAAGAGATCCAGATGGTCACTGGTTGTAGTCATCTGACCTAACTTCTGACCCCTTGTCTTTGACCTTCGTAGGGGTCAGCTTGAACCCTATCATTGTGTATTGCTCGACGGAGGAGGAGATGAACAACTGGTTTGGCCTTTTGACAGAACAAATCGAGGCTAATGGCGGCACTGCAATCACACCAGAGACATACACAAGAATTAAGGTATTGCAAAATCAACCTTTTATCAGAATTACCTGTACTTGCTAGCTGCCAGATCAAAGTGTATGACAATAAACATAAAAAAAGGTGTTAATTCAGGTCATCATGATTAATGTTGGTCACTGTCCTTTGGGATCTTATGAGTTGTTTCTTTTGTGGTCACCTTAGCTGGATTTGATAAAGACATGGTTTCTTTCCTGTTTTGAAACAACATGCTATTGCAGTAAGTGAGCTTATAGAAAAAAAACACCTGCATCCCATAATTAGCAGAGATGTGCAATCAAATAGCAATGGATTTCTCTAAAATTCCCAATGCTAATGACACTCCCTGATCTTTCACATGACATAGCAAGAAACATCATGCCAGTTTTAACTTTTGAACATGGATTTAAACTCAATATTGCGTCCAAAGGTGCAGTACTCAGAAGAGACCAAAGTGGAAAAAGAAGAGCTGAGGAACTCCATCAGTAAAGAGCCCATTTATGAGTGGGAGGGCTCGCAACGAGAGAGTCTAGGGCCCATTACTTACGTCACGAAAGTCAGGCTGCAACACATGCCTTGTCAGGTAAGAGCTCTCCAAGATGTTGTCATTATCTCGCCCCTTTATTTTGGTTACATTATTTATACAACCTGAAAAAATTGAAAAATAATATATTTATTATATAATGGAATAAAACAACAGCGGTATATGAAAGTGACGTGACAAATTCCCGCACTAGGAATTTGTGCTCTGCATTTAACCCATCCGAATGCACACACACAGCAGTGAGTAGTGAACACACACCCACCCACCCACCCAGAGCAGTGCCTTGCTGAAGGGTCTTATCTCAGTCGTTGTATTGAGGGTGGAAGAAAGCAACCACTCCCCCCAACTACAATCCCTGTCTATACCAAGACTCAAACCCACAACCAATAGGCCACAACTGCCCCGTCCTGTTAATCCTAATATTTATTATAAAGCTAAATCTAAATTTTATTCTAATTTTATTTAATACTCAAAATATTATAAGGATATCAAATTAGCGTTAAGTTCATTTGAACACAGATGTATTACAAAATTGAGAATGACTCTTGAGAAAAGCCTTTGAATTAATTGTTTGGCATTGGCATTGCCACTTCCACACCACCCTCATTAGTCAAAGTCTGGATCAAAATGCCTGAATTCAGCAGGTTTCATTGAACCGACAGCAAAAACACAAAGCATGTGACTTCACACTAGGGGGACTGTAGTGTAACCAGATATCCAGTGTACGTGTGGCCAAATATCTAAACCTTTTACCAGAGAGTGAAGGAGGGTGAGCAACTGATAGTGCATCTTAAGCTTACTGTGAGAGCAGAGAGGATCTGCTTGAGAAAAGGGTGTGTAAACCAGTTGCTTGCCTCAAGCACTTGATTTGACTCACCCAACAGCTGACTTTGAACACACCCTGAGCTGAGTAAAAACACACACACTCGAGGCCGGGGCAAACCTTTGGGGAAAACTGTGCTTTAAACACTGCTGTGCAAAGTGGTGGTCAGCTTCTTTATATTATTATACAACAGTTCCGGTCCTTGAATTCTGCTCCAACATGATTGGGATTTTCAACAGTTTGTTTCACTCTGCTTGTCCATATTTGGGTGTTAGTAGTAATGAGCACATTCAAAACAGTACTTCATGAAGCGTCAATGCTTTTGCAAATCTTTTGTTTCGAATCCGTGGTTCTTACCAAACTCACCACGTTAGGTGATTTAAGCAAACAAGGCTACTGTTTCGAAACAAATTCCGAAGGTTCACATTTAAAGGATTCTTAGTGGTTTGTAAAAAGGTGTCTGTGCAGGTTTGGGTTGAGCTCTTTTTGCATTTACACCATTTTGACAAGTCCAGCAGGTAACGCCAGCTTGCGGTCCGAAACAATGAAAATGTATTGAAATGAAAGCTTAATTTCCCCCATCACTAGATGTGAGTCACTGAATCATTCACTCACACTATTTATTCAAACACACTGATTCACTTAGGGATGCAAGTTAATGAGTGAGGCTTTCGATCGATTTGTTCAAAAACACTGATTCCTTTAGGAACACAACTATACAGTTGCACTAGCTCTGCTGCTTATTTGGAAATAGTTTGTTGGTGGAGCAAAAATAGATGAATTAACTGCAATAAAGCATCCGAAACAAGTTACTCAATATTTGCTTCATGCCTTTTTTACTGTAGTGTAAGCAATAATGAATGTGATTCAATTTCTCTGTTTGGCTAACAGGAGCAGTATGATCGTCTGCTGGTGTTGTATCCCAACTATCTCATAATTCTGTCAGAAGGGAGTGATGGCCTCTTTTACAAGGTAGGCCAATCTGAAAATAATTCCATTTTCACAAATGAATACAGCTGCAACATTACGCAATCCAGTGAGGCACTCTGAAAATAATCTTGAATGCGTTTGCAATTGTAGGGCAAACTTCCTCTCAATATGATCACAGTTACAACTCCCTGCCAGGACATCAAGCCCAACACATTTATGATTGAGGGTGAGTTAACAAATCAAACTTCAGTTGCTGCATGTTATCCTTCTTGGCAAGGATCTATGTGCAATAAAGATGAGTGTACACTCTTACTGATTTCCTTTCATGCTGTACCCTGTTTCTGCACAGATTCATATATGAATTTAACTCTTGTGGGTTTTGTTGTTAGGGAAGTTGATAAACCCCATCATTGTGTCCTGTCTGGACAAGAGCGAGTTCAGTGACTGGATCCTGTATTTCAAAAGCGCTGACGTCCCGATCCTCAGCCCTCCTCCCCCTGTCTATGACATCATTTACACTCCAACACAGAAACAGGTGAGCGCTCACTTCCATCTTGGACATGGTGCTGAATATCTTAGATATCGCATGTAAACGTTGTGAGATATTCACTTTCTCCTCTGTTATTCTCAGGCTCCCGAGTTTGACAGGTGGAGCGGCAGCAGCCACGGAGCTACCGAACCACTAAGGCAGTCCCAGCACAAACGCAGATCCCATGAGTTCCAGCTGCCCAGTGCTGATGACAACCCTGTTTCCCCTGGATATGCTGAGCCTCTCTGTGTAAGTGTCTATCCCAACAGCCCAAACCCATTAATGTTAAGCTGTGAACTTGTGTTATAGGGAACTAGTTTTCCTATGTGAATTGCTCTTACAGTTTTAGTTTAATTTGGTGTCTAGTGTGAAATTGAGTAAGGCAGTGGTTATTCACAGCTGTAAAATATGGGGCATTATTCATAAGAATGACTTGTATGTTTATTTTGGAGGAGTAGCACATGTGGTTGTGATCAAGATCAGTAGAATTTCTGTTAATAATTAATGTGTGTGCAATCAATTTCCGCTGTGTTACCACCCACAAGAATCTTGTGAATTAGTACTAAACTCTATTTACCTATATCCTCCAGAAGTATCCATATTACATTCTTTATTCTAGTTATTCAAATTTTCAACTATTAAAATGTTCACATCTGAGATTTAGACATAAGCATGCGTTGATGTTCAACCACAATATGACAAGATGCTACGACATTTTTTCACCTCTAAGTCAACATGGACTGCCATTTACAGCACATTTTATGTGTGTAAAGCTGAATATTTCTGATTGAAACCGGGGGAAAAAGTAGGTCTAGAGATTTTTCCATTAGATTTTATCCATTAATTTGACTGGAAAGTGGAAAATTGTCAAAAAGATTCTAAAGTTTGTTGTAATCTGGTAGAAGAATGTGAATACAGTCCAGTAAATCAGTGTTTGTGTTGTGTGTTGGTACAGTTCATTTCCAGTAGGCCCAGCTCCTCAGACATGCAGTACTCAGCTCACCTGGGCAGCAGGAGCAGCAGCTTCTCTTCTCAAGTCCGACCGGCCCCTAACCACCGCCCTGTTTCACTCCACTACTCCTCCCCTCCACAGTCATCGTATCTCGCTTCAGAGGGGCCCATGTCACCGGTTTACAACACGCCATACAGTTCGGTGTACTGCAACGGCCCTGTTCAACGCATCGAGAAGGCCCCGCTAGTCAAGGTAGTAAAGCATTACTATAATCTGATGCACTACTTAGTAGTTATGTTGTTTTTTTTACTTTGAAGACAGGTTTAGCAGAGATATTTGATTTGCATTAGATTTAGAATTTTGGGTTTGGTGTAAATGGAATGCATGAAAACATGCAGAACTTATATGTTTTCCATCTGTCTCCATTCAGTCAAACAGCTGGAGCACGCCGCAGACAAATGTCAAACACCAGCTCTTAGTTCCTCACCGCCACTCAGACTTGATCGGTCACCGCAAACCTCTCTCGCCCCTTTATGACGACCCCAGCACCCCCAGTATGTACCCTCTTGAGGAGAGCGCTGCACATGCATCAGTAAGTGGGTCAGGATATCAGATCCGCTCTCTCACTTGACACCACTGCCTTCGGTGACCAAACACCCGCAGGGGCCCTGATTTAATGAGCTAAAGCCATGGAAAGTCCCCATTGCATTCATTACTAATTTATCCATCCAGATGCATAATAAAAAAGGCTGCTGAGAGAAACCTAACTTGCACATTTGAGAGAATATTTCAACATAGAATACAGGTTTTAACTTGTTAGGTTTTCAAACCTGAATTACATAACAGATTTAGGTTTAAACCCGTTAATCAGCTGAGTATGTTTGGTTTAGTTCACTATGCTATTTTTTTAATCACCCTTATAAGTCATATTTTGCATGTTTTTCTGATACACAGCACTCTTCTCGGGCCTCCATGGAGCAGTCGTATCCTCCTCTCCTTCCTTCCTCTTTCCGGCTGTGCACTCCCCCTCTTGGGCGGAAAAATAGACATGGCCAGGCCCTGGAGCCCGAGGTGGGCAGCAGTCAGTGGTCTGATGATCTACGTGCTCAGGCCGTTTCCAAACTGAAGTTACTGCCCGCCCCAAACCGACAGCCAGAACACAACCACATCTCTCAGGTAATGAGATGGTAGTAAATTTCTTTCAAGACTTAAATTCTTTTTGCTTCATCATCATATCAGGATAGTTGTATCACCCAGACATTCTTTATTTATGCTACCCCCCCCCCAAATATCTAAATACATTTTTGGTTAAGTCACTTTATGCATGAGATTTACACTATACTGTTCTGTTTGGGGTTGTTGAGACTTTTTTAAAATGTTTTGAAAGAAGTCTCTTATGCTCACATAGGCTGCATTTATTTGATCAAATATACAGTAAAAACAGTAAAACTTTATTTTAATGAATTAATATGACTAAAAAATGCATATAAATATTACTCTACATGTGTGTATCTTAAACAGTATAAAATAAATGAACTCCTGTTCTCCTGTCTTTTACAGAGAGGTTTCCCAGGTCACATTGTCATGGAGGCGCAGCAGATATCTTACAGTTACACGCCAGGTGAGAATGTTTGACATGCTAAAGTCAGGAGGCAGTTACAGCACCACAATGGCATGATGATATGCACCTTTCACGGATGTAGATAGATATGTACAGCAAGTTGCATGACCAGTTTTGTGGCCACAAGTTTTGTTTAGAGTGTGAAATGTTGACCTGGGCCATGAGTATGTTTCATAGATTGGTTAAACTGATCGAAAGAAAAAAAAATGGTGACACTGAATTGCTTAATCATCTAATTAGGCCACACATGTACACACTCACTTGCCAGGTTTAAACACAACACCATAGGGAGGAAATAATTTATGGTAACGTGCACAGAGCAGAATCTCACGGCACAGCTAACAGGATGGTTTTAGAATGACCTTCTCCAACGCGCGCACACACACGTGCACACCCACACACACACACACACACACACACACACACACACACACACACACAGGGTTTGATCGGGTGTGGTTGCCCAGGCAGGACATGGCAGTGGAAACAAGAGTGCAGATGAAGGGGCCTGTGTGTGTATGGTTGTGTGTGTAATATGGCTCAGGCTCAGGGTATTTAAATGACAGCACTGCAGGTGGCACTTGAAGGAAAGACCAGCGAAAAGGACAGAATTACCACGGAGGGTGATTTAAAGCTCACAAGTGGGAGATCCTGCAAGACATTTAGAGCCTCTCTGTGAGAAAGAACACAACAAACGATATGTTAGATCTTAAATTACGGCATGAAGTATTTAGAAGGCTCAGTTTACAACACCTTAACCTTTGTCAGTGGATTTTGACTTAAATTATCAATTTTTACATATTGAATCCAAGTATTGGAAGACAGCTTAAGTTGGTCAGAATTTAGTTGAAAAATCATTAAACTAAATATTTCAAATATTTGAAGACATGAATCATTGTCTTTTGCTTCTCACAGATGACTCTTACCTTCAGCCGGTGGATCCAGATGACCAGGAAATAGACTATGATAACATATGGGAATTTGACCCAGATAATAGGAGGATTCAAGCCCTGCCTGGAACTTCACCACACCGGACACTGGCTTACTTTGGAGCTCAAGGACTGGGCGCTATGACAACACAGCAGAGATGGTCATAAAAGAGAACAATGGGCTTATGCCCGTCCGGACTTGCACACATAGCAGACTAATCAAAGCCACACATGCACACTGGGCATGTTTTCTCCAAGGGCTGGCATGCCAGAGTATCTGAATTCTCACAGTTTGGTTATTCAGTGGCTTTATGACATATTTTGCACATGTACAATCCTTCAATTTAGGGGTGCTGATTTCAGACTGCTCTATGCATTCGGTACGAATTCGTGTATTAGTCACTGATGCATCTATGTATATATGAATATAAGAAAAAATACTTAAGGTAGCATTTTGGAGTTTTTGAATTTAATTTAGTTTGTGATTCTTACAAACTTTTGGAAATTGTGATTAAAAGCATTTTTTTTTGTACATACCAAATGTAAATATGTTATTTTTTCTATTTAAGTTTTAAACATACGTTTTTATTATTATCATTATTTTTATTTTATTTATACTTTTCATATTTCATTATGGCCTTCTGCTTTTTGTTGGAAAAATCTATTTGTCCTGTGGAGGTCAAAGCTATTCATTAGAAAATAAATAAATCTGAACTGCTTTTGTATTGTTTGTGACAAATAAACACAAGTGATAAAACAATTGTAACACCGCATCTGTCCACTTTAAATATGTACATGTTGTTAAATTTACATTTTGAACGATTTTGAAATGTATTTTTGCTAATAAAAAGTTCCCAGAACACCTTTATTCTTTACTCGGAACAGTCTGGATTTCCTTTTAAATTGTAACATATTTACATAAGTCTAGCATGTGCAGGATGAGTTATAGGAAATAAATAGAAGCATTTAATTTTTTTATTGTTATACCACAAAATGTGAAATATTAAAAGAGGGCCCCTACTGGGGTAACAAGCTTCCCTGGATAAACTTATATTACCTTGATGTAATTCTTATTAATATTTACATGTTTTTTTAAAGTGTCATTAATGTAAAATACTATATCAACCATTCTATTAAAATTTTTATTTTGACAATTTAGTTTAATCTGAAAGGTAAAATTATTCTATGACTTATATACAGGCAGATAAATATTTACATATTTTAATTAAAGATATGTTAATAGCAACACTATGAATGCAAATGTAATGATTTCTCTCATTGAACCTATATGTTTTATTGAAAGTGAAGATGTATGAAACGTACAGTAAATTCAAGGATATATTATTTATATTACTATATATTAATATTATTAACTCACTGGGGCCCATCTTCCCCAGGGGTCTATGTTTTACTGCAAAATAATAAATATAACTTTTATCCCACAAATCTAATAACACCGATGTGTCCACAGATCCCTTATCAGAAATCACTATTTTCCAAAGACACAAAATTAGAAAAATATCATAGTCATTCATTAGTGCTGAGATTATATATTTTTTTTGCCATCTATGGTCAAGAGAAAAAGTTGGGTCATCTTACCCTACATTAAATTTAGTACAGCTGATCGGTGACACATGCCATACAAACGTTGGGAAAGGGAACATTCAACAATGTGTTGGAAATTATGCATTTGAATTATGAATTTCAGGGATCTTCCCGCTCCTTCTTTACTGTGACTTTAACCGCTGTCTTCTGTTGCCATCTGCTGGTAACATTTAGAAAAACTCGTTACATGTCTCTGTGGTTAAGGTTTCTTACCGTAGACTGGCACAATCATAATACAATTGACTGTTAGTCCCCTCTAGTGGCCAAAATAAGCATTACTATTGACATACAGGTATATTGAAAAATAAAACACCAGTTCCCTCATTTTAATTAAATTAAATCAGATATATTTAATCCTAAATTATATTTTAAACTGGGATCACCATATGACTGGATTTTGAAGAAATCAAACACTGTTTTCAGATCCGAAGTGGCATCATCACATGGGTATCTGATTTTACACTTGTAAAATCATTTATAGATGATCTATAAATACACCAAAATAATTTGGCCCAGCAAAAATATCCCAATAATATCACAACAAACCGCCTATTTGTACATAGTCATTAGTTCTTCCGTTTGAATCTCTCCACAGGTACACTTATTGAGACACGCATGTCTATCTTCATCATAACACCTCCATACTCATCTCATTATCAAATATTAATCAACATACTGCTGCCCTCATCACAATGCACAACAGAATTCGCTGTGAACAGTGAATCCACTCATCTCAGAATCAGATAAAGAGCTTTGGTCATTTCATAATCAAACTACATTGCTTTTTTAAATCTGGTTCATCAGCAATAAACACACACCAGAGTGTTAATCATAATAATATGTACTGAGAAAGATGGAAAAAGTCATGCATGCACATGTTTGACATTCACCATCTAACCTTTTGGATTAGTATCATGGCAGTGTGACTGAAATCAGATCGGGGGGCTGTGGCGGTGCTATTGAGTTATGCTGGCTCTATCTGACGCAAAGGAGTTTTTCCAGAGACCTCCTCCCTCTTGTGTCTGCGCAGATATCGTATGGCAGAGAGTGCACTGACGTTTGCGAGAAGAGCTAGAAAAAAAGCCAGATATACGTCATTATGGATTACTACAAAAATTTTTGCTTAATTTGATGTGACAGAGAGCTTTTACCAGGAAAAAACGATTTCTTCGGTACAAATTGTAACATACTACGTAATAATGTCAAAACACAACTCAATGGATACATTAATGACTCACTTTATTAACCCTAATCAATTATATTTAGGCAAATAAAGATACATACCAGCTTTCCAGGTGTCTGCTCCTGAACCAGTTGTTTTCAGCACCCACGAGGCAAAAGCAATACAAACCAAGCACATGTCTGCCTGTTTAAGAGGCAAGAATGGAGCATCCAACCCTAGAAAAGAAGCACCAAAATCAGAACAGAACAGTATCATTTCATAGTAGTGAGTTGACACTGAATAATAAACTATGGCTGAATCCCCAATGACAATAAGTGATTGATGAAGTGATAATGACAAGTGTCCTGACGGTCCCTGAGTTTTCTCTATTTTTACTTGCTCATCAAAGTGAAGACATGTTCTTTAATGCTGGCACATGGCAGATCTGAGAAGCTGGCCAGCAGGAGTCAAGAACATACTACCATTACATCAGCCCGGGCATGGCTCTACATGTGACTAGATACTCTCAGTCAGCAGCTATTGACAGAAAAGAGGTGAGAGTTGACTAACATATGATAATTTTGAGATACCAATGTATTTTCTTATTTTAGGTTTAGGTTTAAAGGGAACAAACATATGACTTGAAGAAAGTGTTAGTGTGCAATTGCAGTTTCAGTGTGTGTATGTGCAGAATACTGCATGCTAAGAGTTCTTACTTGGATCAGCAACAACTGTCTGCATCTCCATACACTTCTTCTGTTGTTCAGCCAGCTGCTGGAAGACGCAGTTCTCCAGGTTGAGAAGCAAAGTATCTGGGAAAGGGCTCCCATCAGGGTTCATAGCATTAATAGGTTGACTAATTCCTTTGGGAAATGTCTCCACAGGGACAAGCTCCCCAGAACATGTCTTCTCTTCAGGCATGGTAAAACCTGTGCGACGAACCTTTCTAAGTGACAGAGGGTTTGTCCAGAGGAAGTCGCTCTCATCTTCAGAAAAGAAGTGCTCGTACATGTCAACAGGATCATGGTTGGGAGGCTTATAGTCATTCCGTGTCACTACCTTGATTGCTGCATTGTCACTGTCATCCTCTTCATCTGAATTCCCAGGGGAATCGGGGAAGAAATAGTCATATGCCTCTGGGAAATGAAGGATTGTGTTAGCTGAGCAGGAGCAGGAAAATATGGGAACCAATTTATCACCACCTGACTCTTCCACAATTGGAAAAACAAAACTCCCAGCATCAAACTCGGAGAAGAAATGGTCATACGTCTCAGGCAAAGAGGTGCCTGTTTCATCAAGGTATGAAGCAGCTATGTTGTCTGCACGAGGTGCACATTTTTCAGGTTCATCCTCACCGAAGAAATACTGAATTATTTCTGAAAAAGTTATACCACTGCTCTCTATTTCTTCTTCGTCATCAGAAAAGATCTTTGAACCTGAAGTGTTCACATGGTAGAAAGGATCCATAAAATCATCTTCTACCTCTGCATGGATTGAATGCATTGAGGCATTCCTCAGGATTTGCCTGATTGGTTGAGTGTCTAGAATTTGCAGGTTCTGCACAGACATGTTCTTACACGTTCTTCTGAAGCAGTGTTGAGCATTAGCCATGTAGGGATGTTGAGGAAGAGTTGTTTCAGCACTTCCGTCATCCACAACCACTGTATCTGGATCATTCTCCCACATCACCCCACAAGAGCTAGGAAACTCAATTGATTCATCCTCTTGCTTGGAAGGAAATGGGGTTTGAAGTTGTGCAGGGTCTTCATCCAGATCAGATATGTAGGACATGTCTCCAGTTAAGCGGTCAAGCTCATTAAGTTGGGTAAAGTAGCCTGAGTCTGCAGCGTCTGTAATGTCCAGTATGCTACCATCCTCTGCCTGGTTCAAAGTGCTGGGGTGATGGGCGTTACTGATCAACCGCAGACCCAATACGTCATTGATGGTTAATTTCTCCATTTCATTCCAAAAGGAGGAGATAGCAGACAAAGGACATGGAAGTTGATGTGAAACATCAAGAGAAGCACTCTCTAGGTCTTTGGTTCCACTTTTTAACTCACCGGAAGAAGGGTTACTTTCAGCTAACATATTTTGAGGTAACTCTACAACTTCTCGAGAAGGATTTTCACTTAGCATTTCTTCCATAGGACCATGTATGTGTTCACTAGATTTGACGAACTTGCCACAAAATAACTGTTCACTATTATTCCTCTCTGAAACAGCAACTTCATTATCACTATTGTCTCTCTTGTCATCTGATTCAACCAAATTCCTTGGGTTTATGGGTGAGGCATTCATAATTGATATCTCACTAGTCTTATTTCTGCTTTGGATATGACAATCATTTGTTCCATGAGTAATATTATCAGACAAACGATTCTCAGTCTTTGCATCTGTCTTGTTTACAGTGTTTATTTCAATGGTTTGAGAGCCTGAATGGCTTTGAAATTCCAAAATGTTCTTGTGAATACATGCTTTCTGTTTTTGAGAAACATCCTGTGAACAAGTAAAGGATTCTGGTCCGTTTCCATCTGAACCAGGTCCTAGTCTTTCAATGTTGTCCGTTAAAAACAAGCTGCTTTCTTTGGTGGCTGAAATCTCCACAATATTACTACTGCGTGGAATTGTTTGTTCATTTTTTAATGGAGAACAGTCATTCTCATTTCCTACACAGGATAAATCTTTGTCTTCCATCAATTTAAAAGAGACTGTAAAGGAAGGAGGCTCTGTTGAATTAATAACACTGGAAAGGCTAGGAGATGATAAGGATTTCCTCTGACATCCTGCATCAGAATTATCACTTGATATGGTCTCTTTTAAGTGTACGGCAGGATCAAGCTGAAGGGATTCGGTTATATTTAATCCACTATCTTTTACATTTAGAACTTTATCTACCTGGGAAAATAAAGACAGCTCACAAATCTTTGCTTTCAATTGTCCATTGTTTTCAAGGGACGTATTATGCATGCGTTCAGTATTAAAGCTTGTGTTGTGTTGAATTTCAGACTTTGGAAGTATGGTGCCTAAATCACTGGCAAAAGATACTGGCAAGCTTTTTGAAAACATAAAATCAGCTGAAGCCTCCAAATCAGATGTGTTTTTAAGCTGTAAATGATAGGTATTATGCACAATCGAAGGTGTTTTAATTCTCTGAAGTGATATGTGGTCTGTCTTCCAGACATTTGCAGGAAGGTTGTTTATCTCTTCCCACTGAATGAATCTATCTTCCTCTGATTCACTTTGACGGTAATGGATCTGAGCATCATGTCCTTGCTCCAATGGTTCGATACTCAATCTCTTCTTCCTCCTCCTCTTTCTCCTGAGATTGGAAGGTGACACTGGGATCTGACCGACTGGTGAATCTTTCAAGTCAGAACTACTTATAGAATCCACTTGAGCAACTTTTTGTCTCGCTGGATATGGGTCAGTCATGTCTTTTCTATTAACCACTACCATTTTCACTTTTTCAGGTGGCTTTGTTTCAGTAGTTAGCTCTGGATCTTTGCTGAGACTGCTACGTCTTCCCTGTTGTCCTTGTTTCATTCTTACTGTAATCAGGGGTGTTGTCAATGGCTTCCCACCAATGACTAGCTCTGTGTCAGACTTTGATGCATCTTCTTGCGCATTAGTGGATGTGATCTCTAAAGCTTTTTCTGAGGCTATATCACCCCAGGTATCAGCAACACCCTTTTTAGTGATTTCTCTTCTAAGACTGGCCTCATTTTGGCCAGATGAACCAAGGTCTATATACAGAATATCCTGCTTATCAAACAAACCCTCCAGACGGCCTGTCTTCTCACTTCCACAAATGAGAATGTGGCTTTGTTCCAAGGGCTGTTGATTTTCTGTGACACTTTTTAATTGCTCCAAGAAGAGATTGACAGTCTGAAGGTGCAAGTCTTCCTCACTGCCAGAGAGAACCTGCTCTGGACTACGTATTCCGTACTTGCTGAGGTAATTACAGACAGGTGAACCCTCACAGTCTGGCGGGCCATCAATCTGAAGGTCTGGATCAGGGTCTGTGGATGCTGTGCCCACGGCCGGGGTCCTGTTTAGAAAGAAGCTGCCTGTCTCATCAATGTCACTCATACCAGAGTCCTCTCGGCTGGCAAGCAATGGAGAGAGTAGGTCACAGTCCTCACACTCCTGAAAAAAACAGTCCCAGTCTTGGTTGGAGATGTGCACACTGTGTTCAAAGTCGTCCATCGTGAATGGGCAATACACAGGTACTAGACTCTGAATCTATAAATGAATAAACATGAATGACATGAATAAAGAGTCTGGCAAAACAAATACACAAAAATAGCGAAAAATGCAGAAATGTGGATGTTTTTATTGCCATCTTGAGAATGGCACAGCCATTGTCAACTGACATCTAATTAATCTTAACATATATGCCATTCATCTTATAAACTAGGACTACACATGTTGTAAACACAAATTATGATACATAAAAAATAAATATTGTTTTTCAGAAACAAGGTGCACTTAAGCTAAAAAAACATTGAACAAACTACAATTATTTCAAGCTTTAAAAATACAATCAGTGAATATATACAGTCAAACACAACACTTAAAAAAACCCTATCGTTGGTAAAACTGCATAGGGAACCAAGAATGCAGAACCCACTGCTTTTGTTCACATTTAGATTTTTATTTGGTGTGAGCAATACTATCAAACTATAAAACTCACAGCAGAAATCTGTACAGTACCTGTTCAATGATGTGAAAGTCCAAAAGTCCTAGAGCATTTACCCTGTCAAACCATTTCAATAGACAGTGAATGCCCTTTGAAGTGTGCCCTTCTGAGTAAGGCCCTATGATTTGTTATAAATAGAACGCTGTTACACATCACATAATATACCCAGCACTTTTCCAACAGTCCCCCAAACAAATGTGTACACAGTGATCACTACAGCTTCTTGATTGGCAAGGCTGTTATATCTGCTAGAGTATATATTATTATGGTTTTCGGCACTGTAGAAGGCACAGAAGAATCTTCCAGAAGAATGACTAGTCATGAAAAACCATGCTTCAGTTGCATATATAAATTACATATAAGCTAATAAAAGGTGTGGCAGCTTTGGGTTTTATTGGTATTCATATTGCAAAAACAAATAAATGATTTGTAAAAAACAATATTCACATACAGGAAGAAGTAAAGATTTTATCACTTTTATTCAGCAACATAAGAGTGATTTCTGAATGGATCATGTGACACTGAATACTGGAGTATTATGCTAAAATTCAACTTCAACATTAATGGAAAAATGACATTTTAAAATTGTACCTTTGCAACATGCAACAAGAACATTTGCAACCAAATACCAAGAGTAGAATATTGACAAACAGCATTATAGCTTTTACTGCATTTTTTTTTATAAAATGCAGCTTTAGAAAGCATAAGATACTCCTTTCAAAATAATATATATATTATATTGCACACACACACACACACACACACACACACACACGCACACACACACACACACACACAAACACATAGTTATAATAGTTGTAAAAGTATTTTCCTTTCAATTTCCAATCTCAGGTTTTAATTCTATTGTACACTTCTATTGACTGTATTGCCTGTAGTCAAAAAGATTCCATCAGCTAAAACAGTGGAGGACACGCAAACTAGAGGTCATTTCATTGTGTCTGTTGCCAGCTTTCTGATGTGATATCATGCGTATATATGTAGGTTCTTCTCTCCCACTGCTTAAAAGTTATGGCGAATGCCACCTACAGATTTTGGTCATTTGACACAATCGTGGTGGTCTGACACATCTCACATGCTTAAAACACGTGCTGCTAGTTTAAAACACATCACATCTAGTGTTGTATGTTATGTTTATTTATGTAGCACCGTGACTAAAACGGTAGAGCATGGTGGTACCCAAGATCATGGGTTCCATTCCCAAAGAAAGCTTAGACTGGTATAAAGTAAATGTAAACTTTGAATGCAATTGTAAGTTGCTTTGTTTTTTAAAGATTTCTTTTTGGCATTTTTGCCTTTATTTTTATTGGACAATATTTAGACAGGAAGCAAAGTGGGAGAGAGAAAGGCGGGACAGGATCAGGAAAGGTCAATGAGCCAGGATTCAAACTCTGTACATGCGTAGTGCAACGGCACTACATGTCGGTGCACTGCACAAGGCTATTTGGCACCGACTGCATAATTGTAATTTTACAACAAATTCATCAAGAACATAATTTTACAATGATTTCAAACTGAGCAAAAAACATGCATATCATTCGTACAAATTGCTCATGTTGGCTCCTGTCCAGCCTAAGGCTGAATGCCAAATGGGGTCCGAGGTCATGTTGAGAGACATCAAGATTATAAACGTAGACAGTAGGATTAGCTAATCAGGCCAATTTGCGAAGTGCCATTAAGTCATTATGATATTAAGATAACAGATCTCTCTTTATCCCATTATCTACAGATCTAAAGCGGTGTCTCGTGCCTTCTGCTCTTTATTGGAGAAAACAAACTGTATTTTTTTTTACTGTCTAACATGTAATATTTACAAAAAAAATTTAATGTAAGAACCAAGGACTATAAATCAAATAACAAGTCAGTAGTACTTGGAGTCCCTTTTCTTTCACAGAAGGAATGTTAATTAAGTCTTTCTGAAGTGAGAAGTTTGCTTGATATTTGGACCAACAAAACCTACTTTGCATTCACTCTTTTAATTATTCATGACCTTTATACATTTTATTGTGGCTTCAGTGCGAAAACGTTCCCCCCACCAATTAACCAACCACAGACCGGGCACGCTGCCCAGCGAGGTCCTACACTATCAATTCATCAGAGCTTTACTAAAACAGAAGCCTTGTCTAGTGAGTTTACTGCACCTGGGGCGGTGGGCTGTCTGAACGTGGGTGGGATTCTGTTTTCATCAAGAGGATTAAGCCCAATAAATCTGTTTCTGGGATTAAGATTGGGATCTGTTTGGACTACTTAGCAGTTGCTAATACAGTGGTGTTTCTTCTCTAATTAGACTGCTGTTTCAGCAGCAACTGTTGCTCGCCTGACTTTTCATTCCCTTGTAAATAGAAACGCCCAGGTCAAGTGACAGTTTTTCAACAAAGCATGGCATGGATTGAATACCTTTCAGTTTTGCATGTAACAAAAGACACTGTATTTATTTGAGAAAAAGATAATTAAATTCATGCTTGTCTTTTAAAGAATAGTGGCACTATTGCTACAAATGCTAAAATCTATTTTGAATTGAAATGAAATAGCTTGGCATCATGGTCTGTATCTCCAATAGTTTATTGGAAAACTACATATCCTCATCTGAGGTTTGAAAAACGGACTCCATGATATAGGATTTTTATTTTTGAGTTGTTCAGAAGTTCTTTTTTGTGGTAAAAAATGGCAATTTAAGACACTAAATACTATGAAAATATATGTTCATAGTATGCTAACTAGGTAAAACTTCAAGATCCTGGTCCATCTCTGCCTATTAGAACCTCTCGACCTTTTTTCTGCCCTTTGTTCAAGACAATATTCAAAAGGCCCTGATATGTGTATGATAAAAGCTGGACATTTTACTCAAACTCATCTTTATTTTTATTTTTTATTTTTTTAAGCATTTTAATTAACATTATATAACTACATTTTAATTATTATAAGAATTGGGCACTCTTGTTGAGAGAACTACTGGTCTAAAAAGTGGAAGAATTGTAATCAGGAGATCTTACTGATCATAGGGTTGGATTATAAAAGTCAATCCATGAACATGGAATGACAGAAATGTAGTAATTTCACAATAAATGTATATAATTAAAGTCTACTGTGTTTCACAGTCAACACGTGGCTTTTTGGCTAGGTTCAAAAAAAGGGAAAAGTTCACTTTTAGATAAACAAGGCAACACAATAACTACTTGTGGAGATAGAAAAACAAACGAAAAGGCAGAGAGCTGACTGTTTCTGTCAGTTTCAGTTCTGTGAATTTACATGTTTGTGCTAGTAGCTTAATTTTAACAAGAAAAGTAAAGTGTTCCAATGTTTTGCCACTTGCTTGAGCAACTTAATATACAAATAATTCTTTGTTTAGCCTATATTTATTGAGTTTAACGAATGTCTATGGAAGATTATACTGTACTGTGATAACAGATCACAGTGCTGAAAAAGCATGTTCAGTAATAGTTTGGATTTGAATTCAAAATAATGGATACATGTTGTGTTTGTGGTAGCATAAACAACCGTGCATCAGTAGCTACTGCAAACTGCAAACGCGTCCTGCTTCTGCACCGCATACGTGACGCACTTCACTGGCACGGAGTACAGTATGTGTCAAACAGGCGTAAATTGTGGTGGGGTTCATGTGCGTCCAACTCGTTCATATCTATCCGACATGACTTGAAAGCATCATAAACAGCCACATCAAAGAATATAGTAGCCCTTATGACGCAAATATGGCAGCATCTGGGTTGTGTACTTCCAGGAGATAAGCTGAGCAATTACCAATAACTTCTGCCATGTATTAAAGATATAAAGTCACCAAAAACCATTAAATGGAAGTTTTATGAACAAAATAAATATGCATAGTGTAGTTGGTGTATTCGAATCAAATCAGTTGCGTTATTAACTTAAACAACCAACGAGTGCAATCTTGTGCAGAAATAGGAGAAAAATTACTTTAAGTGTGACTACTCGTCACCCCCAATAATTTGACGGGCCAGCGCGCGGTCGCGCGGAGCTCATCCCTGCACGTGAGAGCAGATGCCAACAAATGCGCATCGTCTCAATCACCTGAGCGATAGCGGCCACCGGGACCTCCGAGTCTGAATACTGCCTCATCCGTGCTTTACTCAAGCCCATTATTTACAAGCGGTTTGATGTCCTTTAAGGAGGATATGAACTGCTCATTTCGGATTCAGGATTGATAGACTGGATTTGCATCAAGAGTGTCAGGTTCTGACACAAATACGCTGCTCAGCTTGAAATAAAATAATAACAAAAGAAACAAAATCAATGAATTACTATTATTTCTGTAAATAATGGGTGGCTAATTAATTATTATTATTTTTAAGTTAGGGCCCACTACCAGAAACCTAAAGCGAACGCTTAAAATATAGCCTATTACATTTTTTAAAATGGCAAAATAACATTTTTCTTTAATAATTATATAATAATAAAAAATATATAATAAATAAGAACTACTGTTTGCAATCACACTATAATTTTTTTTCTTTCCACTGTTGAACACAAGGTGGCAGTCGAGATTAATATTACAACAGAAAAGAGGCTTTCATTCACCAAGTTTCGCATTGTTTGTTCCCAGTTAACATGCACCATGTGACATTTATTTGTAGGCTGGATGTTATAATACCACCGTGTGCTCTACATATTTTAGTTCTTTGTTATTATCATTCAATGTATTTCGTGTAGACATTAACCATTTACTTTTAGTTCGTTTACTTTAATTCCAAATACACTTAATTACATTATATATTATTACATAAAATAAAAATAAGTGTTGCATGTCAGTGTTTTTTTTTTTTTTTTGCTTTCAAGTACAGGCCTATGGCATCAGCCTCACAATACTCATAGACTCACACTGTCTAATTAGTCTACTCTAGGCATCCTTTTTTCACACAAAGCTCTGTATCTTTACATTTAGTATAGATAGAAAAGATAAATCCAGCTGGCTTTCTCTGACTCATAAGTCTGGCTGTGGTCCACAGTGTGTCTCACTCAGCAGAGGGCAGGCTGTGCTCCCCTCTTCCAGGCCTGGTAGGGAGTCATCAGGGAAGGGTCTCAGACCACAGCCTTCCTCTTCATGATGAGTAATTTCTGAAGCATTAAAGGTCATACAGGCAGGAATAGGATGAATGTTATTTTTAGTTTAATGACCCACCTCCATTGTCCTATCCTGTTACAAAGTTGACTGTGTAATATAATCCCATTTATTCTTATCAGGAACTCATCTTTTACTACAAATTGTGTTTTTGGATAAAGTAGATATGGAAATTTCACAGCAGTTTAGGATAAGAGTGTTGATTAAACATTACATTATGTCTGTCTGAAAGGCTGTCTCACTTTTTTTGGCTTCACACATCAGTTTAGTTGCTTATTAGCTTTTCAGACAGACATGTGGCCTCCATATGTCACAAGATGTTCGGAAGTTTGTCAGTTAGTAAAATTAACAGCACACTCTGGAATATGTGCAGTTGTATCCTTAAGAATCAATTTCTCTTTTAATCCATAAAATGACTTTGGTGTAAAGTCAGGATGATTAACTCAGGTTCTGATCATATTTTTTACAAAATGAATTTTTAGGAGACCCGACAAAGCATTATATCAAACCATTGAGTTATTATAACAGAAAGATATGGATGCCTTAATATCAGGCAAGCCCAGGTGGGGGGCTGACAGGAAATGTGATTAAAATCCTTCCAGACTGCATCCTCTCAACCTCCTGCACAGCTTGTGTGTTTGCTCTGAGTTAAACATACCAGGACTGTTCACAGATCCATTCTCCACTGGTGGAAGTGTTTGTTAATGAGTGATCTGATGACAAAGGTCTGACAGGCCCTCTACCACACACAGACTGATGGCTCAACCTGCTTCCCCAAGGTCGCCTGGGTTATCATTGGCCACAAAACAATGGGACGGGCCCAATGGGGCAGGGCCTGGCACTTGCCAGGTCTAGCATTGACAGGCTGCATGTCTACAGACACTGCACTGGACACACAGCCCTCTACACTCACCCCGTCACTCATCATGGCTGATAACAAGAGCAGGGCTGTCACTACTCATTCATTTAGCCATGCCATGAATGGACTGAGAGTTGCCCTCTGACCTCTCAGGTCTGCTGCTATTACTCCTCACAGCCCAATCAGCACTGAACAGAGAAACAATGAGCTCTGTAAGTGCTGAATAGAACTGATGAAAGATATTGCTTGGTAATGCAAGATTAGAAAAGTATGTACTTATAACAAGGCCTAGATTTTTCAGATGCACATTGTTTAGCATTTTCTCGACTGATTTGATTAGAAAAGCTGTTAAATACTGTGGAAGTGGTTTATAATCATACATTGTAAAATCTTAAAATATGCTTTATCATTGGACAGTTTCTTTATAATATCTTAGCTTAAGTAAGGCTCAAGATTTATTTGCAGTATAGGTTAATTTTCTAAATGAAAACATTTCTAATGATGATAACTTTATTTATTATTATTATTAATACTAATATTAATAATATATGATAAAATGTCATACGTTTCTAAAAATAAATTCCACAAAATATTAAAAATATTATTCTAAAATATAAATATATAATATAAATTAAACATTTACACTACTACTAATAATAGTTGTTTATATTTGTAAATATTAAAGTCTAATTGTATAATAATAATTTTTATAGGCTTCTGCATCCCTGTGACAAGATTAGAGAAAGGTGGATGGAAATAATTTTAAATAATACATTTTTTGAATTATGCAAATGCCTTTGAGATTAAAAGACAGCTTGTAATAATAATAATAATAATATATATATATATATATATATATATATATATATATATATATATATATATATATATATATATATATATATATATATATATATATATATATATATATATATATAAATATATTATATATATATAATGTTATAATATTATTATATGAGATTTATAAGATATTTACTGAAAACTTTCAACTATGTATACAATAAAAAAAAAAAGTATTTTGTTCTATACACGCTTTTTATATAAATCACTGATGTGTTTTACTGTTGTTTAGGTGAACTGTTTAGAAATAGGGCTTTTGTTGTGCTTTCACACAGTTATAAGCCATTATGCTTTGACAGGCACTTTTGACGTCATCTATGATTCTCTTTCATGTACCTTCCAAAACACACAGTTTTTAGATGGTTAAATCCCATTCTTAGATTCATCTAGGTGTGTCTTCATCCCACGCTCCACGGTTCGCATGCTGCTTCTGTTCTGTGTACAGTAGAGCTGGGTCCTGGCAGAGCAGCCCGGTGAGCAGAACGTTGAGACATTGCTGCTTTAGGGAGTGTTTCGTGTGCCTGTGTACTTGGCTCTGCAGGGCTATAGAGAGCGGATGACGTCAAGGCTGGAGTGTAATGAGGATCAGACAGTAAATCACAGAGCATCCGCTCTCTCACCGCAAACACACCCGGCTCGGCCTGGGGAGGACACATCTGGACTCACTCCTACTCTCTCTCTTGGTTCACTCCCTTACTATGTGGCCCATGGATTGGCTGGACAGACAGAGCAATAGCCTGCTGCTGAGAGGAGTGAGGTCTGGTGCTTTCCCTGGACTTCCCCCTGCAGTATGCCAGGCTTCAGGCTGAGGCCCGAATAGCAACTGAGATGCTACTTGTGCATGTGGGCTTCAAATAAATCATACTAGATGTGGCTTTTATCAATTATATAGTTTGAAATGTTTTTGGCGGCTGATGCTGTTTGAAAAATGAGCAAGGGGGAATTTAGAAGGTAGAACTTTCCAGACTTGTAATTGCTGTGACGTGATCATTACAGAAGGTAGTGTTTAACATCCAATTAAATTGCTGAATTACTAACACTCACCATCCTCGCTTCAGTCCTCAGCATGGGACCTACAGGTATGCAGTGTCTCAGAGGAGTTAGGGCTAAATGTTATCTTATTTTTCAGGTAAATGGGCCCAGAGCATACAAACGTTTCCTTCTCCGGAGGAGTCTGTTTGTGTCCTTCTGATTTGGATCAGCAATTCTCTCCCATCACTAGCTAATTAGTCACTGGTGACATCCGCCTTACCCAGTGTAAAATTGTATTGCTCTTTCATAGCTAAAGAGATGTAATTGAGTTCTCAGTTGCATATCATTGGATTATGACTGTGTTTTAGATTTTTCTCCAAAAATTTATTTGAAAAAAAAAAAAAAAACAGGATTATAACCATAAGAATTACAATGATCTTTATAATAAACCAGAGGTTTAGTGCAGTTGCGTGGGGGGGGGGGAGAACGCGCGTTAGCAGAAGCCAGAGATTACTGTTTATAATATTTGGATAGTTTTCTAACAAAAATTCATCAATTCACTACAGGAGAACTTTATTTCCCTGGACTGTTGAACAGAAACCACTGCCCAGTGTCATAAGGCTAGGAAGAGCCAGGAATTTTTTTTATATAACTCTGATTGATTTTGTCTGAAAGAAGAAAGTCAAATACACCTAGAATGGCTTGAGGGTGTGTAAATCATGGGCAAATTTTCATTTTTGGGTGAACTATCCCTTTAACTTACTGTTTTGTGAAACTTTGAGACTGACTTTGAGATTACTGGGGGCTTTTTGTTCTTGGAAAACATTTAAGGAAAAACTTAAAACATTTTCTGTTGTGTAGAAGAAATAACTGAGAACTTTTGAGGCCCTATAAAACAATATTGTTTCATAACCATTGAAATTTTTTTTTAAACACCCTCTGCATGTGCTATGTTTTCTATTAGCAGTAACTCTTATCTCTTATGAGTTTGTTTGTATGTGTAAATGAAGGTTTTTAGGAGTCCCAGTGTTTAATTCTCTTGTTGAATGGCAACATTCTTCACCAGTGCTGTCAAATTACCCAGAGCTGAATGAGACCAGCGAGGTTATAGATAAGATTTGGAGGTGAAAACAACTAAATTAACACAACCAATGAGTTAATTCTTTCATTCTCTTCAAGAGCGTGGAAGAATTTGTGTCCTGGCAGCCCCATTCTCTGGACAATAAGGTGGACTCCAAGCAAGTGCTGCTGACAGGACCCTGTTCTCGAGGAGTGCTGCTCTCTGAAGGGTAATAGCCCTTATGTAGTTGACGACACGGTCTGAGGCAAGAGGTTGGAGCTTATTTGCTTGAATGTTGCCATAACAGTAGGATAACAAGTAGTTGCAACCGATGTGTTGCCTTGTTTAATGAGCCATGCGAATAGGGGATAGGTCATAGGTCAGACAGGGCTTTAAGCACTTTTAGCTCTTTAAAAGACACAAGCATCACTCCGATACTTTAATATACCTCAATACATGTCTCAAAACTTCTCAAGGTTATCGCACCGTATTGATCCAGACTTATGATGGTGACTAAAAGCAGACATATCCTTCTGAGCAGTTAATCTGTGGTGTACCTTGCCAACTAGAGACAAGAACTTTTTATACCTCTCCGCAGGAGCTCCCTGCCCTTCTCTCCCACAGCTCAGTGTGGAGCTGCCCCACTCTTTGAAGTGATATTTACTCTCTCATTCATCGCATGAGAAGAAAAATAAAAAAGAGGTAAAATAAAGAGAAAGAAACACCTGCCAGACAGCAAACAGCTCCCAAGGTCCACAGCTCCTCAACAGCGATCCCCATGATGTCATTGCAGCCACATAAAACACTGCAAGTTTTCTGCCTCTACTTTGTGATTGGCAGACGCATTAAGAGCAGTGCAGGTTTTGTGTAAAACTGTCTGACAACTGTCTGTCAGCCGGACAAGTCAGAGGTTAGAGGTTTAAAGTTGCCAATAATGATTTTTGATGAAGTACAAACCTGCTTTTCATCGTCCAGAACTTCTCAGTCCCAACGATCTCAGATTTCTTACTAGATTTCTTTTGAAGTGTGAAAAATAATGTCCTGTGCTGATATAAAACTCAAAATGTGACTTTGCTTAAGCTTCAAAGAGATGAGAGCGACAGTCGGTCGAAAACACAAGCTGTTAGCTTTCCACGATAGTCTCAGTTTTAATCAAACAGGGTGAGCTGCATGCTGGGAATGAAGTTTCACTCTTGGCCACCAAAAACATGAGCCTGCCTAAACAATGGGGAACTCAAAATAAACTTAGACTCCTTCGCTCCCTCTCCAAGCTCCCACTGTGGGCAATATGATAAGAGAGGCAGGAGCAGGACATCAAGACATTTAGGCCTTTAATGCATTATGAGGTTCACACAGCGAAATCACATTAAATACTTTAATTCTTACTGTTGGGGTGGGGTTGCTGAGGTGAACGCGTAGAGGGGGGTTGGTTCCTCCATACACTCCATTTGATTAAAAAACCCCTTCATGGGTGCATGTGCTATACTTTTATTACTCTTAGGCAGCACTTCATAGCCGTTCTGCTGGCTGGTGTTCACAAACAGTTTTGACGATATGAGGAGAGGATTCACAATATCGGTTTAGGACTCTTGTGTGTCAATCAAATCTTTTCACAGTGTTATATCTGATTTATTTATTTATTTATTATTTTTGAGATAATGAGGAAGATATGACATGTACCTCCATTGAATCCAAAAAGTCTTGAGGACCGCAGAGAATGTGTCATGAGCATCAGTGTCGTATGTCATACTTAATGATGTTGCTAATTTGATAAAGGTTTTAAAGTTCCCAGTATGCACTCTGGCATGAATAAATGACCTTTATGGTCAGAAATGTGCACATTGAATAAGCTACCATAACAACAGTAAAAGTTGACTTACAGAGCAAAATGATCTATTTGTGTTAATTAAGTTTTAAACCGTGTGTTACCTTTAGCTGTAATGTTGTGTTAAGCATGTAAGGTACAATAACACATTAAAAGATGTCAAAAAATAACATAATTAGCAATCTCTGATTAATGTATCCCCCTCTTTTTGCCATCTCCCCCTGCTGACAATAGTTTACCATCAGATGTCCCTCCCCCTCAGCTGTGAAGGATCTTGTGATTTGAGATCCCTCCTGTGCAGTCATTCTAAGGAGCCCGAGGCCTCGTTACCCCCAAATACCCAACACTCTCTCTGTCAGACCCCCTGTGAGCTCCAGCATGGTCAAACGTCTGCTGGCCATGTATGTAAATGCCATAAACTTGCAGCCTCAAGGCTCTCTGTTTGCTCTCCTCACATTACCCATATGTCACCTTGCTGCCTGCAAAATCTATAGTACGTACATCCAGAGCTATGCTAAATTAATTGATTATATTGAGCCAGATTTGTTCTTTTTGTTCTCCTTGCCATTGGTGTCTTCTCCATTTAGAGGAGTGAGTCAATGTGTGTGCGTTTTCCTGAGCAGAAGCAAAGACCTCCACTTGCGTTGCACTTCCCCGCTGCGTCACTTTTCCAGTCCGAGGCTATTTCTGAACATATTGACGCGTTGTCCAGCTGTGCCGCTGAGACTCTGCTAAATACTGACCCTAAGCCACAGGTTACAAGTCCAAATCCTGCTCATTAGGGCCCTAATTGATTGTAATGTGGTCTTTGAGAAGCACTCCCTGCTATGGGGTGGTACTGCTATGAGGTGGTACTACGGGTTTCCCCGCCGTCCCTTTCCTGTTGTCTGCATCGGACACCAGCAGGGTCTACGGTTTGGCTACAGTCGGCCTTTGCAGACGGAATCATTAAAAGCAAGGGGTGGCACGAAGCCTTTCATTGTGGCTGTTTCCGTGTACCAGCTTGAGCCCAGCACAGTGTCCACTCTGCCTTCCCAGCAGGAGAACCCCATCCTGGGAAGGACATTGTTGGGCTCTCCCCTTGACTTGCTGCCTGCTGCTTGAGATGCATGGGTTTGATTTTAATGCCAAGTCCTTGGACTAAAGCCCACCTTGCAGGGGAGCTAGGTCAATATTGGTTTTGAGAGCATGTGGAAAAATGTCAAAATGTTAAGTTCTATTCACTTTTCCCAGTTCTGTTTGTTTCTGCTGTGAAAGGCCTAGTGGGCCATTAGTGTAAACAGCGCTTTGTCTCAGCTCAGTCTCCAGCAGGAGGAGACAGAACAAAACAGATATAGAGATTTAAGTCTGGCCTTAAAAAGGCAAAACAGCAGGACTTACAGAGACCTTAAAATGAAAAAAAGAGAGATAAAGAAAACAAACTGTAATAATCCCACTGTAGGTGAATGAAACGCAATGCATCTTTTGAATCATTCTCCCTGTCTGAGGTTGGAGAATATTAGGTTCTGAAAATGGAGGGAAAGGGAAAGGCTTTGTTTGAAATGCAGGATGAATTTACACACATTAGCCCCACTTAATAGAATGTTCTTTCAATTATGGGCACTTAGACAATTATGCACTTTTGACACTCTCAGTGGTATATATAAACCACTGAAAGTGTCAAAAGTGCATCATTTTATAAGTGCCCATAATTGAAACATCATTCTAATAATACTAATAATAATAATTATTATTATTATTTAATAATAATTTATATATTATAATTTTGCATAATTTGATTTACCTTCAAAATGATATAATTCCGTCACTCATAAATAGCATTTTTTTTTGAGAAAACTGTATTAGTGGTAAATTATTGGAATAATGCTGTGGGACAGTCGTAATCTACAATTTTTATAATAGATTCTCATATAGTAAGTCTGGATTTGGGAGTTCATTTTTAACTGAAGACAAGCACTTGAATGACTAATGATAACGTTTCTTGACAGTAAAAGGACTGAGATTAACAAGACTGCACTGATGATCAGGCTGGTTGATAAGACACTACAGTTTACAGTTTGATAAGACACTATCCTGTTTTCCATGATTTGGTCAAAACCTTCCAGGCTCCATTTGAAATAAAAAATGTCTTTAGAAAAATCTAGATCATCTATTGATTTTAAACATTTTTGGCGTGCGTCACCTGTATTTCTGCATTCTGTTTGTATAACCAGTGGAAGTAAATGTAAAACGTAAAGATGTCATTTTACACATTTTGCAGAGGGATTGCAATCACCAATTTGGGTCATTGACTAAGAATATTTGCGTAATGTTGTTTAAAATCGGTCATTCTTCTAGATATATTGTCCACACTGATAAACAAGGGCTTTTAGGACATCAGGTCTGAAAAATGCCCAAAATGCCCCTTTATTGCCATGAAAATCTGACTCTACAATACAAATTTCTACTGGAAACGGATGACATTGTGTGCTATTTTACTGCAGTCCATCCCCTTCCTCTCACTTTGAGCTGTCCTTTCTCTTCATGGCCCTGAGGGACCATGCCACTCTCCCCTCAATGAGTTCAATTAAACATGCAGCAGTAAAACTGTTCTCACTCCACCTCCTCCTCTATTTTCTTTCACCACATTCTGCTCTTTTATTTGTCTGTTCTGCCTTTTATTGCCCAGGAAGACTGTGTCACATGGCTTTTTCTGAAAAGAAACAAGGAAGAAAACAGTTAATTTAAAAAATGGGAAAAAAAATGGGAAAAAAATGATAACTAACTGCATTGATAATACATTAATAACATTTACAGCAATGACATACAAAAGTCTCCATAAAGCTATTTTCAGGCATGTATCCTCAAATGTATTGACCTTACATAGCGTTTCAAGACAAACACATTTTTCTTTCTTGTATTGACGTATTTCTTACTGAAACAGGAAATTTGACAGCCATGAACTAGTCAGATGCAGATGGAATTGGGGTTGGGACTTTCTCATTCTAGAGCATATGATTGGACAAAAATCTGTAAGGTGCAGAATGAGTCATCAATATTTTTGGCAAATTTTCCTTGATGAGAAAGATTGTTAAAACAAATTCTTTTTTTTCAGTGTTTAGAAGCACACTACGATACACTACCATACACTTAGCCTCACAGCTAATGGTCTTTTAGTTCTGTCTTTTGAAATAAAACATGCCTCTAGATACAGTATTTGTTTTTTTCAATGATAATTACTAACTTTATAGGTTGTAGACAGATATTAACTAAACCAAAGATAACATTATCTGCCTCATCTCTGTGGTTCACAGTTGCTAATGGGATAACTGAAGACCCTCACACCTTGAAGAAACATCTCAGACTCTGTTCACACATTGTTGTTATTTATGGCTATGTGCGATTAGGTCTTCCACACTTCAGGTGTCGGGCATGGGCCGAGATGACTCCTCTGTATAAACTCCACCATACATGAGCATTACAAGGTTTACTCACACTGACCCTACACAAACAAATAACATTTACATGGGCAGCCGTTCCACTGAGGTCATGTTAACCACACATACTCCCTTCAGTGGTCTGTACAAAGCAACATTTCAGTCAGACTGTGGGGGAGCAGAAGAGAGACAGAATTGAGTTCCAAAAACATCCAAATACCTATTTTTGTCCTATTTTGAAACAATTTTTATTTAAAACATATTAGAGAAGATTGTGTTTCTACAAATGAATGATTTTTTAGTTAGTAATAATATTGTTGATAGATTTCAATCAGGTTTCAGAGCTGGTCATTGTACAGAGTCTG
Source organism: Carassius gibelio (assembly GCF_023724105.1). Taxonomy (NCBI): domain Eukaryota; kingdom Metazoa; phylum Chordata; class Actinopteri; order Cypriniformes; family Cyprinidae; genus Carassius; species Carassius gibelio. The sequence continues at coordinate 14,362,635 of NC_068393.1, forward strand.
CTTTATTGAGGGTTAGATGTAGATTCAGGTAGTCCTGTTGTTCTTCTACTGTTGGATCTCAGTGCTGCCTTCGACATGGCTGATCATGATATCCTCATTGATCATCTCAAATACCAAGTGGGTATGCAGGGTTTAGACTTGGTCTTGTTTTCATCATATCTTAAAGGTAGAACCGTTTCAGTCAGTTAGGGAAATTCTTCTGTTGTACTATTAGTGTGTGGGGTTCCTCAGGGCTATATCTTGAGACCAGTTTTGTTTCACCTTTATTTGATTCTATCAGGAAAGATCTTTGATAAGCACAGTAAAAAATTACCATCTGTATGCTGATGATTTTCAAATTTATTTCCCTATAAAATATGAGTAGCAATATGGGTTGGCAAACAACTTTCTTCAATTGAATGAGGACAAGTCAAGAGTTTATTGTTTTTGGCCAGAAAGGATTTGGTATGGATTCTAATGACAATCTGTTATTGCTTCCGGGGAAAAGTCTATTCTCTCTTTCAGTGATTTAGAGAAGGTTGTTCATTCCTTTTTATGTTGTCTGGTTTGGATTATTGCAACGCTTTCTATCTGGGTGTGAGTCAGACTTCCCTCGTTCACCTGCAGCTTGTTCAGAACTCAGCTTCTAGGCTTTTAACTGGTACCAAAAAAGAGACCACATAACCCCTACATTGGTTCCATTGCATTGGTTACAGATTTGATACAGAATCCAGTATATAGTGCTGTCATATGTTTTTAAATCTCTCCATGGCTTAGCACCTGAGTATGTTTCTGATTTAATTAGTCTACCTTTGATATCTCTTCTCTCCATTGATCAACTGATCTACAAATCTAATTTTTAGATTTGGTGCTTTGCAAGTATTCATTTTGGACCCTTATTTGGAGCATTTTTATTTAAACTTTGAATCCAGACAGCACATACTGTATTGAAACGCAGAGACATACAGAAAGCTAAAGCATACATTGCTTTGATCTCTGCTGCTCTGGCTACAGGTTTGGGTTCAGTAACCTCAGACACAGAGTTGGGTTTGGCACCACCTGCTCTCTCACATTGGTTCTGTTCTCTCCTTGCCTTCCTCTCTCACCTTTGTCCATGGTTCATGGGAAATAAGGCCCCACAATGGGATGCAGGGCCTGTGCCTCATGCCGGTTTTGTGTGTGCTGTAGAAGTGATCAGATTACATTGCAGACAGTGGACAATAACAACATGTAAATGAGTCTGGATGGAGAGAGAAGAGGGCTGTCCAGCGGTGTGGAGAGAACAGATCTGTATTGGCAGAATTGATCCTGGGCTGCACTCTGGGGACAGGGCTCAGTGACTGGACACTGTTCATTCAGCTTTGTTCTGGTTTCCCACTCAGGCCAGAAACAACAGATTTCGGTGGCTAACATGTTTTTTGAGAAAAAGTCCCGATTAGGACGTGCATGGAGTGCTTCGGTCCATTTAGTAACTCAACAAAAGATTGTTTCAATCTGCTGCTCTGCTGACTGGACAATTTGCTTTGCCTGCATAAATTTCTTTGAAACACATCTTACAACTATAGTTGTGAAATTACATCACTCTAATTTTTTACCATTAATATGTTTGCCAATAGCAGACACACCTTTGTGCAGGTAGTACTTTTTAAGAGAAACTTACAGGTGACTTAAGTCAGCCTAATCTAGTTTGAGAAGTGTCTGGGTGTTCTTGCAGTGACCACGAAAAAGATTTGAGCTCATACTTGTCAGTCTGAGACAGAGCCAGTGCAGACAGACTAACTAGACTATGTTTACATTATAATTGAACTTTAGTAGGTTTTTGCATAGTCTCTGTCTCTCTGAACTGTTATACATAACAGTAATTGAACATACACATATATGCACTACTGTTCAAAAGTTTGGGGTCTGTAAGACCTTGTTTTGCATGATCCTTCACAAATCATTCTAATATGCTAATTTTGTGCTCACGAAACAATTTCTTATATATATATATATATATATATATATATATATATATATATATATATATAAAATGCTTAATACATATTCAATATGGAAAATTCCATATTAACACAATACATTGTGTCTTATTTAATGTACATGTTCTGTATACATGTGTGTGTATATGCTGTTTGTGTGTTGTGTGTGTGGGTATATATATATATATATATATATATATATATATATATATGTATGTATGTATGTATGTATATATATATATATATATATATATATATATATATATATATATATATACAGTATATATACACACACTACTGTACATGTAAACACCTTTACTCGTGTGCATGTTTGTTAATGCTTTAATGTAGAAACTAAAGAAAAGCACAATGATTCTAAATCTTTGCCTGTTTTCTTGCATTGTTCTTTTTTTTTTTATAATGAGTTGCTTTATGATGGTTATCAGCATATTGTTGTACATGTAAAAACTTGGACAAATTCCTAACAAATCTTCACTGACTGTGTGATGCATCAATGTAAAAAAAACAGATCGTTTAGTAGAAAGGTATAAAAAGTGTTTAAAAGTTTAAAACATTTCAAGCCTCAACAGTAAAAAAAAATAATAATAATAATAATTAAAAAAAAACCTGACATGGCCAAAGCAATGAGTGAATTAGGTTGAGCTATCTTAATGAAACAGGAAACCTGAATAAGACGTAAGTATGTTATATAACAACTTAAGACCAAGAGAAAGCCCCCTTGAACAAAGCCCTACTTTACATTAGTGCAGACAGTTTAAAAGTATGTCCGGCCTCTCCACATTTATAGACAGTGAGATCCATTTGGGCAATAGAGAGAGAGAAGTGTTGTAAAATGTAGGCAATGAGGAGCATTTTTCACCCTAAGTTGTCATAAATATACTTTTCCATTTATTCTCAACCCATGTTGGTATGCACACATATACATGCACACACATAATCTTTCCACACATGCATCAGTTTCAAACCGTAGTTGTGCGTACACATCAAACACATACACACCTTCATTTATATGTCATATTATGTGTGATGTGTGTGTGTGTGTGCAGATACTGTCCATCAGTAACAGTTAGCTTTGAGACATTGCAGAGACCACTTAAGCCACACTCAGCAAACTGATGAAAAGGTAATGGGGTCTTTGGTCTCTCAGGGTACAAATACAATTCTGAACCAAAGTTTTTATTTATTTATTTTATTTATTTATTTTCACAGTACCATGTATCATAATACTTTCGATGACCTAAGGGTGGCAGTATTGGATCTACCCCAGTGATTGTTTGAAACCAGAATTCTTGCAGTGCACATGAATAAAGCTCTAACTTTTCTATGATGCCTTGAGAAATCAACTTCACACAAATGTAGACTTCACACAATAAATAAAAAATAATAATATACAACATGTTAAAAATCTGCATAAGAAGTGGTTTTGTACAATATGTTAAATTCAGTTAAAGTTAGTTTTTCTTGCTCAAAGTAGTTTTATCTATCTAAAAATTTATTTTTAGTAACACTTTACAGTAAAGTCAATCTAGTTATTTCTGTTACTGCATTAACTAATATTAACAAACATAGAGCAATATATTTGTTACAGTATTTATGAATGGATCAATAAAGGTTTAAATTAAATTAAAAAATGATTAAATGTTTTTTTTATTGTTAGTTCATGATAACAAATATAATGTCACTATATTTTTTCTTTCTTTCTTTTTTATTATTTATTTATTTATGTTGTTTTGTTGATGTTTATGCTTAAAAAAAAGAATCAATCCATCCATCTATGAAATGTAATCAGCAAAGGTCGGAGTGCAGCACAGGTGCACTCCGACCAGCATCTAAAGGGTTAACAACAATGAAACCACTCAGATTGGAATAAAGGAAGGAGGAAAAGTTCCCACACTTCGGCTCTGTTTTGTTTCTCTCTTTCTTTCTTTTTTCTCTTCTGAATAGTGCCAAGATAGGCTGATGTAAAGCCCAATGTCATGAATGAAATAAGGGGAAGGAAAAAAAGAAGTAAACTGAACACACTTGACTTCTGTAACTCACCTGTTGGTAAAAGGTTTTGTTTTGTATTCATTAGGTGGGCAGGTTGCTGGCCCTTCCCTTTACTTGTGTGAGTTTTCCAGGTAAGGTTGTGTAAAGCCGTCAGAGCGGAGACAGAGAAAGAGAGCAAGAGAAAGAAGGGAGGAGAGTTCCCACCACCTTCATTCGTCTTTCTCACAGGAGCTGATTGGCCAGATCTTGCCTCATCATTGTAACCTGACCTCCCCAGCAATGAAGGCAGGTGTCTGCAGCCCGGAGACAAGAGAAGCAGTGCACACGTATAGACAGAGAGGTGGGAAAGTTAAAACAAGTTTCACCTTATATTGCTCCTTTTGTCACTCTTTAACAACTCATCTTATGAAAATTCATATTACAATGTAGGCTTGAAACTGCTTTTGTGTTACTTCTGCACCAGCTGGCAATGTGAAATTCATCCTGCCCCGAGCCATCAGATACCACAGGCTTCCTGCTCTGGGTTTTGACCAGACATGTTTCTCACGCTTAACAAAAAAGTTGCACGTATGGAATTGCTGCCACTCGATGACGAGTAGTAGACAAATATTTAACCATTTGAAGACTCCTTTGAACTGCTGTACTATGAGTCTGTTGACTGTGGCTATTTTTCCAAGTCATGGACTTTGATCTGAGGTGGTGACCATCTAAAGCCCTCAGATGTGGTAACACTGACGTATGCATGGGAAAATAGGGGCATGAGATAGATCTGTCTGTCTGTCTGTCTATCCATCCATCCAACTGAGAAAAAAAAATCTAGTTTTCCAGTAAAACAAATATTCTTAAAACAAGATACATTTACTTAAGACTTGAATTAAGTTTATATTTCTTATCCAACATTCTTAAAAATAAAGGTTGCTTTTTGGAATCTATATTCACCTATTGGGAAATCCAACCATACGTTTATAGACATATCTGGCTTTAAATTACTTTTTTATTTTTTGTTCACAATCACACATACACACATAGTATAATAGAAACACTCATGAGACGGATAGTGGACACTCCTACTCAGGCAGCATGTGAGAGTGTTTACTGCAGTCTGAAGAGCTTTATCACCATTCACTGTCAGCTGCTGTGCACAAACCACACCCATCCTCTATACCTCACACAAAACACAATACGTCGAGCCATTAACTAAATGACAGGGAGCAGAGGACGCTCAGCATTCAGTAATAATATCTTCTTAACATGACCTCAGCCATGACATGAGCTGGAGTGGATGAAAAATAGGCAAAATTGTGCATCCTCGAGTTTGTCCCTGATCATCCGTGATTTGCGGATATTGTTATGTGCTATGTGTATTGTTAACCAAAAAAGTTCATTGTAAATGCGTATATCTTTGAAGGTTGAGAGAGGAAAAACACTCGGGCTTTGTATTTGAGTGTGGGCCATGTGTTTTTAAGTGTGTGTGTGTGTGTGTTCGTCTGTGGGTGCCTCAGGCTTCCTCATCTGACTGTTAAAGTGTGTCAGTGCGAGAGGAAGGCGGAAAGCTCGACTGTGTGCCGCTGGGAGCGTGTGTGCGTGTGCTTACGGGTGTGTGTGTGTGTGTAAGGCTGCTGACGGGACTTGTCACTATCAGTCCCACAAATCTCTGGCACCGGGTATGTTGACACTCTGCCCGAGGGGAAAGGAGCCGGCAGAGGTTGAGGAGAGCAGCGGTTTCCCACGGCTCAAGCTCGCCCCCCTCAGCCCTGCCTCTGCATTCCGAGGCTGCCAGCACTCTGTAAATGTTTGGACAGCCTTGAACAAATAACACACCTTGAAAGGCACAAGTACAGGCTCTTTTTCCCTTTTCTTATTCTTTCTCACACGCTCCTTCTCTCCCACCTCTCCCTCGCTAACTGTTCAACTCTCCTCTGACCACCTCCTGACCCTTCTGCCTCTCTTTAAACTTGTCTGTCAAAAATATGACGTGTAAACATGAGTCTAGAATATGGGCGCACGTAAGCACGGATACACATGTCACACATCACAAAGCTTGCCTTACAGAGGGTCTCTTTCTCTCACATACACCAACACGTGATCCATTCTTATATTTTAAAGGGAGTTTTGTAATAAAAATTGGTCATCACTTATACACTTTCATGTTGCTCTAATCCTGTATGACTTTTTTCTTCTTCTGTGCAACACAAATGAAGATACTTTGAAAAATGTTGCAGTGCTTTTTTAATTTTTTAAAATTAATTATATATATATATATATATATATATATATATATATATATTTTTTTTTTTTTTTTTTTTTTTTTCCATACAATTGAATTCACTAGGGTTCAGTGTTGTTTCGGACTACCACTGAATGAAACTGGATGAAAACAGTCTTTCAAAACATCTTGTGTGTGTGTGTGTGTGTGTGTGTTCTGCTTAAAAAATATATAGGCTATATATAGGGCTTTTCACACTTGAAATAGTTAACCCTGGGTCATTTTAAACCCTGGGTAAATGGAATCCTGGTTTATCTTGTTTCACTGCGTAGTGTGTCAGTGAATGAAGCATGTGCATATGCGGCTCTTAATTGGAGAGATAAAAGGTACATACCCTAAATTAAAGTAAATAAATAATTACAAAATACAGTCTGAAACACTTTAAAATTAAAATATGACAAGAGGTTAAAAAAAGGTGATAATTTTTTTTGACCAAATCACTGTGCAATGTAAAGTGCTTACTATTTTAAAAATAATCTTTACTTCATATATTTTAAGGGAGCAACAGAAGTACATCTCTAAAATAAAATAAAATGATAATATAAAATAATATTTGGCAATACACCCTAAAACGCTTTTAAACAAAATGAAGGTAGCAAGTTAAATTGTGGTAGAAAAAAAGGCTATTAACTTTAATGGATTTAAATAAGTACTACAATAACTTCATCATCCTGTGGTTTTTGTTGGCTCTTTTCGGGTTTTGTTTTCAGTCACAACAGAGTGTGACTAACAGTGCAGCTATCTGCTTAAAAAGTACACGAATAAGGTGAAATCTGAAGCTGGCATAACCTAAGCATAATGCACACCCTTCAAAGCCGGGCCCCTATGGGGAAAATGCAGAGCACTGAGGATGACAATCTGATGATTGGTAAGTAAGAAACTACTGCGTAAAACACAACTAAGCATGTTGAAGAACATTTGATAAGAGCGGTTGTGAAATGGGTTATATGGGCTTACAGGAAAAGCAGCTGATAACTGAGAACTATGTATTCATGGTTTAGGCATGCTCTGTAGAAAAGGGACTCAGGTTTAAAATGTCATGAATTTATTTTTATATGGAGGGACAATCTGAGAAACCATAGAATTTAAAAATTGATTTTTTTTTATTATTATTTATTTATTTAAATTTTTTTTGTGTGTGTGAAATTCTTCTTTAAGAGAAGATATGAGACTCATAGTTGTTGTGAAATTTTAAACTGAAATACATGTGTGATGCCTCTGTGATGGAAGATATTTATGAGGAAAAAGCAGGATAAATACATAAATAATAAGAACACACAATTACAATAGAATAATATTCCAAAACAGGAGAGAAAACGAGGTGAAAGTAGAATTACGTTGCTTTACCTTTAACATTTTTTTTAAACATTAATAAAATACAGAATTAAATTACAAAATAGGGTCTGCATCAAAAAATTTAGGAGAAAAGAAAAGAGTGAAAAGGAGGTTAAAGTTGAAAGAAGAGCTTAAGCTTCAAGAAATGTAAAACAAAACAAAATGATATATTAGATTACAAAATAAGGCCTGCAAAAAAAAAAAAAAAAAAAAAAAAATTGTTAGAGAATGATGTGAAAGGTGAAAGTATGAACAGAAAGGAGGTGCTTAACCTTTAAAAAAAATGCTGATTAGATGCCTCAGAAGGTTTCATATGAACTATTTTCTATACATTTTCTTTAGTGGTTGCAATTAAAAAAACAAAACAAAACTAACAACAACAACAAAAAAAAACTTTTCAACCCCTGGTTTTCTAGCAACAAACATATTATATATATTATATATTATTATATATCATATATATATAATGTGGAATATATTTTACATAGTTGCCACTGTCAATCATTATTATAGCTTTAATTCTCTAATTATTTATTTTTCTTCTTCTCAGGTTAAATTTTGGGAGAAAAGAAACCTAATGCCTCAAACACACCTACGCACGCCTGGGTTGATGTCAGACGGCAGCTGTGGAATCCTGGAGCTCCTCACGTGCTGTAAATTTCACGTCACTGATCGGAGGACACGCTACACTAGCGCTCTCTGGAAGCGGCCAGTCAAACGCTGCTCTGTTTTCACTGTCAGGAGGCCTCCGGCTGCATATTTCTGTAATTAGGCCTTTATGCTCAGCAGTTCTGCAGCTGTGCTGACATTTGGGTGTCGCCCCCCTGTTTCTCACGGTCTCGCTGCTAATGCTGCTCGACCGCTGGTCACCGGCCAAGACTGAGGTCCATGTGTCAGAATGAAGGTGCTTTTTCAAAATATATTCCTGGCAAGTGGAAGCTAAATGTGATGCCATGTCAAGGTCACCTCGCAAAACCGCAGCTCGCAGAGGTGCTTTTAAAAAGTAATGCTTGCAACTGTATGTGGACAAGACCATGTAAAACAAGATGTAAGACCATGTAAAACAAGATCAAAATCTCATCACCAGAATTTTGGAGTTTGCATAAAGGCAAAAGACCCCCCTTCAAGGTTCCCACAATTTTCCAGTGTGCTAAAAAGATGCAATGCAAGCAATTGGTTCAAAACGGAATTCTGTAACTGCTGCTCAACTTGACACAATTACATCTAGTCATGGAACACATATCATATTTACGAGTCATAATTATGCCACAAGAAATTCGTAATTATGAGTAGGAAATTTGGTGGACGCAATCTTTTTTAATGTTAAATATGTTCAAATGAATAACACTTTACAATTATTGTAGGTTCCATTTGTTAACATTAGTTAACTGCATTAATTTACACAAACAAACCATGAAAAAAGAGTTACAACTTTCTCTTTACGATAAAACTAGCTGTCATTTAAAAAAATATCATAATATTGTATAATTATGCTAGAATAAAGATTCAATTTACAGCACCATCAATTTAATAAAAAAATTAAAAAATATTTTTTACTTAAAAAATTTTTTTGCTGTATTTTTGTTTAAAAGATAGCCATCTCCAAGAAACAGTGATCTGAATTCATACTATACTGTAATTTCAACAAGTCCCAGGAGGATTTGTATGCACTATTATTCCAAAGAGATTTCACAGTGGATGGGGTTACTCAGAGATAGAAACTTATGTAGAAGAGATTCATTCATTTTATGACATAGCATCTGGTTCAGACAAAATGTAAGATTTTTTTCACCCTTTTTTAAATCTGCCATTCCAATAAGCTTTCAACGTTTTAGGTGAAAGAAAAACAAGAAGTTTGAAAAAATAGAAAAAAAAGAGCAAGCACTGCTATCACTGTCTCAATAATACACATGTATACAAGGAGCAAAAAAACTAAACTAAAAGCTATTTAAATAATATAAACCCTTCTCCTCTTTAGCTGCATGCTGACAGCTTTCCAAAATGTCCTAATAAGCCATTCCCACTGAGAGTTTACTCATTAGAGTGTAATCGCGGGACTTTAGCTGAATGACCTTTTGTGTCCCCAGAGAGCTGTTAAGCAGCATGTTGAAATGTATGTTCAGTGCTCTATAATGGCCCCATATGTTGCTACTTTGGGACCTGACAAAAGAGTTAAAAGCACTGCTTTCAAAAGAAGGCAGTTCATAAGCCAAGAAAATATGTTTTAATTTCTGAAATTATATAATATTGAATGAAATAGCATGTAATTATAAGACATAGAGAGTTATGGGTATGAAACACAGTGCAATTTAATCCCAATAGCAGCAAAACTTGGATGAGACACACAGCGCACAGTTCGGGAGGTCGGGAAGGACGGGGTGTCCCTCTGTGTCCGCCAGCGCTCAGCTGTCCTCCCGGAAACCCCGGTCCAGCTGCTGCCCATTACAGCAGGAATGTATCCTTGGGTCGGATGCCAGTAGTGTAGTAGAATATTATTAATGTGGTGACCACCAGCCTCTGCCACTTGTGAGATATTAACATTTCACACACAGAGCCTTCCCATGAGCCCCCACCCACACCCTGCCAATGTCAGAAAGGCCCGCTACAACTGCTGTGCATTTCAAACTCCACCGGGGGCATTTAAAGCTTCAGATAAAATACAAGACATGTGATGTATGGGTAATACTTTACACAATATTTTCCATTTGTTAACCACATTAGTTAATTTGTAAAATATGAATAAACATTTCATTACTTAATGCTAGGTTTCACATTTACTAATACATTATTATGTTTAAAAAATAATAATATATTGCTTGATTAATGTTTTGTTAATCCAACTAATGGGACATTACTGTAAAGTTTTTCCAATGTGCGAAGGACACACACACACACACACACACACACACAAATCTATGTAAATATGACCAATATTTTTTATCTTGTGTAATTTCCAGTCTAGCTATAATTTAGAAAATTATGCAAGTAGAGCAGAAATACTATTACATTGTCTGTATTTTAGATACATAAAATGCAAGCTGTATATTTAGCCTTAGAAAGACAAAGACATCTGCTGTTTTGCTTTAAAAAAAATTTAAAGATGTAATTTCCATACCAAAATGCTTAATTTTATAATTTGAGATATGATGGATTCCCACACTGTGGTGAGAATATTCATAATTCCATAGTTAGCAGACAAATTCAATTAATGACAGTGTTTTTATAGTTGAACAAACACAATGGATTTGTGTAGGCATAATAATGTAAAGTGAAAAAATGTCATACAAAAACAAAATATATATATATATATATATATATATATATATATATATATATATATATATATATATATATATATATATATATATATATATATATATATATATATATATATATATATATATATATATATATATATATATATATATATATATATACTAAATGCCAAAGGCATGTTTATGGTATTGCTTCTTATATGTGTACTTGCTTTGAAGCACAAAACATAAGGTCTGGCCCCTTTAAATTAAACTTCTTTAGAACCCAAGGAGCCAGACCTATACATATAACATGGCAAAACAACACACTAACAATGCATTACAAGCACTGAGAATTGTTCTGCTTTAAACAATCTCCTCTATTATACTAAGCCATATAGAGCACCTGGGCAGGGCATGCCATTTGGCCTAATAATACATTAAACAAAAAAATAATAATAATCTAGAAGACTTTTTAAAGATTTTAAAGCTGCCTCCTAATTAGAGCGAATGAAAAGCAAAATCAAAACGCTCAGTGCAGTAATTGGGCTCTTTTCTTTGATGCTTCTATAGATGTCATTGAAGGTAGGGACCAAGCCAAACAAAACCAGTGTTTTCACTGACCCAAAGCTTTCCCCTAATTAAAGCAGCTTTGTATAATACAGCTGTGCGCCCCTTCTCCTTAGGGTCGCATCTACACACTCCCAAATGAGGAGCGTTTCAAAGCATTTCTCCAGACGCACAGGAAGGTGTATCAGAGATGACCTGATTAAATAGAGTGGCCAATATCTGAGCAAGATATTCTCTGGATCACAAATGAGAAGCAGATTTCGCTTGTGTAATAATTGCAATGATTATTTAATGGTTTGGCCTGCTTGATTACAAGGCATCTGTTGTTCTTTTTAAGTGCAGAGGTCCGTGGGGTGAGAGAAGGGCTGTGGGATGCACTTGTACTTGCATATTCACACTTGTTACAGATCACATTGCAGACATGTGCCAGAATGATGGCCAGCCTCGAGGGCGACTGAACAGACAGAACACATCAGTCTGCTGCTATCTGGCAGTGAGTATCCCTGAAACGTCTCGGACAGATTGATAACATCTTAGCAATGTGAGAAAAGCATTTAATCTTAGAACAACAACCTTTCACTGTCAGGACAGATTTATATAATGTATTACCATTCAGTTAATTTTACCTAATATTTATATTGAAAGTCATATTTATACATATTTAACATAATATTTATGTCAAAAATTTTAAAAAAACACACACACACACATAGAATATAACACTGCTAATATTAATGTTTATATTTTTTTTGTTTTTTGTTTTATATAAGAATAATACAAGTATTCCTGTTTTCAACAATTTCATAATTTTCATTACTGTTTCAGCAGATTATATTATATAAAATGTGTGTGTATACAATATATACATTTACTAATATCAATAATGTGAGTTATATTTATTTAGCTATGTTTATATAGGTTGCAGTTATATTTATACAACTATACATCATTATATTACTATCATTAAGCTTCAGTTTTTAAATTAAAATAATTACAATATTTCATACAATAATTACAACTATATGTGAGTGTGTGTTTGTGTGTTAGAAAATAGAGATATAAATTATAATGTGTATATGTCATTGATAATATCTTTAAACCATTACTTTATATTTTTAGTCGCATTTTTTTTACTTTTATATTTTCACAGCTTTTTCAGTATTTTCCCACCTTTTTAAGGTATGCACTGAAACCATGCTTCATATACTCTAGAATGAGATTTCGAGACATTGTATTTGTTGCGTTGTTTTGCCCACATTCACATTTAGTATGCCACTTCCTTTAGAGAAAGAAGAAATGGTTTAACAGTTTAGTGCAATGGCTGCTCAGTGAAAATGTACTGTGTATTCGCTTTCATGAGATGAAGAGTCCAGTCATATCACTACACTTAAGCTATTTTACCTACATATGGGGTTGGTCACATCACGGGGGACACCATATTGAGATCACACAACTAGCCTAATGCTACTTACTCATTGATGTCCTCAACCCTGTTGAAATTCATATGAAAGAGTGCACCCTTGAAATCTACCTCTAAGAAAGTTAAGTTATACTAAGAAAACCGAGGTTAGACTGAACAGCTGAACTATTTACAAAGCATTTACAAAGTACAGAACAGCACACATTTTCCGGAGCTCACAGAGCAGCCACACGTGCATCAGCCGAACTGCCTCTGTGAATAGGCCAGCTCTGTTGAAAGGCATTTGCAGGCAGAGAAGTGGAGCAAATGTGCTGGTGTGTGAAGCCGCCGGAGAGGCCTAGCTGAATGTGGCTCTGCCAAGCGTCTCTCAGGGGCCACGCACGACCCCTTTCAGAGCCGGCCCAATCGTGTCTAATCTCTGACCCCATCAATAAGATGTATTCAGACTCCATCAAACAGCCGAGCTGCTGTGCAGGCGGGCAGAAACCGCTGGGGGAGAACCATGGGAAACACTCCTTTAATTGTCCCTCGACCTTTTTAAAGAATATTAAGCTGCATTAGTTGTCTATGAGCCTTTCTTTCCTGGCCTTTCTTTTGGAGAGGGCTACAGCAGCCCACTCAGCCAACAGGCCATTAAACGTGACAGTTCTTTGTGGAGAGAGGGGAAACACACGGCGGAGATGAGGCTCGGCCGCTGTGCATGAGGAGGGCAGCGAGAGGCTCTGGTTTACATCAATCCTCTCAGCCCACACGGAGGACTCCATATCTCCCATGAATAATTCTCTGTCTGCCATAGACTCGTGCTCAGCTGCCGCCAACACAAGCGCTTGTAGTCCAAAACGAGATGGACACTAAAGAGTGTACAGTAATTACTGTATAATGGTTACATTTCCCAGTCACATTCTCTGTGGTGAGCGTTATCTTTATTATGGATATTGCTAGAAACCTACAGCCCACCCGAATTATTCCACAGCGGAAATACGACTGATTCAGAGAGGAATGTGATGAAGGGTTTTTTGTTTTTGTTTGATAAGTTGCAGTTATAATATCTAACCTGTGGAATGCAAGCTTATTAAGAGACTAGCACCCATCACTAATTATTAATTTAACAAAACTGACCTGTATGATTCCTCTTCTACAAAGTTTCTGAATGAAAAGGCACAGTGCTTAAGGCTTAATATACAGTAGGAGCCCTTTTCTGCATCAACAAGTACATCAACAAAAAATATGACTATGCAGCTTCATAATTGCAACTTAATTTCTTCATTTTAACTTTATATCTCAATTTCAACTTTCATAATGTTACTCTATATCTCACATCTGCAATTTTTATATCTCATAATTGTGGCTATATATGTAATTTACAACTTTATCACAGTTGCAACTTAATTTCTCATAATTGTGACTTTCTCTCTCACAATATAACAACTGTCACATTTGTCAATTCTAACACATTTCTCAGAATTGTGTCTCTGTCTTGCAATTGTGATTTAACACCACAACTAAAATGTTATATCTCAGAATTCTGACAGCTGCAGCTATACTGTATATATCCCATGTGCAACTGTGAATATCTCATTGCAACATTACATCTTTCTATTTAAATGTTAAATCTCACAATTGCAAGTTTAAATCACTCACCTGCAACTTTATATTTCACAAATGTGACTTTGTCTCTCACAATTTTTCCCCATAATTATGACTTTATATCTTATAACTGACACATATCTCATAATTTTGACTATATCTCTTTTATATTTTTATATCTCACTATATTTTATATTTCACAATAGTAACTTTACATATATTTCAGCTGCAACTATATATCTCATAATTGCAACTGTTCATTTCAGTTGCAACTTTATATCTCACTTGCAAGATTAAAAGATTTTCAATTTTAATGTTAAAATATTTTAATGTTAAATCTCACATCAACTTTATTAACTTTCTAACTGTAACTTTTATATCTCACAATAGCAACTTTGTTCCACAATTGCAAATGTTTATTTCAGTTGCACATTTATATATATATATATAATTTGCAACATTAAATCTCTTAATGTCAGTGTTAAATTTCACAAATGGATTTTTATATTGCACAATTGAGACTTTATATCTCACTATTGCAACTTTAGATTTCACATGATTGTGAGTTTATGATTTTCGGTCCCATGTACACTCTATGTTCTGCTCTGAAGCCAAAAAAGAAAAAAAAAGGTTTCTGTACCTTGGTTTAGCTCTTTGTCACAAAACATGCAATGATTTTTTCAGTGCACATTGCTCTTTTCTGTACAATTCCTGCAAAGCAGGCAATGATAAAAGGATAATTTCATTCGAAAGAACAGCAGACTCATGGGCAGATGCACCTGACTAGCATTTGGAGAGGTTAAAATGATGTTTTGCAACCTCCCTTAGTTTGGGGGGAAATTGTTATTGTGAGCTTAAACCACTCAGTGAATAGCTGCATTCTGAGTAAATTATGCATCACCTCCTTTTCACGTGTAGTGTGTTAAAAAGCTTGCCTTGACCTTGTGACACCAAGCATAGAAATTCAACATAAAGCTCTTATAGAATCCCAAAATGGCATATGTTCTATTGAATGAAGGGTCCATTAATCAACAACCATTAAGGTCTAAATAGGCAGATTTTAAAGGGGGACATGGCAAGAATAGCCTGTAGACTCTTCTGCGTATCTCAAGTGATCATATGATCCAAAAAAGTAGGGATTCATAACCTTTTCATCTTTTAAATGACCACAGATATAGAGGAGAACAGAACGATGGCAGAGATGGACGGAAGGGGGGAGAGAACGAGCGAGGTTCTTTGGTGAGGTTGGGTGGGGCTCTCTTTTAGCCATGACACAAAGGCGTTGCTGTGCAATCAGCTCTGTGTAAAATTGGTGCTCTGTGCCGGGCACAATGGGGCACAAAGGCAGGGGGCTGGTGGCCCAGTCGGGAGCGCAAGGACACAGCTGTGAACAGAGCCTGTACAGCCCCGCTCAATATGGGCCCTCATCACATCTGTAGTGGTCTGGCCGCGGCTTCCGCAAGTCCGTCACACAATGAGAGCCCTCAGCAAATCCTTTGTTGTGACTTTCAAGGCCCTTTTTAGCCAAAATCTTAAATATTTCATTAGGCCCCCTTCCCATTCTTCAGGTCTATTATGAAGAGGCGAACTGTGCTTTACCCTGAAATCCATTCCCCTGAGTGTCAACAAAAGACTTCTTCAAATCTGTTTGAGTTCTGATCAAATCCTGTTGCTCCTTAAGTTTCAAACTGTGAAAAAAGGGGCTAAACTTACTTTTCTCTTTTATGTGTTCACATCAGCCGTTCATATTGTAAATATATATGGATGGATCCTAATCAAGTTGTGATTTATGGCTGAAATTAGGCAAATATCTGCAATTTCCAATGTTCAATTAATGTTGAAATTACCCTTTAAAATTTGTTTTATAGATGACTTGAGCCAGACATAAATTTAGGCAGAAGTTAATAGGATGCATCTGAATAAACTTTATCTCCATTACAACATTACATACCTCAATTTCAACATTAAATCTCATATCCAGCTTTAATCCTCCTTTATTTGTGCTTCAAGTAAGTCTTATTGTTTATTTAATCTCTGGATGAACATAAATGTATCATAATTGTTTCAATAATTTTCATTAGAGCAAAATTTGTTATAGGTTAATTCGACAGATCTGAAACATTTTTCACTATTATTTTTGCAAATAAATAATATATATATATAAAATCATTACATTAATCACCGTATTATGACTAACTTATTAAGCATTTTAATCATGAATTGTTCAGACAACTTTGACTTTGAGTTTCTTAAATAAAAAAACTGTAAATGACTTATGATTATTGTAATTAAGAAATGATGTATTGAATCATATTGTCAGTTACTCTATTTTCTCATACTCATCCAATAAAGTGTGTTTGCTGATAGTTATAATTCGACTGCTTTGCAATCATAGACTACTAGTATTACTATTGTAATTACGACTATTGTAATTAAGAAATGATGTACTGAATCATATTGTCAGTTACTCTATTTTCTCATACTCATCCAATAAAGTGTGTTTGCTGATAGTTATAATTCGACTGCTTCGCAATCATAGACTACTAGCAGAAGATGATAAACCACTCCCATACAAATATTAAACTCTTGTTAATAACTTTTGCCTCTGTGGCGCAAAGAGCTCTGTCAGCCTCGCTAAACAGGTCTGAAAAGGATTTGCCTTTATGCGAGGCCTTAAACTTCCGTGCTGATTTGGCCGATAACAATGAGCAGGCTTTTGTTGGGGTTGAAGGGGCCCTGATTTATCCAACACTTTAAGCAGCCCTAATGAATAATTCAATGTTATCATTCAACTTGCCGCTCAGTTATTATGTTTTGATTCTTTTTTTCACACGTGAGGGAACCGGCCGGACAGGGGGTATCGTGCAGGGGCACCAAGGGGGAAATAATGCACAGCATGGGACAAAACAAGAAAGGTCCCGGCACAGGACTCTGGCTGTCAGCTTGATAAATATAATGTGTCACCAATTAAAAACTCATTGCCATTCTCTAATTCAGCCAGCGCCTTGTTAACCGCTGCCTGGCAGGGAGGCTCCCGCTCTGTCCCGGCCCCTGCTACCAGCACCCTCCATAATAGAGGGCCTGCTTTTCCCATCCTTTAAAACCACATCCCCTTTCCATTGGCATGTAAATAAGACATTCATTCAGCTTCACTTTTTCCATCAGAGTCAAAAAAAAGAAAGAAAAAAAGACCATCAGTGTCTTTGATTCAAATCTTTTTTTCTCCGGAAAACAAAGAATTCTATAGTTTCAGATTTTTTTAACGCCGAAAAAACTTTTCTTGCCTTTCTTTTAGGGCATTCTCATGTTAATGGTGTTGACACAACTTTGGGCAGGGTGGGTATACAACGCATATGAACCCTAGCAGGAGTCCATTACAGAAATGCCATTTAGCAGGCTGTTTCTGTGAGAAAGTCAAACGTTTAAGAGGCTTTTTTAAAAGCGGCTGAATCAGTGCTTCACTGGAGCAGCGGGAGGCCTTTTCTGAGCGTTTTCCTGAAACTAAAGGCTGTCCAGGTCTCTGATGTTTGCTAACCGGAGTCAAAAGTGCTGGAATGCATAAGAATGCTGTTTATTCGTAAGCGATGTGTAATGGTTTGTACTTTAGGACTTTTTCTGTTATCACTGTTCATTCAAAGTATTCTTTGGTCTCTGCTTTTGCCTTGAAGAGTTTTGCTTGTTTATTTAGTTATTCATGCATTTGTTTATTTATTGTTTTTAAAATTATGCCAAACGGTTCCAAACTCTAACATACAAATTAGAGCATTCAGGTTAAAGGTCAGAGGACTAATCAGAGCAATGGATCAGTTAAGTCAACGAGGTGTCAGTGCGTCAACATCATTGTCTAAGAGAGGAAGAAAGTCTGAGAGGGAGTCTCCAACAAAATTGGTTGAAATCATTTAAATGAAGCTAGATAAAAAAAAATTTAGCATAAATTGTTGGCTAACAGTTTCATCATTAATTACATTACGGTATATAAATTGACAACATTTGCTGCCCATCATTGACAAAGACTTTGCTTTTCCAGATCTGTGGAAATCAACAGCATGTTGCAGATGCTTTCATTGACAGTTGAATGTATTTTTGTAGATTTGCCTTTAATGAAATAATAATGATAATAACAATAACTGCAAAAAGTGAAAATGTGCAGGTTTTTATTGTTGAGTGGAAAACAATACAATACAATGATGATTGAGAGATGTGCATGTTAAACATTCCTCAAAAGTCTTATGTATCATATCTTTGCATATCAAATACAGCAGATATTTCCATCTGACCTGTTCAGGTGTAACAGTATAACAATAGTTCAATATTAAATAACATTTTAATAATAATAATAATTATAATAATAAATAAAAAAGGTTTACATTGCCACTCAGTGCATATATTTTCAGTTCTTTTTATTTGTATTTTTTGAACAATGGGATGAAATTATTGCCTGGCTGGCGATCAGCAGAATGCCACAGGTGCTTTCAAAGAAGGAATTAGTATTTTAAACAGGAAATTCATTTTAATGATAATCGTTAACAGTCCTAATAATCAATAATCATACATACTGAAATCTAAAAGCAGTCACATGATTGTGACACTCTTGACATGTGACACATGACACTCTTAAAATAGCGTAATTATTTCCATTTTATTTTACTATTAATTATATGTTTTTTTTTTGTTTTTTCCCATTTTTATGATTTATTTCAAATTATTATACTTTATTTTATTACTTTCCTAGATTATTTAATATCATCTTCCCCATCAAAATATTGATCCAGACTTGTTTGTATTGCATATTCAGATTGCAACATACAATTTAAAGGAAATCCACGTAAGCACAGTCCCTTCCGCAACATCACAGTTCTCCGTTGATGTGTCTTCAAAGAAACTGTTTTCCACATCCGCTCTGAATCAGTGTGGCCTCTGGCATGCAAAGATGAGAGGCCAGCTGTGTCTGTGCCACACAGTGGAAAGAAAAAGTGAGAGAGAATCAGTCGAACACCCAGTGCAATAGATAATGCCTGCTTGTGTCTCTTCTCAAGCCTCTCTCATACAGCCATACAGGAATGCGGAATATTCCATTTAAAAGGGTCTAAATAAGTGTTTCCAAGCTGTTTTCAGCATTTCAAAGACTGTCTACCAGAAGCATTGAATTAAGGAGAGCATTCCCCTCTCCCCAACCAAAGCCCACCCTACCTACACACACTCCCGCCCCACCAGCAGGACGGCTCAAAGCCCAAGCTCATTACTACTGTCACACCGGCAGTGGAGAGGCTTGGCACAGTCTCGTGTACTTAATTGAATTAGACATACCCGCTTGTTTAGGCATTGTGCAATGGCATGAGAATCCTGCAGCCTTTCTACATGATAAAAACGAGAGGCCTCGGCAACACTTGTCAGCAGATCTAAGCGTTCCGAAACGGAGCGTGAAACTGTAGAGCCAGAGGGAAGGTGCCACGGAGGGAGAAAACACACAGGAGCATCTTTTCACAACCTGGAGAGGTGCCCGCCAAGGAATGCTGGGAGCAGTGTGTTAGGGCACTGTACCCGTGCTCCGTAATCACACAGTAATCATTGTCTTACTAAGATATGACCACATGTTAAGGGCCTTGGTCAACAATAATTACTTGTGGAGGCGGTTGCCAAAGCATTTGGCTCATTGCAGTATTTTCTATGAAGATCATCACTTTTTAGCAGATTAACAGATGACAGGAAACCAGTAGGAATAAAAACAATATTAATAATTCTGATTGATACCGATAAACCATGTAAAATGTACATGTTATAACTGATAAATTGCCAATATTACATTATTTTGTCTTAATAGATTAAACAAAAGAAACTCAATTTATAAAATAAATGATTTTTCAAATAAAATAACATGTTGTTTTTGAGAAGTTGCTTAATGTATGATTACTCTTAAGTGAGTGTTAAATGACAGCAAAGGTGTTCTATACGTAAAAGTAGAGAAAATGAGCATGCACAGAAGAGAAAATCTTATATTGGTTTGCATGCTACCATTGAAAAGTTTGCGGTGTGTAGGATTTTTGAACATTTTTTAAAGAAGTTATGCACACCAAGGCAGAATTTATGTGAAATATAAACAGTAATACTGTGAATCTAAAATAACTGTTTCCTTCTGAATATATTTTGAAATGTAATTTATTTCTGTGATTCAAAGTGGAATTTTCAGCAGCCATTAATCCAGTCTTCAGTGTCACATCAATCTCATTCTAATTTGCTGATTGGTTGAAAAATGTTTTGTGAAAACTTTGATAATTTTTGTTTTTGTTTTTTGGAATTAGAACTCTTTTGTAAGATTATAAATACCTTAATTTTCCCTTTTGATCAATTTAATGCATCTTTGCAACAACAAAAAAAAAAAAACTTCCTGATTTCACACTTTTGATTGGTATATATTATTTTGACAACATAAAACCCCTCTGATGTTGGATGACAGCCAATATGATACATCATGTGTTTATAGAAATCTAATTTCGTATTTAAGAAAATCTGTGGCTACATGTTCATTTATGTACTTTTTGTCTGAATTCACAGACATAAAAGAGGCAAAAAACGTCACTGTTAGATGACATCAGAAGCCAGAGCTCGGCCCCATGACCCACATCTCTTAACCTAACTTTAAACGACAACAGCCTGTATGCACTTTAGGATTTTAGAGTTTTGCTTTAAAATTCAGGGTGAAAGAGGGTGAGCACAAGAGACAGAAAGATAGTGAAAGAGCTGCCTAATGTGATTGCCCTCTGCATTTATCCCGCCAGCTTTGAAGAGAGCTAAGAGGAGATGCCCCAGTGCTGTCACTACATAATGTCACCTCACTAACCTCTGGGGTCAGACCCAGACTAACGCCGTAACCCAGGGCCCTGATCCGCCTCCAGCCCCTTTAGTGGTGCACCCAGCTGTCAGTAATGCAGCCCAAACGTTATTCAATTCGCGATCAGTCAACGTAAAAAGGATAATCTCTGAATAATTGGAGCCTATGGACCCTGGAAAATCTTATGCCTTTTCTTAACTTTTCCTCAAAGCCCCTGTCTTATTTCCAAGAGGACACCCTTGTTACCCTCAATGAACAACCAGATGGGCAATTATAATTTTGCAATAATTGTTGAGAGGGTTTTCAGTGGCCGTGGAGGGCTGTCAGTCAGGCTGAGAGGGCGTGAATATGGCTTCTTCTGGGCCACCAGCAGTCTACAAGTGAAAGAACAGCAAATACCAGACATGTCGACGGTCCACCATCTAAATCCATCTTTGCTCTTCACATGAAATAAACGCAGACAAATAATGCCCGAGATGGTCACATTCCTTCGCATTAGCATTGAAGAGTCCCAACATTCTTGAGATGTTTCCTATTATGACCTACGGACTGTAGAGCTTTTGAAATGTCACAGACAATGCGCTTTCACAAACATCTAATAAATCTTCATTTTGCTTTCTCTCTGGGAAATCTGTCACTGAGATGATTTATAATGATGCAAAACCATCTGAAGTCATTCCAGGATTTCACTATGTTATCATGAAGTGTTTATGTTCATCATTTCACTGAGAATCAATGTCACATTTCCATGCTAGCAACAGTAGCATTGATAAATGAATCTGATCAAAACAGAATGATAAAACAACACTGTTTACACTTGAAAAGTGACCTTTCCATCAGCTAAATCACACAGTGCATGAATGGATGACACAGAGAGAGCAAGCGAGCCTCGGAGCTTCCGTACCGCTGTGCTTTACGTGTCTGTCTCTCCGTGGTACGGATGATCCACTAATGGAAGCCTCTGTCTCACTGGGAGGGCTGATGCTGAACACAATAAGATATGAAAATTAGCAAAGCTGATGCTGCTGCTACTAATATCAGTCATCAGACTGTCAAATTTGCATCGGTTGAGCTCCATCTGGGACAAGCCAGAGGTGGTGCGATACCAGTGGAGATGGCAGCCCGCCAGACCACACCTGTGAGAGCTTTCCAAACACATTTTTCTGTTTTTACTTTAATTTTTACATTTGTTTTATTAAATTTTTTTACATTGCATTTAAATTTGGCAGGTGGATTCATCCACAGTGGGTGAAATCACACTTCAATTTATCTGGGGTTTCTGCGGGTCCTAAAAAGTACTTGAAGTCTAAAAGGGCCTTATAATTCTTATAATATATAATATAAAGGTCTAAAATTGAAGCAGAAGACTTAAAATCATAAAGCCATGACATTAAATGTTGCATGCCCTGCAAAAATATATGTTTTTTCTTTCATGTGTAACTTTTTTACAAGTATGCTTGAGACCCAAAAGTGGAGATATTAAGTATTGTTTTCTGAATAAATTGAATAAAATTAAGTGAATTTATGCTTATAAAAGGAAAAAATATCAGTGAATGGAAAACCTTTTTTTCCTTTTGAATTAAGTAGATTTTCTGAGGCCATTGCAAGTTATTGGTCCCATTTTTATCATAATTTCACTTTCATTTTGATAAATATCTCAGAGAACAAGACTTATATATATTCAGATTGATTCATTTTAGTCATTTTCACTGGAAAACAAGACAAAAATACTGAAGAAGAATATCTCTGGGGAGGTGTCTGAAGGATTTTTGTAATTTTTTTATTTTCAGATTTATTAAAAACTAATGGAGATCAGTTGTAGGCTGCATTTGCTGTAGCTTCTAAGAAGAAAACTCCACAATAGGGGAAATACAAAACAGAAAAGCTGCCCATTGTGAGAGTGATCTCAGGGCCGTCAGGGGATGGGAACAGTCTCTTTAGCAACAGCAGAGAAACAAGCACACGGACGGCTGTAAAATAAGCCAGTTTTGTGAGCTTGGAAAAATGCCGCTCAGACCCCAACTCATTAATGAGACACTGAAGAGATCAGGATTTATGGCCTGCTACAGAAGCACAGACAAGAGCACTAGAAATGTGTCAAACTAAACCACACAATGAATTCTAACACACACACACACACATGAAATCTTGAAGTAAAAAGGCTGGATTTGGGAAGTAAAGTGGTATGATTTCATAATATGATCACATTCACAATGGCATTTTTTTTTAAATTACAAATATTTATAAAAATCAAGTGTACAGTGTGGTTCAAACATATGACTTTACATTCCCCTTTAAACCTGACAACACTTGTTGGCGCTTTTAATATTTACAGATATTTGTTCTTTTTTTCATTATGCTCATGTAACTATTTATTTTTAGATATATACAAAATGATACAACAAAAAAAATCTAGCAAGGGTCTTCCCAACTATTTTGACATTTATGTGACAATTATACATGATTACATTCAGCCTCAGAGATAAAAATGTATCTATAAATGACAAGTATCTGAATGAAAGGCAATGTTTCCACCTCTGATCCTCTTTAATTACCCTGTTAGTGTGAAAGTCCTTGTGAACAGACCCCTTTAAGTGGCTAGATATTATAAATCAATGATGTTTTGTTATTCTGTTCATTTAAACAAAGGGGAGACGCATAAAAAGCCATTAAAATGACACGTGGATTGGCAAACAAACTGTTTAATTTGTGTCTGCGCTGAGGAGACAGTGACGTCGGGGCAAAGGAAATTTACATCTGATTTGAGTTTAATGGGCCGAAGCGGGCCAGCCGCCTGGTCTCCATGGAAACCAGTCTTTTCTCAAGATTTCAACAGGCCAAAATGTTCCTTTTTTTGTTGATTTCAAATGTGTCATGTGATCCCAATGGGGCAGGAGCTTGTATGTATCAATTTGTTTCTGTTGCAGGGCCTGCAATAGCCCAGCAATGAATATATGGGCTATTGAGTCCAGCCACACAATGGCCACAGCTGATGCGGTTGCCACAGAGACACGCCCACACAAAGCCCAGGAATGATGACATATGGTCTCAACCCGTCTGGTCAGAAGACCCCCAATAGCCCTGACTGCATCAGATGACAAAACCCTCGAACAGGCCATTTATCTGTGCCTACTCATTTCATGCTAAAATAAACTTTTTATAAAGTTTCTACAGGCCATGCACAAGCCACCATGTAAAGAGAAGAATTCATCATTAAGTGATTAACAAAGGCTTCTTTTCCACCTGCTCCTACATTTATACGGACATTACTGACAGCTTGTTCCTTTTTAGAGTATATCAACAGCAATGTAAAGATAGAAAGTCTGAAATGCTGCTTTTGTATTATTTATGTGTTATTTATGTTATTTATTTTAGTATGGAAGCCTGTTTCCACCATAAAAATAATAATAATAATAATAATAGAAACTTTTTTCACAGAATTCACAGAAGAAAACGCCTGAATTGTGAGATGTAAACTCAGAATTGCAAGAAAAAGTCTGAATTCTGATTCTTTAACTCATAAATATGATTTTATATGTCACTTTTTTTCTTTTTCTTTTTTTTTTCTCAGAACTGCTATTTGCAAAGATATAAACTCAAAATTATGGGAAAACAGTCATAAATGCAAGAAAAATAGGCAGAATTCTGAATTGAAATCTTGCAATTCTGACCTTTTTTCTCAAAACTTTGATCTCATTTTTTTCTGAGAATTGTAAGAAACAACGGAATTTGTTTCTTACAATTCTCAGAAAAAAATGAGATCAAAAAGTTGCAGTTTCACAATTTGTATTTTTTTTTTATTGCTTATTGGTAACAGGATTCCATACATTTGACTGAAACTGTAACTGTTTATAAGAAATAATTCATTACTGCTGTAATAAACCTCTCAGATTGCTGCAACATGTCTTCTTCTGTTTTAATTCCGTCCTAAACGAGTCAGTGCAGATCAGTCGCAGTTATGCCAGCCTTTCCCATGGAATGATAAGACAATTGCTAACATACCATTAAATGCAGTGGGTGCCAAGCATCTGAATTCTTCAGATGGTTAAAGTGGAGCAGTTCACCCCCTGGAGTTTGTCCAGAAATGTAATACTTTAATGGTCACATAGAGAGAGTGAACATACTTGTAAAGAGAAGCAAGAGCATAACAACAACTAAAATTAGAAAAAAAAAAAAAAAGTTATTACATGGATGCGGTTTGACTAAATTACTGAACTATATATATGAACTACAATAATAAATATTAAGACATTAAGTTTGGAAGCTCCTCTCACCCCCCAAAACACAGCTCTCTCCTGCGAACAACTGTTAGCTGAATCATGAAATGCTATTTTAAAAATGTTTTTACTTAAATATAGGCTGAACAATCAACCATATTGAGAAAATTAAACACTGATCAATTTAGCAACTTCTAAATAACCTTAAGAAAAGCTAAAAGAATTGAAAAGCTGTTTAAATTTAATTTGTTTCATTTTTTGTTAATTACTTAAATATTGATTTTCAGTGATATTTTATGTTAATTTATTTTATGGGTCTGGTGATCCACAATTCAGCAGTCTCTTACTGATGTCTTAGATGCACTTTCAAGACTTTTAAAGGCAATTTATTAAATCTGAAACAACAAATCACACTTATTATTAATAATTTAGTCTTCTCATTTTGCACTGAATGGGTGCATAGCCTTTTCAGTACTGTCAAACTATTCAGCAACCCCTTACCTTATTAGACTTTAAAAAATAATAATTTATGTAGTGTTTTTCTGTGAACTGCTCCTTTAAGAGCTTACTTGTGGCATTAACTTTGATTTGCATAATTAATCCTCTGAATTAGACAAGCACATGAATGAGTGACAAGGTAACTGTGGTTGCACACTGACCCGGAGCTGAATGTGAAAACAACGACTGAATAAATTAGCTTGCTCAAAGACAAACAGCAAAAAAGCCGATGCGGTTAATAGTGATTGACCAAAAACGTATTTGCATTTCGCAACATTTTTTTTTTCAGCAACTACAGAAAAACACATATGAAAGGGAGAATAAGGATGGAAACAAAGAAGAAAAAATAAAAGTATTGTGAGGAAGTGGCACAGTTTCGCTGCTAACTGGATTTGTGGAGATAATCTGAGCTTGAATAAGACATCTCATGAGCTGTCCCTCTGGATTACTCGTTGAGAAAACTAGGTGATGTCATCACAGACTTTTGTTTCATGGGGGGCTGGGAGTGAACACTGAATAGGGATAAGAGCCCTCTTCTTAAACTCCACATGACACAAGGGATATAAAATAATTATATAAAATATTAATTAAAAGAAAAGAAAAGCAAAAATAAAATAGTGACATGTAGACTAACCGATTTTTTTATTTTTTATTTATTTTTTTGCTCTATGAAACCACAATATAACTTGATCGATGTAGCCCTATTCACGAATGAATATCTCTTATGAGACTGTTCTTTCAGACGAATACATTCAGAGTTATATTTTTAAAAAAAATGTCCTGGCTCTTCCAAGCTTTATAAGGGCAGTGAATTGTAGTCAAGATTGAGACTGAATCCCAAAAAAGTGCATCCAATCATCATTAAAGTACTCCTCACATGCTCCGTGGGGTGATTTGCAGATTTTCAATATGTTGTAAGTATGTCCAACTGGATAATCAGAAGTTATACATACACTTGTGGTTTGCACATCATGCAAAGACCAAAAGTGTAGTCTAATTTCCAAATGAATGACTGTAATAAGTTTATTCTTTTTAGTAAATCAAAAACAAAGAGACATATCAAGTTTGCATACACTAATGCAGATAAGAAAATGGTTTGTCCTCGAGTTCTGAAACATGTGAATGCACAGGTCCCTGTCCCCAGTCTGTTTGAGGGATTTAGAAACAGATATTTATTTCCACCTCTAATTCTGCACAATGACGGTGTGGAGAAAACAGCTCACTGTTGGTACCACATGTACTAGGGGTTTAGAAAAGTACTCAGTACATGCAAATGTGAGTGCCTCTCTCATCTCTTAAACAGGATTTTTAGTTTCAGGTGTGCATGTAAACGTATGATTTCCGAACAAATGAGCTGGTTCTTTTATTATTTAATGATTGGTTCAGAAAGAGCTGTTTGAGTCTGACGAATCCTTCAATTTGATGAATGCGCTCTGAACTA
Source organism: Carassius gibelio (assembly GCF_023724105.1). NCBI lineage: Eukaryota > Metazoa > Chordata > Actinopteri > Cypriniformes > Cyprinidae > Carassius > Carassius gibelio. The sequence continues at coordinate 14,390,020 of NC_068393.1, forward strand.
AATCAAATCAGAGCGGTTAATGAATCATCAACATCTTCCACGCTGTGTAAAGGGCAAATGATTATTACTTTCAGTCAAACCCCTACTGAAATCAATCAGGTTTTGTGTCAGAAAGATATATTGAAGCTGTTTTCTTGCTAAAATTCTGAAAGCATATGTTTGTCCAAGCTCATCAGACCTGTATGAGTAACACATCTTAATTCAGCAGCCAACAGAACGGAGGTGAAGCAGAATGGATAAGGGTCTCTTCTGTTTATTCACATTCTTTATTGTATATCCCCAGATGTTTCCTCTGCTGGACAAAAGTCAAAGTTTCTCTAGGTTTCATGGTGTGAGGCTGAAAGAAGCATCTTCCAAAAGAAGTCCATTTATTCAACAGAAATGACAATGCTCTCTAAATATGTCTTGTTAACCCTGTTCCATCACTTTAGTTATCAGTGCTCCTGTCTACTGGATGGCCGCATCCATTGATGGCTTCTCAATGGCCCCGGTTCCAGGCAACACTCAACCAGTTTAAATAAGAAGGGTCAAGGACCCAAAATGCCCTCACTGTCCCCTTGCCACACACCCCACAGGGAGCAAACAGTCCCTCAGGAAGTGACCCAGTGCTGCCGTCTGACAGTTTATGTATTGATTTGTCATAAAATGGAAGACAATAGGCTGCTCAAACACGCTTTTGTAATCTTCTAAATCACACTTTTTTCTCTAATATAAATAAAAGTGCATCTACGACTGTCTTGAATTTAATGTCCGGTCTCAAAATAATCCACAGGAAGTGCGACATTCCAGACTGATAGTCCCAGCGGTACAAAGCAGCATACAAACAATAAACTCTCCCTAAATCGGAATCACCTCAGACATTATAGGAAGTGAGAGGCTGCAGAGGGTTGTCTTCCTCTGATGAACTGTTGTGTCTAAGCTTGTTTGGAGCCGGCCATGGAAACATGGAGGCTATGGCAAGTGGCCACATCAAAAGAATAGGATGTTAAATGTGATAAACAGATACTGGAGAGCTAGACCCCTGAAAAATACAACAAGTGCTGATGTCAATGTACGGAAGCCATAGATCTACCAAACAGGAGTGCAGCCAGGCAGACAGTGGATAAATTGGTCCACCTCCAAAACAGCACTTACATGAAAGTAATCGCACTTTTATACCCAAGATTGAAAAAGACACTGTAGTTTAGAGAGAGGCAAATCCACTTCACACTGATGAAGACTCCCAAATGTGGCCCGACCATGAACAATGAATGTGATTAAAAGCAATTCAAGTGTCAAATGAGGAAAAGACAAAGTCATACCTTCGGTTTGACTGACGTCAACACAAAAAAGCATTTGACCTGAGTGATTTGTCACTGGAGAGAGATGGACACAAAGAGGTATTGATTGGCTGGGGAGAAAACGGAGGACACAATGTGGTAGTCTGCAGGATCAGTGAAACAATCAATATGGTGGTTCTGCTCCAGGGATCCTCTTCACCAAGGCAGTGAAGCAGGAACCAAAGAGCAGCACACAAATACTTACACTCTGAGCGGAAACCCTGAGCGGTAACTTACATTCTCATACCCACATACACTCCCATGCATGCAAACAAACTGTCTCCTAACCACAAGCGAAAACAAGCTTTCGCGCAAGTCTTTTAAATTCAAAGAGCACTATCATGCCCCAAAATCATTCATTTTCACTCATGTTTCACATTCTGATTTGGTGCTTTTCTCTGTTATGACTCACGGTGCGGTTCATGCCCTTTGGTGAGGAAACTGACAGCAAGTGAAAATAATAATCTTTAGCTTGCTAAATGTTGAGTTATTCCGGGAGTAAATATGAGATGATGAAACTTTGAATATGAAATATCAGATACTTTTAAAAGATCTGTCTTCTCCTACAAATGCCTTCATTAATAGATGTTGCTATGTTTGCTTATCCTAATCTTGTTACTTTTGTCATGGGTTTGTCCTACGATGAAAGAAACCTGGTGAAGGCATCGGGCTAATCGTATAAATTAGTACTGTAATGAAGTTCATACACCAGAACAGGGTTAAATATTGTTATAATATGTGCTTTAAGTAGATTATAAAAAACTATTTATAATTTAGCAATCATTTATCCATATTATCATGGTATGTATGCACAAAGAAGAAGAGAAAGGTTTCAAAAAGTCTTTAAACCAACACATAGGAAATACAACCACAGGGTGTCAGGATCTCTTGCTGGAGAGCCCGTGAGCATTAACGAGACCAGACAAAGAATGAACGAAAGGGTACAACTATATACGACTTTTGAAGATTAATTGAACACAGATGAAACAAACAAACTCAGGATGACTGAAACCATAAGGACAAAGGAAGAGCGGGAAATACAAACAAAGTAATACATGAACTAAAGAATTACAAACTAAAAGTCCATGAACTAAACTAAACTGAACATAAAGGTGACATATGACTACTCCTTCCGGCAAGATGTGACCTCATGCCATAACAGAACAACAATGGGAGGGATGTAGGGGTTTTTGGAGGTGGACAAGGAGATGGTAAAGGGATGGTGAGAGGCTGAAGTGAAGAGATGGAGGCAGGATGTGATGAAGGGAGGAGACAGGAACCCAGGAGAGGTGATGATCAGAGCAACCAAGGAGGTGTAGATGGTGGGACGATCCAGGGAGGAGCCTAGAGTAGGAGGAGCCAGGTGGCACTCCAGAGTCCAGCCAGGACTGGGGCCATGGTGGAGGTAAGGCTGATGACACCAAGGGGCCGGCTGATAGAGATAAAGCTCATAGAGGGGGAGCTCTGGAAGGAGATGTAGAGCTAAAGAGCCAGGTGACACAGAGGGCCAAGGTGGAGTCGATGGCTCCTGCAACAGAGGCGGAGGTCATCTTTCCATCCCCTCGTACTCCACTAATACTCCCTCCCATTTTTTAATGTAACACTCCAAAATTTGTATAAAAAATGTTAATGGTTTTATTAATATTTTAAAGTAAAAAGTTAGCAAAATCAACATTTACTAAGTCACTAGTAAGGAATAATTCAACAAGGAAACATGATTTGGAGAGTATCACCATGTATTGTTTGTTTGTGTGTGTGTGTGTGTGCCCAGCTGGGCTCTCATTTCACCCTACCATTCATCAGCTGCTTTTGTTTGGAGTGAAGCCTTTCTCTTATTGACACTTGACTCAACTGTTTCACGCATGAGAATCAACACCATAAAATCTCCAAGTGCAGGGCACACTGCAACAAGTAAGACAAGTAAACTTTACCTTCCTATCTGAAGAAAAGAGACAAGAGAGATCAAAAAAAAAAAGGAAAAAAAAGACAAGCACTAATAACTACGAGCAGCCCCATTCAGACAGAGACCTGTCACAGTCTGAGTCAAGAGCCTTTAAAAAGGAAGATCCACATGAGGCTGCATGATAAAGAAAGGAAGAAAAACAGTTTGATCTTTTGACAAGATGAGGGGAGGGAAAGTGCAGGATGAGAAAGCTCCCATACACCTTTTCAAAAGCTGGTAACATCTGTGAGAAGATTTGCCTTGTAGTTTCTCTTTTACTTTTCTTTGTTTGTCACACACACACTTGCAACCCTGCTCCTGATAGTGCCCTTCCAGATACCAGGAGGACATCCTGTATGAGGACAATGAGCCACACGACTGGATAAGTGGAGAGATTAAACTGCCTGTGCAATCTATCATAAACACACAGTTAATCCTTGTGATCTGAACACGGAGAACATCAACAGATGGCTCTTTAGAGGTGAAGTCTGTGATCTGTTGTGCCACTTGAAACAAGTGGAAACACTTTACCTTTCAAGGAAAAAATAATAATAATAATAATGGGTTAATATAAGGTATTCATATGGAAATACTAACTTCACCTTTAAAAATATAATAATATAATAAAACAATTTATATATAATAACTACTTATGAAGTTAATATAAAATTATGTTTTTAAAAAGTCAGGTCTGCTCCCAAAACTGCAAATTTTATTTAATTTATTTTAATTTAAATTTCATTACAAGAGCATTACAAAAATATTTTTTGTAAATAAATAAATGAAATAAAATGCACACTTCATTTTTTTTTTTTTTTTTAGATAATGGCTATATATGGCTTTTTAAAATGTTAAATAAATAAGTTCTTACAAAAAATTGGCCTAGGAATGAATGAATTAATGACTGTGTCTCACCAAGATATAATACAAAACCCACACAATTTAAACCCACAAATGAATTGAATACTTTTTTTCCAAAAGGTGGCCCATAAATAAACAAACAAATTAAATGAATGAATGACTGTCCCACTAAGACATAATAAAGTCTATATATATATATATATATACATTTTTATTTTTAAAAATAAATTAAAATACAGAACACTTTTAAAAGAACAGGACAGAAGTCTGATGTTGCACCAGTTTTTTCAAAGTATTTATCTTGTTTGCAGCTTACATCATCAAAACACCCGACGGAAACTCACTGTGCCATTTGCGTTAACGTATTGTTCTGCCTTTTGTTGTTTTGTTTCTTGGCTTCACACTAAAATTACAGTGAAGATCCTGTGTTTGACATGAGCACACACCACACACATACATTCTCACAGATGGTTTGAAAGGACTGACATGAGTCAGAGTAGTGAGCAGTTACTCTCAGGTGTCTATCTAGGGCATGTCTGAGCTTGTGGTGAGGCAGCGGCTGATTCACCACCCATGCAGGGGCCAGACTTCCCACTACCACTAACTGTGCCCTCAAAGTGACCCTTATGTGCTCGCTGCCAGTCTGGAAAAAAATAAGAGAATCGCATTTTCCTCAAATATTAAAACGATGTCAAAATTTTAAAATATGCTGAAAATAAAACGGCATTCACTGCAAAGAGCACAACTGGGATAAACAACTTACAAAAAAAAAAAAAGTTTTATTATCGGTCTTCACAAATTCCATTGAACAGTTACCATTTGGAACATAAACACTTAATGTGAACATGACTCATTGGGTTTCCTGAAACCCAACTTCAATTAAGTGTTTGTACAAATGTATTACTGAGCTCAGCAAGCACAGGAAATGCCATGCTGAGAGGACTGTTTTCACTACCTCAGAAATACATCCCACAAACATGCAAGTCTTCAGCACACTCATTTCGAGAAAACCCACAGATTGTGCCCTCTGCTTGACTTTTCAGTTAACCATTTGTCATCCACAAGGTTGTACAAAGTAATCAGAAATTATAGTGTAAATGTTACTAAATGTTACTAAAATAATGTCGAAGGATCTATTCAAAAAACACACACACACACACACATATATATATATATATATATAAACAAGTAATTGTTCCATTGTACTTAGGTTTGAAAAATATATACTTATTTTTATTTAGAAGTAAATATCATCAAATCATTTACCTGTTAAATATTTAATAGTGAGGCAGGTGAATGTAATTGTTATAGATATTTGACTCTTTAATACAGTTAATTATACAGTGATAATCACCAACCAATTTTCCACTTTTTTTTTTTTTTTTTTTTGGGTTGATGGTTGATGATCACTGTATAATTAACAACATTAAAGTGCAATACTGTATATTAAGGCATAATGCTACACTCCACTGAAGACTGGAGTAACATTTTTAGATACATATAAAAATATTTTTTATTAATATTCCACACTATTTGAATATTTTCAGTATGTGTGCATGTGTGTGTATGTGTTTGAGTGTTTAATCATTACATTAACTAAATAAAAATCTTGAAAATGTCTTCTCTGCAGTGTGTTTGTAATATAAGAACTTCACTTAAAATAGTCCAACAGCTGACCAGTCAGATCCTCATAAATAAATGGACTTCAAGATGAGTAAAAACATAAATAAAAAGCATGTCCAAATTTAAAGTCAGTCTTCTTCAAGGCCACCAAGGAGATGGGATTATAAATACTTGGAAAGACCTCCTGACTGTCAGGGGGTGGTCCTTAACATTCTCCCTTGGAATCTATACTATTCGCAAAGGCTTCAAAGACTGCCAAGACACCATGACTTGAAACCATAGATTGTGCTGAAAAGCAAAACTTGGACTCAGAAATATGTCCTGCAGACAAGTGACAAGGGTCTGCGGACCTTGCGGCTCCTTGGGCTGTGATATCTGATAAGGGCCGGCAGTGCGTCCACCCTCCCCACCACACGACTCCTGCTACTAGGGAAAGATAGGCCGCTTGCTATTAATATCAGTGGAAGAATGGATAAACCCCCAAAAAATAAAATAAAATTTAAGAATAATTGTCAACATTTCTTGATTAACATCCACTAGAGATTTTTAAAGGGATAGTTAACCCAAAAGACTTACTAAATACTTACTTAACCTCATGTTGTTCCAAATCTATATGACTTCTGTAAAACATAAGAGCATTTTATTGACTTCATTGTATGGTCAAAGAATATATATATATATATATATATTTCAAATATTGTGTTTTGTGTTTGTGTTCCAAAGAAAGTAAGTCATACAGATTATGAATGACATGAAGGCAATTATCTAATGACAGAATTGTCATGTTTGGTTGAATTGTCCCTTTAATGTCTTCTTAAGGAGTTCATGCATTTCACATGTGGGGATGTTCTGGGATGAGGAACTAAGTCTGGGTCTCCAGGAACATTTTGCTGATCACTGTGTCTTTCATGACTTCTTGGGCAACAGGTGCTGAAGGAGAAAGGAGTGTCACACTCATCTGGTTTCTTTTCTGGACCACAGTGCCATTTGCCCCCCCACCTTTCTCCCATATCAAGAATGCTGAGCATTTCCCCCTTGTCCTCATGAGTGTGACTTTGAACTAGAATAAATTTAGACAGGATTACTTAGTTAGCCTGTTTTGTTGTGAAGGCAAAAGAGGAAAAAATTATACACACACACAACGTGCATACAAATAGATAAATGCGTATATTTATATGTATTGAAAATTAATCTATTCTCTATGATTCTACATCAACTGGTCTTCTCACCTCTCTTACATAAACCTAATTTCATATCATTAAATTTCATAATCAAATATATCTGTGTAGCACAACACAAGATGTTATTTTCCTCCTTGTGGTAAAAAAGGACACTACATTTGGACACCACATTCACAACATTGCTGACCAGTACTTTCCAGTCATATAGCATCATGATGCTAATGTATTTTGTTGTGTTGATATAAAATATTGTAAGTTTTTGAGACACATCTGGCAAATAAACAGTTCAAACAAAAATCAGAGTCCATAAAAATCTAGCTGGTCCATTCATGGAAGGTTTGGTCAAAAACTAAGAACAGCCTGCTAATGAATCATCAGCTGGTTGTATTTAGTATTTGTGGAAATGGTCTGACCTCAGAAAAAGGCCCTGCAGACAAATAAAAAAAAAATTATAAAATGTGTTACGTTTTTAACACTTTTTTTTTTATTGCGGTAGTAGTGCATCCTGTTTTTTTTAAGCAGTCAGAAGCTTATTCATCATTCAACTCTATATGAACAACCCCTGTACTACGTGTGTGTGTGTCTGTGTGTATGTATAATTTTGACTGTATTTATTAGAGCCAAACTTTAAAAGAATAGATTCAGTGGTGGAAATGAAAAAGAAATTTACTGTGTGGACTCCATCTTGGAGGGGAGGGCTAGGAGGGTCACTTTAGATTACCTTTAAAAAAAAAAAAATGGGATTAGGGAAGGATAGCGAACCAGGACTCAAACTCGGGTCATCCAAAGTGAAACAGCGATGTGGTCGTGCTGCTGCGATATTTGTTGACTATCGAAGTGAAACAGCGATGTGGTCGTGCTGCTGCGATATTTGTTGACTATCGGAGCCAACAAGTTAAATTTATTTAATGCTTCCTATATAAATTATAATTTTTTTTTTTTTTTTTTTTTTTTCTTTACAGGTCAATGAATAATGCCCATTAATTATGTGTGACAATGACAATAATTAACCTTCCGATTTAAGATGATATATGACTCCTTACAGTGATTTGCAGGGTCACCCTTTATATTTTTTTAGAACCTCATTAAATGTCATTATGCATGTTAAATTCATATTTATATTATAAATCTTTACATTTGATGAAAACAATAAATTGAATTAGAATAATAAGCCACAATCAGGAAGAATAAGTTACCATTCAAATGAAATCAGTAATACATCTTCTATAGAGGGGGCACAGCAAACACAAAAGTGGCATTTAGGTATATTTACAGACTGTTTAAGGAAGATGAGTTTAATTTTTAAATAAAAAGTTTTGAACATATGAAATACTAGGCTAAATTATTTAAATAACTGGAATTATTCTTCAAAAATGAAACTAAAACTGCCAGTAGGTGACGGTAAGTCACATTTTCTTTGTCACTGAATCATTCATTCAATTGATTTGTTCAAACAGCTGATTCATTCAAGAACTATGCAAGTGACTGTCTTTATGAATGGGTCATTGAATCTTGACTAACTAGATTCGTTCAAAAACGCACATTCATTCATAAGAAACAGCGTTTGCTTGGAGAAGTGCAGTGACCTTGTTTGGAACTATTGAAATAGAGCACTTAATATTAACTTGTTGTTTATTGAACTGCTGTATAAAATCAATAACACATTTGTAATCTTTCTTTATTGAAAAGCTGTCACTCATGTCAGTTTATCGCGATCTCACAATCTTTTGTTGTAATCAGTGAAGCTCTATGGTGCACAATGAATCTTATTTACATTGTGTCTCTTTTTTTATTTATTTAATTTATTAGAAGATAACCATGCACTGAGCAAACATCCAGTGTTTTATGTTAACATTCTATCCGTATCCAAATCAAATTTTCTGTTGTTTCGGCAAAAACAACGAATTACCCCAGATAATTGATCAGTCTTTTTTCATGTTCTGCTCTGTGAGGAACAGGGCCATTGCATTGGCTGTGATCTGAAGGTATAGGCCTATTATGGACAATCACAAAAGTCAACATTGTGCAGTTTTTTTATTATTATTATAATATAGGCCTACTGTGCACTTATTTGCAGAACTCAGATAGCTTTCGTAGGTTACTGAATGGATACAATTTAGAAATCCTTTCATTTCACAAAAATCGAACCAGTTAGTGCTTCCGCGAAGTTGCCAGTCCTGAATACGCCTATATTAAATATAAAAATAGTAGCATAGCCTACATTAAATAAATATGCTATATCAAACAAATAAGAATATATGTCCTAACCCCCAGAAAACATGTCCTCAATATTCGAAATACTCATAAATCTGCCATATTATGTTTTTGCTTCAAACGCGATTTTGTCACCAGGTTTATGGACTTGTAGATAATACTTAAAAAAGAACAATGCATCTATGAGAAGTCCTCCTGTTGCTTCAATAGTCTCTGTGTTTTGAATCTGGCCAGTGGCTCTTGTAATTATTGGCTCAAAACTCTAAAAGCATCTTGGCGGCCAGCGTGTGTGCCTCTTCACCTCCAGAGGGGCTGTGCGGCCAAAGCACGACCCGGCCTGCCAGCGGGGATTTACGGATTGGCGCTCTGCCCGACCGCAGGCAGTCTAGTTCGCTCGGTTCTCACGACCTCAGCACCACAACGGCATCTCTGAACTATTAACTCAGACACGCAGGCAGAGAGAGAAGCCACGGAGCCCACACACTGCCAACTAGTGTTTCAGCAATGCACGTGCGAAAACAAGCTTTTCTGTGCGATTTAGATTAGCCCCGAGGGTTCTGAACAGTGTACGGATCTTTCAATGAATTTCGGGGGGTCTGTTTTTTTTTTTTTTTTTTTTTTTTATTACAACAACGCATTATTTTTGTGATATTTGTGGTTTATTCCTGTTTAAAGCTTGTAGTTGAGTTTGTATTAAAAATAGGCTATACAACAAACCGTCTGTAGACCATAGACTGTATAAAAACAGGTTTAGACTTCCCTTTTGACTTCGTGAAAAGAAAAATTCAACTTAAGGGTGAAATTTATGACCACTCGTGACTCGGCGTGAATTAAGTAAATCACAATAATAAAGCAGATAATAAATATTCTAATACAAGAACATGCTGAAATTAGCCTACTTAGTGACTTGTTAATAAATAACTTCCCAAAACCCGTACAGCATTGGTTTTAACAAGACGGGAGTTGTTAAGTGGGGAAACCCTCTGGCCGTCGGTCACCAGGGTATGTAACACAATCCGAAAACGAAGTGGGCCGCTTACTGCAAGTGGCAGACACACGGCAAACGCCATGCCGACAACCCAAGCGACACGTCTCGCAGTTCCGGAGCTTACGCGCAAAGGGAAGATAAGTTTACATCCAGGGAAAACTTCGACTCACCTGGGGAGGCCTGCATGTCAAGCTGCCTGTAAAAAGATATATGATTTTTTCATATTCACATTTTAATTCTATTACATTTTAATTAGGAAAGAGGTTTGGCGTTATAACTCATTAGTTTAGTCAGAAAAGAGGCGCGAAAGTACCCCACGCGCTATTCAGGTATCTAAAGCGGCTTGTTCACAAAAGGAAGAGATTCTTCCATATTCTCTTTTCACTGAGGCAATCTGTTAGTGGCCAATGAATGGGGGTTTAGGACTTCTTAAAGACACCGCTGCATACAGGATGAGACCCTTTTCAGATGTTTAATTACCTTTTTGCAAAAGAAAAGGAAAACCCCCTCGCACTAACTTTCCCTTTAGAGTGATCTATTCCCGCCAGAAGTAGAACTGATCCCGGGTAGCCAGGTGACGTATTTGAGACTTTAAATTAGAAAAGGGGAACAGCTGTAATAGAAAAGTTGTATGCCTTTTAACACTGCACTTAAATAAATTAATGTTTAATAAAGCGTAAAATATTTATGTTGGCTAGAAAACTGTCACTTGTCAATTGAAAGTAGGCTATGAAGCATCATGATGTAAGAAATATCAAAAATATAAATAATTTGTCAACTCCATCCAGTATAGGAAACCTATTACAGATTTACATTGACTGATCTTTAAAAAAGAGCCTGAACACGACAGATTTCGTTATTTTGATTTATTCATCATGAAAAAAAAAACAATACGAAACCTTTGGCATGATACAATCTTTTACAAACTTTGTACAAAACTAAATTCTTTCATTTAAAAAAAGTACTTTATAAACATTAAGTGTAATGCTGTTGAATTAACGACAGCATATTCATCAACAACATCCAAATATTGGAATCAGCTAACAAACAACAAGACATACGCCTTGTTCAACATAAGTTCAAAAAGTCCCTTAAAACGGAACTGAACATATATTCTTCATCGTGAAAAACAGTTTTAGAAGCTCGTATGGGATGAGCAAGTCTACCAAGGTCTCCACACCGGCTCATTGCTTTCTGCTCCGGCACTAACACCAACGGGACTGATGGCCTGCGAAACGCCTGCGAAGGAGGTCATTCCCTGGACAGGAGATGCCAGCGTGGGAGCTGAGCTGGCCTGGAGGGGACTGGCGTTGACAGTCACTGGAACACTTGCGTTTGCGTACAAAGGAATGACCGGTGTTGAAGCAGAAGCGAAAGCCGGGTTGGGGATAAGGAAAGCAAACTGTCCATCAGTAGCTGGCACCAGCTGGAATCCTCCAAAGACTTTGGGTGAGACCGCTTCTGATGGACTGAGTTTGGGGCCCATAGAGGCGCTGTTGATCGGCAAAGTTGAAGGAAGCTGCACGTGAAGAGGCTGAGCCAGATGCGCCTGCTGAGCTGGGGCAGGCTGTGGGTAGTTCATGGCCATCATCTGTCCAAAACAACCGGACAGGTGGTTGAGAAGTCGCGACCTAACCTCCGTGTTCACCCCTTCGCAGGTAGAGAGAAATCGAGTCACCTCGTTCATGCACTCGTTGAATCCAGCGCGATATTTGCTGAGGACGTTTGTGTCAGCTGACAGCGCCGCTGCAAAGCAAACGTAACGTTCATTAACATTGTCTGTTTAGGAAATTCACTTACGTTTTTTAATTAGGCTATGTGTTTAAAGTTCCACATTTTAATAAATCAGACTTATAACTTACCAGTCATCTGAACACGTTGCAAATTGCGCAGGTGCTTAACTGTCATCTCAAGAATGTCAGCTTTCTCCAATTTAGAGTGTCTGGAGCTCTGTAAATGAGAAGAACTAATTAGGATTTTTTTTTTTTTAAATGAAGATTACTTATTTATTGACACATGCAAATAATAGACCTATTCATATAGCTACACAACTTACATCTTTTTTAAGAGCATCAAGAATAAGTGTCTTCAGCTGTCCAAGGCTCTCGTTGATTCTCGCTCTGCGGCGTTTCTCCATGATTGGCTTTGAAGACTGCAGAAGAAATGCAAAGATCATTAAATTATATTACAAAGACGCTACTTTTTATGTTCCCCCTTATATTTACTGGAATTTATTTATTTATTTATTTAGGAAATGACAAATGACATTTGTCTAAACTGAAATACAACCGCAAAAAGTGTCAAAACAATAAAATGATATTTACCTTTCTGTGCTCGCTGGCATTCTTTGGTTTGTCCGGAGTATGAGATCCACTGGCAGGGGCACCAGCTATAGGTGATGCAGTCTGCTTCTCCATGATATCGGCTGGCATGATCAAAACCAAAATTTGGGTCCGATGTGAGCCAAAAATTGTTTATATTCCTTGTGTGGATTTTCAAAACACCGAGACGGAGTGTTAGGATTAGATGCGGAGCGTAGACAAGACCTCGGGATGTTCACGAGAGGGTGTGTGAGGCCCTCTTATCAGCTATATGACTTATAGTCTGCAGACTGTCATATGAGGAAACGAGAGTGTGTGGTGTAGCGCTTCTGAGGGCAAGTCGAATCTCCCACTGCCACACGCCAGCGGTATTTATAGATAGATCGCATGCTCCCAGTTCGTGTGAAACCTTCTCTGCATTCTTTCCCACACTCGCTTCAGCCAATAGGCGCGCGGACTCACCCATTGGGCGCGGGCAGACTGCTGATTGGACAACACCCCCGCGGGCTGTCAGTCACGCGCTGCTCAATCAGCCCTGGAGGGACAAACAACAAAGAGGCGAGTGCAGTCGGCCTGGCTGTGAAGTGATAAGGGGAATACTCTTGCTGTTCGCCACCAACGTTTCTTCATAGCCGATTCACGTATTTCTGCATTCAGGCACTGCGTGACCAACATTCCTGTACACTTGATGTCGGAATGGTTAAACTGATAAATCATGTAATTTTATCAACATTACAAAAACTATAATTTTATGCTTATCAGATATGTCCCCCTCGAATTACTATGATTTAACTAGCATTAAAAGTATTACATGCATCTTGCAATCTAGCATTAAGATTGCATTTAATTGCACTGGATTTCGTTGAAAGGTTTTGCATTGAACATTTTGTTCTTACTCTCTAAATATGTAAATCTTATTAATTTTCTGTATTTTTTATATATATATTTTTTATATACTGACTTTTTACCACAGTGTAACATCCTGACAGCATTTTATATTGTTTAGTTTAATCGTTCGTGGGAAAATGTTCGTGTTATATATCAGAAATACGAGTCTCCGGTCGTTTTAGAATGAAAATAGAACCGAGAAAACTTAGAGTATCTAGTTGCGCTTCAAAGAAGAAAACAGCTGTACAGGCACGCGAGGCGGTTCGGAGCTGCACGCAGGAAACCAATGGGAAGCTGGCTCCTTTATGCAAATAAAGCGGAGTTTCGTCTTATTGGCTGGGTTAACATCTACGCGTCAATCATTCCAGCAGTGCAGGAGGCAGAGAGCGCGCGGGGGAGGTGCCTTTACATCTGTCCGCGTGCCAGCCAGTCTGCGCGCCCGCTCGTTGCACCCGTTTGCACCTCTGCGTCCTCGGAGCACGTGCCGTTTCTAAACTCTCAGGCTGCGGGGTTTAGAGAGCGAGCTTCGTGGCTGCGATTGTTGTTGCTGAATTATGAACTCGTGTTTTTCTTTCTTGGCAGGACACTGCTTAAACTTGTAGGAGGTTTGCTAATGTTTGTTGTTGGTTCGTTGCAAAACGACTGGGAAAAATGCAATACTGTTTTAGACTTGCATCTATTAATCTATGCAGAAGTAATGCATTGAATAAAATACAAGAAACACCTATTACACCCTCAACTATAAGTTTGTATTTCACTTATTTAAGATAATAACTTTTGGGGGGGGTTCTGAGTACTTTTTTTTTTTAAGTAAAGACACAGTTAAAAGAAAAACGGGATTTAAAACGCATTGGCCCATATTAATTGCAACCATCTTAAACACAAACATTAAATTATTTAGTGTAAATATTTTTTTGAAAAATATAATTTATGAAGATCAATGGAGATCTTATTTTGCCGATAAGATGCTGTTAGGGAGAAGTAATTTATTGGTGTCGCGCGCCATCTATCGAAAATTTTACTAGAACTTTAAACTGTCAAGTGCGATAACATATCTGACCACGAGGTGGAGCACAGCGGTAACCCAGTCTATACCTCGATACAAATGACTAATTACATCAGATGATTTGCAAGTAACAGACATACTGTGTTTTTGAAATCTCATATTGTTCACTTTGCAGAGTCAATATATTAAAAAAGAGAAAATACTTCCTACAACATTGCCAGAGTTTTGCATCCCAAAACTATAAAACAGCGATTTGCAATTTTTTAGTGAGTTAGTAACACATAATAATAATAATAATAATAATGTTTATTAAATTACATCAATTTAAATTAACATGAAATAGGACTGCCAGTGTAACAAGTACTACAAAAACTCATCTAATTAAAGTTTGTCTTCTTCTTATATCTAATAAGGTAGAGAAGTCCCATAGCAATGAGAATTTATTAAGTTTGTTTGGCTTGTTGACCATTGTTTAGGGACTCTTGTCATTTGTTGCCAAGACTAGCTGGGGCATGCTGGAATCCTGTTTGCCAAGGATCCTGAGTTCTCAGGGGCCAGCTGTGCGTTCACCTCTTCACATTTGCCCTGTTTGCTTTGGGATTATTACATATAATCCTGCTTTCTGTATGTGTTAAACCTCCATAAACAGAGCTTCAGAGGTTACTTAGATGGTCAGGACATACATTTTATTGACCCTTTGTCCAAACATTTTAAGATATTTTTTAGAATTTAACAAAGGTCCCAGAAAAATGTTTCCTGGATACTGATCACTGGATTAATAATAATAATAACAATAACAATAATAATTATATATATATATATATATATATATATATATATATATATATATATATATATATATATATATATCACAAAAATAAAAATACTGTTCCTCGAATTCAGATCAATGGATTAAATTTAGAATAACAAGGACACCATTATATGTTTGTGGGATGTGTTTGACTTTAGTGTACAGGATAAACTTTTTGTCTGAAAGGAAAGGAAGATGAAAAAAAAGATGAAGGGATTGTGTGTTTTGTAATAAGACTTAACACTGACCAGCAAACTGTTGTCGAAAATCAGAGAGTGCACAAAGTTTCTTTGCACTGAAGTAAAGTTAATTTGTTGTTGGTTAATGAGTCTCAGTCCCCAAATCTGTTCACAGAATGGCGAGAACACAGTCAATTATGTCTACATTAGCCACTGTTGTCTGGCCAATCCCTTTACACACTCTTTGATCACACTGCTGTAGGCTCGATTCTGGTCTTTAGTTTTGCAGAGAATTCAAAAAACAGACTGGAAGATACATTATAAATTTTTGATGCAAAGAATTGAATGACAGCACAGAATATTGTTATGAATGTTATGATGAAAACAGTGTAGGCCCTATTAGATTGTAAATTCACATGTGAAAAAATTAAGCATTTGAATTGAGTATTTTGTAATACAATTAAGTATTTTGACTTCAGTTGATTATTTTGACTTTCTAAATCCTTTGACTTTAATTTAGTGTTTTGGCTTTATAAAACTTATTTTATGAACCGCACAATCAAGAAATCAAAAGTCACACTGACCTCAGTGAATGTTTTTGCATTTTGAATTCTCTCATCATCAAAAATGCTGAAAAAGAAAGATGATGAGAATAACTGGGGGACCACTGAGATCTGTCTTTGTCAGTGCTTTAAGTTCCTTTCTTGGCCTCTTGTTTTGCTTCTAAGTTGTTCTTCTGGTAGAACTTTGTATCTCTGTTGGTAACATTGAAATATGTGACGCATTAACAAAAAATAAAATAAAATAAATAAATAAATAATAAAAATAAATAAATAAATAAAAAGAAAACAGTTTCCCATACGAGCCTGGAGCTACACCATACAGGGCTTGTGCTAAATAATAACAGATCCTGTTTTCAGAAACTGCTTTACTGAGCAGCCCTCAACTTGTGTTTATACAGTTATAGTTAGAGATAGATTCGCTGCTAGGTTTCTGAACTTATTCTGGGGTACTTAAGTTGACATCATCCAGATTCCAGAATAAGAGAAAATATTGACAAAAGATCTAAAGAGGGAAGATCTTGGCAGGGAAGATATCTTAAACACACTGTTGCTAAGGATTTCTATAAACCAAACGTATTAAAATACATCTATGTGTCGGATAATATTGTCTGAGTTTATCATCTTTATGATGATAAACTCCCCTGTGGGGAGTTTTTAGATAGAATCCCACATTCATTTCTTAAAATATTGAGATATTTTTTACTGGAGTGTTTGAGTCAGGATGAATTTAGTCCTCAGGGCTTCAACGTAAAGTTCTAGCAGTGGTGTGACATGAAGTAAAGAAATTTTTTGGGACTTTTTACTTTATTCAGTCTCATTGTTCTTATACCTGCAGAAACCTTGGATAAATTCTGTTAGCTTTGCTTCAAATGGATCGTTGTCATTTCACCATCTGCGGACCAGCATGTCCTTTACAACGTGTGGTATTCATTGAGACTCTTTGGTGCTCTTAGAGCAAGTGAGAGCATCCCCCATCCCCTAGCCTTTCTGACCAATTCATGGCTTTCTTCTCTTTTTTAAGAGGCCGTTGATGAGGTTAGCCTAATCAGATTAAGTCAATTCACATTGGTTGGTATAGTTTGTTTTCCCTCAGAGAGCCTGCTGATATCTCCAAATACTTTTTCTTTGAGCACTTTTCATTGTGGCTTCCCCCCAAAAATCTTTTGAGAGTGAGTTCCAATAGAATCTTTTATAAACCTCGGTTCCAGACTGATATGGGTTACTTGGAATGGGTCACTTCACTGCAATGCTATAGGACCAAATGCGTAAAAGCTGTGCAACGACACTTTTGATCATTCTTATTGATGTCGATGTAAAAGGGTGGACCGAAACAGATTGTGGAAACACAAAATGGCAAATTGAATTCTGAGAATCGCTGGAACCTCTAATTTAATTCATAAATAAATGTTTGGAGGAGCTTACAGGGACTACAACGCTAATGCAATCTTTTCTCATTTTAAAACAATGATATGGCTTCAGTGCCTTTGTGGTTACTTGTAGCTTAGTTCGGCTACAATCAAGAGGCTAATGTTCTATTAAACAGCAATATGTTGATTATAAGCTCATTTAGGTTCATTTGAATTTTACAATTGTTATATAATTGCTGACAGAAGAAACTAGAAAACAAGTAATGCTTTAAAAATTATTGGAAATAAACATTGTTGGTAGATAAACTTTTGAGGTTTCCAAAATTCTAATATTTAAGTTTAAGGTTCAGGGTCAGTAAGATTATACATATATATATATATATATATATATATATATATATATATATATATATATATATATATATATATATATATATATATATATATATATATATATATATATATACATTTGTTCAGCAAATATGCATTTAGTTGATCAAAAGAAATATTGAATACTTTCACAGTGTTACAAAAATAAATAAAAAATAAATTTAACATTCAATAAATTCAATTAAACATTTAATTTGAAAAACATTTTGTTTAATAAATGAAGGCTGTTCTTTTGAACACTCTATTCATTAATCAATCCTAAAAATAGTGTCCACAAAACTATGATGCAGGAAAACTATTTTCAACATTGATAAATAATGATTATAAATAGTTCTTGAGCCACAAATCAGCATATGATTGAATGATTTTCTAGGAATCATATGACATTGAAGGCTGAAGTAATGGAGACTGAAAAATGAATCTTGCCGAAAAAATTTAATGTTAAACGTATATATATATATATATATAAAAAATAGTTATTTTAAATAATAATAATATTTCACAATATTACTGTTTCACTGTATTTTTAATAATGTGAATTGCAGCCCTGGTGAGTAAAAGAAAGTAAAAATAAATAAATAAACTTATTACCAACACCGAATAAGGCATTGTATGTGAATATCACACACACACAAGGTGTGGCACTACTGTATTCCAACTGCTGACTATTCCAAAGCAGAATATTATCTCATTACATCATTTAAGGACATTTGCGATGAGCTCACTCTTCCACAGTTATGAAGGAATTTAGGAGGAAGAAAGCCTAGTGAGGACTCTTGGATCTCTTCCTTCTGTTAAAAGCTGATCTGAGATAAATACCGGTGTTACCCGGCACACCCATAGTACATAATTGTTCAGTTTAACAGGACTGTCATTTTGGAGCCATTAAATAAGCTCAACAAAAGTGTCTTTAGGAGAAGCTTATATTTACATCTCATTTTAAGTTGATCTGGACGCAACTCACACCACTAACACTCCCACCGTTGCCTCTATTCAAGCATACACAGTATGAACAGTAGGCAGATTTCCAATTAAGAACAGATCTTACACCTTTTACATTCTCTGATGTCCTCAAAAGCAGCTCAGCATCATTTTTTAGAGAGGGACAATAACAAAGTATACATTTACTTGAGTACTTTTTGGGTATCTGTACTTTACTTGAGAATTTTTTTTCCTGGAAACTTGATTTTGCAAAACTCACTTGTTTCATTTCTAATGGTTTTTAACATTCTAAAAGCTCTTTATTTTAAAGATACTAGTGTATTCAGTAGACTTAATGCATTGTAAGTTGCTTCAGAGGCATAAAATATCGCAATAATTAAATGAAACAAAAATTAACAACATGTTGACATAAAAAAGGAAATTTGCAAGTACTTCTGTACTTTTACTTAAATAAAAATCTGTCTTCACAACTTTTACTTGTAATGGAGTAATATTTGACTAGCACTATCTGTACTTTCACTTAAGTAATGCAGTTGTGTACTTTGTCCACCTCTTTGACTCCCTGCTCTAATAACTGGCTTTAAAGACAATGAGAGCAATGAGTAAAGACAAGCCTTTTTATAAGGTTTTAAGAGGCCTCACTTCAGATGGAAGGCATGTTGCTTAAATGGGAACAACAGGGACACAGCAAGCTCGTAGATCTTGGGACTTGCCGCTTTAATTACATTATGAGGAATCAGCAGTGATTTGGGTCCCGCATAGTATGCTGTGACACACTGGTACACTTCTTTCACATCTCAGCTTTAAACTGCAAATTTGTGCTGACATTATGCCTTCCCCACCGCTAAGGAACATGCCATTGCCAATTCCTGGATGACTTGGAGTGACACAGATAAAACAATACATCAAAGAGGATGGAAAAACATATCTAATTATTTCCAAAGCAGGTGTGCAGTGTTGTGCATAGTGTCTCTGCTTAAAATATATAATGAGGGAGAAGATAATAGCAAGGCTGCAAACCAGTCAAATTTAAAGTGTATTTAATGGTCACATGACATATAGGCGAACAAATATAATACTTGCATTTTTTAATGTTTTACTTAGATTTATGTTGTTTTTAGTTTATTTGTTTTAATTTGAACTTTTTATGGTTTAATACATTTGTAGCTTTTCATTAAACTCACAAACCCCATGCAGTTCCCTTTAGGAACCCCAATTGGGAAACCTTGATAATTTAAAGTAATGTTTAATGCACTTCATTTTTAGGAATATATTTTCTTTTTCATTGTATTTTTATATCAATATGGTACAAGATAATCCTATTTAAAACAATGTGATAAACCAGTTAGTTGAAAGAAGTTCGGCTGACAAAAACAAACAATTCCTGCATTACATGTAAATAAGAAATGATGGGATATTGTACAATTTAATGTATTTGAAAGACAAAGCCTTCCAAAGACAAACACATGATTAAATAACACTGGTGATAATTCAACAACAACAACAACAACAACAAAAAATAATGTTCATCAGTATGTAATGTTAAAATGCTAAGAAAACACTTCTTAAAACTGAAATTATTTTTGTGTCTTCTGTGTAATTAAAGCCACCTGACTAGTGACTATTTTTTGTGTGAATGCTCACAAAACTGGAAGACTTTCTTAGTGTATATAAGTGGTATGATATTGTGTATATGTGAATAAGAAAGATTGTTCTTAATTCATTTTGAGTCAACACAAAACAACAAGCCAGAAAAACCATTGAAATGCTTTGGTTAATGCATTTGAACGAGTTAAAAGCTGAAAATGTACGAGAAAAAATTAGCATTTGTCACTGCTTTAACATTCTGAATGCTATCATGAATCCTGTGATTTAACCTAAATCTTGCATTGTGAACATAACAGAATTATTTAAATTTATCTGGTTTTCTCTTGTGCTAAAGCACACATTTTCTCTGAAGGATTCGGTGCAAACTTTGGACACAGACAATGCATAGAATGCATAAAACCAATATTGTTCAAAGGGACCGTTTCCAGGTTTTGGTCATTGATAACCATGCTAAAAGTGCCATTGATTGTTTTGTTCCATTCGTTTGGTTGGGGAAAATGGCTTGTATTCTGGTTCTTTAGTCCATAAAATTACTCTCTTTGTCAGGAAGCAAAATCGATGGAAATTAATCTTTTATCTGTTTCCCTGTGAATAATTAAATGTCTTTCTACTTTTGTCTGCGCCTACTTGCCAAAACAAAATCAAAAAGGTAAAGAATGTGGGCATTTATTAGCTGGCTGGAGAAGTGAGTTGACCCTTCTCTCCAGCCACAAAGAAGCTTTTATTGAGGCAGCACATTGTATGGAGTGAGTTTATTCCCTCTTGACTGACCAGCACTGCGGGACACCCACCACGTGTTATCGGTGCCTCAGCCAAACCGGGACTATTTACCCCCATGAAAGGCAGGCTAAACAAACCACAAAATCCATGGCCATGACCCATTCTCATCTGGTGCTCTCTAGGATACCATGACAGTCAAGATAGCAGAAGACACTGAAGTTAGGAAGCCATTATTAAAGGGATAAGCATTTATATTCTTCATTGACAGTACCTGGGTTCAGAAGTGGGGTCTTACTGAGCCAAACAGCAGTGGAGGAGATGGGCTGTTTCTCTCAAAACACCATGGACTCATAGGACAAAATAAACTCCTGTAAGATCAGAGCAACAAAGACTCGGCTGGAAAGAAGAGACAAACACTCCCATTAGTTGTTCCTCTCTCCTATTGAGGGGCTTCAGTGCAGAGATCACTACTGTGGTGTTTACACTGGGAATACTACGGGATTGTAAAGCCTGAGGGGTGGGGGTGATGACGAGAAGACTATTCAACACTGTTTCTTTAAACACATCGACAATCAGCATTGGAGAATTAATAGACGGCACATGTGCAAAATAAAGCTTTTTGCTGACAAATTGTCACTTCATCCCCCTCCACATGGCCTTACAGTCTGTATCCCAAATCTAAATGGACTATCTGTCAATTCTGTTGGCTCTCCCCCAGCTCAAGCCCCCTGTGAATGGCTGACCCCACACCCCTCGGCCTCTGGCCCTTCCTGCCCAGGGAGGCTGCAGTCGAGCTGGGGCCCTGGCTCATTAGTGTGCCCACCTGGAGGCCGGTGGGCAGCCTGCGGGGGGGGGGGGGGGGGGGGGGCTGATCTGTGGGCTATGAGCAACATTTTGACACAAGGTCCGAATGGAGCAAGCAGACCAGCCAAGACAACACAACACAACACAACAGCATGGATGCCTCCACAGCGCGGCACCAGCCAATCACTTTGATGATCCCTGTGACGCTTTTTCCTCTCACATTCTTCCCTGTTCTGAGGTGAAGTTGTTTTGAGGTTAACAATTTCAGCTTTTGTATTTGTTTCCAAAAACTCCCACATTATGTCTAACTCCATAACCTGCACTCTCAGAAAAAAAGGTACAAAAGCTGTCACTGTGGAGGTACCTTTAGAAAAGGTACAATGTTGTACTTTTTATGTACTAATATGTACACTTTATGTACTTATATGTATCTTTAATGTACCAATATGGACTGTTTAGGTACAAAGGTGTGCCTTTTGAAAAGGTACCAGTCCCTCAGCTTTTGTACCTTTTTTTCTGAGAGTGTGCCATGGTTTTGATGATGATGTTATGTGTTGTGGGAATTTCCACAAAGATCGGACTCTGTTGATATGGGTCAGTCCTGTTATGCAGTACCTTTCGAAGCTTTAGAGAATGAACATTGTAATTTATTTAAACTTTTTTTAAGAGAAAAATGGGTGGACTAGACTTTCAGAAATATGCTCATGCATTTTTTGCTCGTTTTATTATAACCTGACTGTTTACATAAACAAATAATAATAATAATATAAAAAATTAAAAAAAACATGTAACAGTGTGGAAGTTAAAGAACCAAAGTTAATGTTAGCATCATTTACATGAGGCTTTGAGCAAGGCAGTGTATATCTGTTGCATCCACCGCACTCAAAATCAGCGCTTACTGTCCGGTTTTATCCTAGTTAACCTCTCAACAGGAAGCCATCTCCTCAGAGCTGTGAAGGCACTTTAATGAAAAGATGCTAACAGTAGCTCTTCACTCTCTGCTCCTTACTAACTGCATGATGACAGATCTGAATTGAAAGTAACAGTGGGGAGGAGACAATGTGGTGCATTTAGAAGAGCTCGTGAAGCCCTCAGGTCTGTTTGATGACTGAGCACGGCCTCAGGTGAAGGGGAACTTCGACACCTCTGGGACGTGTGCTCACCCAGACTCTCCCCACTGAGACAGAAGCACAGCTAACACTGATGAGCAATAAGTAATCCTTCAAAGCATAGCCTGGACCTGCACAGACAAAACTGGTATTTTCTTTGGGTATGCCATCAACAGTAAAATGAATGTGTTTTGATTTGAACTTTGAATATTTAAGATTCAATGATCATGGTTCTAGCGACCTGGAAAGCTATGCTAATCAAAATTATAATGAGAGGAAAGCCTTCTTATTCAGCTAAGCCAACAGTTCAAAGGAATTTAGACAAATTAACCTTCAGGCACCTGCAACGACCCAGCAGGGAAGAAGTGGTCCATCAAAAATCCCACTGACATCACTCATTTACATACACACTCTTCACAATCTGAGACATACCAGTAGTGCTGCTATTTTCTAGTTTTTAAAACAAGGCAAGGCAAGGCAAGTTTATTTATATAGCACATTTCGTACACAATGGTAATTCAAAGTGCTTTACATAAAAGAAAGTAAAATAATCATGAGGAAAAATAATAACAAAAATAAAACAAGTAATTTTTTTTTGGGATAAATTTTTTATTTCTTTTTCAAAGAAAGGGTCATATACAATTGTATACAATTTCTTCTACAAAATATACCATACAAAAATGACCCTCTAAACCCCTCCAATCACCCACCCCACCCAGCCCCCCAGCGGTCCCTAAGTCCAGGCCACCTTAAAAAAAAAAAAAAAAAAAAAAAAAAAAAATATGCAATCAAAAACAATTTGCCTACAAAATTTAAAGAAGAGAAAATAAATAAAATAAATAAATAAAATAAAATGCAATATAAATAATAGATACTCCAAAATTAAAAACCTTTTTACAAATAAAATAATAAATAAATACATACATACAAAAATAGAGGCAATCTACAATATGATAACCTTAGGCTAAACAAAGTACCACATAAATCATGTTAAACATTCAAAATATACCCCACGTTCATTTCTACTAAACTTGAAGTTTTTCTGTTAAATCCTTTGCAACTACTTTCCATGCCTCAATGGTTGAGGCTCTAGCCTTATTTATTCTGGCTGTTGAGAGTTCTAACATTACTATTTCATGAAACTGAAGTAGCCAGTGTCGCACAGATAAAGTATGAGGAGGGAGCCATCTTTGTGCAATTATCTTTTTGGCCGATGTTAGTCCTGCCAACCAGATCTTTCTTTGTAGTTCAGTGAAACCTAAACTGGAATCATCATTTAGAAGAAGCACTACTGGTTGCACTGGTATATCTTTTCCTATCATATCAGACAATATTGAAGAGATCCTTTCCCAGAACTCATAAACTTTCTCAAATTCCCACACCATATGCATAAATGTTCCCACTTGTTGGTAGGTACAGAAATTGCAATGGGGACTTAGAGATAGTTTAACGAGAAAACGTTTCTTTGGTGTCCAGTACAATCTATGACAGAATTTGTAATGAATTAATTGGTGGTTTGGATTTTTTGATGCACCGAATATATTCCCCCATACAGTCTCCCAATCAATCTGGTCAACAGACAACTCCCTTACCCAAATAGTATGCAATGGCAGTTGTTTTACCTTAACTTCAAGAAGGCGAGAATAGATAGCTGACACAACATTTTGTTGAGAAAAATTAAAGAACCAACTGTGAACAGGATGTGTTTCGAGAGCTAAGCCCCAAGGGACTCCGTATGCTCTGAGTGCCGAACGCAATTGCAAGAATAAAAAGAAGGATGATGCAGGTACGTTAAATGATACAGCTATATTTTGAAAACTAAGCATACCATTATCATCCCATATGTCAGCAAGAGTCCTTATTCCTTGCTTCGACCACTGTTCTGATGTGAATGGTTCATAAAACAAGTAATTTTAAAACTTTTAAAATTATTAAAACATTTAAAAACAGTTAGAAAATGATTTTACATAAAAATTATAATAATAAAACAATAATAAACATAAAACAGTGAAAATATAGTGCAATCAGTTCGGACATTGCACAGTGCTCATTCAACAAATGCACAGCTAAACAGATGGGTTTTGAGTCTAGATTTAAATGTGACTAGTGTTTTAGCACATCTGATCTCTTCTGGAAGCTGATTCCAACTGCGGGCAGCATAGTAACTAAAGGCAGACTCCCCTTGTTTTGTGTGAACCCTTGGTATTTCTAACTGACTTGATCCTAATGATCTGAGTGCTCTTTTAGGTTTATATTCAGTGAACATATCTGCAATATATTTCGGTCCTAGGTCATTTAGTGGCTTATATACGAGTAAAAGTACTTTAAAATCAATCCTAAATGTAACTGGAAGCCAGTGTAAGGACCTGAGGACTGGTGTGAATCACACCAAGATTCCTGACTTGATTTTTAGTTGTTTGACCCCTAGAGTCAAGGTATGCATTCACCTTGAACACTTCATCTTTGTTTCCAAATGCAATGACTTCAGTTTTTTCCTTGTTTAACTGAAGAAAGTTCTGGCACATCCAATTATTAATTTCATCAATGCATTGGCAGAGGGAGTCAATGGGGCTGTAGTCATTTGGAGATAAGGCTAGGTAAATCTGGGTATCATCAGCATAGCTGTGATAGGCAATTTGGTTCTTTCTCATTATTTGACTTAGTGGAAGCATATACAGGCTAAACAAGAGCGGTGCAAGAATTGACCCTTGTGGGACTCTGCATGTCATGGACGTCCACTTAGACTTATGCTCTCCTAGACTCACATAATAGCCTCTCCCTTCTAAGTATGATCTGAACCATTTGAGTACCATCCCAGAAAGCCCGACCCAGTTTCCCAGTCTCTCTAGTAGTATGTTATGATCGACAGTGTCAAACGCAGCACTGAGATCTAGCAATACCAGCACCGATATTTTGCCAGAGTCACAATTTAAGCGAATATCATTTATTATCTTAATGAGTGCTGTCTCTGTGCTGTGATGTGGTCGGAAACCAGATTGAAAATTGTCCAGGTATCCATTTGAGTTTAAGTATTTGTTCAGCTGATTAAAAACTACCTTTTCTATAACAATATAAATCAATAGATCTTCAGGGTCAACGGTTCTCTCTCAAGGGGTCTTCTCTTGTTCAGTGAATTTCTTCATTGTTTTAAAGCGGCTGAAGAAGCCTTCAGGTTGATTGAGGCTTCATGCTGCTTTTGATAGCTCATAATCTTTAAATAATGAGAATTTCCCACCTGGCTATGAGTTTACTGAAGTCAAATGTTTTTATCACAATTTTTTCTCTATTCCTTGTGTGGCAATAGAAGACAAAGAATAGTGACTTGCTGATCATTTTTATAGATTTGGTTAATTTAGATTTTTTGTAGTTCTTTTAGTAACATGAGGCACATTTAAAGGGATAGTTCAACCAAAAAAAGCTAAATTTGTCATAATTTACTCGCCCTCATATTGTTTCAAACCAAACAGTTGACAGTAGCCATTTACTTTCATGAAGTACTGGAAGTCAGTGACCACTATCAACTGTTTGTTTACTCACA
The DNA here is from genome assembly GCF_023724105.1 of Carassius gibelio. Lineage (NCBI taxonomy): Eukaryota > Metazoa > Chordata > Actinopteri > Cypriniformes > Cyprinidae > Carassius > Carassius gibelio. Next base: position 14,416,394 of record NC_068393.1, read on the forward strand.
TTCTACAAAATATCTTCTTTGGGCTCATCAGAAGAAGAAAAAATATACAGATTTAGAGTGACAAGGGTAAGTAAAGGATGATAGAATGCACTGGGCTGTGCAGGTCTCTCCAGGCTCAGTGATATTGTTGAAAGACGCTGATGAGAATGTCTAATGTCTGAATTGATTTTACAGTGTGCGGTTGGACACCAATTGTAGAGCACAGCAAGTTTTCAGGCTTCTAGCGGCTCCAATCCTAATTGTGCTCAGTCAAATGTCTGACTAAGCCTAAAGCATCCTGGGTAATCATTTCCTTTGGGATACAGGGCCAAGAGAATGGCTATCTCTCATATGAGCTGAATTTAAAGGGCAAGCAACACAAAAACAATGTCCACTGTCAACCGACCGATGATTTTCTTCTGGATTTATAGCCTATAAAGGTGAATGACAACTCAAAATCCCAAGATGGATTCTGAAAACACAAATCCAGAGAAATACATTGAATAAAAAAGGTGCAAAGGTCTTCACTTTCAGCGTTGGCATATTTAATTAACAAATTCACACTACTGTGGCAGGCCTAGGTCCCTGTTGTCGAGTATATTAAAGTAAAGGGCAGGAGACCTGTCTACCCTCCTGGGAAAGTGTGCAAACCAATAATGTTGCTTTACCTCCTGCTGCTTGAGTGATTTGGGAGATTCCTGGGTTAGGGTGGCGCGTCAGGTCCCTATGCTTTGATGGCCTTTGGCTACTCTGTAGCAATACAACTCGGACACATACACACTCTCATAAATATCTCTGCATGGTTTCAATTGTTTCAGGACTGAAGCGCTTGTGATTTGGCTTTGAGAAAGGACACTCTGCACAACTGAAGATCTGATGAGATGATATCACAAGCCTTTGGTGATGCTGGGAGAAGATGGAATGGATATGATGGGCAGAGTTTGTGACATCCAAATAAAATAAAAAAATAAAAAAATGTTGACCTCTGACTCTCAATACATCGGACAAATCAGGCTACATTAGTCAAAAATAAAGTTCATGTTTGGAGATATTCATTTATGTTTTATTCAACTTCTCTTTCCTTGCTCTTTCCTTTTTATCACAAAATGTATTATGGTCAACATTTCAGATGCAAAGGTTAATGGATAGTGTCACATCTAATACATTTATCATTATGTTATTTTTTTTTTGCAAATATACTTTACTATGATTAGGAATATCTATCATATTGTTTCAAACTCATTTTGAGCTCACTCTGTTTAAATGTCACCACCATCAATCAGTGAAGGAATATAATTTACCAAATAACTATTCACACATGGATGACTATAAACACTACCTACTTAAAATGAAGGAAAATAATTTATGTAAAATTTGTGTAAAATTTGTGTGACAGAGCTGAGAAAAAAAAGAAAAAAAAATCTGGAACAAAAATAATAAATAAATAATGACTACAAATAATAATAATAATAATAATAATAATAATAAAAATTAATCAACAAAAAAAGTTTGTTTCCCAAGAACCATTATGTTGCTTTAACACTAGGATTTTGTCTTGTGTTTGGGATAATAAATGGAGTCGAGCACTTGCCAGGACACTTGGATACACTTAATCACTTACTGGTGGACTACTGTTAATACATAACTTTTCCATGTCAGGCTAAACAGAGTGCAGAACACGAACAACCAAAGATTTGCAAAGCAAGTCTTGTTATCTTTATTTAAATGTTCTATATTATAGATATGCATTATTATTTTATATTTTTCTCTGATGTTGGTGCACATGACCACATTATCAAGACTCAACAGCTTCATAGCAACTTTTTAATATGTGCAATAAATAATAACAGATAATCTGCATAAATCACACTTATACACCTCAGTAATGTGTGTGTGTGGGAAAAAATGGAAGAGAAAGAGAGATATGTTAGTTAGAGAATGTGTGATGAAGGGCTGATCTCACCGTGACCTATAGGGCATCAGAGCACTGTGAGTAGAATTCACACCAGCTTAACAGCAAACACAGGCTGTGAGAACCCATCTCGCACTGTACAGGATGAATTCTTCACCTGCAGAATATACCCACCATGACAAGCAGCTGTCAGTTGAAAAGTTGCAACAACATTCCTTTCAGAATGTTTACACCGTACCACCAGCAACAATATTTACTGGATTAATGGAAAACCGAGAAAGGGTAAATCAATGCATGCAACACGACGTGTCTTTTGGAGCGATTTTACAAAAACACATTATGGTAGCAAACATTTTGGATGTTATTTAAAAAAAATATCACTAAGAAAACAGGACTGGAAAAACAAGGACATTCCAATGAAGGTCACACATGTGCTTTCACGCCAGGAGAAACATCCCAACACAATCAGTGATGAATACACCAGTCCTCCATGCCTGATGCAGCACAGACGACTGGAAATGCCAGGAATGCTAGACTCCAGCCCCATGGGAGACCATGTTCCACTTATTGGCTACAAGTGTCCACATCCACAGGAACAATGTCCAAGATGAGTTCCCACACAATAGGAAACAGGACATTTATGATGCCGATACGGTGAAAAAATAAAAGGGGTCTCATTCCCGGGCCATAGAGCTCCATGTATCTCCGTCTGACACCCCAGGATCGGGCTGCTCAGACAGACACCTCCACATTTCTGAGAGGTGGACATGGAGAGAGTTTAAAGGGAGACTCCTCCTGTCCCATTTGGTTGATTTAAATGGTATGTTATTAGCTTTCACAGGCATTGTCTCACTTTCTCTGCATAAATGCCTGCATCATTACTGACAAGCCTGAATGAAACAAAGGTTCCCATGTAATGTAGTAGAAGCACAAACTGCAGTCTGAAGATGGTTGCATGTCATATTTTGAAAGATTTGATTGATATTTATTAATAAACAAGCTCTCTGAAATTTATCGGAAAGTGTTAACTGATACAGCTTAGAAATAGGATTCTTGTGAGATGCAAGGCAAACAAATCACTTACTGGAGAATGACTGAATTTCTGAGTCATACTCAGAACATACTGTGTTAGCATTGCAGGAAACCATGGTCATCCAAATGTTCAGCTGCACTAAAATATCACTTCCATTTTATATTAAAATGTATATTTACTGCATATAGCATACTTTATGACTTTCCCTTTTCTGTGGAACATTAAAAAAAACATTTTGAAAAGTTTTTTTTTATTAATACAATGAGAGACAAAGGGGCTGATGTTGCTTTGTTCTTTGCAAAATGTACAGTTTGTCTGATCTCTTAGGTTCTAACAAAAACAAAAATATCAAAAGGCCTGATAACATTGCAACTTATAATCAGCAGACAAATAAATAAAACCAGCCAGAACCTGTAGAGAAAAAAGTCTAAAGGCAAAACAGTCTGAATCAATTACGGTTTGTGAAAAAACACCACATAAATTAGCTTGTTTTGTTTTAAAATATTGATTGTTTTGTGCCAAGCTAACTAAAATGTTATTAAGCATCGTGAGTTATATATTATAAAATGTTCAGTTATTACAGTTATTCACTTTGCACAACACAGGTAGGTTAAATAAGACAGACCAAGCCCTCACAATTTAGTAGTTTTATATCATTTCTTTTAGATTTGTATTTAGTGTTACATTTCCCATGCATTTTATTTTATTAATCAAAAATCTGTATTATTTAGTTTAACAAAATCTAAATTTGCATGCATCCCCTGGAACTGAACCTAAATATACCCTTGGATATGGGATTCACTGCTGTAGAAGGTCCAGTTACACCAAAATGGGAATTAATTGGTCTAGATTGCCACCTTCTGGTAGCCAATGATAAGTGCTGCAGTAAGAGAAACAGATGTCAATACATTGCAAAGGCCTACCAAAGCACACACCAGCAATAAGTCCTCAAAAACCCAGGAAAATGGCTACAATTTAGCAGAAGTTAACTTACTGGGGCACACATCGGTATACAATAAATGCTGATTTATTCTAATAATATTTAACTTAAAGGAAATGAAGCACACTCACTTTGTCCTCAGTTTGAACTGATATTTTAGCTTTGATTTTGTTAGCCGATGATCCTTCCTAAATAAGTTATGCACTGTTTTCTTTTTTGGACATCCTTTGATATTTTTCATTCATTCAGGCCGCTAGTTAACGCGGCAACTCCAATCAGCGGAACATATCTGTCCTCTTGGCATAGCCTTTTGTGCTTGAACCCCACACACTAATTAGAACCATCTTCCACTTCTCTTTGGAGTTTTCTTTAAATAACGAGAGGGAAAACAGCCATTTAACAAGTGTGCAGCATTCTCCAGATCTCTGGAAGTTTACCCACATCTGCACAGCTCTCTAACCCTTGCAATAGAGAGGGTCATCCAGAGGGTTAGGGGTCAGCACTTATCCTATTGTGCGGCAGAGCCAACATGAACCTCAGTCCAACACCGTAGGAGTGGGGTGGTTTAGGTTGAGGAATGAGAAATGAACAAGAGAGCTTCTTCGACACGGCTTGCCACTCGGAATGCTGAAAGGAGGAATTCTAATTAGGAGGAAAACGTATAGTCGTGAGGCTTTGTCTGCCTTTTATGCGTTATCAATGACGGGGAACAAAACAAGAAAACAAGCATAGGCTGGGACTTTGCAGGTGTGCAAAGACCAATGCAAGACCGGATGAAAGGTACACCGGGGATCGCCAGCAGGAAGAGGTACTCGTAAGAAGGGATCTGTCGGGAACATCACAACGGGGCTGGTTAAACAAGGAGCGGGTCAGGCCAAGGGTCTGCTCGATTATCTTAAAACGCCTCTCTCCGACTCGCGCTCATCACGAACGCCCCGGCCTCTCTAATTAACCTGATTCCCACAATCCACTGCCCTGTGACCACCCTTGCTGCTGAAAAATGGGCAGCATAGGTGACAGAACACTGCCCGAGCCAAAGGACTGCCAAAGAATGTATTCTTCTAATGGCTCTGAATAGCAGCAAAACAGGCAGATCAGCATAATGGTCATGCACCCCTCCCACACATTCAGTCACACACTCTCTCCCCTCCTCCTCCTCATCCAAACCTTGATTAACCTCCTCTTTCCCTCCCATGCACATTCACACAGGCACAATGTGCCTCAGAGGCCCTGACAGATGGGGCCAGGGCTGTTTCATGGGGGTTTCTCTGTGCAAACGGCAGCCTGGTTTGGTACTGTGTTGTCAGGCCAATGAATTGATTCCGACCACTATAGAAGATTCTCTCTGCCAGAGTGTCACAATGGCGACGAGTGTGGGGAGCTGGGAGCAAGCTTGTGGAGGCATGGAGCCCTCACTCATGAATGATGGCCCTGCGAATGGCACTCCTTTAATTGGCATTCATACCTACTTCGCTCTCATGCTGCCCATCCAAAAACACAGAGAGCGAAAGTCTGATTGCACTACAGCAAAAGCAGTACATTTTAATGCTTATTTTGTCGCACTTCCTGGCTCAGCCATTCTTAAACATGTCACAGGCTTCGTGTTGGTGTCGGCTTTATAAATCAAAGGCCAGTTTGGTAACTTTTCGCTATCCCCGTCCTTAAATGAATCTGGGTGTTACATCCACAAGTGATCTCTGAGATGACCCCGGACAACCGAGTTGGAGCTGAAGACAATCCTTCCTCATACTGGACAACAGGGCCATCACCACTCCTGTCTCATTCCGTCAGTGTCAGCCACCACAACATGGTTAATGTTTCACCAGCCCTCCATTTTGTTCCCTCGCCTTGGAAAAGAAAAGGAGAGGAGAGCAGGGGAGGGATGGTTAATCACAGGGAAAACGGAAGGCAATCGATCGACAAACAAACAGGCTGGAGGGACAATGCAAAGAGACTGGGGAGATTCTTTCGTCGGTGTATCTGCAGCACATTCATTTATCACAGTCCATTAGAACCGAAGCAAAGCATGAGGCCACTGGATGTCTGGAGTTAAATGGTCTGTGGACAAACTTCATGCAATGAATCATTTGAATTCATTAACGAAATAGTTCATCGAAACTGCACAGTAAAACAGTCCTTGTTCAGTGTTTTTGAGTTGAATTCAAGCACTGGATCACTCCAATCCCTCAACGAATCATTCAGACCAGTTCTGTGAACTACATCAAATGATTCACTGTAAAGATAAATCAAAAGAATGATTTGAAGATTATGGAGCCCATGTCATGCACGATTGACTAATTCGTTCCCTCTATGTACTAAAACATGCACATGATTACTATTTAATTCCCTTGATTTGCTAAATCGTCTGCACAATTTACTAATTCAATTCAGAAAATTCAGATTCATTAATTCGTTCCATCGATTTGCTAAATCGTGTACATGGTTTATAAATCGAGAGAACGAATTAGTGAATCTGACATTTCTGTTAATCTTTTTAAATTGTTTTACGTCCATCTGAGAACTTTCCATTCCATTTTGGCAAGACATCATGAGATGAGAAAGGCCTCAGAAGGAACTTTTATGAAAGAAGCTTCGGCTCTGCTCTTCAAAAACGTAATTTGAGTCCTTTATACTTGGCAACAGTTTGTCGACAGTGTGACCGCAAATGATTCATAGACATAACGGAATTTGTTTTTGTTTCACCGTTCTCCATATTAAGTGGTCCCATCAGGACACCATGGACTGCGCATTGTGACCGAAGACCAACCCACAGAGTTTCACATTCTGTCACCCAGGACTGTACTCCTCACAGCGTGTTAGCATACACAAAAGGGAATCTGAAGAACCTACAGGTAGGGCATTGCTAACCAAAGGGTGACTCGCATACATAACCAATTGACAAGGCGCTGTATTTGCTCGGCTCGCTCTCTTTTGTACCTCTGGAGTCTGCATAGGAATGGCAAGTACATTTACATGCTTCAGAATGCGTTGGGGAGAAGGCTGCGGTGTGTATTGTTGAGTGGCCAGGTCCAAAAAGAAAGAGCACACGGTGGAGAAAACAGGGAGCTGACAAAAGACTTGAATGAGAATCAATTAATTTTCATTTAGCGCAACAATCAAAGGGCTGGCATTAGCATGTGTGAGGCTCATTTGATGGTGGCAGGAGGCAAGGCGGGGGAGCTCAGGCCCACATTAAGGTAATGACAGGGTCAGGCCTGCCCGGCCTCTCTTCCATTAGCACCCCAGTGTTCTCAAGCGTAATCACAAAACCCCAGTGTGGCAGGGCAGATGATTAACCATTAGCAGATTCCAGTGCCACTGAAGTCATGACAGGAACAAATGAATATACGGGTACGATTCGGAGGGATTACATACTGTGTGAGACACTTGCAGTGTTTGAGAGATGAAGTATGTTTGTATTAGAGCATTTCGGAGTACCGTTGGATCTTACAAGAGCATTTATGGGATGAAGGAAGTTTACATTGTAGAACAAAACATTCAGGTATCGTCAAGTTATGTTTACCATAGAACTTATTTTACTCATCAGTTGAAAATCTCGATTATAAAACCCCACAGGAAAATCTTAAGGTAGCCCATGACAAATTAGTCTTCTTCTTTTTTTTTTTTTTAGTTTTGATGTAATTCCTGCAGCACTCTATGGATGTTTTGTCATTCAGGGCAGTACCCAGTCTAAACACATTTAATCACAGAACACCATTAAAAAAACTATTATTTATAAAATGTGATTTCAATGGAATTTCAGATCAACCATGAAGGAGGTTTGCATCAGTTTGCATGACTGTAAAAACTGGATTTAATGTTTTTTTGAATGACTACAAAATTTAAAAACTACAAAGATGACTCAAAATTGTAACCATATTAAAGACAAAAAAAGTAAAATGGTTAAATCATATACTGTTTTAATAAGAATTTCTGTAAGAAAATCTATTGATGTTTGCAAAAGGCCTAATACTGGATATTTTTAGACTATTTGGGCATTTTCTATGTAGCAGTTACAGCGGTATAGTTGTTTCCTTTATTCTAAGCAAATCTGATAATAAAACCCAGTTCATCTTAAAACAGAAAAAGAAACAGGTGCCTTAGGGGTCAACCACTGTGGCAATGGGTGTACTTATCCACGTGTGTGAGTGTGTGTGTGGTGAGAGGGTGTGTTACAGACAGGTGAAATGGGGCGGAAAGTATCTGTGAAGAAAAGAGTGTAAAGAACAGTGTGGTTAGGATTGCAGACAGGGTCACATCTGTGACACTCCAGACACAGAACTATAAAGAAGTAAAAGTGTGCAGACATGCCATATTGTGAAAAGCAGCCAGCCAGCTGTTTTGGATATCTGTCCATTAAATGGGATTGTATTTCATTCCTCACAGGGCCAGGGACAGCTTTATAGGCCCAACAAGACAGGAAGTTTTAAAGGGGATGGGTCACATTCAGTAAATCAGTGCCCTTATAATATTTGTAATCTTTCCAAAAAGCTGACCTCTGAGTAATATAATGAAAAGCTTGGGATGTGTGGTGCTTAGTCTATTTCAATTGTAAATTAAAATAGTTCAAGCATAAAAAGGCTTCTTTATGAATCTTTATATCTGAATTATCTGCATTGTTATGTATACCAAAAAGGAGAAAGCATTTTTGATGGCTTTTTAAAATGCATTAATTAAAAGTGCCCATACTTAAAAGTGCAAATATTTTCAGGTATCAAAACCATTGTAGAATTGAACAATTAGCAGTCACTTATAATTAATGAATTCCACAAGCAAAAGTGATAATAAGAGTCACAAAATACTGAGTGCACTTTTTTAACAACGGATAGATATTAATGGAAATCTAGGACTAGGCACTTATTAAATTTAAGTTCATAAGCTCTTGATTTGTTTCTGATTCATTCTGAAATGATCATTTCAGATATAATGCCCTGCTAGTTAACAGACATTTTAACAGGGCTTAGTCTGTAAATTATAGAAAATATATATTTTTTTAAATATGGAAACTTACTAGCTACAAAATTATTTAAAAAATTAACAAAAGGGCTCAAACCATGAAGCCCAGTTGCTATTTAGTTATATACAAAAAGAAACCAAAAACTAGCCTGAACCTACAATTTCTACTACTGAACTAAATCAAAATCAATATTTTTAATCAGCCCTAATGAAATCCATTGCATTTTGCAAAAAAAACCTTATCCTAGAGTAGGTTTTATGGACTTGACAGACCACAATTCCTGAGTACAATTATGAGTGCTATTTTAGACTTCATAACTGATAAAGACACTTCATGCCTGAGATTTTTGGTTTATTACGGGACTATCCTACAGATTTACAGACACATGGCTAAGACAAAGCAGGAATGGAAATCACTTCACTTAGTTCCTCTCTGGTCATCAGTCAAGAGAACATTTCAAACTGGACAAAAAGGCCAAAAGGAAGCAAAGAGGTGATTTGACGAAAAAGAATGGGTTAAAAGAGAAGCACTAAAACACCTACTGAGCAAAAGAAAGTGAGAGAGAAGGCAGAAGATGGTCTCTTTTCATGGGTGTCCACACACTAAAGACCGGCGGCACTTGACAATACTGTACAATACTGTTTTGCACAATTAAGTGGTGTGGAGGGCAGGGCCGAAGACAAAGCCTCATGTGGTCTCTGGAGCTGCAGCCCCAGTGGGTCTACTCTTTCAGCCCATATGGTTCTGCCCACTCACAGCACTCACAGACCCCTCACGGGCCGCTCTCAGCCTGCTTCTGCTGTATGACCTCATGTTCAGCATCTGGACACGTGAGAGGACAGCACTATGGTCCCCTCGACAACCAGCGGGGGTGGCATCCTTGGAAACTGCAATAGAATCGGGATAGAATCCTGTGAATACAGGATCCCTGAATGAAGTCCCATTCAAGACCACGCTTAAATTCTCAGATTTAATTGTTTATTTATTTATTTTTGTATTTTGGAAAATGTACATGAAAAAGAAATGTGATATAAAATGCTAAAAAAAAGAAAGAAAGAAAAGAAAAGAAACAAGAGTCTTATTGTTTGTGCCATTGATAACTAACTGCACAAACATAGAGCTCATGTACCTTGAGTGGTGCTGCCGAAAGAAATTAAAGCGAATGTTTACTTAAGTTTATTAACCTAACTTTACACTCTAATTATTGCATTAATTAAATAATTGGTAAAGAAAATATATTACATCAAGACAAAAAAAAAAGAAAAAAAAGAAACTGAATTTTCGGTTTCACTTTATTTTAATGGTCCCTTTAACACATTCTGTTGACTATAAATAATGTTGCACCTTTTATTATTATTATTTTATGTGTTAACACTGAGGTATTGTATTTTGTTCTATATAGAAAATAAAAAAACAAGGCAACAAATCTGAGAGTTTCCACAGTCATAAATATATACAGTTACTAAGTGTGTGTGTTCTGTGACTGATGGACATTGTGTTTGTGACAGTGATGGACTGTCAGGATGCTGCCAGAAGAGAGGACCTGCCTTAAGTTCTTTAACACATGGACACAAAAGAATCAAAGAGACAGAAAAAGGAGAGAGAGAAACGGGGGATGGGGGGAGTGCAAGGATGGATGAGAATCACTTCTTAACAAGTGTTTCCTCTCATTCTGTTCCTGAGCTGCAAAGCAGTAACCAACCATGGAGAAAGACAGCTCCTGATCCAGGAAGAAATCTCAAAGCCTTTGAGGTCAGGGGTCACTAACTCTGCCATTGTTCCTGACAGGGCAAGCACACTCCAGCTTTTCTCCAGCTTTCAAAGGCCTGGGTTGGGGGAGCAAAGATATGCCAGGAACAACTGGGTCAGGACCACGGGCTTTGTGGCTACTAGGGAAGAAAGAATCAGTCAGAAAAGGTTAAATGAAGAGCGAAAGGACCCTTCTGTCCAGTTACGGAGGGACAAACGCTCTCTGTGACCCAGTAGGGTCAAAGTTCACTACAGCCTTTGGCAGTGGCACACTCACGCCTTTTGTAGGTCAGAAAAGATGAACCTCCACTGTGTTTATTTATGTCACTCACTGCCTGGTTTTAGGGATATAAAAATTCCGATCATGAAAGCTGCCACTTAGCAGCAGGGCTCTGAACCGGTTCAAGGAACGAAAACGAAATCCGGAAACGAACGAAATTTTGACAGGAACAGAACCAGAACCAGAAACGAAATCAAATTTTATAGTTCCGAACAGAACTGAAAATTTTAATTGCCCATTAACCGGTTAATAACGTTATTTTATCGTTCCATTTCATATTTGAAATTCCAATCACGAATTCCAGCAGCACGGCAGAGGCAAATGTGACACTGAAACCAATGAGTGAAATGTCCGCTCATCTGTGAACTCTTCATAGGCAAGTTTCAATGACAATGCACCGCCTTCAGGGCCAGATTAAGACCAAATTGGGCCTGATGCTGCAGCGCAAAAAAGGCACATTTTTTCTCGGTGTTGGTGCATGTGCATTCAACACTTAAGTTCCAGCATGCTTAACCTTTCCTGCCCAACTGAGAACTGCAGCTCTCCTTTGATTATTCCAAACTTTTAGAAGCTCTGCTTGCCGGAGTCATTGGACACCATCATGCACAGATAGATGTGCAACCCAATTTCAACGTTTGGAAACGTCTGAGAAAGATTCAACAATGACAAAAGCTCATATACAAGCTCTGCTGATTCATTCAGTCACCGGTTTCTGAGTGCGCATGAATGCAGCAAACATTATCAGCTAATTTTGACTGATTAATAATCAGTTAAACCATTTAAAAAGCCATTTATTTATTTTTAGTAAGTTATAAAAATATTTTAAAAAGTTTGCTGGAAGGTTAAAATACACCATGTGTATATATATAAAATGACTTTTTTTAGAGAAAAAAAAGTTTATTTCATTTAGAAATAGACAATGCAGACACAAAATGTTTACAAACATTATGCTATAATAAACACTGTCAACATAGCTAGGCAATTTTTTATAATCATTTGGCATTCAAATACACTGCAAATACAGAAACATTTGATTTTGTATCGAATGAGAGACCCAACGTTGGTTTGAGTTTAGTTTTAGCCTAAATTAATTAGTTTTGGTTTGTCATTAATATTGCTATAGCTTCTTATATTTTTAATTCTTGTTCTTTTCTAAATACTGTTAATTGAAATGATTTGTTGTGGAGTGAGGGGAACTAAAGTAGCCTAGAGTAGCTTCTCAAATTTCCCGGAAGCTGAACTGTTTTCATTTGCTATATTAAAGGTGCTGTAGGGAACATTTGTAAAAAAAATATTTTTTACATATTTATTAAACCTGTCATTATGTCCTGACAGGAGAATATGAGACAGATCATCTGTGAAAAAAATCAAGCTCCTCTGGCTCCTCCCAGTGGTCCTATTGCCATTTGCAGAAACTCCATCGCTCCCGGTAAAAAACAACCAATCAGAGCTGCGGTCCGTAACTTTGTTTGTGTTCAAAATGTAGAAAAATTTATATAATAAGCGAGTACACCATGAATCCATTTTCCAAACCGTGTTTTTGGCTTGTCCTGAATCACTAGGGTGCACCTATAATAAGTGTTTATATTCGGACTATTTTAGATTGCTTCTGGGGTACCACGGCGGAGTAACCCAGTACATTTGTGATTCTTCATAGACATAAACAGAGAGAAGTAGTTCCGGCTACGATGTTCTTCCGCAAAACGCAAGCAGTTCTGTTTATCAACCGCTAGAGCGCCAAAAGTTCACTACCTCAGCTTTAACCTCAAAGTAATTCTTAGAATGAAATTTCTTTTTGGAAATTTCAGACGCAGACGCATATACAGCGTTACTTATTTTACATTTACTATTATTCTATATTCTTTGCACTGTGATGTTACTGAATAGGGATGTTAATTTCGGTTATTTTTCCTAACCAACTTAACCGATTATTAACCATTAACCGACAAGATTATTTTAAATAATAATAATTGAAAGTGCAAACACTATATAATAAATAACATTTTAGCATCCAGATATTAGCATCGAGAACATGGAAACATTTGGAATTTGTGCCGAATGAGAGAGGTAGGCATCAGCTTCACCTTTTGTTTTTGGATTGACATCTTTATAGCGTTTGAGGATTTGTTTTGGAGAGAAACTAATAACTGTTTTTATAACGTTTGTAAACATTTTGCTTTAGACTACAGGCATTTTAGCTTTCATTATTTTGGAAGTAATAGGGCTAATAAAATGTGACGTGAGCCGCGAAAATCTTATACAAGTTTTTTTTTTTCTTTTTAAACAATGCAGCAAACATTTTTTACAATCTTAAAAATAGTTTGACGTCTTTAAAGAGTTAATTTGTTTTTGTTTTTTTTGTTTTTTTAAGTATCTTACATTTGCCCAAAATCTAAAGAAGATGATGCTGTATTGGCTGTGACTAAGCGTTAGATCTCTATTTTTTTCCTTTTCTTTTTGAGTAAAGAAAACGCTATACTTTATTATTATTGTATTATTATTATTATTATTATTAGGCAGATTATAGGTAAAGAATATTGTTTAATATTGTTTAAAAAAATAACATTATTGACCGGTATTTCTTCCACATGAACCAGTTTCAGGGGAACAGAACGCAGGAACAGAAACGTTAAAATATCGATTCTGCTCGGAATGAACCGACTGAATTTTTTTTGTTTGTTTTCAAGCCCTGCTTAGCAGTATCATTTTATTGGTCACCAAACTGGGTGGGTCAAGTCGGCCATCGTATTAGACATACCAACCACCACTTTACACACCCTGAAGCAGATTCCTTTTTTAATTTGATGGCTTACTGGACAAAAAATGAACAAGGGCATCTTGACTCTCAAACAGTGTTTCCAAACTTGCTTAGAGAGAATGAGCTTTATTGAGAATCAGAACAGCAAATAGTCTGGCTGCTTAGATTCAGATGCCCTCTGATGTAAAGAGACACAAAGGCCAGTCTGAGACCCAGACTCTTTCATGTCCACTGCAAGCAGATAGAAAATGCAAGCCTAGGCAATAAAAAGGAGAAACCCTGGTTGAGAGTGGCCTACTTCCGCCCCTTCCACTCTGGGGTCTTTGAGGTAGGCCTCCTCTCAAGCCCATGACTACTGCAGGCCAGACCTGCTCTTGTCAGCTAATACCTGTCCAACACAAAGGGCCTTGATGAGTAGCACAGTGAGTGTCTTGGGCCAAGCCTGTGTGGATTAGGCCACCAGAGGTATTTCCTCCTGTCTTGAGTACCACAAGATTAGCTCCTAGACTTAATAACCTGCTTGTTAGGTTAACAAGTAAGGTGCAATCATGTTACTGTGCTTAACCCTGTCTACCGCCATCTCTATGCTTCGCCCTTGACTCTGAAAGCACCTGTAAAGTTATTCCAAAGTTGAGCTGGGCAGTCTGTCTGAATGCTGCATGCTCTTGTCATTATTTCGGTAGTGATGGGGACAGGGTGAGTTGTTGGCAGTTTAATAAGCCCTGTGACGGATTTAACCACTCTCAAGGCAATGGTTCTGAAGTCACATTCCTACGGCTCTTTAAAGTTCTCACACAGTGCATTCTTGAAGTTCATTCAAAAAAAAAAATCAGGATTAGACACAGAGATGGGGTACCACTTAGACTGGCTCTGGAAATTCTCAAATTCATATTCTAAACCCAACAAAGGCATAGAAGGGAGTTTTCTGGTATTCTGGACTGATATACCCTATGTTTCCAGTCAAGTTAACGTACATTAATGGTTTCCTGGCAGCACACTTTGGTACACTGACACACTTATTAAAAAAAAACTCATACTCAAACTCAAAACATTTAGTTTAACAGCCCTTTAATGTGAAAGGCAGGAACTTGAAACAGAAAGACTTAAAGGTCCATCATGCCTTCCTTGAGAAATCCATTTTCCATGCTTTCACCCCTGAGTTCCTTCCATTGGAGCCAAGAAGCAAGCCAGGCATGGTGGGGATGCAAGAGCTGATGGAAGGGGGTGGTGGTGGTGGATTTTCCTCTCCCTTGGACTCCTCTCTGCAGGCATCCTCCATCCCTCATGAGCCGCTCTAAGCCTGTTGGACACACATCAGGGTTAATGTGAGCAGACTCAGCTGGAGCATGCCAGGCTCAGCTTTTCTTACCAGATGACCTTTAATCATAGGATCAGGGGCCATGCATGCAGCAGGACACATTCAGGATCCTGATAACACCCAAGGTCACACTTTCACAGTTGGGTCACTGTCACATTGGGCCAGGTCTGATTTATATGATGGCATGCCCTACACAGTCAGAGTCCCACATCTTGATCTGTTACAAGATTTAGCTATGTTAAACCAGTGCAAGGAGTCGTCATCAATGTCACTGTGGTTTAAGCATATCAGTCTTAACATTACACAGTACTTCGCTACTCCTTTCAGTTCTGTCTTAAGGCCTTTCCACACTAAGTGTTAAAAATCGAAATGATATCAGACACGATGACATGCTGGAATGAAACAATAGGTTTCTATGGATGCTTCCACATAGATTGTAAACATTTGCCCACTGAAAATGTGATTGTTTTTTTTTGTTTTGTTTTTACCAGTCCGTCAAATCTTTTCAGTTTTGCAAAGTGAAATCAAGGGCCATCCAATAAGATTGCAGCTAGGATCTCATGACCAGGGCAGCTGGTGTTGCACAAGAGAGGGAGAGTGGTGACGTTGTTTTGAAAACCAGTGTAAACAAGCATCGAAGAAGAGTATCCCAGATAAGAGAAGAGAGTGGATGCTGAGTTCTTGTTATCTTTGGTATTTGAGAACAGATTTATTCTAACATGTTCTTTATACAGAATTACATTTATATTAAAGCTGCAGTAGGGAACTTTTGACGCTCAAGCGTTTAATAAACAGAACTGCTTGCATCTTGCGGAAGAACATCGTAGCCGGAGCTACTTCTCTCTGTTTATGTCTATGAAGAATCACAAAGGTACTGGGTTACTCCGCCGCGGTATCCCCGAAGCAATCTAAAATAGTCCGAATATAAACACTTATTATGGGTGTACCCTAGTGATTCAGGACAAGCTAAAAACACGGTTTGGAAAATGGATTCATGGTGTACTCGCTTATTATGTTCATTTTTCTACATTTTGAACACAAACAAAGTTACGGACCGCAGCTCTGATTGGTTGTTTTTTACCGGGAGCGCATGACTTTCTGCAAATGGCAATAGGTCCACTGGGAGGAGCCAGAGGAGCTTGATTTTTTTCACAGATTATCTGTCTCATATTCTACTGTCAGGACATAATGACAGGTTTAATAAATATGTAAAAAATATTTTTTTACAAAAGTTCCCTACAGCACCTTTAATTGTTGACTGAATTATGTGACCTGTAGAGCATTGTCAGTTTTCACTGTCCGTAGCTTGATGCTAATTGTACTTTAATTGTATATTTTAGGCCTATTTTTGTAAGCAGTATAGATAGTTTGTGTTTCTGGTGTAGATCTTTATTTAATGCTGTATATTGAGCAGCAGATGATGTTAAATCCATTTACAATATACATATCTGAGGAAAAATGTATTGTTGGTCAGCACCACCTAGCGTGCAGGCCTGAATTAGCAGTGAACAATCATTTCGCGTTCGGCGTGAAAGCACAGTTCATCTGCGATTCACATTTTCTCATCATGCTCAATATGGAAAGGCCTTTACCTCACAGAGTCTCATTTACATGCCAACCAACAATTCACCGAAGACCTACAACATGAGACCTTGGCAGGTCCACAAGGTCAATGAAACTCTATCTAGCTTGGGAACAGGTGCAACAAGTGTGAAGGTTACTTCACTGTTGTGCCCATTGAAGACGTAAGGCATGAGAGAGGGACCTCTCTGTGTGGTAAATAAACAGTTGATCTAACAAACACTTGAAAAGATCAAAAAGGTGCTCGGTGCTCTTCAGCATCTTGAGATTCCCAGCATGGAGTCCGTACAGCGCACAAATGACTGATTAGCACAGCGGCATCTATCTTGCGGGCTGTTTTAAGACGCGGTGTGGGCTGACACCAGACTATACGGAGCTCCCAGGGTGCGAATGGGGGATTTCTCTGAGGTGCTGTCAGCGGTGCTGAAAGGCCTCTCTGTCAGCCAGAGGCAGCGGGGAGCCAGAATGAGCTGAGCGAATCATTGCTTAGTCCCATGGCCTCACTCTGAACAGCAGTTTGTCTTGTGCTGGCATGGACTGGCTTTCTCATCGCATGGGTTCCTCATCTCGCCTGGGATAAGGGACAACCCTCAACCCTTGCCTTTTTCGGCACACAACATATGCAAACTCTCAAATGGTCTTTCTTGCTATTTCCTTTACTTTTTTTCCCTTATTTCTCATACCCCTCACCCCCCAAACCCTCCCTCTTACTCATACCACCAGCAAGGCACGCCCTCGTTTCTGCTTCCCACTCTTGGGCAGATGAGGAGAAGGATGAAGAGCCAGGGTCTTTTCATCAAGAACAATCTTCCAGGGAGCTGGAAAATGAGCGGGCACTCAATTAAGAGCTGCCCATTGAGGCAGTGGCGTGAGTCTGAATGAGGGCCCCTCCAAAGGAATGAAGTCCAATGAATAGATTGTGGGGCTTCATGAAATATTAAAGAGTGGACGGATTTCCCACAATATTTGTACACCTCTCTTTGTGGGGATTTCTCCCTCCATTGAACCTGAAACTGTTAGCACATCCGCACAGAAACACGGTTCAGCCACTGTGGTAAAGGACTCGGGGGCCTAGCATCAAACACTGCCCTTCTCTCTCTCACTCTCTCTGCAGTTCTGCTCATGCATAGCTTTCCTCACAGTGAGAGAAGCCGTGATCTATTCATGAAGGGGATTACAGCAGTTTTAATGACCACCTGGCCTTTCTGCTGCTCTGCATTGAGAGAGTGTAAAGCTCTCCGACGGGTTCTCACTTCCTAGAGTGGTTCTCTGACTGCACATGTGGGTCATGCTTTCCAACCATGAAACAAGTTAGTCCCATAATTACAAGCATACATGCAGCTTTCATATTGACCACCAGTTTCTTTAGCATTTACAAAGGCAAAGTAAAGAAACAAACTTCCTTGTGCCTGTGCTTTGACAATAATGTTTTACACACTCCACTTTTTGTTGCCTCGCTTTCTTGCTCTTTCTCCCTCTCTTTTTATTCGCCTCCCTGTTCTCTTTTTCTCTGCTCGCTTTTCCCAGCAGATCAAGTTGAACAGAGGCTCAGACACTGAGGATAAGGAGCTGGTTAAATCTGCCATTAGCATGAGAATAGCTGCATATTCCTGCAGTGAACCAACATTAGTTAATGTCAGAGCTGAAGGGCTGAGGGCAGGCCAAGAAGCACAGCTCTCCTGAGTAAAGTGTGCTTGGTTATACAGATTGCACCTCTTGTGTTGGGACGGCGTGTGTGGCCCATTTTGTGGAGCCATTAACCAATGCATTACATTTACAGTGAAATTCTTCCAATGGACACTTGAAGCTAGTTTAGAGACAGCTGTTGACTGCAACTTCACAAAAGGCATTTAGAGTGATACTAGATCCTGACTGGACCCCACTTCATCTCACCACCTGTTTTTTATTTTATTTTGGAGAATCTCAAGTTAAATCCTGTTGGATTTAAATCTCTTTTTAAATAAGTTTTGATACGTCTACTTTTAGAGAAGCACTAATATGAACAATTTAGCTTGCATTATCTGCATAGTTTACTTATTAGACCAGTTCTTTAACTTCACTGATATATTGTGCATCTCTTCTTATTTTACATGTTGCATCTCCATTAAAAAAAATTAAATTAGAAGTAAATGCAATCAAAGCCGAGTACTTAAAAAACCAATCAATAAATCATAGCATGATTTAAAACCCCTATGGAAAGCTCCACCCAACAGAAACTGGAGATTCCTCTCCCAGTTCAAAAGCATTTTTAATTCACATCAGGAGTTGTGTGAACAGAAGCTTAATAACAGGTAGGGGGGCAATTTGATGGTGTTTCTAGCTTGTCGTCCTCGACTAAGCACCAACAGTTTGACAGTCCGAACTAGACCCCCAGTCTTAAATAAAATGAAGGGCCGAATATATTTCATGTTTCTTTCAATCTTCATGCTGTCTTTGACAACAGTTTTAGTGTGCCCTTGCAGTAAAGCACCGACCCTTGCACTAAGATCTCATGTCCGGCTCTCTAGGAGTAGGCTCCACACTGCTGCCAGACAGTGTAGCTGCTGCTGGGGGGCCGCAGTGGAGAGCAACCCCCTCAGTCTGGCCTCCATATGCTGGGGTTCTGGAGCCAGGCTGGGAATGCTCTCCTAGTGCAGCAAGGGCAGTCAGGGGGCAGGGGGCCTCGGTAGGCCCCGCATTGTGACAGGGGACAGGAGCAGAGCTGGGCCCAGCAGGAGAGAGAAGGCTTTTTCTTTAGAGGAGCCAACCAGAGTGTTTTCTCACAACCTGCTTTCTCTTCCTCAGCCTCTCACGTCATTCAGACCTCTTTCTTGGGCTCCTTACTGGCAGATTGATACATTCGTTGAAATGTGCTCTTTTTGTCATTCTTTGTGAACTGACTTTTTTATGAAACAGCCTCCTCCCCTCACCGCTCACCCATTTCCAATCATTCTTTGGCAAATTAAATCAAACCATGCCTCCCATCTCAATCATCTTGCGTGACTTCAAAGTCTTTTGCAGAAGTATGCGGCGCTTTTCCTTTTGACGATCCAGACAAATTTCACCCGTTTTCTTGCCTCAAATCCTTCTCTTTCAGTTTCCCGTATAAAGTTGATCGCTCACATGAATGGCGACTCTGATGGAGTACCATCTCTACAGGTTTCTGCATAAATTCCAGAGGCTTATGGATTCCACTCGCTCTTTGTTTTTGTGGCATCAAAGATGTATGAGACTGGGTAAGGAGGAATGTGAAGATTGTGGGTCAACAGGTCCAAGATCTGTTTTGCTTCCACTCATGTTCACACGAGGGCTTTCAGATAAGCATGACGAAGAACATAAAGCATTTCTACAAGTTGTTCTTTTGTTTGAGTCCCAAAATTGCAGTGAAACATTGGAACTTTTCAGGGCTGTTAAAAGTAGAATGCTAAATTGAGCTTACTAGAAATGACTGATTTATCCACTGACAGGAAACAAATCCTTCTTGCTTGATTCTAAAATAAAACATCCAAAGAGTTCGATTTTAGACAAATATTTAACTAAAGAGATCACTATGAAAAAAGAATGCAATCATTTACTCATCCTTTTGTAATGTAAAGATTTTTTCATGCTAATTAGTTTTCACAATAAAAGTGGTCCACATGTTGTGTGCGCTATATGCCAAGCCTTCAGAAGTCTTACAACAGATTTGTGCGAGGAACTGAAAGAAATTAATGTTATTGATAATCTTTCTCTCCAGTGAGTTGTTAAACTGCTTTTTTAATTTTGGGAACGGGGGGAAGAAAGAAAGACTGCTCACAAATTAGGTATTACTAATTTTTTTATTTCATAAATGTGCCAATGAGAGCTAGCATTTATGATAGTGATACAAAGCCATTGGATTGCTTAACAAACATGAAATATAGCATGCTTATTGCAGTTATTTAAAAGTGTCTCTTTTGAAATCTATTAATAATTTAGTTACTCATTTCATGAACTTTACTACCCCCATATTATGATCTGATTATGTCATTAGAAAGTTAGAATCCATTACAAAGAAACAGCTTAAATGACCTTAAGAAAGAAAATGTATAGTGACAGAAGAAAAGGTTCGATTGAAATATTCAGTGGCATCAGTTCTCATGAGAAATCACAGAAATCTACAGAGCTTTGGTCATAAAACTAAGTATTTTAATATTATTTTACTAAGACATTATTGGGAGATATAGAGTGACAACTAATATTTATATGCATTTTATGTTATAAAGATATCATTTACTTACGTTTAAGTTTCATCTTTTTGACAAAATAAAAATATCTGGATCTGGATCTCATTGCATATTTTCCTCTTATGTGAGCTCCATACTCCATACATGTCATAAAAGCTTGGTGTATCAAATAAGATACTCAACAACAACAACAACAACACAATTTGCATTTTTTTGGATATATATATATATATATATATATATATATATATATATATATATATATATATATATATATATATATATACACACACACACACACACACACACACACACCCACACACACACACACACACACACACACACACACACACACACACACACACACACACACATATATATATATATATATATATATATATATATATATATATATATATATATATATATATATATATTGTCTAAAGGTTCAATAAAGGGTTCCACTTAAAATAATACATAATAAAAATAAAAAAAAACTCAAGAACAACAAAAATTAAACTACTGACTATTCTTTTGTATGTCAATATTTAAAAGCTAGATTCCGCAAAAGAAATTCCAGAACAAAACAAGGGTTTTTGTTGGCAGTTATGGTCAAGCTGGCCTGCGAGTTTTCACAAACACGCATCTCTGCTGCCCTCTTCTGATCCTTTGAAATGAAAAGTTGTTGACAAGTAAAACAGCTGGAACCACGTGTTCCCAGATAAATTGGCGACAAATCACTGCAAAAAAAAACTTTTTCATTTACAAAATGCAAACTTTAACTTTTTAAATATTTAAGGACATCATTAAACCAATTTGAATGTAAAACAAAATGTACATAAAGAACATTTTCACCTTTTTTAAAGTGCTTGTTAATTTACAGTATGTATGACCATAGGAATCCTGTATATACAGCAAATAATGTGTTAATGGAATGTAAATGAGGTTTTGCTTTTTGTGCTCAATCTAAAATATATATGTTGTGTAGACATACTGATGACAGTCACATGTCATAAAACTCACACTCACATCTCTGAGATCTGATACTTTGAACTTCCCATTACTACACCACATTTCACAAGTCCTGCTCGGGGTCTTTCAAAGAGCTGTTTAGTATGCAAAGAGCACATGAGCAGGCAGACCAATAAAAACCACATTGTGTAAAGTATTTTTTTTTTTGAATAGCTTGTCATTTCCTCTCCCTGACTCCTTCTGCTTTTAGGTCACTGTCAGCTTTGGCATCTTGCCACTGGTTGTCATTTCTGCTGCACCTGAGCGTTTCACTCGCTTGAATGACATCCACTTGATAAAAAGCTCCTGTTTAATTTGAGCCTGCTGCCAAGATTAGAGGACAGCCATTCAATCCATCAAGCGGGAGCTAGAGTTGAGATATTGTTAGAACGAACTCTGAGACACATTGGCAGAAGTGGAGAAAATGGTGAAGTGGCTTTATATGACAACATGTTATCAACAAATAAAATGATTACGCAATTGATGATTAAACCAAGATAGCCAGGCTGTGGAATGGATTCAGTAAGTTTTTACTCTAAATGTGAAAAACACAGTCTACACTGAATGAGAATTCCATTCTGTCAAGCAGTTTAAACCTCCAATAATTTAACTTACATAAAAATGTTTAATTATTATTATTATTATTATTTGCTTTATATTTAATTAATCGATTTGCCAGCCAGTCAGCCTTTCTATAAATATTTGCACATTCAAGATAGATTTTCATTAGCACTTGTTATTTATCAAATAATTATTATTGAAATAAATAATGATGTCAACAAACTTGAAATTATGTCCAATTTGTAAACAAACAGTTTGATTGAATCCAATCTTTTTGAAGAAACGGTTGATCCAGTTCACAAAACTGTTCTGAATGATTTGTTCAGTTCAACTGACTCGATACTGTGGGAGCATTTAACAGCTCACTGGAGAGGAAGATTAACACGGTAAAAGAGGTTCAATTTCATTCAGTTTCTCATGCAAAGCTATTGTATGACTTGCAAGACCTGTGTAATTTGTAAAGCTTGACAGACCCGGTCAAGTCCTCATTCATGTTCATATGGGAAAAAGCAGTAAGATTAATCACCTAAAAATTCACCTTTTATGTTTCACAGAAGAAGAAATAAATTCATGGGTGCTTAGAGCTACATAACGGTGAATTTAAAATAATTTATTATTTGTTCCCTTTAAGAATAAAGACTGCAATGCTGCAATGAACCAATTTGACCAGCAGGTGGAAGCAAAGAATGTTGAGTGCTAGATGTTGAACAGTCAGCCACATACTGTGTTCAGAAGAACCTAAGGATGTTTTTTAGATCTTGAAAGAAAGCAGTTCTGTTGCTGGGCTCTCTGAGGTTTTACTCTGAGAAGTCTGAGCTGCCATGTTTTATTCTGCAGTCCATAAGAAGCCCTAAAGCACTGCCAGACAGGTTTGTGATATATAAGTGCACTGCGCAGTCGGCATCTGATGTACACTGCAGTGTGACAGATGAATTAAAGATCCTCATTTTACCTGGCTCTCTCGAGTGCCAAATTACTGCCTTACTCTGGTTTTCAGTGGAGTGTAATCTCTGACTGTCTATCATTCAGAATTCTCGGAACACAATCACCACATAAATAATGACAGCACAGGGAGCATCCTGAGAGCTTTTCCTCTTTGAAAGCCACATTTGGACAATGAAAGCTGAAATTATTGTGCATTCCATTTAACTTTTTTTTTTTTTTTTTTTTTTGCATGGCTGAAATGGCAAAATTTTCTCTCACTTTAATAAAGCCCCAGGATTTATGTACGTTTATATTTCTTAAAAGAAATAAATATATAGGTTATCAATTAAATCCATTACAATACTTATGCCTTAATTGTATTATTATATTTTAAAGTACATGTGGTTAATCATAATGGTGCTATAAACAGCAAGAAAAAAAATAACAAAATTGGAATTTAATAATTGGTACAGTATGAAATAGAATCAATAGTGCAATGGAATTAGGGAGTGAGTAATTTATGATCCCTTTCCGTGTTTTACATCATAATCTCTGTAATAGCAGAAAGGGCCCATTACTTTGATAAAATACAGTGACAAATAAACACGGCATGTTTATTTACTCTTTTGCGTCTCTTTCTTAAGTCATAAGAAATTATTTTATTTTTCAGCATTGATCATAAAAAAGTGATTATATATATATATATATAAAAAAAAGCACTTATCCATGAATGTTAGATTTGGTCGGGTCTGTGCTAACTTTAAACATCTAAACAATGAGAGCACTGCACTGCAGAGAATCCATCGGCAGGCGCATGACTAGTATTGTTTGCCTTTCTTCTTCGAAACACAAAAGATAACATTTTAAAGAATATAAGTAAATAATGACAGAATTTTCATCACTTTAATTCTCTCATTTGTGGTAAGCTGCATGTCTTTGAGTCACTAAAAGGTGACCATATGGTCAAACACTTTAAAACACTTTTTATGTCCTCCAAATTTTAGCACTTAAAAGTGTACATTTACATCTGAATCCCAGACTGTTCACCTTTTCCATATTCTGATGGGGGCGCACTAAGGGAATGTCTATAACATCTGAATGTGTGCATTGACTGACAGATTGCGGGGTAGATGCACTGGGGCTGATGCATGGAAGGTATATGAGTGGCATAAAGATTAAAAAAAGAGGATTATTAAGGGGGAGGAAAATTGCCCCTTTCTTTCTTTACCTTTATTTCTAAGAGTGAATGTGATTTAGTCTATTAAAATGCATTTAGAATGCCCATCAGATTCGAGAGAGACAAAATGCCTTTGTATGTCTTTTATATTTATATCATTTAATATAATTTATCTATATCACACTAATAGTGGTGTTTTTTCTCCAGATAACAGCATGATTACAAATGTACCTCTCTGATTTCTGCCACACAGTTTCTGTCACTGCATGATGCAGCAAATCATTTCTGTCTGCTACACAAAAGTCTGAGGAGGACATCTAATTCATCACAGGGCCAGCTGGTGTCAGCACTAATAAGTCAAAAAAATCATTTCCAGCAGGTCGCGTCTCTGCTATTACCTAATGAAGCGCTTCGGCCCATTAGCGGAGTGGGCTGTGTGGAGCTCTCAAGTTCCTCTGTCCCATTCTGCCCCCACCGATCTTATTGAAGTCTCTGTCTAGTCATGCTGTTCACCCTTACAGTGATTCATGAACGACTAAAGTTAGAAGACATTAAAAGTGCAATGCTACAGAGGGAAATGATAAATGCAAATGATAAACAGAGACATGTCAGGAATTCAGAGCAAACCAACAGCCACATCTTGGTGTTTCTTAAACTCTCTCTCTCTCTCTCTCTCTCTCTCTCTCTCTCTCTCTCTCTCTCTCTCTCTCTCTCTCTCTCTCTATATATATATATATATATATATATATATATATATATATAAATATATCGTATTTTTCGGACCATAAGTCGCACCTGAGTATAAGTTGCATCAGTCCAAAAATAAATCATGCATGAGGAAAAAAACATATATAAGTCGCACTGGACTATAAGTCGCATTTATTTAGAACCAAGAGAAAACATTACCGTCTACAGCCACGAGAAGGTGTTCTATGTCTTCAGTGTATACTATAGTATATATACAGTATATATACAGTATATACTATATAACCTATAGGCTACAGGAGCACTGAGCAGCATAAAGCGCCCTCTCGCGGCTGTAGACGGTAATATTTTCTCTTAGTTCATTTCTCTTGGTTCACGTCAAATTAATTTTGATAAATAAGTCGCACCTGACTATAAGCGGACTTATAGTCCGGAAAATACAGTATATATATATATATATTAGGGGTGTAATGATACGCGTATTCGTATTGAACCGTTCGGTACGAGGCTTTCGGTTCGGTACGCGGTACGCATTATGTACCGAACGGTTCGTTGGACTAATTAATTATATTTGGAAAATAAATACAAAATTGTGAAATATAATGATATGTGTTCAACAAGGTAGCCCAATAACCCAAACGACGTAACAGGCAATGCCCCTGACACCCCCGAAGAAGAAAAAAACACCAACTTATATGTTTATGTTAGGCTACTCAGTCAGGCGCTCGCTCACTCAGAGTCAGTAGTGCTGAAGGCTCGTTGCAAAATGGCCAATGCGTTTAACAGACCAGAAATAGAAGATCCTCCGATAACCAACAGGTCTGGTGTTTGGTTGCACTTTACCAATCGATCGGGACATCCAAACAAGCACGGAAATCAAAATGGACTAGTACTATACTGTGTCGGAATTTCCTGAGCAGTACGATACAATGAACAGGCCTGCACGTTATTAGATAGAAGAACTGTTATAAATAGAACGTATGCATGGGCAGTTTTAAAAACTCCACCTACTTTGCTCTTGGCATAGTGCAGCGCAAATCGCATTGTATCTGAAGGGCAACGCTGAGCCAAGGGTCCAGCTGCACGCATACTGCGTCCTGTGTGAAAGCAGTGTTGCCAACTTAGCGACTTTGTCGCTAGATTTAGCGACTTTTCAGACCCCCATAGCAACTTTTTTTCCAAAAAAGCGACTAGCGACAAATCTAGCGACAAATCTAGCCACATATGTGTATGTGATTTCATTAGACAATGTCGTGAATAGGATTTTAGTGCAGAGCTGGTTATGTAGTCTTAATGGACCGCGTTTCAGTCATTATAATATTAATTCCGTTGTTGGACAACAGAAACATTAAAACATAATAATAAAAAAAACTTTTATTGAGAATTTTTGCTGCCTTAAAATGCAGTAGATGAGCACAGAAAGGTCAAGATAATATGATGCACTTACGTCATGGATATGCAAATTAGCATATGACGTCATCTAGCGACATTTGGCGACTTTTCAAGCAGGGTTTTGCTACTTTCCATTGAAAACACCATAGAAGATGGGTAAAGAATAGCTCCATCATTGTTCAAGTAAAAAACAAACAAAAAACTTACTTTGTTAGTTTTAATAAATAAAACATTTTTTAAAAATCAAGGAAATTTATCTTCCAATTTTTTTCTTTTTGCTGTATCTAAAACGTACCGAACCGAACCGTGACACCAGTGAATCGTATCGAACCGAACCGTGAATTTTGTGAACTGTTACACCCCTGATAGATATATATATATATATATATATATGTATGTATGTATGTATGTATGTATGTATGTATATATATATATATATATATATATATATATATATATATATATATATATATATATATATATATATATATATATATATATATATATATATATATATATATATATATATATATATATATATGTATATATCAACAGTGTTCAAGAGGAGGTATTCTCTGGTGGAATGTCTTCTTGGTAAACAAGTACAACCATATATATATAATATATATATAAAATGCTATATATACACACACACATTAAGTAATTTAAACTGTGTTTGGTAGCATTATATGGTGGAATTGACATTACATAATTATCAACTGTTCTTTTAGCTGTCTTCTTGGTATGTTTTATATTTCTCTAAATATTTTAATGTTTGTGTTTACTTGTTTAATTTATTTAATGTCACTTCCACCAGATAGAATGCTATTAAACACTGTTGAACATTGTTAGTAGCCAAATAAAATAAGTGACAGTATGGTCCAGTTACAGCAAACAAATATATCTGTATGTAATTGGAGTGTTTAATGATAACTGATAATTTCCAAATGTTACTAATAATTTAACTATTATAGATTTACATATTATTTAAGTGACTCTTTCTGCTCCTAAAACTGACTAGGTGTTGTTCTTTGACTGAAAAAGGAAGACAGGAGCTAATCTTATCTTATCACTAATGAAGACAGTGTCTAACAGAGCAGCACTGATAACCTACAGCACTGACACTGCATGGCCAAACTCACTGTCAAATTCAGCTGAATCATCCAAAGTGACTCCAAGATCCTTCCCACAGCATGTCATAGTTTATGCCTTGTCTCTGTTCCAATACCGCACTACTTGTAATTGTTGAGTCAGTCTATCAGAGTGCACATCATGATTTACAATATTACACTCTATATTAAGCGCAACTTTTGTCATTGTAAAAGGAATAGAGATTTATCCCTGAGTCAAAGCCTGCAGAGCCTATATGTCCATGTCTTCTGAGTGGTTTGCAGAAAGCACAAGGACATGCAGACATGATTTAGAGCTCAGATCAGTTTTATGGGGCACTTTATTAACGGAGTGTTCAAGCCGGCAAAACGCATGCACTCAATTAGGAAATGAGTCCGCTGGGGTCACTCCACTCTCTCACGCCCCTGTAAATTAGCTCTAATCAAAACGTCTCCCCCTGCTGATTGTACGCTGAAAAATGGTGCCATTTAAGAAACATAGAAGCATAAGCACAGCAGGTTTTCAGAAACTAATGCAATATTGAGATGAGCCTTTTTTTTTCCATTGAGGAATAAGGCGCCGCCTCTCAGTCTGTTGATGCATTTTGTTCAAATTTAACCCTCCTTAATACATATTTTTCAAACTTTCCCTTATTTAATTTGCCTACTAACAGCATCTAACAGTGTAAGCACATCATTCAAATGATATTTAAAAAATAATTTTAACATAAAATTAGATTTTGTCTTAAGTTTAATTTCCATTTCAAAGCTAGCATCTAATGTATTGTTTTTGTACAATTTGACATAACATTCGACTGGATGTCAAATTAAAATATTAGGTTCATACAAAGATAGTTACTTTGATTTATCTTTGTTTTTAATATTTCATCTCAGCTCAGTCTTCTTGATTACCAATTAGACTAAATTATATAGAAGTGTAAAAATTGCTAAAAAATATTATTTACACAAAAAAATAAATATTTAAATGATCTACTTCAAATGATTAATTTACAGTTGGACTGGAAAATCATAGTTCTTAAAAGTAATTAATAGTTTTGAGAAATTATTTATATTTTAAGATTAAAAGTATGGGTTATTTTTTTAAATTACTATTACAAATGACAAACTATACATTTTTTAATTCATAATTAACAAGGTTTCGATGTGACCTGGCTGCATGTAATGAAAAGGAAAAAAGAAGATCTATGGGACAATGCCTGGGACCTAAAATTGCCTAAAATCTATGAAACAGCCTCATACAGAAATAACAAATACAAAAATTCATAATTCAGCTTTTTTTGTCACTTTAAAATCTCCAACAAGCAATCATTAAACGCATGAGGGAAAAAAATCACCAATTATCACAAGTATAAATTAATGAATGAATTAATCGAGAGCCCCATTCCATTAAAATCTGCTCACCTATACAAACTCCATAATTCACTCCTTCAGTGTGGCAAATATTTAACCATATCATACAGTCACAGATTTCACCTGATGAATAGAGTTAATCTGGATAGCAATATACATATGGAAATAAGTTTATGCTTATGATGAAGAGCTCTTATTTCAGGGAGGGAACTGGGTATGTTCTGACCTACGTGAAGTTTTCAGTAAATTATTGCTTACGTGTGCTTTAAAAATGAAATGTATGAAAACATTTGTATATGTGAGGCTCCGGGTCGGTTTAAAATCTTAGCTGGTGGAGAACTGTATTGAAGATGTCTTTCTGAGCACATATATTATGGAGACTGATACCAGTCAATGTGTTTATTTTGTGATACTTGGGTGAAGCCTGACACTTTACAAGCAGTTGTTAAAAGGTTAAGTGTATGGCAATATATCAAGGTTGTGTTGAAGTAATGCAGCCGTGTGTTCATGAGGGTGTTAAAATGTATGGGTGAAATGGAGTCGGAAACATGTTGGGAATGTCATACCACCATTTCTGCAGTATATAATGTAGTATGTACATAGTACACAGTATGCAAATTTTCCATAATGCACAAAATGCAAATATTCTGCATGCATAAAATACTTGAGCTACAGTACGACATTTGGCAAAATCATCAGTTTACAATAGAGAATACTAGGGAATGCAATAGTGTGCTGGTACTTGACTTGTTTTGTGCTGACCACATGGTCAGTCTGGTCCAAACGCCGACAGACCACAATGCATCCATATGGCCTTTATTTGTCCGTTTGTTTAGTGCCCTGGGAGACAACAGGAAATTATGCATCTCTAGCCAATCCAATCAAATGCAAAAGACCCGACTTGGGCTTTTTGTTTTCCAATGCACTGAATGCATTAATTTTTGTGGATGTAATAATTGAGGGAGAAATTCCTCCCAGTCTTACATTAGGTGTGAAAAACCACTTTCAGTTTAGACTTGACACCTCCATACACAACAACGTCTGGTCAAAAGTTTCGATCATTGTTTGTTTGCTCTGTTCCCACTTGGCGTTTGGCCTGCGGAGGCCTACTTGACTCCATATGAGACAATAAAGGTTTGAAACAGCTAGTTTTTCAATTTTCTCTTTTATTACAATAAAGTGGCCAACTTTGGCCAATGCTACAACAATGCCAATGCACAGGTTCCAACTTATTGGAACCTGGGTGTGTTAACTCACATTTCAGACATAATCAAAAATGTCATGCAGTCGAGACCACCTTGACTTGTCCTTTGGAGCAGTCCTTTGTGAAAATTCATGCAAGTTTGCATATGCCGTTTGTTCAGTGTAGCAGTGACATAGTCCCATTGGCAGTCATATTGCTGTGATACAAATGTCACACGTCTTCTTAGAGAGCTGTTGACTGGCATTATCACGGCGTTGGCACTGTGGAGTTGTTTTTCTGTGGCACATCAAAGAGATTCTGGGTCACCAGCAGGAAAAGCTTGTTGTCAGAATGGTCAAAATATCCTATTGCACTTTCACATGAAAGACAGTGTATTGCTGAGATGTTTGGAGAGAACTGAAGGATTAAAATGAAAAATGTGGATGTTTTTTTTTTTTTTTATGTCTGTACAAGGCAGTTGCGTGCTGAGAGGAGAATCAGAGACCTCATATGGGAACAATCATATACTTGGCCAAAACTCTTTATGGTTTACGTTAGTGTTCACGAAAATACACAATGTTTGTAATACTTAGGAGGTGAAAGTAAAGAGTGGCATTAAAATAGAACCCACAAAGCTTTTAAAAATCCCTAAATTAAATAAATAGACATCTGACAGACATTAATGCAGGTTCAATATACACTCCTAGGAACAAACAGTAGCACTGTTAGAAATAAGACTGAAGAAATGTGCATCTTTTATTTTTACATTAAATAAACCAAATGATCAGAGAAAAAAAAAATATTTTTTAGAAGATATTTTATTACGTCTCTAAATGTATAGAGACAATGTATTTATATTGTTGCTTTTTAAACCATTTAGTCCATTTATTGTACTTAACTAACATGTTTTATTTTATTCTTCTTTGCTATATAAGCACTAAAGTGCTTTCAGCAATATTGTAATTCCTCCACAGTCATGTCAATAAATCATGAATTATTATGCTTTCTTTTGCAAAAACAAAGGCAAAACAGAAAGCTTGTTTGACGTACTGTTTATGCATGTATGTTTTATATGAACTGTTTGAATGAAGAGGCCTGCTTTGAATGAAATGCACGTCCAACAGACCATAACACTGATCCAAACACTGAAGCTGTGAATGATTTAGCAAGATCTACTGCATCTCCAGCATCACAAGCCGC
Source organism: Carassius gibelio (assembly GCF_023724105.1). Taxonomy (NCBI): domain Eukaryota; kingdom Metazoa; phylum Chordata; class Actinopteri; order Cypriniformes; family Cyprinidae; genus Carassius; species Carassius gibelio. The sequence continues at coordinate 14,447,718 of NC_068393.1, forward strand.
GAACTGTTTTCATTATTTGCACATTAACCAAAATAACAATCAATCATCACTCTGAGAATAAAGTGAAAATCCCCCATCATTGTATAGCGAGAAGTGGGAATGCCACTAGGGAGCTTAGGAAGCAAAATCCAACTAATAAATGACTAAAGGGAATATCTCTATACTGAATTTAAAACAATAATTGCCTCATATTAAGCCGATTATGCTGTGACTGACGTGGTGCTGAAGAAAATTACTACTCTCGGTGAGCTTTTTTTTTTTTTTTTTACCTTTTGTGGTGTCATATTTGTGGGCAGGAGCGAGCTGTTGTTGTGATGTTAAAAGCTCTCAAGCTAAAACAGAGATGCTGATGGTTTATGTTACCTGAATTTCAACAGTACTGTCTGCAGCTTATGGTGCAAGTCTTTTGCTTTCACATCAATCCACAGGCAGTATACTCTCTTCACATTGTAAAGAAGTACGGCAATAGTTTTCCAGAAATGTTGAACTCCTACGCTTCTTTCAGAAAGTAGACGGAGTGATTTCACTGGGGTGATATTTCAGTTTGAATGATATTTCTCAAATGAGCTTGACTGTAATGGGCTTTATGTGGGCTGACTTCATTATGTCACAGGAAAGTGAACGAGAGAGGGAGTGGGTGGGCATATAGGATGAGATATGCTTTATGGATTGTGTAAAACTTATAGCCACCTTAAAGAATATTTCACTTACAAATGAAAATTTGCTGAAAAGTTACTCAACCCTCGGTCCATCTCCAGAAGCCATCGCATCTTAGTATTAAGCAACCATTTAAGCATGGAAGAAAAGTGGTTATATGTCAGCTTGGAGATACTAGTTGTTTACATTAATAATGCATTTAAATGTCAAAGTTCCCTATATAAACATATAATCCACAGAGCAGCTGTCTGAAGTAATAATTCACACCGTTGTAAGGTATTGCCAATAACAAAATAATTTATCAAATCACAAACCTGCATTTTCAATAATCTTTTAAAACCAATTGGTATTGTGGTATACGAATTAAGGGCTAGGACATGGTGCCATTAAAATGAGAGTATTCCTACAAATATATCAGTACAGCCACAGATTCCACACCCTGTCATTTTCCAGGAATAGATGGACGGGTAGTGAAATTACAGCTTTTGAAAGGGTGGAAATTTATGTCAGTTTAGAACTGGGAGCGACGGTAAGGGTTTTATCGGTTGTGTGTGTCAGAATGATGTTCATATTAGTAACATCATAACTCATGTTAAGTTTAAATGTTTTTAGTTATTTGGTTATTCTGTACTTTACAGTGCATTTTGCAGCGTACTGTAATTGCATGAATAAGTACTAAGAAATGTTAATGAACAACATGAGCTTAATATGTAATTATTGGCTGGGCCTGCTGCTTGTAATTGCACAGTTCTCATAACAGCACTTGAAAGGAGAACCCACTTAACCTAGAATGCTGGCCACATTTGACCTCATAATGATTTTTTTTTTCTTACAACAAAATCTGCATGCACACATACATACATAAATATACACACACACACGCACACACACACACACACACACACACACACACACATACACACACACACATATATATATAAAGATATATGTATTGTAATTTAACAATACATATATCTACAGTTTTATTTATACTTGCTTTTTTTAATGGAATCATTCAACATTTTAAAGTAGTCAGGTGGTGAAGACAAGAAAAATACAAAATGACAATGAAATAAAAAATAAAACGACTTCAATAAAAACCTAGAAATGTTTACATACACTGATACATTTAACAGCTTTCCCTCTTTTATTAGCAGATTATAAATATATTTTTACGTATGAACTGATTTTATGCTGAACTTCTGTTTTGAGAAATAAAAATAGTGGATTTATAATAACCATATTTGCATTTATGTATAGCTACTAAATTTTATTTAATCTTTAATTTATTTTCGTGAAATTATCTTAAATAATAGGCTATTAACCCCAGAATTCAGTCTTGATTTACTCATAAGCCTGTTAAAAATCAATAGCTCTAAAAGGCTAATACTTTCTCGGGTTGTAAGACTTCAAACTAAACATCTCTGTATGTTCATATGAGTTTAAAAGAAAAGATCACTCTTAGTTGACAGTTTTCTGTTCACCCCACCTGTAATCCTCTGGACCAGTAAATTTGTCCGAATTGGCGCGATCTCTCCAAGGGGTGGCGTTTTACACCCGCTTCTCTCCAGTGCGCTCGAAATCACCCCCTCCGTCGCTCTTATCAGCAATTCAGATTGCATGCAAATGCCCTGTGAACGGAGCGTCGTTCTGAAAAGACAGCGAGTGCGTGCGCGAGGGGGGTGAGTGAGCAGAGGCATTCCTCGTTCCTCTCTTTATTCTTCTCTGTCTGCCGGCTGATGCGCGCGCGTTCACTCAGCGCAGATATGAGCACAGATAGCAGTGAAGTTTGAAGAACGCAGAGAGCAGCGCGGGTCGGATTAGTATTTATATCAAACTTCAAGTTCTTTACTTTCTCTTTGAACCGTTTGGTTTGACCATGGGCTCTTTTTGTAGAAAGGCGTTTTACTGGCCCGTTTGGTCATTTGCTGTTGTTTTTGTGCTTTTGAGTTCGCGTTGTCATGGTAGTTGTTCAGAAAAGGAGCTGGAAAAACGAGAAGAAGAAGCGAATATAGTTTTGACTGGGACTGTAGAGGAGATCTTGAACATGGATCCAGTGCACAACACGTATTCCTGCAAGGTAAGACTTTGCACACCAGACACTCTTCAAATGCATCAAACTGAAAGTAACAAGGTGAATATGTAGCTCATAAAATATCGTATCAAAAGCCTAAGCTTATTCTTTAATACTTGTGGCTATTGTGCAACTGTGTTGCGAAGTATATCACCTGTTAGACATGTAGACAATAGCGACCAGTACGATATTTGAGTTTTGCTCACTTGATAAAAAATGTCAACCTCCTCAATCCTACTTTGATCCACTTGTAATTTGAGCTTTCATACACCAGGAACCTGAACCTTAGCCTCTGCAGTGACTTGATGTCCTTTCAAACTCTATTAGTGCTTTGGGTTCAATTATCTTCAATTATCATGTAATCATGGGCTTACTTTGTTTGATGTAACTAAATGTGTCACATATATCAAATTCTTGCAGAAATGAATCTGAAACTGTAGCTCTTCTCACCATAATTTAATTTTGTATTAGAAGAGATATGGCACTTAAAGCTTATACATTAAAGTTAAAAGGTTTGAGACATCTAGTGAAAAATGCTTCCTTTCTGCATTGCATGTAAGCATTAACAGTTTGAATAAAAAGTTGATTTGAAGAATATAGTTTTTTTTAGAATTTGGATTTTATAGCTGAGCCATAATTTTGTATAAAACCTGATGATCGTGTTATCCATCACTGAACATCTGACCACAAGGAGTTCACATGGTCTCGCTTTGTAAGTAACTTAAAAATAGTACAGCATTCGAAATTTCTTATTCATTTCACATTGTAATTTCTTATTTTAAGTATTTTAAAATCCAGTTTTTAATGTGGCCTCACACTTTTTGGACCACCACTGAGGTATATATATGAATCAGAAATGCAGAGCTAGACTGCAGAGACTCATACAGCTGGCGGTAGGTGGCCACTATGCAATGTGCAAGAAAGTGACCTTGATCTGCTGGAAATGGTGTTTTCTTAACCTAATCATGTTCTCTTTCCCGTCTGAAGGTCAGAGTATGGCGTTACCTAAAAGGCAAGACCATGGTGAATGGAGAGGTGCTGCTGGATGGAGGAAACAAGGTGATGATCGGTGGATTCGGAGACCCCCATATTTGCGATAATCAGGTGGCCACCGGAGATACGCGCATTTTCTTTGTCAACCTGCCTCCTCAGTTCATGTGGCAGAGCCAGAACGAACTGATGCTCAACTCAAGCCTGATGAGGATTACTCTCCGCAATTTGGAGGAGGTGGAGCACTGCGTTGAAGGTAAGAAACACTTTAATGACTCAGCATAAAGCTGTAATTCACATCTTCTGGCTGTGTAGAGATTTGAGAGTTTGAAATCTCCCGTGGTGGTGACGACGGTCCTGATTGCAAAAGCAGGTGGTGTTTTCTGCTCTAATTGCATCGTTATTCTACCTAATGAAGCGACTCACATTTTGTGACATTACATTAACCACGTACATTATATTAATACAGCAGTCATGGTGTTCTATATGAAACTTTACCAATTATTTTTTCTTCTCTCAACTTTTTTTTGTTAGCTGGCAACACTTATTGTATTTCCTGGGCTCTGGGGCCTTAAAAACAAAGCATATAATATGCTCTGTCACTAGCAATCAGCCACTGACAGTCAGTGCTCTCGAAGGAGGGTGTGTCTGTTCGCTAATGGAGCACCTCCAGGGCCTTTTGACTAATCTGAGTGAAAGTCCAAACCTCTACCTTTCCTTGAGGGAAATCATTTATAGAGTTAGAGTGGAGATACTAAAACATAACCGCAGAGCTTCAAGGGTCCCTGTTTCTATGTTATGATGGCATTCACTGCTTATTTCCACTGTCTCAAAGCCAGACTGTCAGAAGAAAGTTTGGCTCTGTGGGGAAGAACAGTTGAATGAATAAGGCCAGACTGATGTCCAAACCTCTGTGTCTTTTCAAAGTTCTTTTGGTTTATTTATGTAAATTTGAAATAGTGGTTGTCCTTGGTGAATGGCAAGTTACTTTTTCCATTTTGTAAATCAGCAGTGCTTGTAGTTTAATCTTGTTTAGTGTTTTACAATGCTGGCAACTGTACAAGCAGAGAATATAGACATTAGTCTGGAATGCAACAGAGCATTTGAAGCTAAGATCACTCTTATAGGTCCAATCGATTCTGTAAATCGGCACTCTGCATCCTTTCTGTTTGGCAGGTTGTATTGTCTGGACTTTTGAATATCGACATCAAGTCTGGTCCAGTTTTCAGCTTCTTCTGGCTGAGAATCAACCCCTTTTAATAGGAAGAGATAGCTTGATAGACTTTTAAAAGGCCCCCTATTATGCTATTTGAAAGGTTTATAATTTGGTTTTGGGAGTCCCCAACAAGAGGTTTACATGCAAGGTCAAAAAACAATTAAATTTGCATTACATTTTACATGCATAAATTAAATTTATCAATGACTCTCAAACGAATCGTTTGAAGATTCTTCCCTCTAAACCCCTCCTTTGCATGAGACTACTCTGCTCTGATTGGTCAGATGTCTCTTTGGATTTATCTACTGCGTACAGCGCATGTTGGAAACGGAACACCCATCACCATCACCGGATTATGGCTTATCAATAATTCATCCTATTATAATAAAGATAGTTCTCCACTCTGTCCTAATAAACAAAGAATCAGAGGGAAAAAAGTTGTTTTACACTTATGTTGGTAAACCGGACCCACAACTTGGTATATGTGTTACGCAAACACAGACGTGGAGTACTGATAAATCACTGCAGTTTGTAAACCAACATATTGCTCCATCCTTTATCATGACTCCAAGTAATAAGAATGACAGACATTCTATATTATATTATATAGGGGCACTTTAAAAGTTTAAAACCATATTTTGTGGTGTTTTTATGTGCCATTTAAGGGCAAGTACATCTGAAGTTGTTAACATTTATTAAAATAACAGCACTATATTCAGTTTACTTCCTGGTTAGTGTTAATGCTTAATTCTGTACCACCATTGAAAGTCCATTACACCAAAACATTGAGGCTTCAAAAAGCTCATAGACATAGCCATTTAATTGTCTTTTTATTTATATGGAAAATGACCAACCACACATAGTGCACATCAAATATGGTCAACCAGTGAAATGTGTTCTCGCGTGAACCTTTGTTATTGCATGGCTACATATACGGTTGAGCTTCTGTTTCTGAAATAATTCTTATTTTTGGATGACCAATGCCTTTAAGTCAAAAAAGCACAAATCATCCCTTTTTTTCTTAGTTGTTTGGTTTTTTGTGCTGAGCGTTTTGGCACAAGTCACTACTGCCATGTGCTTCAAATCTGATTCTTTTTATACTGTAATAGGATTGGATCTCATTTTGCACACAAGATGCTCATGTATATGCTATAAGTAGCAGACAGCTGTGCTCAGAATGGCCAACAGTTTGGTTTAGGACGAAGCTGGCAAGTTCTTATTCTGAGTCTATAAACAGAGACTGTTCTTCAAAACACTGGTTCTGACCTTGCTTTAGACATGGTGAGACAAGTATACTGTAGACCAGGCCTTCAATAAAAAGTGCAACCCTGCAGACTGAGTGTCTTGGAATAGTGCCTAATGGTGTCTGTTTTGTGTAAACTGATTTGGGAATCTGATGTTATCCATCAGTTATTTAATAAAGCATGACCTTTTAGTGAAGTTTATTCTTTTTTTAAGTTTTCCTTGCCTTTGTCACTGCTTAGTAACCTTGTTTTAGACATTAAAAATGAGTGTGAGGTGGAAAGAACAAGGTTGTTGCTGCCAGTCTGTTGAGTGTATCCTCTCCTTTCTCCTCACCTCTCACAAGTTACGTGGCACTGAGAAATGAAGGGATTCCTAGATGAAATTTAGAATACTTCCATTTAAGCCAAAGATTTCTTAAGGGGGTAAAAGCGCTGTTGATAATGACAGGATTTGGAGGGTGAAATGTGATAACGAGAGCGCGAAAAGAATTTCTTGATACAAGTGTAGACTGGAATGCTTATAGGAGAGGCCTAGAGGCACTGAGTTCTTACGCCCACCCTGTTTGCTCTTTACTGAGACAGACTACTTGGGTTAATGCGTTCATCTGGCAAAAATACATCAAGTGCATCTGTGGAACTTGAAATGAGATGTTTAGAAAAATATCTGAGCTGCTGATAGTTTTGTGAAGTTTTTTTTTTTTTGTCTTTTTGGAGCTTGATTGGCCCTGGTCCCCATCCATTTTTATTGAATAGTCTTCTTTTTATATGGAAAAAAAATTTCATAAAGGCTTGGAATGACACAAAGATGAGTAAAGGGTTTTATTTAGTGAACTATACTTTTAAATCCTGTTTTATTCCACGGCTGGAATTGTGTATCACCAGTGTTTGAATCTGGAAATCTGCGAACAGAGTACTCAGAGAGATTTTGCTGTTGTTTCTTCAGTCAACAAATCAAATGTTCTCCTTTCTCAGAAGTTGGCATGTGCGAACATGCCACTTTCCAGTGTTTCTGTCACTTATTTGCATTGTGGACACTTATTCATTAAATGCCAAACTGCACAATAGTGGAAACTTGTGTTGTGCTGGAAGATAATTGTTTAAACCAAAGCTGACCTGTTTCAAACCATTGTGATCCCTTGCATTTCTGATCTCTGAATAGAGTGAATTAAGCCAGACTAAAAAAGAACAGCTGGAAAGCTTAGGAAAATGATATGGTTTCATGTGTTCAAGCTTTTGAAGTTTTTTTTTTTTTTTAAGTTTTATTTGAATCGAACTCTATTAAGTTAGTTTTTACAAAATGGTTTTCCAGTCGGATTATAAGATGATTATTTAGTTGCATTATGTAGCTAATGAACAGAGGCAATGTAGATTTTCTGCGTTTTTAAACTTCTCCTGTGATCGGTCCCTCAGTTTTCTCCTTGCCATGACCCTTGTTCACCCCGGTTTAAGAAACTTAGTTCAAGTTGAGCTTTAGCCTGAGGACAGAGAGTCCAGTGCTGGTGGTCTGTCATGATAATGAGTGCAGGTCATTCAGTCGAACTCTCTGGCTTGAGTGTGTGTGTGTGTGGCAGGTTTGGGAATGAGAATAGAAGGTCTTTGGGCGCACTTCCCTTTTATTCCGGCTGTTTGTGTAAGGAGGAGGCCCGGCATGCCTCTGATTCCACATTGCACGAAGTTCAGCCCCGAGCAGGTAATGATTAATAGATAGAGCATAATTGAGGTGAAGGACTTCCTCCAGCCTGCAGTGATTTATTAGTAATCTTAGGATGATAATAATTGGAGAAGGTTCCTCTCAGAAAGGGGCTTCATTTAAAAAAATCACCCCCTGTGTTATTTCAAGCTGATCTTCCTGAGTCAGACTTTAGCCCAGGGATTTCCAAATGTGTTTTATGAGATTTGGGAGCCCAGCCATCAGTGAATGGAGCTGAAAGCCTGTCGGTACCATGACACGAGTTTCGAGGGGATGAATGATCTTTGGGAAATGGCTGTGATGTGGCAAAAAAATGGTTATTAGCAAATGAGCGATTCTAGGTGCACATGTAGGTAACTAGTCAAAACAGGAAGCGGATTAAGGTTTGTAGATTCCATAGTTAGTTTCTCATTTTTGTCTCAGGTTATTTAGTCTGTAATTATAGCTTTGGAGTTGTCTTAAATGTATAAGAGAACTTTGATCTCCATTTAGGGCTTGTATAGGCTCATCACTTTACTTTTACCTGTGCAGAATCACTTCTTTGTCTACGTATGGGACTTTCTCTGTGAAACATGGATAGAAAACAGATTGAATGAGTGGCTAGAGAAACTGACAACTGAAAAGATAACTCAAGTAAGGAGGGGCCGAGGGCTGAGAATTATACCTGTTGGAGTTTCCCAAGTTATTACATTATAAGATTTTAATTAAACCCTGAAACCTCCACACTTGCTCGGAATACTAATTAAGCTCCGGGATTGAGAAAGCTGTGAAACAAAGGTATAAGAGTGTTTTGCAGTCGTCTGCTCACCTCCCTTTTCACTTTATATTCTCCTCCTTCCTGTAGAAAGGACGAGAGTTTGTCTTGGCACAAAGTACGAGTCTGTGTCTGGTGTAATCTCTTCAACAGACATCATTGTTTAAGCAACACATGTCGACAGTCTTAAAGTCAGATTGATTTCATTACACAGAGTTCAAAAATGTGAGGAATTCATTATTAGATCTGTTAGATTTAAGGAAGTAGAGTCAGAGTGAGGCAACTGCATTTTTATTGAACGTTAAGTAATAAAAACAAAAAAGTGAATTAAAACTGAAATACAAGTAACGCCAGTTGTTTGGCATCTACTCATCCATCACTAAACAAAATGTAAAGAGGCCGTACCTGTTACTTCTGTCCTGTGCAATAGAGGTTTATTAGTACTTTTTAGAAACATGGTTGAGTGCTTCCTGTGAGAAGGAAACACTCAGTTGGTCACCATGTTCTCAGAAGTTAGATGGGCAATAGAATGGAAAGCCCCTCATGTTCCAGACACAATGGGTAGAATGGATAGGGAGACATGTTATGGATTCCTTGAGATCTGTGGCAACGTTTCAGACTGGTCTAAATGTGAAGCGATAGACAGCTGCTGCAGTTAATGCAGCTAATCCACCACCATTCACTGTTACAGACAGAGATTCATCTGGCACCAGTAAGACGTGTTATCATTCTAGTCACGTTTGGTCGTTGTGCATTATTTTAATTCACGCTTTGTAATTGTTGTTAAACTTGTTTGCATTGATCGTTCTATATGACCCTGTTGTAGAATAATCTCAAAAAACCTAAAGAAAGTTTCATCACCTTTTTATTTCAGGCATTAGCACCGGTTAAAATCAATTTAACTGCTGATGCTAGGGAAAACTGAAATTCCTTTTTCATTAGATACTAGAACCTGCTATGATTCTCATTTAAGCTTGACTTTAATGTCAGGGCCCAGTGAAAATGAGTTCTGCGCTGATGGTATGAAAAGCGCATTGCTAATTGAATGGTCATAGTATTAAAGTTTTAGAAGAAAATAATCTTTCCAATAGGTAGTTGAAAGCAGAGCTGTCATGGATGAGACAGTTGCTTGAACCAGACATGACTCTTTGAAATTAAAGTGTTGATGGGAAAATGAAGATTTTTGAAAACATTTTTTCGCAACACCCTGGTCATTTCTCAAACTCAAGAATTTGAGCAAATGGTTATTTCAGTTTTCAGTGTTTTGAGGACATCTCTGATGGTGGTGCTAGCTGTGCGGTGCTAGCTGATCATTAGCTGGTTCAAACTGGATATAACCATTTAAGACTAACTATTAACAATTTTGTACCAGACTTGACCAGCTGTCTATTGTTACCTGATCCAAACTGCTCTCTAGATGGTCTTGGACCACCATGTTCCAAAATCTAATTTGACTCCTTCAAGATGGTTGCTGGTTTGTTGCTTATTCGAGATGTTCCACCTTTCTGGCCAGATAAAGAATCCAGTTTCAGAATTTGAAACTAAAGAAAAACTACAGCAGACTAAATGGTGGTCAAGAGTTCACTCAGGGCTATACAATCTACTTTTACAGTCTGTTTGCTGAGTGAAGTAGCCCATGACGGAGGGGGTTCAGTGCCGTTTCGTTTGCCCCTGCTGGAATGTCAGTAGTTGTAAGGTGCAAAGCACAAAGAGCACACAAAAGCCCAAATAACACATGCTAATGGAGTGTGTGCAATGTGTGCCTTCCTTGAAAAGGAAGAATCCATTCATATGGGCCAGCATCAGCATGAAACTGTCCTACACTGACCTGGCATTGATAAATCATTAAACTGGACCTGCACTGATGGTTTTCTGTCCTTCTAAGTGTACTCGAAAGGTCATGAAGGAACCTGCACTGCTTAAATCCAAAGCTGATCCTCCCACAAGCTCCCTACAATTCTAAAAACAATTTAGCCTTTCTGGTTTTGTTGTGTCCTATTAGCTGGATCACAGGATGTTAATGTTTTTTTTGTTTGCCATTGCATGCTCATTTCCATGAGGATGTTGGGATACAATCCTTTCCTGTTCTCTTTTACCTCCTCTTCGTCATTCTTGTCTAGGTTGTTTCCTTCTGGTAGCATCTTGTTTTATTTTCAACTCATTTGGTTCTCATAATAGGTTCCTCTCATCATCTGGCCAACATCAGGGCCATCCACAACTGAATGACTTCGATATTTTTGAACATTTAAGATAAATATTTAATTCATGTGAAACGGCAGCTCTGGAAAGTGAGGTACTGTGCTCCTAGCCTTCCAACAGTCCTCTATCTTTCAGAGCCCTGTTGAGTTTACCTGTAATTTCACTGGAATCTGACCTGTAAAAGCTGGCAGTGTAATGACCAGCAGGTGTAGACCCGAGACCTGCAGCAGAGATGCAGCAGACCCCTTCTAATTCTCTACTCAAACATGTGCAATTCTGAGATTGTAATGAAGAAAAGAAACCATAATCTAGAATGATCTTTTATTAGAATAAAAAAAAAATTTTTTTTAACAAAATGCGTTGCTGCCTATTAATATTTTAATAGTATTTTGGATTATAATAATTCATAAAATGCTGTTCTTTTGAACTAAACTTAACCCACCAAATCTAAACAAATTAGAATATGTTCACATGCCAATCAGCTAATCAACTAAAAACACCTGCAAAGGTTTCTTGAGCCTTCACAATGGTCTCTCAGTTTTGTTCACTAGGCTACACAATCATGGGGAAGACTGCTGATCTGATAGCTGTCCAGAAGACAATCATTGACACCCTTCACAAGGAGGGTAAGCCACAAACATTCATTGCCAAAAAAGCTGGCTGTTCGCAGAGTGCTGTATCCAAGCATGTTAACAGAAAGTTGAGTGGAAGAAAAATATGCAAAACCAACCGAGAAAACCACAGCCTTATTGAGGATTGTCAAGCAAAATTGATTCAAGAATTTGAGTGAACTTCACAAGGAATTGACTGAGGCTGGTGTCAAGGCATATAGACGTGTCAATGAATTTGGCTACAGTTGTTGTATTTTTCTTGTTAAGCCAATCCTGAACCACAGACAATGTCAGAGGCATCTGACTGGTGCCCAGTGGTCCAAAGTCCTCTTTTCAGATGAGAACAAGTTTTGCATTTCATTGGGAAACAAAAGCCCTAGAGTCTGGAGGAAGGGTAAAGAAGCTCATAGCTTAAGTTGCTTGAAGTCCAGTGTTAAGTTTCCATAGTCTGTGATGGTTTGGGGTCCTCTGCTGGTGTTGGTCCATTGTGTTTTTTGAAAACCAAAGTCACTGCACCCGTTTACCAAGACAGTTTTGGAGCACTTCGTGCTTCCTTCTGCTTACCAGCTTTTTGAAGATGCTGATTTCATTTTCCAGCAGGATTTGGCACCAGCCCAGTCTGCCAAAAGCACCAAAAGTTGGTTAAATGACAATGGTCTTGTGCTTGACTGGCCAGCAAACTCACCAGACCTGAACCCCTGAGAGAATCTATGAGGTATTGTCAAGAGGAAAATGAGAAACAAGAGACCAAACAATGCTGATGAGCTGAAGGCCACTGTCAAAGAAACCTGGGCTTCCAGACCACCTTAACAGTGCCACAAACTGATCACCTCCATGCCACGCTGAATTGAGGCAATAATTAAAGCAGAAGGAAAACCTACCAAGTATTGAGTACATATACAGTAAATGAACATACATACTTTCCAGAAGGCTAACAATTTTTTATTGGTCTTATAAAGAATTGTTATTTGTTGAGATATGGTGGGTTTTTGTTAAATGTGAGCCAAAATCATCACAATTAAAAGAACCAAAGACTTAAACTACTTCAGTCTGTGTGCACTGGATTTATTTAACACACGAGTTGCACAATTTGTTTTGAATTACTGAAATAAATTAACTTTTCCACGACTATACTAATTTATTGAGATGTACCTGTACTTTTTACTGTATATTTGATTAAATAAGATGCTTTCTTCAAAAACATTACAAAATCTTACTGACCCCAAACTTGTGAGTGGTAAATTTATATAAAAACATTTTTTGAGGTTAAATATTTAAAATCACATGCATCAAAGGTTTCTGTTGTTTATAAGTATTTGATGATTGCTCCACATGAAATTTTAGAGCCATTAAATGTAAACTTTTCTTGAAATTGGTTTTCATGAGCATAATCGATGCGACTTAAACACACATTTTTAAGAACTGTGCACTTGTTAAACTCTTGAAAGATTTAAAAAAAATATTTGTATTTTCTCATTTAGCCATTTTGACTGACAATATGGGAAAATCTCTATGCTCCTGGTCTCTTTGATGTTAAGCAGTATGCCTCTCTGTTTCAGCAGTCTGGTCATCTTTGCTCTGCTAAAGGCCTCTTAAGTCAAGATATCTGCCTGACTCAAATGAAGTCGGCTGGTAATCCTGTTGTTTTAGCCAACAGTGGCACGGAAGTGCTGGCTTTCAGAGGCAAACAGAGATATCTGACACAAGGCATCTCGATTATGCACACACAACCGCTAGCAGATATTTAAGACTTTGACAAACAGTTTTAGGGACGTTCACGTCCACATCTCTCTCTTCCTCACTGTCCTTCTGGCTTTCCCTCTTGCTTTCTCATACACACATACCCATGATAATGGCAGCCTGCTGTGCAGATCTGTCAGTATCTGTAAACCAGAGGCCATGTGGAAGGAAAGGGCCTCATTACTACTCTGTGATTATGGAGCTGAACATGCTGGAATGCTGCACGCTTAAAGTAAGACAGGTCTCGTAAAGAAATGTTGGCCTTTGAAGTAAATAATTTGCTTATTGTTTCTGGGCTTGTAACACCCTTGTTCATAGTTTGCAGCCTGGCAATTATAAATGGCAGGGTTTTGGGAAGTACACACAGAGGAAATGGTGCTTATAGGAAATGTGGTTTTAATCATCATGAAATCAAAATTGTCTTTTTTAGCCTACATATTGCCATGTTTTATTGTGAATGATCCATCTGTAAAAAAATAAAGATATTATATTATTTCAAAATTATACAAAAAAAGAAAAGAAAATATGCATTAACAAAAAATACAATATAACTTGAACCATAGATAAAATTAAGAAACTTTTGTTAAATGTTTCATTGTCCCTCCTGTTAAAAAGTTTTTTTAATAAAAATAAATAAAATACAATTTTCTTAAATTACTTTCATAGATTACTTGTTTGTTAGTTTTTTTATTTATTACTTAATTGTAATTTATTTCATTTAATATTTATTATTCATCCAGACAGACATATTTGGCTGTTGCTTTAGAATTTTAGTTCTAGTTTCTAAATAAAATAATTCCACAAGAGTGCAAAAGTCTCGAGAAGCATTTGCACTGCATATGGCTGTTAAAAATATACTTAAATGACCCTAAAAGATCCACCTGATTGGGTCCAGTTTTTCCAACAACAGCCTAAATTTTTTGTTTAGTTTTTAGTCTAGAAATGATCCTATTGAAAAGATGCAATTTCTTAGCAATGCTTGTTCCAAGTAGCACATTCTCCTTTTCAAGTAGGAGGACAGGAAGGGAGGATAAAGAGTAAGGGGACAGAGAAACTGGAGCGAGGGAACGGGGCCAGCTCTTCTGCTGTGGTTTTTCAGCTCATGTTATGAATGCTGGGATGAAGTCATGGGGAGAGCAGCCAGAGACCTCTGCTCTGCTCTCCAGTGCTAGTGTTTTATCTCCTTGTCTCCCTCACACACACACCATCTGGCCAGCTGGAAGCTGGAAGGAAGTGGTTTCTACAGGTGAGATATTCCTTTATCTTTCATTTGCTTTCTGTCTTTTCCCCTGAGAGAGAGAGAGCAGGGCGTCCCTGAGACTCTCAGTGTTTTTAGGGACACACTAACCACACACAGACAGAAACGGCAGACACACACGCACTGGCACATTTATTTATTATTTTAAGCCCAGACGTTGATGGGCTGATGGGCTAGAACAATGGCTCCCATTTGCTTTTACCGAAATGAGTGTCTTGACGTCAGATTCAATCAGATTAAACAGTTTGAACTATATCTGCAATGTGAAAGTGAAGTGTCAAGAGGCCTATCCTGAGGGAATAGCTCTAAAGACTAAGTTCACTGCCTAATTCAGTGGTTGAGATTTTAAAAGGATAGTTCAACCAAAAAATATCACTGTATCATTTACTCACCTTCATAATATTCCTTATTCCATAATTATTATTATTATTATTATTTTTTTTTAATTTACTGGTTGATTTTTTCCATGTAATTATAAAACTGAGACTTCAAGCTTCACAGATTATGCAGACACTGTATAATATGGCTGTCTCAGTCTTATTTCCAGAATTAAGCTGTTTGGTTTCTCTGGGGTGCTTTAAGCGTAATGGGTTTAAGGATCAATTCTCATATTCTTTCATGAAGCAAATGCACTAATCTGAATTTAATAGAACAGAAAGCTGAAATCGACTGGAATGAGAAAAGTGAGATGAGTAAGAGAGCGCGAGTCATTGGCTGACTCACATGTTGAAGGTTTGAGTCATTTCATTAACATCAAGGGGTGAAATGTGTTAGAAATGGCATTTGACAATACGCAGTTTGGAGTATGTTAAAATATGACTCATATAAATAAATAGGATGTTTAATATATCGCATTTTCGAATATTTCTAATTTAACGTGAAGCTTAGAGGCCATGCCTGATAAGAAAGCATTAGTGCATTTATCTATCAATTGAGCTATCAAACAAGCTGTTAAGCAGGATTTTGTGAAGTGTTTGGTAAGTGGAGGTCCAAGTAGAATTTGTGTGGAATCCTCCTACATCCCCTCTGGGGTTTAGGTGAGACTAGTCCAGACCAATGCTATCTGTTACATCAGCATTTTTGTGTGGCTTTGTCAAGGACGCTGAAGTGTTATCTGAGGGGTTTTAACCTAGGCTGGAGTACAGGTCAGATCCAGGTATGGTTAGGAAATGCTTCCATTCTTCAATGTTTATTTCCCAAAGAAGCAGCTCAGCTGAGAGAGAGAGAGGGGAAGTTTGCTCTTGGCCTGGTCTGACCTTTTTCAGTCATTTAAATTTGTAAAATTTTAACATCTTTGCATCATTATTTTATGTTATGTTATGCTATGTAATTTTGGTCCAGTCCTACCTTGCAAGTCAATGGTATTCATTCATTTATTCATTCATTTATTCAATAATTCGACTTAACAAGCCTCATGATTTAAGGTATGATGATTTATGCTATATTTTTATTCATTTATGTAAGTCATATCAGCTGATATCAGATATTACATTTAGATTACCTTTGCTTAGTTATTCTTTAAAAAAACTGATAATTTAATAACACTTTTAAATGTCATTATTAGCAATCTTAATCAATATCCATCCTTGTATACTGTATATTATAATGTAGTCATGGCAAAATTTGCTTGCAGCCTTTAAAATGACTGATTTTAGCTTTTTAATGGATGTACTGTAGTCAAAATATTGTACACTTCCGAATTTGTAATATTGGTACGTCACTACTTAGGAGTTTGTATTCATACTTGGACTTCTGAGGAATTTTAGCACCTCATGAATTGCTGTGGTTTGTGTTTTCCCTCATTTTCCCTTCTGCCCCTCATTCCCTCTTCGGCTTTTTGTTCTCGGGGTGGCAGAAGGAATGTGCTGGGTTCATGGTTTCAGTGTGAGATGGATGACCAGGCTGAGGGACTACAGGCTGACCTTATGGGGGAGGGGTGTGAGGAACTGGCAGAGAATCCATTAAAAAAGTCACATTGGTTCCAAGAACCTAGCTCTCAGAAGTTAGGAAACTATGCCGCAGTGTGCCAGCTTACATTCTTCTGCACCTGTTTCATAAAGAGTGACCTTCAGATTACTTGTTTTGTACTACAGACTAGGGCTGGGCGATATGGCCAAAAATGTCACAATACAATTTTTCCTATCAGCCTTTAGGCTACACATTTCAAATCTTCAGTTCTTTCAAGTTTGAAGCCAGATTTTTGCTCCAAAGTGAAAGGTGTAGAAACCAGACCATTAATTGGGGTTTAAACTACTCTTTATTATCACAACATGACAACCACTTCATGGTCTTTATGGTCAGAACATGAGAATTATTTACACTTTTCCAGTAATTTTTCCTTAACAAAACAAATGTCTTAATAGAAACAGTAATTTCTTAGTTAACAGTAGTTTCTGCATGTTCTAATTAGTGATATATGAAAATTATGAAACAGGTTTGTGTTGCTTGACTTTGATGATGCTTATCTTCAGCACCTTGTAGTGCAGGCTACAATATTAATAATATTAATAATTAATATTTTTTTGTCTCTTAGAAATGCACATTTGACAGAAGCTTGAGTTGACAGTAGACATCGCTCGAGTAAGGATGCAAATGTAACTTTGTTCATTATCAAAAACAGTAACATCTGTAAAAATATGAACTAGCTCATTTTTATATGGTGACATTTAATTATTCGGACTGATTGGGTTTTATTAATCGCGCTGCATTGTTCTGCGCTTGAACTTTGAGCCAAGTGGATATATGGTCCATGTGGCGTGCTTCAAATGAGTAGCGCTGTTTCGTTATGCTTTTTTTGGTACATAAACATTATATCGAACATTTATTGAACTTTTGTTATAGTTTTATTAAGGGAAATTATAACGATAAATTATCACGATAATTATCAGTATCGTTTTTATTGCCCATACCTACTACAGAGATATACTGACATGTTTGAGAGTTGAGTGAGTAACGTTTGAGAGATGCATGTAGTGTAACGTTCATCAAACCTTTCTTTTAGTGAAAGGGTGGATTGTAGATTTTTTTGTGGTCTCCCTCCAGAGCCCTGTTTTCCTGTTTCAACTCCCCCTCGAACTCCTTGTTTTCTGTCTTTTTGCTCAATTGTGCCAGTTGCAGATTGAACTAGCTGGCACAGTGCTAGCTAGAATCTTGATCAGGGTGTATTAACATGGAGACAATGGAGCATGCTGAAGTGATTTCTCCCTCCTATCCCCTCGTCCCTACCCATTCCCTCGCTCTCTTAAGCTGTGATCTCTTTCCTGGGGTCGCTGTCCGTACAGAGAAAAGAATAATTGACCCTGCTTGGAGCAGCCGTCTGTCTGCAGTAGAGTGCCTTGAATGGAGCCCAGACTTCATATCTGCTCGTGAGCAGCAGTCTCCCATTGCCCCAGCACATAATCAGCTCCTCCACGTTCACCCCTTCTGTCACTTCATCCTTCTATTCCTTGATTCTCTGATGTGGCACACCCCATCTGTTCCCAACACCACATTATTCAAATGAAAAATGACCTCGCTAGATGGGGTGATGGATGTGGCCACCACCATGTGTCCTCGGAGCATGCGAGCGCTACAGAGCACGGTTGCGTGATTTTGGCTAAGTGTGTAGTTTTATGAAATTTTTTTGTGTCTGGCTCCACATGTTGGTATCGGTACCGAATACTGAAATTTTGGTACCATGACAACACTAATATAAACAATTCTAAAATGTACAATTCAAATCTAAAATGTAATTGTTAATATAAATTATTAAATGAACAATTATAAAATAATTTTATTTAAATCTATTAATGTGCTTGTGTATGTGCATATATATATATATATAAAACAAATTTTAAATGAGTCATTATGAAATTTTATAATAATTTATAATAAGAATATTTTGCTTGTTATTAAAAAGTATTAAGATTTAAATAATACTATAAACATAAACAATTCTAAGATATATCATTCAAAAATATAATAGTAATTAATAACAATAATAATATAACTCAATAAATATACTACATTTTTTACATAAGAATTAGATATTTTATGTAGTATATTAAGAACTACAATTTAAAAACACACACACACACACACACACAAACACACACACACACACACACACACACACACCTAACTGCAAATTATAATTTAAATATAATTTTTTTTTTTTCAAATATTTATTACATTATTATGTTATAATAATTTGTAATACAAACATTTAGTTTGTTATAATTTATTTATAATAATCATTTAAATAATTATTGTTATAATATATATATATATTATATATATTCATTTTCATGATGTCAAATCGATGTATGCGTCATGAACCAGGTACTTAAAGGTGCTGTAGGGAACTTTTGTAAAAAAATATTTTTTACATATTTATTAAACCTGTCATTATGTCCTGACAGTAGAATATGAGACAGATAATCTGTGAAAAAAATCAAGCTCCTCTGGCTCCTCCCAGTGGTCCTATTGCCATTTGCAGAAAGTCATGCGCTCCCGGTAAAAAACAACCAATCAGAGCTGCGGTCCGTAACTTTGTTTGTGTTCAAAATGTAAAAAAATGAACATAATAAGCGAGTACACCATGAATCGATTTTCCAAACCGTGTTTTTAGCTTGTCCTGAATCACTAGGGTACACCCATAATAAGTGTTTATATTCGGACTATTTTAGATTGCTTCGGGGGTACCGCGGTGGAGTAACCCAGTACCTTTGTGATTCTTCATAGACATAAACAGAGAGAAGTAGTTCCGGCTACAATATTCTTCCGCAAGGCGCAAGCAGTTCTGTTTATTAACCGCTTGAGCGTCAAAAGTTCCCTACCACAGCTTTAAAGAAACCAGGTGCCGTAACATTTTCATTTTTTTAGTACCGACTTGGTACTGAAGTACCGGGTCTTTTGACAACACTAATATATATATATAAATATATATATATATATATATATATATATATATATATATATATATATATAAATAAATAATATAAATATATTATATTTTCAATTATAAATTTTAGATGTGTTATATTTGGTTTTTATATCCTTTCTTATTATATATCAAACCATTTTATCTAGCGGATTGGTGCACAGTGTAAGTTTACACTTGCTGGATTACATGTAACTAGTCATAAATGTTGTATTTTAGTTTTGCCTCCTTCAACTAGACTGTCAGTGATTGATGTCAAATTCATCTTTCAAATCAGATGCTGCTTAAGATGCTGCCCTATAAAAGCCCCAATGCCTATTAAAAAGTGGCCTGACTGTAACCTTTATATCATTCTTATGTGAGGACTTAATTCTGCCAAGCGTGAGTGGTGAAATATGATGTATAAGAGTTACTTTAGCGGCTTGTTTTGTTGAGTGAAAAACAGGAATTGAAATGTTGCAACAACAAGTTGTCCCCGGGCGAAGAGTGGAGGATATGTAGGAGTTAGATTTTTTGCCTCCTTTTTATCCTGTGACATTTACACCATTGTTGTACTTGACTGTGTGCGACTTTATTTTCCACTTTTGCCCATCAGTGGTGGTCTGGGATTCCTTTACCTGGTTTTCTAGAAACAGAAAAAAGAAATGTATATGCTCCAAGTTTTTATGCAACCACATGGGTGTTCCCAGCTGACAGCAAGATAAAGGCCTTGCTTGGCTCCCCTGGGCTCCTCGGTAAAGGAGGGGAGGATAGTGTTGACTGTGTTAGGCAATGATGGCAGGAAGAGTTGGCTGAGAGGATTAGCTTTGGCTCCCTAGTGCAGAAACCCCAAGTTCATTTAAGGAGGTGGGCTATGGGTAGATTAGGAGGAGGGCCTGTGGTGATGTGGAAGAATTGGACTATTGTTGCAGCCTCTTCATCAAAGTGTGATGTGATTCTGTGAAGCTTAGAGAGAAAGAAGAAACTGGGAATGAGTGTGAGAGTGAGAAATATAGACAAAGAGTTTGGTAGCACAGGTCTTTTTTCCCAGTATGCTTATGTTTGAAAGCTAGACAGGCCAAAGTGACATTTAGCAAGCCGCTCCCGCACGTTTTATTGCACTTTCTTATTGCCTGCCATGCTTCATTTTGTTTTGCTGGAAGTTGGGTTTCATTGGGCTTGTCACAAGCGGCTCTCTAATGAGGTCAGCTGCACAGGACTCCAAGGTTCTGAAGCCGGAACATGGTTTTCGGGGAGGGACTGTGGGTTAATCTTGAACAAATAATAAGCCCAGGTCAAAGAGAGAAAGCCACATGTCTGGTGATTATTCACAGAGATTTCCTCCTTAATGTTTGAGGTTATTGCTCCCAAAAACTTCTAGAAATAGAATTCCTGACCAGACTTTCATCTTCAAGGTGCGTACATTGGTTTCTTGACTAGAAATAGAGAAAATAGAATCATTTTTCATTATTTTTATAATATCATTGAATTGGGGTCCATTATTGGGTACACAGCAAAATACTTAGGGGCACCACTAGTGTTGGGCGATATGGTCATTTTTCAAATCGTCATATCGTCAGCCTGTGAGATCTACAATACACAATATTATCGTGCATGGGTGGAGCAAGAGAGAGACTCTTTGATCTTGTCATAGCATCACTATATGGCGTTTTAAACCGTGCAAGTGCGCGAGAGAGAGCCTATGGAATCCCCAATAATCTGAAAAAATATATTTTCAGACATGCTGATGAACTAACATTAAATTAAAAAAATACTGTATTTAAAACAGCTAGTTCATATATAGTCGGACGCAACTGTCAAATCACACGTCCTGTGACAAATCTGCCGCATCTGCGCATGGAAGTTATCAGTCTAAATATTCTTCGCGCGTGCGTGTGTGTGTGACATGCGGTGCTAAAGTGAAATAGCTAGACAGTTTGATAGCAGAATTATAATAGTCCGCCAGTAATTTTTTTTATTATTATAAAATACATTAATAGGAGAATGAGCCTAATATCATCTTGACTATCGACAGAGGCATCTGCTATCGTCGAAATCCCTTACTATCGTCAATACATGATACTATCTTCTATCTGCATAACCTGTTGTTTTCTTACTGGTAAGCATGGAAACTATAGAAAAGCCTGTTGTTCTTTGATCCTTACATTTAGTCACCTACAGTTTGAGAAGAATGGTCTTGCATCTTGTTTGGTGTGGATGGGGACATTTCCAACTCTTACTCTTAAATATGCGCAGATGAAACACTGTTTGGCTGACCTGAGGTTGAGTACATTATCAACATGTTTTCATTTTTGGTTGAACTACCCCATTCATGGTTAGTCTCATATTCAGTCCAGTAATCTCATAGAAACTGAACATTTTTTTGACTCATTAAAACTTAACTCAAAGTCAGACACCTTATTTAACACATTAATTCTTTTAAATTAGGCAGGTAGAGTACTTTCTCAATGATGAAATGAGATAAAAAAAGAGTAAATGGTGAGGTAGAGGGTGAGTTAAAGGGAGTGAGTCAGAGAGTGTGCTTGAGAACCCTTGTGTATTTATCTATGCTTCTTCAAAGAGCCTCATCTAAGTGATCAGTTCCTCTAAGCTGCAGATATCTACACCGAGGGAAGCATCATCCTTTTCTTTCCAACATATGCCCTGGAAGCAGACTATATAAAGCCAACATCCATACCCTGTCAGAGTTTGACAGATGGGCCTGAAAACGCTTCTTTTTACTGTCCGATCCTCCCCAGTGAAAAGCTTGCTTTCAGGCAGTGACTTGTAGATTAGTGCCCTTATCGGTTTGCAGTAATCTGATTACTCTGACATCTGTGGGACAAAAGAAACACTACTCCTGCAAAAGGGTTCTTGCAGAACCCTGGCAGAACCCCAGAGAAAGAGATAATAAAATTCCTTTAGGTGGGCATCAGTGTGAATGGATTGTACCCTGACTCAGGCCTACACATTACTGGAGGCATTTGGGCTGGGCAGAAAGCTTTGTTGCAGATTCCGAAAAACTTGACGTTGGCAATTGGGACGTGTGGCAATTTATTGTACATTCGCAGATGCCGATGGAATGTGGGGAAAGAAGCCAAATTCAAGCACTCGATACAGTGGTGAGAGAATTATCTGTCATCCTGTATAAATAAAATATGCAAACCTCAAAGTCAGTGCTAGAGAATACGTTATAATTAAACATTAACTTTGCATACATTAGAGAGATTAAAGGTATGCTTTGTATGCATTTTAAGCATAGGTTTTGATCCAGCATGTTTTGAAAATATAATTTGAACCTACAGATAAAAGGGATAAGTCACAATGGTAGACAGTAATAGTGCTTTTGTGTTTTGTTGAGTTTGTTTGTGTTGTGTTTTTTATCGTTTTATTCTTTGTACTCCAACTTTAAAAAATGCCATTTCCCTGCATTATTTCATTGAATTATGACTTTTGTTCTCAGAGTTGCGAGTTTCTATCTCACAATTCTGACTTTATAATGTAGAGTTGTGAGTTTAAAGTCGCAATTCTGAGAAATAAATTCAGAATAACAAGATATAAAGTTGTTTATACCTAACAATTCTGATGTTCTTTTTCTTTCTCACAACTGCAAGTTCATATCTCGCAATTCTGACTTCCCCTTAAACTGCAAATTTATATTTAAAACTTTTATTTTTATTCAGTGGCGGAAACAGGCTACCATAGGTTTTTAATACAAGATCTCTCAAATACCCCTAAAACAATAAATACGATTTTAAGAGAACCAACTAATTACTCAGATTTAAACACAGGTAATTTTGCACGTCCCTATTGGATAATAAGCTTATCCAGAGAGAAATAACACCCAGGACACAGAGATTTCAGAGGATCTAAAAAATAACAATGTGCTTTTGAGATTGGAAAAGCTGTTAAAATAATTTCTAAAGACTTTTCCATGCAGATGAATTGGAGCGATATCGAACTTCATCTAGGAGTGTCTCTCTAACTAAAATCCCCCAAATAAGGCAGTTTAAACTAAAGGAAGTCAAGAAGAACTAAAAGCTATGAATCTGGAAGGGGTCTTTTGTGTGTCTCATGTTGGTTTCTATGAATGCATCATAAGAGAGAGAAATAGACACAGACAAAAATAACATCTCAGGTGTATAAAGAACCACTTTAAAAGGATAGTTCAGACAAAAAAATATAAAATATAATTCTGTCATTAATTACTCACCCTCATGTCGTTCCAAACTCGTAAGACCTTAGTTCATCTTCAGAACACGAATTAAGATATTTTTGATGAAATCCGAGAGCTTACTGACCCTACATAGATGCAATGCAACTGGCAAGTTCAAGGCCCATAAATGTAGTTAGGACATCATTAAAATAGTCCATGTGACATCAGTGGTTCAACTGCAATTTTATGAAACTACGATAATTTTTTTAAGATAATTTTGTGGGCAAAGAATGCAAAAATAACAACTTTATTCAACAATTGTTCTCTTCTGTGTCAGTCTCTGCTGCGCATTCACAAGAGTACCAAGATGCAGAGTAGTTAATGTACATTTATATGAATGCATATGAAAATCCAAAGTAACCTTTCAAGACATGCATAACTAATGAATAGGAATTAAAAGATTGAATGGATGAAATTAAAATTAATGCAGGATTCATTGGTTTTCTCTTACCACTACTTATGCATATATGTTTATATTTGAATCTGATTACTTCACCTTTTTTCTGTCCATATCCCTTTAGTCCTTCCAGTCTCATTTCACCTCTTCAGTTTTCTGAAGCAATTCCGCACCCTGCATAAATCACAGCACTCTCCAGGTGTGCTTCTGTTTGTTACCGTCGATGGAAATCCTTTTCTTTCTGGTTCCTTTAACAACCCCAGCATGGCCTCTGGATTCACCTTTCAACCTTCTCTTGGATTCATCTTTCAACACACAATCTCCACCCTGGTATTACTGTCAATCTTGAGTAACCAACCGCCGAAGGAAACACTTTATAGCATCTTCTCTCCTTGAGTTAGTTGATATTTGTGTCTTTATGGTTGTAGAGGAATTTGTTTTCTAGACAGTCAAATTAATCTTAATAAATGGGTTTCGTAAGGCTTTTACACATTTTTAGCATTCTTCTCTATTCAGTGCTACTGTATGTGCTTGATGGACGTTTAGTGGAAGCTCTGAAAGAGCGGTGTTCGTTTTTTCAAAATGGTTCCTTTATCTGCTCTTTTAAAAACGAGAGATTTCATTCACCCTCTTTACCACAGAAGTTTAAAGATAACTGTGTTTGTACAGTTTTACTGTTAGCCTGGCTTGTTTGATGGAGCCAGTGTACTCTGGAAATGGATTGTCGGGTGCAGAGAAGAGAGGAATCAAAAAAAGACTGGGTCTGGATCTTTTCTTTTTTCAGTCATGAGTTCAAACAAAGATTGCAGAAAGGAGTCGTGCAGGGACTAAATTAATTGCTACCTGCATCACAAAAGGCTTTGCAAAATGTGGTGGTGTGGACACAGGTGTTTCAAGAGAATATAGAGGGTAGATAGTCAGGGGAAGGGGGCGTTTTTAACTGAATATGTTAGAGCTCGGTTTTGAGTTGTTGTGCTTTTGCTCTCTTATTCCTCTGTTCTGGCTGACAGGTCATAAATAAAAGCAAACTCTTGGCCAGCGGTTCAGTGTATGGGTTGTTGGGTGTGTGATGGAGAGACAAACAGAAAAATAGACTCAAACAATGTACTGTTTGTAGACTTTCTGCTGTTATAAATGTCACTCAGTGTTTAGAGAGAATTTGTTGTAGCCTGATCTGCTGGGCCTGCCTTTGTATGTGTTGAGTAATGAGTATTGCATTGTTGAAAATAACTTCTTTTTTTTTTCTATGGATAAAAGCAACATGGTGTGTAATGAGGGAACTTGCTGTCAGAACTTTAAAGATGTTGTAGTTCTGCTCAGTTGGCTTTTGCAAATCATGGCTAATTGGTATTTGAGAGGAAAGAAGCATTGTTTCCCAATGCATTTATAAATACTTCTGACCTCTTTTTTATTGCAATATTGACAGAATAAAAAAATAAACATATTTATTAAGTTAGATATAGTTTTCTCTGTTTTTAAAATATGAACATAAATAATATAAATGGTTATTGCTACAAATCAGCGTCTTAAGGAAATGAGTGACGCTTTTCCAAGTACGGTGTTTAAAAGCAGACTACTCTTGATAAGAGAGTGTGATTGATGTCAGAAGTAAAAGGTTATTGAGTCAGCGTTTATGTGCTGGGTTAGTCACCATTTGAAAATGTGCACATGAACTTTGATTAGGGAAATGCCAGGTGAAAAAGTCATAGAACATGCTGTTTGCAGGTAAGGGAGGGATATAAAATATGCTGTCAAAGGGCAAAAAACAATGCCGACACTCTGTAAGGAATTTGATCGTAAATACAGCATAATGACAGCAGCCAGGTTGTATTAAGGTGTTAAATTGGGGTGTAAAGATATTCAAACCGAACCGAAAAACCGCAATACACCACCCACATCACAAACCATGGTATTCTCATGGCGTACCCCACCCCCTGCTGAGACACTTAACAAATGTACGGGCATGATGGTTTTGAATTGATGAATCACTTTGAAAAGGAAGGTACCATTAAGAGCAACATGTGCAGAACAAATCTGTCATAAAGGCTACATAGAATTATGAGAACACGACTGTAAAAGAATATGCTATGCTTCAGCACATTGTTATGAAAAGAATGCATCCACGGGTCATTTTGTACAGGTAAATGTTGTAATATTAAGGTTACGTATTATAAATAACAAGTGTATCCTATATGAGATAAATCTGATGAGTTAAGTCCTGTTGGTTAAAAACCAAGTCCACACAGAACAAAGTACATGACCACACCATTAACACCAGATGGAGATATGTCATGCTTTTGCTGTAGTAGTGTAGTCTGTGTGTATGAAATACTTTCATGGTTCTGTGTCCCCCCCTGCTGATTTCCCTAATTTGAAGTGTTTTGTTCACCCTGTCTGTCAAGTACAGACAATGACCATATGCTTGTTCTGAAGGCCACAGATTCCTTTCTCCTGCTGAGTTCAGCTGGCTGCTCCCCAGAGAGCCCTGTAGAATAAACCATGTTAAGTGGCCCTTTCAGAGCAGATCTCTTATCAGCAGGCCTCTCATTTGCAAGGTGTTAAAGGTTCAGTAAGTACTTTTTCCCACTTCTGAAATGTTAACACTGACAGAAATCCATAATATATATAATACATCGACTAATACGAATGAAGTGTGATGTCGCATTCACACATAAAATCTCCACTGACAAGCTACGCAATATCGCAATCATTAATGCAGATGAATCACCTTAGATAATGAATGCGATATTGCGTAGCTCAGTGATCTCCTGCCCTGTCCATTAAACGCAGCTCCATTTGAAAGCAGGTGATGCCGATTTACCGCTAATCAGGGAACCGGGTTTACTGACGAAATGCACGTGACAATCGCATGCGATATATCACCCATCCCTAAAGGTAAGTATGGTTCAGAATTTTTAATTTACGTTTTATTTTTTATTGACTTTTCATTCTATTATTGTTAGTTATTTTTACTTTATTTTAAATATAAATGTAAAAATTTTTTTTACTTTATCTTAAATAAGATGTTTATACTGTCTAGGTCTGAAAAAGTAAATCTGATATCTGATGGTTGCCAACTAGCTAAATATTGCACACTTAATCATTGTAACCTGGCTATTTTTGGATGCTTTTGGTCAAAATTGGTTGTACGATTGATCTAAAAAGGAGGCCATTGTGATAATTATAATGCGATAGAGAATTTTCCAGTAGTACTAATAAGCTGAATACTAGCAATGACAACAATGAAAATTAGCTTTTGCATCCACAACAATAGGCGGCAGAATAATCGTCATGCAAATTTGGTTCCTTAAAATGACAAAAAATTACTTAATTCCTTTAAACCATCATGCGACTTAAGTTTTGAGACCTGGCTTTCCTTGACTAGTGGCAGTCTACCTTTTGCGCTTGGAGCTGAACCAGAGTTGACCTTGTTAACTCACTTATTTCCCCACTACTGCTATTCATTACTCATTATGATCACCCAGGGTCTTCTCAACATCGGCAACTGTGCTGTTAATTAAATGTCTACCCGTTAGCACGGCTTCTGGGCTCCGTTCCCACCACAATCCACTGTAAGCCTCCATGTGGCAGGAAATACTAACTGATTGCAGTCCAAATTAGCTACCTAAACCATCAACACACACTCTGGGCATGCTGCGGTAGCCGCCCATCCCACCATTTGCCTGGCAACCCTGGAAAATGTCAATGCAGGTCACCCCGCTAGGCACTGTTAACCTCTGTTGCCAAATATGCTACTTTTGACAGCTCTTATCCGTAAGAGATCCAGAAAGCATAGCTTTTGTCGAGCTGGTTTGAGGAAAACCTCAGTTCAGCCCTTGTGGTCAGAAAAAGGAAAAGGAAGTCGGCCGGTTCTACATCTGGAGTCAGCCACCCGATGCAGTCAGAGCTGGTACAAGTCCAAGTTCAGTGCACAACAGGCTGGTGGTTAACTGGAAGTAATGGAAAGCAGACGTATCTAACATATGGTCTGAATTGATAAGGCATGTCAGGGGATTTTGCATTTCCAAAGAATGACAAAAAGCCTGGTGCACCTGTCACATCATTAGCTTTTTCTTAAAAAGATTCAGTTATAACCTTATGTGGGCTGTAGTAATAAAAACAGCTGTTTTTCATTTGCAGCAAACCATCACCCGTCCTTCCACCTTGTCGCGAATGTTACTTTTTCATGTCCAGAAGTGAATTATGTGGTTTGTTGAAAATAATTTTAAATTGTTACTCTAAAAACTTCTATCATGAAAAGTCTCAGATTATGGTACTTCCTTAAATGAATAAATCATTTAAGGCTTAAATGTAACATTCTGCAAATTTTCACTGAGCGAAATCCAGTCCTTTTATAAAGGAATCAATATGATTTATAATTTTATTCCTTATGCAGATTTTGCAACTGGTTCAAGGTGGTTATGCAAATTTGTCACATAGACCAACAGAAACCTGCTTTTACACATTTATGTCTTGTAGCTATACAGTGAACATTTTCATGCTTACTACTCGGCTCCATTCACTTCCATTGTAAGCAAACCAGACTTTGGTAGAGAAAAGTAGGGACAAGTGGACATCTTTGTGGTAATTAACATTGGCACAAATTATGTTGATTGTGCTCAACTTGTACTAAACCAGGAATATTCCTTTTAAAAGCAGATTAAGGTGTCAGGAAACAATAAAACGCCTGCAGTGGCTCTGGCAGATGTCTTGAGTTGCAAAGAAACTGCTTTCCAGTGGCTTAGCCTGGAGGGAGATATTTCAGAATAATAAATAGCTGGAGAAAAGCTTTGCTCGTGTTCACAGAAAGCTCTGTCTTTTTCTTGGGTCTCTTAACTTTTCTTATCTGAACTGGGGCAAATCTTCAAATGGCGAGGCCCCCGGTCAGATAAGAGAAGACAGGATGTGGAATGTTACAGATTTGTCGTCCCTTTCCTTTTGTTCCCATTTTGTTTTCACATTCTTACTTAGATTTTTTGAGAGAAAACTTGTGTGTTGTCCTTCTCTTCTTTTCTGTCTGAAAGCTCCGGGAGGTTTTGACCCTGCCAGAGGATGTCATTAGACTGGGGTGGACTGATGGGCTGTTGAAATAGACTAAGTGGTCTGCTCTCATCTTTCCCACAAATGATTTTACAGCTGCCTCTATGGTTTTAATTAACCTCAATCTCTTAAATGGTAAGGATATTACCTGTACAAAAAAACTCTTACAGTAAGTGAAAGTGACGTGACTAATGAATATTATGCCACGAGTGTTATATTGTATCACGTTGAACCTGGAATAATCATTTAAGTTAGTTTAGTAATCTCAAATGAATAGTTTTCCCAAAGAAGTACCTTTTTCGGTAAAGTGTCTAGGGCTGCAACAACTAATCGATAAAAATTGGTTATTATCGATAATGAAAATCATCGACAACGATTCTCAATAACGATAAGTCGGGTCTGCCCACAGTGCACGTACAACTGCAGCTGGTCACATCAAATTACAGCACTGAATAATGCATTTCTATGGACAAAATGCATCTACAAATATTGGAGGAAACAGAATGAGGAAAAGTACGTGATTCAAGCTGCCCAAAACATGATAAATCTTTATTGTAAGCTTCAAGCTGATGCATTAGCTTAATGGCTTGCCTGCTTTTACAGATATGTGTGTGCATCCTCGGTGCAAAAAAAATCTTTTTAGCTAACAGTCATATCCTTATCTGTAAATGTTACTAATTCACGCAAGCCTTTCCATTTTTCGATTAACCACTGCTTCGGGTGTGTGTTCACATTGTGTTTACTTCTGTGTGTATGCACTTTGGATGGGTTAAATGCAGAGCACAAATTCCAAGTATATGTCATTAGGGATGCACCGATCATGATTTTTCATGGCCGATTCCGATACCGATTTTTTACAAGCAAACTGGCCGATTCCAATTTCCGATTTTTTTTTCTTTAAGCAACAAGAAAGAAGAAACGTATGCATAAACAAGATGTTTATTTGGTATTTAATAGGCCAAACTGGCTTTTTGCTGTTGAGAACAATCTGAAGTGCTGAACGGCTGCCCATGTCCTGAGCACAGATTTCAAAATACTTCCACACAAATTACATGATAGCAAATTATTACAATGTAGTCTGTGCACGCGGGCGCACTTCCGGAAAAATCGTCCGGACAAAAAAAGAGCAGAAACTGTTACAGAAACTAAAACGTATTTTATGCTAACATTATGCTTGTCTGTCTACCATTTCCAAACACTGAAATCAAACCCCAGGCTTCATGCTTATACAGCCAGGGTGGAATTATGGTTTCCTTCCCTTTATTGCTGCTTGATTATGGGAACAGAAAAGGTACCTCACTGCAATAATAAAGCCTTATTAGCAAAGACAAGCACACATTATGCTAATGGAATTAGCTATTAGCCATAATTTAAGATGTACGGTGGGCAAGGTGTTGAAAAGAGCTGAGCTTTGTCTTGGACTTTGAAGTTGTGACTTTTTCCTCTTAAACTTTGTGTTAGATCTGTTTTTAAATGCAAACAAATGCTTCTATACAACTGAACACAAAGATTTTTGGCACTTTTTGGAGGTAGGCAGTAAAAAATGGCCGACAGGGATGTCATGAATAGCATTTTGGACATCTTTGAGATAATGTGTGAGAGATACAGGTGGGACAGCAGTGTGTTGCAGCCACAAAATAGCATTAGGACATAGAGGACTGATTTATCTATATAATGTAAGTCTCTTGCTCTCCCAGAGAGACAGTATCATAATTCAGAATTGCACCCAGGTAATAGTACCTTTATCTTCTGTTACACTACATTAGTCTTTGATGGAAGCAGCTGTCAAATGATATCGTATTCTGTGACAGGATGTGATAAGCATCTCAGAGAAATGACAGCTCTGTCTCTGTGGATATGAATTTAGCCTTCCCTGCTAACAGTGGATTCTGGGAGCTCACATCCCTCCAGATTCACAAAGCTGTCTGCAGAACAATGAGGTGAGCGACGACTGCTCTTACAAGGTGTGATGGCCATGGAGCTTTTCAGACTCACCACTTCCTCTCCCTTTTAAAAAACAACAACCCGGAGCTGTTTGAATAAGCTATAAACTTTAAGTCCTCTTAAAATGTTAACTAATTACTGGTAATTACATGAATCACAACAGTAGTTTGAGTATTTACTTGGGGAAATGAATATTGGATAAGAATAGTGATTTTACCTTCCTGATGCAGTCTGGGTCGTCTTTGTTGCTGGTGAACTTTGACAGGGCCAGGGGCATTTGGGCTTGCTGTTGAGAGCAGATTTAGCCATCAGGGCTGAAAAAGGGGGACACCGTCATCTTCCTGCCAGTAATTATATCACAGCAGTCATTCGCAGTCGAGAGAGAATAGCATCCCTGCACACACCACGCTGTCACACAATGGATGAATGGAACTGTATCTCTCCTGGCTGGCCCTGGGGGAAAACGAGCGTAAAAAGGGCTTGAAATGGAAACGCCGGACAAATGTTGGGTGGGGGCTGGAGGTGATGTTAATAGCACCCTTGGGAGCCCTTACACCTTTTCATAGTTGTGGTCTCTTACTGTCATAAAAGAAAAAAAAAGAAATCAGAGAAAGGGAGAGTGTTGATCTCCACTTATTTTTCTTTACTATGGACAGAAAACTGGCACTTCCCAAAGGATTGTGGGATAAATAGTGGGA
This sequence comes from Carassius gibelio, assembly GCF_023724105.1. Lineage (NCBI taxonomy): Eukaryota > Metazoa > Chordata > Actinopteri > Cypriniformes > Cyprinidae > Carassius > Carassius gibelio. The sequence goes on from NC_068393.1 coordinate 14,479,346, forward strand.
CCTGGGTCAATGCGAACGTGACTTTCTAAGAACTAAGAGTGGGAACAGAGAGAGCTAGTGTTAGAGAAGTTATCAGATCCTCCTCTTCTTTGGTTTCACACAAACATCCCTCTGGAATGGTAAATAAAACAGGATTACTATGCATGTTGTGGCCTAAAAGTGTATTGCGAAACGCTGAAGGAATCTCATGCAGTTTTGAAGTGATTTTAAATCCCAACTGTTGGTTGGCTCTACCAGGTGTTTGTAGGAGTTTTTCCTTGCTAGCTAGCACAATGTTGTCCTTATTTGTTGAATACCTGTGTCAGATTGACTCTAGAGTCACTTCTTCAGAAACAATGAACTCCTTTCTCATTATTCGGCCTCCCTGTACTCGTCTTGCTGGTATTTCCCTCCCTTTTCTCTTGAGAGAGAAAATCTAGTGTGTTTTTGTGTGAGAAGACTCATATGTTCTCTTTAAGTTCTGGGAGTGCAGATCTTTTTACTTCCAATTACAAATTTATTTTGTCTTCCTAAATCGAAATGGATGTTGTGCCAAAGTAGAACAGAATTTCTCTCTCTCTCTCTTTCTCTCTCTGTCATATAGGATGAATCATATTATAAATTTAAACCCATAAACACATGACAAGAGGGTGGTTGTTACTTTTTTGACCCACTATTGTGACTTAAAGAGGATAGAAAGTTCCCTGTGCCATAGTATTTATGGAGCATCCGATGTACTTCAACATTTTCTGCCCTGAATAATTAGTGCTGAAATGTATGCTCACTCAGGTCATAACTGACTCCAGCCCTGCATTATTAAACTGATTTATTTTAGCAGACTGCCTCTCGTTGATCTTGCCTTAATAAAACTAATGGAATTGGGAGGACAAATTCAGGAAGCTTTGACTTTACTTCAACGCGTAAACTTTACTACTACTTCATGAATAACACAGATTTGTCCTCATTGGGACACATGGATGCACTTAAAAAGTATTGTAAATTAAAAAAGAAAAAAAAGAAAAGAAAAAATACTAAACTATGAACACACACACACACACAAAAAACCTACGAAAAAACAACAACAACAAAATTACTAACATTTTAACTAAAATTAATGTAAAATATTAATGAACTATAATTGTATCTTGATGATACTAAAATAACACTGACTGAAATCCAGGGCACTTGGTGTCCATGTGAACTAAGGTTGTTATGACTGATGGTGTATTCCTGCATATGTAGTTTAGTTTCCACAGGAAATCAATTAGGCCGAGGTCTTGACCCATGCGAGAGTGTTTCGACAGGCTTCTGCTTTTCTTCTGAGATTTGCCTAAACCATCTATTAGATGTTTCAACAGGTATCACACACAAAGCCCGTTCTTGTGGTTGCAGTTGCAAGTTCTTTCACGTTTCCCTTTTATGTCTCTGTAATGCCAGTGTAAACTTTGCATGTTGTAGCGCTCGCCAGTTCTTTTCATGGTACTTTTTTTTTTTGAAAATGTAACAGTTGCTGCAGATACCTGTACTGTAGATGCTGACTTATGTAAGAAGGTTAATCCAAATGATAAGCACGTCTCTGTTTTCTCCAAAACAGCACATTCTAGATTCAGGAGAAGATAGTTGATATCTGATCAAATCAGCATTTTTTCAAATTGTTTGAAACTTCAGTCAGATTTGATCTTAAAATGCCAACATGAGCAACTCATCGTGTTAGAATGCACGCAGTAACATTAACACTTGGTTAAGTATTAGTCTCAGTGTTATTTTGCAGCATTTTAGTGCTGCATTCATTTGGACTAATGTTCTTTTTGTGCAGGGTGGTCTACACAGTATCAAAGAATATCAGTATATCACATGGGGAAAAAAAGTAGCGAACAATGGTGTCTTTTACAGCGCCGCTTCCTTTGTTTTGGCATTAGATAGCAAACTAAGTGTCCGCCTGGCTTCCATTTTTGCTGTAATGCTTAATGCCATCCGATTTTTTGTTTGCTTAATAATTAAAAATGTGAGTGTAATCTCAGAACGCTGCTGTCCTGAAGTGACCTATACTGTAGGGGTGTGAAAGCATATGTGCCGTGTGTCATAGTCTGTAGTACTCTGTCTAGAGTGCTGAATGTGTCCAGGCAGGATGATTTTTAGTTAAGTTTTAGATTTAGTTTAGTCAAGCCCCTTTCTTTGTCCGTCTGCTTCCTTTCCTTACACCTTGTACTTGTTTCCTGTGCACTGGGAGGATTGTTGGACTGAACGAGTATGGCAATATGCGACTCATTAGAGAAAGAAGGAGATTACAGGACTCTGTTCTCGTGTCTGGGGTCAAAGGGCACACTTGAAGTAAGGGGTGGCAGGTTGTGTGGGAGTATTCATTTTGACGCCCAGTGTGTAGTTGTGCATAAGGAAGGAATTTAGCAGTTTAGGAAATACCTTGGCATTTTGGAATAATTAAAACAATACATCTCTAAGCGTTTGACATGTTATCACTACAACCTGCTATTCTTTGCTTTTGTGCTTTCAACTTGTGAGAGGAAATGAGGCAAGCACTGGAACTTGGTGTTTTGTAGACGTGCCTTGGAAATGAGTGCCTCACACATAAACACTGTGGACTAACCGCATTGTGGTGCTTTATGTCAACACAGCACTCTGTCTATTGTAAATATAGAATACACATAATACATAAGATTAAATCGAAAATGTATATTTTAATCTATGGAATAGTTCAAGGGCCACATTACAGAAACATTTGAATTTTATTTATAATTTTTATTAAATCACTGGCTCAAGTAACAATCTACAAATTTTGTTCCAGTTGTATGTACAGAATGCAGTAAAACATTGGATAATATACAGTCTTAGCAGACATCCTGTAACCAGAGATCCATCTGACTTGATCCATTTAAGAAATGATATTGGACTGAAGTTATTCCTGAAAGTCAATACTGATCTTCAGAGATTACTTTAATAAATTTCAGCTATCCAAAGGAGGATTGCATGTCTTTATAGACATCAGCTTCTCATCCGTTTCTTCCCCAGGCAATGTCGATCAGATGAATAGAAATTTTATGAACCGAGGTGAGAGTCAGAGGAGAGGAATGTCCATTCCTTATGGTGGCCCATGGCTCATTTAAAGAGGTAGATATAAAGCGTAGATGCGGCCGAGTGATTAGATTTAAATGACTCACGATTTATGGAAACACTGATGAATTGCCCCATCAGCCATGCAAACATAACCCTGCTCACCCTATGAAGAGTCGGTTTCACAGACATTTATTCAGCAAGATGAAATAAACTGATCAAAAGCGACATTAATAATAATGTTATATTTTCACTATATTAGAATTATATTTCAAATACATTCTTTTCTTTTGAACTTTTTGTTCATTAAAGAATCCTATTTGAAAAAAAAAAACGTATCATGCTTGCCAAAATGGTTTTCAATGTTCAAAAAAGTTTAATAAGCAGCAGATCAGCATATTAGAATAATTTCTGAAGGATCATATGACTGGAGTAATGACTGCTGAATTCAGCTTTGCCATCACAGGAATAAATTACATTTTTCAAAATGTATGATTTATAGAATGAGTTACTTTAAAATATATATATATATATATATGTATTTACATTTTAAGAAAGATTAAAACAAATCTTTCTTAAAATCTTAAAATGTTATTTTTGTGTGATATTCTCATTGTTGTAAAGTGTTAGTTTATAAGGGAGCAGGAAGTATTTTTTTCCCCTTTCTGACACAGAAAGGAAGACATGTGGGACTGCTGCTGTTATAATTTCATTAGTTCAGCTGTTAAAACCAAAATACAGTTTTGATTTAAGGCTTCCTGAGTTTAGAGACTTTTGAGTACAACATTAATCATTTGTGCTACTTCAGTTTTAGCCTACTAAACAATCACTGTGAAAAGAAATCGCCTTTGGTTTTGTTTTTCAGAGCTTTTACAAGCAAAAGCAAATTTTAGGTTATATGTTTTTAACATGATGTGTTGCAAAATAAAATTTTTGACAATTTTGTTGCTGATGTTTGAATGTTTATGAATATGATAGTCAGCCAGTATGGTGTACTTTAAATAACATTAACACAGTACATTTTGCAGGTGTTTTAATAGTTTTTTTTTTAAAGATAACCAAAATCTCTGGTGCTTTCTTTAATTTTGGATCAAAGTCATAGTAAATTGACATGTGAAGTGAAGTGACGTGACATACAGCCAAGTATGGTGACCCATCCTCAGAATTCATGCTCTGCATTTAACTCATACAAAGTGCACACACACAGAGCAGTGAACACACACACACACACACACACACACACACTGTGAACACACACCCAGAGCAGTGGGCAGCCATTTATGCTGCGGTGCCCGGGGAGCAGTTGGGGGTTTGATGCCTTGCTCAAGGGTACCTAAGTCATGGTATTGCCAGCCCGAGATTTGAACCCACAACCCTTGGGTTAGGAGTCACACTCTCTAACCACTAGGCCATGACTTCCCCTTATGTAATATGGTAAGCATGTATAAAGAATTTTCATCAGTATTTATGGGACAGGGCTAAGGGTGACTCTGACAGGTGGTGTAAAGAGGGCACCAGAGGTGTAAGGCTGAGGCTGGAGATGTGAGGCGGAACAGCTGGAGTAAATGGGAACACATGGCTCTTGCTGATGGATGGCAGCAACAGGGCAGCCCTAGACAGTTTATTTATTTTCATTGCTCTGTCCTCAAGAGAGGAACAGCAGCTGCTGTTTGGAAATGGTAGATTAGGATATGAAACACGCAAAAGGCAATTCAAGGTGTGTATTTCACGTTGGAGTATCCCCATGGGGTTCCTGTAAATGAATTTACGCTAAGCCCTATACATCATTCTTTTTTGAGCATTATATATTGTGACAAATGCTGTGTTTTGATTCGATCTCCGAATGTAGCATAGAATGGATTATCATAGCAAATACAAATGGATCATTCAGTTTCCAGTTTGTTATGATTGTTTGGACAGTAATTATCTGGTTACGTGATCACCTTCCTCACTGCAGGTCTGTCACTGACACCGTTATTGTCGAGTCACTTAGTACAGCTCCATTTCATCAGGACGCTGTTTTACATCAGGACATTGTTTTACATCAACCTGTTTTATTTTCACTGCTGGAACAAAACGGTGCTTTTTTTAAATAAAAAAATGTTGTTTGGTTTGGTTCTTGTTGTTGCCCTGCCTCATATTAGTGATCAATCAACTGTATGAAATCACAGATGATCCACAGGTCTGGGGTGGGGCAAGTGCGTTAAATGCGTTAATAATTTTAATGCATTATTTTTCTTCATAATTAATTAATCTAATTAACACATTAAATTACCAGCCCTAATTTTTACCTTTTGTGTGCATTTTTTACTTTTTAATTTAAGTCACTTGATTCTTTTAACTCACAAGTGAAAGTGCCCTACCTAAATTAAAATCGTAACAGTTCCTTACTTCAGTGTGTTACACACATAATTTTGGTGTCTTTGGAAAGAAGACCCTTTGTTGACAATGATCAAAAATTTTGAAAGTTATAGACACTGAAGTGCCTTGAATTTTTTTTTACCACACTGAATTATTTTTTTATTTGTTATGAAAAATACATGAAATCAGTCCTGGAGCAATCTAGAAAAGTATTGGGTTGAAAGTCAAATGTCTCATGAGTTTCCCCCCCAAACTGTATTCGGTTGTTAAGTGATGACGTAAGAAGCGCTGTTTCCGGGTCCAAGCCTCAACTCACTTCACTTGAGAATACGACCTCAGCAGCCGTTTATGTGCACTGTTTATTCATATTAATCATTTAAGCTAAACATTTTACAGCTAAACAAATATTTTTTTATATTTATATTTTCATTGTCTGGCTATCTGGGACTTCGGTATGGAGTTAAAGGTTAAGATTATAACTTTTTCGCTAATATTATATCACATTGTAAGTTTATATAAGCACCTTTTGTTGTTTTCTCATGGTAACTGATAGAGTGTTTGGACACGGAAGCGCTGCTACGTGACGTCAGACTTAACAAGCGAATTGGGTTCAAAACTATTTTAGTCATTAAACATACCACTGCATAGTTTTTTCAATTATAAAACAGTAGACAAACTTAGACATCATATAAGTGATTTATTTGAGCACTAGAAAGATACAATAAGAATAATTTGAGTAAGAAAAATAAGAAAAATAAAGAAGATTTAACTTTGTATGCCAATTACAGAACATCCTGAGATTGCTAGAAATGCAGCATTTACAATGAATTACAAGGAAAATACATGCTGATGTGCTGATGGCCAGTTATAGAGATGGTAATCATATAAATGTGCCATAAAGTCAATAAATCACACTCCATTCATATAGATGGCATTCACAGTAATAGCGAGCTTATTTGCAATCAAACAGATGGTAATCATGCAGATACAGGCACATTCAACATAAAATACACTCACGCATATATAAATGTAAATACAAAAATGTAGAAAAATTAAAAAATAAAGAAAAAGGCGATCGCTGAGTTCCGCACGTCCATCAGATGACAGGTGTGTCAGAGCGCGTCATCAGAGAGCGCCAGAATTCAAATAAACAATCTTTCGCCTATCTTTCACTTTTTACTTTGTGGATCGTCTCATTCTGTTTGTGACACTGTATGCTACTTTACCATACCGTTTTTTTACTACCAAGATGCAGTTTCTGAGCGAGAGTTTTTCCCTAACGGACGCAAACAGTTCTGTCGCTGAAAAACTTAAACGTAAACAAAGGAATTATGATCCATATTACAACGTTATTGCTTCATTGGACTAAACGTGCTCCATGAGATGTCATTCAGTGGACCCTTATCTTTCTAACTAAACTGGGATTTACAGCTGTGGATGTGTTTATGACTCGTTATTATGACGAATCTGGTATGTACTGCGTTTTTATTCTTATCATTTTGATGTGTACTGCTTACACAAATCTAGCAAATACATTCTTTATAAGCTTACCATTGAAAAACAGTGATCTCTCGTCGATGCTTGAGGCTTCGATCTTTATAATGATACATAGTTTTTCAAGATTAAATCAGTCCCGTTTCATTTAATCTATTCGTAAATATTGACATGTGAAAAACAAGGATGCCTGCGTTGGGATGCGGGTTAACAGGTTAGAGTAAGCATCATCTTTTGAGTCACATACTTACATTTAACTAGTCAGTTTGAATAAGATATTTTGGCTGTTACCAAGCAAATGAAATCAGTATCAACAAAATTCATCTTTGCAATGCAGAGGAAACACAGAAGCTGCATGATAGCACACATACTGTATGTCTGAAAGATGTCTGTTACAGATAACTTTATCTGGAAAGCATCTACTGTGTACCAACATCTGATAGACATCTTTAAGATGTCAGTTTTACATACATTCTGAATCATAAACCTCTTAAAGACATCTTCTAAACATCTATTTGAAATCTGATAGGAAATGTCCTAGAGATGTATTGCAGATGAGCAAACACTCTACGAAACATGTCTTGCAGATGTAAATGCCGACATGAAATGGACCCCTCAGTGATGTACGTGTGCTATCAGGATGAAGTGGAATTTTTGATGTATTTACACACTGTTTAATGCAGCTCAGCAAAGCATGATCTCCCCTGCTCTTAAGCCTCGACTTGGGATCCTGGTGGAAGACCGAAGGGATCTAGTGGGTTTATACTCAAGTCAATAACTCACAGAGATAGGAAGGGCCAAACCATTTAGAGATTTATAAATGAGGAGCAAAATTGTTAAATCCATTCTAAAACATACAGGCAACCAATATAGTGAGCATAAAATAGGAGTAGTATGCTCCCTTTTTTCGAGTCGAGCCACAGTATTTTGAACAAGCTGCAAACGGGATAAATCTGGTTTTTTTTTTACCCATGATTTCAAACACAGAGACATCCCTTCCACATCCAGTTTTATATATAGCCAATAGTTATTGGATTGCTTTCATGGCACCTCTAAAATAATATTAAATGTCATTAAAATGTTAAGCATAAGTTGCAAGTGGAATTATTATTATTATTTTATTTTATTTTTTTAATTATAGATTCCTTAAAAGTACTGAAACAATCATTAATGGATCCAATAAGCTAAATCTGAATTGTAATTGTAAAATTCTTCACAAATCCTATCCTTTCTGATTGCTGCACTGCAGATAAATTTTCTTTAGTGCACTCACCTTCCATTAAGACTGCAGCTGTATGGTGCATAATGCAGTACAGAGGCTGAGATCTATCCCTGGCCAGGGTATATGGCCCATTCTTCTTTTGGCTGACCAAAATGGGCTGGGGGTGGACGATGAAGTTGCATTGGAACATGCATACTTATTCCATTATATACAATCAATAAATTCCTCCTTTGTTCACTGTGCTGGCACATCCCGTCCTCTGAATCTCAATAAAGTAGAGTGCTTTCCATGTAATGAAGATTGCTGTGCAACTTGATTACTTTTAGTGCATTCAGAGTGAGCTGCCCTGCACTGCAATTTCCCTGATGTCTCAGGCCCAGTCCTCAGTTTTAAATCGGCACCTTAAAGTGGTCTCGCCTAGGAGAATCGTGACTTGTTGCAGGCCCAGGGGAACAAAAGTCAATTTTGTTTTTTGCAGTGAATGTTTTTATAAAATTACAACAGATCTTGCAACTTTGAATGATAAGCCAGTAGCAACTTGAACAAGAGATTTGAGTGATTTCCAAGAATGTTTTTTTCCCCAATTATTTGTTTAGGCGTAAGAGTGGGTGGCAGTCTGGGTGGAAAAACACTTAAGCTATCTTAACTCTTCTTTATTGCAGCCAGTCTCATTTAGTGAGCTTGTTAAGATGACTTTGTGCTTTTATAGAGCTACGTGATCATTTGGATTTATTTACTTTCCCATCTGGTCTATTTTCAGACTCCTTGATGACACAAACCCTAGTTTGAAGATCTTTGAAGGATGCTTTTTGTGTGCCATCTCTACTATGTTTTTGCCACATACAAAAGAGTGCACGTTGGGACCAGACATGATGTGTATCATGTCTATGGGGGGCCGGGCGAAGAGTCATATTTTGTCTAGTTTCTTGCCCCAATGCAGGTTATCTCTGCATCATGGCACCAGCAGCCTGATAGAGGAAGAGCATCCACCCCCTCATTCCTCCTCCCCTTGCCAATTCTCTCACATCTTTACCCACAAAACAGATCTTTAAACCCTCTGAAGGAGTGCTGACCTCATGTGTGATCCAGTGCAAAGTATTAGTAGGCACCTTTTATTATGTCCCCCACGGGACCTTCCCAATTCTCACATTTGCTCTTAGAATAGTCCTAAGCACCTCTGTCCATTACAAACTTCCCTTTAAGCACATTGATATGCTTTGTGTTTCAGGTCGTCCCGGGCTTTACACAGGGTCGGCTTTGATGCTTTAGAGCACAATTTCTCATTTGGTTCCCTCATTCAGAACTTTCTGTCTTTTAAGTCAACGTAAAATTGAAATCCACTCAATTTAGTTTCTTAATTCTCTTTTTTTGGTCTTATAATAAATACTCTTAATGTGCGCCTCCTTTGAAATCACTTTCCTTTCCTGATGACATCACTAAGGCCTAGTGAGCTACTGGTTAATATCGACCAATAGTCAAATAGCTGTGTAGCTTTATTTCATTAAAATAATTAATAGTTCTATACATTATACAATATTTACCATTCTTTATTGTGAATTGACCTTTATTATTGGCCTCTATTCGTAGTAGATGAAATAATTTTTTTAGCATTAAATATCCTGTTTTACTAAAATAAATGTCACTTTTAGGAAGTCAAATTGTTTGAGAATGGCAAGTCAAGCTTTATTGTTAATGGGTTAGTGAGTTTATATTCCAAGCGAGGAGCTCAGGTGTATCTTCAAATATGTATGACGGTAAAAGGCGACTGTCCCGGTTACTGGATTTTGGCTCGTGGTGAAGCCAGCTTGGGAAATAATACATGTGTCTGGTCTGGCTGCAAATATTTCAGTAAGTGTCAGAGAGTTGAAAGATGGCAGCTGAGAAAAGGATGAAGTCATTTTATTCTCAGATAATACAATATGTGTTAACTCAGAATATAATTCACCTGTGTTAGTAGTACGGTCAACTAAATCACAGTTTTTGGCTAGATGCAAGTAATTCATATCATATGACATCCTGTTGGATCCGTAGGTGGAGTCTTAAATGGATAGTTCACCCAAAATGAAATTTCTGTTGTTAATTACTCACACTCGTGTCATTGCACTCTTGTAAAACCTATGTTCATCTTTGCAAGACAAATTAAGATTTTTTTTTTAATCCGAGAGCTTAATGTCCCTCTACAGTTAGCCGTGCAACTTACACATTTACAGTAGGAAAAACATAAAGTAATCCATGTGACTCAAATGGTTTTATGAAGCGACGTGAGTGCTTTGTTTATGCCAAAAAACCAGAGGTGGGTAGAGTACCCAAAAACTTTACTCAAGTAAAAGTAAAAGTAATTCTAGAAATATTTACTTAAGTAAAAGTAAAAGTACTAGTCTTGAATAGTTACTTGAGTAAGAGTCAAAGAGTATCGGATAAAAAAAAATCTACTCAAGTAGTTAGTTACTAGTTACTTTGGTTCATATATACAGAGCCTATTTTTATTTGGATATATAGATCAAATGTATGTAATGTATGTGTGTGTGTGTGTGTGTGTGTGTAAAAATGTATATATTTCATCAGCCTTTACTCCAATTTATGTAATTTATTATAAAACCCTGTCTGTTTACTTAAGTAACAGATATAGGTGTCATGCCATAACATATTTTTAATACAACTGACTTTATATTAAATGTGAATTTAACATTGAAAGTTAATGTGATATAAATATTGCTACTAATCTTTCATTGCTCAGAAAGAGAGCAAATAACATTTACATTATTAAAGATAATTTTCACTGACAGTCTAGATTTCAATCACTCTCAGAAACTGCCATTAAAATCACTGAAACTGTTAACACTATGAAATCAATATCTTATCTCAGAAAGAGGTATTCAGTCAGTGAGCGAGTAAAGCATTCAAAAGCTCAACAGAACCGTGTGTGATTGGTTATAATGCGCAGCGCTGTAAAAACGCGTCTGTCTCTGGCTCAGCGCCAGCAAGCGATCACAGATCTGAATTTAGCAGCTGATGATATGACTCACTGAACGTACTCGCACTGGTGTGATTGTAGTAAAATTAATAAAATCTTAATCGGATATTTTTTGTCTTTTGGAAGCTGCATTCAACTTGACTCCCCTCTGTATATAAGCCACATACGTACAACAACAAACTAATGTCACAGTGGTATCGTGTACTGTAATCGAATGTAGCCCAAGTTATTATCTGTTAAACAGTAGACAGCACATGCGGTGTTTACCTAATAAGGATCTCCATCGCAAGCAAATAATAGCCTTTGCAGATTTGCTTTCAATTCAGTGCAGTTCCATAGCCCCATTTTCAACGATCTTTCTGTTCTTAAACGTTTCAACTCTGAGTGAACCACTTCAGACGCTCAGCGCGTGCGGCAGGGAACTGAACGACTCTTTCAAACTGATTCATGAACCTATTCACTCGTTTGCCAATTGGTTTGATCAAGCCTTTGAACAGAATTGACTCAAAAGAATGAATCATTCGCGAATGGGCATCGCTCATTGCCCAGAGAAGAGTAGACGGCGCGTTTGGAATAAACTGAAGCATTTATAACATTTATTGCATTAAGATAAAGTAACGAGACGAGCGTCGCCCACAGTAACGAAGGAAAAGTACAGATTTTTCCCAAAAAATTTACTCAAGTAAGAGTATAAAGTACCCATCTGTTAATATACTCCGAAAAGTATTAGTTACCCCGAAAAATTACTCAAGTAAATGTAACGAAGTAAATGTAACTCGTTACTACCCACCTCTGCAAAAAACATAGTTTACCACTTTATTTACAAAAATATTATCCGCACAAATGCATTGTGGTACTCTAGTGAACACTCACTCATGTGCGTTGTGTTGACTCGCAAGTCTTCTATCGTGTGAACACATCACAAATGTGTTGTGATGCTTTCATGAATGCACCCACACGGATCAATATTATCATAAATAAAGTTGTAAATGATATATTTTGTTCAAACAAAGCACTCGAACCACTTAATTAAATTGAGGCTAAACAACTGGAATCACATGAGGATCTTTGTCATAAGTGAACATAGAACCAACTTCTCTTACTCTTACAGTATGTGTGTATCTAATGTAATTCCATTGTCTCTTGCACTTCAAATTATTGCTAGTAAATATTATTGTATTTTTGTGTTTTAAAATTATTAATTACTTGTATTTTAATTAAACACATTTCTCATGCCAGTATTTTAATTGAATACATGTGATGAGCAAGTAAATTTCTAAAACTATTTCATAATATTACTGTTTTTATTGTATTAAATAAATGAAGCCTTACAACCTTATCACCCCCAAACTTTGGAATGGTAGTGTACCTATTTAAAAAAAAAAAAAAAAAAAAAAATCTGTACTGAAATGTGTCATTACATTTTTATTTTCCAAGAAAGTGTGATGATATGCTAATGTCTCACTTTCTTAGAACTAATTGAGAGTTCTCTTGTGAGAAGTACTATCGAGTTCCTGTCGGTGTAGTGTTACAAATGTTTCACTTGATGTAACTGTTATGGTTAGAATGCTGCTTATGTAGACTGTAGACCTCAAGGCAGCTCACTATTATGGCACAGAGACAGTAAGTTGGTTGCCAGATTTTTCTGTACTCTAACATTACTTTTTTCTCTGCTTCTCTTTCATGTTCCATCACTGGCCTTGCGGACTGCCATTTCAGGTAAGACAGTCACTGACTTTCATCATTCCCCAATAAGCTGTCATCTGTCTCTATATCGCTCCTTTTTTCTTCTCTCCACATACCCGGTTCTTTGTCACATCTCCATCAGGTATAATTGCAGCCCTCATACTTTTCCTTATTCTTTCTTCCAAGACTGATCATGTTGGGGCAGGAAGTAAATATAACCAACACACTACCATGTGGTCAGACAGTAACATAATGCACAAACATGCAGTGCTAAACATATTATTTATTCTCATTAATGCAGTAATTAACTATTGATATTGAATAGAGATTCCAATTGATTAGAAAGAAAGAAAGAAAATCTGAATTTGATCTTAATATTTAGTGTTGTCAACTAAAAGCAGCCATAGTTGTAAATAAAGATGTAATGTATGTACGTTTTATAAGAAAATACCATTTCAGCTCTTCTACTTGAAAGATTTTACATATAATTATTTTTGATTATTTTTTGTATGGTTTACACAATTTAAGCAGTTTCTGAGTGGAAATTGTTCCAGCATCCAATTTTTGTCAGTGTAGTTGGCTTAGCAACATCAAAGCAAGGTTAATTTACTATTTATGAAACATTTACAGTTGGTAGTCACATCTCTTGTGTGCTTCTTGCATGTGCTATTTGTATAGTTCTTGGAGTTGTTGACTATGTAGAGTTTCAGACCACCCATTTATGTTGTTAGTATGTTACCTCAATAGACAGCTGTCTATATAGGCTGTAGTCAGCAAAGCAGCTCACTCACTTTTGGAACAGAGCTAATAAGTCGGTTTCCGTATTTACCATGCTGATCCTTTCTTGAAGATGGTAAGAATTATTACAGAATATATATACAGGTCAGAGGGTGTAATTGGTTGCATTTTTATAATGCTATTTATTATTGAATATTGATAGCCACCATTTCCCTTTTTCTGTTTGCTTCAGCAGCACTTCTTTTATCCCAGCCCTGTTGTAAACTGGTGTCATGCCTTGACAGAGAGAAACAATGGGAGAATGGGATGAAATGGTAATGTGTGTGTCTGTGCTCAAGTGCTTTCATATGCAGTGTTGGCCAGTGTACGGCAGTCCTGCCATGAACAAACAGCCCCCTCTGCTCCTCTCAGCCAAGCGTTTGTTCAGTGTCTACTCTACTGGGTGGATGAATCAATACACATAAAAATGTGTCCAATGAGAGGAAACAAGTGAAGAAGCAAAGCCATTCACTTCCAAACAGATGCATTATACCAATATTTCACTCCAAGACACATTGTTTCTATTTGTTTTATGTAGTGGATGATCTTAAAATGAGTAGAAGCCCACAGTTTCTAGAGCGTCCTGTCCAAGTAGTCGTTTTGTTGTACTTATCCACTGAAAAATCAGTGCTGAGACATACACAATCGTGAGGAAACCGTGTGCTTTTTTTGTTAGTGGTGGGCCTGTGCTTTTAAGCCATCTTTTCTAAGGACGTCCTTTATCATGTATATTAAAAGCCAGGAGACAGTCAAAACAAGCCCTCTCTCTCATAAAGCGGACGTGAGGGAGAGGCACTTTCATCTGCTGAAGCACAACCCTTCCTGTAAACCTCATAGCGCCCTCTCCTGCACCTCACTCCATGGTCTAAATGGCTCTTTTATTGGGCCCTATCTCATGGGAGTGGGTGCTTGTCCCAATACTGAACATGTATCCCAGCTGTCATTGCACTGGCTCAGCTCAGGCTCTTATAATGCAGCATAATGTGGAGGGTGCAGTTTAACAGAATGCTAATATTTGTTTTTGTGTGTTCTTCAAAGTGAACAATGCAGTTTTTTTCACCATCAGCTGTTTTTTATTACTTTTTTTTATCTTGGCCTGGTGCTAACACAGCGCTAACGGGCCACTTCATTAAAGCAGAGTGCCGTAGTGTCAGAGCCAAAAACTCCAGCCTTTGTATTGGTTAATAGGATTTTTATGCTCCCCCTAGCCCTCTGTGGTTTTGAAATGTTTTAACTATTAATTTTCCCAGAACTTTTAAAGAGCTGTGGCTGGGAAAGTTCACCTAAGCTTTAAGTATGTCTTGCTACTGTGGTTGTGTGCATTAAAGATTGATGTTCTTAGCTACTTTGTTTTACAAAGTAATAGAAAAACATGATTATAGTGACAAATGATGTACCAAAATGATTTTTAAATAGTAGTAATTTCTGTGCTGCCCAGTCAACTTATGTAAAGCATTGTCGTCTCCGTATGTTTTTTTTTTTTGGCAATGACAGAGAGATTTACCTTTACCAAAATGACCGACTCACCCAGATCAATGACGCAGACATAGAACCTGTAACATTTTCAGAGGACACATCTAAGGCAGTGCTCACCTTTAAATCATGCTGATTAGCTTGTTTATTTTGGTTTCACCCTTGCGTTTAACCTTGACATTTAACATTTAGCATGTTATGATTCTGTACAACCTTTCTATGATATGGTTTGTGTTGTTTGATCCTTTGTTACATTTGCTCATAAATGAGTTAGGGTGGGGTCCAAATGTCTGAGACCACAGTGAAAATTCATTCATTCATTCATTCATTCATTCAATCATTCATTCGATCGTTCGTTCGTTCGTTCATTCATTTTTATTTTTATAAATGGTTTCAATTATGTTTTGAACTCTTTTGAACTTCCTATGTGTTGCTCATCACACTACAGGTCACTTTCTCATGAAATCTTGCTGTCCTGGGATTGCTAACAGGTCATGCTGAAGTTGGTCAGTTTGAACCTGCCTGCTGTTACTGGAAGACAAACATAGTGTCATAGTGACATAGTGTCAGTCTTGACAAGTCCCTGACTGAAAAAACTAATTCAGCCAGAGATGACAGATATAGAAATCCTTTCCAGTCCATTTTGCAGCTTTAAAAAGCACTTAATCTTATCCAGCTGGTGTCACCATATGCATGTTTCTCTTTGCCTGTAGTGTTCAGTGTTTGACAGGTCATATTGACCAATGGTGCCGAATTCTGTCTCTCTCGAGACTCATTCAAGGGTCTTTTGAAGTATCTGCTGTCATAGTGAGAGAAAGGGAGATACTAAGTGGTCCAGGCCCGGGAGGGGAGGTAAAGGGGTGCAGGGATGCAGGTTTCATACTCGTTCAGATGATGAGATCAGGGACATGCCATCTGAGGCAGGCATTCCAGCAATTCTGTTCCCACCCACAGGCCTCGGCTCATCTGCCAAGGTGCCCTGTTCTTTGTATCTCTATTTCCACACATCTTACCTCACCTTTTTTCTTATTACTGGTGTAGAAATTGTATGAGGACAAAATACATTTATTTTGACCCATATGATGAATTAGATTTTTTTACATCTTTTAGCTCAAGGTGTACGCGCCTAAAGTGTCAAATAAACGTAAAATGTGTCAAAATGTGGCACTTAGTTATTATTCATGTATACCTCCATCGGTCATGTAATAAATGAACTTAAAGAGTTGAGAATACACACATATATATATATATATATATATTAACTGACTCATCGCGCGGAGCTTTGGTGGTTGCCTGCTTGTCCTGTAGATGATCTTCGTGCACGAGCAGAACGGTTTCTTCGTTTGGGAAGCGTTCAGCTTTTCCGCCAACATATTCCGCCATGTAAACAGCGATCCGCCATGGTGTGAGTGCATCTCGCTCTTAAAGGGAATGGGAGATGAACGTTACGACCATTACTTATTAAGAGAGTAGGGACAACTCATTAAAAAAATGCGCCCCGGCGCAAGGACCGTTTTCCTACCGTTAAAATAGCAAAAGTGGATTTGGACACGCCCTGAGTGCACCTGCATCGTGTGCTTTACACTTTGCTTTTAGATCGTTAAAATAGGGCCCTAAAGCACATATTGTCTCATTTTTATCTTTTTATTCTATTGTATTTACCCTTTCCTTTTTGATTACAGACAGTTTAATAATTTTGAGTACTTTTTTTGGCATAATCGATCAGCCCAAGGCACGAGACTATTGTGACCAATCACACCTTGTTTATTTTATTTTTGAAGCCTAAATTGTTTTGCACAAAAAAAAAAAAAAAAAAAAAAAAATTGTTATTGGCAGAATTTATAAATAAATTAATTTAATCATTTTAAGTATTTTTTTATTTATTACTTTTTTTTTTAATTCAGAATTGTTGAGATAGGCATTATTAAAAGCAAAAATGACTCTTGCTCATCAACGTCAAGACAGAATTATAATGTATTATAACATTGGTGAACAGTTCTTTGGATGAAATTTTAAATAAAAAAAAAACTTATTTTGTATAAAATATTGGGGCAACTCTGCTATTGTTGGTAGACCTCTTTGAATTTTTGGATTGCATATAATGACCCTATAGCTAGTGTGCTTGCCTTTATATATCAGGCACACATAGGGCACACATTTTTCTCTTTGTGTGTTTAACATGAGCGATTTAGGTGACGGGGATTATCCAATCACATCCATTCACCCATAATGTAAGTTGACAAGATCCATTGTCCCACCCATTTTCCTCAGCAAGGGGAAATCATATCGGCAGAATACCTCCCTTTGCCATCCTGCATGACATCTAGAAAAGCAAGAATGCACAGTAAAAAATTCCTGCCCCTCATGGATGACTTCTGGCTCTTTCGATTTTGTCCTTATTGTAACGTTAGCTTACTTTTATCTTTTTCATTTCAAGGTGGTCAGATACTTCACAATCACTTCAAAAGGCGTCACGCAAAGACTAAATGTCAGCTGGGAAGGTGCCGTGTTTGTGTGGGAGTGAATGTATAGAGGAAGGGGACCTGTGCAGACATGTCTGAGTGTTCATGTGTTAACCTGTTCAGCATTCCTCTCTGAGGAGATGTACGGAAGGGGGAAAAGCATCCACAGCTCTGAGCTATACATTTGCAGCACTCACACTCGATTAGCCTGTTATGTGAGAACAGGCACAGGGAAAACCAGATGTCTGCCCGTTTTTGCTGTATTCCTGCTGTCTTTACGTAGGTACACTGTAGATGATCTCGGGTTTCACTCCGCTTTATGTCAGACAAATCTTAAAGCTATAAAAAACAATCTGTAGCTCTTCCATTTTTCTTAATCCATTTTATTTCATTTCATTCATTTAATTTTTCTTCCAAGTAATTCAAGTATTCAAGTATTCAAGATGGATTATGATTTTTCTGTTATGTAAATTGTATTCAGTATAGTCTATAATAATATTATCTATAAATTATTCAAAAATATATAAACGTAAATTACATTAAAAAGCAAATAAAAGTATATTTAAAAATAAACATGCAATTTTTGCTTCAAGTATATACATAAATGATAAAATTACTTATTTTATTCACTCTTTTATCATTTTTGTCACTTTTTTTTTTAAATGGTTGGTTGGCTATTTGCTCAGCTGTGGTTCCTTTCATTTGGAGTATTTTTCACCTCACTATTTAAATCACCTTGTGCAGTCATTGCGGTATGTTTCGCTGGTTTGAACACCGCACCATGTAGTATGGAGCTTTTCAGCACTATAATGAGCCTCTCTTGAACAGAGGGAGTCAAGCTTACCCATAAGCTCCAGTCCCTATGGAAACATAATTGGCCATTGTTTACGGAGGGTGCGTTTGCTGGATGCAAACCTGAGACGATCCTGAAAGTCTGGGGAAAGCTGACCTACACAGCAGGAGAGCACCCTCTTCCTAGATCGCTTTCCATTGCTTGAAGGGAATGTCAGCTCTAGGTGGTCCACTAACATTTTTGAAAAAATATCCTAGGCATTTAAACAAATACAACTTGTGAAAAACACTGTAATCAAATTTAGAGAACAGTAACCACTGTAGCACAAAAGATGATTATAACTAAAATTTTGGAGGGTTATGACTGTCAGAAATTAGTAGGAAGTGTAGAGGCCCTCACTTTGTATGACTTCAGAAAATATGCAGAAAGTCTAGATTTTCAGACTTTGCTGGTGTGGTCTTGGTTCACTCATCTTTCACTCTCTTCCATAGTTCGGTAAGTGGAGTGGTTTTTTTTAGCCATAACTTTGTCACCAAAGATTTTCAGTCAAGCTTTAGGACTCTAGGCTGGCCATTTCATTATTTCGGTGTTCTTAGCTTCAAGGAACTGCTTTACCCATTTTGCAGTGTGAAGGGGGGATTGTCCTGCATGAAAATTGTAGGCTGATTAGGAGATGCTTGTAGGGAGGAACTGCATGTTGCTGAAGGAAGTTCACCCTGCCATGTAGCTGTATAAGAGTCCCTACTCCTGTTGCAGAAAACATCCCCCAGACTATAACACTTCCTTTTCCACTGACTTATTTACGTACTCGAGGTTCAGACTTTCCCCAGTATGATGCCAAACAAAATGTTTCCCATCAGCCCCAAATAAATTAAACTTGATCTTATCACTAAAGTTAACTTTGGACCAGTTCTCCTCTCTCCACACAACATGCTTATCAGCAAAGGGGAGTCTAGCCTTTTGATTCTTTCTGCTGTTGAGAGACTTGGTCACTGGAGAGTGCCTTTTCAGTCCACTTCTTTAAAACATGCCGAGAAAGACCATTACCCTGTTCAGCACTGAACTGGCATGCAATTCCAGCTGTGGTGTTGAACCCATTCCCCATTGATAGTTTCCTCAATATCTTGTTGTCTTATGCATCAGTCTTACATGGATAACCAGCCTTTTTGAGGGACTTCTCAAAGTTCAATCGCCTTAAAACAGCCCACCATCTTGCAGACTCGAGTGCTGCCATTTAAATAGGGGTTGTCATACAATTAAGGACAATAAGCACCAGGTGCCAGATTAACAGCAATAACTTAAGTAAGTGTTCTCTACTTTTGATTAGAATTGTTTTTCAAATATCTCGAGTTTTTTATGCTGTGCTTCAGAATGCAATTAATTACTCCTGTTAGGATAACTTGGACTAAGCAGTGACCTTGACATTTAGGATTTATATTTAATTAACTTATAGTAGGCCAATTGAACCTGTTTTGCTGGTGACTTAAAGGTTCCTATATGCGTGAATGTACTCTCTATTTTTGGACTATTTGGAATATTGGACTGTTTTAACATTGAAAATAAAATACATTTTCCACCTTTAGCACAAATATAACTTGTTTTGAAACAAAATGTTTGTGGGAATAGAGATTCAGTTTCAGCGTTATGATGTCATCATGAGTGGGTGTTGTTTTTAGATACTTTATGAGAGATTTTTTGCCTTTCAGGTGCTTTTGTACATTGTTTATTTGTAATCTTGTCTGTGACACTGAAGCCCAGAACTCCTTAAATGGATGTTGTCTTGGCTTCTGACAGATGTGCTCTTCGTTCGTGTAAGAAAGTACTTTGTTTCCATAAATGGAAGTGCATTTGTGCTAGAAGAGTGAACCATTTCTCAGTGGTGACATCCAGGGAAAGGTTGTCCACATTCATTTTGAAAACAAATGAAGATAAATAATTGGATCGGCTAGTCTCTTACGGGCACATTTGATTACTCCCAAGTTACTTGATGTTCTGCCCTCTGAACAAAAACAAATGAGCTAAAAAAAACAAAATCTTCTATTGTCAAGCAATAGATCCCCTTGAATGGTCAGATGAGTACAAGGCCTCATATAGGACAAAAAAACAACAACTTTTCATTGTCTCAGTTTAAAAACTTCCCTGCAGCATACAAAATGCGGGCCTCTGAACTTGATGATCTCTGGCAGAGAATTGCAGACGTCTTCAGACTGTAATTCCTGAATCACGGTCAACCAGTAGGTTTGTGAAGGGTGAATGTTTCTAAAACATCCAGCATTGTTGATGAAACCCAAACTTGATATCCTCATTACTATAGTGTAGGGCCTGTTAACACAAAAACACACATGTATGAACCATCTGACTCATATGGAAGTTTAGTCTAGTGCTGATTCCACTGAGATAATAATGCATGACTCTACAGCATCTTTTTTCTGCCCCAGTGAACATGTTAATTGCATGCTTGTATGCTGAAATTTAATTTAGAAACCTGGTGTAAAGATGCTGATATTATTAACATTAGAGAGGGACATCTGTTTGCATGACCTTTAATATGGAAATCCAGTCATTTTCTACTGCAAGTTTGGTGTTATTCCCTGCATTATTAAAAGCACAAGTTATTTAGTCGTTTGAAAGAAACATGCTCTGCAGCCACCATCACTGAAACATACCGAAAAAGCTCTATTAATAGCAAAGAAATTAATAATTGTAAGAATTTATGCATGTATTAATTAATTAATTTAAAAATACCTTTTTTATGTGCTTTTGCAGTGCTGGTCTTTTTGTAATAGTGGATTGATTAGTCTTTGCTTTTCACTTGACTTTGGAATGTGAAAGCAAAGATTTCTGGCTCTTTATAAAGAATGGATAATCATAGTTTTGGTAATCATATTCATTTTTCCGCAAGAAAGCACTGCCTTCAGTCTTTCAAACACTATTTATATGCTGTCACCCACTTTAGGTGGGTTGATGTCTGTGTGATTACATACTTAAACAGTGTTATACTTTCTGTATGACTAATCTGGATGCATACATGGACAGTGCGGACGTGGACTACTTGTATTTATACTACCGAAAGCATACCCTGATGGTCCGCTCCGCAAAACGTTAACAAATAATTGCCCAGAATTATTGCACATCTGGACATTGCACATCACCGGAGCACAGAAAAGATACTATTTTGTGTGCACTACTGTCATCATTACATCCACAAACATATTCGATTACTACTACTATACTACACTTTTCAATACATGTAATTCAGTCAAGTATATTTAGGTTTATAATGGCTCTGGTTCTTAACTTATTGATGAACAGGAAATGTAGTTTGCGAGAAAGCTGCAAATTATTTCAATTACCTCAGCTGCCTACGTAATAATTTTCTAAAACATACAAATGAAAATCAATGTACAACATAAATTGTAAATTAATTATTATTAATTATTCGGCAGAATATTAGCGAAAGTGGTTTTCTCCGGTATCTCATACTTGACGTAAGCGTGCTCTGGCCCGGAAAGTTTAGTGCAAGTGTGAGTGCAGGCCAGTGGGGGAGTGTGGAGGGGGGATAATCGCGCTTGGGCTCAGTTCAAGGCAACCGTGCATAGTGTGAGTCCACCCTAACACAAGCTTTAGTTGAGCGACAATTCTTCTAAGGTCATTACTCAGACTTTTAGTCCAGTCACTAATCTTGCCATTTTTCATGATGTTCAGTCTTTCAGTACTCTAGTATTACTGTCTAATGCTGTCATTTGTACCACATTTAGCCTCTCGTGGGCATATGAGTCACTTGGCGATGTTTCTTTCTCCAAGGTATATGTAATGGCACTTTGCTGCCCTCTAAAAGGCAGCTCTATTATGGTTCTGTAAAGCTGCCACTGCTTTCAGATGCCTCAGACCTTCCACTTAATCAGAGCTGAATTGACAAAGTCTGATGCAAAGAGGAAAAGTAAGCAAAAGAGAGTTTGTATGCAGTGCAGGTGCCAAAAAAATCTATGAATTCAGCATCTGCCTCTGTTATCCACTTCTTTGTGAACTTCTGAGCAGTAATGCTGACCTCAGAGGGGAGACACAGAAACATATCTTGGGAAGTTTTCTATGAGTCACTGCTTTCATTAAGTTAATTTGATGCTGAAACTGCATTACTTATAATGAGCTTTTGATCTGTCAGCAGGTCAAGGGTCTTACTTTGCAAATGTAAATAAAAAGGAGGGGATACACTGAATGAAGAATAAATACCAAATAACAATCTCTGACAGTGCAGAAGCCCAGGAAAGAAGAAGAAGGGTGGAGCTGTATCTGCTTGATTTGTTTTCTGTCTTCTGTCCACTGACTGAAGCTAAAGCCTGTGTTTAATCTCCTTCTGTATTGCCGGCGAGAAAACTTTGAGCAATCGCTTCTTGGGTGACTGCTATCAGACAGGATGCTGGGTACTTCTTAGTGCACCTCTGGGCCTTTAGTACTGTAGCACCTCTTATGGTCTACTGGATGACATCTGTATTACGTGTTATATCATATGTTAATGTTATTTTCATTTCCTATTGCGGTGCAGATGGTCCACAGTTTTGAAATGGGATGGAAGTGTTGGATTTCTCAATGAATGCCACTGGATGATGAGTAAAGGTGGCTTCATCACATAAAGATGAACGTCATTTTACACTGTTTTCTTTAGCAGAAAATAAACAAGGTGCAGGCTCCATTAATTTTCATTGAAACTACATTACATGACAAAATTTATAAAGATTGATTGCAACCTTTTTTAGGGGCTGCTTTATCTGTAGGCAGATAAGAGACAGGAGGAGACCTCAGCTCTAATCAGTTCTGATGAATAGTGAGGCAGTTTAATCATAGGTAACTGTCCTCATGCTTGTGTATGCTTGGGATCTGTTGGAGATAGATTTTTTATTTTTTTAAATAAATATTTTCTTTTTTCAGCTTTGATCGGCACTTTCAGCATGGCTTATTACTCAGAATAATGCAATCTCGTAATTGTTATAGTGTGTATACGTTCAAAAGTTTGATTGTTAATTTTAAACAAAATTGTGTTTTTGTTTTATTTAGCAAGAACACATTAAATATAACTTCCTATGTTTAAAAAATGTATTATTGTTATAAAATATATATCATATTATAATTTACATATATAACATATTAGCATTTTCAACATTGATAATAATAAACAAATATTTATTGAGCACTAAATAAATATATTAAAATTGTTTTGGAATTTTTTATATGACATGTTTTTTTATATGACACTAAAAACTGTAGTAGTGGCTGCTGAAAACCCAGCTTTGCTATCACTGGAATGAATAATAAAATGTGTATAAATATATATTTTAAATATTTTTAGATTTTTTATATTATATTATATAATGAACCATGAAAATGCAAGTAAATTGTTGAATTGGAACAGTTTGAACGGAATGATGAAAATTCACTATTCAGACACTATTAAAACTATCATTTCACTTTTGCATTTGTGATAAAGCGGCAAAAAAAAAAAAAAAAACATTACATTTTACAGAAATGCAGCTTAATAAAAGCATCTGCTAAAAGCATAATTCATCAGAAATATTTGTTATACCTGTAATATTTTTTTTTAGCTGTAATATTACATTTATATGTGGCGGACACTTTTTTAAGTATTGCAAATTCGAACTGCGTGAATCAGGCCAGAAATTCTTTGAGAGGTGAAAGTTTTATTGCAGATGTGTTGTTAAACAGAAATGTGACTAAAAATAACAATTTCCAACTTGTTCCTACGACATTACATTACATTAACATCCCAAAAGCTCAATCTAGTTATGATCCCCGATAAGCCAGTCATCCTCGGGCTGTTGTGAGTGTGGGTGCACTTGTATATCGCCTGGGGTTGTGCTGAGTCATGCTAATGCTAGGTCATGCCCCAGTGGCTGCTAGGACACCCAAGCTGAGCTGACAAATTTATGTGCCATTTGATTTGGAAGATTAAAAGCAGTTTGCTGCAATAGCAGGGGTTTTAGCACCATTAAATGAGTCTATTTGGTTGGAGGCCTGGAGCTGGTCTCTCACAAGTGAATTCACCCTCATTATCACAGCGCTTGAAAAATGATTAGCGTAATAAATTCCTGCCAGGAGGCGGGAAAGAGGGGAGGTCCAGGAAGAATGCCAGCTTACCTTAAAGAAAACATGTCATGCAGAAAGAGGGACATTTTGTCTAAATGGTTCAGCTTTAATTCCTCTAACTTGTGGATGTTTTTGTTGGTTTATTTGGGATTATATCTGATTCATGCCTAAGAGGAAGTCTCACTGCTTTTCAACTAGTGCAAGGTGGCAATGAGAGATTTAGCAGCTTTTTTTTCCTTTCTCTTTCTTTTACAGAGTCTTTGGTGCATACTAGTGTGTAATGAGATTTGTTAGTTTTGAGGGTAAAGGAGTGGATGAGGAGGAGCTGGGAAATGTGTGAGCGGTTTGTTTTAGATGACTTTCCCACTGACTATCTGTGGCTTGTCTGTGTGCGGTATATCCATCATCACTCATAGAGAGCCAGGCTGTAGGAATCCACCCTTTAAAGCTGCCGATAACCCCGCTGTCTCTCTGCTCCCAGGCATGATTGCTGTGATGTGGAGAGGTTTTCACTGGATGCCTTTCAGAAGCTCCGTGTCATGGTCACTGTTTGAATCTGTGTGTCTAACTCAAAAGAAGTCACTCCTTGTCCTTGTTCCAGCTGCTTTTAATGAGTGTCTTGCACCAATTTATAGCTTTGGGGAAATTTAATTTGTGTTGTAGCCTCACCTAATCGATCACTTCAATTTGTGGTACACTGCCAGTGAGTGGGCAACTTGTCACAAAGTTATAATTTGTGTCCAAATCCACTGATTTATGAGGATATGAAAAATCTTACTTATTTAAACTGATTAAAGGCCAAGATTTTCTCTTCATGGCGCCTTGTAGGCGCTCATGATGGATTATTTAATCTGACCACTCACACTAAATGAAACAAGACAGTCCTAAAATGAATGGGAATTAGAGCTGTATAGCGTGAAATTGCAGAGTTTGTGCTCTGAGTGAAAGAGATATTTTGCATTTCCATCCGTGTCATATAGTTATACCCCCTGTTGCCTGTGAATGCAAATGAAGATGGATCTTAGAAGCAGATCGCAGCGTCTTCATGAGATATGCAGATAATATACACATGCAAGCTACTGCATGTCTGAACTCTTTATTTAAACTCAAGCCCAGTTTTCCACATTGCTTATAAGTATGTATGTAAATAAGTGATCTATGTTTCTGTCTGTCTTATTTGATTTTTCTAAATGTTATATCTAGGTTTGATATTGTCATTGATATTCAAAACAGATCGATCTGTCAATCATATTTGTACAGTTCTAGTCTGATGTACTTTTTGTGTAAGCAGTATGTGTTTGAAAAGGCTGTGGCTTGTAGTTGATGTACCCGTATTATGCTACCTGCTTATTCTCAAGGCCTGTTTGAGTTTAAGAGGATTTAACAGGATTGTTTGGTCACAATTACACAATGGAGTAGAACTTTTTGCCAAGTCTGCCCCACTTGAATATAGTTGAATGGAGAAAAGCTTAGCCACGACTTCATGGCTCCGCTTAACTCAGTTATGTGATGTCAAGCCAAAAAAAAAAGAAGTGATTTACATAAAAATGAAAGTTTGAAAAGTCTTAAATGCAAAGGAAATCTAATGTAGTGTGCACTTAATGTAGAATAGTCTGAGAAGTTCTCTCAAATGCAAATAGGGTCCATGACCTTTAGCTCGGGAGTTAAGTAATGTCAAGGCTACTGCAGGCAGAGGAGGGTCTGAAACACACAGATAGCACAAGTAGCATTTGAGAATTCGCAGTGTCACAGAAAAGGGTAATTGATCCACTGTCTGTATAAATTACACAGAGTTGTCATCTCTTGTGTCTAAAGATCTAATGATGTTGCTTTAGGGTCTTTCTGAAGCACAACTTTTAAGACGCCACTTTTGAAGCGCTGAAACAGGAATTTGGGCCAAATCAAATGTGCAGTCTTTTCCAAATTGTCATGAATTGTCTCTAAAAGTTAAGCTGTCACTGTCATTCAAAACTCATCATATGTGCACTTCAGGATCTCAGTGGAAGTGATATGTAATCCAGATCATTTTGTACACTTTTTTTATGAATATATGAATTTGTGCGTATTACTTGTCTCGCATACTGTTTTTTTTTTTTTTTTTTTTTTGCCTACTACAGTAATACGAAAAGTAGGCATATTTGGAATTCTCGTATTGGATAACATTTAAGAGGACAGCTATCTGGGGAACATTTACTACAATCAATAATTTTGGTCTGTGAAGAAGAAGTGTGTATATGCTCTAAAGACTAAATTTGTCACTTTTACACTTGTACTATGATATGACCTCAGGACTTTTTAAACATGGACTAAATGACGCAAAGCTTTGCTATATTGTTTACTGTAAAACATATTCAGATATATCCAGTTTTTTTTTTTTCCAGTTTAAAAACATGGGCACAGTTGATGTTTTTAAAACAGGTTTTTAGCCTTCTCTCTCTTCTCTCCATCTATCCATGCACTTGTGTCCCTGGCGGACCTTTGTGTTTGGGGGCCTGTTCAGGGAAAACTGGAGTTGTACTGCTCTGCTGTGATACAAGTCCCCCCCTGCAAGTTCAATAAGCTCTTTGTTTTCTGTATTAATGCTTCAGTGGAGTTCAAGTGCCCTCTCTACTCTGACTCCCAAGCAACTTTTAGACTCTTTCACTTTTATTGTGACCTGCCAAACCCACTGGGCCCAGAATATTTGTCACAGACTCATTTTAATAGATTTGTGTTCAAGGCAACGTTTAATCAAAGTAACCCAAAGAAGTCCATACAAAATTCCTTACAGTTTTTAAATAAGTTTACCAACCAGTATTTAAAATGAAATGGTAATAATGTCAAACTTGGCCGATTTCAATTTGATTTATTTAATTTACGCTATTTATCCCTGAAGGTTTCCGCAGACCTCTAGCACACTTCTAACCTTTTACAAACTCCTGGTCCTCAAAATAAGTATAGAGATAAAATAAAGTCCTTCCACTGATTATGCACACTTTGTTAACAATCTTTGACGAAAGCAGCTTGCAGTGCGCAACAACGTACCCCACCTTCCTGCCTGATGGGAAGCCCCCTGCTGCGAACATATTGAATGCTCATGTACTGTCATACAAAGATGCCGGGTTACAGAAGTTATAATAGTCTAGATGCTCATAAATAAGTCATCATTTCCTATCAGCTCAGACTCAAGCTTACAAATGTCTGGAGTCACAAACATACAGTAGAAAAGACACTTAATTTTAGCTTATATTCTTCTGTGAAAAGCAAAAATGTGCATTTTTGAGAAATGCACCTGGTTTATGCTATGCATATAATAGACGTGAGCAAGAACTGGGGCTTTCAAACTCCACATTGACACAAATAGAACCTTACAGTACCATGAAAGTGGTACATATGATTTATGTTTGAGGAATGGTCATTCTCTCCATTTCGTTCCCAAAATAGTTTGACAAATGTTCCCTTTAGGTGTAAAACTGTTTTTTTCAGGGATGACAAAGGATCTACAGATCTTTGTCTTCTGAAATTGCATGACAAATGGAGTGAGGTATTGAGTGGTACTGGGAAACAGATTTGACCAAGTTGGCCTAGCTGAGACCTGCAATGAAATGTTGTTGTAAATGAAACTGTTACAGGTGTAAGTTTAAGTGAAGGTTTAGTAAATCAGAACCAGTTGTTAAAGGCTATGGCTGGTTCAAAAAGTCCTTGTTGTGGAGTGGCTTTCTGCTTTATTTTGCGTAGGTAAATTAATTCTCGCACATACACTCATGCTTTATAAATGAGACCTGGTTTGTAGTCAGTGTCAGTTACCCGCGATCTACATCAGAGTGGAGGTTGATATGGCGACCGCGTGAGCGCATGGACCAAGTATGTGTGCTTGTGTGTCTTCCAGGTGCTTCACTCACCTAATGGAGTGATCTTAAGCTGCGGGGAATCTGATGCTTTAGCTAGTCTTTTGTCTGGAAAAGCAGCAGATTATCCTAAAATAAAGGATGTGGCTGAATCTCACAAAGAAAATCAGGTCACACTTTATCCCCAAATCAAAAATAAGTGTATTTTTCCTTTCTTTTTTTTTGTTTTTTGTATTCAAGACAGTTAAGCACAAACTGTCCCTCAAATTGTCATTTCAACAATGTGAAAATATTCCTGTCTGACAAAAGGATTTTATTATTATTATTATTATTACATTTATATTTATGCATTTGTAGATGCTTTTATCCAAAGGGACTGTGCATTCACCTATTACATATTATTATGTTATCATATTATCAAAATCAGCACCTTTTAAATAAACAGTTTACTACCATTGTGTATAAATGATAATACTGAATACAATGTGATAATGATTCAATTTCATTTTTTTTCGTCATATTTAAAATATTTTTTAAAATTAGAAAAATACAAATACAAATTTTTACATAGTGTCTCCCTATGCTTTACTATTAATTTGATGGAAAATGTCTTCATTTTTTTTATTTCTTTATATTTTGTAGTGACCTTCTGAATGTAATCCTAGAGTTTATTAAATATGTACTGTATGTGGTCACAGACAGTAGGTAATCTGTTTTTGTTCGGCTCAGCTTCATCAGATATTGCCTGTTAAGCTTTTATGTCTCCACTTCATTCTGTCCCATTTTCATCTATCCCACGATTCCCCAGTCTCCCCAATGTTTGCTGCTTTACCACTAACCAATGCTAACCAGTGTTTTTCTTATCTTTCTCCTTCCTCTTTGCCTCCTGAAGAGCATAGAATGATAAGTGCAGGTAAGCACAGCTTTGAGTAACTTCTTGAATCCTTAATCTCTGGCTTGCTTAGATGTTTTACGTAAATCCACTCTTTACTGCTCTGCAGAGCCTGAAACTTATCTAAGGCTCTATCATCAGGATGAACAGCCAAGGATGTGTTTTTGAATTTGTGTTTGCATTCCATGATGATTTGGAATCATTCCTCCCACCCAGCATTGTTGTCACCCGTATTAAGCGAATGCTGTTATCCGCCGCTGTCCTATCTGAGGGAAAAGGCCAGGATAGAGAGCCTCTTTGAGTAGGTGGCTTGTGAGGAATCTAAAAGCCTGAGAAGAATGAGCAGGGCCTCTTTTTTTTTCAGCTGTGCCAGGCTTTAATTGAAAATGGCGGTAATGAGTGTGTGAAAGATCAATGTGGTCTCCGCAAGCACAATCTGCAGCCAAACCCCTGGAGTGTGGTTAAAAGATGGAGGGACCTTCGCCGTTCACCCTCTGCACTTATAGTCTCCACTTTAGTAAACGGGAACAGGGGATTTTTTCTCTCCCAGGAGACTGAATGAGAAGAATCAATGAGTGTGTACCATGTCCGAAAGTCAAAAAAGAAGCGAGGGTTGAAAAGGACTGGACTGCTGTTCTAGGAGAGAGAAGTTATTCAGTGAAACACAATAGATGCTCCATAGGGCCTTGCACTTTTTCTTTTTAGGAAAGCTACATCTGAAACAGAGTAATGTGGGACAGATATAGCCGGGCTCCTGGATACCACTGTTGGTTTTTTCCATTAAACAGTTAACAGTTTTCAGACGGCCTTGTCATAGTGGCATGTTAATATGGCCAGTTTATAAAAAGATTATTACATTATATTTCAGTTAATCAGATATTATTCATGAATATATATATAATAAATATATATATATTTAATAAAAGTGATTTTTCCGGTGAAGTATTTTTTGTATATTTTGAAGTATATTTTGAAGTATGTATTTGAATTTGTGTTGTGTTCTAGTGTTCAAGGAAATGTGTGTAAACTTGGAAAATATACTGGTAATTTATTACCAGGAGATTCATAGTTATTCTACAGATTTTTTTATTTATTTTTATTATTATTTTGCATACATTTTTCTTCAGTTTGGCATAAAGTACAATGATTAAGATATATTTTTACATTTATTCTAAATGTAGTTTTGATATCATAAATATATTATCTATATAGGTGGGATTTAAAAAATATATCTGTATATATTTTTCCATTCTCTATATGGCGAAATTTAATTATTGAAGCTCAACATATTAAATGCTGTATTGTTAATTTTCATTAAAGTTGATATAACTTTAATGAAAGGCGATATACAAATTGTTTTTTATCTATATATTATTTAAGAGTTTAGATTATTCCAAAGCTATAATTTTTATATCTTAATACAAACTTCCTGGATTACTATTACATGCAGGAACAAATATGTATTTAAAATACACAGAAATAACAGATAATAGTACTTTTTAAATTAATTTTCACAAATAAGCGCAGTGCTATGGAAGAGTTTTTTCCTTAGGCATATTGTTAAAATCATAAGACATCATCTGTTAGGATTTAATTGTTAAGATCATTCCTCCATTAAGCTGTGCTGAAAGTGATTTTCGTCTTTGTCTCCCTCATATATATGCTCTTGTGCATCCCCTGAGCTGACTTCGTGAACTCTTTGAGGTACCTGTACTTTGTTAACATCTTAATTTATGTGCAAATAGTCTGCTCTCACCCTGTTATCTTAATAAACTCAGCAGTGTCCAGTTTATAAGTCACAGAGACAGATTTCATTTGGCATTGTAAGTGTGGGTTAGGGTGATTGAGTCTGTGCATGTACGTGTGGTGCCCCGTATGGTGGCAGCTGTTGCCTGGAGAGCTCATTAACTGCAGAGATGTGACTTCTTCCTTTCATTACAGATATGCAAACACATAAACAACCACCTGCTGGGAGCAGCCCTGGTGATGGTGCACCTACACACACACACACACACACACACACACACACGTATCTCAGCCACAGGCATGCTAGTGAATTACTGTTAGTTCTACAATACAACAGCCTGAATTCTCATCATTATCTGCTAGTAGCTCTTTTGTTTACTGGCTGTGATTGCTGCTTCACACATCCCATAATCCTCTAGGAGATGAAGAGACATTGTTATTAAGATTTTACTCTGAACACAGCAAAGTTTTCATTGTTCTTCAGCAGCGGACTGGCTAAAATATATTTAGTGATGGTTTATTTTTATAATTTAAATGATAAATTAAAAATGTAACAGTAATAATAAAAATGCTGATTATTATTACTATCATTATCCTTGAAATTATACCAAATTTAACAAATCAATACATTTATATACTGGTATTGTTTACTCAAATTGAAAAGTGGCATTTATTTTAGTTACCGTTTTATAAAATATAGTGTTGGAGTGATTTTACTAGTTATAAAGCTTCACTTTTTCCCTAACAGCATCCATTACCCAAGGCTGTAGTGCACAACCTCAAGTGGCTTTTTTTCTTTATTTTATCAAGCTAACCATACAAAACCTCAGAGTGTAGCGAGTCAGTGACGGAGCTCCTGAGGTTCGATGAGGCTGTTTGTTAACTAGCTCTCTGAGGTGTGAAAAACCCTGCCCCATTTCTTTTGATGGCTTTTCTGGTAGATTATAAATACCCCCCTCCCAACATCTGATGTGCTCTTTCTTCTTCTTCTTCTTCCAACTATCAGCCTACATTTTAATGTCGCACACTGAACCTCACCTAGTCTTTTGTTGCAGCCAAATGAGAAATCCTTTTTTCCAAAGCCACAAATTTGCTGACTGGACCGACAGGTCCCTTTGTAGTAATCCCCCATGTTTTTCCATCCCTCCTTCATTGCTGAGCAGCCATTCAGTCATTTCTAAGAAGCCCCATTAAAAATGCATGCGTGCTTTGTCGACAGGGCCTACATTAGATTGAATGAGTTCCTCAGGTGGGAGAGGAAGCCATGTACAGAACAACATCGGATTCATTGTGCTCGTTATCTCATAGCGAGAACGGCGATAATATGTTTAGTGTGATCTCGGGCACCTGGGAGATTGCAATTATGCAGTAGTGAGGAGTGAGTCCCGTCGAGTGGCACTTGGGCTTTGGCGCAGCCGGTAGCTAAATGTTTAGATTCATTAGCATATATCGGAATGACTGATGCTGTTTTCACTGATTCACTTGGCACCAAATCTCACTAAACAAACGGATGTGTTCGGGAGTTCCTGCTGAATGCAGATTTAGTTAATTATCATGTTCTGAGTTGTAGTTCATTTTATTTTTCATATTTGAAATTGTTTTGACAAAGGGTTAGGTTTGTTTGAGAGACTGAAAGACAACCAGCACGTTTGCATGGTCTCTTTTTTCCAGTATCTACTATGGTCTTCTTCATCCGGTCTGTCATGGCTTTTCTTTTTCCTCCCATGAATCACCCTCCCATGTTAAAGGGATAGTTAATCTAAAAGTGAAAAATTCTGTCAAAAATTTGCTCATCCTCGTGTCATTTAGTATGATATTCTGTGGAACATAAAAGCAGATATTTTGCAGAATGTTCACAATGTTCTTTTCTGTACATTGACAGCAAAAGGTGACCAGATGTAGTAAGCCATGTAACTTTTATCTACTTTTTGGTGGTGATTTTTGTCTTCTTTGTTTTTCTATTCGGAGCCTCGAAATCCTTGGCTAGTATTCACAAAATTAGCATCACAGCATCTATGTTCATATAGTTTTGAATTTTTTATTGTTTTTATTTTCTAATGACTTAACATTTTGTTTGTTTTAACTGTGATTTTTAATTTTAGCTCAATTTTAGTTTTTTTTTTTTTTTTTTCATCTGGAGGCACTTTCGTGTTTAATACATACAGGTTGATTTTATTTATTATTAATTTTTATTTTTTTTATGTTTTAGAATTATACCACTTATATCAAAATATACACACACACACACACACACACAAATATTGTATTATTTTTACCACAATAATTAATAATATTTTTCATTTATCTATCATTATAGTTTTCACTGTAAATAATAAACCTAAAACAGGTTTGAAATGACATTAGGGTGAGTATATAATAATGGTATAGAATAATGGCTCAAAAGTCTCTCTGAAATAACACTTCAGCCTATAGCTGGGCCCTGTAGATGTCTCGAGATCAGCTGTCATTGCATGTTTACTGCATATCAGTTAGAACTGTGCTGCGTGTTGTACTGAACGGGATCCCAGCGGCCCAGTATCTGTGTATAGAACCTGTCGCATACTCACCGCATGCTTTAATTGGCTGTTTGCTATTGAATGCACAATTGTTGAAAGCCTCTAGATGTGTGTGTGTGTGTGTGTGTGTGTGTGAGTGTGTACTGTTGTATGTGGTTTATTAGGTCATAAGAGTAATACCAAATCTAGATTGTACTTGTATATGTTGGTAAAAAAATGGAAAACCATAGAACAGTTTGGGATGTATGTGAGGTTCTACTTTAAGTTGACATGCCAGGACTTTCCATCCACACAGATGATGGTGATCATAGCCTGGAAAGAGGATGTGTGTAACATTATATGTGTAGATCCACATAAAAGATTGTAACAAAATATGCCTTTAGAGATCAGAAAAATATTCAGTATGAATGCTGCTGAGCTTTTTATTTGCCTGTTATATAATGATGCTTTCCAGCTATTGCATTTTCTGCATTATCATTACCACCTGCTGAATTACAAGCAGACAAACAAATGGAAGTTTTATAGCAGTTGTTGTCGTGGCTTGTTTAATTGGCTGAGGGCCATGGCTCATCCGTGAGGAACAGCTTGCACTGAGCAGCAGCTCCTCCTGGGGCAGCAGAGGAACGTTTAGCAGCTTACTATCTGTGAGTGTTTAGCCAAGTCTGTCTCTGTTCTTAGTGTAGTGTGCAATACAAACATCCTACTGGCCTTAGAAGCCTCTGCCTGTTCCACATCATGGGTTTTCTTTTGTGAAGACCTCAAGGCTTGTTTTAGCAGGAGCTTAACCATAATAGTCTGTTTTATCGTCTGTGTTTAATGTTCACTCTTGGTAATTACTGTTGTTTTGATCTCCAGGGTGAGTCACTGAGGGTAGTGATGAAAACTAATAGGATCTTGTATGCTTTGAAAGGCATGAGGGTTTCTGCCCTACAAAAGCAAATGAGTAAAATGTGACTGAGCTTTAGTTGTAATACTAATAATAAGAACTATTATTATTGTGGTTGTGTTAAACCTGTAAAAAAAATGTATGTGACGTTTATTATTGTTATTGTTCTTATTAATTTTTATTATGCCATGTGATGCTAATTACAATAACAAAATTTACTTTTTACAACATCATTATTATTATTCCAAAATTATTATTTAATTTTATATATATGTTTAATTTTCTCAATCTCTGAACATTATTGTATAGTTACCGTGTTTGTCTTTGACTCTGTATAGAGCTCAGACAAAACGTTGTGCTTTAGGAATGAATTCAGCCACATATTCCTCATTCCTGGTCATCAGAATTCCAAAACTGTCTGCATTATGATGACTTATTGGTATTTATGTTCACCACAAAGCCTTTTGAGACCTCAGCAACCTGCCTCTTCTTGTTAGGAGCCACCACAGCTCTCTCTGGTTACATACACATTTGATTAGACTTAGCCGTGATTGATAACTGAAGGAGACAGACCGTGTTATTAACACCCATAAACAAATATAAGACAAAGAGATACAGGAAAATGTTCAGGGTAGCAGGTAGCTGTTTTTCATGTTGACAGGTGTGGAGGAAATTAGCCAGAATGGCCCTTACCTTTGCAAAATTTTCACAGAGCACGTATTGCCATCTGGTGGCCACTGAAGGGATTGCTTCTCGTGCATGCGCACCATTTACAGTCACGCTCTCCACCAGTGTTGCCAAGTCCACGGTTTCCAGAATTTGGTTAGTTTAACAATGTTGCTGCGGGTTGCTTTTCATTTCCGCGGGAGGACTTTGTTGCGAAAACTTGGCAACCCTGCCCTCCACCTTGCCATGAAGCAAGCGAAATCAGAGAACAGACAACAGCTCAGATTTTATTGCAAGATGCATTATTAAACTGAATCCTTTATTATTGTTGACATTGATATGTTTTTTGACAGATATTCCCGAGTGGCATATGAGAAAGTAGGCAATGTTCCTAGTAATACAGCAAAATATTACTTAAAAAATGCTAAAATATGTAAGATGTTGTTAGAAATCTTGTTTATTTGTAACAGATCAGATGTGTTTGGTGGATTATGTGTGGTTGTTTGAGGTTGGAAAGCATTGATGGCATTGATGTGAAAATAGTGTACATAGTTTGTACTAGTCAACTAATCGTAGTTTGTTTGAGTGTAGTATTTTCTTTTTCTGTGATGTTATAGTTATTGTTTTCCATGAGGGAAACTGTATTTTCAGGCTTATCCACAAGAGGGCGCAGCAACACCAACATCTATATTCACTGCTTATTAGCAGCTGTATTGATTTCATGGCTGTTTTAGGTACATAACAACGAGATCCTAAGTCCTGTGGAGGTCAACCTACAGATCTCTCTTGCACATCATAATCTATGCTCCAACCCACACTCTTAGAGAGATAATTACGTAGATAGATAACTGAATGCAATTGCTTTATGTAGCAAATGCCCCATTGATTTCATGTCTCTTTACGGTTGACAGACAACAATACCATACACGGCAGCCGCTGTTAGCGGATAAGGTTGATTGTGTTGAGCGGATGATGAGCAATGACCCTAGAGGTCACCGTGTCTGAAATGTGAAGATGAGCTCAGTCACAGTAAAAGACTGTTTAACATTCAGGCAAGGGGCTCGAGGTTCACCCCCACCCGGTTTGGTGTTAAGTGGGGGGTCCATCTGTTGTGCAGACATCTATGATCCCTAGTGCTGTACATTAATAGAAAATCCTGGCTCCTGTCCATAATTTACCTCCATTATTTCTTTCCACCCTCCCTCTACTCTCATATCTGCTCCCCTGCTTTAATGCACACATCGCCAGCATTTCCTCTGATGTGTGAGGGGAGGCTCCAGGGGGTCTGCTCAAATGGGGCTGAGGTCTCCATTAGGCTGCCTGACGGAGCCAGTCTTTCAGCAGCAGACAGGCGTGAGGGAATTGCTCACCCTGACCCTGATCCACCTGCCCCCCGCCACCAGTCCATCACCACAAAAACAACACCCAGTTCCCCCCTTCAGCCTAGCTACAAAAGACAGGGTAAAAGATGCACCCAGCAAACACATTCATTGTATTCATTGTAATAACAACAGTTAAATATGACAGTTTCATTATTATTATTTTTTTGTAGTAAAAAAAAAAAAAATGGTTTACTACAAAAACCAAACCGGGCCAGTTTTTATTTTATTTTTAATTTTTTTGTGGTAAAAATAATGTTTTGAAATAATGTTCAAATCAATAGTTTGTTGTGTAGCTTTTGTTTTGAGGCTATTTTAAGGATTTTGTTTGCTGGTTTGTTTTACAGTCTTTTTATTCAGTTGTATAATATGATGATGCTTATGCATTTTTTAATCATGTTGCTATTTGGTTCTGATCATTTTTGCTACAGTATATATTTTGCACATCATATTTTGTTACATTTAATTGAATGTGTGGTTTCTAGAACCTAAAAATATTGTTCTGCAGTGTAACCTAACATCACCCAAAGCGTAACACTGAGAAATGAGTTTTCTGCTGCAGAGCGTAGACAGCTGGGTCAAAGCTCTTCAGATTACACATTCTGTTTCTATTGTGCGGCCGCTGTTAGGCAGTATTTCAATGAGTATGACTAATACTGAGGCTGCTCTTATTTTACCCACATTTCTTTGGAGACGCTGTAAATGTGTGAAAGATATCATCACTTCACAATTGCAGCATTTAAAAGAAGGAGCCCTGCCGTGAGGAAGCATACTGTAAAAATAGGAGAGGCATGTGGAGTTGCTGCTTAAGGATCCCGTTAGTTACCCCCCCACACCCCCCCCCCGCTTACACTTCATAATCTCAGTCAGCGTTTTGACACTGATTAATTCTGCTGTTGACACATTTCTGGCTGTCATGCTGACTTACCCATCATAGTTGTTAATGCTAGCACTCTTGTATGTGTCAAAACGGAAAATGAATGGGAAGCGTGACAGATATGAATAGTGATACGCTTGAATCACTTGCTCTATTGGAATTAGCCTTATACATATTCCTCATTCATGCTAGCCCTATACATACATATCCCTCACGGCTCACGCCATTCCATAAATTTTTTTCCCTTTGTTAAACACACACACACACACACACACACACACACACACACACACATACACACACAGACACACAAATTTCTTGTTCTAGATGCCATTTCACTTGGATATATGTCACAGTTAGGTAAAAGAAAGATACATATGCATACATATGGGAAACATTATAATCGCAATGGTAACAAAAAGCAAGTTTCAAATTGAGAATCTAGGCTGCAGCCTTGTTCATTGTGTAAATTATTAGAGCAATCTGTGATTTCACAGCCTGTACAGAAGTGCACATAATCCAGCATGCTAATATTATATTATGGCTAAAACAATGGCAATTATAGACAATAAACAAAAGCTGTTTGTTTGGAAAATCACTTTTTGGCTTTTTTATTATTTTGAATGGAACGTGAAATCTGCCCATTCTGCATCTCAATTTATTCAGGCAAATTCTCCTATTATCATACAAATCAAGTCCTAATCCATTGGGAAACAAATAGGTTAAATTGTTTTGGCGTTTTAATTATTATTATTAAGTTTTATATATAGCTACTGCCCCTCACAGCATGCAGTATTAAAAATCGAGGGTGAAAAAATGAGTATATCTGGCTAATTGATAAGAAAAGTGTGCAAAAAATAAACTATTAGCATTCCAACAAAAAGCTCAGAACTGAATAAGAGGGCTTCGCTCTTAATTTATCCATCACTTAATTTCATATGTAATTATTTAAGAATGAATTATAACAAAGCAATCCTGTTATCACACTCTCTCATTAATTATGTACACTCCAGGCTAAACAGTTACGTGCACTCACCACATACTGTTCTGTTCCTGCAGTGAGAATAATAAAAAGAGCCTTTCGGGGTGGTTATGACACGCTGGACTCACAAGACGGAGGGAAATAGAGGATGAGGAAGACTGAATTCAACAGGATATCCATTAAGAGGCTGTTGTGATATGCATTTAGGAGTGGGGACTGATGGAGTTAATTGGTACTTCTGAATGTGCTGTCAGACAGAGCTGTAATTGGCTTCCTAAGTATGGAGCTGAGCTGAAGGGCGAGGCGGGTGGGCTGCTGGGTGGGCATTTAACACTGCACTGCCCCTCTGAGGGCTTGAGAGAAAAGAGCTTCATCAGCATAACACATTAAACATTTACACTAACCCATAAACACTGGCTGACCTCATTACTGCTATCAGTACCAGCAAGTCCTGAACACACAGCGGCATCATCACCATCTGGGTGCGATGGTGGGCGGCAGGCAAAGATGAGCTGGCCTCTGGATGATTAGGGGCATCGCGGTCGTTTTCATCAGTGCTTCCTCTACAATGAGACTACTCGACTTTCCTCACCAAGCAGAATCTCTTTAGTCTCAAGGGGCCCACTTTTAGTAAAAAAATATATAAATAAATAAATATATATATATGTATGTATATATATATATATATATATATATATATATATATATATATATATATATATATATATATATATATATATATATATACAGTGGTGGAGGAAGTACTTAAGTTTAGTACTTAAGTAAAAGTACAACTACCCTGCAAAATATATACTTAAGTAAAAGTATAATTACTACATCAACATCTTACTTAAGTAAAAGTCATAAGTACATACTTTTAAATTTACTTTAAAGTATTTTTTTAAAAGTACAATCAGTTGTCTCAATGTCTGGGCTGTTCAATTGTAACAATCACAAACAATATCTATTGTGTACTGGAAAGAGTTGTTGTGCAATACTGACACTGTAAAAATCTGGTTATTTACTAATTACTCATTAAATAATAATTAGGCTAAGCCAATTATGACGTACAATTTATTTTATTATGACATACAATTTATTTTATTTTTACTATACTATTAAGAGCAGTAAAAAAAACTCAAAAGTACACAGGTGAGTGTTATTCTGAACACTTTAATCAAATTTGTATGACCAGTTTATTCTGCACAATATTATTCTGCTCAATATTACATTTATTTCTGTATTTTTGATCAAATAAATGCAGGCTTGATAAGAAGAAGAAACTTGTGTCAAAAACATTAAAAATAGTAATGTTTCCAAACTTTTGGCCTGTACTGTATGTATATATATATATATATATATAATATCATGATATTGACGAAAAACCACTGTCATAGTTCAAAATTGTTCACAATCGAATCAAACCAAGATATAGTTTTGCCTGCATGCTTACTTGTGAATGTCAAATAAATACCCAATGTTGTATGGTAAAGAAGCTAGGAGCCGACGACGTATAAATAGTTTGAACATTTTTTCATCGAGTCAAAACAAACAGCTATTTTAGCCAACTACGAATGTACAGATATAGCAGTAGTTTGCTCATCTCCAAAAATGTAACGTACTAGCAAGCTATCGTCCCTGCTGTGCTAATAACCAGCTAAAGAAGTTGCCCTGTTAGGGTAACAGTTACCACTAACTTACGTCAAACAAATATTATAATATCTTCGATTTACATCAGTTCCGCTTGTGTTGTTTCAAAACACGCGCTGAGCGCGTGAGTTCTTTGGCCAATCAGATCTCCGATCTGTTTCAACGTGCATTGGCCAGCAACGCCAAAACGTCAGTCGACCAAAAAAATTTTTATGCAAGATTCGGAAGGATGTAACGACACGCATTTTAATAATGTAGTGGAGTAGAAAGTACAGATAATTGCTGAAAAATCTACTTGAGTAAAAGTATAAGTATGCATTATTTTTTTTACTTAAGTAAAGTATAGATACGTAAAAATTTACTTAAGTACAGTAACGAAGTACAAATACTTCATTACATTCCACCACTGTATATATATATATATATATATATATATATATATATATATATATATATATATATATATATATATATGGTAACACTTGGTAACACTTTAGTATAGGGTCCAATTCACACTAATGCTTATTAGCATGCCTATTATTAACATATTGGCTGTATTTCAGTGCTTATAAAGTACATATAATGCATGACATCCATAATCCTACCCAATACCCTAAAATTAACAACTACCTTGTAAACTATTAATAAGCAGCAAATAAGGAGTCAATTGAGGCAAAAGTCATAGTTAATGGTTAGTTAATAGTGAGAATTGGACCCTAAAATAAAGTGTGACCATATATATATATATATATATATATATATACTGTATGCAAAAACAGAAAGAGAAAAGTAAAGAAAAAAACATTCACATTATTCAACTTTTTGAGTTAAAAACAGAATCAGAACCCTAAAGCATTATAAATAAGTTTGGGTAAACTGAAGCTAGTGTGAAATAAGCCATCTGTGACCTGATGAATTTTATATTTGTGCATCAAATTGTGACATTGCTGTGCAACCGTAAAATAATACATACAGTGTGTATGTCATGTGTATGTATGTATTGGCCACAAATGAAACATCAAAACATCATAGTTTCCACAATAATCAGATCAGATCTTTGGTGGTCTCAAAAATAAGCATCACAGAAATATCAAATATATATAAGGGGAAAAATGACTTAAGGCCCGTATGCCGATAACACATGGATGAGATTTCCGCACCCAATCACATTGAACCTCATTGCAGAGTGTCACTTTGTATCTTGTGTTAACAAGGATTAGCATGTGTCCGGTTCTTTGTCATTCTGAGGTATTTAGAACAGGTCAGTTCATCTACAGGGTAATTCGTTTTTTTGGGATGAGGCAGAACGAAGCGCCGGAACTGATATGAAAGCGAGGAAAATGAAAATGGGGGTCACTGCAAAATACAGAGCAAAAAAAAAAAAAAAAAAAGTCAAGATGGAGAGAAAAAAATCAGACAAAGAGGAAATGAGAGAAGGTGGTAGTTTTTCTCCCACAGTCCATCATGGTCTGCTAATGTATGAATGGTGCGATGAAAATTGATTTCCAAGTGAATTATTCCAGGCTCTCAGCCTTTTATAAGACAATAACCTTTACTAAAGTGCCACTTTCTTGGCTAAGATGAGTTCACTTGTTCATTTCACTACGCATTTTCTTTATTTCCTCCTTTCTTCCTTTTAAATTCCACTCTCTGACGGAGTCACTAAATACAACTAGCAATTGTAGACAGACTGTTTTGATCGATAGCTGTGTAAATGATACTAGAGTGAAAGGAGGATTATGAAATATGAGGAACATTTGATTGTGGGATGAAGGAAAAGAGGGCGACTATTTTCTAAGAGAATGAGTTGTTGTGGGCAGGTGGTAGACTGAGCGTCAGGTCAACATGTTGATCCACGCATTTGGCCAACAGACGGGTCAGAGACACTCCGCGGTGGTCTCCCAGTTGTCCGTCCTCTGGCTGGAATGCCGGTGCTTCATCACTGTCAGACTCGGCTTGGTATTTTGACCTGGTGATGGTAAATTTGGCCCCTGAAATGTGCCGCTGTGTGTGTGCTTTGTCTCGTGTTCATGTGGGCATGTTGGCTCCAACCCCTGGTTCTCCCTCCCTTCTTTTAAGCCCAGCAGGGGATTGGTTTTGGTTGGGTCACTGCCTGGCTACAGATGCATTCTGGCTGGTGTCCACAGTCTGTGGTCAGCGGTCATCGTGCACAATGGAGACGGACCGTCCCCTGTGGGTGTCAGACGGAAACATACACATGGATCCGACCAGCTGGGCTGATGGCTTGCGGGGCACAGTTTCTTTCTGGACTTTTTCTCTCAGTCCCCCTCGTTTCTTTTAAGTTATCCGTCAGTCTCTTTCAAATCTAGTTTGGGTTTCAATTATTTGTAATTTCACCCTTCTGTTCCTCACTCTGCCTCGCTTTGCTGTCTGATTCTCCTCTTCTTCTCTCCCCACTCTCTCAGGATTGTATTTTTTTTGTCTGTCTGTTTTGTTCTTCCACTCCACTCTTTTGATCTCGTCTTCACCTAGCACACATTCCCAGCTGTCTCTGCTTCTGTCCAACCCAAGTGTGATTTTTACCATCGGCTCACTGGCATACAGATGTCCCCTCACAACTATGAGCCAAGATATTAATGGTTTGTACACTGCATTGAAGCTGCAAGGTTTGCAGTACACAGCTAATTACATTAATTCCATGTACAGTCAGATTGGAAAGTTACCAAAGTCTTCAGCTACAACCTCTGATAGTGCAGTAAGGATGCTAAATCAATACCAACAGAGAATAAAATGTGTGGAATATCCAAATATATTCTTCAAATATTCCAGAACACAATCATCTTGCAATTAAGCTGCAAAATAACAACTTTTGACTGACTTTAGAAACACAATTGTGAGTACTGGCTAGAATGAACACTATATAACTGTATATCAAAATGGATTCCCATGTTTTTCTTCCCATATACATTTTTATTTTCCTCTGGCTTTATATGTGTGCCGTATTTGAGGGCCAGTGTTATCAGCAGCATATAGAGTGCTTGTCGACCCCAAAAGCTTATTGAGTACATGGAAAATGGACCTGCAATTCGCTACCAGTGTGAAAGAGTCCCTAGGGATGTTTTAAGATTGTGTTCAATGTAAATAGGTCTTCCTAGTTGGCAAGCCATCTTACACTGCTGTGGTATAAAAATTGGATACAGGGTCGTGTTGCATATAGAGCTCCAGAGAAAACCCAAGGCTACCGGACACCTCTAACTCACCCTTACGTAATGAGTGTAATGATCTTCTTCAATGTGCAGTTGATCGATAGCCCTCTTTTCTTGTGTTTTTTTATTTTATTTTATTTTTATCCAAGTCATCCATGTGATCAGCACATAATTCTATTTCTCGGACCCTCAGAGATTGTGTCACAAACAACCTCGGAATGTATGAGATCATCCAGTGTTCCATGTGTGTGACAGTGGATCAATTGGAAGAATGTGAAATGGCAACAGCCCTCCAGAACACTGGAACATGAAGCCAATTTGTTGCCTGGTGAGGGAAGTCACATGACCCCTGCACTATCCTGAGGGAGTTGGGGGTGGGTGGTACTTGTGTCAGATAGCCATTGTAGGAATGATTGTGAGAAGGGGTGTTTGGGGGGGGTTGGGGGGGTCTTGAGTATCCTCAATCCCACAAGGAAGCAGTCCCACATTCACAATGTTCCCTCTAATCAGAAAATGCAATGAAGTCATCACACAGGAGAGCATCAGAAGTAATTTGGAGGATATAGGCAAGGCTGTGCAGCCATATTGGTGAATGGATGCCTGGGAAGGGGCTGTGTTGCTGCTGCTGACCCATGGCCCCTGAGTTGCTCATTAAAACAGGTCTGCACTTCCTTTGAACACATTGGACAGTTCGGAGAAGGCAAAATTTACTCGCTTGCACAAACAAAACCTGTTTTTTTTTTTTTATATCAGAACATTGACGGAACGTACACGCTATCTAAAAGAAAGCTGTTTGCAGAGCATGACATCAGGCTATTGTGAGGCAGAGCTTAGCAGTTGGCCAGTTTATAAAGTCCTCCCACATCTGCATGATGCTGTGAGTCAATTAAAGGGGTGTAAGAAATTATTGATACACGTGAGAATCGTGATACTGTAATGATGCTCAAAAACTGAATATCGAAATTTAAAAAATAATGATAAAATCATACTAGATTCATGGCAGTTTTGAGTTTATTTCCCGACAGCTAGATGGCAGTCTTCATCTCTGAACAAACCCTGAGTGACAGGAAATACTAGCATTAGAGCACGCCACTAATGTTAGCGTTAATGTAGTTCGCTGCTAGTTATAGCGGATGAAAGAATTGTTCCAGTTCATGTTTTGGTGTACAAAGGTGAAGTGTGCCTTCATTTGGGGTTTTGTGGTAACGTCCGTTAGACTGTGGTGCTGGTGCTGCCTCGGTATCGCTGGTCGCCGCGTCCCATGTGAGGATCCCCATCTTGCCCCCCGGCTGCAGCTTTCTCTAATTTTGGGGGCGTTTTGTGCAGTTGGGGAGTTGCGGTTTCGGCGATTCCTCGCGGAACATAAATACAAACTGAAAAACCTGTGAAATCCAAGTGGGAAAGGTTCAACATCTGTATTTATTTTATTGTTTTAGAATCGTTTTGTTTTCTTTAGGAATCCTGTTAGCACTTTATTTTTCAATGATATTAAGCAGATTTTTAAGCAGATATTAAGCAGATTTTTTGTTCATATCAAAATGTTATGACATTGTATTTCACAATTGTAAACTTCAACTGTGAACGTTAATGCAGATCCCAAATGCAGATCCCAGTGTGTTCAGGTTAATTTTTTTTATTTATTTTTTTTATTCGTTGCTAAGGTTTGCATATGGTGGTGTGTTCTTAATGACAGCTTTCCTTACAATATATTCTATTCCTAAAATAAGAAATATCCCAATATATCGCCTTGCTTACAGTATCGCAACATAACGTATCACAGCTCCGGTATCGTGATATGTATCGTATCACCAGATCCTTTGCAATACACAGCCCTAGTCAATTATTACTAATTGTGCTAATAATATTAATTTAGACCTGAGATGCATATTTAAAAGTATATTTATAATATTATTTCATATTGTACAGTATTATAATGCAGAAATTCACTTATAACATGAGTCATTTGAGTTTTTTGTATTTTTTTATGAACATAACAGTATTATAAAAGGTATA
This sequence comes from Carassius gibelio, assembly GCF_023724105.1. Classification (NCBI taxonomy): domain Eukaryota; kingdom Metazoa; phylum Chordata; class Actinopteri; order Cypriniformes; family Cyprinidae; genus Carassius; species Carassius gibelio. The sequence goes on from NC_068393.1 coordinate 14,524,336, forward strand.
TTACTATAGTAATAATAAATGTAAAAAATATATATACTGTGTGGAGTAAAGCTTGTTAAAAAGCTATAGTGATGCCTGACCGGTGTGTGAATCAGTTAGTTTTTAATTCATGGCTTTTAATGAATCATCTAAACCTGTTGAAATATCGGGCCTTTAGTGAATCACGGAATGATTCAAAATGTACTATAGTGTGAAATCACCCTTTGTGTCTTTCCACCAAGCTCCGTGTTTTTCCTTTAGTCAGTTTCTTTTGCAGCATGTTTACGTTTGCTGATTACATGCAGAACAAATGTTTGCATTGGCCAAGTCTGAGGTCATGACCATGCCAGGCGCACAACATTGTTATTTTTCTCTCCTCCATGTCTTCTCTCACTATCTCCCTCTTTCCTCAGGGTTCGGATAGAATCCTTTATCCACGGTTGTTATGGTGGCCGCTCTTTGTTGGTTTGCAGGTGAATAATGGGTGAAGCATCTGTTATGTTTAAATGCACACAGCAATCATTGGCATACCAAAGCTGTGTGGGTGTATTTAGTGTCCCTTTTTTTTTTTCGCGTTGGATCTCATTCTCAGTTGATTGAGTCTGTTGTATTTCATAAAATGGAGAAATAAAAGCTGGAGAGTTGAACACAGCAGCCTGAGCAGGTTTATTTAGCATGCAAGGCTTTTATTAACCGGCAAACACTTCACAAAAAGTCTATACCTAGCTGTAGTTAGTATTTGAAGAGTTCTTGTAGAGAAAAGAAAGGAGTAGGCAGCCAGTCTCAAGGTGAGAAGAATCTACCTTATCTGCCTGTGTTGGGTCTCTCTGACTGCTGACAGATTGTTTCAGCTGATGGCACAACCCCGTTTCCCTTGTCTCTGGAACACCTGTGTCAAAACGACCCTGTGAGCTCTGGCTGTGTGGGCGCACGAGGCCCTGGTGCCGCCAGTGATTCGACGGGAGATTCAATGCTGTTATACTCCTAAAAAAATACACACAGTGCCTGATTGCTGATACACAGCTGCATAAAGCTTCTCTCCACGTTTGACAGTTACTCTCTGAAATCTGTCTGATTGATGTAAGAAGGGATGAAAAGGCTGTTTTGTGGAAGCCGGTTTTGCATGGCTCTTGATTTGAAATATAAATAATTGAAGCTCCTTTTTTCTTCGCGGATGGCTTGCTAGAAATTATGATGTATGCCAATTAAGATTCCCTTCTGCCCTCCAAAATGATCCGGCACATTGGAGAACGAGCCAAAAGATGGAAGAATGAAAGAGTGAAGAGAAAGAGTTCATTACTGTAAATGCAAATCAAATGGTCCTTGCGTATAATAGCTTGTCATTTGATTCATGAGAGAAAAAAACTTTTGTGCGTGTGCATAATTTTGAGCGGAATGTGTTCGAAATGCAGCTATAAAATGGTAGAACATAAGCTGTAGAGGTTATATACAGTAGTATTATTTGGATGTCTTAATGGTAATACTTCATAATAGCTGGTCTCCGTATAGCATGATTTTTATATTTTGCTCAAGCTTGTTAGGCCTCCACAAGGAAATGTAATATTCATAAAAGCAGACTGTAAAATATTCTGCAAACATAAAACTCTGGAGATGTTCTCTCCTCAGTTAAACCCAAAACTTTCTGAAATATTGTAAATGGTTTTAAGAACAGATTGCCCATTGGTAGAGTTTGTGTGTGGATGTTTGTGTGTGAGTGTGTGTGTGTGTGTGTGTGTGGTAACAGCAATCATAATAAGCTGTAGAAGGATAAAAAATGTCCAGATGGGTTGAAGATCCACTCCCTTTGGTCCCCGAACACTTGCTGTTTTGCAGTGGTTGATTCATTGGAATATACTCAGGAGCAGCTGGGTTTTGCCTGTGCTGTATGTGAAACAATTTCCATTTGGTCATCCAATCACTGCGTCCTCTCCACCTCTGCTTAATTTATAGGTAGATGGAAAACAGGCTGAATTTGGCCTCTATTCTGTAGAGGTTAATTGTGTGAGGCGAATCTGTGTGGCTATTGATAGTGGAGGATGAACTGAAAACAAGCATTGTCTCAAGTGTAGATTTGCAGATAAATGGGCTGCGGAGTTGTACTGGAAGTTTCTGAGAAAACTGCAGACCAGGCAGATGTTGGTGAAGGTGCTTGTGTGGAGACAAGCTCTGAACAGCATATCGTAATCTTTTTCATGCATTGAACTACTTAACTGCATGTTTATCTGACTCTTACAAGTATTGGAGCTGCAGAAGTGGTCATCTGTTCTCTAGAGAGTAATGTAGGCGAGTGCTTCTGGTTCATCTAAATTATATTCAGCAGGGGAAAAGCTAATGCCAACAGAGTTTTACCAATTTACCAATTTTTTTTTTTATCACAATATTTAGAACCATAAAGTTTATAATTAATTATAATTCTTATAATAACAGTAATAATAATAATAATAATAATTATTATTATTATTATTATTACAGACTATATAAATAAATATAAATATTACAGGGTATGATGATATATCAGTACTACTGTATATAGGATGTACATATAGGTAAAAATTTGAATTTTAAATATTTTAATTATTTAAAAAAAATTAGTTGACTGGCATAGTTTATATATATAACTGACTGGCATAGTTTATTTATATATATATATATATATATATATATATATATATATATATATATATATATATATAGACAAAATAGTAATGATTTTTATATTTGGCACTTATCGTTTATAGGCTTTATCTGCTTAGTGGTTTTATAATATCAGTGCATATATTGAATATACATATTGGCAGATATTGGATTTTTAAGAATTTTAATTCTTAAAAAAGTAGTTTTAGATACTTCAATTATTTAAAGGAAGTTGTCTTTTTTAATTTTTTTATTTATTAGATCATCCTGTTGAGAAGCACTGCTGTATGTTGTCCTATGTGGACCAAGCTTCCTGTAGTCCTTAAGTTTAGTTCCACAGCTGCTGCTGCCACCTGTATTACCTGCAAGTTCAAACACACAACCCCTGTCTGTCATGGATGCCAGCTCCCATGAAGCCTAGTGTCAAACACAGCCAAAGTCAAGCAAGTCTCCAAAAAACTGTTACTCTCTGCTGGTCGTGCAGTCTCTGTTTTGGCACATTGCTTCAGCAGCCCTTCAAAGAACCCCACCACGGTTCCAGCTCAATTGTCCCCATGAGGACCATTAAATAAAGCATCGTGGGAAATAAAGAACGAATAAAGAGTGGGGAGCTGGAGCATGGCAAGTATTTAATGCTGCAATCATTACTGTAGTTACCATGATGAGAGGGGAAAACAGCATGCTGATGAATGAGTGGTTGTAAATGCTGTTGCTGGTTAGTTCTTCTCCATTAGTACGCAGTGGCTGGCCCGTTCCCAGAGACTCAGCTCCCAGCCCAGGGCAGCTGCACTCCTGCCTGTGTTCAACAGCTTGGTCCCAGAGTGAGGAGCTGTCTGAGTGGGAGGGTAATGAGCTCGTTCCGCCCAGAGATGAATATCCAGCTGTGGGAGAAGAATCGTCCTTGCGCGCACATCTTTGTTTAGGCAGTTGGTTTCGTTGTGGGGAGGGATGCAGTTTGGGAATATGGATATACGTATGATGGTAGATCTCTTTAAAGCTTTACTTTAAAGGGATAGACCATCCAAAAATTAAAATTCTGTTATCATTTACACACCCTACAATTGTTCCAAAGCTGTATGAGTTTCTTTCTTCTGCTGAACACAATAGATAATATTTTGAAGAATGTCAGTTGCCAAACATTTGAGGTAGCCATTGACTTCCATTGTATTTTTTTTCCCCATACTATGTAAGTCAATGGCTAAATGTTAAGTTTAACAGACGAAATAAACTCATAAACATTTGGAACAACTTTGAGGGTGAGTAAATGATGACAGATTTTTCATTTTTGGTGAACTATTCCTTTAAGTGAGAGCTAAATTATGGCAAAGGTGATCTAAATGTAAAAGTAAGGGACATGCACAAATTAATACACATTATTGGCTGATACTGATAAACCAAAACCGTAAATATCTATTATGGAATTTATATATTGTACATCACCAGACAACATAACTAAAAAACCTAATTAACTTTCCTGAGCAATGCAAGAGAAACATCTGAGTAATAACATCTTCCTCTGGAATTATTTATTCGCTCTTTCCTTGATATATGGGAGAAGGTGGGATTTATGTGATGGTGGTTTTCATCAGACCTAAAGCACTTAACCTGAGTGGGGGTCGGTATCCTCAACCAAAATCAATATGTGATGTACGGTATACGGCCATGTGCTGAGTACACATCGACTAATAGGTATTAGGTTGAGGACTGAGTAAGGAAAGGAGGATTAGGGTGATTGTGTTTTATCTGCTATGGTCTTTAGTGGATTGCACCGAGGACACACACATGCACACATACACACAATAGACAGATAGATAGAGAGACCTCTCCATTGACCTCTACTATGTAGATAGCAGTAAACTAGAGTGGAACAGGCTCTTGCTCTGTGCTAACAGATAAAGATCAGATTTGAGAATCACATTTATGAAGCAGAACTCCTTTTGAATTATTCAAATATAAGAACGGTCTTAAAACATCATTAAAAAAAACCCAGTTAAAGGTATTTTTAAGCAAAAATGAATATAATTAACAGGAATGTGATACCTAAGTTTGTTTAAAGTTATTAAAAATGATTTTAACTTATTTAGATGAATAAGTATTGAATTCTAATGTTGGCCATTTAATTGATTATCAGCCATTAAAATACTAACAGAATTTTTTTTTAAGGAGCATCTCTATTTAATTTCATTAAATGTTACTTTATTTTGTGACATAAGCCAAAAGGTTAAGCTGTTCGTAATAAATAAATGACAATAACATTAGTGTCAAAGGCTTTTTATTACACACCAGTTAAGTTAAATACATGTTTCAAAACAGTAAAACATAATACATACTGTATTACTGAATATGCCACATTTATAATGAATAAGCAATAATAAAATGACATTATAGTAAAATGTCAGCTTGTTGACTCATTTCCACAGTCACAAGGTATGGCCTATTGTATTGCCCAGCATTAATTGCTGTTATTTTCATCAAGGTATTAAACTGCAGTTGAGGCAAACGTATCCATCTGTTTCCTCAGACTTGTTTGGATTAGGATCAGTTATAGCAGAGCAGCAAAATGGACCGTTTGAATCTGGCAGATTGACAGTGATTTGATTTGGACATCTGTCAGATGAAGCCCATGGGCTGTAGGAAACCAAGAAGAACCATATGAAAAGGAATCTCAAAAATCGAGTTGCTAACAACAAAACTACTAGATTGATTAACATTCAGTGGAAATCAAGATCGGAATCTCACCATATGGTTTTAGGGTAGCCGAGTCTGTAGAAATTGACTGGAGATATTGAACGAACAGCTTCATCTGAATGATAGCTCACACCTGGATGCGTTGTCGACAGGCGGTGTGCCTCACCGAGCAGCAGGCCAGTCGGCAGATGTGTTCTCACGTTAAATTACGCTGATGTCATTTCCCATTGGTAATGTCTCTGTTACAGTTACAGCGGCTCTCCGGCAGACAGCAAGCAGGAAAAATCCCCACTTTCCCACTTTTTCTTTTTTTTTTTTAGTAGAGTGGCGTTGCTTTCTATTCTTGAGAGCCATATGACAGTGCAGTGGAGTAAGGAACTCCTAGCTGTAGGAAACCAGAGCAGATCTTGCTGGAGGTGCAGTTAGGTCATTCTCACTCATAGTCTGCTGGCGGTCTCCACTTCCCTCTTTATCTTCTCTGCTGTCTCGCGTCTATTATCCATGGCAGATTTTTGACTGCTTGTGCAGTGTAGTGTAATGAGTTGAGTGCTTAGGGGGATCTGCTCATAATCATAACAGCATTATTTATTGACGATAGTCCATACAATAAGACACTTCAGCCAGCTGCTGTGAAGGAATTTTCCATGTCAAAGAATTATTATGAGGTTTGGAGGTAACTGTTTCTTCTTTGGTTAAACCATTGTTGAAACTTTGATGAAAAGACCAATGAAAAGGGAAAGACATATCTGATGTTGGTCCTCTTCACTGGGTTGACACCCAAAGATAGTTTTGCAGATGGACTGATGGATGGATTGGAAAGTGGATTGGTAGATTAAGTTTTGAATGATTGGATAGGTGGATAGTTGGATGTTTGAGTAGATAAATCAGTGGATGAATAGAAGAATAATTGGATAGGTAAATGTATGGGCAAGTACATTGGTATTTGAAGGAACAAATGGTTGGATGGACGGGCAGGCAGATAGATAGATAGATAGATAGATAGATAGATAGATAGATAGATAGATAGATAGATAAACAGAATTCGAAACTTCACTGAAAACACATGAAAGTGAATATATTTAGAATTTCTTGTATCTTCCACTTAAATAACCAACCACTCTTTTAAAATACATGAAGTACCACTCTATGCTTTACTCCTATCCATTTTAATCCTGAAATTAGCACACATGCGTCATACCAGATACATGGCACAAGGAACAAGCAGAAGCCGATAAAAAGCCTTGAGGCTGCTCATGAAAATGTGGGAAGTGCAGAGAGTTTGTGGTTGTTTCTTAATGGAAGTTGCCAGCTGAGAGAGCACACTGAGAGAGATGTTAACCTTCTGAGATAGCATGCACATTAAAGATGCATTACAGAGCGCTTTGAAGTCAAATTAAGTCTTATTCGAGTCATGACAGAGGGTGTGTAGAATCGACCGGATGTGGTGCCCTCTTCTGTCTCCTTATTATTTGATGGGGGTTTCAGGTCATTGTAGTCCCCTTGAATATCAGAAGATGCCCAATTGTCTTTGCTAAATGCATTTCTTAGTCTACGTGTCGGTCTGAAGGGAGATTAAGGGCCCTAGAGGAGTGTGAGTGCTGTTTAGGGGTGCAGCACCACAGCTGGTAAGTGAACCTAGAGCCCTGTGCTGGAGGCCCAGCTGACCCCGTGTTTTCTGCTATGTACATCAGGGGCTCAATTCCACCGGCCACCTAAAGTCAGCGAATACGCTGTGTCCAAAGATATAAATGACCTCTGATGCAGAACGGAGTATAACCTTGAAAAAAATGTGTGTGTGTGTGAGTGTGTGCACATGGCGAGTATCCAGCAAGGGGAGGGTTAAGAAACATAGCGTATAAATAATTGATAATATGGACTGGCTTCTTTGTGAAGATGAACTTCCATTGTGTATGTGCCAATCAGTATTGAAGGTGGGGGGTTTTGAAAAGAAGCATTAGCTCTCTGTGCTGTTGACCTCATTATGTGGCTTAGAGCATAAAATAAACATTCATAGACGAGAAACCTAGTGAAATAATGCTATGGATTACAAACACATTTCCCACTGATCTTTTGCCAGTATGTTTATCTTCACTTCTACTGAATATTCATTTTTGCTTTTATTTTTCACAGTGTGACAGATGAATAAAAGCATGGCACGGTGTCAGGAGAAGATTATTATTATTTTAGTTTTTTGCCAGTTGCTTCCAATTGCAAATTTAATTCAATTGAACCACCATTCTGGTTCTGCATTTTAGATTACTGTTATTCTTTTTCCATCCATCTATCTGTCTGTCTGTCTGTCTGTCTATTTTCCTTAAAAGCTCATTTTTTTCTTCTCTTTTCAATTTAAAACACAAAGTTTGCAATTACAGTTTAGCACAATTTCTGGCAACCCTCTCCCTTAAATCCCTATCAACTCGAAAGGCTTTGACATGTTTTTGGTCTAATTGCCCTTTTGTGTTTTCGCTGTCGTTCCAGCTCTCCCCTTCAAAACACTCCCAAGTATTCCCAAAAGCTTTTATTCTCGGTTTCCCTCTCCCTTCCTCATTGCCTCCCCCTTGTCACCCCTCCCAACCCTTTGTTAGAGACAGCCCCTCATCCGCTCCCCCTCTCACTGTCTTCTTCTTCATTCGAGGCAGAGAGAGGGAGTCATGAGCGTCCGTGCCATAAGGATGCAGAAAACATGCTCTCTCATTGTTTAACGTAACGGAGAGATGGACTAAGTGTCATCGGCCAGTTTGTTTTCTTTTTTCCTGCTTTTTTCCTCTAAGACTCTACTCACTTGTGCGTGCCGCTCCCTGGATCTTTGGCTGAGAAGCGCTGGCTGAACGCAAGCTTGCGCTGACAGAGTACCTGCTGCCTGGGGGATTTTCTGACATGAATAGCGGTGATCAGAGTATATGTTTTGGCTGGCAGTGAACACTTCCTCTGAGAAACAGCTGGAGCGAGTTTAAGCCCAGGACACGAGGTGGAACACCCGAAGAGGAATGGATGCTTGAGATAAACAGAGAGAAAGAGCTCTAAATAGCTTCTGACTCCAATGAAAAGAAATGAGAATGGAAGAGCCACTTTCCAGAGCGACGAACAACTTGGCTGAGTCCACAACAGCAGCTTGTCATGTCTCAGGAATTATGCACTAAAAAGGACTAAGGACTGTAACAGATCTGTCCAAAGCAGTTGTCTAGTCTACTTTGCGCGTACCGTGGCGATCTCAGCTGTTACTCGAATCTTGTTTCTGGTTGCCCTGATCAAGGAGCATGCCTCTACGCTGACAAGAGCAGCTGGTCAAAGAGTACTAACCAGACACCACAACTTTTGACTGTACGGTTCATCCAGAGTGCTTTCTGAAAAAGAGGACCAGTGTTGAAGGATAGGGGGTTTGAGGAAAAAGACCCTGCTTCTCTGCGGGGCATATGGTCGAGCTTGCTGAAGACAGCTGCGGACTCTCTGTGGGCTAGTTATTCATTCATTCAGGAGATTCAGCCTGGGGCAGGGGGGAGAAAAGTTTAGAATTTTACGACCGAAGACAAGCCTAGTGTTGCAATTCTCTGGAGGATTTGGGAAAGGGTCACTCTCCAAAAGTTTGCGTGTTTATATGTGTGTGAGAGAGGCTAATGCCTCCGGTTCCAACTTGTGGGCAGCTGAGCGTTTCCCTGGACAGACGGCTAGCATGATGCCCAGCCACACTCACAGTGCCTCCTGACACATGCCACAACAAGAGCAGCCTGGCATCTTCATGCCCCTGTCAGGCACAGACAGGTGGCAGCACGTCCTGAAAGAAGGGAATCCATTGTGTCATAAAAAATAACAAGCACCCCTTAAGACAAAGCAAGAGCCAATTCATTACTAATTCACCAAGCTGTGGAGTTCTGTGCTTGCGGATTTAAAGTACAAAGTGCAGTGGGGATTGTTTGCACCCGCTTGTCCGTGTTTACAGTCTAGGCCAGGGGTCCAGTGGAGTTTTTGTCAAATACACTCAAAATAACTCACACTCTAACCTTTCATGACAAACCACCCCTGTGCTTGGGGAAGAAGTGGAACGATTGACAGAGGGTTGGGGACTGTATGACTGGTACCATTCCAATGTGGCTGTAATTTGGGAACAAAATGCACTGCTTGGAGACTGATAAAAGTATTTGTCTAAGTTTTTCAGGAAGGAACTGCGATAAGAAGCACCACTGGAGTTTAAGCTGAAGCGGATTTTCGGATTTCTTTTGTCTATCCTTCTTCTCGGAGTCTGTTTGAAACGCTTGCCATCTTGGCGTACTTTAGGGACGGCGCGGAGTGGAGTATGACCAGTTGTCAGTACCCCACGCCGCTCCCGGAGCGGGACCGCATGTACCAGCACAAAGTGTCGCTGGTCGTGCGGTACTTCATGATTCCTTGCAACATCTGTCTCATACTGCTGGCCACTTCCACGCTCGGCTTTGCTGTACTCCTCTTCCTCAATAACTGTAGGTCACAGTTAGTGAAACATGACGTGCAGCGTATGTATATATATATATATGTCTGTTTGTGCGTTTATGTTTGTGTTTGTGCATGACCCCGTATCATTTTTGTGGTTTGATAAGTTACAGATTACAGATCCCTGGTGTGCTCTGTAGAGTTTTCTTACAGTGATGCACACTGAGGCAGAAGGGAGACACTTTGACGGATGGATGGTTCAATAAGGATCGATGGCAATCAAAAAGTAATCCCTAATGCGTTGGCTTCAATCCCCTGCCTGACAATGAAATGAATAAGGATGACATAGATAAACTGTCCTCATCCTACAAAGTGCTTGAGTGCTTGTGTCTAAAAACACTGCTCGGTGGCATTCTGTCATCCCTGAAGCAGTGGTATTTAGACTTCACAGTGGGATAAAGGAGCAGATTAGATGCCTTTGGATGTGAAAGCTTGGCATTAGCGTCAGTGCTTACTGTATCTGCTTGAGTGAATCTGCAAACACTTTGGTCTCTTATGGTGCCCCGGCAGCTGGTTTGTGTTGCTAGATAGTTTTGGCACTGTACTTACAAAAGAAAAGATTGGAGAAGAAACATGAGCTTTTTTCCTGTATTAGATGTATCACAATCGCTATCGTTCTTTATCTGCCTTTTTGCACCATTGCATGCCAGGTTTTCTTATTCTGTGAATTCTCAGTTATATAGAAATGTTATATGTAAGACTACAGTATGATTTCAGAGCTTTTGTATGATTTTGTTGGTACGCTCTGGTACAGAAAGAAGTTTAATTGATTAGAAAATGATCTCGCTGTGCATCAGTGCTGATGTCTCATTAAATTCTTAATGATATTGAAATTTAGATGAATTTTTAACAGGGAGTTTGTACAGCGCATCTCTCTTTCTCTCTCTCTCTCTCTCTCACACACACACACACACACGGAGACTATATATATATATATATATATATATATATATATATATATATATATATATATATATATATATATATATATATATATATATATATATATATATATATATATATATATATGGTCTGTTTACACTTGAGTTCAGTGGCAGTCTTTGGCTGTTCTCCAGCATTAAGTTTGTAAGATACCGTGTGATATTACACTACAGACAATGGTATGTTATTAACTGGGTCACAAGGTACCCAACAAAATTTAAATGTAATTTTTTGAGTAGATATTAACAGTATATTGTTGAATAGTTACATAGAAGAAATTAAGTGACTTTGTTCTGTATAGAAACAATAATTTAAGATATGAATATTTTTGAAAGAAAGGCACTGGAAAGGAGAAAACAGTAAGAGGGAGCAAAAAGAGAGCATTCAGCCATATGTGCCCTCTGTAAACCATTACCTATATCATTTATCATAATCCTACCTATGCCCTCACTTAAAGAGATCCACAGTGCCTCTACATTAGATCTATATTAAGAGAACGAAAAAGGCCCTTCATGAAATTCTAAAAATGTGCCCTCTCCATCCCTCAATAAAGGAGTCTGAGTGTGAGGTTAATTTATAAGCCGAGCATGTCACAAAATCGATTTAATACAGACAGATTCCATTAGATTTAAACATAAACTCAGTTAGAGCACTCCATCCCCGTTCCTCAAAGAAGAGTAAAAAACTGGGATGGAGTGAAAGGAGTACCATTAACATGGAGAGTTGCATCGTACTGTTTGAAAGCTTGTTGGAGTGGGATACAGACCAAAGGTTAGTCATTTCCATTTTCATTTAGCAGGCACAGAGAAGAGAGGCAACACAAGACTAGAGCTGCCCAGCCCAGCTCCACAACCAAATCCATCAGCCTTTGCATACACATCTGCAAACTAGATAATAAAACAGAAAGGAAAAGAGGATGACGGACACTGAATGAAAACATGTGGCTGGCATATGTATATGCACAGAAATGGTAGCCTGCCTGACAGTTCATGTTGAGGTCTTTTTGTGGCCTGAATTGGCTGACTGTATCTGTCTTGTCATGCTTTTTACATGCCTATTTATCAAACAAATATTAAACGCGAGTTTGAAATTGCAATATTGATTGCAATATCGAATTTACATTATATAGTGATATGTGAGACGTGAATTCAGTTTTATAATATTGTGATTTATGTTTAGTTATTCTGCCGCTTTAAATGATTTGCTTCTTTATCATGTATACTTAATTACTTCAGTACTTTGTGCAATTATATTCTTGACTCGTTCTCAGTTTGAATTTGAATAGAAATATTAGAGTCTTTATTGATAAATACTACACTGCGTTTAGTCCATTCAGATTTGCTTTGCATTTTGGTTAATCGCCCTTTTCCCAAAAAATATTGTGAATTTTTGGAGTGAGAATATTGGCTTAGTATAATAATAAGTATAATAAATATTGATATACTTTTCTCCATCCTGTTTTTAGCAATATTTAACTTTTTTCACATTTTAATTTAATGGAAGTCATAATGCTAATGCTAAATTTTTTAATTTCTCAGATTGACATGGTAGTTTATCAGTTAAGCTCCATTATCTTTAAAATATTGTACATTCTTGGTATCAAAATATTGGTATAGGACCATGAATGAAAACATTGCAATATATTTATCTTCCCTTTTTAAACAATATTTAACTTTGACATTTTTAAATACTAATTGGCCAAATGTTTGTATAACAACCATTAAACTGTAAAATTGTCAGCTGTCCCTGGGAACGATTTTCTACTTAGCTGTGCTAGCATATGTAGCAGCTTTGAATAGCCTAACATAAAGAATTGCAATGTTTTTGCTGAGTAACCCAAGTATTAATATAATATTGTATCACCAGGTCCCTGCTGATTCCCTTAAAATAAAATTCACCAAAAAGAAAATATACTTTTTAAAGTCAAACAGCATTGGACTCCTTTGATTTTCATAGTATAAACTAAGACACTGAGACATAAATATCTTATTTTGTGATCCACAGAGGAATCTGTAAGAAGCTTAAAGGTTTACAATAACGTAATAAGGGATAGAGATGACACAACTTTCATTTTCGGATGAACTGTCTCTTTAAGTAAAGCAAATGTGCTTTATTGTGAACCTTGTGTTGAATTTCTCAGCCGTGTATCAATTACATGTGAAACAAACGTTCCCGTGAGATGCGTACAGACAGTTGTTTTGTCCTCTGCTGTCACTGGACATATAAGAAAGTCGAGCTGTGCTTAGGGTCATCACAGGGTTAAATATTATATTGTGTGAGCAGTATATAAGTATTTAATCTCTATGATACACACCTGTGTGTGTTTTTTACACCCTCAGCTATAGTGAGGTTTCCTGGAGGATGAAACTCTGTAACTGTCATGATTGACTCTCGGACCAGTTCAACAGACACTTCATTATTCAAGAAGAGAAGCACAGCAAGTCACCCCCCCCCCCCCACTCGCTTCCTCTTTCCCTCACACCTCTGTTTTTCTGTCTCTCTCTCCCCCTCTCTAGTGCCGGCTCTCCAATCTTCCTTTCACTCAGTTGTTGAGAAGCAATTTGAAGTGAGCCTAAAATTAAACTCTATCCTGGCAGTTGGGGGTGCTGCTGAAGAGATTCCAGCCCTGTGTGTGTGTGTGTGTGTGTTAAAGTGTAACTGGCTGGCTGGGCGATTGATGTGATAGTTTTGTGGCGTTGGTTATTCCCGCTTGAAGAAGCAGTGTGTTGTAGCTGCACTTTAGCTTGATGGATTTACACACGCGTTGTTGAAACGCTGGTTCTGTCAAGAGTAATAAGGGACGCAAGTTCAGTGTTCTCAAAATCACTCCGGTTTGGAGGAAGATTAGATTGAGTGGGGTTGATTCCAACTTCTGTGGCAGTTCTCAGTTTTAGTCAGTGCTGATTTTAATGAGTTTCAGCCCAACAATTTTGGCTAGTTTTGCAGTCTGAATATTTTAACATTTATTAGTGTAAGAGCTTAAAGTGATAGTTCACCCCCCAAAAATTTAATTTTTTCATCATTATCGCGCTTGTGTCGTTCCAAACTCGTATGACTTCTTTGGAACACACACACACACACACACACACACACAAAAGAACTACAAAAAATGTCTGAATGTTGTTTTATCCTTACTATGAAAGTCATTCACTGAATGAAAAAAAAAAAATAGTTAAAACATTATGTATAGAAGGCCTAAAGGGACATGCATTATTGTTTTTCTGTCTTGTTTTTCTTGTGATCTGCAATTTTCTTGTGACCTCAACAAATGTTTTTAAATTTTTTTTTATATTTCAAACATTATTCTTTTATCATGCAGATGTTTGTTTCCCATGAATTGGCTCATAATGAAAATGAAAACACGTTCAGAGTCCCTATAGTGTCTAAAACAGTAAAGTTGTAGCTTCCTTCACGAATGTCATACAGTTAGACAGGAAAGTGCTTTTTCACTGATAGACAGTTTCCGCTTCAATGAGTCACTAAAATAAACCCAAATTTTCTCATCCATGGTACAGCAGCATAGAAATGGCAAAAAACATATATAGAGAGCTACTTTTGTTATTTAAAAAAATCAGAAGAACATATTTTAGATTATAATAAAATGTCAAAATCATGAGAGAATTAAGTTGAGATCTTAAAATAAACAACTGTTGTCAAGATCACAAGAGAGTCAAGTCTTTATCTCCAGAAAACAACAGATTTTTTGTTTTGTTTTGTTTCTCTGTGTAGTGTGTGTTTTGGTGTGAATTTATCTGTTCAACAAGTAATTTCAATGTCTGACCAACAACATTATATATAGATAGATAGATAGATAGATAGATAGATAGATAGATAGATAGATATTCTTTGATCAATAAAAAGGCTAAGTGCATTGCTGCAAACAAATTTGACAGCATGTCATGTCACAGATGCTGTCAATAGAGCTCAAGTTGTATTTAACCCGGAATATTCCTTTAATCTCATATTCCAACTGATCTCTCTTAATCTATTCTTTTTGAGATTTAACCTCTGTGAAAGAGTCATGTAGTCCACTGTCCACCCACTCATTCAAAACGACTGCTGTCCGCCTGGGACTGTCCGGATGTCTTCCTTTTAACTAATGTGCCTCTCTCTCTTTTCTTCTTCCTCCGCAGATAAACCTGTTCACTTCGCACCGGCTTCTCCTCCTGATGGTAAGTCCCATAAGAATTCCCCTGAGCAGAGTGTTTTCAACCTGCCCAGATAATGATCTGAGCTCAGGCCCCTTTGCTGTTTGAAGTGGCCATCCTCGCCTCGCCTCGCCGCTTGTGTGTAGCCTGTTAACATGGTCAGCGAGAAGCGGGAGGGACATCTGCTTTGATGTAGAAATCTGACATCTTGATTTATCTAGACTGGTGGGATGCAGGGTGGCTGACTTCTCCGGCATGCGGCTAAAGTTTTCCCAAATCCCCCTGGGATGCAGCTTCATTTATTACTAAAGCTGATTAGCTGATTGCTGTTGCCAAGTTTATGAATATAAATCTCAGTATTAAATGAAGTATTGTTTCTCTTGTTGTCACCATGCACTGAGAGTCATTAATTATACAACAACAATTTATTGGCAAATGGCATATCTCTGCACAGATTAATTGAGAGAAACAGCTGGCTTCCCCACTTTGTTAATGAATATTTATATGCGACAACATGAAATGGGCTTTGGAGGTTACTCCTGAGCTTCTGGCAGTGGATATGCTTCTCTTTATGAGCTGGAGGGAGCTTCATTATGGACACCGTCATAAATACTCGAACAACATAGCTGTGTGTGTGGGTGTAGTCGGTATTAATGTGCCGAAATTACATGTGGTATAATTAACTCCATTGCACACGTGCAAACATTTTGAAAGTTTTCAGCATGGCTGTTATCAGCGAACCAGACCTGAATGACCAAAGCAGCAGCAAACAAACCGTAATAATGCTCTGAGAGCAATTCTGAGTTCATTTGTACACATTTTATAATTTAGTTATGGTTTTTGTATATTGGTGAAATAATTCCTTAAATTATTCAATATTTATACATATTTTATAGACTGATTATGACGTTTAATTTTAGATTTAATTTAATAGAGCATTGACAGTAGGGCTGGGACAACGCGTCAAAGTCATCGATGACGTCAACGCAAAAAATACATTGACACAAAATATGCGCATCGATTTGTCGACCTGTTTTTATTCTCTAAAAAACGTTTGCAAAACGTTTACCTTATGTGCGCTGAATATACGCGATGACCAGATCAACATTCTGTCCAACGTTATATAACCAATCCAGGGGTTTTTCTGCATTGATCTTTTTTTTGGGGAGGCTGTCAAAGCCTTATTTGAGCGGTGAGTGATGTAGAATAGAATGACTGCTGCGCCTGACAGGGCGCATACAAGAGAGAGCCCCGGCTGCGCGCGCACACTCAAAGTGTTCAAACAACATGAGCGCTTCTTGCTCTCTCTCTCCCTTGCGCATATTAATCAAAATCATTAATCACGATAGAAAAAGGGCGAAACACCAAAGTTTCACGCGCGCTCGCGCACTCACACTCTTCAAACTACACGAGCGCTGCCTTGCGCTCTCTCTCTCTCTCTCCCTCGTGCATATTAGACAAAATCATTAGACACGATAGAAAAAGGGTGGAACGCAAAGTTTCACGTGGAGCATCAGTTACTGTATTCTTTAAATTACTCTAAACAAGTATTTTGGGTGACCTTTTTTATTGAATGCTAGACATCAAGTTGTTGTTATTTTCATCTGAAAGAAGAACTTTTTTCAGTAAGCTAGGCCCTATGTGTTCAGTAAGCTTGTTTCAGTAAGCTATGTGTTTTCAATGCTTCAAGGTTTTATTGAATGCTGTCTATATACAAGTGCAAAGTAATGCATTCTTAGTCAGTCTTTTATTTTGTAATTTTAAGAGCAATAAACATATATTGCAATGTTAAGGAATTCATGTTTTTTTCATTCAGATATGTAAATCAGCATGTATAAATTGTTAGTAGTCAATTAATGGGGAGATAATCGAAATCGAATCGGTACGAAAAAATAATCGCTAGATTAATCGTTTAAAATATAATAGTTTATCCCAGCCCTAATTGACAGTGTTATTTTATTATTATTTATTTACTATTACAGTAATTTTTTTGTATTTTGTATTATCTTTTATATTTATATTTTCAGTATTTATTTTAGTGTTAGTAATTTGTGCTTTTGTAATTGTTTTATTATTTTTTGTGTCTAATTTTAGTTGAAACTTTTTTCAGTGAGCTGACAAGAGAACAATGCTTTTTTAAGTTTCAGTTTATCTATTATTTATATTTTATTTTATGTCAGCTTTATTTCAATTAACAAAACCTATTCTTAATGATTTAATTTTATTCTAAACACTGAACAACAATGACGAGATTAAACAAATGCAAAATTAATCAAAATATTCAAATATAAATATTTATATTTATACCCCTCCAAAAAAGTGCACAGTTTATCTTGCAATTTTTCTCTTACTGTTTTCATCATCCGTGCATTTTAATTAAACACATTTAATGAGCATTACAATTCATCTTTGTAATTGTTAAATAAAAAACTTTGTTAACAAACACTTTTATCAGTAATTTTGTTGAGATTACAGATGCATTTGAAGAAACTGCTCCGCTGGGTCTAGGCTCGATTTGCACAATAATTGCCCAATCACCTGCTTCATAGCATACTATGTCTGAGGGGTTGAGAAAAGGCTTGTGGTAAAGTAGGGGCTTTAAGATTTTATTCCCCAGCATCTACAAGACTGTTATCTCCTTGAAATGCTGTCCACGCAGCACTGCTGGGTAATTATGCCAGATTGATGTTTTGATTAACCTTACTCCTTACCAGGAGATCGGAAACTCATAAAATTTGACATAAAATGTATACATCTGATTTGTAGAGAAATAGAGGCGGTATACACTTCTAACTGCTTTTTAATAGAAGTTTAATGACATTAGAGATTGCTTTGAAAACCTGCAGTTCAGAGAGAAACAGCGAGGCGCCGAGTGAAGTTGCAAAACTCCATTCCCTCTTTGATGCTTTCCGAACCTTGGGCTATTGATCACACCACACATTTTCGATACATGGATGTTTCTTCTTCCCCGCCTGTTTGTTTCCGCTCTAGCCGAGCGTTTAAAAGCCACAGCCAGCTCTTAATTACATTTCCGATTGTTCTGTGAGTTCTCAGACGGCCGCTTCTTTATGTGCCAGACCTACACAAGCCCACAGCAAAGCTCTCCTCTCGGCTATCTCATCCCATGCCCTGCGGCCGCTGTCTTCTGAGGCCATTAAGCGTCAAGGGAGATCGGTTGTCCAATTACACTTCCGTCCCCAATCCTTCATTGCCAAATTAATTCGTTACAAGACTGAGATGTACTTATATAAAAGCCTATGCATTAAGAAAATGAGCATGAGTGGGAAAACATGTCCCCCGTTCCAAGGACGTAATGACATTCCCAGACCAAATTATCCACAGATATTAGATTAAACGGAATCACATCACAGACATATAAGTTTCCTGCTATCACAAGCACAACTGAAGTCCTTCCCCTTCAAATGGCAGAAACCAATCCGTATTGAAGCTTGCCCCCACTTTTAAAGCGTATTTGTATGTTCATCTGCCCGTTCCAGCTCAATAAAATGAAGCTTAACAAAGCAACCTTTAATTAGCATCATTTTGTAGGCCATTTGTTCAATGTCTTTAAGCGGATGTCCTTCAGAGTTTTAGTCGCTTAAGCCAGCATGTGAGCGGCAAACTGAACACTGCCAGATTCTCAAACTCAGGGCTGTGTTGCCCACACAGAGGTCATTAGTGTAAGAATTGGCAGAGCTTTGTCCCGTTAATTTTCTCTGTGGCGTTTTAGAAAGTTGGCTTGAGGAAAACATCTTTCTTTCAATAAAACAAATATTTGTTTCTTTCTATCCAGCCTACTTATGACGTTGTGTGCGCCAAGCGATAAACTTGAGGGGATTCTGTACTTGGAACGCCTTTGGTTTGGCCAGGTATTCATGCTATTTTTAGAAGGAGTCAGCGAAACAGTAACTGGATTGTGTTGGAGAGTTTATAACCATTAGATCAGATGTTTTTGACCGGTTTGAGAGTTACGTATGGGAAGATGTCGCCTGTAGCAATAGGTCACCTAGCATTCCCTCTTTAATTTGGGTCATGTTGGAAATGAGATGGTGAGATACGGACATGGTAACTCAAACCCTCCTCGCTGTCTCCAACACATCTCGACATGTGGTAATGAATACACTCCATCTGAATGCAGCCTTCCGTTCGGCGTTTGTCACAGCGAGTTTTCCCCCTCGGGGAAAAAAAACATAATAACATATTGAATCAAGTGGGTGGTGGGATGTAGGAGTGAGATGTTTATGTGGGCCCGAGCTATGGAACTACTTTCAGAGACCCTGCCAAACTTTCTTTAGCTTTAAAAACTCAAACCGCTTCTTCTAAAAGGGGAAATGATAATAAATAAAAGGCAGGGCTTATGTAATTTATTCAGCTATTGCTGTGTTCTTGACAGAAGGAAGCAGAATTAATTATTACCAGTCTCTTATCTTAATTAAATCTTTTCATGTCATGGATTTCACACAAAAGAGCCAGAAAAATCATGTTCATCGCCTCTTTTTTTGGTTTGCAGAAAACGGTGCGTATCAAGATATCAAATATGTGGCATAAATTCATCTGGGGATTAACTACTATACCTAATTCGAGCGCTCACTGAAGTTTTCGAGTTTGACATTACGCCAGGAAGTTTTGTTGCCCTCTGTGCTAGGTGAACATAAATACAACTGCGAGAAATTATCGAGAATGTCTGTCTTTGTAGTTCTGAAGAATCAGCATTTGCTTGCATAAGCAACAAACAGAAGAGCTTGTCATGTCAGGGAGGTGTGGGTAAAGCTTGTTTTGATATTAATCTGTCTAACGTATTCTTGACAGAACATAGCGGTGTACAGCGCAGAAATGGAAGCTATTGATTTCTGGAGGGGAGAGATGGCAAGTTTATGCATAGAGGATAAGAAAGTAGATGTACGATGTGGCCCGTTTGTTACAGAGAATTGTGAGAAAAGCAATTCATATTGACGTTCGCATCAGTGAGGTTTTGTCACGGCTTGGGTTTTACCTAGGCTTTAGATTGAATATATATACTCAGAGTCTTTTGTGTTGAAGTCAAACTGGCATTTGGGTCAATGACGTATAAGAAGGTCCACCATAAAGAAAAGAAAAGCACTTTGAAAGTTCTTAGAGATTAACTCTTTGTATTCATGCTGGTTTCATGTGGTTTTAAAGAACATTTATACAATTTTCAAGTCAATCTTCAATGTAATGATTCTAAAACTGTCATATGATGGAACCTTCAAGGAAATGTAGTGACATTTTCCATACACTTTATGTGAGTCCACATTTTACAGATTGAGCTAGCCTAAAAGTTTCAACTTATCTGATATTTTAAGAGACCTTGATGCACAGGAGAGTGAGTCAGAGAGAGAGAGAGAGAGAGAGAGTCAGGAGAGTCTGCGGGGGTAATCTCTGATTTAGTTTTTTCTGCTTGTTGGTTGGACAAACATACTTCAGAAATTCCATTCATAAATCATAAATTACTTGAATTAAAAAAAAAAGATATATTATATATCATTTAATGTACAAAGGATTATTTAAGTATTATATGTTATTTATTCATTTATTTATAGCATTTCATTCAGGACAGTTTTATCACCCTGATATTTTTAACTCTTTCCCCAAAACATGTCAAAATGATTATTAATTGAAAAAAAAAAATAATAATAATAACAATCGAAGAAGGGGTGTATTCAAATCATTGTAGAGGTGTATTCGTTGCTCTTTAGTAGCTCCCTCAAATAGTAACATGAACCAGAATGGTGGCAGAATGCAGTGTGCTAAAGCACTCAGTAAATCAGGTCTTTATGAGAGGAAAATGTCTACTGATGTAGTTTTGGATTTAATTGTAATAATTACAATGCATGGCAGTAATGAATTTTGGATGATGATGAAACATTGTGTGCTATTTCGGAAGCATACACGGATGCATTATCGAGGCAGTAATACCTTGAGATGCTGTGTTGTATGATTAATGTGATCATCTGGCACATAGATCCAGGGTTCAGATGTTGTTGACAGGCTTACAAGGAAATACGAAATGACTTGATAGGACCATAATGCAAAGGCAATCCCTACCGTTTTTTTTTTTTTAATTGTTAATGGCCCCCGTTAATATTAGAACGCTCTCTAGTCTCATTATGAAACCAATTATGTTGCATACACTTCAGTTTTTATTACACACACTCTGACTTCTCTTTCTATGAGTATAATTGTTCATGACTTGAGTAATGTTACAGATCCTTTAAACCATTTATCATTATTTTATGGATGTTATTCCATTATAGTTTATGAGCAAACAGTAATATGTATAATTTTGGTGTATGTATTTATTTGCAAAAATTATCACTGTATTACAGTGTTTTTTTTAATTACATACAAAAATAATATACTTATGACCTTGAATGTCATGTAAATTACATTATACTTGATTATAGTAATTATTCAGTGCCATAGAATATATCTAGGTAACTTCTGTTACCTTCAATGTATGACATATTTTATTTTTTTTTTATTTTTTTGGCCTGTACTTGGGCTTCTTAATAGCCGCATTTGCACTGTCGGGCCAGTGCGAGCCAGGGCTTAAAGCGGGCCAGGCGGGGCTCATAGCCCCGGGCCAGTAGCACCGAGGCCAGAATAGCGCAGGGTTTCCACAGTGGAGCCTGAAGCTGTGCTGCACTTCACTAAAACACGCCCTTTACACGCCTCTCAGAACAACTTCATGCAACCTCATAATTTCACCAACAAAGAGAAGTTATCAGAAAACTAAGAAATAAGTCACTGGAACATGCGCGATCACAAAACGAACAAAAATGAAATTCAAAAGCATCGATGTTTTAACTATAGAATAAGTGATACATTGATCAAATTCATTTAATTTATCAGAACTCAAAATTAATCACACAGAAATACACTTTTTTCTATGTTATTTATTTATTTTTAACGCTTATGAAAATAGCCTGCTTATTCAGTCGAGTCTGTTTCTGTTCATTTGTAGCCACAGTAGCCGTCACATTTAGAATGAATGATAGCTAATATCTTTATTGTTTTAAAAGCTCCCGAACAAAAACATTATTATATTTTTTTTATGATAGGCAACGTGAGCTAAACTCTCGAGACAAGGCTTGTGACAGATAATATAAGTTACTGAATAAATACACATGATAGAGAATAAGAAGCTGACGTCTGATTTCTTCAAGGGGTCATATTTACCATGTTTACTATGGTAATGTTAATGCCCATCGTGCATAGTCTTTTTCATCGCTTATAAATATTTCTGCCTTGTATGGTGATTATAATCCTCATTAGATCAAGTTATTATATATATAATCTGCAGTAGGCTTACATATATACATACAATAAATACATTCTTGAAATATATTTGATTTAGTTTACAGATAAACAAGGGGGAAAAAATGTGTGCGACACATAACATAGCCCTGGGTTTCAGTTCATTTTTGTGAGAGGCTTAATTTGTTCACAGAAAGGAAATTCAAATAGCAAAAAACGCGACATATTATTTGTTTTCTTTATGTTAAAAAAGCAGAATTTTTATTTTCACTATAAGTGTGCATAAATAAAAGCATACCTTTACATTGATGCATTATTAATAAGACAATAAGTGTTTAAAGTTGTATATATGTGTGTGTGTGTGTGTTTATCCTTCAGAGTGTGTAGCTACAACATCTACAAGTATGGGCCCATTGTTGCTATGCTAACCAGCTGACCCTTAGTAGCATATATTTGTATGGGTTACGTGTTGTGTCCTGTAATAGTGCCTTATTTTTCTTCATAAAAAGACTCACTATGTGTCTTGCTAGTCAGATTGTCATCACAAAAGCAAATCCTCACAGCAGGAGGGCTACTGTCCTCTAAATTATCTGCTCCAGTTTCTCTGTCCATTCTACTGTAACTGCGGGTCGAAAGTGCTTTGTAATTCTATTCAAATGTTCCAGAAGCAGCAGGAGCAGCACAGTCAGTGTTTGTGCCTGGACTGCTGCTGACATGATGGAGTAGGTCTTCATGAAGAGTGCAGGAAACCATAAATCTCTGTTTAAACCCCCAAAACACAATCTTTCCCCTCTCTCTCTCTCTCTCTCTCTCTCTCTCTCTCTCTCTCTCTCTCTCTCTCTCTCTCTCTCTCTCTCTCTCTCTCTCTCTCATTTGCTAACAAAAACAGACAAGGTCTTTGAACCCATGGAAGCAGACCAATCCCTTTTCCCTGTTATGCAAGACTCAATATTGCACTGGACAGTTGTTTGGGCCGTGTTGTGTGTATTTGTGATCGTCCATGTCCTCTGGTTACATATACCCAAAAGGAGTCTAACTCATTCTTATCTAATTTGTATCTTTCCCAGACTTCCCTTTAATGGCTTGTTTGACATGTGTGCTCCGCACCACTGCACACAATTATGACAAGGTGCTTAGACAGCCCGGTGAGGCTGGAGGCCAACATTTCTATTGACACGCACTTTTTTAGGGCAGTGGACAGCCGACAGTCGAGAGCCAGCCGTCGCCTTGAGTGATCATGATAGATGCGGCTATCTGTGCAGGTGTGAGTGTGTGTTCATGTGCATGTAAACTAGCATCGCTCTGCATCAAGAAGTGCATTGCTCAGTATATTGCATGCAGATGCTCCATTAGTATTATATAGGGCTGGAATGATTTCAGTGTCAGTGTCAGAGGATGAAAGGGAGAAAATTAGAGACTTTGGCTTTTGTTTTGAGTCTCAGTTTTTAGAATTCAGAACTTTTAGTGGGTATTGTACACAGCGGCTCAATAGAAATAATCTCTTTACATCTGAAATGTTATTACTGATATTTATGTATTTGAAATTCTTACATATAATCGTGTATATATTAAATTAGTATAATAGTTAACATTTTTGCGTATCAGTGTAGCATTCCACTAGTTGATTAGCCTGCTAGCTTAGCTTAAAACATGCAAATGTTCGATCAGGTATCACAAACAGACTGCTAAATCAACACAATGGCATTGCTCATGAAAAAGGTGCACACTTTAAAGTAAAAGTTTGAAATAGTTTTAAAACAAATCAAATATTTTTTAAATAAAATGTATTTAGTAATTGTTTTATTTGTTGAAATATACATTTTGATCGCTACATTTTAAACACACACCAAGATGTATTACCATTTCTGCATGAAAATATTTGCACACAGATTTTGTTACCAAATTTTTCTTTGTGTCGGGAAAGAAGTTCGAAGGTGCCTGTTGGGCGGACTTGTTTTTACCCTCCTGTTTTCCTTTAATGATACATCTTGGAATCCTTAATTGAAAGAGGACAAATAAAGGCTGTTTTGTATGCAGCCATTTGCAACGCCACCATGCAACTCTGGAGAAGCCTGCATCGGGGACATTTGCATAATGAAAGTGATTGTATGTGTCACAGAAGGGTAGAGGGTAGAAAAGTCATCCAGTGCATAAACAAAGATGTGAGCAACCCCTTTGGAGATCTGGGAGGTGCTTTATGAATTCATACTCAAAATATGCTCATGTTACACAGAAATGCTTTTGCTTATTATTCAACCACGTCTTAATCATCCTTAATCAGTCAAAAGTGTATCTTATGCCAAAATAACAACTTTGAGGTCATTCTAGAGTAACAAAATGAACTTTAGGTTATGCTCACCTCGTTTTCCTCATATGTAACACATTAAGCATGACGTTCTGCCCTGCAGGAGCCTGGCGAGATCTCTTCCAGCTGTTGTCCTGTACTGTTTCCCAGCATGCCTCTTTCTGAGGCTGTGTCCATTATGAAAGGATCTGATTTACCTCAATTAGTTCAGCCTGGACATTCAGCTCAGACTGTAGGAATCCTGGTTTTGCGGCTCCTGAAATTAATGAGCCCGTCCGAGAGGACCTCCCAGGAGTCAAACCAGGCTCCAGCCTGGGGATCCAACGCATCGACAAGACCTCAGGCAAGGCCTATGGCTTGTCCCTTCAGTACCCTGCTGTGAGGAAATACTCATGGCAAAGCATAATTTACTGTTAGAAGAAATGCTCTTGCGTTTTCAAGCTGCTGTGATGGAAATCTCATCATTAGATTCATATCAATATTTCAGTCACACTTTGCATCGTGGGGAGATTCCAGCGGGAGGGCAGCTTCAGATGCTGCATCTTATCCCAACATGAAAAAGCATGCAGATGTCATTTGCATTTCGCTTCACGCACTACTTGCATCATTGTCTAAACCATCTCACTTATCGTCTTCTTCTCGAAGGGTTGCAAACATCTCCCTTTCTATCAGCCTGTCTTTTGCTTTGCTATTTTTTAAGAATGTCTGCTGTAGGCACGACTGGATGAGATTGAGGTGTCTGTCGATGATGCCTGAGGAAGGGAAGGGTGCGCACGATCTGGATCAGGCCCAGGTGAGGTGAGAGCTTGTCTGGATGTGCAGCAGAAATCCCTGAAGCCAGTCATTGCTTCCTCTGAGCTGTCAGTACTCCGGTTTAGTTGTTGAAATAGAAGATGTCAGGGTCACTGTGGTCAGGAACTTTTTTGGGAGAAGTCATATTTCAGTCTAGTGGCTCAGTTTATAGAATGGCTTTTTTGGGGGAGATTGCACTTCTTACTGTCAAATAAATCCAGAGTCTTAAAACTTCAAATTCAGGTTAAATTTAGCTGAATTGCAAAAGTTTGTTCTTTTTTTATTTGAAGGATGATGATCGCTTTTTCTTCATCGCTGTCATATTGTTCCACTCCATATGAAATCAAGCAGAATGTTTTCACAGCTGTTTTCCATATAAAAGATCCCAGTGTAAAAAAGAAACCTATGTGACTTCTTCTAAGTGGTATAGCGTTATTTAAGAAATAGACTAAAATACTATACTTATTATTATTATTATTATTATTAATGCAATTAATTAACCTGGATTTTTTTATCACTATAAATAAATTATAATAGTGATATTTTGAAATTTAAAGAAAGAAACGGCTATTCAGTGGCATAAGAAGCACATTATTTGTGCTTAATTTTCTGGAGCTTGACAGTGTCTGTCTCTCATTCACTTCCATTACGTGGAAAAGAGTGCCCGGAACATTCTGCCTAATATCTCATTTTGTTTTTCTTAGAAGAAAAGACATCCTACAGGTTTAGAATGACACGAGGGTGAGTAAATGTTGGCAGAATAATTATTTTGGGGTAAAATGCCCCTCTAAAGTTAATTCTTGTCAGCATTCAGCCCATCTGTCGATACTTTTAACTGTATTTTATGTGGACCATTTCAGAAATGCTTAATTGTACGTATGTTGTTTCCACTGCATTGAACGTAACATTTCACACAGGTGTTGAATATTTCAGAATGAATTTCAATGAATTTCTCTAAAGAGGCACCTATTGCTATTCTTTAAAGTACCGTTTGTGCATCAATTCTTGTGTGACTAGAAACTCATAAAGCATCGCCGGTCTTTTTTTGGAAGCTCGCACGACAATCCATACTCCTTTATGCGGTGTAATTGTGCAGATCTGAGGGCTTAAGTAATCATAATCAGTTATGGATAATTTTCAGTACAATGGCCATTCTTTGCGAAGTTTTCCTCTATTTTGTCTCCAGCAGAACAGAAGCGAGTGACAGTGAACTCAAGCTCCTGTGATCCATTATACCGTCTTTGCGGTTACCCTGTAAAGCTCTCTCTGCTGCATAGTCCTTCAGACTTTTTTATAAGATTACAGATGATGCTCAGAAATGAATTTGAGGGGTCAGTGCAGATATGTTTTCCAGTCAGACAGCAGTACCTGGAAACACTGCAGTCTTATCCATCACAGAAGAGAAACAGCCACCCTCAGACAGCTGAAAAGGAAACCAGTAGTGCGTGGAAGCAGATATGGCTAGTTTAGTCCCGGCCTGTTGCGATATTGGCCATGCAGGTCTCAGTAGGAGATAGCAGATCTGGTGATCTGAGGTCTGTTTCATGTCACCTGGCGCCTTCTAGTTTACAGCCTTAATTCCAGAACACAGCATCCTGCCGAATACATGTGGCACGCTGTCAGATACTCGCGATTGAGGCCTCTGTCTGCAAAGAAATAACAGTCTTTGATGCAATGCCTAACAACCCGCTGCTATATCGGATCACCCGTGCCACCTTGAGTTTAGGCTGCTTTGCGCAGTGCTGAAATTGAAGTCAAGTGTTCATTGCTCTTGGCACCTCTTGCTGCACTTTTTTTCCATCAGCCAACACATCTCCACTCATGCATATGAGACGGAATGGCGATCACGGAGGCGTCTGGCTTTTGATGACATCACCGGGAGGGGGTGCTTGTGTTGCATGTGGAATCCTCCCAGAAAAAGAGATTATGTGCTAGAGTCGCCATATGCTCCTCCACCCCAGGTGACTACCGGCAAAACAGGAAGTGCCACCTTTTTAATAAGCGGCGTAATGCCTGCCAGCATCGTATTAGTCACCAGGGTATAACTGTCAAATGCATGTCAGTATTACTCATCATTATCGAGTCGTTTTGTTGAGGAAAAAACTGATTTCTTATTTTTGTCCACTTAGACTTTAAATGCGAGTTTAAAATGTCTGTTTGTTCATTTGATGAGCATCAGAAGCTCTTTTGCTTTTATTTCGGTGTCGATCAGATTATTTTTAGAGGTGGTTGAGATTCATTATTGACACGCAGAGTTGAGGAAGATTTCAGTGAGGCTGATTGGGTGTGTGTGTGTGCGTGTTAGGATGAATAATTAAAAGGTGATGTAAT
This sequence comes from Carassius gibelio, assembly GCF_023724105.1. Classification (NCBI taxonomy): domain Eukaryota; kingdom Metazoa; phylum Chordata; class Actinopteri; order Cypriniformes; family Cyprinidae; genus Carassius; species Carassius gibelio. The sequence continues at coordinate 14,551,897 of NC_068393.1, forward strand.
GCACTGACGGAGAGAGGGAAGGAAAAAAATAAGTGATACAGAGTCAGTGTAGATCTGCACTCCAGGCAGCACCGCATTAGAACTAATTTTGTTAATGCTAACAGAAAATGCGAGTTCAAACGTACAAGTCGTTTTGTTTGACAGCAAGGCTTCTTGCAACTTATTTTGGTATTTGTCAAACCTCTGAAGTCTCCTGTGTGTGTGCTGTCAATTCTGAATGCGGCTCTGCTGAGATTGTCCGGCTTCTTCAAAAAGCTTTTATGTCTGTTTCCTGAAAACACTCCATCTGTTTACCCATTTAATTGGTGACAGATGAATCAGATGATGTGTTCTGCAGTTAATGTCATTCATTTTTTTCTGAGAGCATTTGCCTATCCTGTTAGTGTAGGAATGTTCAATGTGACATGTTTTTTTTTTAATACTGAATTGTCTCTAGGTTGCAAAAATGACTAATCAGTCTTAGAAATGACAAATTTGTCTTGAACAATTAATTAGGCTAGTTTTGCATTCATCAACACCTAATTTGACACATTTCTTAAAGGGATGGGCAACCTAAAAGAGGAAAACTGTCATTATTTACTCACCCTCATGTCACTCCAAACCTGTATGACTAACTTTCTTGTGCAGAGCAAGGTATTTTTCAAATTCAAAACATAAAATAGTTCCTATTGACTTTCATTGTGTGGACAAAAGTTTAAATATTCTAACTAATAATGTACAGGTCGTGTACAGGTGCATCTCAATTAATTAGAATGTTGTGGAAAAGTTCATTTATTTCAATAATTCAACTCAAATTGTGAAACTTTTGTATTAAATAAATAAAGTGCACACAGACTGAAGAGTCTTTGGTACTTTTAATTGTGTAACAAAAGCCCACAAATTCACTACCTCAGCCAATTAGAATATGGTGACATGCCAATCAGCTAATCAACTCAAAACACCTGCAAAGGTTTCCTGAGCCTTCAAAATGTTCTCTCAGTTTGGTTCACTAGGCTACACAACCATGCGGAAGACTGCTGATCTGACAGCTGTCCAGAAGACAATCATTGACACCCTTCACAAGGAGGGAAAGCCACAAATTTTCATTGCAGAAGAAGCTGACTTCACAGAGTGCTGTATCCAAGCATGTTAACAGAAAGTTGAGTGGAAGGAAAAAGTGTGGAAGAAAAAGATGCACAACCAACCGAGAGAACAGGAGCCTTATGAGGATTGTCAAGCAGACTCGATTCAAGAATTTGAGTGAACTTCACAAGGAATGGAATATGTATATATGTATATATGTACATATATTGTGCAACAAGTCGGTATATTGATTAATGTGACAGGCATTACCATTAACCTTTCAAATAACCCTACGGGAGGTACACAGTTGATTTCAGTCGCCATAGGACTTTAACCTGTTAACTGTCACCGGACGGCTACATTGACTATACTATATTACAATCAAATCTAATCTAATCTTGACAAACTATATATCATTGTAAAGGTCTAAGACTCCCAAATATATATTTTACCAATATTTTTTGTTAAAAATTATGTAGGAACAGTAATAGATTAATATATGACAAGAGTGCACCCTCAGAAATCTACATTACAAAAGGAGTTTTGACCTTTGTTTAAAAAAATACTTCCTCGTTGCCTTTTTCTCTATAACATTTTAGAAATCATCAGAAGTTATATGTCACTTGAAAACATAAAATCTCAAAATTCATCCTTTAAAACCCATTTTAAAAACAGACATTGCATTACTGTGTACATGGCACATCAAAATCATGTTACAAAATGTTTTCAGTCATGAATTATAAAAATTTAGGTTTGTACCATGCACATTCAAGTCTATCTTCAAAAACGTGAATGACAGTTAACAGGTTAAAAAACAAATTGTAAAACGGCATATGTGGCGGCCATATTGGACCTCTTGTGTGTTTATGTCCTGGATTACACGATTATACTTAATAGGCTGCATTGACTTCATAAACTGTGTTCTTTTATCCAAGATAAATGTCATAAACCTCAATGCAAAGGTTGATTTTTAGTTGATTTTGATAGTTATCAATGTTTTATAGTACACCTAGTACTCCAAACTGCCTTTCTCAAACACCTCAGATTCAGTCATGGTTGCTCCACATGCCACTGTGTGTAGGACTGTTGACTGCATTAGCATGTTGTTAGCATTCTGTCATCGACTGGAGCCAAATGGATGTCATCCTCCTCAGCTTCTGCTGTGAGTCTTGAGTTGTGTGCTGTTCAGCTGTGAGATCTCTGTATTCCTAGATTGCTCTCCATTGTCATTACGGTTTCTAGCATTAAGCATTTATGTTATCGATTTTAGCTTTAAATTGGTAAAATGTAATAAATACCCATATTGACTTTCAAATCAATGCATTGATGGCAGAGGCACATTGTATTTATGCAGGAGTCTAAGCCGGTCTCTAGAAGAGATTTGTGGGAAGAGATCAATGCAAGTGACAAAATGTGCTTAGCCTTTAACAACCGAGTTCTTTTTAGCTAATGCCAGAAAATGCAATTATGTTTCAACAGACAACATTAGAGACAATGTCTGTGGATCTAATACAATGTGTGCTTGCATACTCAGCATGAGCGCTACCTAGCAGACGCGATTTCATTACGTTTCCAAAGACTTCACACACTGGTGCTTGCTTGCTAATTTAACTTGCTCCCACCTGCTGTTGGAAAAGTGTGTGTTATTGTTTTAGTTTAAAGCTGTTTTTTTTTATAAACGCAAATGTGAGGTGAATGAATATGCATGTCCTGTTTGGGTGTCTCCAATCCATCGAGTCATGATGAGACCCAGCTGGAGTCAGGAAAGACCCAGACCGGTCGGCATGGCAACCTCAGCATCAAACTGCTCATGCAACATTGATGCTGACCTTTTATTTGTATGATGTCGGCCCTCTCAAGCCCCTGCGCGATACCTTCTGGCCCTGTGTAAAGTCCTAGGGCCTCATACAGGTGTGTCTCCTCTCACCTAGTCTCTCCATTCAAACCGAACTCAGCCACTTGCCGCCTCGTTCAGCTTTAATAAGTGTCAACATGTTACCAGCAGCAGTGTGGGGGAGGGAGACAGAAATATGATCTCCTTTTGAAAGAGACGTATGGAGAAAATGACCTCACTGTGGAGGAAAAGAGGCTGTGTTTGTGTGTCTGAACAGAGATGGTGGAGAAGATAATTATATCAAATCACACCTTTTACGCTGTATTCAGGCACTGCGAATAACATGAACCGTTGTTACTCATTCTTTTATATTCTCACCTATATCCTAGATTTGTACAATAAGGTATAAAATTCTATAGTCTTTACCCTTGTGTGTGTATATATATATATTAGGGCTGTCAAATGATTACAATTTTTAATCAAATTAATCAGAATTTTCTGTGGATTAATCATGATTAATCACTATTTGCAATTACACCTGAATCCTAACCATTTTTTTTTCTGAAATGCGTACCAAAAGATAAATAACAGGACACAGATACATAATTTTCATGTATTGATTCATCAATATGTGGTTCTTTTTTTCTGAATTTCAAAAGTTTAACATTTACTTAGATCAAATTTACCTGAGCACTATATCAAACCATGCCATTTAACTACAGATATTGTAAGAGTTTTAGGTGAACCAGTGGTTAAATATAGCCACATATCTATGAAATTATGCATAGAGAAACTCGAAAGAATGAACTCAGAAACACAAACATGCGCCCTCTGCACTCTGGGCACTCTTGTTTTTAGGAGGTGTTCATTTGCTCTGCCACAATACTTTAGGATCGATATTTTCACGTTCTGAAGGCTTCAAGTGCCAGTAAAACCAAGTAAAAATGCAAATGCTTTTCCAAACAGCTGTAATTTTCGCTGCATTGCATGTAGGCGTTCTGCGCATGCGCAGTGTGAAACACAGGAAGCTATAACAAGGAAGAAGCTCCAGCGTATAAACTACCAAAGTCGTCCAGCTTGGCATGAATGTATTTGAGAGTAACTGGGGTAAAACCTTAAGCTTCTTCGGTGTTTTCGTCGCAGCGCTAGCCGCTGTTTTTTACTATCTTGAGAATTCAGAGATCGACGAGACTTTCCTGACCTAAATAATTTGTCACACTGCGCATGCGTGAAATGCGTTAAAAAATTTGACGTAATTAACGACAAACAACTAATTAAAGCCGTTAACGCGCTATTTTTGACAGCCCTAATTTATATATATATATAGAGTAGAGCACCAAGGGAAGGGACAGACATCAACCGAACCTTCCCTCAGAAAGGGGGCAAGCCACTGACACCTGACCCCACTAACATAACTTGGAAAAGTGGGGAACCTAGACAATCAGGAGGGACAGAACCAAAAGAAAGAGTTTCTGGATCCCACCGAGTGCTCAAGCTCGCAGTCGAAGCTTTCGAAAGGTCCATAACCTTCTCAAACTTTTCTGCAAGCTCGACTTGCGAACCCCACGATCTGTTTCTGCACTGTGTCTCGGCAGCAGCGGGAGCAAAACCACAAGAAGCATACGCATGTACCTCATCCCTCAAGAAGAGGGACAATCGCGAAGGGAGCTTTTTCATTGAGAATTTATTACATTCGGAATCCATGAGCACCGAAAGTATGTGCTCCTTACCAAGACGCATAATGCATAGATCGTGTGTGTCCTCAGATGTCCGAAACCTTGGAAAACTTCTAAAACGGGGAAAGTGAAATATAATACAGCTATTAAGACTTGTTGACTAACAAGAAATTTTCACACACAAAGAACACATGCAACGAAACAGACAAGACATGAGGAAAAGGAGCAACATTTAAAGGGAGCAGAGCATACAGTATGAGGATCAGATGAACACTTTCAAGAAAACGAGGAATAGACTAAAACTAAAATGACTAAACAAGGGGGCGGGACAAGAGGAGCACATGGTCAACACAACAAAGACAAAGCCATGTGCTCAAGTTCGAGACAAACAAAGAAACACTGAAAAGATACAAGACAGACAAGACTGTCAGGGCAGGACCCTGACATAAGTAATATTCTTTCAAGGTAGTGAATGATAGTTACTTGTTCAGATTAATTAGATAACCACTGATTTCCTTGATAGCTTTTTTTCTGCAACATGGAGCCATTCATCATTCAAAATGCTCAAAGTTGAAAGGTCCCCACATTCATTGAGCTTTCATCTATTTCAACATAAGCATCTATCACAAGCAATTGCTGAATGGTCATTCACTTTACCTGACTGCTAGTCTCATTAATCAGTGAATAAAGGGTAATATGTTCAGTTCAGGTGCACTTATGCAGATAACCTCAAATTCTTGAATATTTTACATTTGCTGCTTAAAAAAAGCCATTAACCATCTCTGCTCTGGAGTCAGGTCAGCCTTTGTGGGACTGCTCACAACCAGGAAATGTTTGTACCTGATTCGCTTCAACATTATCCCTACTGGTAACTTCCCTTAATCTGGCACCCTAATCAACCAAGGATATATTTAATTTTGCATAATTACTTCATCATGCCATTGGGGAGAGGTGGGGGCTTGATGAGTAGAGATCCGCCAGGATTTTTGTGACTCAGAGCACAATCCTATCTGTCATCCTTCACTACACACGCTACACATCAGAAATAAGAGCGTTTTTATACAGGTCAGGAGCAAAGAGACAATCTCAGAGTGAGAGATTAAGAAAAGTTAAACATTGGGTTGTTGGCCCTGAGTTTGATTGCTACTTCTGAAGTACTAGAATAAAGTGAAAGAAAGAAAGGGATAGAGTAAACACTTCACCACAAGTGTGTTGAAGTTAAACTAGATTAGGAGTTCACAACGTTTTGGTCCACTAACAGTTTTTACCCCAAAAAAGAATTCTTACTGGACAAATTATACAACCTATACATTACATTCATAAGAGTGACATTATATTTTTCATTCTACAATTTATTCATTTTATGGTTATTGACTCTATAACAAATAATGTAATTGGCACTCACCCTTTCTAATGAAATGCCTGGGCTTATGTGCTGTACCTTAGAAAATATATGATGTTTGGATAAGTACTGTATTTGGTCTTGATGCAAATGCATGCTGAATTCTAGTGGTTTTTAACCTTTTGTTTTTGTGTACTTAATTAACATTAGTAATGTAATATAAGTTTAAATTTACTTTATTTTTAGTGTTTTATTGTTTTGCTTTTTTAAATAATTATAATTATTTTAGTAATTTATTATAATTATTTCATGTTGACATTGTTTTAAAAATATATAATTAAAATACTTTTTTTGTTGTATTTTTTTATTATTGTTAATTACATTATTATAAGTAATTTTAGTTATATTATTAATATAGCTTAATTTAAATCATTTTTAATCATCTTGCATTCTCATTAGGGCTTTGTTGAGGTCCCCTGTTTGGGCACCAATGCTGACTTTTGCGTTAAATAAGTCCTAGAAGTTATACCATTACTTTATGGCTCATATATAAAAAAAGTAGAAAACAGAAGAATTGGGTGTGGTTTTTACAGTACCTAGATGTAGATGTAGTAAATGTCAAAGACATTGCTTGTATTCCCTGTACTCTTGAGGGACAAGGGCTTGCTTGCCGAAAGCTTTCAGGTGTGAAGTGTCTTTGGTAGTAGTCCAGCTAAGGTTGTTTTATTGCTCAGGCTGGATTAGGGTGAAAACAGAGTGCCTGTTACCTGTTCCAGTGTCTGCACATGCCATTACACTAATGCCTGAGTTCTTGGGAGAGTCAGCTGAACTATTGAACTATGGACAGTGAAGTCCGAGATGACTTTGGCAATAGTTTTAGCCCAGTGCAGGATTTGTTCCTTCCTGCTGGATCTATTTCAGGACTAGCGTAAATCCTCAGGCATTCCTCTTGGCCTCTTTAAACAAGTGCATTCAGGGGAGAATTTTGTGATGTAAAACCCACTCAGTAGATTGTGTTTTAGGGTGAGTGATGGGGGTCCAGGGGCCAACATTACACTGGGGGGTTTGAAGTGTCAGTGCGTGTTACAAGAGCCAACATTGATTCTACAGAGACCCCTGAGACCTTGTCAGTCACCACCTGTCCATTCCACCTCCAAACAATTCAGTCAATCTTCTGGAGAACTCTCCATTTGGTATCTTTCAAAAGCCAGTCTTCTCTTTCCACTCCATTTACTCACTCTCATGTCCAAACCATGTCCAAACCTGAAAGACTATTTACATTTTTTTTTTCCCGAACACAAAAGATGTTATTTTGAAAATGTGTTGTCCATATAATGAAAGCCAAGAGTCCAAAACATGACCGGACCACAAAACCAGCCCAAAAACCAGACATTTTGCGAAACACAGTCGAACGAAAGTCATACAGGTTTGGATTGACATGAGGCTGAGTAAATGATAAACCATCACTTTAAAAAAATGCAGTAGCTTTCATGCTGGCAACCATGAATGATAGGAGAAGCCTTGTAGTAGCTTTCGCTTTATTTTGGGAGAACAAAATCATGGCTTTGGTTATAGCGGAAGCGCATATGTTGAGCGAAAATCAGCGTCAAGAAGAAGCTTTTTAAAGTAAGGTCAGATCTTGAGGCGGTGGGGCGGGTGTTAGTCTTCTTCTCTCTCTTTCTGTCAGTCTCACTCTCTCTCACAAGTAGAGGAGAGAGAACTGCTAGTGTAACTGGTGTGATGGGGGTGTAGAACTCCATCTGTTCACTTCATGATGGAAACCTGTCAGAGAATTGAGGGACCACCATTCGCAGCTGTCACCGAGCCATGGACAGTGCGGTAATATGCAGCCAAGAGCCAACGAAGGGTTGGGTTTAGGAGATGGGTTGGAGAAGCCTATGCTATGGGGTGGATGGTGGACGGGCAGTGTTTCTTCACAATGGTAATTGGCTTTAATAAGCCCTGCTGGGACATCTGCGTCAAAGACAGAGCCAAGCTCTGATCTGGAGCTCATGACGCATTGGTCCTTGCCTTCGTCTTGTTTGTCACCCTCTTTTGCTAACAGTCGCTTATATCGTAGCTTCTCTCCCACACTTGCACATCACAGGCACTCTTTTTTTTCATTAGCTAAATCCCCCTTCTTTTGGCAAATCCCACTCATCAGTCCCCAGTAAAAATGTAGGGACATTCAAGGAGAGGAAGGTCACATCGGGTGGGGGAGGCAGATGAGGATTATATTAACCCTTCAAACCATGCGAGGAGCTAGGAATTGTGGATACTTTCCCCACCAGGTTTTAGTCGTATCCATGACTCCAGACACACCAACAGACAGCTTTATCGATGCATGGATAAACAATGGCACATAGCTATTTCAGCATCATAAATCACACTGCGTTTAGGCTTCATCATGCGGTCATCTTTTGAAGGGAGAATTCAGCAAATTTGAGAGGAATGCTATTCAATCAGCAGATGCCGAAAATGCTTTATCGGGAAACAGCAAGGTGTATGTAGCAGGCTGTGTGTGTGTGTGGTTTTTATTGATCATTGTCTTTAGTAAAGAGTTCAGACGTCCTCAGAATTTCTCTGACTTTTTTCAAACATCTATAATGATATGAGAATGCACTGACTGCACAATGAGTTTGGAAGAATCTCTTGAAAGCATGTGGACCAAAGTCATTGGAAACCCAAAAAAGAAATGCAGAATAGTTCTCCCTGCTCTCCATTTGGAAACAGCATATTTTTGAGGGTTAGATATGCAGCAGAATAACATAATGGCAAACTCAAAGAGCAAAAATAAAAATAAGAAAGCTTGAAAGCTAGCAGGGGTTTTGATGATGATTCATTTAATTCTAGTCTGTTGGGTTTATTTTGTGTTTTTAATGCATATTTGCCATTTTCCAACTCTGGAGAGGTTTTCTTTTTTTTTTTTTTATTGAATTATTTTTCTTATAGAACACAAGACAGGTTGAATTTGATGGAAGCACATTGTGATTCGCTTTGATTTCAGGAAAATAGCCCGATCGTATTCTGCACTTACCTTTTAAAGTTATTAAGTGAGAGAAGAAGAGGTAGAAGGGGGAATAAAAAAGGAAAAACAATGACAGCAGCTAAAACGAGCTCTCTTATTGTGAAATACTAGGTGGCTTTTAATGGGTTTTATTTTGCACTAACTATTTTTTTGTTTTGGAGGGCAGGTCACATTTTACTTAAGCAGCTTGCTCGTTTTCTTTCTCTCTTACTCTCCTGCCTGTAAGTGCTAGAGAAAGAAAAAGAGAAAATGAAGTGATTTGTGAAGGTATTGATTGGCAGTGAGGTTATTGATCAGGGTGTTGTGTGAGATGGAGAAGGATGGGGTTGGGGGGGGGGGCTCATTGTCTTGCTGGCCAGTCGGCAAAGATGGGCACTCATCAGTCCTGCTGCTAGACTAAAGCCTTCCTCCAATAGACCACAGCTGCTGACCTCCGCCTTGACATGAGGGTGTGGTTATGTCCCAGCTTTGTTTATCTAAGTTACGCTGATAATAAAAAAAAATGCAAAGGTTAAAATAAGACAAAGTGAAATCCTAATCGAAGCAATTCAATATTCTAAACATCCAGTTTTCTTCAGTCGGGAGCTAAAATGGAAGCACCTGAATTAGGGTTGCAAAAAGGTGAAACATTTCCAGTAAATCTAAGAAATATTCCAGATATTCTATAAACTTTCCAGGATTTTTCCCAAAATTTTCCACCCCTTTGCAACTTTAATCTAAATAAAACTCAAAAAAAAAAAAAAATGTCTTCCAAGGAGGTATTTTTACAATGGCAGGATAACAATGAAGTTGATGACGTTTAGCATGGTCTGTTAAAAAACTCATTTGGAATGGCTAAATGTATTGCAAAATGTGGAAGATTAATTTACTAAAAATTAATTGTGCCCACTGATTCGTTTGAACAGCAGCATTCATTTGCCCACAGTCTGCTTTGCTAAAGTGCCAGATTAAATGAAGAAATGTATGCAGGTTCCCATCTTCCAGATCAGTTTTGAGTGCTAAATTGTCGAGGATGCAGTCTACCATGATCTAGCATACTTTAATGGGACTTATGCTATTGTTTTACCTTTTCAAATTCAGAGAATGTGCTTGACTACACTGTGTCTGGATGCATTCTCATAATAACAAATAACAGATTGCCAGCATATTAGTTATCAGCCGATATTAGTATTACAGTGACCATTATATATTTTTTTCTACAGACAGGATGTTTAATTTAATTTCTGCCTATTTTAAAATTGTAATAATAATTAGGTGCGCTGTTAAATATAATCTTTATTGGATCTCAAAAATGAAAATCCATCTTTTATTCAAAAACATTTTGCATGTTTCTTTGTTTATTTATTTTCTCGAGCTGCATGATTATGATAATTGTTGATTATTCCCTTAAAATTGTAAATGCGATTATTAATTACGATGTTCATAGTTTACATTGAATGTTAATGCCATTGTTTGAAGCAACTGCATGCTGTATTTTTATATGAAAATAAACAAGCTGAAAACACTAACTGAAAAAAAAATGTATTGCTTTGCTATAGTATTAAGCCTCAAATGTCAACTGTACATTTGATTTGTTTCTTCTTTAAATATAAAAGTAAAAACACGCATGGTATTATAATGCCACATTAAAACTAAATTTAAAACAATGAAAAGAAAATCTTACGATAAAGGGGGGAAAACACATCTTAAGCACACAGAATAACATAAGTGGACTTTAAATGATGAATTGCTGCTTTGAACGATTACATAACTGTAGCATCTGTAATTGTAATCGCAATTAGAATTTCTATTAATTGTGCAGCATTACACAGTAATAAAACATTTTGTAGTCAATCATTATTAGTCATAACATGAAAATAATAAGTGTCTTGTGATTTTCAGACAGAATTGATATTGGTGCATCTCTAATTTGATCATCACTCCTTGAATTATTCTACAGCCATGATCAATTTAAAATGTACACAAACATCTATTTTAAATAAAATTCGGTTTTCTGCCGGCAGTAATAGTGCAGTGTTAATTGCACAGTGCTATTTCAGTGCATAAACACCAAGTTAAACTGAATTACTGGTGGTTAGTCAAATAAAACGTGTTTATTTTGTGTTGAAATGCCATGTTTAGTGAATTCACCCCCTAGTGTACTGTAATTCAGCAGATCAGTGTATAAATACTGGAGCTCTTTTGGTGTTCCTGTGGGTGTAGCATGAAGCCATCTGGCTATTGCTTGGATTTAGTCCAGAAGAGATGCCGTAGACCCCCATCCCTCTCCATTATTGATCTGCCCCCTCACCAAGTGCAATATCTCAATGGATTTCAAGAAGCATGTACATGTAATTTCACTATTTATTTTACCCATTTTCAATTTTACTTCACTCTCATCTTTGAACTTTTTAGTGAAAAAAAAAAGATGAAAAAGATCCTCGAGGCTGATGATAGAGAAATGTCTAAGAAAAGGCTGAGTGGGGGGAGAGGGATGAATTAAGTGAATTGGTTGAATGAAGGCACATAATGATGTGGATGGACTACGGGGCAGTACAGAAGGAGCGCTAGGAATATGGGTGCACACGTGCAAAGGAGGATGTGCATGAATGAGTTAGAGAGGAGGACGCACTCCTCAACACACTCACTCCAGACGGCTTTAAATTATAGAGTCTTGGGTAGCGTCAGGAAACCAGTGACTTATTCATGTATATTTCAGGAAGTTGTAATAATTTTAATGCTTGTCTGCTTTCTTTTGTCCCAGAGATAAGATCGTGACATAGTAGGTCCTGCTCTCAGGTCTCAATTTTTAATACTAGGGCTTGAGAAGTGACAGTTTTTGAGCCAGACTTTTGACTTAACACTACAGCCTATTCTGGTTAAAAACTGCCCAATGCGCAGGAAGTGACTGTCTAACATTGAAACCGATTAACCAGTTTATCATGTATTTATGTGTTGTTTACAACCTGTCCTCCAACCAATAAGCTTGTATAGGTCGTTTGTCCAAATCCCTGAAATACGACCCATCAGAGCGTATACTACAATTGCGCCCCTATTGGCAAAAGGTTGTTTTCATATTAATTTGTACTCTTTTATTTGACCTCTGGTTTGCGTTTCGTGTAGCTCAGTTAGAAGATTATTGCGTTATACCTTGATATGTAATCATGCTATCATGGGTTCGATCCCAGGGAATGGACGTGCACGAAAATGTATGCTCAATAAATCATAATTTAGCATGATTTCTGTGAGGGTGAGGTTTAGGGGTGGGGTTAGGTGTGGTCATTCAAACGAATAAGCCACCTAGTAAAATATGTAGGAAATACTGTGAGATCGGTGTAAAACGCCCACACATTGCATTTAAATAAACGTGCGTTTTAATTCGTAATGACGTTATACGTAAATTCATGACGACAGACGCAACGCGATACTGTCATTATTTTTACGCCCGCTACAGGGCGCTTAACTTTAAAACGTAAATATAGGTCGTAATAATTGCTTGCTCAAACGACCTATATGGTCGTTTTTTGTTGGAGGACAGGCTCGTTGTTTAGGGAATGGTTTGTATGATTCTGATTATAAATATCAAGTTTACTTGCTTCTAGTTTACTTGCTTACCTTTGGAGTGCAAATCTCCAAACATTGTTTATCCTTTAAGAAAAAGATAAACTTTCTTCCTGCGCCTTCCTTCTATGTCCTTGAACCCCCTGTCATAATAGATTTACCTCTCCACGGCCACATTGCCCTTTGGTAGTCCAGTGGGCTCTCCCTTCTAAAAGTGGTTGCCATAAACATGCCTTAAGAAAAACAAAATCACATTTCTGTGTATATTCTTTTTCTGTACAGTACTTCTTCATTCTGCCTCTTTTCTCTGTCCCTTGCCCTTTGTCTATGATGTGTGGGAGAGTTTTAACCAAAAGTCGATGCTGGTAAATACATTCGGCGAGGTTAAAGCCAGGGTCATGGCCTCGAGCTGGTGGGACCATGCACAGAGAGAGAGAGAGGAATTGATTGGGCTTTTATATGTGGAAATTGAGAAAATAGAGCGGGTTTTTTGTGTGACCTGCCCTTGCCCAGTATACTATCTATAGCTACAGAGAAACAAAATAACGCCAGCTTTCATATTTTTTTTTTTGTTTTCCCTGACCCTTCATTTTAGTTTTTAATAAAACGTAATGAAATGGAAGGACAAGGAGGAAGAGGGTGAAAGCTGACAAAATAAACAGGCTGAGAGGGAAGCCCAGGTAGGGAAAAAATATCTAAGATGGTTTTTTGGTCTCCCAGGTTAGTCTGGTTAGCTTTTTTAGAGGCGTTTTGGGATCTTGTAAGTTGGACAGTCTGTAAAGACCAGCAAAACCAGCTGAACACAAGATAGCCAGGTTGAGAGACCAATTAGACCTCCCTAAACCAGTTTTGTGCAGGCTAGAAGAGCTTGACCAGGCTCAGGGAGCAAATGAACCATCTTGAACTATCTTTGGACAGGCTGGGAGACCAGTTATACCAGCATAAACCACATACTGTCACACTGGGAATGTCTGCTGAAACTCCTGTCAGATATCTACTGTATCTAACAGCAGTGCAGAGTAGTCGATAACTTAATCAGACAGTAAACACTGGGAAATCTGTATAGGAAGCCTCCGGGATTTACGCACAACCTGTTGTACTGAAGACTGCTTATTCTACTAGACACAGTTCGCTCGCTCCCTCCGTTTTGTTATTATAGAGCAAAACTGATGCTGTGTTTGCCTCAATGGTATAGTCTCCAGAGTCTTTCTCCATTACTCGTGCACAGAGCAGAGGTGTATCACACATACCCCTGGTGGTCTTGCTATAAATGAGATTTCTTAGAATAATATCTCAGAAAATGGATGTCTCCCAGGAGATGAACGTGTCCTCACTGACACAAACAAGCCATTATTCCTCAGCCATTTATTTAGCAACCCAATCATGCTTTAATATCCTTTTAGTATTGCTTATCACAGTTTCGTCTTCTGTACCTCCACAGCCCCATCACTGGACCATCATTTTGCATTAATATTATTAAAGTGAAATGATTACAGGGACTCAGTTTAAAGCTAAAAACAGCCAATAATGGGTCTTTTCTTCTCAAACTGAAGCAGTTTAACAAAACACCAAAACGACTTGAGAGATTTGATTCAATGAAAACGGGACAAGTGACATTTCTTATTGTATTTTAGAGAACTATAGGTCAATACATATTAAATCCCATCCGGAAAGCACAAATATACTGTATCTAAAGCCTTGAGCTTTCATTCACACAACTTCACACACATCTATATGTGGAAATGGGACACATTGTAAAACCAACAACGTCTTTTCCCCATTGGTTCTAGGGCTGTTGTCATGGCAACATGTTCCAGCGCTCATGGTTGTGGCACCACATTGCTAGAAAATGAGCGTGAAGCTCAAAACGCCTAGGCTGACATCATGGCAGAAATGTGCAGCCACAGGAAGACTCTGCTCACACTTCTAGATAACGGCGATTGCGAAAGACATGGGTACCTAATGCATAAATAATGAGCAGTGTAGCAAGTTTTCAATCTACACGGAATGCGTAACTGACACAATTCGTCCAATCAGAACTAGAGATGCTTCTATAATCGATTTCTAGCTGATAATGATAAGACAATATTTCTTGTTATAGCTGATAAATGATAAATTGGTTTAACTAGAATCAAATCTAGAGTAAATCAAATGCTACAACCGAAATTAGGCAGTACAGCATTATGAAATATAGTATGAAAAATGTATATTCATTTTATGATTAGCTAAAGACAGAAATGAACATAAATTTACTGTACATTTTCAGTATTCTAGTCTGTACTGAATATGCAAAAACAATTTATATTGAATTTATATTATTTTTTCACTAATGTATTGTGTTGTTTCTGGTTAGGACAGAATGTAAAAGTCATCGGAGTAGATTTTGGCTCCTTGTTTAGTGTGCTATAAATAAAAGAGTACTTAATATGAGTTTCAGCAAAGGCACAGGTGTTGCGGTTCGAATTGAACACTTCACGTTAAGTCATGGAGATTGCGAAATGATTAAATGAGTGATAACCTACACATATGGAATGAAAATCGGTGTGGTCTGGCTCACTTGAGAATCGCATGCCATGGAAAAGCTTTCTCATTCTTCATTTTATACTCTCATTGATGGAATAGACTTGCAGGGCTTCAGATTCCCTCCCCCTATCAATAAGAATTAAGTAGTAGATGTTTCACATACATATGCATTATTGAAACATGAATTTGCATAGCTCCGACATTCAGCACCTGTCACGCTCACAGGCACAGACGTACAGTCACTGACCCCAGGTCCAGGTTTTCTGCTCTATTATTACATCTATATATGATAATGCTCAACAGCAACCAGGTTTAAATGCTTGATTTCTCTGTGCATAGTACACAGTCCACAGTCATTGCTATACACTGTAGGGATTGTGGCGAAATGTGAGTCACTGTGAGTCAACACTGACTTCTTATTCGTGGCTTTTAATATCTGCACAATTAAAAGTGTTTGCATCTAAAGTTTATAATTTCCTTAATTAGAGTTCTGTAAATTAATTAATTTGATGGAAATACTATTATGTGGACCCATAGGATATTGTTTTGCAAAATGATTTTAGAGGTGTAATGTTGGTGTACAGTATGTATTTTAATATAACAACACACACACATATATATGCTATATATAGTTATGTATGTAAATACTGTATACAGCAATCTAAAATAACAGCTTTCTATTTAATATATTTAATATATGCATATTTTTTTTATTTTATTTAATTACATTATTACAATACATTGTTCTCTGGCTGTCCATTTTTGCTTGATGAATATAGATTTTTGTGCAAATTGTAAAAGGTTTACAACAATTATAGTGATCCGATTATAACATATAAAGGAGCAAAATGACATAATGATAAAGAAAACAAAATGTCTTATTCTCCACTCTTTCTTTTCAGCTTCTTTCTTGTTTTCTTCTGAACATTAATTTATACAGTGTCAGATAATAGGAATAACACCGGCCTCTTTAATTAGTCTCTAGATATGCGACTGAAGAGTGAGTCTCCAAGAAGTGCTGTCCTTTGCAGCCCAATCCCACTGAGAGGCTTTCACGGACTCAATATGACTGTGTCCTCAAGTTGTTGGTTTTGACCTGATTTACTCAGAATCAACCAAGCAGCCAAAGTGCTGCGATGAATCTCAAATAGGTACATAGGTGACAAGCACTGTGTAAGAGACAACAGTGGGCAGGTGAGCATGTCGGATTGACAGAGGAGTTTAAATCCAACTCTCTTCATGCCTCAAGCTCACGTGTGCCCGCTTATGTTCCACATGTGTGATTCTATGTAGGTAGCCGAAAAAAAAGGAAAAAAAAAGAAAAGCTCATTGCATTCACCTGATAGGTGTCAATCAGTTTGTGGCAGCTCTAGGTTCTTGCCATATTGGACCTTGCTTGAGGGAATTGATTTGAATGGATGTTTGTGTTTTGATGGCAATTGTGAGACAGGAATGTCTCAGAGGAGTTAACACAGATTATTTTTTGTGTTTGTGTGTTATTGTATGAAGTCAGTGATCAGGAACAGCTAGACAGATCCTGGACCATACCGAGTGGTCATGCCATCCTATCTGGACCTGTTCTGGTAGTCCGTGATAAGAAAAATTCTGTAAAATAGTTCTGTAATATACTGAACATCATTTTTTTAAACAAACACAAACACACACACACACATATGTTTGTTTTTGTGAAATGTAGGGACATCCCGTAGGCGTAATGGTTTTCATACTGTACAAACTGTATATTCTCTGGCCCTACACCTAACCCTAACCCTCACAGGAAACTAATTCTGTATGGTTTATTGTAGTGGAGAATAGGAGAAAGAAAGATGCTGTGTGAAAGAGTGGAAAGAAAGTGTGCTTTTCATAGGTAATGAAAAAAAAGTAATTTTTCGGGGAAAACATGGAAATAGTTTGACATTTTTATCATATTATTTATTAGCTATTTTTAGTTGCTTAGTCAATGTATATTTGGGTTTTGGATTTGTTGTGCAGTGTGGAGAACAAAAATATGTTCGTAAGGTTTGTAAATGTTTATTTTATTTTACATTATTTTGAATGTAATTATAGAATTTCCATTTTTTAATGAACTGTCTAAAACCTGATCTTCCTAGGAGAGTACCACAAAAAGAAAGCAAAATAATAAAAGAAAGCAAAGATAATAACGCTGTAATCCTGTCTCTTCAGACCGTAGTTCTGAAGGTCATGAGTTAATTAAAAGAGTTTTTAAACTGAACACTACTTTGCGTGAGGAGGATCTTTTGTTCCATCCTCATATTACTGTAGTGTTCTAGAACGCTGCACTTTTTATATGATTGTGGCTTTCTAAAATTGATACTTATGTCTGTGTCTCTTTGTAGGTTGCAGAGGAAAGCTGTGTGGATTTGGAGCGCTGTGTGAGAGAGACTCCACTGACCCCTCTAAAGGAGAGTGTGTTTGTAAGAAGATTGTATGCACGTCTGTGGTGGCGCCGGTGTGCGGTTCTGACTCCTCTACCTATTCCAATGAGTGTGAGCTGGAGAAAGCCCAGTGCAATACACAGAGACGCATCAAGGTGATGCGCAGAGGGCCCTGTGGTAAGTCTAGTCACATGCACAAATCAGTACATCTACACTTGTGAGGACCTGCTGACTGTTGTTCTTAAATTAAATGGAAAATTCACCAACAATGTCTTTCCAAACTCTCTTTTTCACTGTGGAACACAAAAGGAGTTTTTCTCAACACTGAAGCATGTTTCTTACACCAGAGGATTTCTTTCTTTCTTTTTTTATACGAAGGACCCCAAAATATGATGATGGTCAGTCATTTTTATGTATAAACATTATATACTCTACTGTGTAAGAAAAATAGTAAACATGCAAAATGTAAAATTTAATAAAAAATAAAAAAAAATTTCATTAAAATCCTTAGTCAATATACTAAAGCAAAATATAAAATATTTATCTGTAAAAAAGTTACATTAGTCTGTTTCGATTTAAATAAAAAAACGATTTAATATATACATTTTCAACCTAAATAAAATACTGTACATTGCAAGAAAGTTTTGTTGATTTCTTTAATTATTTATTGAAACCATAACCTTACAGCTCTTTTGGTTATTTATTATTTATTATTTGGCACTTTATATGTTTTTTCTCTAAGTTAGTCAATTTTGGACCATGCTCAAACGTTGGATTAACTACACAGAAGTTTTTCTACACCCTTCCACTTGCTCACACATTTTTCTTTTTAATTCAAGCATTTCTGATAGTGTACATGCCAAAAACAATAATTATCCACATATTATCCAAATGTTTCTATATTCATGAATCCCTATATGGATAGATCTTCTATGGCGTGGAGAATGTGAGTTTTGTGTTTTCTGTTCATCATGTATATTCTAATCAGTTTATTTCCATGAATGATAACTAATATGTGAAATGTGGCCCATCATTAGACGGGCTCTGTGGCAGTTGGCCTGGCCAGCATGAGCCTTAATTACGTGATTCAGTGGAACATGCCGTACAAATCTTTCAAAGAGCTCTAATTAGCCACCTCACTTGCTGTCTAGCAGGAAATGATCAGTCCTGAGGAATGAGAGCCCCAGCCTATCAGTAAACTCCAGCCTCCATTGAGAAACGCACTAAAGATCACTCTTTGTGTTAATGCAGTTGAAGTTTGGCTCCATGCTAATCGGTGCAGGCTCCGCGGCAGGGCTTTAATGGGCAGTAGCCTCCCTGCTATTGTGCTAATGAAATTTGCAGTGTGGCTATCAGGTGTCATATCTCTCTCGCTCAAATGCCATCAGTGGCGATAGATAACGGGCGTTTCAGTGTTTCTCCTGGGTAGAGGTGAGAGATGAGAGTCAGGTTAGCTGCCATCTTTTGCCAACATCTACTCCGGTGGTATAGAATTTTTTGCATATAAAAAAAAAAATAATTAAACAGAATTTTTAGCAGCCATTACTCCAGTCTTCATTGTCACTTGATCCTTCAGAAATCAGTATAATACAATTATCTGCCGCTCAAGAAACATTTATTATGATCATTATCAATGTTGAAAATGGCCGTACTGATTCATAATTTTTGGGGAAACTGACTCAAAGTCAAAATACAGCTGAGTAGCCAAAATAAACATATTTATAGCTGGTAGGCGTTTTCAATTCACACTGCATTGGCAGGAGTGAAAAAGGGTTAATTTGCACCACATGCACAGGATAAAAGGTGATACAGAAAAAGAAATACAGAGAGGTGCTGGTTTGTAAAGATGAGCAGGGCAGCGTAGGTGCTTCAATAATATTGAACTCCAGTGGGTAAACTGAATCTCCAGCTGTTTGTGTGAGTGAGTGAGTCAGTCATTCAGAGAGTCAGCGAGTGGAGGAAAGAAGTGGAGTGTGTGTGGAGCTCATTTCAGGTGGGCAGTATGCTGGAACTCGTCTGGATTGGCAGCGGTACAGCGGAGCATCGGGCCAGAGCGATCGATCAATGAAAGCATTGATCATATGTTTGCAGAGCACGTCTGGAATTACTGTGATTGCCAGGAGTGCTCTCTTTTCTCACTCTGTCTTTTTTTTACACATTAACGTCTCTTCACCTCCAGCCTGACTCGGCTGATGAAAACCAGTTTTGAGTGCCCACAGCACGGAGGTTCATCAAAAATTCACTCCCTAAACCAGGCCCACAACTTAAACTAGCCGCAGAGCCTGAAACTGTTGGCTTCTGTTGTCTAAATGAGATTCTGCTGTACGGAAGAGCGGGGGTGGAAAAGCCTTAACCTTAGGGTATCATGGGAGGCTGCTTAATGGAGGAATCAATATGTTTGTCCCATTATTGACAGCTGAAACTGTGTTCCTTCACTTGGGAAGTATGGCTCATTTCTCTCAGATGCTTTACCTGCTATAACTCCAGGTGTTGATACTGTTTTTTTCCCCTCGGTTGCTTCTCGCACTCTCCTTCAACCGATTCTCACATATATGAGGTGCTACATGTGTGCTTTACTGTCCTTTAATGATGCCAAAGCTGAACTTCATCCAAGCACATAACGGTTGCAGCAGCAGCCGTGAGAGACTGTTGATTTATGATCTTTCTTCAAACACATCTTAGTCTATATTAAAGCAACTCTCTGAGTTTACCCCGAGGCTAAGTAGCATAGGGATATACTGTTTGAACACATCATAATAGCGATCCATCTCAGAAGAAAAGAACAGAATGCTTGATTAATAATGCTTTGATGTAGATGAAGGTGAGCTTAAAAATAAGCTTTGCTGAAAAGTGAAGAGTGTATATATATTTATATCTGTATATATATGTGTGTGTGTGTGTGTGTGTGTGTGTACATGTGTGTACATGTGTGTGTGTGTGTGTGTGTGTATGTATGTACTGTATATACTGTCTGGCCGCACTAGTGTCACAGAAAGTGTCATTTTAGTGTCACCTTTCAGCAAAGCTTTCATATATATTTCATATTTATTTATTTATTTATTCTGAAATTATTCTTTATTAAAGCAAAATGCTAAAAGGTGTGGCTTGTTGGAGTGTTGCTATGTAGCTTTAGGGTTTTCTGGGTGGAGACTGTACAACACATGGTATTCAGGCCCATACTTTGTGATTGTCTATGGAAATTTTTCATATTTTTGTCGTTTTGGTTTTGTGTTTTTTCAAGTTAGAGCACTTAAAAATGTAACCGTTTACCTCTCCTACATGTTATTTGATTTAAGCCTTGTCAACATCTGATTGTGCTGTTTATAGTTTTGTGTCTATTAATATTGGATAAAATACTGTATTTAGCAATGACAGTTTACACTCATCAGTTTTATGCATTTGTTAATGGTTTAGGTGTGTGAATGCACTTTTGTCTCCCATATTAGAGACATGATCTGAAAACTAATGTGCAGTTTGGTTGATTGTTCCCCGTGATGGCTCGTTATTCAGGCACTGGTGACACCTCCATGGCCACTGAGCACGCTGATGGCATGTAGCCAGCCTTGCTTTGTGCAAATGAGTTTTTCACTCACCCTGTTCGACCCCTACGTCGGCTCCCATGCTCGTGCGTGGAGATGCTCGCCACAACACATTCACCTGTCTCCGTGACGGGAGACTCAATTCACACTCATCAGCAGCTTCTCGGCTTCCTTACTCCATCTGAGAATAAACCCTGCGGTTCCTCACTCTCAGACTAAATTTAGCTTGGGTTACGTCTGGTCCACAGTCTTGGCTTCTCCACCGGCACACAATATTAGCAATATCGACACTCTCCTTCAATAATGGAGTCCTCTAAATGAATTCTGGAAGCAGGTACTATGTGATCTAGCAACATCCATCATAGAGATTTATTTTATTTTTTATAAACTCATTTAGCTAAAAACCAGTGTCATCTGCTAAAATTAACCTGCATGGTTCTGGTAAATAGTGTTGGGGTCTGTGGGGATCTGCACAGGCCAATAAAGCCTAAACCCATTCTGTAAATGTGATGCTTTGACCCAAACAATTAGTCATTTCAAATTTTTAAACCATGAGATTTTAAATCCTAAGCTATTAATGTGGTTTTAAACTTTTGGCCCCCCATGTTGGGATCCATCAGGCTCAAATCTGGCATATCACTTGTAGCTTGTCTTATACCAACACTACCACACAGCAACTCTATATACTGTAGGCTCACAAAAAAACACCCAGATGTCAGCGAGAATATGATCAATGCCATCATCAGAGCTTCATTCTGCTGCTTATCCCCTGGAGAATGAGTATACTTCTTATACAAATCTGTTTCTCTCGCTCTTCTCCTCTGTCTATGTCTCTCTCTCTCTCTCTCTCTCTCCCTGCCGTCCTGCTCACGAAGGGGGAGGATGTAGTGTTGAAGTGAGATAAGGCAGATTACAGAAGGATGGTCACATTAAAAAGGCACATTTTCCACGCTCTCGCTTCTAATAACAGATGGGAGAGCTTTTTACAACTTATTCATGTATTCATGCATTTGACTGGTCTGAATAATGCATTGTTATTTTTAACCCCTACCACACTTGAGTGGAATATTGAGTGTAGCAATCAGGGATTTTTTCATAATGTAATGTTCCATTTGGAACCTTTACATAATTTCTTGCATTTTTAGAAATTTCCGAGGGTCCCCTGCCCAATTTTTGGACAGTAATAATTATATTTTAGTATAGTAAAAAAACTCTGCTTGACCAGAGTGCACTGAATAAAAATGTAGGCGGTTGCAGAAAACCAGCATTTTCATTAGCTGATCATAATCTGTGTGCTCCTAATATGGCTACTTTCCTGATGTAATCTAATTTATATTCACAAGCCAGGCTGATCATTGAAGCACAGCAGTAAAAATCATATGGACTTTTTTTTTTTTATAGACATACTTATTTCAGTAGTATAAAATGTGAATCTCTCCAATATCTTAAATAAATTATTATTGTGTATATATTTGACTATTTAGTCAAATACATTTAATTTTGTACCTTGTCTATGTCTATGAATAATTTTAGATTCAACACATTTAGTTACATCATCTACAGTGCTTCATGAGCTGCGTAGTTCATTGGCTCGTAAAAGACGAACACAGCCTTTGGCGTTTTCTGTGAATTTCAAAATGTTGTTATGAAATCCCTATGGAGAAAATGAATGGGAAAAATTCTGGAATCATCCGCTGACGAAATGAGTGTTTGTTTTTGCACTAATTTGAACTAGAGTATACAGTTTATTACCCTGTATTTACCATGTCAGTACAGTATGTCTACCATGCACCTTACTATTTGATGGCCGCAGTATGCTTAACACCTGTGCTTTTGAAAGTAATTCAAAAAGACATTTTAAAGAAACAATCACAGCTGATTGGGTGTGATTATATTTTACTATATTTCAAACAGCGTTGGAATGCACTCCCGTACTTAAATACATGCACTCGCTGTGCCAGATACTGATTATTGACTGTTATGTTCAGCTTCCTGTTTGTGTAGCACACTGTCAGACACGCCGACACACATACCAGCAGCACAACAACTGCCTTTCCCATCGTCTTCATGATAATAAGCTGCTATTTGTCCTCTTACATACCCTTTCCTTTTTCAATTTTCCTCAAAAGACATCCTCATCCAAAGAACTAGTACATCTAAACAAGATGAGTTCATTTCGTCCCTTAATTACATTTCTCTCCAACGATGTCCTTCTCGTCCGACCTTCCCCGTACACAAACCCATGCCACTTTACATGCTTGCACATTCAAGCATGCATGAGTACAAAGCCATTCATGAAAACCTGCCTGTGTCCACTCAAGGCCCTTTGCAGTAATCACCGAGGTGTCTGTCTGACCTTTCTCAGGTTAATGCAGGAGAGAGCAGCTCCTCCCATCAGCCAGCAGGGGTTCTGGTGACAAAGAAATTCTTTCATATGACCCTCTCTAAAGCTCTTTGTGTTCCTTAAAGTCTGCATGGAGAACACATGTGCAGGAGAGGCCAGCCCCTTTGAGAGAGATTTCTTTAAATATATAGTAATCAAGTAAAAGTATGTATCATACCTATATGCAAATATATATATATATGTATATTAGGGCTGGGCAATTTTATAGATTAATCGATTAATTAATTATCGATTAATTCAAATTTATTGTTTTGCTGAGGAATCATGATTTTGAATAGAAATATTACCAAATGTCACAATTTGACATTTTTACAATATGCGGGTGATAACAGTAAAGAGAAAAGAGTGATCCAACCGCATGTCGTGCACATGATTAACCACTCACGTGTGACGCACTCTGTGATGGACCATTCCTGTTTGTATGCAAGACGTGCATTGAACATTATATTACACCAATGTTTCCCAAATTGGGGTTTGTGATATGACGAAAAGCTAATGATTAAATCATAAAAATGTCTAATTTAACTAATTGTGTGGTCTTTCCATTTTCTGTAATTAAATTAACCTGACTAGTGGCTGGTATGTACAGTTCCGTAAAACTGGAAGACTTTCCAAATGTATTTAAGCAGTAGGAACTTTTAAAAAAGAAAATGTAAGAGAAAAAAGAATTACGGAACATTACATTATGGATAATTTACTGCCATTGTGTAAATGTGTAATCTGTAAAAAAGTAACTGTAATATGATCATGAGCACGTTAAAATGTATATAATCTAATTACAAGTACTTAATTTTGAAATCTGATTACATAATACAGATGACATGTAATCAATTACTACCAGCACTGTATATACAGTATAGCTATAGATATGGATGTATGTATATTTGCTCTCTGGGTATCCACATTTTGTATTATGGAGCTGCTAAACCACTTGAAAATCTAATTCCCGTCTCTCTCAACAGACTGTATATTATCAACTTGCAGAATGCATGAATACCAACTGATAAATATGTGATTGTGTGTGTGTTTGAAAGGGCTTGCTTGAAGGAAAAGAAAATGATTAGTGTCAAATGTGTCTGCTGATTGTACTCAAAATTAGTTTGAAAGAAGTGTTTTATTTTTTATTTTTTTGTATCTTGCTTTTAGCCAAAACAAACAATTCCATCTTCATCATTATGTTTTAGCACTGCACTAACGGAGCAGTGTGGGGAAGGATCATTATGTAAGCTGTATATAGCCTACAAAATAAGGTGTCTTGCCCTTTTCTTTGTCTACTATCATTAAACTTTGACCTCTTGAAAGTCCCAAAGCAGTTGCTTTGAATCTGGTGACCTGTTTCTGTTGGAGTGCAGTGCCTGCTTGAGCCCTTATATTGTTAATTAGTTTTGCTTGCTGAAGTAGGTTTTGCTATTACTAACCACTATTGCCCCTACTTGGGGATTTTAACAAATTCCTAACATTAAGTATTACAGTTTAGAATATATCTTGCCTTGCCCAACATTGTTTGTGCTATGGAAATGCATTTTAAATTACACCTCCAATCTTGCAACTTAATGAGTTGTGCTGTTACTTCTGTAAGCAGCCAGACATACGACTGTCACCTGGTAGATGGAATAACAGCCAAGAAAATCCAATAGACATGAGTTGTTGGAGAAACCATGTAAGGTTTGAAAGACTTGAATATAATCTTTTTAGAATATCATGGTTGTTTTGACCAACTACCTACAACATCCAAGCAATACCTAACATCCTGTGCTGGGTAGTAACTGATTACATGTAATCTGGATTACGTAATAAGATTCCATAATTTAAGGACCTGTAATTACATTAAATTGCATTTTAAAGTGATCAAAATCAGATTTCAGTTTATTTTTTATAGATAACATGATTACATATTTACACAATGGCAGTAAATTATTTATAATGTACTACACACACCAGCCACTAGTCAGGTGACTATAATTATACAGAAAATGACAATTCCACACAGTTATTATTAACCTTTTATCACCTCATGATCCCCAGTTTGGGAAACCTTGGTGTAATGTAATGTTTGATGCACTTCTTGATGTTGATAACAAAGAACAAAGTATTTTCTTACGAGTTAGGTCAAAAGTAATCAAAAAGTACTTAGAATACATTACCTAATATGTTTTCCAATAGATTGTTGTTAACTACAATTTCCATCATGTAATTAGTAATTAGTAATGGACTACAGTTTGTATCTATCCAGCAATGCTAATAACCACCTAGAAGACAAATGCACTAACAATGCTGTAGCAACCATTAATACGTTAGTAACCACTCAGAACATCCTAGCAACTTCTCAGAACATTCTAGCAATTTCCTGGTACCACAACAACAATTTTGCTAGTCATTAAAGGGGTGGTTGATTGCGATTTCACTTTTTTAACGTTAGTTTGTAATTTTGCTGTTTTGAGCATAAACAATATCTGCAAGGTTGCAGCGCTAAGTTCAGTCCAAACAGAAATATCGTCTTTTAAAATTTTGGCAGTTTAATGCCTACAAAAACGGCTGATGAGGGACTACAACAAGCTTCTTCCCAGGTCCATTACATCACAAACCCAGATAAATCCCCTTTAATCAGAATAAAACCTTATACTAAAAGCTAACAGAAGTGGTAGCATTTACAAACAACAAAATCTAAAAGTATGAGACAACAAAAAACAAACATACCATTAAGAGCCGTGCTTGCACAGGTTCTGCACGATCCTCTTTATTAATATTTTCTGCGTCTCAATCGGGCTCAAATTGAAAAGCAATATAGAGGAGGTCATTGTTTACAATACAAACAGAGCACAATCTGAGCTTGAGAGGGGCGGGATGTTCAGCATTGCTCTAGAGGTGGTTTAGCGAATCACAACACACTGAGCCAGCTGACCAATCTCCGCTCATCGCGTATTTCTGAGCGAGGGGCTTCATAATAGCAGGAAATAAATAAGGCGTTTGTCAGAGAAGTGACAGATCGGTGTGGAATAATGGTAAATTATGTGGGAAAAAAAAAACTGTAAACCACCCCTTTAAAACACACTTTTACCTTGTGGCAGTGAGTTTTGTGCCATTCACATTTTCCTAAGAAATTATACTTTTTTTTATATTGTATACTACATCCCTCCAGTTTACAGATCCAGAATGCTTGTGTTTTCTGACTTCATTTTCTACTTCTAGGATTATATAAAACCTTTTGAACATACATTGTTTATCACACTTTTTAGCCAGCTATAAAATCAGGGATTATGTTTGAATTCATCTTGATTGTGATCTCTTTCCAGTCGCAGGGATTCGTAGAATTTGCATACTAAGCACACACGTGCTGGATTTAATCCAGTCTTAGGTTGTGATCTGAAGTTTGTGGTAGTGTTTGTAGTACACTGCATTGGGTTAGCACTCACTAAAGCTCACGGGATAAACCTTGCCTCTGATAGACATGTTTGGTACTGTATTAAACACGTGAGCTAATATAGTCCTGCTGGTCTTGCTTGTGATGTTACCTCTGTGTCTTCACGGGCCCAAGGGTTAGACGCTGCTCACCTCGTAAATACTACACAAGTATGCACACTGACAGCTATCACAGGAAAGCAGGAGTGCCTGGCCTTTGAGTCCAACCATAAAAAGATGTGATTTATCCATTTTTGTACCTAATTTTCTTTATCCAAGGGCAATACTAAAGCGTGCAAAGAAGGAAGACAGCTGCAGTCAAATAAGCCCTTTGAAGAAATACATCAAAAGAACAAATCATATCGCCATGTGAGGGATGACAACAGCAGAGGGTGGGACACTGAGTTTGGAGGTCATCCGTAGAGGTTCATCTTCATTTTTTGTACTCCTCCAGTTTTTGCTATTGATGCATTGCAGCAAAAATGGCAAAAAAAACATGAAGACTCGAGAGTACTATGGATAGTTTTCTCCAGATTTTGTAGATTTTGCAGATTTTTTATTCTGGATTCAGTGCAAGCATTTATGGCACAATGTTTATTCTTAACAAAAATTAATTTTATCACGATTAATCACCTTTTTGTGCAATTAATCGTACACTTCTCATGAAATTATGCACACACCATACATCTTGTTTAAAACTTTGATTTGTCATCGTTTACAGTATCCAGCATAATTCTCCAAAATTCTCACAAAACTGAATTTTTATCATGAACTGTGCTGGGATGAACGACAGAGTCGTGGATAAGCACAACAATCTTTGAATAGATCCAAAACACAGGGTAAATCCACAGAATGAACTAGAGTAGATCCGACAAAGAAACATGTGGCAGACTACACTTAAAATACTAAACTTAACGAGGGATAGACAGGTGAGGGGAATCAACTAACAATGGGATAACAAGGACAGGAACAGGAATGACCAAATATGGACATATGAGGGAGAAAACGCAGACAAAACAGGTCCATAATCCTGAGAAACTGGAGAAACCGCCCCAATGCCACCAAATACTGTTGATTGTGGTTCACTTGTGTTGAATCTGTAATATTACAGTATAAGAACAGAAGAGATGAGAGCGACACCACCCACAGCTCCTCTCAAACCTCCTTAACACATACACAAGCTCATACACACGCATACATCTTCTGTCAGGCTGGAGAGGGCGCCCAGGGCTCGCAGTGCAGGGCAGATTTTGCCGACCACATCCCATCAGGATTGCGTAGCGGCTGTTGACAGCTCACTGCACGCATTACACATTAATACATCCCGCACTAACACGTTATCACAACACTGTCAGAGAGGTAGATCAGTGGAAGCTTCTCTAGCTGTCTCTATGTCCTCTCACTCTGTTTTTGCCTTTTTGCCAGCTTATTAGTTAGTTGTATAGTTCCTGTCCTAACCTCTTCAGAGCTGGATGAGAGCAGTTAATTGGCTGAAAGCGACATTTCCAGTTTATCAATAGGTAACTATAGACTCCCACTCTTTCCTCTAGATACTGTATTTCTATCCTTGAAAATGAGCACTAGAGGATAGGAGGAAACGGCTCATCTCCCAGGAGACCCCAGCGGTCCATAGCCCATCAGCTTGCGACGCCGGTCACATTCTTACACGCAATTTGCCTGCTTGTCTCAGCCTGAGAGGGCAGCTTATCTGTGCTAACACAGCGGAGTCACGTACGCACCTTATACCTTTTGCATTTTAATCAGCTCATTCTTTTCCTGTGCTCTCATCAACTCTCGGTGACAATAGGTGGAAAAGCACAGACTGTTATTTAATGGGTTTGCAGAGGCAAATCTGTGTTCTGTCACAAAACAAACAGAGCGCCACTGAGAAGGAAGCTGTTTACGTGTACCGTCGGACTCTTCTCAATGTGTACTTCCTGACAGACACATCAGAACTGAATTAAAGAACCGCTTTACATCAGACTGATGAAATCATATGCCTTAAAGTCAGGCTTTTGGGGATGAGGCCAATCTGTTGAAGCAGAAGTAATGAGTCAGTTAGTTATGACTGTGAGGATGAGGAAAGTACCGGAATGCGTCAGTCCATCTCAAAGGCCATCATAGACTAAACAGACTTGTTTATCATCTTATGGAAAAAGTACACCGCACAGGCGAGAGAGGGGTCGCAATTAGCAACATGTAAGGGATGAATCATGTGGCAACAGAATTATTTTCTAATTTAAAAATATTTTTTATTTTATTTAAAAATATATGAAAAGTAAAATGAAACAATAAAATATTATTATATATTATAAAAAATATATATATTTTTAACATTTATATTTGTAATAATTTTTTGGATTAAAATACATGTTCAGTTTTTTCATGTGCACCTCTCAATTGCTGTCAGCTGTATATGATTGTCTTTTTCTATACATATGATCACATGACAAAAGGTGTGTAGGGTATTTTTTTTTTCTTTTTTTTTTTTTTTCTTTTCACTTCTTACCCACTGACCCATTTTACCCCATCAGTCCAGAGGTTCTCAACCAGGGCTGTAGCTTGGAAATTCTGGACCCCTGAAAAAATATTGATGTGGGTCCTCACTGCCCTCTACTCAAAGCAGTAAAAGATATGGGCATGGAGGCTCACATCTGGTGCCATGTTTTGTTTTTTGTTTTGATTTGTTTTTTGTTTTTTTGTTGTTTTTTTGTTGTTGTTGGTTTTTTGTAAAAAAACTAACAAAAAAAACTGAAAAACTGAAAATACACACATACTGTATACACATACAGTACATACAATGGTTCTCTGATAGCACACATACATCACAGAGACATCAACTTGACAGCAAAATGATCAAGTGCATGGCATCCCATAACAATGACATCCCTACATCCCTTGTCTTGCAAAATAACATTTTTGATAGACTTATTAAGCAGTTCTCCTGGCCTCACTCTCCTTTTCATGACTTTACTGGTACCCAGATTCCCTGCCCCATTATATTCAGTCAGTCTCTCTTCCACTGTCACATTACTTCTAACTTAAGCTCTTCTCGGCTCAGCCTCAATTCTAAATGATTGCTCTCACTAGGGGCCCTAATAAGCCTTAAATTGTCTCTTAACATTCCTTCAGCATTGTTACAAAGTGTAAAAATACGGCCTGTATGTGGTTGTTGTCTGCAGTATAATGGTGTGTATTAGCACTTCCTCCACACAAACATTTACAATGAGTTTTTTTTGGAAGTGCGAGTGGTTGGTTAGTTAGCGAGTCCAGGCCGATGAAGTGTGAGGTTCAGACGTGCAAAGCCAAGGGAGGCACAGTCATCTTTTTTTAGAGAGAGAGAGGAGGAAAAGAGATAAACACTTTGATCACACAACACAGGAAAGTGCCACTGATCTCATCCTTACAATGCCGCTTGCCAGGTTTATCACATGCGTGTGAGTGGGTTTGTGGAGCGTGGTCCTTAGAGACAGGCACAAACCTTTAATTAAACAAGTGTGTTCTCTTAACAGATTTACACAAAGTAAAACCCACAAAAGACTGTAGGCTGATATGACGCACAGTAGAGGTGAAAACAGGGATGGAGATAGTGAGATTGAATTAGAGCCGATGATGTGTCTAAAGACAGTAGGAAATGAAACTAGCCCTCTCTGAAATGACACGGTCCGTTCATTTTTCAGCATCTTTGTGTTTGTCAATGCATCATGAATATGTATCATCTAAAAAATACTGATAATACTCTGAGTATCAAAAAAAGACATGTATTCATTACAGATAAATAAAGAAATAACGAGTATACAGGAGTATCCTGGTCATGGTTTTATATAAATTTACAATTAGTGAAGCTTTAAAGATTCTAAAAGGATGCAAAATGTAAAAATAGTCAATGTCTTGTGTGTTAAAGGTATATTTAAAAATGCGGTGTTATTATAAACTGAATCTTATGAAATAGTTTTTTTAAGATCTGTTTGTGTCGGGTTTGGAACAACCTAAGTAAATGATGACAGAAATTTCCTTTTTGTGTAAATCATTTCTTCGTCTTCATTCCTGAGTGGTGGATTGGTTAATAAGAAATATACAAAGTCTTTTGCAGAAAAAAACAGGGCTTTCTCATTTTCAGATTGAAGAAAGCTGATTAGGTCCCTCCAGCATTAGGACGGGTACGCTGAAGCATAGCAGTTGAGAATGTTTTGTGAATGCAAAGCTTGCTTGAAATGTCCCGTGGTGAATTAGAGTGACTTGTTTGTACACCCGCCCAGCTGTGACCGAATATTCAAGTCCGGGGAACTGAGCTGTTCTTCATCCCGGGGCACTCCCACTTCACTCTGCCATCTGTATCGA
The DNA here is from genome assembly GCF_023724105.1 of Carassius gibelio. Taxonomy (NCBI): domain Eukaryota; kingdom Metazoa; phylum Chordata; class Actinopteri; order Cypriniformes; family Cyprinidae; genus Carassius; species Carassius gibelio. The sequence continues at coordinate 14,582,981 of NC_068393.1, forward strand.
CACGGGGGCACGTCTGAGCCGTGTGGAGGTGCTGGGAGACCGTGCCTCATTTTAACCCAATCTTATCTCAGTAATAGGGTTCGTGTTTGGAGTTCACCCATGAACTCCCACCTTAAACAGACTTTATAGTGTGAACATGACAAGCAGCAAGCCAATTATCCAAACACGACCAAGAGTACCTCATGTAATTAGTGATAACATTAATATTATTAATATATATTAATATTAATAACATTTTGGCACATAATTAATCTTGTGCCACGCGTGCTAGATGCATAAATAGGTACAATCATATTGTATAAAACTACTGAACCAAGTCCAACGAGCAACTACATAGCAACACTCTAAGAGCTACTTACAACATCTTAGATCATGTCAAATGTTATTCAGGCATTTTCTACACTCATTTTCTCCTTTCTTTGTTTTTCAGCCCTGAAGGACCCATGCAGTGAGGTGACCTGTAGTTTTGGCAGCACCTGCATTCAGTCATCTGACGGTCTGTCCGCCAAGTGCATGTGTCCTCTGAGTTGTGAGAACGTCCCCGAGCAAATGGTGTGTGGCAGCGATGGCTTGGACTACCGAAGTGAATGTGAGCTCAACATGAAAGCCTGCGCCACTCAGAAGAACATCCGTGTGCATCACCAAGGCCGCTGCGGTGAGTCTGTTGAGCCTTTAAATAGTCATTAGCAATCCGTTTACTGTGATTATCACATGTACAGTCATGGCCGAAAATATCGTCACCCTTGGTAAACATGATTAAAAAAAGGCAGTGAAAATTAATCTGTATTGTTAACCCTTTTGATATTTAATTTTTTTTAAATCACAAAAATCTAACCTTTTATTGGATAATAAGAATTTAAAATGGGAGGAAAGGTCCCTTGATGATCCTTTGATCATATTTACCAAGGTTGCCAATATTTTTGGCCATGACTGTAGTTCTGTTACTATCTTGCTATTCTAGCATAGTTGCTTCCATCAAAGTGGTCGAAGGTCATTTTGACTATTTAAATAATAATAAAAATATATAATAAAATTATTATTATTATTATTATTTTACATGGCAGAAAAGTAACATAAGTTGATGTAATGTATTTGTAAAAAATAAATAAATAAATAAAATTAAAATAATATGCGAGTGAATTGTTTAACAAGAACATAAAATGTAAAAATAATAATAATAATAATAATACAAAATATAAAATTCTCTGATTACGTAAATCATCGAATGTATTGCATTATCCCCAGGGTGATTTTGGATTCTGAATGCTTGTAGAAGAGTAGTTTGGCTTAATTTTGAGTAAAAAAATTCCCAAGATCAGTTATTCTGCTGAAAGCTCCCGTCACATCACACTTGGCCATGCAAACTGTCTGGGTTTTTGAGCTCTTCTTCTTTGATTAAATCCTAGCTGTTTCATGTTAGTGGGGAGTTTGAGTGATGAGGACAGAGTGTCGTTCATGAAAAGCCCCCTTCCCACCCTGCACTGCCTAATGACATTTCCCTTCTGCGCTGCCTGACGAGCTGTCAGATTCTTTTTTCGGCTTATTCCGCCCATCTCTGACATTTCAGAGTTTTATTTTGATCTCTTTTATTCGTCTGTACTCCATGATGAGGTCTGGACACATTCACATTTTAAAGAGAAAACTGGCATGTTAGGAAAGTTCCCCATATATTTGCTCTAGCATACCCTGCACTCTCAGAGGCTGATCATTAAATCATTTTCAGTTGCTTCCTTATTCTTTATTGGTTAACAAAGATCAAACTCTCCTTCATATTTAACCTTGCCATTTTTTTTACTGCACATTATTAGACTTGTTAAGAATGTAGGACAGTTAGATGATCCACAGCCGAGTCTACTGTGCAAAAAAATAATTTTCTTAATATGTATTTTTGTCTTATTTTTCAGTTAAAAAAAGATCAATTTACTTGGAGCAAAAATGCATAAGATAGTGAGACTTGTTTAAAAGAGAGTTTTCTTTAAAGTAAGTATTTTTTTCTTACTTCATTGGCATTGGAAATGTTCCAGTGCACAAATCTAACAGAAGTTAGAGAGGTTTTTGCCCATGGGGCTAGAAACATAAACGTTATTGAAAATATTGTCTCTGAAAACAAGTTTCATTAACCTGTGCAGTTTTGCCTCTCAAGTGTTTTATGAGTGTTTTATGCTGATACACACACACACACACATATATAGTGCTGTATTTTTTTATAAACTTTTTGAAAGCAAGTCTTGTGTCTTGTCTGGGGAGTGTGACATTGTGGTGTTTCCTGCGGCAGAGCGGGGCAGACAGACTCTTGTAAATGATGGCTCTCTGGGCGGCAGGGCTGGATGAATGCCTCGGGTCCCAGAGGACGTGTGGAGTATGTTTCTCTGCGGCTCTTGGGAGAGTGTCTTTCATTTGAACCCCCTCGAGAGTAGAAAGCACCGAGGAGGACAGACATCAACAACTCTAAATCTAACTTAGAGACACCATCCTTGTGGTTACTGACTCTGATTCAGTCATCACTGAGGGACACTACATCGACTTGTATTGTTTTAAAATAAGAATGAAATTAAATAAGACAGAATAAGAAATCTGACCTCTAAACTGTCTATACAACAAAAGTCATGTGCATATAATCACTTGCTTTGTTTTCAAGGAAAATATTGAAACATCCTCAACATAAGACATACTGTATATGTGGGAATTTGAAACAGAGGTATTTATTACTTTTGTTTTGCAAGAAAACATCTAAACATCCTTTAAAGGGGATACAAAAGCAGTAATTATTATATAGATAATTATTATTTTGTCTTGTTTTCAGGAAAACATATTTAAACATCTTTAAAAAAAATAGGTTTAGTTGAGTAACAAATAATAATGATATTATCAAAAAAAAACTGTTTAAAAGAAGAAATTACAAAAATGATCAGAAAATATATATAAATATAAATAAATAAAAGAAAATTTACTTGAGAAAGAAAGAAAACATCTCAACAACCTTAAATGACAATGCTTTTGTCTTGTGTTTCAGAAAAGCACATCTAAACATTTTAACAACTACATAATTCATACATCTCAAGTAAATGTATCTTGTTTTAAGGATGTGTACTGTACATCTTTTTTCTATAAAACATCAACAACAACACAAGTACAGATTAAGAATTTTTTCAGTGTTTCTGGCATTTTGTTCTACATAGAGGATCGAGGAGCAAAACAAACAAACCCACAATCAATCGTACAGCAGGACATGGGCCACTGTTATTTCAAAGCCCAGTTAGACACATTTTTGGCCAGATCTGTATACACATTCATTCCCGTAAATGAACTGTTCCTCCAAGACATGCATTAAGGTCTTGGCCAGCAACTGTTAGGCACACAGATACAGGGTCTGGACTAATGGATCGGCCTCATACACACTCCCTGCTGGAGCAGGGCTCAGTGTGTCTGGCTAATTACAGCCAACCCTGCATGGCACTGTTAGGCAGCGATACACTGAATGCTGGCTGCTTCCGGCCTCTCTTAATGGGAGCTAATGGTTATTCCAGTGGTAATGGCTGGCTTGCATGGCGAAATGTTGTTGGAGGCGCTGCCCGTATTGTGCTGGACTCTTTTGGTCGAGCTCCATACTCCCCTCCTTTGAGAGCCGTCATATTATTGTGTTAGTATAAACCAGTCCCTGAACTGGCAGAAACATTTTGTCAGCCCGCCTCTCACCTTGGGCATTTATGCTTAATGCTTGTATATTTGAAGAGTTTGGTTTCAAAATGCTATAAATCCTTTTTGAGTAAAAATGTGTTTTCTTTACCAAGAATGTGGCAAGATGAAAACCACTGTTTTCTGTTACGAACTTTCACATAGCATCTTTAGATTATAATGACATAAACCATTTAAATCCAGATTGAGATTTTCAAAGATTTATTATGAAACATGACCCCCCCCCCCCAAAATGCAATAAATCCACTTAATCAATATAAAAGTTATTTTATATTTTATATTTAAATACACAACAAAGTAAATTGATCCACATGTGACAGCCTCTGAACTTGGTCAATACTAATCTTATTAATGGCCCACCGCAGAAACCACCACATTCATCAATGGAGTCACAATAAAAAAAAATGTATGGCTGCACGATAAATCACATGCGATTGTCATGCGCATCTCGTCAGTAAAGCCAGTTATGTGATCAGTAGTAAATCTCCATCACATGCTTTCAGATGGGGCCGTGTTTAATACAAAGAGCCATAAATCGCTGACAAGCTACATATAATAGCATTCATAATCGAAGGCGAATCGTCTGTGATTATGAACGAGATATTGCATAGCTTGTCAGTTACTGTTTACAATGCGTGTAATGGTGAGCTGTTATTGGTTGAGAGGATGTATCGCATTCCACAGAGAAGGGAGACTAGCATTTTTCATGGTTTGGAAAGATGAAAACATGACACCTTTTTGCGTAAAACTATAAATGGACTTTCAATACCGACCAGATACAATACTGATTTTGGCAGGAACTCAATATTTTTTTAAATCTGTTTTTTTTTTTCAGGAAGACATCTCAACATTATTCAACGTTATTTTTCAGAAGAAAAAAAACTAACATCACAGAGTATAATTTTACTTGAGAAACTAAAATAATCTAATTTTATTTTAAAAGAAAACATCTAACAACTTTATACATTAATTCATACAAGTGCTAGAAATAATTTGATTTGTGTGCATTTAGGATGGATTGACTTAACTGACTGCAACCTTAAATTAGAAATAAACAAGTAAAAAAAAAAAAACATATCTAAACACTAAGTACTGATTAAGAATGAATTAATTTATTAATGAATGTATGTATTAATTGATTGATTTTGAATTAGATGTTTGTGCATTTAGGGTGGGTTAGTATCTGACTAGTCAGTTTCTAGCCTAATAAGTCGACTAGTCATTCAGGAAAAAGCCACTGGCTAGTTGATTCTGAAAATATGTTGTTTCATACATCCCTACTGTGCATGTGTCCATCTGTGTGTTATTTGCTTTCATGATGTCTCTCGATCTCTTTGGCTTTTTTCTTCATTTCCCACTTATTTTGTTCCCACTTTCTAGTTCTCTTTTTTTGCCTGTGTTCTTCCTCTCCTCTCATTCTTTGCTTTGTTTACGTGTTTTGTTTTTCTTGTCTAATTTCCTCAGTCCTTTCTGTCTCTGTCTCTCTTGTCTTTTTTTCTCTCCGTCTCCATTCTCTCCAGCGATTGTGCGACTCGTTCGCGGCTCGGCATTGTCTTAGTACGACACCGGCTGATAAGTCCTTTGTGTCGCCTTGTTTCTGAAAAGTGTGGAGGCTGGCGAAACTGTCACACTTATTTCAATAACCATCATGGCATTTCTATTACAATTATGATCTTGCAATACAAGGCCAGGGCCCGGAGACCCCTGCAGCCACAAAGACCCATCAGCTCCCACATACTCATCACTCCCATCCCGTCAGCTGTCACCCTTATCTTTTCACATTTTAGTATTTCTTCTCCATAAATGACACACCATTGACAACAGCTCCATCAATACTGCATAGAAGATGCAATGGCATTGTTGCTGTAGAGAAGTGGTTTGGACGTGCTCAGATACCAAATACTCTGGTCCTGGAGGTGCACTTTCCTAAAGAGTTTAAATTAATGCTGTCAAAATGAGTGCTGCATTAAATTAATGCAATTAACAGCACTGGCAATTCTTAAAGGGGGGGGGGGGTACAATAGAGTAGTACTGCATCCTTCATAACTCCAAAAAGTCTTTATTTTTTATTATATTTAGAAGAGAAAGATAGTCTGTACCGATTTTTCCCGGAAAAACACGAGTGCCTAGAGGCGTGGCGTGTGGGCGGAGCTAAAGAATCACGAGCGCCAGTAGGCTTTTTTTGTTGAGAGAGTCTGGAAGCTGTGACACAGATCCAGAGGCTGAAATTTAACAAGAGCAGCATCAGCAAAGGCGTCTCTATGTGGTATGTACTGAAACTGTATATATTTGCTTAGCGGTTTTGGAAAATGACTAAGTTCCACTTTATGTCGTCTTTTTTTTTTTTTTTTTTTTTAAGCTGTACATGTAGAAAGTGCAGTTTGATGACAACATTGCATGTTGTTTACTTGATGTGCTTACGCGCTAATAGCTAAGTTAACAACACAGAGATATTTGAAGCAGTTTTACTCACCGCCTGCGGTTCCAACACACGATCGTGACCCTTTTTCGTTGGGATTGCATTATCCTTAAGAAATAAACGATGTACAAATCCGGCATCAAACTGGGCCTTGTTTGTAAAACAAGCATCTTCGAAATGCAGGGAACAAACAAAAACACTTGCACAACTCCGTTGATGCTCTGTAAAAATAAACTCCATCCACTGGTCCCTTAATGCTGTTTCTCTTTTGGTAATCTGTGCAGGGTTGTCTTGCCCTGGCAACCAAAAACACACTTCTTTTGTGACTTTTCGCGACCCTCTCGCTCTGTTCAGTGAATGCCTGTGCTCAGCCTCTCAGTGCTCTGCTATACGGGAGCGCGCGCTCTTCCGGCAGAAGAGCGCGCACTTAGGACCCATATAAGGAAATTCCGCTCCATTTAACGTCACACAGACCCATACTCGAAAAAAACTTTCCGAAACTTGTGACAAACGGGAAGAGGTTTTTTTGGAACAAAAATACTCCTTCAAATGTACAACTTAATTTTTTAAACATTTACATTTATTCATTTAGCTGACGCTTTTATCCAAAGCGACTTACAGTTGCTATATATGTCAGAGGTCGCACGCCTCTGGAGCAACTAGGGGTTAAGTGTCTTGCTCAGGGACACATTGGTGTCTCACAGTGGATTCGAACCCGGGTCTCCCACACCACAGACGTGTGTCTTATCCACTGCACTAACACCACCCACACCTAAACTTTATCCATGTTTAGCATAGGAATCCAACTCTTTAACAGTGTAAAAAACTCAGTATGCATGCAATAGAATTTCACCCCCCCCCCCCCCCCCCCTTTAAAGCAGCCAAAATAACCTAATAACCCAGTTGTTGTGATTTCTGTTAATCAAAGAACCAAAGGAAAAAAGCTTTAAGGATTAATGTATATTTAATTTAAGTTAATGTTAAGTGGGATTAATTGCAATTAATTTCAGAAAAAGAATAAATAATTGCAAATAATTAGTTAACTTTTTAATCGATTGACAGCTCAAGTTTAAATCTACCCTTTATAAAAAATTAAAAAAGCTAATCAAGATCTTCAGGAAAAATATACGTATGTATACTGCTGTTTAAAAGTTTGGTTTCGGTAAAATTTATGTATTTAATGTTTTTGAAAGAAGGTTGTATTTATTTGATAAAAAATCCAGTAGAACAGTGAAATATTATTTTAAATAACTAATCTGTTTTTAATATTTTATATTAAAAACAAATACGCACTTTTGAATGATGGTGTAAATGTGATCAAGGTTGAAACTAAACTCGATATTAAGTTATATTAAAAAGGCCAATATTATGATGAGGTGCTCGTGTGGGCGATACATGTTTGAGTTTGGCTAGTGTTACACTTTTCTCCCTGTCATTACTGTTGTTTTTAGGGTTGGAAATGTGAATAAGAACATATTTCCTTATAAAAACTTCTAGACCCAAATTGTTTGTTTTCTTGTGGTTTAATAAATCAATATGACAAAAGAAATGTGTATGCTAGTTGTTAGTTTCCATTCTGAATTGAATAATAGAAAAAAGAAAAGACGAAATAGCTTTCTTTGTACTGTGTTGGCTTATATAAAGAATTTACTTTTTGATACTTAAGATGTTTGTCATCAGATACAGTAAATATTCTGACAGTATGCACATTTGGACGCAGTGAATAGAACACAAAGTCTAGTGTGAGCTCACCTAAACTATTCTATATACACTACTAAAATAATAGTGACAAAAGGCCTAAAAAATTTAATTTGCGAGGCAGCAGAACGGTGCCATGTTGTGCAAGATTGAATCACCCTTCCCTAATGCCTCAAAACATAGCAAGGTAATCAAAAGTAATCAAAAAGAATATTGCAGTACAGTAATCAAAAGAACATTGCTACACTAATAGGAAAAGCTGTAAGTATGCCAACTGACACTTAACTGAAAACTCAATGAAAGCTTTGGTAGTATTTGTTAACATTTTGGCAATATTTGGCTAGCAAGCAAACAGATCAAATTATCAACAGAAGACAATGAAATCAAACAAGAGTCATGAACTGCCATCTCGGTCTGACACATTTTTTACTCTTGTCCTCAGATCCTTGCAGTGATACTCTGAACATCATGAGGGAAGCCTGTCGGGTGAACCCAAAGACCTACGAGCTAACCTTCCTCACAGCCGATTCCTGCCCACCCGAGAGTACTCCCATCTGCGCCAGCGATGGCCACACTTACGATAGCGAGTGTCAGATGGAGCGGACGGCCCTGCAGAACAACCTGGAGCTCAAAAAGGTTTCTTCAGGCAACTGCAAGGAGAAAGGTGAGTTCCTCCTAGAGCCAAGTTGTCACAGACTCAATGGAGCTCATGCTCGTCTCTGATAAAGGTGCCCTACAGCCGCATTTGATTTATTTTGTCATGGCTGCGGTGAGAAGGCTCTGGACAAATTAAGTCAGGTTAGCAGTACTGTCATGCCTACATGATACCAATCTCCACAAATCCAATTTGCCTGTCGGGCTCTGGCAGGTGTATTGTGGCAAGACTGTATCTACACGGGTGATGAAAAGATCGTCCCTGCTTCGCTCTGAAGCCCTGTGGCAAAGCGCAGAGAGAGTGTGTGTTCGGCTGTGATAGTGCGCGAATGGTGGCTTAGTGTGTATGTGTGTGTGCCTGTGTCTCAACTGTTTGTGCCGTGAGCTATAGTGGTGTTATTTGTTGGCCACTGTTGTTCCAATAGAGCAACTGTTTCTGTGCTAGTGTAACTCAAGAAACAATAGCATTTGTCTTACTTTGTACATGTGTTTGGGATCTGCTCAGGCAATATGTGAATCGAATTGTATCACTCACATCGTTGGTGTTAATATAATACTTGTTATATGCTATTATTGCCAGAATTTTTATAAAAAATAATAATATATTTTCACAATAATAAATTCTGTCATTTTTTACTCACTATATGCTTTGCTAGCAGACTTACTGTAGCTGCAAATCAAACGCTAAATCAAAACAAAGAAAGGGAAGTATTTAGTCTCACTGTTGAAAACAAACAAACAAAAACAGCATATACTGGTTATGTAAGTTTCGAAGCGTGGTAGCTGGTTTAAGCCGGTCCTGAGGTGGTTATAAGTTGTTATTGAGCAGCTGCTCCAGTTTAGGAGCTTGAGACCAGCTCATGACCAACTAAGGACCAGCATAAACCAGCTCAATCTAGCTACCATGCTTCAAAACATACCTAACCAGTATATGCTGTTTTTGTTTGTTTGTTTGTTTGTTTGTTTTCAATAGGGCTGGTATTTATAACTTTGCTAATATTTTGTTAGCTAGCTAAAAGTTTAGCCTACTATCTTAACACATTGCTAACTGGCAATGAAAGATATTGTGATAATGTGCTACATTTTTGACCAGACCTTGCAAACGGCTTCCAAATGGGATATGATTATGTGGGGCGGATTGATTTTTTACCTTTCTTTTAGGTTACCAAATTTTCACAATAATTCCAGACGGACTATGTTATTGTTAATCAAAAGTGCCTTTTATAGTGCAGGTTAGCATTATGGTACGCTAGTACACTAAGCTATTAGTTTGCTAACTAAAGGCTAAGTGGAATGTCCACTTGTCAACCGCTTCCATTCAGAAATCTTGGCAACTTATATTTATTAGCTTTGTCAATATTTGGTTAATTAGTTAACTTACCCTACTTGCTTAACACAGCGTTTTTTTTTTGTATGATTGATTGATTGGAACACAATGGCGTTAGAATTTGCTACATTTTTGATCTGACATTGCAAAATATCTGACAGAGGGATATGATTCTTTAGGGATATGTTTCACAACACCAGATTCTCCTCCACACCCTTACGAAAATTTTGCATGGTTTTATTATAGTAAAAGCGTAGTAACCAGTTAGTTAGTAACCACGCTAGTTTGGCGTATTGATTACCATCTGTATAAGAACAGATTTATTTCAAATACCAATGTTAAATTAAGGTTAGTGTAGCAAAACCATGGTTAATTTGTGATTACCATAGTTTAACTATAGTAAGGATGCTTTTTTGTAGCTTATTGGTTTTAATTGTAATACATTACATAAACATTTTCGCAAGGACAATCTCTCATTGGTCTGTTCTTGTGTGGAACTCCCAGTTTTCGCAATCTAGTTGATTCCCAGTGGATGAAATCATGTCTTGTCCTAGATTTTTTTCTTATTAAATATTCATTTTTACTCACAAATTCATCACAATGTGGAAGTAATAGGGTCGTGAAAGCCATTTCATGTTGAGTAAATCCAGAAGTTCACGAAATTCTACTTCCGTTCTTATAGCTTCCTAGCTTCCTTTCATCAGCATCGTTAAAGATAGGTTGAATAATGGGATCAAACATATATCAAACTAAGATTGTACAATAACATAATAAAATAGGTATCTTAATTTTCTCAAACAGATGAAAGGCTGCTTTAATTACAGACCACCTCGGCCAGTCTGTGACAGCCTAACACAACTCTATAAAAAAAATCACTCTGAATGGAATTAGATAATTGATTAAATAATCAGGCATGGTAATTATTTCAAAACCCCTGACTGAGTCAATATCCGATGTCTGATTGCGCGAAAGAGAAAGAGAGATGCCTCCAGTCAGTGTTGATTTTCACTAGGACGCTTACTGCCTTTCTTTCACATTGTTGACGCATGTACATGTGTGTCTCTGGTCTCCAGGGGGCTGTCCGAATGGTTGTCTGTTCAACGCCATATGTTTGCTGGAAAACGGAGAGTTTCAGTGTTCCTGCGACCCCATACAATGTGACGGCACATACAAGCCCCTGTGCGGAATGGACGGAAAGACGTACCCCAACGACTGCGAAAGGAAACTCGAAGAGTGCCGGTCCGAAACAGACATTCCCATCAAGCAACCAGGGCCCTGTGGTGAGTGTGGGGAATTGTGGGATAGTTCCGTACAGATAAGCATTGTATGTCTGCTTGTGTTCGGTTGTGTCCTGCGGGAAACTCTTGTGGAAGGTGCTCATTCTCGTTCATTTCCACGCCGTTTTCATTTTACCATCAGCTCTGATGACACATGAAACACTGACTTCATGTTTCATTCATGTCCTTACCCCTCTAGTGCCAGTCAACCTCTTTCAAATCCTTCCATGTTCAAATGTCTTGTCATTTCCCCCTTTGTCCTTTTGTGTCCTTTTTTGGCTGTCTTTAAACTGTTTTTTCTGTTGCAGTGTGTCTCTCTGTCTGTCTTTGTCAATGTGACGTCTGCTCAGGGTCTCCGCTGGACACACCACTTGTTGCGAGCGGGGAAGAGTTCAACCTCTGACCTTTCTTATTGGAATTCTGACCTATGGGTCTCCTTCAGGGGGCCCTCAATGGGCTGGTTTGATATATTTTTTTCTACCTGTACCTCTTTGTCTCTGTTTCTTTTGTTTGTTTGTGTGATGGAGGATGGTTGTAGTGGACCCCCCTGCAGCTCCAGTCCTCATGGAGAGGAAGTGATGTCATGGAGCTCTTCTTTTTTTATTTTTATTTTTTTTGAGTTCTGTTTGTCTGGATGAATCATTTCCCAATCATTCTGAACCTGTTGTTGCCATGCTACCCGTTTGCATGGATGCATGCATACAGCCCACTTGATAGGCTTAAGGACAGAAACAGAATCTATGCAAGTACGCAGATGTAAAAACTCAAAATGTGGAAGTGAGCATTCCCATATTTAAAGTGTCCTGGCATTACTTTGGCAGCAGAAAACCATTAATAGGGTGCAATAGTGTTACTGTCAAATGTCTGCCATTAAACCATATGCTGCCTTTCAAAAATGATAATGAAAATATGTTGTTAAGATCAGTTGCTCTGTGAAGATTATCTTCAGATTGTTGCTCCAGCATGAATATAGACAAGAAATCTGGCCATAGAAGTTTGAGCTTGCATTGCTTAAAACATTTACGTACTTGTGTGGGACATCCCTTTGGCATTCTCGCTTGAGTCCAATTGCAAACTTCCCTTCTATACAGTATAGAAAAAGCATATTCTCTTTGACACATTGGATGGAAATGGTGCTTACTACCAAATTTTTTTATGCAATATTACAATTTTAAACATAAGATACATTTGTAACTTTTGATGGAAACCCAGCGAGGGAGCCAGACATTGCTAACATAGCTAACAGAGTATGTGAGTGTAGTGGAGTGGCAACAATTGCCCCTCTACGCTCCAAGCATTCAATATTCACTCTGCTCCGGGTTCACCATTTCCCGCTCCTTGCTCCACTGCTTGCTCCACTGATCAGAAACAGCTAGATTATTTCACTATGCTAGAAAAATCTGTTCTGAAGTTATATTAAATGAAAAATAAGTGCATAATACTAGAAGAATTGTTTTAACTTGATTTATTGGAACACAACAGTTAGCCCAAGTCCATATTAAATGACTGCTTAACTCGCTTAGCTTATTTGTCTGTGCACCGTCTCTCTCTACTATGATGAAGCTGAGGGTAGTTACTTCAGAAACAGAAAGAAAATGCTGTAACTTTTACGTTTTTTTCATTCCTGAATATATGCGCACGATCTGTATGTTATGAGCAAGCTTGTGTGCTCTGTCTGTGTGCAGCAATGTAGCAGCACATTCGTTTCGAGCGGAGATTAACAAACTACAACTTACAACATGTTTTAACCTCCCGCACTTGTCCATCATCATTTTAACCTTCGCATGTGATCCACATGTATGTGAAGGTAACTAATTATGTTTAATGTGTTAGTTGGCTTAATTTGTGCTTGTGACAGAACGTTCTTGGAGCGAGTGAAAACCTCGACGTTCCGACTTTCAAAAAATCCACTCCTAGCTCCAGGCAAAATCACACTGCTCTACTCCTCGCTCCGATTTTTAAAAAAAATAAACAATCAAGAAATTCCTCAATGCATACTATGCAAGTACAGTAATCCAGAGGTTGCTTGTTTTGTGCGCTACTCTCCACTTTACACAAAAATACAATAAACACCTCAATTATTGCAGCAGTTATTTAAAAAAAGGGGAATAAAACAGGATCTGGACAGTGTGTTAATTATGGGATGTGTATCCAGGGCTGATTTGGCATGGTTCAGATTTTGAGCGCATGTTAACAGTACAGAAATATCCCTCTCATTTATACTGAATGCTATGTGTGTCCTACTACTTGGCAGCACATATGTGGCAACTGTAGCGCTGGATGCATCTTTTATTTTTTCCCTCCCTCTCTCTTCTTTTTTCTCTTTTCACTATCGGCCTCTATGACTCATTAGGATTGTTTTCCAGTCTTCAATGAAAAAGATGCATAAATTACCATGTAAAGAGGAGTAGTGCTTGTGTCTTTGACTTTATTTCATTATTTCTGACAAATAAATGTTTTGGTCCTTTCAGGCTTTCACTGGTGGCAGGTTACAGTATGTTTTTAATACATTTATTTGCATTTGCATATTCCACAAACAGAACATTAATTAAACATCAAAAGCTCTGTGGCGGACCTGAGCTAGGCTGACTGCCTTTCATGCCGAGGAAGATACAGAGTACTGATGAGTGAAACTCTTGTGCTTTGGACACCTGCTCCCAGTTGTGTAATGTGTAACGTGTAAATGCAGGGAAAAAAGTTGCTTTGCATGGTTGCCTTGTTTTGCTTTTGTCACTTTCTTTGTCTTGTCTCTCTCTTTTTCTGTTATATCCATCTAGACCAGGTTTTGCTTGTTAGCGTGTTCCCATTAGATGCTGTCAGGATAGTCACATGAAGTGAATGCTAACAGCTACGGTAGCTTCTGTAGAATGCCTTCATACTGACAAGGGCCCAGGTCTACGTTTTACTTAAGTGTGTTTCAGTCCTTTAGAAGACATTTAAGCATGACAAAGCTCTCCTTTCCCATAGTGGAAAACCTCTAAATGGATTTTAGAGGTGCTCTTGTCGCACACCAATAAATAGCAGCTATGCTATGTGTGTACATGAGTCATTTAAAACGCTGAGCATGTCAGTACTTTTTCCAGTGTCTGACATAGTTTCATCTGCTTCCTGTTGTCTTTGGAGGCACGCAGAGCTGGGTCACTGTGTCAGCAGCGCTCTTCGAGAGACAAGATTCGCTCTAAAATCAAAGAAACGTGTAGTACTGAGAAAGGTCAACAAGAGACTGCAGCTCCTAAGGAAAACAGAAAACACTGTGAAACTCTAAAGATTGAGAACAAAGGACTGAAGATACACAAGACTACACTGTGGTTCCTCATCTGAAAGTCTGCCTGCATTTTGTTGATGGAGCTTTAAAAGAAGGTTGTGTATAGAGAGTTCAGGTCTTATTAATGTCAGCGTAGGTTTTCGGTCTGTTGTTTGGATGTGTGAGGCAGCAGATGGGTCTAAAGCCGTTTTCGGACGGGACTAGTTTTACATGGGGTCGTTAGAGAAATCTGCGTTTCACAGACGTACTTGGTGATTTTAATCCCGTCCGAATCTGCCACGTCTGTGTTTTTCTCACACAACCTCTGTGATAATTCCTGAGCAAATTACCTACCGTTTTTCAGCAAACTCAGTGATCCTCTGAGAAAACTAATCCCGTCCGAATGCGAATGTCTGTGATTGCCGGTGATATTTTATTTCACAATGCGTTTCCTTGTATGTTTTGGCCAACGTGAATTACCGTAGATGCTTTTACCGCGTGGATGTTTGATAGATTTGCTTAGCGGCCAATAAATAATAATAAAAAAAATAATACAAATAATAAAATCAAGAGCAAGATCGCGTAAACTGTTAATACCGGCTATTGTAATATCAGCATCAGGTAAGATTACTCACGTTCATTTATGTACTCAGTTACAAAATGTTTTAATTACATTTAATTAAAAAAAAAGGAAAACAAGTTAAACTAAAGGAACCACACATTAACATGGTTTTGTTTACTAGCAATTTAGTATTTATTGTGTAATAATACTAAGGCAATCATTCTGAGCGCGTGATCTCTGTGACGCCCAGATGCACAAATCAGACCCTCCCACCTCTGTAATAAACACGGAGATGTTAGTCCCGTCCGAATTGGTACATGAAAATCACAGACGTCAGGTGGTAAGAATCGAAACTCAAACGTAGTTTAGAAAACTAGTCCCGTCCGAATAGTGCTTAAGAACACCTGTGTCAAAGTCAGTTTAGGAGTGACATAAGGAAAAAGATACTAGATAGGGTTGGGCGATTGTATTGAATATTCATATTTAGTTCACAGGGTTTTGCTGCCGACGTAAAATTGAGCAGCGTTGTGATTAATGTGCTTTTTATTTTGTCATTAAGTTCATGAAGAGCATGTCATTAGACAACTGGAAGTCTCCATATGAAATAAAGTTAAATAAATTGCTATATTGGTACATATAATGAGAGTACTTAAATATAATTTATATTTTACTTTCACTTTAACTTTATAATTATTTTTACAACTGTGTTTTACCCAAATCTTGTTGTTCTGATGTAAAAAGAAAAAAACAGAAAAAATAATTATATATACAGTATATATATATATATATATATATATATATATATATACACATACAGTATATAATTTATTATTATTATTATTTATTTTTTTTTGAAGCCACCATTGTCCCATATATTATGCTGTATATTAACATTTTCTTATGAGGGCAGTCACAGGAAGTTGCAGAAGCATGGTATAATTATGGTATCAAATGGTAATACCATAACATCCTTATTTATATCCATATTTAAATACAATCTATTATATGATTATATGATTATAGTAATGATCGTGGTATTATACAGTTGAATATGATAGTACTATGGTATTATCAAATTATAATATATACTGTTTTTGTTGTACTATTTTGTCTAAATTAAGTCTTAAGCTTGTCTTTACAATTTCCACAACACTTGTATTATGTCTACTGGGAATATGTTTCTCAGGTTTCAGTGGTTGAACAAACGTTATCTAGGTACACCAAAGCACTATATATTTAAATGGCTATTTCTGTTCTTCACAGCCTCATTTTCATTTACTTCAAATAAAATAGTGTCTGCTCTGGCTGAAGACTATGAGACCTTGAATGCTGATCTTTGTGCATTATCATGGCTCTACTCCATCCAGTGTAATTTCAGAACTCTGTAACTCGGTGGGTGTGCCAGCCGTAATGGACTCCTAATGATAAGGAAAGAAAGCAGTCCGTTTCTCTAAGCAGAGCAAGATGGATCCTGCAAATGAAGCTGACCTAAATACACAGCTGTCATTATAGTCCGGAGGATGTTTCATAGCATGTGTGAAGTGAACAGACTCTCAGAATATACCAGCTTTCTGTCCTTCCCTGTCTCTCTCTGTTCCCATGGCAGTAACTCATAAAGACTAACAATGGGATCAGATCAGACTTACTGACATTGTCATTGAGCAAGAGCTATGTGAAAAGAGGTGCCTGGGAATCAACGCCCCAGGTGACAATGCACTCTGATTAATATTTATCATTAGCGTATTTATTTGATTAGCATCTCTTGCTGAAAACGGCATAAACTTTAGAAAAAACATTAAGCACCCATTGAACTTTGGAGGTCCTAGTGAGATGTGCATAATGAATCCAATTAGACGAGTAGATTGAAGAGCCAGGGTAGCCTGATTATAATTAGAATGAACCTTTGCACCTTGCTGTTGTATCTGGGTCGCTGTTGTAAGTTGGAAAGCGTCGGTTTCTGTTATGTGGGTTTGTTAGTAGGCTCTTTGTAGAGCATGCTTCTGTAATGCGGGTCTGCCTTTCCCCTCATTTTCTCTCATTCCCTCATCCTCCTCTGCTTCCCTTTCTTCTCTGTTCAGAGTGCTATGTGCAGTGCTTGTCTTATCGTCTGTCTGTGTGACGACCTTCTGCTGAAGGGATCTGTGGATCCGTTTCACTCTGCTACATTTTCAGGCTTCTATGTCATTCAGAACTGAATTATGAATGATTTCAAAATTCCAGTTCAATTCCTGAATTTGAATTGAGGTAGCAAACTGGTTGCAGAATTGCAATTTGAATCAAATATATATATATATATATATATATATATATATATATATATATATATATATATATATATATATATATATATATATATATAAAATCTATATATTTTATACATAAACTTTATCATACACAAAGTGTGATAATTTTATTATTATTATTTATATATTTCTTTTAAAGAACCATGGTGAAGGACACTTAATTTATTATAATTTATAATATTTATAAATATTATAAATATTATGTATATATAATTTATCATAAATATAATTAGTTTTATAATAAATATATTTTTTATGTTAAACATAAAGCTATTAAATTTAAATTTATGCATTTAGCAGATGCTTTTATCCAAAGCGACTCACAGTGCATTCAGGCTATCACTTTTTACCTATCTTGTGTTCCCGGGGAATCAGACCCCCAACTTTGCGCTTGATAGCACAATGCTCTACCAATTGAGCTACTGGAACACTATTATGTTAAAATGAATGATTATGTGATTTGTTTGTTAAATTACTTTGATTTCCCTTTCATTCCAATTTAAATTTCAAATCCTATGTGATGCAGCCAGTTCAATTCAAATTCCCAATCATAAATTGAAAGCCTATTCCTAATTCAGAATTTTGCCAACCTTGGCTATTTTTAATGTGTCCAACATTAGATAGCGAGCTAATATTTTGTGTGGTTTATTTTGTCCTCCCTTCTCTCTCTCCCTCTCTCGGTCTCTTGTTCTCTCTCTCCTCTCCAGTCCTCTTGCTTGTCCAGTTTCACGGTGTCTCACCTCATCCGTTTCCTCCCTTGCAGTGTGGAGAGGGCAATGGAATTAGTTCCTTGGTTAAATTCTTAATGCGTGGGGAGAAAGTTTCTATGCCCTTGAAGCCATTGTTAGGTGATAAGTACTCCTTCAGAAACCAAACACCGCCTCTGGGGGGATTACTGCTTGTGTCATGCTAATATTTTCTTCTCTCCCTTTTCCTTGCACCTTCTCCTACACGCTTATAAATGTTTCCCCTCAAGCTGAAGTGGAAGGTAGGGAACGAAAGAGAGAAAGACAGAACTGAGAGGGACGTGACGGGGGAAGTCGCAGCATCTGATATGCAGACGCACAAAAAGTGAGACACGAACAGCATGCCGAAACTCGCAAACTCCTCTCATATTGGCAAGATGCCAGTGAGCGGAGAGATGGGGGAGATGCTTGTGCGACTGTTTGTATCACGATTCACGCACGCCCTGTAATCCTGATACGAGGGCTAGAGATCTCCATATGCATGAGCGTGCATAAAGCAGATCGTAGGAATAATTCTCTGCGTTCACACTGTGCGCCAAGTTTGCACCAGAGCTGAGCTGAAGAAGCTTACCGGACCCCCTGAAGTGTGTGTTGGCTGACTGTTTGCGTTCTGACAGCCCTTCAAACCAAGTTAAAGAAATCTTCATTGGCGTAAGAGACCTGCTCTTTAAATAGCACATAACAGTGGCGAAATGTGAGTTAGAGTATCCCTTGGGTGGGCGACATGTCAGGATAAAGCATGTAGTGAAGCCAACACAATAGGAGAATCTTGTACTATGTGCTAATAGTCCTTAACATCATGTTTCAGTGGCAGTAGTAATTAAGCGCTACTAGAACGAATGCATAATGTAATATAAAATTGCAGTGTGGATGTGGAGCAGGAGGCGGAGCCAAATCGTGCATATTATATAACACCGCAGGGGTTGGAGGTGTGGGAGATTCTTAGGCCTGATTGTGGCAATTACCCAGCTGTTTCTTCACACCTTCTCATTATTAAACCCGCTTTTTCACACACTCTCACGCTCTCACGCAGGCTCCTAATTAACGTACACCACCACTTTCCAACGTCGCTTACTTTTTACTTATGCAGCTTTCCTTCCTTTTACATACGTTAACCTCTGAAAAAACTTCAAATGCGCTCGTTTTTACATGCATTGTGTCCCAGTGGCAGTCCCGTCGAGACATATGGCTGTCATCCAGCTACAGCTGGAGTCCTTGAAGACTGGCACTGCAGCACAGGCCTCGGGGATGGCAGCCCACTATTTCAAAGAGGCTCTGAAAAGGGCTCATTTTTTTTCTGAGAGAATATGCAAGCCATCTCAATAACCAAAGCCAGGCTGCTTTTTTTATGAAGTATGTAATCGTGCCTGCATGTAACATTATTTCTCGGAGAACTTTCTCTTCCTTGACTTATTATATCTGGAAGGTTTTTTTTCTCATCCCCTAGAGACGAAAAACTGAAAATGAGAAACTGAACGAGTGAACGTTTCTTTTCATATCTAGTTTTTGCATTCATTTTTTTTAAGGAGAGCGATTCTGTCATTTTTGTAAGAAAACAAAGGGTGGCTTGGGACAGAGCATTATCGAAGGCTGCGGTTTGGGTTTTAGGAGCCTGCGCCTTGGGAAATGGGTCATTAAAGCATTTTGAAGGTCATGAGGGCTTTACTGATGAGCCTGATCTCGTCGTCCTCCAGCCGGGTGCTTAGAGGGCACAGATGGAGAGGCGCTGAGAGAAAAGATCTGGAGGAAAAGCCTGTTTTCAAGGCCTGTGAAATTAGGCACCAATCCACTGTTTACACAGTTACATTCCAGTTCAAGACAAATTTTAAGCTCTCGTTCTCAGCAGAGAAATCAATACCCGGAAACATTCTCTTAGAGGAGCTTCTACTGTAGGACACTTTTAGATTGGCACAGGAACACAGCGGTCGGGAAGGTAACCTGCTTATACTCCCCACTGCAGTTTTTATTTTCATTGGCTTAGCTGAGCAGTTGCATGTGTGGTTTTAAAAGAGGTGTGTGTGGCACCGCTTGTTTTTTTGTCATGAAATACATTCTTTGGAGTACTAATCATGGTCTCCTTATGCACGCTGTGCTTCATGTGTGTTTGTTATGCGCTTCTCCCTAGCTGCCGTCTTCAGATGTGAGGCAGGACTATAAGTGAGCACCAGGAAGAGGTTACAGAAGGGTTACGTTCAAATCTTTCCCCCCAGCCTCTTGCAGTTCACTAAAGCCTTGAGACTGTTTGATGGTCTCACTCTTGCTAAGTAGTATTTAAGGCACAGGCTAAGTCTTTAGCTCTGTTTGCTATTGCTAAACCTAATGAGCTGCCTTCTGTTTAAATAATCAGTTTCTTAGAGCACATTTTAACTTCCAGGGGATCTGGTTAGTAAGCAGTTTAGAACTTTCTATGTAGTGTGTGCACCACAGCAATATTGCCACACGACAATTTCAGTACAGTTTGATGTTAGCATGCTGCTTTGCTAACACTGATTCTCTAAGCGTGAAAATGCTTAGCACTTAAAAATTTGCAGCCAAATTATTTATCCCCCCTAAATCATGTTGCTCTGGTGTGAGCATGGCGTTTCTGCTGCGTGTCAGCTGCGTAGCGGCTGCTTCGCATTTTCTGTGTCTTTACACACCAGAATCGTGCCTGACACGCTGCTGCTACTGTAGGTGACATACAGGGAGGCCGCCGAAAGACCAGGCTCTTGTCTTCACGAAAACAATATCTATACTTCATGTTGAGCATAAATATAAAGCCTACTTATAAAGGACACACTCAACAGTATTGACTGCAAAATAGACTATGCTTGACAGGTGCGATATTTGAAAATCGATAATTATTAATTTATTTTTTAAATTACATTTATATTTGAATATGTCAACCTATAGACTTTCAAACATCAAAGTGTCATGCATTAATATGTATTTGTGTTCAAAATGACATATAAACATATTTTCCTATTCTATTTTGCCTGGAAACGCTTCCAACACACTCGTGTGTCGCGTGAAAAATAGGCGTCGGTTCTATTTCTAGCATGCACGTGTTTTCCGCGCGTCTCACGCAGGCAGTCTGCAAGCTCTAACCTGTTAACATGGGAGCAAAATTAAAAACGGACACGCCACACACAGCTGAGACGCTTGCGCCATGCATCAAGTGTGTCAACGGCCTAACTAGTGTGCTTGGAAATGCTGCCTATTTAAGCAGCACAGTGTTTTAGAGCAAATCTCTTCTCACTTCAAGAAGCTTGAAATGACAAGAAAAAATAAATCTCATTATTTTGTCCTTTATTTGTTTGTATCATGTTGGAAAAGAAAGTAAATTTTTACAGAGTGAAGTATTTGATTTATCTGAAGGTGGTATGATAGCTGCTCGTGTGCAGTATTAAATGTATCTGAATGTCTTTAATATTACTTGGAAACGATAGCATCTAATCTTAGAATAAATTACTGCTGTGACAGCACTGTGTGTGTCACGGGTAGGGGACACACACACACACATTCCAAAAACAAACATTGAAGATGGAGGGGTTCTCATTTATATGTACATTCATGTCAAAAGACACACTAACAAACAAACAGTCAAGAACATGTAGTCTTGCATACTGTACACACACACACTCACATATGCCGACCAGCAAGCACCTGCAAACATTTGCCGTCACAATGTCATTTTACCTATCACACAATACTGAGTGTGCTTGAAGGGCTGCCCTTTATTCTGACATGTCTTTAATCTTAGTGTGAAAGTGCAAACACATCACGTTTACTCCTCTTAACATTTCTCAGCCCTCGGCTCAAGCATACAAATGTGCAGCATGTTGTGCATTTGTTTATAAAACCAGCTCATCTAAAAAATATACGTATATCAACGTTTACTCATCCTCATGTCATGCCAAATCCATATGACTTTCTGTAGAACACAAAAAAGATTTTAGGCACGATGTTCACAGTTATTTTCTGTACAATATAATCTAGCAAACTTCATTGTGTGAAAAAGAGCACCATGAACATTTTGTTCAACATCTCTTTTTGTTTTATATAGCAGAAAGAAAATTAAACAGGTTTGGAATGAAATGAGGGTCATTGCTTTTACAGAATCTCCCCTAGAGATTCCTCCATCCTTCTCCATCCTTTTTGTGCATACATTTTTTACCTGATTTAATAAAACTTCCTCCTTATTGAGCAAAATGAGACCATTGAGGACCGTGAGCTAGGCTGGTTCACCACTGACCTACTTCTCTCTCATTCTCTACTTTCTCTTTCCCTCTGTTTTGGCATCAAAAACCAGGCTTGTGCTCAATCCCAATGTCCCTCGGCCCTCTGTCTACTAACTGCAGCAGTTAATGAACTTACTGTGGAAATACTGTGCATCGCTGAGAGTCCCAGCTACTCTCTTTCATGTTCATATTTCATATCTGTGCTGTAGCCCAGTGCACTAAATTATTAAACAGAGCTCTCTTTTTACTGGGATGATGCTTTGTGTTTTACATGTCTGTCTGTCTTTTTTTCTTTTCTTTTTTTTTTTTGCCTTCTGTCTGTAGTTGAGGGATGCTTGGTTAGTTATGCATGAAATGAGATGTGAGTAGTTAGTGTTCTGATTGGATGCTCTAATGGGCTGCATGTTTACAGCTGCAAAGTCAGAGTGCATATCTGTTTAGCAAGCAGTTTGTAACATTTTCTCAGACCACAAGATGTTGGGTGAGAAAAAATGTCGTGCTTTGTGTCCAAAACTTTATTTCTACAAAATCATTGGTCACATACCCACTGCAGTGGCTATTGGTGTGAAAACCACATTTAAATGCATTTAATTAATCCATGAAATTATTGTACCATATGTGAACGGAAAACTGGAGTCACTCTAGATCCTGAAATGTTTGATATAGAGTTCATAGCAACAGTTTGGTGTCTCACAGGTGTAAAGGAGAAATGATATTTCACATGCACACTGCAGTGGTTATGGGTACGAAAGCCATATTTAAACGAGTTATTAAATATATTAAATTATTGTACTATCTGTGAATGGAAAACTGGAGTCACTCCAGATCCTGAAATGTTTATATAGAGATTTAAAAGTAGGATCCGGCTGGCACTCTTGTAGTGAAGTGAAACCTGATTAAGCACTGGGAAGGGGGAGTGACATCTGGTTTTAGCTACCTTTATTTTTCCCATCTTCATCTAAGTAGATTGATAACTTGTTTCTCTGCTTTTTGGGGCAGATCTTAACCTGGAGAGCCCCTGCCTGAAGAAGACCTGCGAGTTTGGAGCCGTGTGTGTGGTTAAGAACAGCGAGCCTGTGTGCGAGTGCTCAGATGCGTGTCCACATGACCAAGACCCTGTTTGTGGCAGCGACGGGCACACTTACAGCAGCTCATGTCAGATGAAGGCCATGGGATGTGCCCTTCAGAAACAGATACAGATGCAGCACAAAGGACCATGTGGTGAGTCCACACACACACACACACACACTCACACATTGATGCCGCTCACTCCCTCACTGCTTTTCATCCTTGTCCACCCCCTGCACTTAAGCACTCCACCAATATTTCGAGAGAGGACTGTAATTTTCCTCCTCCACAACCTTTTTTTTGAAACGATGCACTTAAGTTAGAATTAAAGAGGGCAGCATCCTTCACAGTAATTGTTTGCATGAGTCATGGGTTTTTTGTCTGGCTTTTGTAAGCATGCTCCAGATAAGTCTGCAGAGGCCTGCTCACCCTCCAAACAAACGCGTGTGTACTGTATGTGTGTTTTCCACAAAAGGCTTCTACATAATTTTTGACGGCTGTCTTTGTGCTTGGGAGAGGAATATTAAGGAGACTTTTTTTTTACTAAACTTTGGAGCCCTTTGTAAAGCCTGTCCCTTTCGCTTCTAAGTTCAAAGAGAATGAGGTGGAACTATTGTGTCGACAAAAGTGTCATGCGTTTGCAGTTTATACAGTACATGTGTGTGCGTTGGCAATGCCTCCAGTGAAGAGTTTGAAATGGATGCTGGCGGTCATTTGGTAGCAGTAGAATTAATCTCAGATCGCTAGAAGCCACAGCTGCTCTTTATTTATCATGCTATATATGTTGGCAGATAGTAAATGGCATATGAGAGTGATATCTCTCTCCTCACAGGCTTCTGGAACATCAGATTAACTACCCACAGAGATTTAACCCACAGAAACAGGTTTAGCTGGGACCAGAAAAGTCTAGTTTTCGTGCATACACTATGAAATCTTAAAACTGTTGATGTTGATTCAGGACTAGAAATAGAGGATTTTAGAAATGCATGCGCTTGGCAGATTTCTTTTGGAATGACAACCTTGATGTTCTATGTGTAGAAGGTAATAATAGGCTTGGAAATAAAATTTATTCATTATTTTGTAATCCGAAAAAAAATAATAATTGAAGGTAATAAACTTGAAAAATATAAAGTATAAATAAAAATATAAATTAAGCATTACAATTTAGATAAAATGTGTTTTTTATTATTTCTAATTATATATAATCAATCATAGTGTACCCCATATATAATCCATATATAATTAGAAAGTAAATTATATATGTAAATATTTAATTTATTTTTATTTAATTTTTCAAGCTTTATTAAATGTAATATTTTATTATCATTTTTTTTTTTTTTTGTAGAAAGTATTTAATTATTTATTTAGTTATTTATAAAAGCACAAGCAAATGAAAACGAATTCAGCAAAAAATGGTGGTTGATAGTTTTAAAGCTGGTCCAATTTTCTCTAATTGCTTACTCAACTGAACTGCGAAATTGTGAGACTGGTTTAGACCCCGTAGATCATGTTGGACAAGCAATTTAGAGATGATAGACCACACGTTGACCAGCTAAAAAACAGCTGTGTGGTATTCCATAAACAAACTTAACCACCTTGAACGGGATTGGCTTAGTTTTTCCAGCTGGAAATAATCATTATAGTTTTAAAAACCAACCCATTACAGCATCACAGCAATGTTGATGGGTCCGGCCCCCTGGAGCAGGTGTCAATGGAAAGAGACAATAAAGAGAGCGGCTGCAAACAGTTAACCATACGGAAGGAAACGTTGTTCATTTAGTGCTGTGTACACAGCCACACTCTCCACCACAAGTGAATTCTATTATTATCACCGTTAATTATCCAGGGCCATTCAGACCACAGCCTCTTCCTCACTAAGACCCCAGCTGTGTTTGTGTGCATTTGTTCATGAAAGCTTGTATGTGAGTCGCTGTCGTTAGTAATGCACTTACATGAGTGGATGCATGATGTACTTGTGGCCAAAATTAATTAAATTTTCCTCACTCCATGTAGAGAGGAGACTCATAAATGCCCTTATCTTTATATTTCATGTGCAGTATGATAGAGATATGACTGACGTTGTTTATTATTCTGATTTTTTCCTTCACATTTGAGTGCCGACTGACCTTGAAGTGCAGCTATAGGAAAGCTTGCTGTTGTAATGGAGTATTTTATATCTGCCCCTCTGAGAACCAATATGTATATGTGTATATGCAAGGAAATGAAAGAACAGCCAACGAGTCAGCAGCAAATAAGCACTTTTTACTGGTGATTGAAATGTTACTGGCCACAGTTGGGGAATATAGGTTATCTGCAAGACACTGAGCTAGAAGCAGAAGAACAATCAGAAGGCTGTTGAAGGAATGTGAGGGCAGTAAATAAAAACTAGGAGGAGATGGAGCAGACTAATAAAGTTGGTGCCCTTGCCCAAGCACCAATCGCCAGGGAATTTTTACCACTATTCACAGAAAGTGCTGTTCTGTACCTGACATTAACAATGTTCCTTCAGTTCTCTGGACAAAAGAGAGCAGTTTACTGATCAACTTTAGAGGAATAGTTCGCCCAAAAATAAAAGTTGTCATCAACAAATCTGTATGACTTCATGGCTTTTTTTTTTTTTTTTTTTTAATTCACTTTTTCATTATAATGAAAGTGAATTCTGAATTGCTATTTGAAGGAGCTGAAAATAGACTGCGCCATAGACCAACTCAAACCTGGTCTTGTTTCTTCAAAGTTGTTTCTTTGTTATTTAACAACACGCTGCTTATTAAACACAGGGACGCACAGCAGCACACAAACATGGCAAATATAAAAAATGAAAGGATTACAATACATAAGGATTTTTTGTAGGCTAATTAAATATATATAAACGCGGCCTAACTAATAGTCATCACATTTATCAGAATTAGGCTATCAAATTCGCCTGTGTAAATAGCAAATCTGTCATGGCACGAGCGCAACTGGCTCTTAAAGGCAATGGAAGATAAGATTCTGATTGGTTTATTGCACGTTATGCCCCCAAAAACACACATTACCCATTAAGAGAATAGGGACAACTTGTTTAGATCATGCGCCCGGGCACGCCAACCGTTTTTCCGTCGTTAAAATACCAAAAGTGGATTTGGACACGCCCTGAGTGCACCTGTGCCGTGCGCTTTACACTTTGCGTTGCGATCGTTAAAATAGGGCCCACTGAATTAAAGTTGGAATTTTGAAGTAGAAAGACTATTATATATATTATATATATTGACTATTATATCCAAACTGAATTATTCGTTTGCATGAGCTGATTCAGTTATCAGTGTTTCAGTCTTTTTCCTACACAAAGCTATATCGAGACTTTTATATGTGAAACATAAATGTTGCACCTTTATTATGCTTTTATTGTACTTTTGTGTCCTTTTTGAAGCATGAAAGCTCTACTTCCCAGTCATTGTAACTGCATTCAAAAGAGCGAAACATTACATTATTCAAAATGTTCTTAGTGTTTCGTATATGAAAGAAAGTCATAGAAGTTTTGAATGACATGAGGTTGAGTAAATGATGGAAAAATTTTCATTTCTGGGCCTGAATGGACAGAAATTCTTGTTTCCCATGAGGCTAAGCTCTGCCCAAAAGGCCTCTGTCTGTACCCATATCTCGGGTCCAGCTCTGGATGGCTGTTTTTAAGTAACAGACTGCCGTATCTACTGTATTGCACTCCCCTCTGCCGAGGCTGTGAAAGCATGGAAACATGTTGCAACTGATAAAAAAATGCCTTTATCACACCTGCTGATAAAGGAAAATACCAGCAGCCATGAGAATGAGTTTAATCGGCCTGCATTGGACTGTCACGACAAGGTTTTCTTGGGCGGCTGCTGGGCAGCATGCTGCAGCTGCTTTTAATAAGATGGCCGAGTGTGGTCCCTGAGGTTGACTGAGCACAGATCCTGAGTGAAGGTGAGGTCACTTTATTAATTAATGTGCAATAAACAGGTTGATAGAAGAGAGAGACGAGAGATTTATGCATGAGGACCTATCTCCATTAACACTAAATCAGGTGCTGTTATTACCCCAGCACTAATTGAATGTGATAGCAGTTGCTCTAATGCGATCCCCCAGGTGTAGTTGTCATCGGCCATGCTCCCTCCCTCCCAGTTGGAACCACATTTTGTTTTACTGATTAACTGGGCTCTCGGTAATCATAGGAAGATATTTGAGAACTAGAGATGTCATTTTAATATGTTAACTGTGATTAACTAAAACACACACACACTAAATCATTTAATCACACTCTCTGAACCATATATAAATTGTGTAATATGTAAAAATATAAATAATAGTAGAACAATTTTATGTCTTCAATTATATCTTCAGTTTAATAATTTAATTGCAATTGCCATATCATGAATAATAAAAAATACATATATAATTTATATAATTCTTTCATATTAATAATGATTTAAAATTCTTACATTTGTATGTAATTTATTGATATGTAAAATATATTAAATTTAATCATATATAAATGTAATATCCAATATATTTTATATGCATTTAATATAAATAACTAAAAATATTATTTAATATAATTTAATATTTAATAAAATGAACATGAATAAATACATATATAACAAGATGTATTAATATATACTTATTTTCATAATCTATATATCATATATATATATATATATATATATATATATATATATATATATATATATATATATATATATATATATATATAGATTGTTACATTTTTGTTATTAGATTACAGTAATTAATCGCCACATCATGTAATTAATTATATTACAAATTGTAATTGATTGACAGTCCTAATACATACACACAGTGTGTGTGTGTGTGCGTGTGTGTATGTATATATATATATATATATATATATATATATATATATATATATATATATATATATATATATATATATACATATATATATTAATTATATATAATATTTATGCATAGTATATTTTATTAAATGAAATTATATTTATTCTGTATATAATTACTAATACAATTATTTGCATGATTTAACAAATAAATGCAAATGAAGAATAATATATCACAAGGTGCTTTGTAGCTTGATTAGAGGGCTTTCTTAGTAAATATTGATGTGTGGTTAATTAAATGGAATGTCATGTCATGGGGGCTGTAACTGTGTCCGAAAGCTCAGCATCATTTGAAATGGAAGATGTTATAAGATGCTCCACTGTGACTGCATGTAAACAGAGCAGTGTTGCTCCCGTCTGTCCGATGGAAGGATGCCTTAGCCCAGACTTTGCAGAGAGATTTATAAAGTGGACAGGCGGCTTGGCAGCTGAGGCTGATCCTAGTGAGCGATGGTGTGAATCTGAAGCCTGAATCGCTCTGTTGACGTCACACTTTCTTTTCAGCAGATGAGTCCTGCACCAACTGCTCATTTGGCGCGATCTGCGATGCTCAGACTGGCCGGTGTGTGTGCCCCAAAGGGTGTTTGGAAACACGGCAGCCCGTGTGCGGCAGTAATGGGGTGACGTATGAGAACGAGTGCAAGCTGAACGTGGAAGCCTGCACTAAGCAGTTGGATCTAAAAGTGGTGGCCCATGGAGAATGCAGTGAGTACAGAAAAACGACAGTCAATTCATCCATCACCTTCATACATGTTCACTCATCAGTCTGCGTTTGCTGCAAAAAAAAATCATTTTCTGTAGTATTTTTGTTTTGATTTCCAGTAAAAGCTCAATTTACTTTAAAAAATTGTGTCAGATTTAACTTTTTCATGATGTATCGTGAATTAAGGTTGAATTAATGTTTTGTTTGTTAATGCATAAATCCCATGTTTTTTTAGATTTATGCCTCAAAGAAGAAGAAAAAAATGTTGTTAAAAAAATTTACTTAATTCAAGATAGTTTTAATATTGTGTGCACTTTTAAAGCAAAGTGTGTTTTGTTTTGTGTTTTTGAACTGTTGAATTATAAGGTACTTGAAAACGAGACAAAATACTGATTAAGAAAATGTTTTGCAGTGAAGTTTTCTTGTCAAAACACAAGAAACTGTTTAGCACCCTTTCCAAATCATGTTATGCATGGTACATGATTTTTTTACATGGTGGTTTTTATGTAGTAGAATCCCATGTGAATGCTTTTGGAGCTTCAAGAGGACATATATTGAGGTGTGAACATGTTTCTTGCACTTCTTTGTGTCTCAACTATCCTGTACTGTGATTTGTGCGTGTGTTGCCTGTGTGTGATTAGAAACCTGTGGCAGCACTGTGTGTAGCTGGGGAGCACGGTGCGTGCAGAACCAGTGTGAGTGTCAGCAGTGCACGGGTCTGCCGGTGAAACCCGTGTGTGGCAGTGACGGGACCACCTACAGCAACGACTGTGAGCTGCGGCTGGCCTCCTGCAAGACGCAGAGGAAGATTGAGGTGGCCAAACCTAGCGTCTGTGATGAAGGTGGGTTTATGTGTTCATGTATGTGATAAGATAAGTGAGGAGCCGAACTCTCTGTTATTTGCTGATTTTCATAGTTGGACTCAGGGCTAGCCGAGTTAATGGATTCACTTCAAACTGTTTATCCTGGCCAATTTAACCTCCTTTCATCGACTGCACTTAGTGACCCATTATACTTGAAGCATGAAAAGCAGGCATCAGTATGCGCCTTGTGTTCTCTGTCTTTTCGGCATAGGTCCCTGTTGTGTCAGTGTTTGAGATGCAGTTTTATTCTTATTTTGATGCAGTTATAGAAGGTACTATGCTTTCTACTTGAATTTTTCCATTAATATTTAACAGTACACGTGAAATATATATATATATATATTAGGGTGACCACCTGCTAATAAGCCCAAGGGGGGACAAGGGGTATGTTTCTGAGGGACAATGTGGGACATTGCCTTGTGCGGCGGTGCCCCCACCCCATGGGCAGACTCACTGATAGTGGTTTACCCATTTCTAGCACATACCACCTTACATGGTATATTAATAATGCCCTATTCCCTTAAACATGTGTAATTGCTGATGTACTGTATGCTTATGACAGAATCGACAAATGCACTTCCACTTACGATTTACTTTAGCTATTTAATTTTATTTATTTTTCATTACAATTTATTCACTTTAGGAATAAATTACTGCTCATATACAGCATTCGCGTTGAACAAGAGTGAATGATTTGTCCAGGGTTTTTTTTTCTCTCATGTTTTTGTAATGTTTGGGAAGCCAGAATGTGCATGCATCAACAGAAACGTTTTGGGTTTTATTTCAGCGAACCGTGCCATCCCTTCCCTAATTACAGGCCTAAAACAATCATGCCCGAGCAGACGGATATTAGTACATCTCATCACACCGGCACCCGCGTCTAAATCAGTTGTATGGTCTGGTTTTCAGTCTAAAACAGTTGCGTCAAGTATAAATGTCTCGTCTCTTTCGGGAGGTGCATGCGCAGTCATCGGAGGCTTGCACCTGTTTTTCTCAGATTTCGAAAAACTGCTAACAAAATGTAAATAATTCTGTTGATTCTGTTGAGCTTAGGAATGCTTTAGCCAATCAGAGGTGTTCAAATCGGAGAGTTATTAGGTCATGTTTTCTCCTTTTTTTCCAAACCACGACAAATGCCAGTCTACGTTTTTTGCAGAATGCGACATATCCGCTCAACCAATCACAGCACACCATTCCTTGCACTCAGATAATAGTAATGGAGGCACTATGAATACACCCCGCATCCTAGTTTTCCTCATCTTCTTTGTAATTTGTGATCAACAAACAAGGGCTGCACAATAAATCACATGTGATTGCCAGTAAAGCCGGTTCTGTGATTAATAGTACTGGTAAATCTCCATCACATGCTTTCAGACAGAAATTATTCAGATGCATTTAATACACAGAGCTGTAGATAACTTATATGCTGTGTCACGTTTATAAGATTAATCAAATTCGATTATGAAAGCAATATTATACTTTATATAAGATTAGTATTGACCAAGTTCAGAGGCTGTCATATTAAATATAGATTAATTCTTGTTAAAATAACAAAAGTAACTTAAGCCAAGAACAGTGAGCGATTTTGTCTCTTTTTTTTTTCTTCCTTTAACATTAAGGACACCCCGGTCCGGTTTCAGACCAAATCACTGAGGTTGCTTCAGAAAATTATCAGGGTGCTCACTAATAATATTAATAATAATTTTCAACTGTATGAAAATAGTATCACCAAATAGGCCTTAATTTAAATGATGTGCAATCTAACATAACAGAGAATTTCAATCACTTTATCAAAAAAAAAAGAAGAAGAAGAAGCACACATTGATAGGTTAGACTACTGTATGCACATTAAGACTCCAGGTTTTGCTGCGTGATAGCAAGATATGGGGGTAAAATTCCCCTCCCCTGTATGATTTTCTTTTATATACCATATAGTTTAGCAATATCACACGCAGAGTAATGGTTTTCCTCAAGTATCAGCACGACTGCAAATGTAATTATGATTTTATACTGCATTTGAATAAATAAGTTAATATTAAGTAACTTACAGAACTGCTTTGCCTCTCTGAGCAAAATGGCCACTAAATTGGACAAAAATGCCCCTACACAAACAAATTAGATCTATTACGTCTGTAGCTAACAAAATGTAAATAATTCTGTTGATTCTGTTGAGCTTAGGAATGCTTTAGCCAATCAGAGGTGTTCAAATGATTGTGCTGAATTAAGTTATATCATGTTTTTATGCTCTGGAATGTTTAAAAATGGTGAGGTGTATTTGTTCGTTCAAGTGAAAGAAGACACACACGAGAACTCAATTCAAGTGTTTGAGCTGTCTCGTGCACACAAAACACAGAATTTGAATACTTAGTTAACTTCTTCACGTTTTCTTGTATTTGAATGCTTTAAAGTCTCTTGAATGTTTACATTTGAAAGGCTTTAAAACATGTCCAAATGATAAGCTTTCATGACAACACGCAGCAGTGGCCCATCAACTGTCCTGAGCGTTTATCTTGCTGGTCTCGGGCAGTCCGTTGAAATCATCACCACCTTTCACCCCACTAGCGACACCCCTGAACGTTACACCACTATTCATTGGAAAAATAGCTTTATACTGGAAAAGTTTCACAAAAAAAAAGAAAAGAAAAGAAAAAGTCACACAAGTCTCATCAGACGTTTCTTTCCAGCTCTGTAAGCTGTGGAGGAGTTGCTGTTAAAGGCTGCAAAGATCTGTGTCTGGTCAGTAGATCCTGCCCAGAGGCCAGTGACACCTGCTTTGTCAATTTATTCTCTAGACTAGTGATGTAACACCACAGTGGCTAAAACACATCGCCTTTGTAAGTAGAAGAATAGTGATTGGGGTATTAACGTAATGAAAACAGAACCATTTTGTCTATCTTACATTTAGCTTTCAAACACTGCACTTCATTTGTGTGATGGTTGCTATGATTTTGCGGTCATGGATACAAAATAAAGTGTCAAAGTAAAACATTTTCTCAGAGGGGCCAAAGGGGCTGTTTATTTACACAGAGATGCTTTATTCATGTGTTTAGACCTGGCTTCAATACGTATGTTCATTAGTCTCAAGAAATAAATGGCAGAGTTCTCTCACTCTTTTATTTGGAGGTAATGAAAAATGACAGTGTTCCCTATGTCTGGCCGTAAAGGTGAATTTATCACCTGTTTAATTTCACACTCTGCTAGTCTTAAGTCAGCCTCATTGTAGACACAGACAAAGCGATATGAGAGAACCAAGCATCACCTTAGGGCCGCTGCCTGCTTTTAATTGAATATACGTTTACTAAATAGGATTATGCATTTGAAATAGCAGCAAATTAGTGTATTAAGCATCAGTACATGCTCCAGATAACCCAGGGGAGGAGAGTTTGGGAGAGGGCAAACAGGAGAGAGTATGCAATCATCCGTTACACACAAGTATCTTCTCATAAAGAACTTCTGCAGGCTGTCGGGATGCCCTATTGCTCTTTATGTTAGCAGCATTACAATTACTGTAAGCTACTGTCCAGGTCTTTCAGTAATGTCCTGCTACAGGAGACAAATCATAAATGAACAGAAAACCACAATCTAGGGCTGGGATTTATAGCTTAAAAAAGGTAACTTCAGTTTTTTTCAGTACTGATAAAGTGATTTATCTAAAACAGTAAATATCTAGTAAATATATATACATGGAAATAAAATGCGAAGATCTATTCAAAATTATGTAGGCATATTTTCCAGTGTACTCTTCACAAAATTAACACACACACAATTTTTTTATAATTCTTATTTTCCCTAATATAACAATACATAGTAATAAGCAATATTTATCTACATGTATTTTAAAATAAAAGTTTTTAATCTAATATAAAAAAATATTATAATTTTACTGCTGAAGTTTAAATCTAAAGATGCTCATTCTTAAAGGAATATGTTACCCCCCAAAAAATAAAAAAATAAAAATTAATAATTAAAAATAAAATAATCTGTCACAATTTAATCAACCTTGTGTCTTTCCAAACCTGTATGATTGTATTTCCTCACTGGAGCACAACGACAATATTTTCAGGAAAACCTTTTTTTTTTTTTATTTAAATGTGTGAGGTAATTAATACTGGACCCAAAAATACAGACAGACACAAGTGAATAAGTCTTTGAAAGTTTATTTTCAGTTTCTTTAATATTAATGTTCTCAGGATGCTGGCGAGTCTTCTCCAGGCCAGGAGGTGGCTACAATGAAGTAAGCAATGGGTCAGTGATGGGAGTATAAAAATCAGAGGAAGGCTTGGAGGCTAGCAAGCTAGTAGTACAATTCCAAGCAGGAACTGAGCGAATATCAGTATAGCTGACACGGTTTAGGTGGTCTTCTGAGATGGATGAGTTAATGTGCTTGGGAATTGAACCCTGGTCTATCAAGTGACAGGCAGAGACACAGTCCTCTGTACCACACAGGAGAGTCTACCAGTGTGTTCTAGAAGGCATTCTGAGAAGTAATAGATGAGTAGAGAACAAACAGAGACAAAACCATCCAATTCCCTTTATTTTCTTCCAATCCCACGTCCAAAACAATTCCACAATCCAAATCCACAATGAACTGACAATCCAAATCCAGAGCAGCAAATTTACTAGTCAGTCAAACTTACTACCTCTTGACAAAGGTTCAGGCAGAAAGAGAAAATTCATGTTCCAGGCAGGGTAGAGTTCACACAGGCTTCAAGAATCTGATTCAAGAACTGGCTGGAATGTTCACCAATGAGTTGATGAGACAATCTGGCAAGGATGTAAGAGTAAGACTGGCTTATCTAGTTAGTGAGACAGTTGAAACCAATGAGGGTAATTAAAGAGAAGTTACGAGGCCAGGAACAGGAAGCTGGATGCTAGTTGACAAAATAAAAGATTAACAGGAAGTGGTGACAGAATCATGACAAAATGTTAACGGCATCCAAAACACCATTAGACATAATTTACTTTAACTGGGATATTATTCAGTGTGTCCTTTTTGTGTTCTGCAGAAGAAAAAAATGTCATACAGGTTTGGATTGACATGAGATAAGAGTGAGCTTTTAATTTTGGGAGGTGAATTATATTTGTAATATTCTGAGTCATTAAAAATGTCCCAGTCCTGCAACTCTCCATCCAGTTGATAATAAAGGCCAAAGGTATACGTGTGTGTGTGTGTGCGCGCGCATGTGTGTGCGCATGTGCGTGTGTAGGTGTATACCCATAGTTTGAGATACAGAGGTCAACAACTTGTGATGAATATGAATGTTGACTTTCGAGGGGAGAAATTAAAAGAGAGTGAAGAAGAGAGAGATAGACAAGGTGTGTGTTTGTATGTGCGCCAAAGTGATGTGTGACATTTAGATGGTGTGTGTGTGTGTGTGTGTGTTTTCATGGGAGTTATGCATTCACTGTAAGTCACCCTAGCCACCTGCAACAAACTAGCAGTTAAGTCTGAAGGTCACTGTCCTCAATGCTCTCACGCCTGACTTTTTTTCCCTCGTGTTTTCCCCATATCTCTCTCCTCTCCCCGTCATCTATCTCTTCACTGGCCAGAAAAACCTTTCACCCCTTGATGGTACCATTTGTTTTTTTCTACTGGAGTTACTCTGTGTCTGTTTACCCACTTTGCTTTCACTCTAGCTCACTCTTTATTCCTTCAGCTCTCCGTCTTAATGAAAAACGCATGGCTAAATAAACCCCAGAATACATGATTGAGTTAAAAAGATGGAAAAGGGCTTTGAGGACAGCTGATGTGTACATCTTGGTGTTCGCAAATTGAAAGGTTTGTGTGCGGCACAGGTGGTGGTGACATCAAAGGACCGAAGCTAATTAGTACCCCACCCGTATCCACTCACTCCACCAGGTTTATTTATTCACATTTCCACATTGCATTTTTTTTTTTCAGCTAACACACAACCGAACCGGGAACGTAAATGCTTTCATCTTGTGCTTAGCTTGCACATTTTGGCTTAGGTGGCCCGGAGAGCCTCGTGTATGGAAATGATTGCCGCTGCTGCTCAGTGGTCAGGTTTATCAGAGTTAGAGTTTAGAAACCTTAATTTAAGCGTGTTGTTTACTGTATCACTGATGAGGGGATGAGAGCATGCGTTGAATCTGTAATGGGTCTTTGCAGTGCAAAACTGCCTTGTGCTACTGTTAGCGACTAAAAGTTCTCAGGGTACCAGCTTTCATATTCAAACGTAAGCAGCACATTTATTTATATACTCAAATTACAGTTTATAGTGTTTACACTGTGTGTGTAAGAAGCATAGAGCTGTGTAGAAGAAGCTTTTTTTAGTGCTGATCTCATTTTTACTGTGCAAAGTGTGCTTGAATAGAAACCATGGAAAAAAAATGTAAAAAATATATTTTGCACTCTTTTATGATCAATATAGACTTTTATGAAGTAACATTATTCAAACTACATGATCCCCTAGAAATCTATACATTTTAATATTGCTGATTTTGGTGCTCAAGAAACATTTCTTATTATTATTTGAAAAATAATTAAAAACAGTTGTGCTGCTTAATTTATATATATATATATATATATATATATATATATATATATATATATATATATATATATATATATATATATATATATATATTGTGACGAGTCAGCTGCCTCCTCCCTGATTATCACCGGCACCCCGTCCTAAATCGCCGCCCTTCACCAGGCTCCCGACTGGAGTGGGTGTGTGAGAGGAGGGGCGCTGGACGAGTCAGGGCTGGCGGCGTGTGATGGGGCACACCTGAAGGAAGTGGAGCCTCATTACCGCCGCTGTTTAAAAGCCCAACGCGCCTCTCCTCAGGAGACCGGTCTCTTCCCCGTGCATGCACGCTGGTGTCCTCGTGGGTCCAGGAAGGGAGCGTTGAGGGACTCCCGCGCCACCAAGACGTGAGCTGCCGGACCCGCGATCCGGAGGAGAACCGCACCCGTTTACACGGCCGACGGGCCAGGATGCCGGGCCGTCCATCCCCTACCAGCGCCGCGGCCAATGAGAGAGACGCGGCCGCTAGGAGAAGCCGCCGCCCCTCGCGCCCCGGACCTAGGAGGGGATCGCGTGCGGCCGCCGGACTCCGCCCCTTGCCTGGACCCTTCCTCGGTGAACACTGCCCGACCCACACAAACCCCGCAGCACAACGAGGACACCAGATTCCCTGTTATTTTGGACACTTTCCCCCTTTGGCCACTTTTATTCCCTTTGTTTTATGATTTCTGTTAATAAAAGCCTCTCCGAGGCCTGACGCCACGCCCACTGTGTCTGTCTTGTGCTCCTCCCGTGACAATATATATATATATATATATATACACACACACACGTATATACAGTACAGACCAAATGTTTGGACAAACCTTCTCATTCAAAGAGTTTTCTTTATTTTCATGACTATGAAAATTGTAGATTCACACTGAAGGCATTAAAACTATGAATTAACACATGTGGAATTATATGGAATTATATACATAACAAAAAAGTGTGAAACAACTGAAAATATGTCATGTTGTATGTTCTTCAAAGTAGCCACCTTTTGCTTTGATTACTGCTTTGCACACTCTTGGCGTTCTCTTGATGAGCTTCAAGAGGTAGTCACCTGAAATGCTCTTCCAACAGTCTTGAAGGAGTTCCCCGAGAGATGCTTAGCACTTGTTGGCCCTTTTGCCATCAGTCTGTGGTCCAGCTCACCCCTAAACCATCTGGATTGGGTTCAGGTCCGGTGACTGTGGAGGCCAGGTAATCTGGCGCAGCACCCCATCACTCTCCTTCTTGGTCAAATAGCCCTTGATGCCTTCAGTTTGACTCTACAATTTTCATAGTCATGAAAATAAAAGAAAACTCTTTGAATGAGAAGGTGTGTCCAAACTTTTGGTCTGTACTGTATATCTTTTGTTTAAATGAAATTAATACTTTTATTCAGCATGGGTCCATTAAATTGATCAATGACATTAAATATATATTTTATAACGTAGCCAAAGATTATTTCAAATGAAAACGAATATTATAGATCAATACGTTAATTATTTGAAATATAGGTTTTACCATATTTTCCGGACTATTAGTCGCACTTTTTTTTATAGTTTGGCTGGTCCTGCGACTTATAGTCAGGTGTGACTTATTTATCAAAATTAATTTGACATGAAACGAGAGAAATGAACCAAGAGAAATGAACCAAGAGAAAACATTACCGTCTCCAGCCGCGAGAGGGCGCTCAGTGCTGCTGTAGTCTACACTAAAAACATAGCGCGCCCTCTCGCGGCTGTAGACGGTAATGTTTTCTCCTGGTTCTTGGTTCTAAATAAATGAGACTTATAGTCCAGTCAGTGCGACTTATATACGTTTTTTTCCTCATCATGAAGTATTTTTGGACTGATGCGACTCAGGTGTGACTTATAGTCCAAAAAATACGGTAGTTTGTTTGTTTTTCAACTTTCTATTCATCAAAGAAATTATAAAAATAAAAAAAACTCAACATTTAAACAATTATCCACAATTATCAACAACATTTAAACAATTATCAACATTGAAAATAATAACGATTTCTGAAATATCGCGTGACACTGAAGACTGGAGTAATGATGCTGAAATTTCAGCTTTGCCATCACAGGAATAAATTACATTTGATGAAAATAAAAAAAAACATTTAAATGTAATAATTAACAATATGTCTACTTTTACTCTGTTTTACTGTTAGTTTTTTAATCTATTTAAATATATTCAGTCTTGGTAAGGATAGAAGGCCTATTTCAAATACTTGAAAAAAATCTTTCAATATCTTAAATATACAGTATATTATTATTATTGACGTTATTAAGCATATTTTTTTTAAGTATGCATGGAATGAAACAGATCTCGTGTTTCCCTTCAGCTTCAGACAGTTTGTAATGGTTTTCTCTGTTTTCTGTGCCTTAATAATAGCCAATTGGTGAAAAAAAGAGAAAGGTTGTAATAATCATAATCAAATGCAACATTCTTTCCCCATGGAGTCTCTTGGCTGATCTTAAAAAGACTCTGCCCTAAGCAGTGTTGGGTATAGTTACTTTGGAAAGTAGTTAGTTAGGTTACAACGTTACCATCAATTAAAAGTAATCAGTTATGATACAGCGTTACCTATTCATAAAAGTAACGCGTTAGAGTACTCATGCGTTACCAAAAATTAAAAGCCGTTTGCAGCGGCTCACACATGACAGACACAGCCCCCGGCCCCTTTAAATGCACCTAGAAGTCGTGACTCCCGACAATGAATAACGTCAGTCATCCGACTAAATTAACACTGCAGGATAACAATAACAGGAAAGACAGTCAGCAATCGGCTATTCCACATGGCGTTTTATTTATTTATTATCACAGAACATATTATTAATCAAAATTCACGCTTACCCAGCCCAGGTAGCCTAGGCTACTGTATATTATGAGCACCACAAGATAACTCCTGATTTTTCTTTAACTTTAAATAATGCAGTTATCAAAGTACAAGTATGCTTACTTGTAAACACAACCTTAAACAGGCTTGCAGATTTAAATCCATTTAGAAATGATGAACAACCAGCCAGCCAATGATCTAACAGAAATTAACAGCTGCCTGTCAAACAAACAAATGATAATAAACCGAATTAAATCCTTCACTGCCACACAGGCAAATGACAAATCGCTTAATAGCCGAACTAATTATTATTAAAGTGTCACTCACAGTCACAAGCCTAAATTCGCTTTAACACAGTCCTCTTACATTTACTCTTCAAAGTAGTGATTAAAACATAGCGTTAAATTTAAGGTAGAATTTTTGGCGGTCGACAGAAGCTTTTCACCTACGCAGAGTGTGCATTTTACCGTTATGTTCTTTTCTTTTTCGTTGACAAATTGAAAATAATGTGCGTACTTCCATAAACCAAACGCTGTCCTCTCTGCTATCTTGCCGGGAGTTCGAAAAAAAAAAAAACCCCACACACACACAGGGTCAGGCGCAGGGCACAGACGCATCACAGCCATTGACTTTACGATCACAGAGCTTCGGCTCCGCTGATACATCCGCAGGTGGCACAGTAGACCTAGGACTACTGTCTGACAAAAAGCAGGCTGCAGTCGGGATTTTCCTTTCCTTAAAATAACGGATTACTTTTTTAAAAAAATAACGAAGTTACTGATTACTTACGCACGAAACTAACGCGTTAAGTTACACATTTCAGGAAAAAAGTAATTAGAGTACTCTAACGCGTTACTTTGTAACGCGTTACCCACAACACTGGCCCTAAGGCATAAAATCAGCTCAGCTCACATTAAGAAGACTACAGAATCTCTTCATCACAGCGTTGGATTGCTAATGCTCTGAAGCAGAAACCTGAAGTCTACACAGTGAGTGCGTTTGCTCTCTGTATCACTGTGGCCAGGGCTTCAGGCTTGAGTGCTTTCATTGTTTCCAGGCCGGGGCTAATGAATTGAATGGCCTCCATGAGTATCGACCCTGCAAGGCTGTCAGTGTGGATTTTTGATAAGACGTATCAGTGCAGGCCAACCCCTAGCCTTTACTGTGACTGGCTTCATAATCTGTTTATGGTGATTTTTTATGCTAAGTTGCATTTCGACCTATACTCAATTGATTTTCCCATCAGGCTACCCTACCCAGCTTTACATGTGAAGAAAAGAGCGTGTTTAACTTGCAATGGAGACATGGAAAAGAGCATCCACAGGCAGTTGGTTTTTCCTCATTAATCAAATGGATCGACATATGGATCCATTTTCTGTTTCCCTTATGTTAATGATATACTGACTGATTAATCGCAAGAGTCTGCAGAGAAAAGACCCAAAAGGAAAATAATAGAAAATTGTGAAGCTACCTCAAAATTCTGAAATATTATTACAAGTTGAATTAACTATTGTATACAAATAAAATAATATTAATAATAATTTATTTCTGAGATGGTAAGCTGAATTTTCAGCAGCCATTACTACTTCATACTTCAGTCACATGATCCTTCAGAAAGCATCTAAATGTACTTAGTTGTGATAGATAGATCGCACCAAGTTTTACACTCTTCTTTTATTAGTGCTGTTCGGAAACTTTCATAAAAAATAAATAAATAAAAAATAAAAACCTGGTAATGCTCTGTTACAAAGAGGCGTTCTTTATATCTCCAGCAAGTGAGCTTTGTTGACTAATGACCTTTAATTCTAATTAAATAGGCTAGATAAGAGTGTGTTTAATGAGGCGACTCATCTGAAGAAAACCCCTCACGATTTCCTCGCCCATAATCCCCAAAGTTTGGATCCTGGAAAGAATCAAGATTTATCCGTTGGGGTTTGATACAGAGAAACTCAAACTGAACTCGCACCGAGACTAATTGCACCCGACATAATGTAGTGTGATTACTGACGTCGTGCATGATGACTGTGAAACACCCATTCGCATTGATTTCCTGTGTTAGATAATAGATTGTCATTTCATTTCTAATCGACACTTTGCTGGTGGCACACTGGTGTCTTCTTTGATTTATTTCATTAGTCGCTGGGTATTTCCATAGCTGGTCATTATCTTGTACTTCCAGCAGTGCCTTTGCTTCAATCTTCATTCCAACGTGAAGAAAATCTCAATATTCGCTGCTCCATATGTGCTGGATGTCTAAATAGTTTGCCAAGCACTGTCCTTTAATTCTTGGCAGGAAAAGTTAAAACAAGATGCTTGAGTACCTTGGAATATTTTTTATTTTATTAGAAGACAATGTGCGGCATACTGATATGCAAATACTGTATGTGTTTTCATGAGATCCCCAGTGTCTGCGTGCCTTAGTTGTCTTTGCTGTTTGTGACTTCTAAAAAGTACTTATCCACTTTTATGCTCAGATCACAGGTCTCGTGTGAGATTGCTTGTTTATCTCCCTGAAATCATTGTTAGTCATTTTATTTGTTATTTTATGTGGTGTGAATTGAGGTTGTGCATCCGTTACAGCTCTTTGTTTGGACAAAGTGGGATCTGCCTTGTGTTTTTCATGAAGAAAACAACTGTGTATGGGGGTTGGTACTGTAAAGCAGACAAAATGTCTTGGTACCTTATCATTTTTACATCTAGATTACCTTTACTATCATCTTATGGTCATCAAAGTTCATTTGAAAAGCCACCATTAATTATAATGTTGAGCAATTAGCAAATAAATGCTGTTTTATAACAAAGTTCGGGAGGAACAGTCGCAGTTCATTAACCTGATTAACACAAGTGGAGACCAATCAGTAATCAACTCATGACAAGGTATAAATGACAGCAGAACCTATCTCTGTTCATTGACCGTTTTCAGCATCCCGGTTCGCGCTGTCTGTCTTCTCATCACAGACCCGATTTTCCTTCCAGCAAGGAGATCCATACCGGGGATTTTTTTTTCAGAAATGCTACTTTTTCTGACACCCATGATCATTAAACACGGCAGTTGAGCACCATCAAACGTCATCGCGACAGTTGCTCTTCTCGCCAAGCCACACGTCGTGGCCAATAGACCGTGCAAGCCGAGCTTACCTCGCTCGACACCACGCTCGATCCGATCAAGACCGGGCTCTCTTTGAGCGCTGGAATCGCAGCTCCAGCAGGCACCCAACCAGCCCGCTCCTCAGTTCCTACTGCAGCAGCAGCAGGCCTCTCTCACTTCCCGCCGCGGCTCAGCCCTTCACCGCGGCTTTTCCGGCCGAGGCGCAGTTTGAGGCCGCCTCCTCTAGCG
Source organism: Carassius gibelio (assembly GCF_023724105.1). Classification (NCBI taxonomy): domain Eukaryota; kingdom Metazoa; phylum Chordata; class Actinopteri; order Cypriniformes; family Cyprinidae; genus Carassius; species Carassius gibelio. The sequence goes on from NC_068393.1 coordinate 14,625,347, forward strand.
GCACAGACCGTGCATCATAATTAATACATTTTCAGGTGAAGACGCTAAATACAGGTTTTCGGCTAGAAAGTAGTGCGGGAGCCGCGTGGAGATTCGATCACATACGCATGTGAAATTTCAGATCCAAATTGAGTCTCGGATGCGTACAAATATTTACACTTCCACGATTAGACCGTGGGCGAACGCCCGACCGGATGTGATGTATTCTAATCAGATCTATCGGTGCGAGGTCAGAATTACCTATATCTTGTTAACTATTATTAAATGTATTTAAATTATAAATATTAGAAATAAAAAGGAAAATAATATATCACAATAATCGTAAGGGGGACCCTGTTAATTTTTACAAGCAGCATCTGAAAACATATTTTCTCTCTGTTATCTCGGTCAGTGTCATGTACTTGTCGAGGTACGGCCACGGCGACTCACTCCTCGGGATTAACTGTTCTCCGACCTCATCCTATGCCATCATTTCATCAAATAATTTTTTGCGTGACTGGCCAAGGAGTGGTATCATCCGGAGCAGAAGGTGGCGGTAATGCATCATAAAGATGATTGGTTGCTATCCACCTTAAACGCGAACAAGAGCGTCACTACTGATCCAGGATCAGCGATATTAGCAGTTGTATTTCCCGATTTGAGTTTGAGCTTCAGAAATGCTTGCGAAATGTAGCTTGTGTGGAAGCTACCGCACTACTTGGTAAAAGTAGCTTCGCTACTGAAAAGCTATTCGATTCAGAAAGTAGCGAAGCTACGACCAAGCTACTGAGAAATGTAGTCAAACTAGCTTCGCTGCTTGTAGCGACGCTACTGCCCAACACTGATTATTAATTTTACCATGTTGAACACGTCAAGGTAACAGTTGCTGCACGACCAGTATGCGACAATCGTTTCCAAATGCCGTGTGCTGTGGAAAGGAGGCTTAAAGTTGTTAAATGAGGCTATGACGTAGTCATCATCCACACGGAAATGTCCAAAGATATTACCTGCCTTACCGTGCCGTGCACGTTTAAACCTCACTGAGGTTTTACAGACATAAGTTTCATTCAATTATTCTGGCAGGACCAATTTATTTAGGGGCATATTTCATCATCTACTGGCGTGATCACTACCCTCGTTTGCCGCAGGACAGCAGTGTGAGTAAAATTCTGTTGTCTTTCTAGGACTGTAATATGAAAAGCATGCAAGTAAATATCTTTAGAATTGCTTGGAAGTGAATAGCACATAACTGCAATTAATGTTATTGCCATAATCATGTCTTGGTATGTTTTACAGACATAATGATATTCATTGTATAATGACATTCATAGTTTTCAGAAGCCTCTGTTTCCACAGTCTATACTACAACGTGAAACCAGTGTTCCAAATGTATCCATTAGGACTAGTGACGTGTCGTCCATGAACGAATCGTTCTTTTGAACAAATCTTTTAGCTGAACGAATCTTTTAGGTGAACGAATCGCTCATGTTATCCACTGACTCATATTTCTCGTTCAATGAAGTTTCTCCCCTCCATAGCAGCGCGGCGCTATAAGCAGCGCATGCGCAGCTCAGTGAACCGGGTAACAACCATTTCATCCTGTCAAAGAATTACTCAACCTCGAGCCGATAGCCTTCGAGTATGAGGTGACAGAGTATGTGATTCGTTGAATGTAGTAACGAATACGCCCTTCAATGAACGAGTTTCATATGAGTCTGAACTAGATCTAGAGATCTTATCGTTCGTGAGTGAAATTACTGAACTGGCACACATGTCATTCGTGAACGAACTGAATGAACGGATACATGTCGTTCGTGAATGAAAATGAACTGGCACATAGATTACCTTGTTCGTGAACGAAATTAGAGTAAACCGGGTTAGTCTGCTACTTAGCATGTCAATCTCGAAAATGCAAAGCGCAGTTACAGGTACAGTACTGTGCACATACGCTCGTTTTGATATTTAGCAACTCCACGTTTAATCCATAGACCGTAAAAGAAAGGTTTAATCCCCGATTTATGGATGTGAATTTATAATATACAAACTGTTTGACCAAACAATTAAAATGCTAATTAGGCAAGAAACCTTGTGCTTTGTTCATCTGAACAACTCAATTAGACTATATATTGAATGCGATTACACACACATTTTAATAAAGCCAGATCAGCTTTTGTAACAAGTGAACGCGTTCGTTGACTTAAGACATAATACACTCTTTTTTTTTCCGCCTGGTGGCACATTTTGCGTAAAACGAAGAAATCATCACTGGACGAATCTGAATGAATCATTTTGGTGAATGAACTGAAAATGAACGAATCTCTAGAAAGAATCATAATTTCCACCACTAATTAGTGCTGCAACGACGCGTCGACATCATCGTTTACGTCGACTACAAAATACATTGACGCGTGTGAAATGCGTGAACGCGTCACACTGTTTACATCTCGCATAATGGCATACTGCGAATAATAGAATGCAACTTTCTTCACAAACCGAGACCACTGTTATTAAAAGTATGAGAATACTTTAAACAGAGGACAAATAAAATGGCTCTTTGTTCCCTTTGCAAAACCGATATGGTGTACCACGGCAGCACAACTGCGATGAGCGAGCACCTCAGAGAAAACATTTAGGCGCTCTCCGGTGTCTCCATGCAGTTTAACTGGTTACCCTGTGATCTGGTGACCAACTTCCTGGTTCAGGTCTGATATTCTTGCGCTGCGGCATTCTGAAAAGTTGAGATATTTTCAACTCGATGCGGTGCGGACGCGCTGAAAAAAAAAAAAATAAATAAAAATAAAAAAATAAATAAATAAATAAATAAATATATATATTATACATATATTATCTGCTCTGTTTTCCCCCGCATGTCCAGCGAGCACAAGTTTGTCAGCAGACGCAGTAAATATTTATTCGTTTCCACTGCCCGTCCAGCGAGCACCAGTCTCTCAGCGGACGCAGTCAATATTTATTCGTTTCCACTGTCCGTCCAGCGAGCACCAGTCTCTCAGCGGACGCAGTAAATATTTATTCGTTTCCACTGTCCGTCCAGCGAGCACCAGTCTCTCAGCGAATGCAGTAAATATTCATTCGTTTCCACTGTCCGTCCAGCGAGCACCAGTCTCTCAGCGGACGCAGTAAATATTTATTCGTTTCCACTGCCCGTCCAGCGAGCACCAGTCTCTCAGCGGACGCAGCAAATATTTATTCGTTTCCACTGCCCGTCCAGCGAGCACCAGTCTCTCAGCGGACGCAGCAAATATTTATTCGTTTCCACTGCCCGTCCAGCGAGCACCAGTCTCTCAGCGGACGCAGCAAATATTTATTCGTTTCCACTGCCCGTCCAGCGAGCACCAGTCTCTCAGCGGACGCAGCAAATATTTATTCGTTTCCACTGCCCGTCCAGCGAGCACCAGTCTCTCAGCGGACGCAGTAAATATTTATTCGTTTCCACTGTCCGTCCAGCGAGCACCAGTCTCTCAGCGGACGCAGTAAATATTTATTCGTTTCCACTGCCCGTCCAGCGAGCACCAGTCTCTCAGCGGACGCAGCAAATATTTATTCGTTTCCACTGCCCGTCCAGCGAGCACCAGTCTCTCAGCGGACGCAGTCAATATTTATCCGTTTCCACCGTCCGTCCAGCGAGCACCAGTCTCTCAGCGGACGCAGTCAATATCTATTCGTTTCCACTGCCCGTCCAGCGAGCACCAGTCTCTCAGCGGACGCAGTACATATTTATCCGTTTCCACTGTCCGTCCAGCGAGCACCAGTCTCTCAGCGGACGCAGTAAATATTTATTTGTTTCCACTGCCCGTCCAGCGAGCACCAGTCTCTCAGCGGACGCAGTACATATTTATCCGTTTCCACTGTCCGTCCAGCGAGCACCAGTCTCTCAGCGGACGCAGTAAATATTTATTTGTTTCCACTGTCCGTCCAGCGAGCACCAGTCTCTCAGCGGACGCAGTACATATTTATCCGTTTCCACTGTCCGTCCAGCGAGCACCAGTCTCTCAGCGGACGCAGTAAATATTTATTTGTTTCCACTGTCCGTCCAGCGAGCACCAGTCTCTCAGCGGACGCAGTAAATATTGATCCGTTTCCACTGTCCGTCCAGCGAGCACAAATCTCTCAGCGGACGCAGTACATATTGATCCGTTTCCACTGCCCGTCCAGTGAGCACCAGTCTCTCAGCGGACGCAGTAAATATTGATCCGTTTCCACTGCCCGTCCAGCGAGCACCAGTCTCTCAGCGGACGCAGTACATATTTATCCGTTTCCACTGTCCGTCCAGCGAGCACAAATCTCTCAGCGGACGCAGTAAATATTTATTTGTTTCCACTGTCCGTCCAGCGAGCACCAGTCTCTCAGCGGACGCAGTAAATATTTATCCGTTTCCACTGCCCGTCCAGCGAGCACCAGTCTCTCAGCGGACGCAGTAAATATTATCCGTTTCGACTGCCCGTCCAGCGAGCACCAGTCTCTCAGCGGACGCAGCAAATATTTATTCGTTTCCACTGTCCGTCCAGCGAGCACCAGTCTCTCAGCGGACGCAGTAAATATTTATCCGTTTCCACTGTCCGTCCAGCGAGCACCAGTCTCTCAGCGGACGCAGTAAATATTTATTCGTTTCCACTGTCCGTCCAGCGAGCACAAATCTCTCAGCGGACGCAGTAAATATCTATTTTCATTATTATTTTTCTTTCCTCTGTCTGTCCAGCTAGCCTCAGTCTCCCAGCGGACGCAGAAAATACCTATGTCTCTATCAGTCCGCGAGCACTAGTCTCACAGCGGACTCAATAACATCTATTTTTCCTCTGTTTGTCCAGTGGGCCTCAGTCTCCTAGCCTGGTAATACCAGACTCTGTCTACGAAGCAAAGTGAAGTAGCAGAGTCTGCAATGGCATAATAGAGAAGTGTTTTCTCTCTCGCTAGGGGGCACTTGTCTGAAGTTTAAAATCATTGGTTACCCGTAAGCCAATCAGATACGTTTAGTTATGACGTATGTTATGCGCCTGTACAGCCGCATCGAAGCACAGACATCATGCATCGAACTCAAATCTATGATTGAACTTCCACTGTAAATCTGTTGTTAAACACTCTTCTTGTTCTGGCTTCAGTTTGAAAAAGAGTTGAATGTTCTCCATAACAAAGCGAATTGCATCCCGTGTCTCGTTTCCCATTTCCGCGGTCATTTCAGTTTTCGATTTCTCTAACCTACAATTTAAAACTCTGTGCTTAGCATCTACGTCACGGCTCTCAGCCCGCCCTCTGCTCGTTGATTGGCCCGGCTGTTTCCAGACCGGTGGCAAACCGAAAGCTCTGACGCTGTATCAGACTGAGTACAGAAGCGAAATAAAATTGAGCGGAAGTAGGAAGTCTGTCGTAGTCAGGCTATCAGTCTCCCAGCAGACACCGTAAATACCTATTTTTCCTCTGCCTGTCCAGCGAGCACTAGTCTCTCAGCGGACGCAGTATGCATCCATCTCTTCCTGTTCTTCTTCCAGCGGACGCAGGGACATAATTCGTCTCCCATATCTGTCCAGTGAGCCTCAGTCTCCCAGCGGATGCAGTAATATCTATTAGTTTCCCCTGCCTGTCCAGCGAGCGCTAGTCTCTCAGCGGACGCAGTAAATACCTATTCATTTCCTCTACCCGTCCAGCGAGCCTCAGACTCCCAGTGGACGCAGGGATATAATTTGTTTCCTCTATCTGTCCAGCGAGCCTCAGCCTCCCAGAGGACACATTACGCATCTAGTCAATATATCATTACACCTCGCAGGCAGACGGTGGAGCTTGTCTTCCCGACATCGTAACCGCTTCTTCCTCAACTATTAACCAACAGGACCTGCCTGCTCCTCTACTTCTGCCAGAGGCATTGCGAGATCTCCTGGTCAACGACCATACTTCTAAAAACGTCAGCCCGCCAAATCTCTGCGTTTTGGGGGGTTCGTAGTCCGGCGGCTGTCCTTTTGCTCTCTTGTTTTGGGGGGAGTACTCTGGGTTCGGGCCACTTCCCGAGCTCGGAGCCCTCCACCCGGACAGCACGCCAAATACGCATAAACTTACGGTATTAATATACGTAGACGTGAACTCGTGAAATGCTGTTTTATAACAAAGTTCGGGAGGAACAGTCGCAGTTCATTAACCTGATTAACACAAGTGGAGACCAATCAGTAATCAACTCATGACAAGGTATAAATGACAGCAGAACCTATCTCTGTTCATTGACCGTTTTCAGCATCCCTCCTCCACCCCATTTCTCCTCACTCATAGATCCATCTACTCTTACCACAACCGGGGGGAGTACTCTGGGTTCGGGCCACTTCCCGAGCTCGGAGCCCTCCACCCGGACAGCACGCCAAATACGCATAAACTTACGGTATTAATATACGTAGATGTGAACTCGTGAAATTGTTTTAACTAGTATTAAAACCATTGCTTTTAGTGTTAGTGTTTAGACAAAATATTATAGAATTTGATATTCACTATTTATTGGTTATAAGCTATGAAAATAATTGTTTTATTTTCATTTCTCAAAATAAACATAACTGCTGTTTCATTGTGAAAGCAAAAATACTTAGTTTTACCTTCCAAAAGAGGACACAACTACAAATCAGTGGTTAAGTTGTATTTACAACACTGTTCTAGAACATTTCAACCCAAATATTCAGATGTGGGCAGCACATTTTATGGAGGATTGATTCTTGATCCTGGGAGAGTAGACTACAGTGCTGGCTGTTCTGACTCTCAGTCTGTAAGTACATTTTCATATGTAAAGGATTTGACACTGATGATTCAAACGCGAGTTTTGAGGAATGTAGAGCAGTGACCAGTACTCGCGCCCCCCTGCTCTGCACCTTTTGTATGTTTCTTTTATGGCTTCATGCATTTGTTCTATTCGAATGTAAGTGCCCTGCGAAGTGGACATCACAGGATAATCCTCCATGATTCCAGTTCAAAGCAAACGTATATGTTCCATTCAAAGTGCATTGAAGTGTGAATTTAAATTGTATTTATTTACAGAGGTATATGATGTCACACTTGTCCGTGTGTGAAGATGTTGCGCAGTGCAAATCTGTGAGTGAATGTTCCAAAGTGAGGTAAACTTCAACAGATTTCCGTAGCTCAGGGAGTAGGGAGCAATGAACACTGTTCATGCATGGAGCTCACTTCTAACGATCTGATTATCTGAATTAGGTGTTTTAACAAAGAGAGACATGTGAAATGTGAAGAGTTGGGGGCGCAAGGACTGGAATTGAGAACCGTTGGTGTAGAGTAGCGTTTGTCGTTTCTCCAATCACAAATGCAGACATTGTTTTATGTTTTCGTGGCGCGATACAACGCAACGCATAAAAACACAGTATAAGTCATTATAATCCGTAATTGTGTCACCACTGGATGCAACAAATGGCTCATTTGTAATGGGTTTTATTGTCTTGTTGCGCCGGTGTTCTGACTGGGACACGCATCACAGTATTGCAAGGGGCGTACCATTTCCGTCACATGCTTGAGGCATTCGACCAATGACAACATACTGGATAGCTGGCCAATCACACCTTGCTTTTCAGACCGATGAGCTTTGTAAAAAACGGTGCGCTTCAGAAAGGCAGGGCATATAGGAGCAACAATAATGTACAGTATGTAGAAAATAATGTGTTGTTTTAACCTTAAACTGCATTAACACATTTCATTGCATCAAATACACAAAATAATGTTCTTTTTAGCAACATCATATGACCCCTTTAAGTGAACTAATGAAGACAAAGAATGATTCAAATGGTGAAAAACATCATCCAAAAATGTAATGTTGACACAGAAATTATGCATCAACAACCCATAAATGGACTAAACAATCTTATCTCACATTTGAAAATGATTGGTGTGACGAGTGGGGAGGGGCCGAGGGATGTGGGAACGAGGAGTGAGGCCAGGTGTAGTGATTGGAGATGAGGTACACCTGGCCTCACTCCTCGTTCCCACGTCCCTCGGCCCCGCCCCACTCGTCACAATTGGGTTAAGGGTTTTAGTTAGCTTTAGTATAATGAATGAGTTACTTTAAGAACAGTTCAAATAGTACAGAGGTACAGGGTCCTTGAAATAAAATAAAAAAATGTGTGTGTATGTTCCAACAGACTGCGGATCAGGAGGCTCAGGTTCAGGATCTGAAACCTGCGAGCAGGATCGTTGTCAACGATACGGCGGATCGTGGGATGAGGACACAGAAGATGACCGCTGCATGTGTGACTTCAACTGTCAGATAGTTCCAGATAGCCTAGTATGTCCATTCGTACGCCTCTCACATCGCCAATTCCATTTGAAGACAGTGCCGCCCAGGCATTTGACTTGTTAAAATGTGCTCAATTTTGTTGAGTCAATTAATCACAACGGGCTGACCTCTCCATGAACATTTGCAGGTGTGTGGCTCTGATGGGAACACATACACCAGTGAGTGTGAGCTGAAGAGGGCCAGGTGTGAGAATCAAGTGGACTTGCTGCTCCAGAGCCAAGGTTTCTGCCCAGGTATGAGACCACCATTTCTTTCCTCAAATATTTATGTTTTCCTTAATTATCTGAAGAATAACACTCCAGGAACTCTGAAAGTCACCGCAGCAGCGTGCAGTGTTTCTTTGAACTTCAGGGGGGGGGCTTGTGTAGTCCAGACCTGAGAATCTACCACAGAGAGGAAGAGCGTGGCTCTGTGATCACAGCAGTGTGAGATTTACTCAGGCTTCAAGCCTAGCTTGACTCCACTTGCATGCGCACATGCACACTCTTTTCTTTCTGCTCTCTCATCCTCACTCACTCTCTGCACCCCTCATGCTTTATCTATGGTTTTCTCAAACTATGAGTTTTCTGCTGCAGAGCCTCAGAGGCCCTCTAACCAGATCAGTCATGCTCCTTCAGTGGCCGTGGAAAATAAATCCTTTTGGAGAACTTTCAACCGGTGTGAGGAGCTTTTGGCATCTGCTTCCCATTGGCTCAGATCATTTGAAATCTCATTGGGCCTTGCATTTGATATGCAAGCTGCCGTCTCTCCTCCCCCTATTTCTGACCCATGCCTTTGAGAGCCGACGGGCCTTCAGAGCACCTTTCTGCTTTTTGCTAGTTGGAAATTAGGTCTCAGTGACCTCTAGACAACGTTGCAGTCTCCTTGCAGTGAAGATCAGAGGATACTGTAAGCTGCCTCTCGCAATTTGTTGGCTGATTGTGATGTTCAAAGGAAATACACCACTGGGCTGGGCTAGGCGATAAAGCTACTAAAATTGATACTTATAATATTTATACTTTTGCTGTTTTATGTATTTCAATATTTATGTACTTTATTTTTTGACCACCATCTCTACCAAACAGCCTCTGTGCCCGATTCGTTTGAAAATGTTTTAATGCAAATTTGAAAACCCAGTAAAATCTAGTAATATTTATTTAGATATAGATATTTAATGTATTTGTGTGATTTGATATATAATGTTATTTAATATTCATATTAACATTTACCATTTTGATTGAAGACGCAAAACAACTAGTCTTATTTTAATATTATTTATCTAAAATATTATCTAAATATCTAAATTATTTAGTTTTCCTTTTAATTTTAGTTTTTTGTATTCTTCTTTCACTTTTAGTAATTCTAATGTTCTTTCATGTCATAATTTTTTTATCTTTATCTTATTGTCTGTTTTTGTACATTTTCCATCGAATATTTATATTTTGTATAGGTTTTTTTTTTTAATGAACACTAATAGTTTTTAACAGTTTCAGGTTGAAGATTTAATGAATTTTATTCATCTCTCATAAGTTCTAACACAAGTATTAATCATAACTAATTAAATTATTTAAATCAGCAACAAAAGCATGAAAATATATTATAAATATTCAATATATCATCCAGCCCTAATATTCTGATTTGTCTCCCTTTCAATATAATGGGGTGTGATGATTTCAATGTAGTATGGAGAAACAAACATTACATTTTCTGTAGGAAATAGTTTGGTAGGCGATCTTCACTCAGTCTATGCCATTACCATCACCAATAATCTACAATACGATTTAGTAAAAATAAACATCTATGCTGACCGGTCTCTCTTTTAGCAGCACCTTGTTGGTATTAGAAAGGATTGTGGTGTAGAACAAACTAGTGTAGAAAGATGATGGTGAAGAATCGCAGTGAGACGAGAAGAAATGATCTAATTAAAAGTACATATGTCATAATGGACTCAGTGTGGAGAGGAGAAGTTTAATGAGGTGTGGACAAAACCTATCTCTGGAGCCACAAGATGCTATGAAAGGCACGGTGACACATCACTATTATATCCCGGGATGTGTCCTCATGCCGACTGTCCCCTGATTTACGACAGCCTAGTCCTCCTAACTCCAAACTCGAAACCACAAACCTGCCACCTCACAGTCATTCAGTTCAATGGCCTGGAGAAGAAGCACTCGAAAAGAACAAGTGTGGAAAGACTGGGGAAAAATTGACAACACAGATAAGACAAATAGGTATCTGACATATGCCTCCGGCACAACGTTATAGTTAAACACCACAACAAAAGTCCTCCGTATGTGAGCCTGGAGCGCTAAAATAGTGTAATTAGGTTAGCGTTAGAGTGGACTGACATCAGCACGTCCTGATTTGCGCTCTTGTGCATTTGTGTCCATAAACCCGGAGTCCATAAATCTTTGTTTGACATTGCGGCGTAGGTGTAAATGGCGCTATCTGAGACGAGAACAAATGGAGAAAACAGGCCCCTGAGAATGTGTCAAATGTCACCCTCCAGACATTCGACGAGAGGTCTATTGTTTGTTTTCACGGCTGGTAATAGCATCATTTTTTCCTAATTTTGAATTGGTGTCAGGAATTGTAAATAGAATTGTTATCTGGCAGCCAGATGCAGGCTCTCCCACCTCTGCTCCTTAAGCGATTCTTATTGTGTCGTACTAAATTGCATTTCAGCTTGGATTGTTCTGTTTAATTTGTCTTAAAAACGCTGTGAATCTCAAAATGTCTCTCTCTCTCTCTCCCCCACCCACTCCTGTTTTCTCTGTATCTTCTCTCTAGCTATCACATCAGCTCCAACAGAGCTCATTGCCTCCCGGCACTGTAACGAAACTGTTTACGGATGTTGCAAAGACGGCAAGACCGCTGCCCTGGGTGTTGGACTGGCTGGGTGTCCTAGTACGTGTAACCTAAAAACACTGGGTGTCCTAAATCGTAGGAATAGGAACAATCTAACATGAGAGGAGAGGACAGGTTATAGGCTCATTAATATTAATAAGATGACATAACATTAGTAGAAGAATTGCTGAAGTAAATAAACATGTACTAGCCATTAGAAACTGGGCAGTAGTTCATCTTATCCACTGCCGATTCAGGTTGGCAGAGGTCTCTGCTTGATCCTGACAAATTGTTGTCTTCACGATGACTATAAGCATACATTATAGTCATTATAGTCAGTTAATATCCAAAATGCGAATGGATGAACTTTTACTTTTGAAAGTTGAGAGGTCTAGTATTACAATTCTGGCCAATTCTAAACACTTATTTTCTTTTAATGGCCATTAACAGATAAATGGACAATGTGCTGATGCACTTTGTAACCCAGACCACAATCTAATCTCATAAATCCAAAATATCACATCCACTGGTTGAGTACATATTATAGATCGTGTACCACTAAAAACTTTTCTTTTTCTTTAGGTGTGTGTCAGTGTAACCATTACGGCTCATATGGAGGCACCTGTGACCCGTCCACCAAACAGTGTTCGTGTAAACCCGGGGTCGGGGGACTCAAGTGCGACCGCTGCGAACCCGGATTCTGGAACTTCCGAGGCATCGTTACAGAAAACATGAGTGGCTGCACACGTAAGCATCCCACTCTTCTCTCTTTCCTGGTGATTTGCTTTTGGGACATTTTCTGTTAAATGTGTTAAATGTGTTAAATGTTCCGTTCTAATCCGAAATCCGAAGTGACAGTCTACTCGTTTAACGTGCGCTATCCTTCCGGCCTCAAATGTGATTTCTGTCAAAACAAGAGGTTTGAGTTAAGCCTCCGAGGCACTGCTGGTAATGGAAACTGCGAGAGAGTGCAGCGTGGCTTGACCTGTAAGTTCTGCCTACAGACCAGTAATGCTCTGACGCATGCATTTGTGTGTTTTTATGCCGCTACAAAGATGAGGATAGGAAAACAAAAGTGATTGAAACAGTTTGTGCTCTGTCCCAGGGGTCCTCGGAGCATTAGCACATTCTGTACCCACGTTCGTTCTCACCACAGGGCTTCTTGACCCCGCTTTGAACTCCACCAAGCTGTGGTCATTGACACAGAGCAAGAGCTATTGCTGCAGCTGTGGGGTCACAGATTGGAGCAGCTTCAGATTGCCTGCATGTATTTGGCGGATGTGTGGATGTTTTTTGTCAGAGTGAAATTGAAGAGAAAGAGACAAGGAATCTAATCAAAACTGTTCAACCAGATAAGGCTGACAGCCCTCTCCCTCTCTCTTTTCCTCTCTCTCTTCATCAGCGTGTAACTGTGATGAAGTGGGTTCGGTTCGTGACGACTGTGAGCAGATGTCAGGGCTGTGTTCATGTAAGTCTGGAGTTAAGGGCATGAAATGCAACGTGTGCCCTGATGGCAGCAAGATGGAAGCCAACGGCTGTGACAAAGGTAAATCCGGGATTTTAATTAGCACAAAACTCAGACAGTCTCTCCAGGATTGTAATACTGATGAACCTAGGTTATGGTTTTATGAATTAAAATTAGGTCTGTTTTTCACAATATTGGTACATGTAGAAATAGTAAAAACCACTGCACTGGTTAATTAATAGTCTTTGCTAATTAAAAGTGTTCTGAGAAAAAAAGATTTTTGTATCATGGCAGAACCATGGCATAGTGGTAAGATCTCATTGGGATGTTAGTTTGAATCTGGCAGTATGTATCAAATGGTCTGAGGTAGCAATTAACGATATGTCTGTACCAATTATTATTAATATTATTTTGGATGATTAAAGCCAAGTTTTCTGTATTTTTCACATTTATATTACATTAGCCATCATTAAACATTCGCTCAAAGTTAACCCTTAAAAACACTTATAATTGAATAACCCTGTTAAATGTTAAAGGTGCATCTCAATAAATTAGAATGTTGTGGAAAAGTTCATTTATTTCATTAAGTCAACTCAAATTGTGTAACTTGTGTATTAAATAAATTCAATGCTCACAGACTGAAGTAGTTTAAGTCTTTTAATTGTGATGAATTTGGCTCACATTTAAAAAAAAAAAAAACACAGATTCACTATCACAACAAATAAGAATATGGTGACATGCCACTCAGCTAATCAAACTGCAAAGGTATCCTGAGCCTTCAAAATCAGTTTGGTTCACTAGACATAATCATGGGGAAGACTGCTGATCTGACAGTTTTCCAGAAGACAATCACTGACACCCTTCAAAAGGAGCCACAAACATTGCCAAAGAAACTGGTTGTTCACAGAGTGCTGTATCCAAGCATGTTAACAGAAAGTTGAGTGGAAGGAAAAAGTCTTATAAGGATTGTCAAGCAAAATCGATTCAAGAATTTGAGTGAACTTCACAAAGAATGGACTGAGGCTGGGGTCAAGGCATTTGGCTATAGTGTTCGTATTTCTCTTGTTAACCCACTCCTAAACCACAGACAACGTCAGAAGCGTCTTACCTGGGCTAAGGAGAAGAAGAACTGGACTGTTGCCCAGTTGTCCAAAGTCAAAGTTTCAGATGAAAGCAAGTTTTGTATTTCATTTGGTAACCAAGGTCCCAGATTCTGGAGGAAGGGTGGAGAAGCTCATAGCCCAAGTTGCTTGAACTCCAGTGTTAAGTTTCCAAACAAATATAAATTTTTATACATTATAATTTTTGCTATAACTCTATAATTGTATGGAAACTAATATTGACCATTTATTGGTTGGTTTTATAACATGAAAATATAATATATATTTTAATCTTATTTAAATATCTAATAGCATCTTATTAAATATCTGTCTTGATAAAATAATTTTAAGATTAAATAATTTAATAATTATTATAATTATTTTTAAAAGCTAAGACTACAGTATATTATCATATACATTAAAGGTAGAAAGCCCATTAAAAACATTTAAAAAATCTAAATTTCAAATAATTATCTGCTTGATACTAAATATTCTGGCATCATGAACAAATGGTTGTAAAAATAAGTTTGAATTTGTTTGCTATAATCAGATTAAATCAATAAAGTTCAGTTGAATCTTCATATGCACACCAGGGGCAACAATGAAATGCTATCCTGATGTCACCCTCTGTGCTGGCATAGAGAGTAGAATGAAGTCGCCATCAGCTATTGACAGAAAGTGAAGAGCTTAATGAACTCAACGGTCCCAGCATAGAAGTGTTCATGGAGCGTTGCTGTCCGATAAAAGCTGACACATGAAAGTGCAGAAGAGGAAGCCAGTCAATGCTGCAGGCCAGGCAGTGCAGCCCAGCGCTCTGATGTCAGAGTAAAGAGTAGACTTCTGTGGCAGGCAAGGTCCCGGCCCTGCTACTGATGCAGTTCTAACTTTCTGATGAATATCCGTGGTTGAGGTCATAGGGTTCGTATCAGAAGTGGATTAACAAGTAGCCCACACTGAAATGACCAGCATATATTGTGTTTTGTGTTGCTGGTTTCTCACATATTTGTCCTTGAAACCATTAAAAGTTTAAAGTGTTTTAGTGCTAAATATATAAATTATGTATTAACCAGAGGCCAATCTATTTTATAGGACCTGAGCCACCCAAGTCCTGTGATGAGCTTGTGTGCAAGTTCGGCGCATCATGTGTAGAGTTGAACGGACAGGCTAACTGTGAGTGCCCGTCACCAGATTGTGATGAGAAAAACAAGACCAAGGTGAGCTTGCATAAGTGACAGATCCACACTCCACAACTACTGTAATGATAAAGATTTCCTTTCTAATAATAGACATGAACATGTTTGTGGACAGGTATGTGGTTCTGATGGGGTTACCTATGCAGACCGATGCCAGCTAAGGACCATTGCATGCAGACAAGATAAGGAGATCTATGTGAAGCATTTAGGCCAGTGCAAAGGTGAGAGGTCTTTTTTTCACTAAAATATTATAAACATTAATAAACCAAGATAAAAAGGCTACTTGATAAAGGAAAATGAAAAATGCATAACATAGTCTTAGATACTTTTACTGTATTTTTTTCATTATTTAAACAAAATTTTGTCAGAGAATTTCTTTTTATTTGTATTTTTTAAATAGTCATATATTTATAACAAATGTCAGGGAATGATTTTTATTGTATTTTTATTACATTTACTGTAGTCAGAAAACTTTTGTGTGTGTGTGTGTTCCTAACAAAATTGAGTGAGGATACCAGTGGGGTAAAAACAATACAATAAAAAAAAGAAAATTTAATTCACACGATATTCTCTGCAAAAACCCTTATAATGCAAAAAAAAAAAAAAAATAAATAAATAAATAATATTTTTTTTACAAAAGCTGTACTATTAAGGATAGTTAAGGATGATTTTAACTAGAAACCAAGAGAAAAATGTTGGGACAAACTGCATGGCCCATAGTTAGGAATGGGGTCACTGGGTGTGCAGTTGTATGTGGGATGGGTATGGGGAGTATTGATGTGGATGATGGGTGTTGGGTACAGGAAAGCTTCCTGACAGATGCTCCCATGTAGATAGATTCGTGCTGCTTGGCTTCAGGCTGGAGTCTTGAATCCCCTGGAACTGGGCAACGTTTGAGCTGTTTGATTTGCATCACCCCTGTGTGGATTAGGGAGGTTTAACTGCACAGTCTGAGGGAAGCACCTGAAATCCTGCTGCTGATGCTGCCGGGAGGCCTACTATGGGTAGATCAGGCTGTGTAGAGAGTTGGGCATCGCTGTCATTCTCTCTTCAATCGTTCATCCATTGCTGTATACATGCATGGGCAAAGGGACCTGGTAGAAGGCCAAGGTTAAGACTTTCATGTCGGCTGTATGTAAGAAGCACTATGCCAGCTCACATCAGAAGGTGTTCTGCAGGGAGCTTCTCTGTGATGGGCATGGCACATGGTTTTCCATCTGGATCAGGGCCAATGGCAGGTGCCAGACATTTTCAACAGCAGCCCATGCAGGCACTCTGTCACACCTGTTAATGCCACATAAGTGCAGCTTGAACTAATTTATCTGTTGTGTTCATAGCTATTACCAGGTCCTTATGGATTCTTTGCCTGCAGAATATTCATCAAATCTCTTGTTCCTTGCCTTAAATATAAAACAATTTTGTTTTCCTAAATTCCCAATGAAAGTGAATGTGACGTGGCATACAGCCAAGTATGGTGAGCCATACTCAGAATTGACATTTAACCCATCCAAAGTGCACACACACACTGCAGTGAACACACACCCAGACCAGTGGGCAGCCATTTATGAACAATTCCTTAGTGTTATTTTAAAGACAAGACAAAAAAAAGAAGGTGTTGGTTAATTTTAACCCAAATGTGAACTTGCTTTTCCAATAAAACACTGTTCTGTTTCCACTGATGTTATTGAGGTCATTCAGGCTATTGGATAATGTTAGTTGGATCATGTTTTTTTAAACTCCCATGTGGTTTAATTAATCCTGGTATGTAGGGCTCATTTTTAAATAGTGATAGAACAATACATCTGCCAGGACAATTCATGTTTGGCCATTTTGATGAGGCATCAGCCAATAAACTTTTAAAAAGCCAATAAAAAAAGCAATTGAGTATGTGCATTTGTATGTAAATACATGATATTATGACAAGTAATACAATACTAACATTCAGATTATAGCAAATTAGTACAATAAATTATCCTAATCATCTGCATTTGTAGATTTTGGCAGCAGCTATTAAAACATATTGTTCATATCGGTCATTTTCACCTTCCAGTCAATTCTTTTTGTGAACAGCATTTCATGTTGACAGATATTTTTAGATATTTGATTACAGCTCACATTTGGCAAATGGTTTTTGGACCTGGTTATGACACACCACACCACAAACTGATGTTTAAAGATGATGATTGGACCATCATCCCTATAGTCATTAACCAGAGCACCTCTCTATCTTGCTCTGTTTCTTGGCATTACCTGCCTGTATGACAAGAATCCAGCTGCTCTTCTGGGTTTATTCAGGGATCTGGGAGGAAGTAAAGAGTGGGCTTAGGTTGGATCTTCACCAGCCTAGGGCGGAACTGGCAACAGCAGGACCATTTATTAATTTCTTCTCCAACATGTGGAGTAAAGTGGCTCGGCAGCCCTGAGGTGGAGGGGTTAGATCACAAGCTCATTTCACGTGTGAGTGGATGTGATTTAGCCGAAAGCCTTGCCTTTCTCTCTCTATTTCTCTCACTGATCTCTTGACGTTCTCTCATCATCAACTCTTCTTGATGACAAACGGTGCTATGAAACAGCACACGGAGTGAGTTACTCCTCATGTTGCCAAAGCAGGCAGCAGATGAGGCAATCAGAGGCACATCTTGGTACATGACGCAGGGCGTTCAGGGTCTTGAATGGCTGAGAAGCTTTTGGCTCATCAAGAGTCCAAGACTTGGCAGTTCCTTGTGCTCACATACGGTGTCATCACCTGCACTCTTGCTGAAAATTGGCAGTCTACACATTAGCATATGGGACGGGCGGCTCTCAGCGTAGATGTTAGTTTTGGTTATCGTTTTTGTTCTAAATAATATTTTCCAGGTTCAAAACCCGTTTATCTCTGTCATACCTCAGAAAAGAAAAAGCTTAAAATGGAAATGTACATGGCAAGGCATTACAGGCAGGATAGACCTTAAAATACACACTGTTTAAAAACTCTACTCCGATAAAATTGCTAACTTACCTTGTCTGTGCAAAGTAAAATCCAATTTTTCAACTTTTCTCATTACCATGTAAAGGAGGTAAACCCTGCAAGGTACTGTTTACATAGGAAAAAAATCTCCCATAAGAATTATGTCATATAACCTGGAGTTTATCTGCCTATTACAACAGTAGTGCTACTGCTATAAGGACATTTAAAACAACTGTACTGTATCTCAAATTACTGCCATTTTGTATGTAAGCCTATTTATGTTTTAATAACAATATGACATGATAATTAATGTATATTACTCTGATTTACCCTGTACACCAGTGCTTCTTAAACAGGTGGCCAGGACCCACTGAGCCCTCGGCAAATGCCAAGGGCAAAAACAGCTATGAATCAAGATATTTCCCGTTTTAATTCTCCCCCTTAAAGACTTTTTTCTTCGAAGAACCAGGGGTCCTTCTGTATAGAAAAATATGAAGTAGCCTAATTTTAAGTGTGATTTCTAGACCAGGTCATACATTCCAGGTAGAATTTGTGAGTTAAAAAGATTTTAAAAAATTACCCATTAAATCATGAGCAACTAGAAAGATCCTGCTGCTTCAAATATTGTGGTGGATACTGCGGGCCTTGGAGTCATAATTGAGAACCACTTCTGTACAAAGTAATGAAGGAACGTGTACATCTTGAGTTTTTGCCATGACTAACACTGTGAGAGATTCCAAAATGCTGTCAGTGTGGACAGACTTGAGTCTGGAATCTTAGTTAGTCTCTTTAAGACTAGAGGCACAAACTAAAAGATGAGTCAAAATTATTTTCTGTGCTGCTCTATTTGCATTAAACACATTGTTAATAGAGAAATCTTCTTTATCCCTTTCATTTCCTCGTTTCTCTGTTTTTCTCTAACTCTTTTCTCTCTCCGCATCTTTCAACTTCACTTACGCTTGAAATTAACAAACACTCGTACAATGTTGTATGAATAGACAGAAATCCATCTTAATAACAGCGTTTCAAGAGTAAGTCTACAGCTATGGCGACTGAAGATGACTGCTGCTATTGCCCAGTTGTACTCTATCAGCGTGCATATTTGTGTCACAAAAAGCTGAGGCGAGTGACCCAAAGCCCACTACCCAGATCTTTTTCCCTCAGAGCTAACGCTACGCTGAGCACCTGAATGACAGGTGCAGCCGAGTTAAAACAGGAAAATGCATGCCGTGACAAACGGCGATAGCATCAGTGCTCTCCCGCACAAAGCTAGCACACTCGTTCCTTCTCGCCCAGGCTGTGACAGCCGTTCTGATAGAAGTAGTATTTCTGTAAGGTATCGTATTTCACACCTCGTCAGCAACTCGCTGTTTAAATTCGAGATGATTAGCATGTAATTAAGAGCCTGTGCTTGCATGTTATCAGGTTCCCAACTAAGCGCGGTTAGCCTGTACACGAGGGATACGTTATAGTTAAGCACAAAGTCACGGATGATTGGGTGTTTGGATCCCTTGGTCCCTATTGTCTCGTTTCGTCTGCGCATGGTTATTATTGTCCTCTGAATCTTTTTATATGTATCAGACAACATGCATCTATGGAAAAAAAGACTCTTGCATTGGTAATTTTCTTTAAGTTTGAGCTCAGCTGCTGCATTGGAGAGGTTTGCAAGCGTGTTGAGAAGACTACCGTGGTTGGAGCATCGACGGATGCCTGCATGAAGTGAGGCTTCCTTTGAAGCTGCAGCTAAACTCTGCTTTTCTGCCCTATTTATATCAATCATTCATCACTAGAGGCTTTGGCTGTCTGTGATTAAAGCCTCCCTACAGGAGGGCAACATCTGAATATGTATATATAATTCATATCTACAGGCACTCTCTCACATGCACAAGCACACTCTCTCACAGATCAACCGTTTTCTGCCGTCTCAACCCCAGTAGTATATAAACACTTCTGGTCAAGAGTCTGTTTAATGACTGGGTTGAGCTTGCGGAAAACCTAGCTTTTAAAAACATCAAGGAATCACATCAGAAAGACACAGTGCAGCAACCTGGATCTTTCACATGTGCAGTTCATTGACTTTATGGGTAATTTAAAATCTCTTTTTTGCTGCACGGAATAACGAAAATCTGAAGTTTGGAACAACACGAGGTGCTTGTAAATGACAAAATGTTCGTTTTGGGGTGAACTAATCCTTTAAGGCTAAGCCCTTGTTGTTTGACTACAAAAGGGGCTCTTTGCAGGTGTTCAGGTGTTGGGGTGTAATGAAATTTAAGTGATATTATTGAAATAAGATGCTTTTTGCAGGCATTAGGTGGTTTATTCCTGGTGTTTCAATGCATCTGATTTTGATATGAATCTGTGAGGCATACAAAGCATTGCTCAGGCTAAGGACACCCTGCTGAAACCATGCTGAGGCTTTTTTTAATGGCAAAGATGAATGGGTGGGAGGGTGTAGGTAGAATTCAGGTGAGAAAGAAGGCCTATAGAAACATTTCCATCTATGCTTACCCATCATTCCATTCCTGCTTTCTCCCAGAATCCATTGAGCTGACGGCCAAACCCACCCCCTTCCCAACCACCCACCGCTCCACCCCTCCCACCGCTCACGTCAAGATCACCAAACAGCGCCATGGCCACACCACCACCACTACTTCAAGCATTGTGGACAGCTTCTTGGTGGAGGCTCTGCCTTCTCCGAAGACGGTCGAGGCAGGAATGTTCTCCAGCTCTTTCACCACCCACCGCCCTACCACACTCAACAAACAACCCCGCACCTCATCCCCACTCCTGGACTCCACCCCTTACTTTGACGAATCGGGCAGTGGAGAGCCCAGTGGGGACGAAGAGAGGATGAGCGGAATGGAGGAGAGCGGAGAAGGGCCACTTGGTAATGCATTCACCATAATCTTTCAATCATAATGGGTTTAGGCATAATTGTCAAGAACAAATGACAAGAGATGATGAAATTCTCTCTTGTATGGACTGACCTTGCGTGTGAGATGACCTTGACTCGCATTGTAATGGGATATCAATTTAACACTGCCCATTATCTCAGCGCCCATTATTATTTGAGAGGTTTTGACACCTGACATCCAACCGCTAAGTGAGTGGTTTCATTTGGAATCACTATCTTCAGTTTGTAATGTGGCCTAACCTTATGAGTAAGCCTCTTCAAATCAACATTCCAGATGAAGTCAATGCAACCTCTGTTTCTTTCTTCTTTCTCTCTGAGCTGTTCCTGTATAGTCTGTGTTTCTCAGGATCTGAGCTCAAGACATAGACCCCATGAAATGAATTCACTTGTTTTTTTGCCTATGTTGACATACATTATTTTTAGATTAATTTTCAGTATATAAAAACTGAAATCTATTTACATTTTTATTATATCCTATTTATATTGTTTTTTTATTATATAATTGGTTGCATTATTGGTTTATTGTTGCCGGACCAATTGAGAGCCACAACTAGTTAACTTGATAGCTCATACCTTGGAAGAAAGCAACAAAGACACTTTCAGAATGAATAACTTCCAACTGCTACCTACAATTTAAGTATATTAAATTGCTTATTAAAGAAAATAAAGTATGACGTTAACAGACTCAGATAATCCTTAGTTGCATTACCTGCCTCCAACAAGCGCATGTAGCTAGAAGTAGAGGAAGCTGTAAATCAAAAAAATTACCCATAGCAGTGCAAATTAGGGTCTGCTTTACGTTTTTTATGTTGTTTTTGGAGGATTAAATAATGGCGCAAATACCAGTAATTTGACGAGCACAAACGTTAGTAAATCGCATTGCGTGATTCATTTTAAAACGTATTACTTTTTTTTCAGGCACAATTATTACATATTTAATACGGTCAGGTGCAAAAATAACCCATGCCTTTTGAGCACTAATTCTTCACTTTAGTCTTTTGAGTCTTTAGTAAATCCTGTCAGTACTATTTTAACGCCAAAAAACGGATTGTGCTGGCACAAGCTGTTAGTAAATCTGGCCCATGGACAAAAAAAATTTTGTTCTCCACTACAGCCGTTTCTAATATTAATAGCCTCTTGGTCAACATGCAAGTGATAAATCCCTCAATCCTTTACTTGTATGTGTCCTTTGCCACCACAGCTATATTTATTCGGCTAATGCTAACTTTACTCTGTAACTGCCTGAATTGGTATAAAAGAGAGCAGCAAGGCCTCAGATTTATTCTCTTTCCACTGTTGTACCGGAGCACTCTTTGACACAGGACACATGAAGTCTGTCTGTGGGAGGCATCTCTTGGGACTTTCTGATGACTTTCTGCCTCCCATTGAACCAATAGCCTACAAGGCTGAAGCAGTGTGTTGGCCAGCGTGCACCCATAAATTTGCCCACAAACGTGAAGAAAAGATGTCCGGTGATGCTTTCCAGCTCTGCGCCAAAAGTCATTTCCACCACTCACTATTTTCACACGCTGCCTCTTTCATACTCACAGAGCCCTTGAACATCTAACGGCTTTATGGCTTGTTTGGCAAGCAAGAGATATTTAGTTCCAACCCACAGTGCTAATCTTCTGTATGCATACTTGTAGGTGTGAGGTTTTAACAAGCTATTGTTAGGGTTTGACTGAACATGAGTTTAAAAAGTAGGAATACATCAAGAAAGATGTAAAAGTCATTTCGCAACTACTCGCAGATTGTTCTCTGCAAATCAAAGAGTCAACCATAGAGCCGTCATTATTTACACCATAATTTTCCTTCTCCACAACTTGACATGTTAATTGTTTTTGCAATTATACAAACATAGTTTAAAATAGTTGCTGCCTCAAGCATCAAATTCTAGAAATCCTGCTTGTGTGACATCTTCATCTCTCTCTTCAGGTTCAACAGTAGCTACTACCACTCTTCCCACAGTCAAAGAACGGTCTTCCTGTGACAACACAGCTTTTGGCTGCTGTCCCGATGGGAAGACAGCTGCCGTCAGCTCTGAGGGTACAAACTGCCCCTGTAAGTTCCCGCCAATCACTCTTAACTAAGTGTCAGTACATGTTCGTTTATTAACTGTGACCAGCTCTATGACTAAGCCACCAACAGTGATTATTCTTTTTATCCTGGAAGTCTGAGAGGATGGAGAGGAGGAGGTGTCCAGAGTTGTTAATGATAGGGGATACTACTCTCTATGAGTATGTATTATCTTATACATGCCATATGGATGTTGATTTTGTGTGCCCAGGGTCCAAAAATGTGTACTTGTCACACACCATAATGCTTGTTAAAAAAAAAAAGAAAAAAAAAAGGCCTATTACTCCGTAGTTGGCTGGTGACTTAACTGATATAATACATTGTTGATTTTTTTTTTAATTGTTTTTAAGTTTTTATGTATACAGTATACATAGGTGTAATTTGAACATATTTTAAAATGTACTTTGTTCCTGTGATGGCAATGGAATGTGATGGAATTATTTGAAAATTAAGTTAAAAAGAACAATATTTATTTATTTTGTAACATTATGAACTTCTTTACTGTCACGTGATGCATTCATTTTGTCCTGACTCAATAGCTAGTATTAATTTCTTTCAAAAAGAAAAAAGAATCTTACTAAAAACAAACTTTTGAATGGTAGTGTATATAAACACTTAAATTTTGGACCTTGAGTATTTCAGATGCAGGGGAGCAGGTTCAGTTTCAGTAGCTGTGGCAAATGGATAAATAAAGTCTCCAAATGTGTTCAAAGTGGCATTAGACCAGATGCGTCCGTACACACTCAAACCGTTTTCTCTCACCAGCCCCATCTGTTTTATAAGAGCAGAAATTACACACAATGGAGAATAATCGATACGGGACAGATAGGCAGTAGCAGGCAGATGTTTTGTGCTCTCTGTGTGGGAACAGTAGGTCAAGTGCTCACGTCTCTTCTCATATCCGTCAGCTGGGTCTCATAACTCCCCACCGTTTATTGTCGACGTGTCACAGTGGCCGGGAGCGAGGGTCCTAATGTCCATTGCGTTCAGTCTCTGCTGTCAGCTCGAGCTATCCCCATGTCTCTCAAGCACTAAGGAGAACTCCCCCTCGTATTAAACTGTTTTACTGTAAGGCTGAAAACAGCAAGCAGTGCAGTTTACCCCTGCTGCCTCTATGGAGTCTTGGATCCATCTACCCCACCCCACTCAATAAATGAAAAAAATGTTTGTTAAGAATGATTTTACATATCTAGTGTAAATTAAAATTACAGTACATAGCTCATTGTACAACAGAATGCCATTTGGACTCTTTGTTACCAAGGATAAGTACAGTTTTAATGAGTACACTCTAGAAATTACGGAGCATAGCCGAATTGTGGCTGAGAATTTGAGACTTTAATTTGAATCCACATCTAAAGCCAGATTTCTCCACATGTCTTTGTGCTCCATGGGAAATTCCTGTCCTCAGATGTTTCCGATTTAGAATCTGATCGCTGTTTCCCTCCATCTCTCTTCACATTCAAATCTCCCCCATTTGCTCCTCTTTGAAAGCTCCATCAGATACGAGGTGATGTGTGTCTGTGGAAAAAGACCCTTATCATGCAGTTTTAACCAGCTTCTGTCACTCACCCGTTTCTGGGATTAGAAGACAATTACGGCTATCTTTCACGATAATCATACAAGTGCTTATCCTGGGCCCAGCCAAGCTGGAGTCTGGCCTGCATGATTGATTTGGACAATTTGTTCAGCTGATTACATGCTGCACAGAACCCAGCATCAGGCCCTCTCCCTGCTCTGCTTCAGTTGGTTATTCATGATTTATTTCTCTCAGTCATGTAAAAACAGCCCTCTGATCCTCTCTCACTTTTTCCGCTTATTAGTGTCAATGAGAAAGGTCAGCAATAAACTTAAAGCAATGTTTAATGATGACCCCGACCCTAGTCGGGACATATGAAATTGTCTTTTAACCTATTATCTTATATATTGTCCAATGTATGTCAGTGTCGCTGTCTAACCGATCTCTTTCCACTCAGTCCTCCATGCCAGCTTTTGGGAAGAGTCTCGGTCTGGTAAACTCCAGTCCATCCTTCCTTCCAGATCTTCATCCATATTCTTACATATTTCCCTATACTTCCACCTCCACTGCAAATGAATCTCTCTTTCCCCACTCGGTGAACCCCACGACTAACCTCACAGAAGCTCCATCACTAACTTACAGACTGGCATTGCACCAACCATAAGTGTGTGTGTGGCTGAGAGTGGACTGGCACTGTCTGTTTCATCAAAGTGTCTTTTATGTAACCATATATGCTTCCCTGCCTTGCCCACAGCCACCATGCGTTTCAGCGGCTTACTGCACCTGGATAAGGTAGAGGATCAGGAGGTCTTCTACACACCTGAGATGGAGGACCCCAAGTCAGAGTTGTTCGGCGAAACGGCCCGGAGCATCGAAAGCGCTGTGAGTTATGCAGCTCAAACTTATACTTGAGTTCCTTTTTAGTTTAGTTTTGAAAAGAAGTTCTGGTTTCGGTTACAGATTTATTTTATTTGATAGAAAATACTATCAAAACTACTTTTATGCTGCTTTAGTGATGCTTCATTTTTCAGTCGTGTGGCAGTAGCTCAGCTTTTTCAAAAAAACTGTAGCTGTTAAAAAAGGAACAGAATCACTGAAACTTTATTGAAGATTAGCTTTTTGTTTATGACAGATGCTTTTCTTGTTGTATCTACCTTTTACTCCTTTATCCATTCTCTTTTCTCTTGAGGTTGTCCCTATGGGAATTAATGTGTAATGCATTGTGATAATAGGTGGAATTATCCAGAGGAATAAGTTGAATGTGACTATTGAAAAAACATGTGTCTGGTGATCTGTCAATCTCTGGAAAATCAGTTCATTAGCATAAAACTAATATGCTGTTTAAATTTCACAGTGACTTAGTTAAATATAAATAAATTCAATTAAAACAATGGCATGTAGCTTTCAAGTATTTCTCAATCAATTAAACACTGCACATTTTGACAATTCAATTCAGTGAGTGTTGTTGTTTTTTTTTTTTTTTTTTTTTTTTATTCGATTTATAATTTTTAATGATTTATTAAAAAAAAAAAGTAAGGTACATTACAAAGACAAAAAACCAGGAACATGGGAGCAAAACTCATAAATAGAACCAAAAAACACAGTAAGATAATAATGATAGTGAAAAATTTGGAACAAGATAGATTGACAGATATTATTAATTATACTATTATGTTTACTAATATTTAGAATTATGTTTTATTTTTAGATTTTACATTTTAATTTTAGTGTAATTTTTTATTTTAAATGAATGTGCTTTTGTCAATTTAATTAGTTTAGATTTTATTTGAATAAACTTTTGTCGATTTTATTTTTTAGTTTTAATTACAAAGCACTTATAATAATAGTTATAGTTAACGGTATCAACACTGGCTGGTATTTTGGCCTCAGTGCACGGATACTTTTGACATACGGATAGCGTAGCTTCCCTCACTGAGTTTTTCTTGCATTCTTCACCTGACACTGCAAACTACCTGCTGGAATCTGCTGAAGAAGCGGGTGATTTGTTCTCGGCTTTTTAACCCATTTAGGCCGTGTGTGGTGATGAAGAGCAGTGCGATAATGACTTACACTTATCTAATCACTAATCTTATCACTAATGTTAGCAAGTGCTATGACCGAGATTCCCGACAGGGACTAAGCGAGGATGTAATCAGCCTTTCTCTAGGAGAGCTCTAGCTGACACAGAAAGCTAATCCCCCATACTTCACTCTCTTACTCAGTGAGGTCCAAACCTCAAATTGGGCCATCGTCAGTAAAGAGTCAGCAATTTAAATGGTTCACCTTCAAGCCTCTAAATTTCCACCCTGTCTTTCCCTTCACTTCATTTCAACCCTGTTTGCTGGACTCTGTGTAAGCAGCTTCTAAGAATAGAGACCAGTTTCTGGGTCAACATTTCCATCCGGCAATGCTGGGCAGCCTGGTTTTGTTGGGGGCCTCTCCAGTGAGGCCTAAAGGAAGGGAGGAAGCGTCTCCTTTTTCCTTTCTTGCCCAGCATGGATCCAAAAGTACAATGAACTCACAGGGTCAGCCTAGAGGCAAAAGCGATTATGTCTGCGACAACTATGCGCTTTTCCAAATTCAAGTGCAGCTGTGAATGAAAAGAGTGAAGAAGGAAAACACAAGGCCCTTGGGTGACTTGAATGGGGGACTCGATGGACCTCCTGCTGAGCCACTCTAACAGAATGTGCACACACGTCAGAAAGCACTAGAACAACTCAGAAAGTGGTTTGTGAGTCATCTGAGTGCATCCTAATTGGAAACCACTTCTCGTTTTCTCTAATTTTGACCAATTAGGTGCACTGAAATGAATTTGGTTTTGGTGAAATGGTGTTTGTATTCAGGGAAACAGCAGCAACTAAGCTCCTCTTACATTATACCAAATCAGTGACAGTACATGTACCAAGGTGGAAACTGCGCCGATTCTTAACTAACAGCAATGTTGTAATGTGACATTTACCACTGACTTCGAAACGTGTTCCTGTAATTACTTCTTCGCTGTAGTTAAATGTCAGTTTGTGCACCGAGACCTGGTGGAGTTTAGTAGAGTTTTTCCACTGACACACTTTCTCATCTTGTGGAGGAATGTGCTGTGAACAAAAACTAGATTCGGCATATCAAGCTTATTACCAGTTCACACACTGCACTGGGGCATTTGCTTTTCTGTTTTTCTCTGTCTTACTTTGTTTCTGCTTTTAATTTCTCCAGTTGAATGAATTGTTCCGTAAATCAGATGTCCAGAAAGACTTCAAGAGTGTCCGTGTGAAGAATCTGGCTCCCAGCAACTCCATAATAGCCTTTATTGAGACTCACTTTGACCCAGGTAAAGTTGCACCAAAAGTTTTTCTTAAAGATTGTTCAATCAAAAAAGGTCTCCCTGTGATCACTGAGAATGAATTGTGCCCAATGATAATGTTTTATGTGAACATATTGTTTGCATCGTTTCAGTCGCCAACACACTATTACATAATAATCTAATGCAGGGGTGCCAAATTTATCTACTTGAGGACCGCAGTTCTACAGAGTTAAGTTCCAACCCTACTCCAACTCACATACCTGTATTTTTAAAATAGTGCTGAAAGACTTTATAGCTGGATCAGGTGTGTTTAATTATGATTGAAGCTAAACTCTGCAGGACTGTAGGCTTCCAGGAATTGAGTTTGGCACCCCTGATCTAATGGCTCAAACTCCCCCACAAAATCAGCACTGAGCACAATGTGGACACTTTTAGTAATCTTGTGTAATTAAAGGGCAACTAGTGGCTGTAAAGAGGTGTCCACTTGGTGCTAATTTGAATCCTGCTTGGAGCATTGTGAGTAGGACAAGTTACATTGGTGTCGTGACCCGATGGGAAGTTCTGGGGGTTGAGTGTGACAGTCGCCAACTTGTAGGAGTTGTGCAGGTAAACCTCACTCTGCCTTAAGTGGCACACAACTGAGTAAGGGTTGTGGTCTTCCTTTTAGACATGCCTGCCTCCCATGCCAGTTGACCTTGGTTTGAATCGCGCTCCGAGCATTGCACATTGCATTCCAGTTACATTGGTGCCATGACCCGGATGGTAGGTTAGTGATACAGAGGCCAGCTAATAGGTGAACAGAAACTCCCCTGGCTTAAAGAGGCGCATTAGTGACTAGGGCTATGGACTGCTGTCTTGAGTGTCCTTGTTGGCACACCTAACTCCCGTGCTGATTGATCCTGGTTCAAATCCAGACTGAGTAGGACCAGTAACACTTGCAGACTTGAAACTAAGCATGTCTTGCATGCTACGCCACAATAGTACAGCATCACTACCCAATCCATTCTCTTGCTGAAAGTGCACTTAACTACAATGCACATCTGGATGTATGCCCAGTTATAATGCTTTTCTCCATCATTTGTTCATCACTGATTTGATAACAGTTGCCATGACAACAAACATCCCTTTAATAAAATTGTTTGCCACCAACTTTCCATGGATGGTAATAGTGCAATATTTAAGATAACTGAAAAACTGTCTAAAAAAATTAGGCTAATTTTTTTTAGTGATGTGTGTTGCACTGACAAGAATAATTGTAAATATTTCAGTGCATTTATCTGGATTAAACTGCATTGAATGTGCTTAGTGAAGAATTTTTGCACAAAATACACCACTGTTTTTGCCCCCGATGTTGTTTATTATCTGTCTCCCCGAGTCCTTCTGTTTTTTGGATATCCTGTTTTATTTACTTTCTTTTTTCAAGCTGCTTCTAATTTATTTCTAAAGTGGCTCTAGCACACAAAGCACACAGTCTGACTTATACCCTCCTCCCACATCAAAATTCCCCCAAGTCTGTGCTCCTTTAGAAACGTGCCCATGGCAAGAAATAAAAAGAACATAAAAACTCCCTTGTATGTTTGAAGAAAATAATAAGTCAACACAGCAGAATGAGGCATATAATTTAAGTAAAAGAATTCCTGAAGATGCGGCTCTCGTCTTTTTTGTCTGCTGGAGCGGTCAGAGAGCGTGGCCTTTTTAGCAAGGCAATTTATCAGCAAGGGGTTCTGAAATTTCAGTCTCCATCACTTCTCATTCTTTTTAAAACCCTGAGCATCACACTAGCTGATAAAAATCTCCTTCACTATTCTCTTTTTATTGGTCCCCTTCAGCGGCACAAGAGCACAATTCTAGCGCAAGCGCCCGTCATAAAGGCAGTCTGTGGTGGCCAGTAACAGGGCCATCTGTGGAAGTGTTATTAGAGTGTATCATCCCAACGTCCCTGAAATGCATGTTGGTTCAAGAACAGCTTCTCCCAAGGACTTATTACACGCAGGCTTTTCTGTATATATTGGCAGAAAGCTGGTTAGTGTTGTTTCTTCATACTCTGCTGTGCAAAAGGTTCACCTCTGGCTCTGTTTAATGTTGTGTTCTCATGCTACAGACACAAGGTTCAGTGTGAAGGATATTGAGGGAGCCCTTCTCAAACAGCTAAATGCATCTAAAGACACTGGTATAGCTGTGAAGAAACCTGAGAAAGAGAACATCCGCATCACCACCTATGGTAACCTGTCTTTTTTATTTTTCTCTTTTGTTGAATGTGATTGCTCTTCAAGCTGGCATTTGATAGCCATGAGTGACCCCAGGACTCAAATAGCTCAAAAGATCCAGCTTATTGAACATCAGACTGTATGTCTCAGCCTTGGTTTCATTTGTCAAGAATTAAATATGTCTACCCTGACTGTCAATATTTTAGGTCTTTCAGCTGTTCCTTTCTTCACGACCACAACAACCACCGTGGCGTCAGTCACAACTCCCACCACCACAATATTGTCTCCCACTACTGCATTTACCACTCTCCGCCCAACCACCACCAGACGACCCTTCACCAGCCGCAGGACTACCACAGCCGCACCAGCCACCACCACTCCATCTCAGGCCCCCACGACCACAGTCTCCCTGAAGAACAGACTGACTGTCCACCCCAACAGGCCGTGCGACTCCCAGCCCTGCCGTCACGGTGGAACCTGCGAGGAGGAGGATAATGACTTCACCTGCATCTGTCCTGCAGGAAGAGGAGGAGCCGTGTGTGAGAAAGGTGAGGGGAACTAGAAAAAGAAAATTTGTGCATTGCAGGAAAAACTAATTGAAAGGGTGAATCTCATAAAATCAAAACCAGGTCAAATTTTAATGACCACATAATCAACAGAAAAATATATATATATATTTTCCTTAATAAAACAGACAAATTTTTAGGACCATTTAAGATTTATTTGTTGCATTTTTATGTTATTTTCATGAAAATTTAACTTTTCTTTATTTTTTTATTTGTTTTGCAAATTTATAATGCTCTCATTAATAATAAATAACCTAGCATTTAATTCTATTATTATAATTTTCTTCAAGCAAAGTATTGTTTCCTGTTTCTTTTGAACCTTCTTTTGGTATTAAAAATAGACCACAATAGAAGAACACTTGAATATTTCAGATATGTTTGAATATTAATTATTATAAATAAACGATTGCAATTAAATATCCATTATTTATAACTGTTGTTATTTATTATTAATATTCTGGCATACATTATTTGAATCCTTTGAAAAAAGTATTCAATAAGGATTGAATTTAATTTTGTAGCCCTGCTGTTACTCTGAAGAAATTTTAGATCAATTCTTTGTCTCTGTTGGTGGGATAGGGATATATAACTACCTTTTGCAGCTGTGTCAGGTTATAATTGACACTAATTACATCGATGAACTTTAGTTAGTATCAAACCACTGTGAGGTGAAAAAAGCCACTAATTAAAGGCTTGTAAGCAGCCCTCAAACACTTCCTCTGATCAATCAGGTCATTAAAAAGTGATGTAGAGAGAAGGCTTTATCAGCCTTGCATCCTCCCGAGGAAAGGGTGAGAGACAGCCAAGAGAGAAAGAGAGAGAGGTGTTGATACATTTCTGAGCATGGGGATTTTCTGTCTGGAATGTCAATGTCTAACGGATAAAAGTCCAGGGAGAACTATGGTACTCATCTTTGTACTTCATCTTATGTTTTTTTTTCACACTATGGAGTATAACACAAACTGAATGGTGCATCACTGTAGTATTGACGGGGTATCTGTGTTATCTGAGGGAGACATGCCTGAGTTTTGTTTGTCACTTTATCAGTAGAAAGCAGACTGTTAAGGGGTTGAAGGCCAAGTTGAGAGTCTCTGATGACCTTCTCTATCTGTCCTACTCAGTTATAAAGTACTTCATCCCATCCTTTGGTGGTAAGTCTTACCTGGCTTTCCAAACCATGAAGGCCTACCACACTGTGCGCATTGCCATGGAGTTCAGGGCTTCGGAAATGACAGGGATATTGCTGTACAATGACCAAAAAGGCAAAAAAGACTTCTTGTCTCTGGCACTGGTTCAAGGACATGTGGAGCTCAGGTAAGTAACCAGTGAAAAACCCCTACATTTGTTACATGCTGTAGGGATGGAAATAATTTCTTATTCGGATTGATTTTCATGACCATTACAGATCCATTAACCATTTTATTTTGTGATTTTTCTCTGTGAAGGTTTAACACTGGTTCTGGGACGGCTTCAGTGATCAGTAAGGTCCTGGTAAGACCGGGTCGTTGGCATCAGCTCGTAGTAATGCGTAACAGGCGTAATGCCATGCTGAGTGTGGACAATGAGCCGAGCATTGAAGGACAAAGTCCCCCAGGAACAGATGGACTCAACCTGGACACAGACCTTTTCATCGGAGGAGTGCTTGAAGACATGATACCAGAGTAAGAGAAGCTCCAGAACGCCTCCGAATAACACTAACAAGAGCCTCTTTATTCTTGTTAGAAGCCATAATGAAACAATATGGAAAATAATAACCTAAACCACTGACGGTCTAAGATTGTCTTCGCGTGTTTGCAGAAACCTTCCAGAACAGCTAATATGACTTAATAAGATTGAGCAGAAATAGCCAAATCAAATTAGCATCAATCAAAGATGTTGTGAAACACCACTTGAGTGTAATTGAATGTTTTTCCATCTGTTCTCAGTAAGGAAAATAGTGTTTTTTTTTTCAAATGAGAAGATGACGTCTTAGTTTTTTTTGTTTTTTTTTTTATTTAAAAATTTCACGCTGTTGTTTCAGTTTCCATGTCATTTAAGAATTAAGATGAGCATTAAGGAAGAAAGGACTGACAAGACCTCACTTGTTCTTGCAGTGTAAAGGAGAAGACATCAGTTTCAACAGGCCTGGTGGGCTGCATCCGCTTGCTGGACGTCAACAACCTTGTCTATAACCTGCAAGAGAATGGCAACAGCATTCTGTACGGTTCAGGCGTGGGAGAGTGTGGCAACAATCCATGCCTGCCGAACCCCTGCAAGAATGGAGCTTCTTGCCAGGTCAAAGAAGCAGAGTTGTTCCACTGCAAATGTGTCAATGGTTTCTCTGGTAAGTACATCTTTTCACTTAAATGGACACGTAGGGTTTCTCTTGTTTCTATGTTTAAAGTGTGTGTTTAAATAAAATAAAACAGAAATACCTCAACATATTACATATACATTAATTTTTGTAAGAATATTTAGCATATGTTTGCTATATATATATTGTATATTGTTTTTGCATTATTTTAATGAGCCTTTGGGAGAGAAATGTGTTTTCTGGAAAATAATTTAATAATGGAAATTAAATAGCATTAATTTACTTTAAGCAAAGCATTTGGCACAGCCATCAGGACAGGTCTCAGTATTTCCAGTGCCAATTTATTCTTAATGCCAATGTTATGATGAACATTTTTCAATGTCTGCCACATGAAGTTTGTCCAATCTTCAACAAAATTGGCTCAGGTCATCTTCAGAGCAAGATTCACTAATGGATTTCAGATTCTCAA
The DNA here is from genome assembly GCF_023724105.1 of Carassius gibelio. Classification (NCBI taxonomy): domain Eukaryota; kingdom Metazoa; phylum Chordata; class Actinopteri; order Cypriniformes; family Cyprinidae; genus Carassius; species Carassius gibelio. The sequence continues at coordinate 14,658,480 of NC_068393.1, forward strand.
AACCGCTTGACTGTAAAACACCAACACATTTGATGGTGATGCTGCCAGACAGAAAGTTGTAGCTGTGTCTTGGATCTTAGAGGGAATTTTTTTCATTTTATTTTTTACAAGGCAGAACTGATAATGTTACAAAAATAATAACACTATTAAAATAATTTTACACCATAACAGCTTTAATTGTATTTTTAACAAATAAATGCAGCCTTGGTGTGCATAAAAGGAATCTTCTATTAAAACATCAAGAAACCTTACCAGCTCTAAACTTGTGAAGGATAGTATATATTCCACTGTTGTGCTTGGCCTTGTAATTACTGTTTCTGGCTTTCTCCTGTATGTCCTGTATCTCCTGTATCTTTGGTTTCTCACAGCATAAAGAACGGTAGGAGTCATCCACACAGAAGATACAGTGTTCTCTGTTCACTTAACTTCACTTTTTTTCTCTCTCTCTATCTTGCCGTGTTGCTCCAGAAATTTGAAATATCGCCCAGAGTGAATTGCTCTGTTGTTCTGCTCACAAGACTTTATTGAACAAGCTTTATTATAATACAGTTCAATATCCACCACTTTATTTCAGTGCTGCAGAATGGCTGCAATGAGGTGTGTAGGAAAATGAAGACCTTTTGAAGTAGAAGTGTACACAAAGAAATTGGCTGGAGGGATAAATATGTGGGTTAACCTTTAATGTTTAAAGAGCAGGATTGTAAGTTGGAGGGTTTGCGCACTGTCTCCATGAGAGAGCAAAAGAGAGAGACACCTAGCAGAGAAGGTCTTTCATTACAGCAAGCAGCAGTTGCCGCCTCTGGCGTGATCTCCTACTATCTTCTTTGTGATGATGGGAGTGTTCTGATGAGACTAGAAGCGCTGACCTGATAGAGTTTCAGTCTCTCAAACCAGGAGGGCACTCAAGCACAACGTGAAGCACTATGGCATAATCAAAATTGGTAATAAAGTAAAAAAGAATTCTATTAGAAAACCTCTACACTCTTAAAAAGAAAGCTTCTTTATTAGAATCTGTGGTTCCATGAAGAACCTTTAAAGGATTTGTTCATTCAAAAATTTCTTGATAATTTACGCACCCCTGTGCCATCCAAGATGTTCACGTCTACCTGTCCACTTAAATGGTGTCCAAATTGTTCTATTGCATCGCTGCAAACCCCCCACCCCCACCCCTTTCGGAACCATTCCTTTTAAGAGTGTATTTAGGTGCAAATTCATATTCTGACATATGCTGACTCAGTCCATCTTTGTAACATTTCCAGGCAGCTGAATCTCAAACAGTTTGTCAAAGTCAAGTTTAAATAACATATTTCATATCGGCAATAAGATCCGACAACACTGGTATCATGAATTTAACTTATTTAGCTCGAATCATGGTAAAAAAAACACGTTTTTTCACAGTATTTATATTTTTCAGATAATATAGCTATTTAACAAATGACTCTGATTGGTTCCGATGGGCGGCATATTAATTTCTCTGATTCATTTCACTGCCAGTGGTCCATCTCCTCCTCTTCTTACCGTGAATCTGTGACTTAACACGCCAGTTTGTATTAGGGTTGACAGGAAGTTGTTTGATTTCTCCCCAAGTGACCTTCTTATCATCTTTTGTTTATGCCACAATTTCTGTTAACAGGTCCAACTTGCGCTGATGCCCACAACCCTTGTGACCCCAATAAATGTCACCCGCCATCACGGTGCCAGGTCCTTCCAGAGGGAGGATACAAATGTGAATGTCCAATGGGACTTGAAGGCAAGCACTGTGAAAAAGGTACAGTACTACATCATAGTAAAACTACAGTAAATGAGCGTATAGACTGCCCTAAGGACTGAAATAACTGCTGCTTCTCAGTTGTAATTTCAGTATTGATTTTTGTTAGGATCGTTTGGTCTGACTTATTTGATATTTGCTGTAGAATTGTCAAGGGAAAAAAGGGCTGATGTTATGGTGGGGTGGTCAAAGTGAGATTCTTCAGTGGGCACCATACTGTAAAATAGGTTTTACCAGTATAATGGAGAGTCAGCACCTGGGAGGTGATTTGAAATTCTTTTCCCTTTCACACTGTGTCTGAGTTGCCATCCTGAACTGGAAGATCCAGCATATGGTACAGTAGGTGGGGTGGGGGGATTTCTCTCCTATGGGAGCTGGACCCTAACCAGGGAAGAGATGCTTCGTTTTGATGCCATTTCAAAGCTTTTATTAGGACTCTCACTCTGTTGCACTGCTCTCTCTCACCTCATTAAAATTCCTACAGATGGAAGGTGGGGGGTTGGGTCCAGCCCTATAGACTAGGCCATGAACCCCTTTAAATGTAGGTTAAATAAGCCTATTTCTTGCAATAGTGCGTACCCACTTTTTTCAGCAGCATTGGTTCTGGAAATATTTTTCCCATTCATTTTTTCTATAGAAAAAAAAAAAACTTCAATAAAGAGCTAAAAGCCATCAACCAAATTAAACAAACAAACTTTGATTTGAAGGAATTCAATAATTATTGGTGGAGATTTCTTGCAGAATCTTAAGGAGTGAAGATTCCAGCTGTTTAAACATAATAATTTACATAGATAATTTTAAATAATGTGGGCTAAGTCAACAAAAGCACATACAGTTTATACCCAGTCTTGTAGCTCATTGAAAATAATTGTACTTTTGTAACCTGATTGTCACACATTTTAGAGCTTCCAAATCATTTACATCACCATCAAGTCTTTGCTGACTGTTAAAAACTTGAAAAGCTTCAATTTCATGACTATCATTGCTGCCTGTCTGTATCAGCGATACTATTCCAGTATTTTTATTAACAATATGATATCACTAATAGTGGGCGGGCCAGTTTCATCATTCACAAGGTACTCCAGGACTGCAGTATGTCATTGCACACAAATCCAAGCACCTGTTCAACTATCATATGAGAGGGGCCAGAGAGTCACCTTTTTGTCTAAGAAAGTCTCCATTAGCGAGTGATTAAAATAAATTGAGTTGAACCAGAATCAATGATTTGAGCACATCCATCAGACAGAGTGTTTTTTTTTATGGCTTGAATCAATGAGATGAGTAATTCTATCAGTCAGCTGCACATCATGATTAATGGGAAGTCAGTCGGGCAAAGTGTCCAGGGAGAGTGGCTGTTTCAGATAAGAGACTGTCCCGCACTGTTTGGCTTTTGTGAAATGACTAAGTCAGTTACAGGAGAGTGCGCCCTTATGGGCAAGGTCTGAAGGGAAAACACATGCAGCATGCTGAAAGAAGGAAATTTGTTACGTAAAAGTCTAATCAGGAAACACTTGACTCTTAGGAGTTACACTACACTATTGTCTCTAAAGCACTGCTGGCCGAAAGAATAATTAAAGAATAAATAAAAAGTAATGCATGATTTATCCATTAGCAGCTATTTAGAAATTAAGATTTCTATAGTCAGTGAATTGTTTACAAAGCAGTTGCTTTCATAATGTGGTGTATTTCAAAGAAAAAATATATATATTCAGTGAAAAAAAAGTGAAAACAAAATGCTAGTTTGCTTAGCTATCCTTAATTCTACTGCTAATTTACAATATGTTTGTGATTTATAAAAGTGTCATATACTTTCTCTTCTACTAGTTTTGTGAAAGTGGAATGTTTTTAAAAAAATGCTATAGCTTAATGGAATTTTTCAAAATAAATATGTAAAGGAAGGATTGTTCAGTTTTCAGTAATTTACCAAGCATCCTGTACTGTTGAATGCTGCCAATTGCTGAGCTGCTATTTCTGCAGTGCACTTTGTAACTTTCCATTTTGACTCCTCACTTTATTGTGGTGTATGCAAGTGGTGTGTCTTGTAGTACAATAGCGAAGCTGCGGCTGTGTTAAACTATAGCTAATTAGATTTTTAATCTCAGTCTACCATCCCAGACTGAGCATGCGCTCATCCTGTGTAATTACTACAGGTCGCATGCTGGGCTGAGTGGCAGTGCTATGTGCTGATGTGTGTGAGTGTATGTGTGATTATGTAAGCTATATACAGTGTCACTGTCTGGGCTTATAATTGGAGGAACATCTCAAACACATTGTTATCTGCTAAGCATAATAGACTTTTTCACATTTTCCAGTGTCAGACAAGGGAGGCGCTTACATTCCTTACTTTACTGGAGACTCTTTCCTGGAGCTCAAGGGCCTTCATCTCTACGGCCAGGATCTGAGGTATTACATTAAATATTGACTATTGTTTATTGCATTTATTATAATAATGCACATAGTAGTGTTATATTTGTATGTTAGTAACATGTTTTTATTAAGTAGAATAATTCTATTTTATATGATAGTGTCTTGTATATTAATAATTCTGTGGTGTGCTGTATATTATTAATACAATAATAATGATGATGTCAATCATACAATAAATTAAAGAAACATATTTTGTGTAACGTTTTTCTGTATTATTGTTAATAATAATTTTTAACAGTTACTAAATATCTACGCTTCTTTTACGCGTCTTTTTAATGATGCCTTTTTCTCAGACCATTATTAAAAAAAATACTTGGCAAACACCACTTGTTTAATTATGCTCATTTGAAGTTCATTTCGATTTCGGACATGTTGGATTTGATTTCAGTAATTATGTTCAGTTGTCTGAGCTGTTAACTCCGTAATTAGTCCATCCGTTTCCACAAATGGTGAGGCATATTTGCTAGCTAAATGCAAACATTGTTTCTCACACAAGGAAGAAAACCTCTCGTATGTGTCTAACTGAACTATACTTATTCGTTCATAGGCAAAAGTTCAGCCTGACTGTGGTTCTGTTGGCCAACGACTCCAAAGGAATGATCTTCTACAACGGTCAAAAGACTGACGGCAAAGGAGATTTCATCTCTCTCTCCCTGAATGATGGTATCCTAGAGTTTCGATATGATCTGGGCAAAGGGCCAGCTGTCATTAGGTAAACAGCACTCTCTATAGTTATATTCAAATGCAGTTCAATTTAAATGACTCCGCTGGGTTGTGTTCAGTCACTCTTTCAGTTATCTAGCTGTAGCTTTTGGGTTTATTTTCGTATTTCGTTCATTTAGAGGGGCAAATAAACATTTTTGCTATCTTTTTGTGTGTGTTCGCTACAGGAGTAAAGAAAAAATCAAGCTGAACGAATGGAACACGGTGAGTCTGGAGAGGGCCAGCAGAAAAGGAGAGATCAGCATTAACGGCAAAGACCCCGTCAGAGGAGAGGCGCCGGTAAGAGATCTCTCTAATGCTAATGCTGACCTATAGGCCACAAACATTACCCTTCTTTATGAGAACAAGTCATACTAGCTCTTGACTCCACTTGTTACTCAAATTGCTGTGCTGACAGTGTCAACTGTGATTAAAAAATGACTAAATTAAGATTCTAAAATACAAAAAACTTTTAGACCCCACTATAAAACATGGTATTGAATGACTACCATATTCACATACCATGATATTGACATTTCAGATAATTCTATGGTATTATCATGGTACATTTAAAAGAAACCATGATATTACCATGATGCTAATTGATATTCACCAGAAAGTCATGCTTTGTTTGCATTCTGTGAAGTTTAGTTTGTTGCTTTTCATGCAGGGTCTGGGGTGCATGTGTGGGAAGCTTTCAATACGTCCCTCTTTTATGCCTCATACTTGTGGTCTTTTGCCCTCCATTTGCTTTTAATTGCCATGTGGAAGTGACTCTGTATGTTGTGCTCTGGACTGGCACCCACTCAGATCAATCCCAGCAGCCTCTGTCTGAGCTCGTGTCAAACCCGAAGTACGACAGCAGAACAATCGGGACGCTCTCGTGCACGAATCGAGGCCGTGTAATAATCTCAAAACTCTCTCATCCTCCAGTTATTCTGAATAGTGTAATTTTTGATCAACTTGATGTAGTCTTACGCGTAGGCACTTAAGTGTGCCTTTTTCGCCATTAAATCTTCCTAGGTATGATAATTGTGATTCATTTCAGCAGTAGAGGAAGGCAAATCTTATTAAAGCAAGAGCGTGAGAGGATGAGAGACGAACAAACTGTGAAGAAACCAGAAGGGTCTTGTTCCGTCTGCAGCGAAACCCAGAGAGAAATGCTTTCATTTTGCTTCGATGGCCTCAGCTGTTCCACTGAACAGACTCTAACTACACTCCCATATCATAAAGCAAATATAAATAATGCGGGTGCAGTAGTGTAAAACATAGCGCAACTTTAATGCAATTTCTGATTTACTCTGAAAATTTGTTTCCGAGGCACTGTGCACACATATATTTATTTACTTGTGAGCTGCATGCTAAAAGTCTTGCTTGAGCTACGCCTGTGAATATTTATTCCTCAGGCTTACAGTTGACTGCATGTGGTTCTGTTCTGTGTGTACTGACATCCTCTCTGTTTTCTACACTGGTAACATTTTTTTTTCTTCCTTCCCCTGTGCTCTTTTTGTGTGCTGTCTGGATATAAGAAATCACGCAAGGTAATGACTGAAGTCTGAAATCGCTTTCTCGAATCCACATTCTCATTCCCACCAAAAGCAACTGTCCATTTCAGCTTCATTGTCCATTAGTCAAGATCTGGTAGAGGATCAAACGAAACGAAGGCAAGGTTTTTTTTTTCTCGTCTTAAAACTATTCCATATGCTGAAAAAAGTGAAGCAGAGACCAGCTGGTATGGGGGCGACAAGGGAGAGAGTTATCATTTGACCACCATTGTTTCAGCACCCTTCCGACAACAATGAAATGTCTTCATTAGTCTTGTGTGGGAGGGCCATTAAACCACATCGCTGTGGATGTAGACTGCGAAAGAAATGCTGCTGGTGTAGGAGAGAAAGGGAGTGTTATCAAGAGAAGAAAGAGATGTGAGAGGAAGAGTGTGTGGTACAGAGCTAGGGGTTGGTCTTTTGGCACATTTGTTTTTGGACCCTTCAAGGGTGTCTTACTTTCTTTTCTTTTTTTTAAGGTGGTACCAGTGACAGTCTTGGCTCATTTCCTGCCCTAGGCAACATAAGACATGGCCAGAGAAATACATTCTATAAATAAGTGCGAGACATGATAGTCTAGTGGTAGAGTTTCTTTTAAGAATCCTAGGGGTTTCAGATGTTCAGATGGATTTTTGGGATAGGGTTAGATGTCTCTTATGTTCACCATCTTATGCTGTGTTTTGCAACATTAAATGTATTTAATGTCACTTTTGATCAATTAAATTAACCATTGCTGAATAAAAGCATTACTTTTCTTCCAACCCTAGACTTTAGAATGATATTATATAATTAATAAAGAGACATTTTAAGTTTTTATTTTATTTTAATTAATGTATAATATTATTGGGTTTTAATGTATTTATTTATTTATTGCAAGGAAAGCTTCTGAACCTGACAGCTAGTGATGATTTTGATTGTGAACAACTTTGACTTTTTAAAAACAATATAATTTTCAGTTTAAAGCAAATGATCTGCATTTCTACCAAATTCTTGGCTCTAAAATTGGAGGGGGCATGTGCCAGTTTGAGTGGGCATGATGTTTCTGGGCCCTTGGGCAAACTACCTAAATAACAATGACAGTTAGCTATTCACTTCACCTGCTCAGTCTCAGTCTCAGCTTGTGTTGGCAGAGAACGGCAGAGAGAAAATGTCTCTCCCAGCCTGTGGCTGTCGGTGCATTGCAGCTTTGTGTCAAGACTTCTCATTGCACACGTCTCGGACCACACGAAACAGCAGCTGGGTGAAAACATTCCTGGCTATGCTGTCTTGGCCCAAACGCATGCTTGGACTGGCCTCTGGGTCCGTAGCCAGAGCTTTTCAAGCCTTCGCTTGTATCCGTACTTAGCTATTCTTCTTTTTATATCTCCGGAATGAGAGCTGGACCACACATCAGAAATTGGCATTGCTGTTGATGTCCCATCTTTTTTTTTTCCCCGGCAATTAACTTGCCTTTCCCCCAAGGCAATTATTGGCCTACATAAAATAAAGATTTGTAATTCTATTCAAGTAGAGCCTCTCACAGAAAAATCCCTCTGTAACCAAAGCGATTTTAACACAGGTTGGAGAAACGCTCATTTCATGGTCATCTGCATTGTACTCTTTACACCAATTAGAGTTTACAACTCAAGATTTTAAAGGTCCGAGGTACAATTAGGCATCCATTACATTCTTTCATTTTAAAAAAACATCCTTATCAATCATCCTAATTTCAATTGCTTCAATTTTCTCTCGCTCTTTTCTACCTCTTTTCCACCTGTCTAATATGTTAGATTCAGAGTCATTTACCATTCAGGAAACTGAGCTTAAATCAATTATGGTTTTGCAATACAATACTTACACTGATGTGGATAAGGATTAGGGGTAAAAGTTGAATCAATAAGCCTGCTGATTTACAGTAAACATCCACTATTCTACTTATTTTACTGCAGTTGCTCTACTAGATGGCCCATGAAAAAATTATAGCCATTTTATTTACATTAAAGGATGTGAAGTGGACAAGGAACATGTCATGTGGTTTCTCACACTCATTTTTGTACTCTCCAGAATCAGCACACAGATCTTAATCTGAAGGAGTCACTCTTTGTGGGCGGAGCCCCTGATTTCCGCAAAGTAGCCAGAGCTGCTGCGATTAAAGATGGATTCAAAGGGGCCATTCAGAAGGTGAGAGTTATCATGGATGCATTAAAGTCATGAATTTCCATTTGCATCCCATTTTACTTCCATCAGTTGATGTATGTTTAGAGTGAAACAGGATATTCAGTGAGAATAAAACTGAATTTTACCCTCTGGGAATTACATGGATAGTAAAAATGAAATGTTACTTACCAGAATGAAGCCAAATCTAAATGTGATTTGCAAAACACCCCCTAAATAGCTGTTTGGCTGTTGGTTCACATCGTCCAATAGCCTGTACAGCCATAATGTCACCCGAAAAGCACATTTTTGTTTTTTTAGAAGCACAACTTGGTCTATTTAGACACAAAATTACATAGAGAACACACTTTTTAATGTTTTCTACTAATGAATCCTCCAAAGTAAGATCAGGAACATGAATTAGAAAAAAGGAAATAGTTTTGACGTCAGAAAATAGTTTTTGAAAATAATTTTGATATCTTCATAGATTACTCTGATGGGAATTCCAATCCTGAAAGCTGATAACGCACTTCACTCCAGTGATGTGTCCATGTATCCCTACCACCCCTGCTCCAAAGATGTTTGTGAGAACGGAGGCCGCTGCAACCCCCTCTTGGATAGCTACGAGTGTGTCTGCCGCCACGGATTTGCTGGACAGCACTGCCAGGACGGTAAGTGCCTTATTTCATCAAAACGATGCAAAATCGTATTACCCAGTACAGCCTCTCCTCCAACTCCCTCACACTCCTTTAAGGCAGGATTTGCATACGTCTTTTGAATATATCAACACACAACTTAGTTAAAAGGAAATGCTCATGGAAATTTCACCCAGTCATTTGCTTCATATGTTGATTTAGCTGAATCCACACCTCAAAACTTTTAGATATAATACCAGCCATCATCCTTGTTCGATTTGTATTGCTCATCACAAACACACATTGGCACAGTTGCAAGAAACCCAAGAACTTTTACTCACCTCATTAACCTTGCTGGCTCCTACTGTTGTATCTTTAACCTTAATTAAGCCACAAAAGCATAGAGCCTGCCATATGTCACGCTTTCCACCTTTGTTTTAATTAAAGAGTGCTGTGTCTCATATCGATTAGTGGAATTTCACTCTGTCTTCTTTCCTCCCTTCCAGCAATATACGAGAAATCCGCTGGGGACTCAGAGGCCATTGCATTTGATGGTCATACATTCATCGAATATCACAACGGAGTCACCAAGAGGTAATGTCAATGGCCTCCCCAATGATCACGATCCGCCCTGAGCATCCCATCTCTATATTATCAGTCAATGAGGGGTGATGACAAGCTAGATTACTCTGGCCCTATTTAAGGTCCAACGTTTTTCCTCGTTTTAGCTAATGGTTTGATCTCATCAATTACCACTTGCACCGGCCTGTCTCTTTGGTTTTCCATGAACCCAGCCTGGTTCTAATTAACATAGCACCCGAAGGAGTCTCGTGACTCCACTACGATGTACCACACTTATGCGCTGTAATGAACCTTCCCCCACCATCACTAGAATCTCAAAACCACACGTCTCCATTACTACACATATCCTAAAGCACCATGGATGGTCATGTCTTGATAATTGCTTCCTTCATCACTTATCAGATGATTTCTCTTCCTTTGGTTGGTCTGATGTGTCAGCGGTCAAGCAAGCACCAATTACGTCAAGCGTTTTCTCGGTTTCTAGTAGAAAAAGGACTGCATTTTTAACGCGTCACAGGTGTTATATATTAAATTGCAATGTCTTTACCAGTGTTGAGGAAGCTACTTTAAAATATAGCTTTCAAAGCTACTCATATTTGAAACTAGATAAATTACAGTGAAAATTCCCTATTGAAAGTGTCAATATCTACACTGAAGGTTACTTAAAATAGTTGACTTCATTGAAACTATTTATAAAGCACATATATAAGGGCATTTTTCTGGCACAAAGGATCTAATTTAGGATAACCATATTTCAATTTAAATTTAAATTACTGTAATTTACACATGTTGATTCAAAAATATGATGAACAGCAGAACTTAGCTAAATATTTGACTACAGTAACTCTAAATCCATTTCAAATTAATTGGTACTTCCAGTCCTACATGTAAGTCGGAATCGTTTATAACTAGTTGACATTAGAAACATTTTACTGTCATTACTGCTTTTTACTGACCATACAACATAGAAATGCATCTCAAACCACCTATTTCACAAACTAGCATTCTGAAACGTGGTGAATCTTAGTGTGGGACTCATCTCTGTTATCTGTAGTATATGTGTGTGTTTGTGTCTACCTGTCTTTCTCTGTACACAGCTTTTGTTGTCTTTGTTCTTGTCCGTCTGTCTCATGTGAGTGTCCTCTGTTGTCTTCCTTCTGCTCTCAAGCCAACTGACCAATGAGATCCCAGAGTAAGTAACCCAGAAACATTCTGGGATGGATTTGATTAAGCAAAACTAACATTTTAAAAGACAAACCATTGACATAACCCAACACAAGGCTTTCTTGTTTTCCCTTGTATTCCCATTTACATCACATTCAAGAGAATTTTCATCAAATATACATAAATATCTATTTTTCCAGGAAAGGAAGTTTTTTATCTGAAACCAGTTTCAGGAATGCATGCTTGGCATGAATGATGATGAGCATTGTGGTACTCTGATATATTCCCACAGGAATCATGCATGGAAATACCTGAACTGACTGGAAATATGTCTGTGTGTATTCTTATGTAAAAAAAAAAAAAAATGAATGAAGCCCCATTTTAACTGCAAGTGTTATTTACCTTTTTAAAGCACAATATACATCAATATTTTGTTGGTATTTACAGCTGGGTTTAAATGGCATTTTGCCGCCCCATTAGGGAAATGTTCAATCTGTTATAGTGTTCCTTTTAGTGATTCTTATTTTAAATGATTTGTTTCCTTCTGAATGTAATTAAGTGTCTATGTGGCTGCTCTAAGCCCTTAAAAAGCTGGCAGCTTGATTAAATGGAATTATGTTATGTATTATATGCTCATGAAAAGTTCCTGCCCGGCTTTTAAGCCACGTCATTTTGTTTGTCAAATCGCTCCCAGTAATTTCTAATAATTATGCCCAAGGATGAAAGCAAAAGTGACACATTAATCAAGGATTTGTCTCTCAAAACCGGACGCAATTAAAGAGGCTCCGTCCAGTTGAGAAAGCGAACCACCGCTGGCATCAGTAACTGTTAGGAACAAGGCCCTCTTCATTGACTCTCACTATTCTTTGTGTTTAATGCATGTCACTTCCTGTAAAAATGAAGTGCCGGATTAAAATTAATCTCAACCAAGAAAGCTGACCTGCCCTTCAAAATGAGTGTCATCAATTTAGCTTGATCTGGTTTTGAACAGAGCCCTTAAAGTTAATGAATTCCTCAGATGACGCTGGCATAGTGGCGCCGCATCTGTGGGAATTGAGTCATATTTCTGTTAGTATTTACTGTGCTCTTCATCTGTCTTTATTCTCTCTCTTTAGCTCAGCAGCCTTGGATCAATTTACCCATTTTGACCATTTAAGTGTCCTGTTCCTAAATGCGCTTTTTTATATAATTGGCTTTTGACAAAAAAAAAAAAAGTCTCTTTTATTTAGTTTATCCAAAACCTTGTGAGCTATCTTGCTGCCTTTTTAGGAAGCATAATAACTCTCACCCTTGACCAGTTATGCTTTATATAAGCAGAAAGGCACGCCACATAAATAGAAACTTGACTCGCAATTGATTTCAGTAGAGTTTGATGTTAGCATGTTGCTAAGCTAACAACAGCGTAGTAGGCCTTACTATACAGCTTCAGCTCTGCACAGTTCAAAAATGATAAGAACAAGAATATTTATTGTTGTCAGCCACTTTAACATTGTAAATACACAGTTTGAACACTGCACTGTGCTTACGTTCAGGTAAATGAAAATCTTAAACAAAAGTTACATTAAAATGTGTTGTAACAAAAGTTACATAACTGTACTGTACTTAAATGTAAAAAAAAATCAATGTTAATAATTTTTTTAAATGTAATCTTTATGTAATTTAGTGATTCCTCTGCGTAACCACTAGAGGGAGCCTGGCACTTTGAGAGCCACTGATTTAAATTGTACCGACATTTGCAATTATGTATTTCAGAAAACACAACAAGAGTATGTTATCTTTGAGACTAAAAATCTTTGAGAATAAAAAAAATATATATAACACACCTAATGCATGGGATTCATATCTTATTTCAACCATATTTAAACATTAAAGGTTGGTCACGTGCAGGCTGTTTTTCAAACGTTCAACATTAAACGTTGTATCAACGTTGTTTCAACGTTGAAACAACAACTGACCTTATTTCTACCATATTTCAAATTTGAAGGCAGGTCATGTGCCGGCTGTGATGCTTAAGCTATGGTTAGTGTAGCAAAACTGTGGTTAATTAGTGGTTAAACTCACTTAGTTGCTCTTTCTCCTGCTTTCTTGCTCTCTTGACTGGTTGAGAATGATGGAATCATTGATAAATTGCAGTAATTCAATCATGTGACAGCACAGAACAATAAAAGCAGCTTGTCAGTACCACTGGTACCGCCGATACAGTCTTCCAATGTTATTTCTCTGCCTATGCTGGCATAACAACTGAAGGACTAGAATAATTTAGTGAAGTCACTCCAGCTCTTTGGTGCGGATCTTCTTATCTGTATGTTATGCGATCCCTGTTCTTCCCCTCCACCCTTTTGCACTTATTGCATGCCTATCATTTCTTCCCTTGCTCCTCTAAGCCCTGAGTCACTGGAGAACCCATCTGACCAGAGGTGAGTCCCCTCTTTCTGAACTGTTTCTAATGGCACGCCGTCCTCCAACACTCAGCCACCCTGCAGAGGCTAAAGGCCAGGGCTTTTGTCAGGTAGCATGTCGCAGCTTGCACTCTGAAATCATGTCTCAAATATGTTCATTTGTCTAATACACAAGCCTAAATAGAATATGTGGAGTACAACTGACAACACATATAGACACATACACATACAGAACAAAGGTGCCAATGCACACAAAAAAAGCTTGAGTTCTGTGACTGCAGATTCTTTGTGGACCTGCTAAAAATATTAGAGACATGTACTGACTATTCCCATGTGAGCCACTGCCCCCTATAGGTGGACAGCATAAACCACTCTGATCACTTCAACTATGAAAAAATGATGCACCACCCTATTATGAAAGCAGCTGCTTCTGAGATTTTTTTTAAAAGCAAAATACTCAAAGCAGTTTTGTTGCTCACCTCCCATTAGGATCTCAAGCATCTAGAACATTAAAATGTTCTAGATACTTGAGATCCTATTGGGACATGAGCAATAATAAGCTCAGCTGAGTGGTGTATAATCACAGAGAGCTGCCCTGATGCCGAAGCTCTGGTCTGGGGCCGTGCAAAGGGAAGGCCTATGGAAAGAGTCCAGTCAGCACATTACATGAGTCTCACCGGGAAAGAATTCAATTACAGCAAATAATTATTCAGCTTTGCACCGTCAAAGGCTCATCAACTGCATTAGCGTAATGAAAATCTGTCTTTTTAATCAAACAAATTAAGATGTGTTATTTCCAATTCTCAAGTCGTAAGTAGAGCTGCTAATATTGGGATTTGAAATTTGACTTGTCAGTCGGGCAGAGCGTCTGATTTTACGCCTGTTTTCAGATTAAATGTTCCTCAAGACAGCACGTATTGTTTGACTGGACTCCTCCTAGGTTAAATTCTCGGGAAAAAAAAAAATGCACCAACGGTTTATTTATTCACCCAATCTTTGAAAGGAAACACAAATTCTGTACGAACAAGCTCACAAATAAACATCATCAGTGATATCACAGTTTGCACACCCATAGAGAAAGTGTCTCTATTTGCTGCACTGTGGCGTGAAGATGCGAGTGCAGGCGCCATCTGCTTTCTTTTCTTCTGTGTACCGTGTCCGTTGTCTTGTTCCTCTCCGTTTTGTCTTTGTCTTGTCTGTGTTTTTATTCGTGTTGTCACTTGTCTTTCTCCTGTTTACACGTTATCTGATTTAGCAAACAAGCCCCCACACACTTGCTATTCTGTCTCACAAATGCCCTCACGTTCTCAAATAATGGCTCTCTTGATGCCACAACTGCAGGTACACCGCTGAGAACAAAGGAATTGTTGTAAAAATAGCTGCTTTTGTTTTTGGTGGCGTATCTGTGGGTACTAGCAAAGGGGCAGAATGCGAGGTGTGTTAGATTAAACCGACTCCCCGTTGACCTGAACAATAGCTCGCTCGGAGTGACACCGTCCTCCCTGAGGACGGGCAGATGTCACTTTCTCGATGCCTTACAAGGGAGTGCTGCATCCAGGGAACCAGATCAAAACACAGATCAGACGGCAGCTGATATGAGCTTCCTTCCTTAGCGCTTCCTGCACAGGAAGAGAAAATCTAGAGCTTGAAGGCAAATTAGGAAGTGTTAACTTGGAGATAACCTAAAGTGTGTCACCAGCCCTCTCACACATACACGTGTTTGAAAGGCCCTTCCCCCATCAGCGTGGCCTAGTTTACCTAGTGTCATACAGACCACATCTGTTCAGTCTGTTCATTAGTTTATCAAACCCTTACTGGGGCTTTGACTGTATCAAAGTTACGTTTTCACTCATAATTGCATCACTGTTGTTGATAAAATAGCAGGTGAGTTAGGGTCACATACACGTCCCGTGGCATCTCTGAAATGGCAGTGGATTCGTGACAGCATTTCCTGTCTCTCTTTGATCTAGTGAGAAGGCCCTGCTGGTGAATAAATTTGAACTGAGCATCAGGACTGAGGCTACTCATGGTCTGATTTTGTGGAGTGGAAAGGGTGTGGAACGCTCCGACTACATCGCCCTCGCCATTGTAGACGGCCGTGTGCAGATGACCTATGACCTCGGCTCCAAGCCTGTGGTGTTGCGCTCTTCTGTACGGGTCAACATCAACCGCTGGATACGAATCAAGGCCAACAGGTAAAACATTATTCTATCATTGCCCCAATAGTAAGGAATTTTTATACTTGCCAAGGCCAATAATAGTGGCATGTTGACGACAATTGTCTATTCTCCACAGAGCGCTCAGAGATGGCTCGCTGCAGGTTGGTAATGAGGCAGCTGTCACTGGGTCATCACCCTTGGCTGCCACACAGCTGGACACAGACGGCGCTCTCTGGTTGGGTAAGTCCATCTTAGGCCGCTTTGCACAATCGTGGTTCATTTACAAACCATATACATAAACCTGCTCCGACACACCGAACATCAACAGTCCCACCTTCGCTTGTGAAATCTAATGGGATCTTCCCCCAACATGAGTGCTTTTGATGAGCTACATCTCTTGTTACCCCTGAGCATCACTCAATATTACCTAATTATGTTTAATTAATAAATCCAGAATGAGTCTTTACTATAGGGTGTTTTAAAAACCCTAATGTCTCAGTGTTTGTCTTTTCTTTCTCTTTTGACAAACTTAAAAGGGCTGATTTATTCCATTTTAAGGTTGCGTAAAGTATTTCAGCACAGGCCAGCCAGTAGAGCACAGGCCAGCCGGTGGCTAGAATACATTATCCTCAGACAGCCAGAACATCAAGAGCCCCCTCCGAAAATCCCTTCTTTCAAATGTCATTATTTATTTACTTATTCAGATGTAATTCACTTGAAATTAGCCCTGTCGATTCTACCGTTGCAAGCGCACAATCCGATTAAAGGGGAAGCACGTGGGGAGGTGAAAGGAAGAGAGAGAACTGGGTGAAACGTGAGCGAACTGTAACGGGGAGACCTTTTTCGCCGTGCTCAAGAGCAGGAGACAGTGCTTGACTTTCAACAGTGTCAGGTCCCCGAGGGAGGCGAGCGTAACTCTTGCCCAGAAAGCTGTCAGGGAACGTCCCCAGAGCCTGGCCTCACAAAAACACTGTTTGATCTTCTCAGCTGTTCCTGAGTGTAGTTGTCTCTATTGTGTCTCATTCTGACACCCCCACCTTACACCTTCAGTGTCTGTCTCATGCGTGATTACGTTTTTAACAGTCTTCTACTCAAAGTTTCCATAAGCCACAGACTTCATCAGCCTTTAATAATGTATAATGCTATGGTTTGCCTTCATGGTGTGTTATTTCTCAGGTTACACTCAGATATTACCCACCATGCAGGCAAGCTACAGGTCATACTATAGTTCAGCTGACATATGCTGTACAGTACAAGTGTTCGTGGTAAAAAAGAAAAGATTGTTGTAATTGTAAACATTTGTAATATCTTGTTGAAAAGACATTTTTTTAAGTTCTTTGTGTACTTCGTGTTCATGTTGGTTTCATAAGGTTTTGAAAACTTTTTATAGAATTTTAAAGAAAATTATTCATTTGATGCCTCTTAAAATTGCAAAGGGAGTAATCAACAAGTTAAAGATAAAAGCATATACCCATCTTAAAAAATTGAGATTAAAAGCATTACTTATAAATATGGTGAATTATTAATTCACAAGAAAAAGTGTGTGTGTGTGTGTGTGTCTCGCTAAAGTTTTTCTTGCTAAAATTTTATTATTTTAATGAGTCTTTATGCTCCATTTTACAAATCAGGATAGGTGTATCACCCTGACATTTTTTACTTTATGCCCCCAAAAATATAACACATAATATAAAATTAATCAGAAATGAAAAAAAAACATGCTCATCATAGAAGAGCCGTATTTCTGAAAAATAAAAAAGTATCATCGTCTTATATCCAATGTGATGGCATGCATTTCTTACAACCTCTTGAGAGTTTTAAGTGATTAGATGGCTTTTTATACCAATTTTGTGATGCACACTACTAATAGAATGTTTTATTCAGGTTTATTGTGTGAACATAAAGTGCTGTGCAGTATATCATGTACACTTGATCTGATCTTGTCCATTCCTCTCATCTTCAGGAGGTCTGGAGGAGCTGTCCGTAGCTCGCCGGTTGCCCAAAGCTTACAGCACTGGCTTTGTCGGCTGCGTGAAAGACATGATAGTCGACGGGGTGCAACTACATCTGGTTGAGGACGCCTTAAACAGTCCCAAAATATTACACTGTTCTGCCAAATAGTCTGGCACAGTGTTCCTCCCAACACCATGTCTACTGCTGTAATTATTTTTCTATATTTTTGTATAATTTTCTTTGACTTTCATATTGGAAAAAATTACATTATTTTAATTATAATTTTATTTTGTTTTCTTTGTTCCCCCGTCATTGCGTCCAACCATAATCATGTCACCAGTCAGCGAACATGGTGTCACAAGACAAGCAAAAAGTGGTATTACATCTGTCCTGTTCCTATGACAAACAGCAGAACATGTACTTGCTCATTACTTGAACAGTGGCAGATGAGGTTGGTGCTGTTTGCCGTCTGGATTGCCTTCTCTCGCTTGCTGCCCAGCAGTCATCATACATTCCTCTGAAGAACTGCTGTGGCCCATTACTACATTTAAAAAAGGTCTAAAAAAAATGACTTTCTGCTTTATCAACGCCACAGCAACTGTTAAATACACTGAGCAAGACTATATACGATATTCCTCATTTATGATACCACTAACAAGGGCGAAAGCTTGAAGAACTTGGAGCTTTTGAATCCTGAACTGTTAGTAGCTGACGTAACATTTAGCATTCCTCAAAATTCACTAGTTTGTTTGTTTGTTTTTTTTTTCATGCAAAAATCATTGACCTGTGAGATGTAATAAATAGTAATGAAATACATGAGACTGTGAATTTTGAAGATGCTATTTTTGTTGCAGTCATTCGTCTCATGTGTTGTGCATATCTAAAGAGCAATTACACATATATAATATATACATATAAATATACTATATGACCATTTGTTGCATGCATCTTTTTAAGTGTTGAGTTGATTTTGCATTGGTTTTCTTGATCTTCATCATTCCATTCAGGGCAGAAATGTAGCTGACTACATTGCAATCTCGACATATGAACATTCAAGTTGAGAGATACTGAAATTTTTATATATATATATATATTATATCTGCTATATGTCTATCTGGACTTCTTGTGTTTGCGAGTGTGTGTGTGTTCGGAAAAAATGGTTGTTGCAAAAACTCAACATTGGGAGGCGCTGTAACACAGGAAGAGATGAGGGACTCAAAACACATCAGATGGACTAAAACAGCATTGACATCCTTGGCATGTTCCGTCATCGAACAAAAATCATGTATTCACTGCTTCTTTTTTTTTTAATCGTATGTCATTTGAAAATGTCGCTTTAAAATGCTGCCAGCACTTGCTATAAAAAAGGGATGATGTACAGTATGTAGACTCCTTGCATCCCTAAGACCATGGCCCCCATAACAGCTGTTCATGTTCAGTGGTAACCAATTAAAATAGTAATGCATGGGTTTAAGTCAAGTCAAAATCCCAAGACAAATGCAATGCTGTGGTGCTGTTTCTGTGTAAGAAATATGAGTTTGATGCCAGATGCTTTGCAGTATTCCACTAAAAATATGCCTGTTCAAGGTGAAGAATCACCAAGTGTTTTTTTGTTTTTTAATGATTATTTTTTTTGTAATTTTATTTTACATTTTTTAACAAACCCTGGAACATGCAAGATCATAATCGCTATCATGTACATCCCTGTGATTTTTCAAGTGTAAATTTGTTACTGAGGTTTTGTTTTAGTATTATACACTGGAAGCGAGTCTGAGAGCAGGGTGGAGGATTGGGGAACATCGATCTGGGGATGTCCAGTGTTCCAGACTGAGACCGGGAGCCCTTTGTTACTGCACGAGCTGTATGGACCATCCTGAATTTTTCCAGCGGACTAGATTTTTGGATCACTTTTATATTAATCAGAGTTATTTTTTGACATCCTCCTCACGTAGCTTTGCTCTCAAGGGATGAGGCTCATGGTGAGGAAATCTGCTTTGTGAATGGAAACTGAGAAATGCCTTAAAATCATTCGCCGTTCATCGGTGACAAAAGTTCCTTTCCATATTGTTCTGTGCTCTCACTTTAGCCAGTATATACGCCTCATTCCCATTATGTAAATTAATTCATAAATGTTAATAATTATATTAACAATGCTTATGAGAATTTCCAGACGGCCTCAATAATAGTGGTCCTGGGCTCTACAAAAATACTGTTTACTGTACAAATACTATTTTCAGTATATTATTTATGTCTTTAAAAGGATTCTCAGTCTGGCATTTGTAAACTACTGTTTTGATTGATTGATTGATTGATTGATTGATTGAACTAGATCTGATTGGCTGTGAATGCACAGAATGAAAGGCATGATCTTACCATTACTAACTTTATTACTCGTGTCTTGTGTTCCAACCACCATAAAATAAAATGTAAAACAAACTGACCTGACTTTCTGTACTCCTGATAATGTCTGTGAATAAATCCCTCCAGTTCCCAGAGTCTCCCTATAGTGTTATTGTATATTATATTACAGATCAGATGTTTGGGATTGGTAAGATTTTGTTTTGTTTTATTTGTATGTTTTATATATATATATATATATATATATATATATATATATATAAAGTAAAACAGCACCATTGTGAAATATAAAAATTTAAAATAACTGCTCTATTTTAATACATTTTCATATACATTTATTTATTTATATAGCAGTGTCTATCTACTATATTGTATGTTTAAGTGTAATTGTTAGTCAACAAAAAAATGCCTATATATTTAAACATCGGATGTATCACTTCATAAGCCCAATAACATGCAAAATCATTACCCTGATGAAGGCTGAATAGCAAAACTGGCCATCTTAACATGCATAAATAAAATGGAAAATGCATTGGGCCAATATTAGAATAGACCATAATACCAGATGATAAATGATTTTTTTTGATTATATGCACAGCCTTTTATGTCAACAATATATGGAATGTTTCTGAAGTGTTTCTCATTTTAAAAGTTTATTAGACTATTTATTTAGCTATCCTTGCTATAATATTGAAGCCCTGAAATAACAATAAAATAAGCATATTATAAGGTTTGCTTACAGTAATCTAAATTTATCAGAGGGATAGTGTATTATTCATTTATGTAACAGTTATGCTCCTAAGGGGATATAAAATGTCATCAGACATGACAAGCTCAGGGTTGCCTGGAGATGTTAGAGAAACAGATCTTGTCAAAGAACTCTGGTACTTGGGGTACTCGAAGGTTTCAGTACACATGCTCACAGCGGTGCAATAAAGAGGCTTTTACTGCGTGTAAGGCTTCAGCTGTCTGGCTTCATCAGATGATCTGTGGCTCCTATTGTTCCTCCTCATGCATGGGGTTTTAGTTTGGACTTAAGAGTCCCCGGTCTATAAGGTCAAGGGGCGTCTTGGAACAGAGCTTGTCAACAGCATTGGCTCTTCCTATAGTGAGTGATTTCCTTCACACAAAAACAAAGTCAACCACATAATAAGCAACCACTGCTCAAGACACTTATTTTGTTACTAAATGCATCCCGGTTTTGAATGAATCATCAAGTGTATGAGTCAATGACTCGCTCATAAACACTGTCACTTGTTTAACTCCTGAATGAATCAGTGTTTTTGAATGAATCAGCTGAGAAATTGATTCAGTAAATATACAGTACATACTATACATATAAATAAATATGACATCAATATAACATAATGGATCATATGACTTAAAACGTCTAAATTATGAGATGAAAAATCCTAATTTTGACATAACATATTTATAATTAATTAGAATTTTTGTCATAACTCATAATTGTGATTTACCAAAGCATATTTTCTGTTTTATGTGGCAAGAAATGGGCATCCATAATATATAAAACATTGTGAACTGTCCTCAGGTCTAAAATTTGAGACACGTTGTTTGCATTGGCTCTATACACTGCACAGAAAAGAAAGACTCACTGTCTAGAGAGAGAAATCCATATATAAAGCCCTGCATTTCAGATAATTGCATAACCACGTCCCCCAGCAGATTAATCTTTCTTAGGGCCAGTGACGTCACGGCAGCCATGGCATTGCTGCAGTGTCCACAGCTGCCACCATCAAATCACCCCAATGCAAATGGGGTCAGGCCCAAATGGAAACTGATGAAATGAAAGCAGAGTCAACATTAATGTTGTGTATCTTCTAACAAATATAGCAGCATTGCAAATGACAGAGTAATAATAAACATGCCTGGAAATGAACTAAAGGTGACAGTTACATGGAAGGAACTGCTAAAATAAAACTGGAGGAACTTAAGTCAATGTATAGTACTGTGTATATACATCACTTCTTTATGTGCCTCTCAGCTGCATGTTTTGGACCTCTAAACATCTGACACCAATTCACCAGTGAAGAATTCAGCTGCCAGCAGGCGCTAAAAATCCTCTTACACAAGATCATATCATAATATTTGAAATGTAATCAAGTAAAATCTTACACATTCTTAGACATTCTTTGTTTTCATTTATTTAGTTTTAGTTTTTAATACTTCAACTTAATATAAATGATAATAAGAAATGTTGCCCTGGCTATCTGAAATCAAATGTTTATATTAGTTTAGTTAATGTTATATATATATATATATATATAGAGAGAGAGAGAGAGAGAGAGAGAGAGAGATGATAGATAGATAGATAGATAGATAGATAGATAGATAGATAGATAGTCAAAAGTATTAAATATTAAGTCATATGAATTACAGTAAATGGTTTAAACTGTGAGATTAAAAATCATAATTCTGACATGAAAATGAAATTGACTTGACTTTTTATGTCGTAACTAATGATTTTCTTCTTATGTGGCAGAAATGGGCTTCCATAATATAATACTGATGGCTAATGGCTTTCTAATAACCGACTAGTTTTGAACCGGCCAGATAAAGTTTTTCCAGTCTGTGAGTGTTGCGTGTTCGCTGTCAGTGAGAGGCGGAGAGAGTGAGCGAGAGTCAGGCGCTGTGTGACGCCCCTCGCTCGCGCTCGGTTCTGCTGCAGTGACTCGGCGAAGGCAGGATCATTTTATCACACTTTCCCCTTCAGTCCGCTCACACACACTTTTAACATCTGACAGCACCCCAGGACGGCCATGACGTCTCGAAGGTAAGCTGAAGGCTACATTATAACAGCAAGAGCGGGTGCTGATGGTTACTGTTACTGTATGAATGAATCGAGCTCGACACGCAGCTCAATGAGGCTCCTGGTCCTCTCCGGCCCGTTATACTGTAAATGTGTTCGCTTCGCTCAACGATTTTATACAAAAGACTATTTAGGAATAGTTTTTTTTTTCTTTCTTTCTTTTTTTCAGTAGCATATGTAGATTGTAGGCATCGCTCTCGCCTACCGGATGTTGAATGTGAATAATCAGCGCAAAGTCACTGTAACAGTTTCTCTCTCTAATGCAGTATAAACAGTGCTTCATTAGTTTATTGAGGCGGTTTATTAGGAGGTAATTCCCTCCTACTGTATTTACTGTAGTCTACCTCGTGTGCTAAAACAATCATTTAAAATATTAAGAGAAATATGCACTCAAGCGCTAATACAAATCTGTAAATGTAGCTGCATATAATTTATTATTGTAAACTCTTGCCTTCCTTGTTATCTTGTGATATGTTTAACAATGTTGAGAATTTATCTAATATTTTTTTATTTAGGCCTTTTTTTATTTCATTTTTGGTGGGTGGTGGGTTTAGATTTTACACTGTATGTTTGAAATTCCGTGATTATTTGCATATGTATGAGGTCAGTAAAATTGATTGGACAAATACAGCACGCGACCTGTTCTAACAATTGTTCGTACAGAAAAGTGTGTAAACAGCGCGTGTAAGTTTCGACTACTGTACAAAGCGCATGAATATTTAGTTATGAATATTTAAGGTAAGAGGCATTTTATAAATAGTTGTTGCTAAACATTTCTGGTGCAGGGTTTTAAATTTAGCCAAAATTAAAAGACTTTAACCCAAGGATAAGTGTGGTGTGATGCTTGTTTCCTGAAGTTGGACATATGATTTGTATATTCTGAGTGTCATATCTGCATAAACAGAGATCTAGAGATTCATTGGGTTAATGCATGCACACAAAGAGCTGAACCACACACCAGTTATTGTGAGAGTTTGCACAGGTGGCCTTGGTTAAACAACATACAGTATGGAAACAACACACTTTATGCTTGCACTATCCTTGCACTAACCGTTAACACAACATGTTCTAGGATTCAGTGCTGGTTATGGCTTCACCGGCAGCTTTCATTTGTCAAAGTAATAGTCTGTTAGCCTTTGGCCTTTACTCTGCCTTTACATCATCTGTTATATAAATAGTTCTGCTGTCAACAATTACCATTGACTATTATTAGCATCATTAGATTATCATTACTGATGTCCTTCTCATCTCATTAAAGGAATAGTTCACCCATGCATGTTAACTTGTGTGGCTTTATTATTTATAGAAAGAGAATGTTGACTGAGACCATCATCTCTTTTTGTGTTCCACTGAAAAAAGAAGGTTGTACAGTTTTAGAAAAACGTGAGTAAGTGATGACCCTTTAACTGGTATGAAAAGTGATCTCAGTACATAACAGAGGATGAATCTGTCCAATGTGCTAAAGTGGCAGGGACCTGAACTGTGCATTTTGCAGGTTTTTCAATTATCTGTGCTATACAAACAGGAAAATGAAAAATTATTTCAATAGATGATTTACATATATTACGCTTACAAATGTTTTATTGTTCACAAGAGGTTTTGCATAGAGGAGGCCAAACAAAGTTACTTAGCTCAGTGTTCATGCATATTTAACATACTAGAGAACATTTAAACTGCTCCTAGTTTTGTCCAAAAGAGATTTATTTTTTATTGTCTTCATGTAATGTAGAAGACTTTTTCTTGGTTACTAAGCCCACCTGCTATATTTTGAATTATTCTCACTTCTTTCTTTCTAGATCATAAAGCATCTTTTGTGAGCAAGTGTGTAAGTGTGTACAGGAAAGAGGAAAAAGGAAGAGATTGCTCATTGCGTGGTTATTTTTGTATGGTCATGAAAATATGGGGTCATGAATATTTTGGTTGCACAAAAATAGTCACCTGTTGCCAAAATATCCACACTAAGTTTCTTTCTTTCTTTCTTTCTTTCTTTCTTTCTTTCTTTCTTTCTTTCTTTCTAAAGCACATTTAATAAGAACCATGAGTTGACCAAAGTGTTGTACTTAATAATTATTAAAAGGCAAATATATTGATAAGCATATTTTCAAACAATGCACCTTTGTTGAAACTGATCAAATGTTTTCCATCATTCTGTGATTAATAAAAATGTATTTGAACAGCATTTATTTGAAATAGAAACTGTTTCAATTTTATGCATCCTTGCTAAATAAAAGTATTCATTTCTTTCAAAAAACAAAACAAGACAGTATGTCAGTATTTAGGGTATGTCTGAGAGTTTGACTTGTTTGTCTGAAAGTAGAAAGGACAGGACTGATAGTGTTGTGCTAAAAATTCACAGACAGGAAAACTGCCTTCAGTGTTGTGAAGTGAGATAGTCTGTCCAAAATTTTCTGGAATTCTGCTAGTCATTACCAAAGGTTTTTTCTTTTTTCTTTTTAGTCATCCGTTTCTAATCTTAAAGCACCAGGATCATCATAGTCAACATTTTCTTTGTTATATTGACATTTATATTAAAATTGAAATCTAAAGTGTTACATATCATGGGTTGTTTGATGATTATCATTTATCATTTTATAAATGAACCCTTAAAAGCAGTCCAGCAGACTGACAGCTATCCAGCATGCCCCTAAACCCACATTACTTATTAATCAAGGAATTATTTCACATCAGATCAAATGTAGCATATATACTGTAGATTAATGTCTCCATAATCATGATATAGATTATGAAGGCAATATATTAAGTATATGGATGTACTTCATTTCATTGTTCATATCATAAATCATCACTTGTTTATTTTTCTCCTAGACACCATTTTTAGGGTGCAAAGCCAGGTCTTGATGCAATTCCAGGAGGCTATTTCTATTGAAAGGGTTGTTATCAGCTGTCAAGAACTTGAATATGATCGTTGACGTTAGATTTTGTTTCACGTGTCCTTGGGCTGTCTAACCCAGGGCAAGTTCAAAAATGGCAACATATTTCTCCCTCAGTAAGGGGAGAGAGAGACTGCTACTGCGTATGTACCATAGTTATGTATGCGAATTGATTTGACATTACATGTACGTGCTTGGGGACTTTTGTTGATCAATGAACTCACATTTCAATAACTCAGATTCACTGCCGTAGATTACTCATAGCTAGAACTGGGTGGAACCTCTATACCCATGTCTGACACTATATGTGTGCGTGTGTGTGTGTGTGGGGGTGGGTGTATTTAATATTTTCTCTTATGCTTTCCATTGCTAAATTGATTTGATCAAGTGTACAGTAAAAACAGGAATATTGTGAAATATTATTACAATTTAAAACAACCGTTTCCTATTTTAAAATATTTTAAAATCAAATGTATCCCTGTGATGACAAAGCGAAATTTTCAGCAGCTGTAACTCCATTATTCAGTGTCACATGATCCTTCAGAAATCATTCTCAGAATTGAACAAAAATATATTCAGCAGGGATGCGTTAAATTGACAGGAAAGACATTTATAATGTTACAAATTATTTCTGAAATAAATTTAAGCTGAAGAAGAGATGAAGTCAGATGAGACAAGCGACAGGACCGTGTGTGTTGGAACTGACTCAGCGTGTGACCGCTAGACTGACATGTGGCAGCATAATCAGCTTTTCTATAAATATCAGTAACGGTTCCAAAATCCAGCCAAAGGGCCCTGTCTGCCCCCAATATAGACGCAGGGGGGTCTTTGAAGCTGAGTTGGAGGTACTATGTATAGTGCTTTTTGTCAGCGAGCCTGCTGCTTTAAATAGCCAACTGTGTTGAACTTGAGACATTATGTAAGAGGGAAGAGGCAGCTCAATGTGTGCGCGTGGGCCTGTGTGTTTCCCCTGTCAGAACACTTTCTGCCTGATAACACTCGCTCTCTCTCTTTCTAGCCCTCACTGTACAAGCTGTTTGTGCCCCCAAGTTATCATAAAAAAAAAGAGAGGCTCTGCTGTCACTCCACAAAATGTGCAGATGTGGATGTGACAAAAGAGGACTGTGGCCATTCCTGTTTCAGATATTTTGAATCTCATTTGCATGTTGGTTTTACTATTACTAAAAATGCCATTGTTTTTAAACTGCATTCAGTGTCTGTTGTTTTCGTTCATCTTGTTGGAATTTATTATTATTTTACGTTTTTTTGCCAGAGTTCTTTGTAATTTTTATCAGGCTGCAATGGCTGTTAATAATTAAGCCAAGAGAGAAAGTCGTGAATTTATTTTATCGAAGAGGAAGCTAAAAGAACAGAAGAGCGCTTCCTTTGGATTCTGACCATTATAACACTAATGGCCTCAGATTGCATTTATTGGGTCCTTATGAGATTGTTCGGGACGGTTTAAAGGGAAGTTACAGGACAATGTTACTTCCATGATGAAGCATTAAAGAGAACTGATAAGATTCAAGCTGAAGTGTACTGCTTTTGACCATAAACTGTGCCCCAGTTTAAGATGTGGAGATGGCCAGAAGTGAGGCATTTGTAGGTTGATTCCTTGAAAGTGTAAAAACTGACTCTTTGGCAGAAAACATTAGTTTTTTTTAGCATCCTGGCATAGCAACATTGGCTCAAGCCTCAAACAGTGATGTGTATTAGGAGCGTCTGAACTGTATGTTTGTCCAACCAATGGCAGATGGCAGGAAAATCTGTCTTTTTTTTCTTTCTTTTTTTTTGCGATTATAAAATGACACACTTCAGCTTTAACTAAAGCTTAGGGTTTAAACTCTTAATATTTTGGACCCATGATATTGTGTCCAGCTCCATTCTGGGGAAATCCTGGAGTTTTCCTGGCACTCAGGTCTGTCCTATTTCTCTCTGTCCCATAGTGACTCATGCCAAAGTTCTTCTGTAATTAGAAAAAAGCTTCATGAGCCTGACCAGTGCAATTTATTCATGTGTGTTCTCCATCTCTTTTAAAATCAGTCAGACATTTAGCTACAGAATTACTTCATTACTTGTCAAGCATTTTTCACTTATGCAACCTACAGTAGCAGAGCACAGTGTTTGCATAAGCTGGCAAGTGCACGCGTGCAGGAGCAAATCATCCTTCAAACTTATTCGTTAGAAACTGTTGGGTTTATAGCAGCTTTGTCTCATAAAAACAATGGATTACTTTATCTCAGAATATTTCAGGCTTTCTATAGATATCTTTCTCATGTCTCTTTGTTGAGTATTCACGGAGTTACAGTTCATTTTAATGACATGTTTGTAAATGAAGATCAGAGCACACAAAGGCTGTAGACAGCGCACCTTGTTTGTTACCGTTATTTTATAAGTGCACTAAGGTGTTTTGTTATTATGTCTGTATCCCAAAAAAAGTAGACCCTTTACAGATTCGATTGATGTATTGCTCTTACGATCTGTACGATTAAAACTGAGAGTGTGATTTAAGTTCTTTTCGGGGTTATCCAGAGAAAATGACTCAAAATGCATATATGCGTTAATCGACTTCAAAGGGTTAAATACCCAAGCCACTCTGAATATGATCTTGTACTGTACTATTACATTTCTCTGTTTTGTTTTCATTTCTTTTCTTTTCTCTTGCCTTCATCGGTGAGTGCAGTATGTGCAGTGCTGGGTTTTTTTTTTCCAAAAGCTGCCACTCTTCATTTAAACCTAATGGTAGCAAAGATAAAGATAAGGGGTGTAAGAGTGTGTCAAGCAGCATGGCAACGCTGCGTCACGTTCAGAGAGAGAGAGAGAGTGAGCAAGAGAGGAAGGGGAGGCAGGAGGGATGGACAGTTGCTCAAAAGCTGATTGTACTGGCTGGCTTTCCTATCAGGGCAGCTCACACGCATCCAAATCCCAGATTAAACACCCCCAACTCTCTTTCCAACCAGCAGCACTCCTACAAGTCCCTGCCCCCTCTCTTCCTCCTTGTGTAACTGTACTGAGCGTGGATTACCAAACTCTGAAGCAAAGCAGGGGCTCTGACAGGCTCCGAACAGAATGGTGAGGTAGGAACATGAGGCATTAGTTGCTGTTATCATTTGTTATCCGGACTATGCCGTTTTCACATGCAACTGCGCTACACTTTTCTTTTGGTGCCACTGTTTGTGCAGGAGTGTGTGCGCACTTTGCAGGATGGTTTGCGGTTTGTTGTGGCTGTGTGTTGTGCTCCTGGAGAGCTGCTGGGAGCTCAGTGAGGCTTAGAAGTGACCTGGTGCTGTTCGTTCCTGTGTGCAGATCCTTGCCTGAATGTCTGCATCCATACAATCCCGTTCGAGTAAAGGACCAAACACTCTCCATCACAAGAGAAACCTGTCCGTCTGGTGTTTTTTGCTACTTGCAATCTTTATTTTTGTTATCGTGAAATTGAGAAGTTATTGTTATCTGTTCCTATAGTTTCAGAGAACTTTTTTTTTTTTTTGTGAAGGGCTGAGAACAGTTTTGGGAACTGAAAAGAAAGGTTAAGGGGTCAGACTAAGCCCACTATCATTGTTTTATGAAAATGCATAACAGCTTAGCTGGGATAAGTGACACCTCCTATTTTCCCTTCTGATGACCTCAAATTCCACAATTATCTACTTTTTAAATTCACAATTATTCTACTCTACTTTTTTTGTTTACCAAACACAGACATAAAGAGCAGACCTAACTGAATCAAGTCTTTGATGTTGTGGGTTGCATAATTGTACATATTCTAATGAATTATTTGAATGTCTCCACTATCTGCTTTTGAAGAAATAGTGTAGTATCATGCTAGAGAGCATTTCTATCAGTTCTGGCCCTTTCGTCTCAGTGTAGTGTACAACACGACATTGATACATTCGTCAAATGTTAACACTCACAGGACAGTGCACTTCACCATCACAAAAGTACATTATTTGCATGTGCTTTAAAGCCTTGCCCGTTAATTCAAACATTTCATTCTGACATCCTTTAATGTTAATAAAAGAAAAAAACAGAGAAAAATCACTCACTGCTCTTGACTGAAAAATGTTATACAGCTGCTGTAAGAATCATTGTAGGATCGTTTATACAGTGTATATAATGTTTTGTTTTTATATTTGTTCATTTAATTTCTTGAATGATACTGCTAAATACACCTGAAAAATAATATTTGTATGTAATGTGGATTTGTAATGTTGTTCTTATTTTTTATAACAAAGATAAAATAATTAAAGATTTTTATCTTCAACCACTTTTTTAAAAAATCTAAAAAAAAAAAAAAAAACTTTTTTAGCTTTGTTTTTAAAATAGGGAAATAGGGACATTTTTGGCTGTACTGCTCAGACAACTTGCAAAAAAGTAAAACCAACATGACAACGAATAATTTTTTTTTTCCTGAAAAAAAGTTATATATTTTTGCCATATAGGCTCAGTTAAATATTCTAAAACAGAATATTTTGGTCCATTGCTTTAATGTTGAAAAAAGGATATTGAGCCCATGTATTATCAGCTAATGTATGATGACATGTTTATCTACACAGCACAGACCACATTTATTGCTATATCGTTATTTCAGTTCTTCATGACATATGAGGTATGTTAATGATATTATGCATTTTATAGATATATTAAAATATCTCTTTTGTGTATGCCCTGTACACTGTTTTTAAAAAAGAAAAAAGGCAGCTGTCAGTTATCAAAAGTTCCCTGTAAAAAATAAACTTATACAGGGTGGCAATAAATTTCATAAGGTATATAATTTCATTTTTTTTATCTTATATGTTAATATACTGTTATTAAACAATTAAAACAATTGTAATTTCCAAAAACAAAAACGAATAAACATGTATAGACAGTACATATTGTTATACACACAAACACAAAAAAATAAAGATTACAAAATTACTTAACAAAAAACATAACTTTAGCAACATTTTAATGTAAACTTTCTTGTCTTGTTGAAATATATTCAAATTTTACAAAAAAAGGTAATTCAGATGTTTTACTTCCAAAACCCATGAACTTTGCAGATTTTTTACAGTATAATTATGTGCATTTTTTAATAAATTCATATAAAATATTTTTTTCACTATATATGATATGGTAACTTATGGTAAGCGTTTCTTTTTTGTTACAATTACAAACCTGTGCATACATTTGAGTACAAATTTGTTTCTATGACGTACTGTAGCTGCTTGGACTTGCTTTTCTGAAAGTCACTGTCAGGAGGAAAAGTGCTGACTGAAATGTCAATGAATTATTAATCCAAATACATTGTAATATTTTTGCTTAAGTGGCAAACTTTAGAAAAGATAAGGAAGTTAAGGACTATGTATAATGATGATGTGACAGGAGGGGAAAAATGGACCTTTTGACAAGCATACAATCATAGAAGCAGTGAGTCATGATGAGAAGGAAAGAGATTCAGAGCTCTCAACATCCCCTCTGATCAGTGAAACCGTGATTACCAAAGCTCACAGGTAGTCTCCACGATACGATACGATACGATACAACGTCAAAGGTGCTGAAACACTCCCTCTGCAGTGAAGAACTGGAGGAAGTGAGTGATGCTCACTTGCTCTGTGTGGAAAGATGGAGAATAGTGAGTTAGAGTTTAAACTCATGACGTAATACGCACAACTGTTCATTAAATACAAGTTAATCTTTAGACAACATTTGAGGAATTCTGAAGAACATTTCGAGTTGTCCACAGTAATGCACCAGGACTTTAAATCTTACATTTCTTTGTCGTGCACATGTTTGTTACATGTCTTTAACTCTGTAAATCTCATAATGCTATTGTTTCGTATTTGTCCCAGATTCATATCTAATATATGGACCATTCCATCTCAAGTGCTTTTTTTCTTTTTTTCTTTTTCTCAAGTGATTTCTTTGTCACCAAGGGAATGTTATCGCTGGCTTACATATAGTTGAGTTTTTGAGAATTATTTTCTGTAATAAAAAAAGCCAGATTCTGCTCCACTTGTATTAATTCTAGAATATTCATTTAATTCATGCATAACAGAATTACCTTAAATTTAACACTTGAGAATTTAATAATACAGGAATTATGTATAAAATTTCTTAAAATAGAGAACTTTTTGGTCAGTTTTGGAGAGCAGGAGAGACTTAAACTTTAAGAAATCTTGCTGACCTAATCCTGTGTACTCTAATGTATATAATAGCAATCATACAGTGTGGTCAGGATTTACCCAGTTCTGTCAAGATGAAAGTAAGTGACCCGCATGCGGTCACTTAAAGAGAGATTAAGACATAGGGCCCCTAGCAGGCAGCCACGCTTAGAAACAGCACACAGATAAAATTACTCCTGACCCCTGGATGGCCATTCACAAAGCCTTCTCACGTAAGGGAGCCGGTGTATGAACAGACGGGCTGCAGGCAGCCAGACAGCTGGGGCTCAACACTAACCCAGATTACACATGACCTCCCGTCCCCTTCCACCCTCCCAATCAACCCCGAAGGATTAGGAAATAACTTTTCAAACACAGCAATCGTAAGTGATTAGAAATGGCATTCGCCTTGAAATTGGACACAAATATACCTATGGATAAGCTTGCTTGATGACATCACTAGAATGGGTGTGTCAAAGGGGAGGAGCCAAAGAGTTTCGGAGGGCCATGGGATGCAGAAATGCATATATATTTTAGATATATTTATATAACTTTATAAAAGTCTTTATTATCACTTTGGATTGATTTTTTGCATCCTTGCTGAAAAAAGTAATAATTTCTTACTGACCCCAAACATTTCAACAATAGTGTGTAAAAATGAAGCATACATGTTAGAAATGCAGAAGAGAATGCTGTACTAGTGACTTTGTCAGACCTTAGCCTCTCATTGTACGTTTACAAGTGTTAGCAATATTTTTATGAGTTTTGATCATGAGATGCTTTCTTAGCTATTGATGATCAGGGCTTGTTGTATCTGCTGAGCATGTCATTTTGCTTTCATTTTAGGTGGTTTCATCCCAACATCACTGGGATCGAGGCAGAACACCTGCTCCTGACACGGGGCGTCCATGGCAGCTTTCTAGCAAGACCCAGCAAGAGCAACCCAGGAGATTTCACTCTCTCTGTCAGGTCGGCATGTTTACTGTCCTGTGCACTCCTCCACATCTGCCCCACTTCGCTTCTACTCTTTAATTCTACAGGACTCTTATGTTGGTCATTAGGTTTTTTTGGTCTGCTGTGGATTGTGAAGTTTAGCATGAATTACATCTCTCCTGTTAAATGTTTATCTATGCATTATTGATTTCTTACTTGTTAGTCTAGCTGGCTGTTTCCATGCCTGGTAAAGCATTAAAATGCTTGTTTGTGTCCCATATTTCTTTGTCAAGTCCACATTTGTTTAATGCAGTGAAAACTCAAGAGATTACTTCATAAAATACAAACACAATAGGGAATCTTTACTAAATAGTGAAACCATTGGCATTATCACATAATAAATTGCATTGAGTCAAAGCACATCGAGTATTACAGCAGTATTGTTATTGGTTGCTATAAGTGTTAGATGTTCGAACATGGATGACAATAATAAATGGCACTTTCCCTCCCATTTTCCAGAAACTCTGCTTTTAAGTTGCCCCTGAGCTGGTGTTTAAGCAATACAGTGTCAGCTCATAGAAGGTCTGTGAGCCATTGCAGCTGCTTGTACAATGAGTGATTGGAGAGTCGGTGGACAGGGAGAGAGAGAAAAACAAGCTTTCATAATAGCTTTAAGATGTGGAGGCTATGGAGCCCCAGACCTGCTGTTTGTGGTTATGGTGGTAAGACTCTCACTGTATCTAATGTTCTTCATAACGCAGGCCACGTGGCTCAGCTCCACCACAAGCCTTCAGGCCGGAGCCCTGCTGCCTGTAGACTGATTTATCTGGCCAGCTGGGAAGCAATGAAGTCAGCTCGTTCTGATTATCAGATGCATGGTATATACACAAGTTAATAGTGAAGGCTGTTGATTAGTGTATTGTTGGACACATGTTTTGTGCTTTTCAGCACCAAATTACTGGAAAATATACAGACATACATCTGTTCCAAATCCTAGTGAGCTAACTACTGCCTACGTAAGGAGCTGCCTTCATACAGTAACTATCAGGAAATCTCATAAGTAAACAATTTGGAACGCACTGCATAGGTTTCAAATCTGTGCAGCACACAAATAAAACTCCACAACTCTCATTTGTTTTTGTTTTATTTTGACATCAGCAGACTAAGAACTATTTTTATTTATATTTGCCAGTATTAGATTAAATCATCCACCATCTTGGATTTTTTTTTTTTTTTTTTTTTTTAATTGTTGCAGTATATTCTTGAATTGCCAACAACGTTTTCTGTTCAAACAATAGAATTGTATTGTTTTTGTTATTCCAGTTGCAGAATTAATGCAGAAATTTTACTTGACCTTTTATATTTGTGCATAATATTTAATATTGTTTTTGGCCCACATTCCTATTTATGTAGGGGTCAGTCCATCTGAAATGCTCCAAAAAAAGTCCAGTTAGGCAGTTAGGCAGTTGCAATTGTCGAAAAAAGTAAATATATTTATATATGTATTTATTTATTTGAATGATAAACAATTTGTATTGTAATTGCAAAACCACCCATTTTTACTTTTATTTTACTTTACTTTTCACTTTATAAAAAGCTGGTCAACCTCCATTAGACAAGTTGAGATGGACTGATCCATATTAATTATATGGCACACTGAAATTCTTCATTCTTATTGGTCAGCTGTGTCAAGTTTTTGTGTTATTACTGCTAAACATTATATTTGACTGTTGTCCAAATGACTGGATCGTCATTTGAGGTTTTATCGTTCTCTGTATTCTCACATGACTTTTTAGGACTAAAATTAATATTCATGTCAGGTTCCTGATTACCCTTTCAAGATTTTTTTCACAATAATAAACTAGCAGATCCATGACACATTTCGTGGCTTACAGTATGAACTCAGTAAAACAAACAATTAAATAAATAACAATAACAATCAAATAATATATAATAGCAAGTGTGTTTGGAATGTAATGAGCAAATTTGTAGATAAAGAAGCATAAAATTGACCTAATGCATCAGTACAATGCAGATATCAGCTGAAAGCAAAACAGGTTGCCTCACTGCCATTCTGCCTCTCAGGCCTAATGTAGATCATGTATATAAGAACGTAATTACAAAGTTATGAGGCCAAATGGACACCTAGGGACTCCATCGCATTATCTCCCCCTCCTCCATGCTTCTGTTTCTCTTATCTGTCTCTCACCATTTTTCCTGGGTGGAAACTATTGCTCAGTGTCTGCTCTATTGTTAACCATTAAGTAGCAGACAGAACACTGGGAGCCGAGTCACTGCACTGCAGTGTAACGTATGATGTGTCAGGGCCAGGTGAAATGTGTTAGGCGATGTTTCCTGTCCGGCTGTTATGGCTGTCAGGAGCAGCCTAAAGGAAGTGCCCCTCTGAAACTGTTTTTACATTCACAAAGCATAGTTTGACGCACTAGTTAGGGTTAAACTTTCAGTATTGTGACTTTTATACAGTAGTAACAATCAATCCAGAACCGATGTGAAGTGAAAATTAAATGGAAGTCGTTGGAATTGTATAGCATTGTATGTAGTGGTCGACCGATATGTGTTTTTTGACAGACAATGCCGATATCTTGGATAATGCCGATAGCCGATATAAAGCCGATATCATTTTTTTATTATTATGAATAGTATTTAAGAAATTTGAAATCATTTAGCAATGTATTAAAAAAATTAATGTGTAAAAGAAACATACTTATACTTTAGATGACAGTATTTTTCACAAATACATAAATATTTAATAATAATAATGTGTGCCTTTCTATTACTAATCGGCCTAATATAAAACCAATCATTAATACTTTCTGTATACATTAATTCCTTTGTTTAACCGTTCTATCTGATTATTAGACAGACTTCTGTATTAGATAAAACACATCAGCTAAACAGAAAAACATATCGGCCGATGCCGATATATGAAAAATGCCAAATATCGGCCGATATATCAGCCTTGGCGATATATCACTCGACCACAGAAATGTAGAAGATGATTTTGCAGTCAAACATATATTTCACAACCCACTAGTGGTAAATGTATGTTTGACAGTCTGATGAGTTGTACAGTACAACACTGTTGTAAACAGAATTGTTTAATCCATTAGGTCCAATCTATAGGATATACACTTTGCTAAGCCTTCCTTATGTATCATCATGTCACACAGGATGATGTAGTCTCCATCTCTCCATCACAAAAATATGAACATTTGAAGAATCACATGATTTCATTCATCATATATTTTTGTTTTGGCATCCTAATGTAAAAAAATTGTCTGCATATGTGCCGCCACATGCAGTTCTGGAGAAACAAATATCACTTTAGGCACCCTAGATGATGTTCTGTTGGTCAATTTGTCTGGTAAAAGTTGTTATAAGACTCAACAGATGTTTTCCTTTGTAGTTAAATTGTCTTGTGTTACTTACATCAGCAAGATTCTGAAAATCATACTTAAAATCAGATTTGAAACCTTGTATTATGTTGCAGTTCCTAATAAAGTTACTGGTGAGTAACTCACTCATTTCATTTACTCAACCAAATCAATTTGACTTCATTTGGCAATTGGCAAGTGTTATTTTTGGGCCCTGTGTGCAACACTTGATTGTGTTAAGGAAAATAATCTGGTAGAAAAAAAGATGAAAACTCTTATGCATACACTTATGCTCTTCATTCATAAGCATTTGTTGCTCCAGCAACAGTGACAGCCTGCACCTTTAAGCGTGGACATGGAGAGGAGCTCAGTCGCAGTATTGTGTTTCTCTTTTGGTTTCTGCAGAGGCTGGCTTTAGCAGGAAAATCAATGATGAACTCATGCTCGAAGATAAAATTCAGCAGGTGTCCTTGAATCTGACTGTAGCTAGAGCTCAGTCATTCTACTCTGACTCATAGCATGGTACAGCCTCATGCTCATGATCGAATCACATTCACACATTCTGAACATTTACATTTGAGTTCAAGGCATCTGACAGGGTGCTATCGGTCTAGTATAAAGATTTTTACGTGTGCCTATATTTTAGTGGAAGCGGAGTGTAGTTGTCTCCACAAATGTCCAAAAAAAAAAAAAAAAAAAACTCTTGGAGAAATCTAGAGATAAAAAATAATTGTTTGAATTTTACATAAAATTATGTAATTTTATTGTTGTTTTATTTTGTTCACTGTTATAAAATAGATTTTTGTAGACTTGATCTTTTTCCAGTGGTTTTCTTTTGAAATGTGTGTGTGTGTGTGTGATTGCATTAGTAGCTCAGCCAGACCCAGAGCACAGAGCTGCTCATCTGCTGCAGTCAGCAGCCATTAGCCCCACACTGCTGAGACACCGTGCTGCACTGCCTCCTCTGTTACCTCCATAATGCAATTACACAGTGGAGAGTGCAATTTCATGAGCCAGGCCAGTGATGGATAGAGCGATGAATGCCTAGAGAAAGCTAGAGAAATGAAATGAGAGGAATCATG
Source organism: Carassius gibelio (assembly GCF_023724105.1). NCBI lineage: Eukaryota > Metazoa > Chordata > Actinopteri > Cypriniformes > Cyprinidae > Carassius > Carassius gibelio. Next base: position 14,695,575 of record NC_068393.1, read on the forward strand.
GTCTCATATTAGATCGGTTGCTGTTTTTCACTGGATTTTGTTTACTGTAGTTTTATGTGTGTGTGTCTGAGCTGCATTGCTGTAGGTATGATCTGCTCACGAAGCGTTAAGTTGTGGTTTTGTGCCCGAGCACAGCTGATTATATCTATGCAGGTGTTCCTTTCTGCTTTTTCCATACGCTGCCATTTAAAGCTGCTGTGCAGTTTTTGACGGTTTTGATGACAGTATACCTGAAGTCTACTAAGAGTAATTTTCCATTAAGTATATTCAATTTGTGATTTTGGCTGCTACAAAACATTTAGTCCCTCTTGTTTTTTTTGTTTGTTTTTTTTTCAAAATCTCTAAGGTCACTTGTCTTAGTAGAAATGAATGTCTTCAAAAACAGTGTCTTGGCATTTTTCTCAAATATAAATTGAGCATTGCATTTTACTGTAAGAAAATAAATAGGAAAATAAAACAATTTAATTCATTTGCAATGATGGCTGCATATTCTACAGCTAAAATGTAATTTTATGATGGCTATATAAATGTATACAAGCTTTTGCTGGCAAATCATGGCCTACAGTGCAGATTTAGAGATTTGAATTTGTTTATTTATGTTTAAATGTTATGTCGTTTATGTCTGCTAAATAACTGTACCATTGTAAAACAATTACATCAGCATTTAACGTGTCATTTTTTTAATGCAACCTCCTAACTATTATGTCTTTTCCATCTTTTCCATCCTGTCTGTCATCCCTCATGTCCTCACTCCCTGCATTTTCCCTGGTGTGTCCCATCTGTTTGTCCTGGGTAGGAGGATCGATGAGGTCACCCATATTAAAATCCAGAACTCGGGGGACTATTATGACCTGTACGGAGGGGAGAAGTTCGCCACACTGGCTGAACTGGTCCAGTACTACACCGAGCAGCACGACCTCCTGCGGGAACGCAATGGAGATGTCATCGAGCTGAAATACCCCCTCAACTGCAAAGACCCCACGTCTGAGAGGTACGGCAGATCCACCCAGAGCACTTAGAGCTTGACAGTGGCATCAGTGTGGGCAGAAGAAATCCTGCCCCCTGGTGTTCAAAACCCAGAGAGGGCTGATTACTGGAAAGGAAGAGTAGCAGACTAATGGTTTGTTTGTCAGACATTTACTGTGCTTATCTTGATTTCATGACTAACAGTTTGTTTTAGCGCTGTGGAACAGGCCCTTCGTTGATTCTGTTTGATGTTTATGTGTTAGCGGTCCAGTCTCATTCTGGAATCTAGTGTACTTTGTAACTTCCTTCACCTAAACATATTTGGGTTTGTTTAGTGTTTATAGGGCTGCGACATCCTCTATGTTGTGAAACCAAAGTGAAATATTTCTGCACATAAAGGATAATTGATGAAAAACATATTTACGTTCAAAGGTAGTATGTGGTTCGTTTTTGTGGTTTTTCCAGTTTGTGAGCGAGTGCCTCCCACACATATCCTCATATCATGACAGCTCACACCGTCTTTACATTTGCAAGATTTCTATGAACACCCCTGTTCATTTTCCGACCACAGACTATAGTTTAGAATATAGTTTTCTATAGTGAAAGTTGGAAATGTGCATTTCATGTAAAAGCGTTTTACTGGTGACAATAAAAAGTAGGCGTTTTTGTGTGTGTGTGTGTGGGGGGGGGGGGGGGGGGGGGTGCTGCCATTATTAATCACTTACATTACAATAAGAGGGTTTAGATATAGAACATTGCAGGAAACATATGTGTTTAGATGCAAAGATTCTGATTGGTGTGTTTTTGCTGATTTTTTGCTATTTAAATGTAGATTTCGAAACACAGATAATTTCATTCATTCATGATTTCTGAAAGATCATGTGTCACTGAAAACTTGAGTAAGTGATGCTGAAAATTCAGATTTGCCATCACAGTAAAAAAAAATGTTTTGATGCATTTACGAAAAACACTTTTTGTATTTCTGTGCCCCATTGTTGTGTTTTACCGCCCCTCAGGTGGTATCATGGACATCTCTCAGGGAGAGATGCTGAAAAGCTTCTTACGGACAAGGGCAAATCCGGCAGCTTCCTGGTGAGAGAGAGCCAGAGTAAACCGGGAGACTTTGTGCTTTCCGTCCTCACTAATGAAGAGAAGCATGAAAACGTAGACCGCAAGACTAAAGTTACCCATGTCATGATCCGTTATCAGGTAAATATGGAATAAAAGCTAAGCATTTTCTCAAGAACAGAAAGCTCAGCATTTTTAAAGAGATGTTCTGATCTCTTTTACCAGGATGGAAAATATGATGTAGGAGGAGGGGAGAGGTTTGACACATTGGCAGATTTAGTGGAGCATTATAAGAAAAACCCCATGGTTGAGAAGAGTGGAATTGTTGTACACCTTAAACAGGTGAGTAAATCAAGCCTGAAAGCAATATGTTTTTTATTTCCACACAAACAGTGAATTATGAATGCAAAGAACAAGTATGTAAAATAATATACATTAGCGTTCAAAAGCATGGGGTTAGTAATGATTTATTTATTTCGGGGGGTCAAAAAATCTCAGCAAGGATTGATTAAATTGATCAAAAGATATGTGATGTTATAATGTTGCGAAATAATTCAATTTCAGTCATTTAATTATATATTTTTAACTTTCTATTCAAAATAGAACATTTCAAAACATTTAAAAAAGTAATACTTTTTTTTTGCATATTGGATCATTTTTAGAACCTAACATAACTTAAATAACATTTCTGTATAAATATTTAGTTTTAAATGTTTAGCTTGAAGTGTGTTTGTGCTTTAATCTTTTTTATTAAATGCCACTCTTTTAACCCTCATAACTACATTTAGGTCTTTTTTAAAATTTTCTTGTTTTTTTCTTGTTCTTTTTCTATGTACCAGCCATTCAATGCCACAAGGATAAATGCAGCGAACATTGAAAACAGGGTACGGGAATTAAATAAAGTAGCTGACAACTCGGAGAAACCCAAGCAAGGCTTCTGGGAAGAATTTGAGGTATTTCTGTCCATATTCATTCTTCTACTCATACTTTCTGTTCATCATGGGATGTGATGATTCAGCCCAGGTTTTGTTTGAAAGTATAGACAGCTTACTTTCCGTTGTAGTACACTCATTAGACCTCAGAGGAGTGTTTGATATGAGAGTTGTTTATAGAAAGCCTATCTGCTTGCTGACCTCTCAAACTGCAGTTCCTGTTGGGTGGTAACTGTTTAGTTAAACAGGACATTCCTGCAGGGGGTGCTGACTTAACACAACGTCTCATTACACCGCAAAGTTAGAATGAATACTTTTCAAGCATTCGTTACTTATTACGTGGAGCAACGTTTCATCCTAACTTTCTTTATCTTGTCCCCTGTGGTTCTGTAGGTTTTACAGCAGCAAGAATGTAAACTCCTTTACCCCAGGAAAGAGGGGCAGAGACCAGAAAATAAAAACAAGAACAGATATAAGAACATACTACCATGTGAGTTACTCTCTTTTATGTACATTATCTTTCAGATTTCATAATGGACAGATATTTCTTTATTTAATGATAGAGCTACAGGGATCTCCAGGGCTCTTGTTCCTGTTTTGAACATCACTTTCTCTGTTGCAGTTGACACCACTCGAGTGCAGATCAAGGAGGCGGATCCCGACGTGCCATGCTCCGATTACATCAACGCTAACTATATCCGAGTAAACCCCCCTGCTTCACTCATAACGCTTACATGTCAATCTAAATGTCATGCTTTTGCTGGGTTACTGGAGCTGTGATCAATAATTATACACACTGTATGTTCCGTATGTTCTTTATAGTCCTCATCGATTGTTTTTTAATTTAGAGCATGAATGAAGAAGGGCGTCATATGGATGAAAGTAAAGTGTTCATCGCCACTCAGGGCTGCCTGCAGAACACTGTCCTAGACTTCTGGAAAATGGTGTACCAGGAAAACACTCATGTTATTGTCATGACAACCAAGGAGATGGAGAGAGGACGGGTGAGGTCCTGCCCTGGATGGAACAATGTTTTGTTTGTTTTGTGTGTGTGTGTGTGTGGGGGTGGGGGTGGGGGGTGGGGGGGTGTTTTTGTGACATATCTGGACACTGAACTCTGTATAATGAAAGGGTATGACACAGGTATTACAAGGAGAGGGTGACTTATGAGGACATAACCCATGTCCCCATTTTTCAAAAGGCTTATAAACCATACAGAATTAGTTTTTTTTTTTTTTGTTAAAATGCACAAAGTTTCCTGTGAGGGTTAGGGTTAGGTGTAGGGTTGGTGTAGGGCGATAGAATATACAGTTTCTACAGTATAAAAACCATTACACCTATGGGATGTCCCCACTTTTCACAAAAACAAGTGTGTGTGTGTGTCTGTGTAAATTTGTAGGTCATGAAATTAAATTTCACAAGATCTCAAAATTTTCTCTGAAATTATAAAAAAATACACAGCACATGTAATTACAAAATGTAAAAAAAAAATGTCTTTATTTAACATTACAATTTAATTTTTATTAATTATTTATAAACAAAACTGGTAAAAAAAAAAAAAAAAAAAAAGTAAATGGAATTCAAAATTTGGAAACATTCTTGATGCTTAATTTGAGAGGTTTAGTACTCCGTTTCAAAAGTGTCTATACAACTGTTTAAATTCAAAGCATCACTATTTAACTAAATGTACAACACACATGATTTATTGTAACTGAAAACTTAAATTCTATCTATAGAATAAGTGTGTGCGGTACTGGCCGGACTTAAATTCAACAAAGGAGTTTGGGAAGGTGTGCGTGAAGAACATTGAGGAACACACAGCTCAGGACTACATACGACGAGAGCTTGAAGTCACACGTCTAGACAGGGTAAGAGCACTCTGGTGACAGTTGAGATGATGTAGTGGAGGGCAGGCGTGACCTTTGACCTTTTTGTTTACAGTAGCAGCTTGGAAAGAGCCCTCTACATTACTTCAGTGCTGTGTTATGTTACATTTTTGTACAAGTCCAGTTTAGATGCAGTAATTTTTCTTCATTTTGTTTGATAATCTGATGTTTTCTTTTTTTGTTTTTTAATCTGTAATAAAGAGAGAGCCTCCCAGGTGTATCTGGCACTATCAGTACCTGAGCTGGCCTGATCACGGAGTTCCCAATGAACCCGGAGGAGTCTTGAGCTTCCTAGAGCAAGTCAACAGAACCCAGAGTGCCCTTCCAGAGAGTGGACCGATAGTGGTTCACTGCAGGTATAGCACACCTCACTTATCCCTTTGACTAATGTAGTTTTGAGAGTGCCATAATGATAAGGAACTGCTGAACTGAGTTGATTATATCAGATGTCAACACAGTTGTTTAAAAAGACAACATTTCCCCTCATTGTGTGCTCTATAATCTAAACCTCCATTTGTCACTGTCATTCTAGTGCGGGGATTGGAAGAACAGGCACAATTATTGTAATTGACATCCTTATTGATATCATAAACAGACAAGGTATCTGTTTTATACAAAATTGCCTCTGTATTGAAATTTTTTGCCTCTTGATGATAAAAAAATAACACAACTGAACTGAATCTCTAAGGGTTGGATTGTGATATCGACATCCCAAAGACCATTCAGAGAGTGCGCCAGCAACGATCCGGTATGGTTCAGACCGAGGCCCAGTACAAGTTCATCTACATGGCTGTTCAGCAATACATTGACACCGCTCAGAAGAGACTGGAAGAGGAGCAGGTGTTTACACACTTCATTTCACCTGATAATAATGTGACATGTTCACTGATAGGACTGTCAAGAGTTTATCAAAAATAATTATTTGACGAGTTTGAAATAAAGTAAAGAGAACTTCTGCATAAATGTAGCTTTCTCCAGTGCCGTTTGTAGGATATAGTATGCATATTATACACTACCCTTCAGCATTTTGGGGTCGGTAAGATTTTTAAGTGTTTTTGAAAGTCTCTTATGCCCACCAAGCTGCATTTATTTGGCGAAAAATGCAGTAAAAACACAACAACAAAACAAAAAACAATTCAATCTGATTAAAAAAAAAAATTTAAGACTGAATTGAATTGATTGAAATGGTTACCTGAATTAATTAACTTAAGTACAAAGGAATTTCAATATTTGACATCCCTTAGGGTTAAAATGCATAAGTTTAATATTCCTTGTTTTTTTCTTTTGCAGAGGAATAAAACAATGGAGAGAGAGTACTCTAACATCAAGTACCCACAGATGTCAAATGCCAGAGCCAAGCCAAACATGAGCTCGTCTCGCTCTTCATCTGTGTGAGTGCTCATTTCCTGTTGTGCACGCATACACACACTTTAAAAAATGGCCCACACAGTGTTGTTACAGGAAAACAGTTAATGAGTTTCTTTTGGTAAACTCTACTATCTCCTACACTTCCTCAATTCTAAATGTATTTATTGCTAAGTGAATCATTTTCCGTCAACAGGGTTCTGACGCTGCTCTGAGTCAGTTGTTCTAGAACAATAAACACAATATGCAATTTCATACAGTTCGTCAAGTCATAAAATGTGTTTGTAACAGTGTCAGTTTCAATTTTGGAACATCCGTTTTGACCCCCTATAATCGAACAGATGTAAATTCAGTCCTCTTTATTTCATTAACACACCTCTTTTCAACTCTTCCACAGAGTGAACGATGACTCTGGCATTTATGAGAATTTGAACATCAAAAATCCAAAGGGCTCCACCAGCAGCAATACCAGGAGATAAGATTCTGTATGTGGGATGCTGTCTCAGGAACTCTGGGAGTATGTTTCTCCACCCTCGCTCACACAGTTCTTCGCCATGCTAACGTGCACACACACACACAAACACACACACTTGCATCAAGGCTGATGAAGTTGAAGAGACAGAAACAGAACGAGTAGGAGAAGCACAGTAAGGAACAGATGGGGTGAGAGAAAAAGTATAATCTTACAAAACAGCACTGTATGCCAAATGACCTTAAAAAAATCACCATACTTCAAAGAATACACACAACTACTGATGTTTTCAAAGGTTAGTATGCACTCTAAATACTTACTCTATAAACGAATAAATACATAAAATACAATCTATATAATTTAGTAAAATAATAGCAAAGCAATTAATTTTATTATAAATAATAATTAATTTTAATTTTTATTTTTTTTTAATTCATAGACTTTCTGTTCTTTGTTAGAATGATTTCTAAAAGGTCATGTGACACTGAAGATTGGAGTAATGGCTGCTGAAAATTTTGAATTACCATCAGAGGAATATATGAAATGTTAAAATATATATTTAAATAAAAATCAGTTATTTGAAATGATCATTGAGCAAGGCACTGAACCCCCAACTGCTCCCCAAATGCCGCAGCATAAATGGCTGCCCACTGCTCCGGGTGTGTGTTCACAGTGTGTGTGTGTGTTAACTGCTGTGTGTGTGCACTTTGGATGGGTTAAATGCAGAGCACGAATTCTGAGTATGTGTCATCATACTTGGCTGTATGTCATGTCACTTTGTCTTGCAGAATTTGTTGAAAGACTCAAATGGATGTGTCCTTTCTATACTGACAGCTTGACACAGCCTTTGTAAAAAAAAAAAAAAAGTAATTTGGCATCTTGCTGACGACGCCTACATCATTACTATAGCAACCAGTGTACAGTAGATACACCAGATAATGATTCCACTGCCTGAACTAATGCATCAAATTTGACTATTTGCAAAAGAACCAAGAAGTATGTGTAAAAGTGGCAGAATTGTTTAAAGAACGCATCCCTGAATGTTCTCTTCCTTTGTTTTGCAGTTCCAGAGGTGCTGTGCAGAAGCACCTGATCGTGGAGCAACACTGGATTAAAGCACTGGGGGGAGGGGGGCACCAGCAGCACCTACAGCTGCTCGGCTAGAGATTCCTGCGAAATCTCCGACAGCTCCTCTCTTCATTTCCTGACTTACTACGTCTAAGAAACTCACACTCCAAAACCAAGTGCCTAAGCAGCAGCTGAAATTGTTCCCGCAAAGGGCGCGTGACTTGGTGCTTTCTCTCCCCACTTCTTGTCTAACAAGCCTCTCTACGTACACTGCACTAAGCTACATGATGGTTTGTATACGTTTGAAATATATATGAAATATGAATATTTACACTCAGTGATTTAACTTCGGATGAAGCTACGCTCTTTCCATGCGGTCTACGGCTGTTTCCAGACCTTGCTTTGTCTACTGGATGTCATCTACTGTAACCAAAGGCCTTTGATGTATATCTCAGAAGCAACAGTTATTTGTGATGCTTGTCAGTGATGCTTGTGGCACGTTGATATAAAAAGAAGAGAAGTACAATGCTCAGCGTCAAGAACCCCCCCTTTTCTTTTCAGAGCATATGAGAGGTGATTGGTCAAATAAAGTTCGACCAATGATTTGGATACAATATGTAAGTAGGTGTTTTAAATGGACTGATCTGGTACAGTCTGGTCGAATCTATACATTATGTGCCAATTAGCAGCCTGTACATCATATTCATAAAAGCTTCTGCGTTGATGCTTTTTTATTGAGCTTTGCCGCCAGGCTAATGAACAGTTGGAGGGAGTCAAGTGCTACTGTCAATCAAAAGCTTATCAACCAATCAGGCTGCCTCTTCATCAATGGGCTCCTTCCTCTATGCGTCTGCTTTCTTGTTCTGAAAACATCAGGTGAGCCTTTATTAGGAAGGGTTTTGTTGGTTTGTTAAGAGTCATTTTGTTTGCAACTATGATTCCCTTAGAGCAATTGTATCTTTTCTTTGTGATATTTGTGAATGTGAATATGAAATCTAGGCCTGGCATTTTTTTAATATTATGCATTTCTTGTTTTCTTGGCAATTATTCCACGTTTTCCTCCTAAGAGACGCATTAAGATCTTTTATCACATATAAACAGGGTATGTGTGTTTTACGGTGTTATAAATGGGCTGATAAAGCTCTTTACGTCAATAGTGGGTTGTGATTGCACTGAGGAGGCCTTCAATTTTTTTTACGTTAAATGAAAACCGTGGTGTTACAAAACCTCTACAAGAGAGGGGGGAATGTCAGGATGCATTTCGTTGGAGACTTTGACTAAAAAGGAGACAGGCCAGATGGCCTGCAGCTAAGATTAAAGAAATAGATTTGTGTAGGGCGAAAAAAGTAATTTAAAACATGGCCGTAATCCACACGTAGCTATTATTAGGTGAGCTCAGCAGTGATGTCATAAGATGTTATATATACGCTACCAGGTCAGTAAGGGTTTGGGGTCAGTAAGATTTTTTTTGATGGTTTTTTTTTTTTTTGGAAACTAATACTTTTATTTAGCAATGATGCATTAATTTATCAAAAGTGATAAATAAACATATTTATAATATTTAAAAAATGTTCTATTTTAAATGAAAAAATAAATACATTTGTTATTGTATCCATCAAAGAATCCTGAAAAAAAAAATTTAACTGCACAACCTTAGTTTTTAACATTTGATGATAATAAAACATAAATCATGTGATACTAAAAAACTGGGGTAATGGCTGTTTTACTTGCACAGGAATAAATTACAACTTAAAGTAGATTCAAATAGAAAATAGTTATTTTCAGTTGTAACAATATTTCACAGTATTTTTGTTTTGGTCAGATGAATCAGGTAATATGTGCAGCCTATATTTGATCATATATTCAGCCTTGGTGATCATTAGAGACATTTAAAAATCTTACCGACTAAAAACTTTTGAGTAGTAGTGTACATCTTGGCTTAGATGAAGCAGGGCGTAATGTATGTGATTAATCAGCGTGTGACTGTGGAAGTGGTGTTAGTTTTGGCCACATGGGGGGATCTGTGATGTCATGATCGGAAGGGCTACCGTACATGTTCAGAGAGAGGCCTGGGTCTGCTTTTTTTGCACTTGAATGGATGAAATGTTTGGGTTTTATACTAAAGTATGAGTTTGTTAAACGGCCCAGAAAGTAAAAGCAATGCCACTGCATATGATAATCATTATCCATGGAATGACTGACTGATTGAATGAATTTGTGATTTATGAACCTGATCGTGTGACAGCAATGTACTACTGGCATCTGAAACGCTTGGAAGCTGTTTGTCTGCTGTTTAAATTAGATTTATTTCAAACTCTGTGAAAATGTGTAAAGGGTCAAAAATGTAATCACATATTAAGACTTGAATTTCAGTTTGAACTGCTGCAAGGTAGTGTCTATGGCTGTCAGAATGTCCTTTTGTTCGGAGGTGTATATAATGACTACTTTTTGTTCATATGCTATCAGTGTGGTGTTTTGCGTTACAGATCAATCTTTTTTTTTTTTTTTTTGTGGTCAGTTGATTTGTTGTAAATTAAATATTTTATTTGTTTGTTAATACAGTGATGGAAATATTCACAGCCGTTTTGCATATTATTTTAGGATGATGTTAACATTGTTATTACTACTACAGTTATACAAAACATCAACAGTTACAAAGCTTTCTGCTTGCATTATCACAATTTCACACACACAAAAAAAGTCTTCTCTTTAAATTTACTTGAATACTATGTTGGTGGGTTTTTTTATTATCTCAGTTGATGATCAGTAGGTTTGATCTGAATCGTGTCGTGGTGATTGTCCTTGTGTGATAAAGACTGTGTTCCCTCTTGCACTGGTTCAGCCTAAAATGCCTTCTGCCCTGAAAGACACAACTGGTGTAAAAACTTGCATTTCAAATGACAATACAGGAATAGTTATTGCATAATAAAGCATACACTGGGAACTTTCAACTTATTGTCTTTGACTCATTTCACCTTGCTCCAAACAAGCAATTGTTGACCCATTTCTTATTTCCTTCCTGCTTCATAATTTCCTTCTCTCTTCAGGGTTTAATAATGAACGACGTAACATTAGTTTATTTGAATAGAAAACACCTGGAAGTAGGAAACTGATAATTCATCCCCACAAAACACACTCAGAGGATCAGTTTACGTGGGTGTGAGCGTGTACACAGGACCAGTCACCGCAGGGCTTGTGTTTCAGACGGTTATTCTTTGAGGTGTGTTGGTTTAACCATCCTAGAGCAGGAAGTGATAAATTAGGGCCACGTGAATCTGTTTTATCATTATTGTACCTATTAAAATTGAAAAACATTCTGTGACACCATTCCTTGAACTTCCTTGTGTGGTTTACAGAAACAGTTCACTTTTTTTTGTAAACAAAATACACTTCATGGGATGAAATACAATCAAATAAAAAAAATATAAATGAATGTACAAGTAAAAAAAAAAAAAAACATTCTGCTTTCTTTGGATTAAGCTGCAGTTAAATGTACTGTTCTCAAGTCAACTCAAATTTCAATAGAAATGTGTGTGATCATCTGGAAAAGGTTCTCAAAACAGATTTCGCTCATGTTCATGTTGGTAATGCAGATTTGCCATGTTGACCAACAGAAAGCTGCTGTGACTTTCATTTCACATCATGACACTACTGACAATGGACCTTTTTTGCCTGCAAAATTGCTCCAAAAATTCTGTAAAAATGTTGTTTTGATCAATGTAAGCAGACATTTAGCCGTCGATCAGTTTTGTCACACTTGTTCACATGTGCTGTAAGGTGACATAATGATTCCGATACAGTTCTTGAGTCTTTACAGCTGTCCTGCTGCTTGCCTTAACCCCTTGAGCACCCAGCAGGCTTTGCAGGGAGTTATGGATGTACTGTAAACTCACACCGGTCATCCTGATTTAGCAAGTCCAGTAACAATCTAGACATGTCTATCTTATACATTGACTGTGGTAATAGAAGGTGTGGTAGTAGACATCTGCAAGTTCTGTGGCACACAACGCATGGAGCCCGTCGTGACGATGCACTGCAGGGGCCACAGAACGATCCCCAGCAGCAGCACCATGAGGAATATAAATATCACTAAACGCTTCGAATCCATCAGTCGTTCCAGAAGCCCAAGTCGTGGTCGAGTTTGGGAAGAAGATACAGTGCTTTGTCCACTGGCCCCAATATTGACACAGATGCAGAACGCTGGCACACCTGGAATGTCTATTGGCCGCTGATAGCACAGCCTCTCTCCGTCCAGCCACACCGGTTCCTCTTGCTGCTGGTGGACGGGCAGACGACACAGCACCTCCTGGCTGGTGGTCAAAGCCGGAGGGCCTTTTTTGGGGATGGTAGTGGGATGGCGGCAGAAGGGGCAGGAGATTTTTGAGTTTTGGGGGTCCATGGAGGTGGTCATAATGCGGGAAAGGCACTCGAGGCAGAAGGTGTGTGTGCAGTCCAACTGTTTTGGCGTTTTGAAGACATTGTCATAGATGTTGAAGCAGATGGAGCACTCAGGATGCAAGCTCACCCTCTCCAGGTCTGTTTCCAGCGGGACCACCTGAGTGTGCCACAGCACAGGACTCGGCTCCATCTCACTGGGATATGGTCTTCCACTCTCTTACTCGTGAGGGTTCACTGGAACAAGCGAGACAAACCTCTCAAAATCACCTCTAGGTTCATTCCATAGGCTCTAAAGCAAAACTAGGGCACAGCTCATGAAGTAAACATTTAGCGGCAGGTGATTTATGATTGTGTGATTTATGAAGTCATCATCGTGCCTTTGTATGATGCCTTTTAACCAAATAAACTGTGACTTTGAGTTGGTCGTCAGTTTTACAAAGAACGTGTTGCTGTGAATTCACTGTTACAAGCTGTATTACATTTTTTTTTTTTTTCAAACCATTTGCCCACCTGCGTTACCTTGCTTTAGGCCATACGCTATTAAAGATACTTTTTTTAATTGTTCTTTGTAGAATGTATATTAATTTATTTTTCAAACTCCTTTGGAGTTTTAGATTTTCTAGTTTTTTAGATCAGTATATCGGTTCCTGGGTTGATGGACCAGCACATGGTGTTTTCTAAAGATGCATATATAAAAAGTTCTTAAAAAGGTTTTCAGTGGTTCTTTGCTAAACTTTAGGTTCAGCAAAGAACCATTTCTCTCTGTATACACTAAAAATAAAGGTTCTTTACAGGCATCAATGGTACTGTAAAGAACCTTTGTTGTTGAACAAGGTTATTGTGGAAAGAGTTTCTTTAGCTTATTAAAATGTTCTTCACACTAAGAAAAATAGTCGTTTTAAGAAATTCTTATTCTTATAGTGTCCAAAAGTCCTTGGTTTTCAGAATAACTAGAGAATAAAAAGGTTCTGTGGCATTAAGTTGTAAAAAGGTTTTGGTTCTAATTATGAGCTATTTTTAAGGATGTACAGAAATTTAGTTCATGACAAGACTGTATGAGACACCTGTGCTTACAGTGTTGGTAAGACACAGACTGCTTTGTTGTCCTTGTTCTGCCAACGTCAGCACTACTGTCTTTCAGAAACCCTTTCAGCACAATAAGGCTCTCTAAAAGTCATCGCTCCACTGGACCTGGCATTTGGAGCTGAGAAGAATTTGATCAACAAGGTGACTCTAAAGCTCACTACCTTGTATAATACAGTGAAGTATTTTGCAGAGCCCATCCTAAACTAAATAATAGGTGCATCTAATCCAGCCCTTATTTTACATGTTTTTTACCTGCACAGGTTCAGGTGGGGGTTTGGTTGAGAGCAGATGGCCAGTTGTCAAGCCCTGCAGGGCAGACCTATGTGTGTGTTTCTTTCTCCATCCCTGCACTGCACAATGCACCTGCTTGTTCTTCATTATATTGGTCTGGCTTTGGCATTCCTGAAGAACAGGCCGGTGCCCAGCAGCCAGTCTCTCAGCTCTGTATAAAACCCCCAGACTCAAAGCCATGGCCTCAAGAACGCATGCAGTCCGAGTCCTTTCTGACTGTCTCCTTTCATGACCTACACCTCAACGCAAAACTGTTTAACCACCATTAGTGCACGAGTCCTTGGTTATTCATTAATTCAACCGCCTCTGTTGTTCCCCAGGCAAAACACTCTAAGGGTTGACAATGTTCTTGACCTGATTCTCCTTCCTTGTGTGCAACGGCTCCTGATGCTTTCACATGTACTGTGCATTGTACTTTGTCTTAAAATCCTTAAACTAAGTATGTACAATTTATTGCTACCTTATTAGTTATGCCTAATTTTAATATATATATTTTTTAATTGATCTTTATTAGTCTATATTGGATAAATAATTGTTCATTCATTTAAAAAAAAACACTAATAATTTAGAGTTAAACTTTTTTTTAAGCAAAACTCTAAATAAACATACCTTTTCAGTAACACTTTAGAATAGGTAACACTTGTTAACCATTATGACATTTCTCTCAATAAATTCTTAATTCGCTGCTTATTAATAGTTAGTAAGGTAGTGTTTTATTTTCTCAACCTATCTTTTTTACTCTAGTTTTATGATCAGATCTTTAATTATTATTATTGTATTGTTATGCATATGTGTATTGTATCCTCTAGAAGTTTTATCAGACCTCTGAGAACACTTTGTGTGCTCCACTTTATCTTGCAGTTACTTCACTGTGCTCTCCAACGTTGTATATATTACTCTAGATTATTTTCTAGTCTTCTCAAACAAGATTAGAATCACACAACAGGCAGTTGAAGTTAACGTCCCTCGAGGCACTGAGTAACCCATCCAGTTTTTCTTCACTTCAGTTCTATTTCCAAACGGCTGCCCTTCTGTATATCAGCTGAAGTACCGCCACATGTGGCAGACAATATTGCACATGTTCTTACCTGTTTTGATAACTTGAGCTCTAGTGTTATCCTTGTTCCAATGATTCCTCTTTTATCTTCTCATCACTTTGCCTCCCTAAGGACACAAATGCATTCTCAGCTCTGGAGCTGTCAGCAGTCCTTTTGAGAATGTAATGTCCTCCTCTTAGGAGTCTGTTAAAAGTGGAGCTGAACTCAGGCTGCCGGTGCCTGTCGCGGTCCTTCTCAGTGTCTCGTGTCCACTCTCACCTGCCTCAATTTATCTAGTCTCTTTCAGCACTCGCTATGGAAATGACAATGATGGGCAGGAACAATAATACGGCCTTGAGGGAGTGCCAGAGACGGGGGGGCGGGGGGTTGGGATGAAGGAAGCATGTTCATAGTATAACATTTCCATTCTCTTCATTTGCCCATCATCTTTTTGTTTTTCTTTCTCTGTTGTCCAATCTTCCCCAATAACTTCTGAGCATGTTGCATACTTTTATATAATCTGATTGGCTTGTATTATTACATCCTGGAATTTCAGAAAATACCAACACTTGCTTACAATTGGGCATTTCACTAACATCTTTCTATGTATAGCCTAATTAGCATCTAATTTTTTGTATGAGAGTTATTGTCATCATTATTATGTATAACTGATCTGTAAGATATTAAATGCATGAATTAAGCTAGGGCTTCTTTATCTGAGTCTTTTAAAAAAAAAAGTTGTTTACTGGTTAGCATTAGAGAAAACAAACAATGACAACAATAAAATCATGAGGCACCATTTACTTTTACTGTGATTTGCCACTCTAGTTTTAGGTTACATTGTTATAAGGAAGAGATAGAAAAATTTATAACACATCATTAAACTGAGCTGTTTGCTCAGAATCTGATTTTATGGCATAATGAGATGTTATCCGAATTGTCAGAAATACCTGCCACTGCTGACTTTCTTGTACTGGTTATACAGCAGCTTAAGCACAATCTGTTCATGGCAGAAAGAACCGGTTAAGATCATGTTTGGTCAGGATTTCATTCAATTTAGTTTACACAATACGGAAGCCAGACAATAATACAAATTAGATGACAATAATCAAAGCCTATCACATAGTGATCATCTCTAAAAGAATAAGCAATACATGAATTCCCTTTATCTGTGAGTCAGTCTGTAGGAAGTAAACAGACAATGACAACAAAGTACTTAGAGCGAGTCAAACTTATGGTAATCTGTTCATCTAATATAACCTAATCCCCAATAGGCAATATCAAGTGCTCCACTTTCGGACTCTTGTCATTCCTCTGTATCTCATTCCACAGGAATGTGGAGAATACATGACCGATACTTCTCAGATGGTCTCACATGATCACACATCAATGCTTGCCCAATTACCTGAGAAACACTGATGAGGCTAAATAAAGGCAGCTCTGACTCTAGAGTGAGTAACGTCAACACCTTATAATGCAAGAAAGTCATATTCTTTCTCAGAATTGTTTGCAGTTACATCCTGCTATTTAAATCATTAGTCAACTGAAGCCATCCCTTCTAAACGTGTTTCAAATTCAGTTTGTGGATTATTGTGAATTTATTAATGCTATTTCTTAAAAAAGCAATTTACCCGATTTACTATCATGATATTGAATGATGAGATAAGATGTAGTTACCTGTGAAACTACACATAGTCTAAAAATAGCAATCTACAGCTAAATAGTTAATAATTGTTTTCAACATGTAGTGCACTTTTTCTTTTATGAGTTGAAAAACTGTTGGAAACCCCCTTCTTACTCTAATGAGGATAAATGACTCTTCCCTAATTGTTATTCATTTCACAATTAGTTACCAAAATGAATTACACTTTCCCCTGGGGTCCAAAGTGAAGGCCTCTGTTCTCCAAATGTGCTTCAGTGAGTCAGAGGTGCATGTCTGGGATGTTTTATGATCCACTGATCCACATGATAATATAGTAGGCCAATCTGATAATATGGAAACAATTATACATGGACCACATGTCCACCTTTGTCAACCACACAAACTAATACATTACTGCTGCAGAAGGTTGAGAAGGTTGAGCTTTGTCATACATGTCCAACCAAAAACAACACGTGGCTCAACAGCTTCAGGGTCGAGGGTGTGAGCGAGTGGGTGGGTGTGTGTTTGTTTGCATGTTTTTTACTGATACAGATTCTGACCTGAGTCTTTACTGGAATAATAAAACTAACGGCTGTCCTACTGTCCTACAATACCACAGTAACTCCTAATAATAAAAAAGATTGTATACAATTATATATGATCTTTGAATAATATTGGTCTTTACATGCAAGATATTTAAAGTGTACCTGAAGTATACTTGCAATACTTACTCTTTAGCACAACCAAATATACTTGAGTATATCTTTAGTTGGGTGATATTCTGACAGTAGAGGACCAGCACAGTGCCTCAGTGTGATATCTACTAACTAGAGATGTGTGAGGACAAGGACTGCTGTGACCCTTTTAGAGCTAATTTGATTTTATTGAAGATTTGGACTTAATTACACTTCACTGGAAAAAAACATATGAAGTGTTTAATTGGATGTTATCAAAACACTTTCATAAAAAAAAAAATAGTTTAGGGTCAAAGATTTTTGTTTTATAATACGCAAGCTGGAAATCATCTTATTTCGTCATATGCACTTTGGCCTAAGTCTAGTGTATCTCATGACAAATTAAGCCATAAACTTCTGTTTACTTCAAGTCTATAAGTGTGCTGTTCATTAATTAATGTAATTTTTATTTAAAATTAAAATAGCTTAGGTCTACAAAGTGACGTTTTGTCCTACAATGCAAACTGCACACAGCTATACCGAAAATGTGTTTGTGTTTGAATTTTATATTTATTTTTGAAAAAGTATGCCAGCACTAAGTAACTAGAAAAGTCAATATGGGCTGTGAGTATGTGCAGTTTATGTTGTGGAAGAAAATATCAAGTTTACCACAGACTTTATTTTACTCATATATATATAAACCCCATTATATAACCCCATAGGAAAATTTATTCAATTCAAAGTTCAAATTGTAGTATTTAAGCAGACTAACTATAAAAACAAAAATGGTCATATATGCATTTCTGGTTCACTTTTGCCATGACTCTAACGTAAACATGATGTTCAAAACATGTTAAAGCACCTTTTAGTGTAGCAGACTTCAAATTGTAAAATCATTATTTTTTGCATGTTCAGTTGCACAAGAATTTCAGCATCACCACATACAGGAACAGTTTTGACAGTTTTTGAAAAATTCCCCACAAACTAGTCTGGTAGTTATACCTGCACAGGGACAGGCACCACAAATACAGGTATGGCTTGTAAAGGTATAACCTGAAATATCTGGCGTATAGTAACCAAACAGTTGTGGGTTTACACCCTCCAATGGATGCATCATCACTTATTATATCACATAGGTATAATGTTTTAGGCTCCATGTATACTCTCAACCTCCACAGTTGCACATTTGAAAAATGTGAAGAATTTACAAAATGTAACTTTTTGTGTAATTTTTGCTCATAACCCTGTTTCATTCCTGACCTTGAGTCATAAAGTCACTTAATAAAAATAAAAATGAATTTTAAAAAATCTGGTTACTAATGAAGACTTTGGGGATGGGCTGTGCACACAACTTTAGCAATCTTTAATTCATGTTAAATTTCATGAATAAACCTCTATGGCAGCTAAGTAGGGCTCAAATCCAGCTAACAGGGAACATTCACAAAACTTTGTCTAATTCTGGCATTCTAGCAAGGTTCTGTCAAAGTTCTGAACAAAATATTCTTCCTGGAACATTATAGAACTTTCATTCAATATTATTTGGTCTTTAATATCTTTTTTATCTGAAATGTTTTAGTTGAGCGTTTGCCTAATGTTTTTTAAATGTTACTCACTATTTGTTTCGAGAGCGAGCAGAGAACATTCAGAAGTAACGTTTCCATCATGTTTGATAACGTAGGGTCGACCAGGTACAGCTGGTACGCTTTTTGCTTTTTCCTTTACCACACCAAAACCAGGGACAGAAAATAAGTGATTTTTCATATGACAGTTCCTTTACTTGTCTACTAATATATTAATAATTATTAACATCCACAAGTAGGTCATAATTGCCACAATTAGCTCATAAACACAAGAAGCTTTTTAGTTCCAACTGTTCCCATGTCTGGTGCAGTTGGAACAGTACCCGTGTACAGTGGAGACACCCATCCGTAATCCTAACCAAGTCATTGCAAATGTAAAATACCTCTAAAAAATTAATTCAACAGTTTTTATTTCCATTCAGTATTTTATTAGATTATTTGTTTCGTTTAAAGTAGTTAATTTGTGAAACATTGTACAGTAATGACAAACAGCAATAAAATATTTAATTTCAGTTCATCGTTTTATAATTAACAGTTAAAAAATTAAGTAGCAATGAAAAACAATTGCAAACAGCAATAATAAAACAGATCAAATGCAAACAAAAACCTAATAAACATAATAACACAATAACGTAGTGCAACTAAACTGCATATCCTGAAAAGGAATATAGTGCGGGTACTTTTGGTACATTGTGTCTCAACTGTACCCTGCAGACCACCTCCAACATTTCTCTAGATTTTACAATGACCTTGCAAGAAATCAAATATGTCAGTTTTTAGAGCACAGATTAAGGTTTACGAAAATGTAAGTTACTCTTAACAGTCATGTAAGGATGACAACTAGTCAATGTGCAAGGGATGAGGTGAAGTGAAAAACTTACCTTGAAAAAAAAATACTTTTGCCAATATCTACGGACTGGAGAAGCGCATGTACTTCAAATTTCCCATGATTGAAGAGGACGCTAATACGCATGTGCGAAGCAAATATCAAAGATCAGACCTGTGCATGAAAGTTATTTAAGGTGTTTCAATTGCACCCCTGTACCAACTGTACCTGGTCTACCCTAATGATAAAATGGAACATTCCCTTAATGTTTTCAAAAACATTTTAAAAACTTGATGTTTTGAACTCTCAGAGCCCATTCAGAAATACCGTTTTCATAACTTAATGGGAATGTTAACAAATCATTCTTAGAATCCCTTTTTTTGTTAGTTGAGAACTGCTCTCTCGAGAAACTTTTAGGCCTAATAGAGTGAAAATGTTTGTGTGTTCTGTTATGTGAAGAGTGAGGTCTTCTTTTGGCTCTATACGGCAGGAGAGGAAGGTTTTGGCTGCCAGGAAGGATTAAGATTTAGGAAAACTACTTGAGACCAATGAGTGATTGTTCCTGGACCAAATCAGTTTGGCTCAAAATGCTTCATAACTAATCATGGCAAGATGGAAATATCTATCGTTTGAGCAGTGGCTTAAAATTAGAGAATTATTTACATGTTTTATTCATTTATTGTTTTATTCATTTATTTTTCATGTTCAGTTTTCACAAGAAGAATGTGCTACATTCAATCCAGGCTCATGAAAACCAGAAGAACCGGTTTGAGAGCAGGTGACCTTCAATCATCTCTGAGAAAAGCAATCCAGGGGTCTGTGAATTAGTTTAGCACTGCTATGATACAGTCACCTGCAATGTTAATATTTTGTATTTACTCAAATTAGTATGTTAAAAGTGATCAAACAGGTAAAGGACAAACAAACAGTAAAAAAATGAATCATCGTCCACAGGTCTGCAGACAGATGGCCTTCTCACCTGTAGGAACACTAACACTCAGAGCGCCCTCTGTCGGTGAGAGACCATTGATGCAGTCAAGGACAATGCAGCACTGTGCCATTGAAATACATTAATAACTTTGATTTGGCTGTAGCACTCGGGTTATTGAAATGAAGCAGTCTAATGGAAAATAATATTTCGTTTCTATAGGGCCCTATTACAGGTTGTATTACAATTCATCTATCACGTTCGCCCACCTGTCCTGAAAGAGTATATCTCTGATTACTTTATCTGTCTAATTATTAATACAAAGATGTATTTGCTTTAACGCTTGGTTTGTTAGGATAGGACAATATTTGTCCGAGATATTTGAAAATCTGGACTCACACAAAAGGGAGTGAGTCCCATAGGCTACCCATGTTAAAATCAGACCCTGCGTCCCAATTTTCGTACTATCCATACTAATAGTACAGATTAGAATAAGTGTGTCCCAAAGCATACAGTAGTTCATTGAAAAGCCTATGCCAAAAGTCCGGGAGTGATGCGCTGCCAAGATGTCGACAGTCGGCTCCGCCCACTTTGAGCTTCAAAAAACGCTCTCCAGAAAACTAGAGGTGACGTAATGGACACTACATCCATGTTTTTATAGCTACAGTCTATGGTTTGAATACACCTTTTATCGAACTTTTTTTCTCAACTTTCAAATCTCATATCACATTTGAAAGGCATTTATTTTCAATAAAAATTAAGAAAATAATCAAAAAGTTGAAAATAAAGTACTGGGTAGGGTGTAGGGAGGGCTTTATATTGTCCCAGTAAGGTGGCATATATTTAATAATTTGAATTAAAATTATAATTTACACTCAATACATTATTATTGCATACTGTTTTATAATGTAGCCTACTATTATACTGAGGTGCAGATAATTGCCACTATTTGCAATAAGTAGTGTAAATTGCAGGATTTTCTATTTTAACGTGTAAATAGAATCTATCATTATCTGCATTTTGTGTAAATAGCATATTGATAAAAATACTGATATTTTCACCTAAATAGAATCCATTGCTATTTGCACAGTGTAAATAGCATAGATCACTATTTGCACTTATTGTAAATAAACTATATCGCAAAGAAAATATGCTATTTTCACTTAGTGTACATACAATGTTTTTTTTTTTTTTTTTTTTTTTCCTATTGCTAAAAATATGCTCAAGCAACTTAAAGGTGTCATATGATGCTTTTTTAAAGATCATTATTTGGTGTAACATAAAATGTTGGCATGCTTTAATGTTCAAAAAACAGATTATTTTTCAAATACTGTACAATATTGTACTGTAGGTCCCCTATACCACCGCCTTTCTCAGACCCTCATTTTCTACCAAGTCCCTTTTCATAATCGCGAGCTTCACCTTTCAAAATAAATGTAAAGACAGTTAATAATGTCCTTAGTTTTACTATCAGTTTAAGCCTAAAAGAGGAACAGAGTGGCCTGACAGACAAAGTGATGAAGCTCGTGTTTGCAGTACACAATCCACGGACGGTTAATACAGCTGGCTCCACTGTGTGACACTGTCTGAGTAGTATAAAGCTGCAGACTCGGAGCCTGCTTCATCTACAGTCCTGTAGATGCAGCAGGCTCAGGCTCCGAGTCTTCAGCTTCATAATATTGCCCTCTCTCTCTCTCTCTCTCTCTCTCTCTCTCAAGTGCACAAATACACATACACGACGTGCAAATCTCCGCATTTGAACATTCAATAGCAAATACTTAAACTGATCAAAAAAAAAAAAAAAAACTGACTAAAACTGGTCGTCCATAAAATGTGTTGCTGTTCAGTTGTAAGTAATCTTAAAGATTCCTAAATACATCTACTTTCAGAAGCCGAATAAGTGCTTTCGGTTTCGCCTAGATACACACATAGTGTTGCAGGGTCATATATATATATATAAACCCTTGCTACATGTATTACATTAGGCCAACCAAGACTTGTCATTTTCACTTATTGTGTTGCCCTTTTGTTAGTTTTGATTGCTTCTATTGTACGCATTTGTAAGTCGCTTTGGAAGCGTCTGTTAAATGACTAAATGTGATGTAATGTAACCCATGACACATCAGGTAAAGTGTGACACATTCGTTTTATGATTGATATCAATTTAAATATAAGAACATCAAATACATCAAAGGATACAATTATATATAAATGTATATGTTTCAACGCCGTTAAAAAAAAAACTTATAACCACAATCATATTTACAGTAGGAATGTGCTACATACACTCGCGAACAGAAGTAGCTACAGGTTTCAGCTGAGCAGGTAACCATAGCAACAGAAGGCTACCGTGCTTTTCTAGCTGCAGTGGACGAGAGACGTCGACAAAACAGAAGTCGCGTCATTATTTATTACTTTACTAAAAGTTTATTTATCACACAAACATGTTTTGTTTTGTGACCTGATATAAATTTATTAAGGCTGATTTACCACCTTACACAGTGTATGTTAAAATAAAAATAATAAAATAATTTACGAGTTGACGCTATCATTTTACATACAAGAACACTGTTCAAATTTTTTTTAGCATTTCAATTGCAGCAAAGACGATTAAAAACATTGTCCAACTTTTGCATTTTATTTCATCATAGCCCACTGATATTAAATTATGTTCTTTAATGTAAACCAATGATATTTGGGTGCAAGGTTTTGGTATATGATCCCTAAGTGTGTTCACACCCTCATATATTTATTTATTTTCTTAACATACTGTAGTCAAATAAATCAATCAATCATAGATTCCATGGTTTTCCTCTTTTTTTCCTGCATAAACATACTTGGCAATTTGACATCCATAAATGTAAATAGCCTACATTAAAAGTAAAGCCCACTCTAAATGTCAGTATATAACATTATATTTGACTATACACGGTTATGTCAATATAATCCGGAAGGAGGCGCTGTTGCTGAGTAATGACTATGGCACGAGCAGCTGGAGACTGATGAAGTTGTCGTGTCGTTTTTGCTGATTCACCCCCATCTGAAAAATACATCGACACTCTGGTACAGTAAACCAAGATGTCATCTAATGACTGCACCAGCCCTCGGTTAATGTGAGTCACAGCATTCAAAGTGTTGATATGCATACACAAATCTTATTTAGCATCAGAGTAAAATCAACGAACAAACACGAACCCTGCAGCAACACTTGATGAATGAGACCAGAGATAAATATCACCCAAATACTGCAGCTCGACTGACCATAAAGTTCCAGGATTGTTTTCAGATGTTATCTGCTTGTGAACTAGGGTGATATTAAACACTCTCTTGTGACAGATAATGTAGTTAATATAACCTATATAAAAGTCTACTTTTACCACTGATGATCAGAGGCAGAGAATATAACGTTATATAATTCAGCAATAGGCTATGATTCAAAGATTAGGTGCATATCATTAAGTTAAAGAACAAGATTTAATATATATATATATATATATATATATATATATATATATATATATATATATATATATATATATATATATATACATACATACATACATACATACATACATACATATATATATATATATATATATATATATATATATATATATATATATATATACATATACATACATACATGTGAACTATTTATTTATTTATGATTGTATGTTAAAATATAGATGTCATATCTATAAGGGAAATGCAGGGCTTATGTACTTATTTTTTATTTATAAAAAAAAAAGTGGTAGTACTGGCTAACTTGAGGCATAGATCGATGAATCATTGCTATTTGTAGGCCATGCTATTGTAGTTTTGTTTGTGACCTAATATATTTTTTAATTAACCAAGCAAACTCGCAATAATCTTGACAGATCACCCTGCATAAAAGTCATGTTTCAAGCCGCATGAGGGTGGACAAATGACAGTATTTGTAATGCAGAGCGAATTATCTGCTGAAAGATCTGACTATAGTCTATTAAACTGTCCAAATGTAGACATGAATGAGTTCTGCCATAGGCTTTATTAAAACATTTTCTAATCCACCAAAATGATGACCAAAGATAGACCAAAGATTGTTTAAAGTTCCATTAAAATCCAAATGCCTCAGAAACATATGAATGAACGTTTTGCTTCTGGGTTAATAGTTGTTGATTTTGTGATTAGTCATTAAACTATGTTTGAATTTGTGTCACCTTTCTAAAAAGTTTTAAGCTTTTTCTTGAGTTGTTTAATGTAGTCCTGTCGTGTAACCAAAATGTTTTATAAGACAAATGTATGTAGTTTCTTAATATAAGATTATCAGTTTATGCATAGTAATTCTAAAAGAACGAGATTGATGTTGTTTAAAATAGTTTTAAACAAAGCGTAACATCTCACACTTCATTTTAGTGCTGTCACTACTGATATGTCATGTCAGCTTCCCTCTAATAATTCCAGTTTAACATGGTTTAATGGTGTTGTATTGTAGTCTGTGTTTCCGTGCGAACACTGGTGTTTGTGTGTGTGCTTTGCTCAATAGAGCGAGCCAGAGAGGCCTGGTTTCCATAGTGCACAACTGACTGATGCAATGACTCTCTCTGTCACAAAGCCCACGTGGGATTGGCTCCTAGGACAGGTGTCTGTTTTATCTTCTGCTGGTCTCCCCTGATATGTCACCCTATTCTTTCCAAGTACTGTGCTGAGTGCCACTAATGTCATGATGTTGAATGTTAAAAAAATCTGAATTTGTGGGGGATGCATTTTATCCCTGAAGTAACGTGGGACCGAAGCTTATTGCCGTTCACATAAGGCAGAAAGTTCCCTCGACTGCACAAACACCTGTGCAATGTCATATGGATTTTGTGGTAAACCTGGGGTAGGTGTTTTCTTTACCTTAGTGTACCACTATAATTGAGATGTGCTCCTATGGGCCATCTGTCCCGTTGTACTGATACAGATGGGCCTTGTTAAATTGGGCCACTAATAATCATGCTCTAAATGAGTCTGTAGATTAGGAGCCATTCGGGGAAACAAGCAGAAGCTCAGTGCAATCTGTGGTCGGCTTTGCCTTTAATTTCTATTGTTGTCTGCATCACAGACCCTGTACCTATTGGCAGTGTGAGAACAACAAATATATAACTCTCTGTTGAACATATAACTCAATACCAGCGAAGCTCAATTAGGTTGTAGGTCTGTTCAGCAGGTAAAAATAATGCCAAAAAATACACAAATGTAATTCATGCATGCAGTAAGAATACCGCTCTTCCATGGTGGAATTTGATTATATTTACTCTGTGAAAAGATAACTTATAAGTTAACTATATATAAGAGAATCATTCATATTTATTCAAGGTCTAAGGGCATATGTTATTACTTTTTTACTTTATGGCTGATGAATCATTAAACAATTCTTGAAATTAGCATACACATTTTTCAAAAACATGAAACTAATATTCATACAAAAAATACATTTTCTAAAAACTTGTCATGTTTTAAACTATTTTAATTATTATTATCATGGACCCTCTTACTGTATGTTATTTATATGATTTAATAATTATAATAATAATACAATATATTTAATTTTTTATTTAATTTTATATGGATATTATTTGCAGTATTTAGTATTCATAGTCATATTATTTTCAATTTATTATCTCTGATGAATCATTATGGTACTGTATTGCAGACTGCTCTACTATCTGATAGTGAGGGTTGTAGTAATGGCAGGGAAGCCAAACGGTCATGAGCAGGTGGTTCAAATAATCTGACCCTGGTTATTAGTGCAAGTACACCCCTCTACATGGAGCTAGTGCTCTGTTCTGTTGGAGCGAGCTTTGCATGTTGGTTTGGTTACACACAGGGTGTCAGAAAAGCATCAGCCAGGCACAGGGTGCTTAGACCATACACCATGCGCTTAGACAACCCATGCAAATGTGTTTGAATAGGAAAATAAAAGTGCAAGCTCTACTACTCGTAGTTTGCCTAAGTCTTTCACTTTCTGACCTCATTTCCTATCAAAACCTTGAGTACTGGTGTGCATTTTTGGGAGGTCCTGAAAGTCACATACTTAGAAAGGAAAAAATAAATTACTAGGCATTTAATCTTGCATGTGTTGGACTATGCTTGTGGTTTTATGCAGATTACTGGTGAAATAAGGTCATTTCTCTGTATACTAAATGACCACGCAGTAGTGATTTGCTTGTGATGCAAATGGTAACTGAAACTTCGTGGGGGCTTATGCATCAGGAAGACACACACATACACGTCCGAGGGCATATTTGAATTTTAACAAGCGAATGGGAAATGCAGCCGGGGGATGGGTGGCCGCCTCTGGGCGTGAGTCTTGCATGTCACCTGTTGACATATGACCCCAGTGTTTACTTTGTCATTGATTTCTCTGTGTTTCTCCAGCAATTCAGATTCATAAGGATACTCAGCCTGATAAATGCAGATTTGATACAGACTTTGAGCAAGCTCGGGGCTTCTCTGAGCCTTGTGTTTTAAGCTAATGACAGAGTTATGGAGCGGAGTCTACCACACCGCAGCAGTGCATGTCTCTATAGACTTTGAAGTGTGTATTTGTGTGTGGTGTGTGTGTGTTCTTGTGCCTCAGGATACTGCGTCTGTCTCGCCCTACAGATGAATAGGACCTAAGCCCTGTGCAGTCAGCAGCTGCTTCCTTTGAACACACGGAAACAAAAAGGCTCTAAATCTGCTCTGCCTCTTTCATCTGAGTATTTGATACCCGTCTTCCTCACCTTAACCGCCATTGAGTATTAGCCCCCCCTCCCCCCGACACAGAGGTGTTTAGAGTCATTGCATGTATTTCATTATTTAATACTTTTAATTTCTTGTATGTATATGCTAAATAATTTTTTTTTTCATACTTCTCTGTAAAATGGAAATTATGCCATTATTTTTTTAAGACACTGGCTCCTACAGCCTTTTTATATCCTTTAATACCTCCCCTTAGACGAATGACCTCAGAATCAGTCAGGGAAGTAGTTCAAACTAAAAATAGTAAAAAAAAAAAGAAGAAGAAGAAGCTTGTGTGATAACCTAAGTGGTGCATCCTGGGTGAGCCTGACAGATTCCTGCTCTGAAAGGGCAATTAGAAATTTTCAGGGCAGGATTCCTCGGCCGTGTGCAGCAGGGGCCCAGCACTGTACCAGGCAAAGGTTTCCACCAAACTATTCTTGCATAACCTCCAGTGATGATAACACTAGTACATTCTTCAGACCAGCCATCCTAGACGTCCAGCATGATTTCCCCCCGCTTGAATCTGCGCGCACATGTAGCAAACCCAGTACAGATAGCTGACTGGAAAACGGTTGCTAAGAAGGAAGTTCAGAGCATTCACCATATTGGCTTCTAAAATACATACATCAAAATTCAGTAGCACGTCAAGTTCTTGATGTTAATGATCCAAGCTTGGAAGGCCTTGTGTTGGAGGACTGCTTCTGAGGTAGGTCACCTGGGGTTAAGATTCAGGAGGTTCTCAAGGTGCTTCAGTTTTTTTGTGCTTCCTCATTTTGCTGTCAGTATTGCTGTCTATGGTCATCTTCTTTATTGTGCTGTTTTTAGTTGTATTATTTTGTTTAACGAGGACTATTAACGTATTAGCAACCTTTTTATAAACTATGTAAATGTGTGTGAATCTTAAATAATTAAATACATGAAATTGGTATCTCTAATATTGTATCATTTTATTTATATATATATATATATATATATATATATATATATATATATATATATATATATATATATATATGTGTGTGTGTATATATGTATATATGTATATATGTTTACAAAATGTTAAAAACATTTGATCCTGAAGTAGGATGGAAGTAGAATGGTGAAAAATTTGCATTGTAATATTTATTAGTTTGAATAAAATAGTATTAATAAAAGTTAGTGGAACAGCAAAAACATTGTATATACATATATGTAAAAATTAACTCTACTTCTTTACGGAAATTCATGTAGTTCTTCATAGCCGTAAACTGGATTTTTACAATACTGTTTCAATATTCTTAGACCTTGAGAACTTGCACCTGCTTGTGCTTTGCATCTGAACTGGTCATGTTGTTTCCCATCACATGTGTTGATGAAACTGGTCCAGAATGGCCTTTCAGTCTCTTGTCTACATCGTATCTATCTGCATTTAGGATGCTTTCCCTGATTGCACATAAAAACAATATTTATTTCATTGCACAGACATCTAGCCATCTCTCCCTCTTAAACTGCTGATGCCCTTCTATGTTTCTTTTCTGTAATGCCACAGTCCGTGCAATACAAGCATACCAGAGCCATGCCATAAGTGTTAAGTTCAGCAAATGAAACTTGATCAAATGTGATAACAGCACTTCTTTGATCTGCTCGCTTCTTTGGTAGTATGGGGGAATCATTGCCAGCAAACTTTTTCTCTAGAAGGGATGTTGCTGGTTCATCACATAGTTGAGTGTGATATATATATATATGTACACACTTATAAATGTATGCCTTGCTGTTGTGAAAAACGGTAACATGTCCTCATCCACAATCCACATACAGCTGCTTGTTCATATGGAGAACTTAAAAGATAAAAGCTATGTCAACAGCACATAGGCACACCTTGAATAGTTGATCATGGCAGAGTTGTTCAACAGGAATTTGCAGTGTTGTTAGAGAAGATTACATTTGATTAGTGTACCAACTGTATATTACCATGTCATTAAGAACACAGTCTCAACCCTTTGTGGTTTGTTTCCATTACATTCAGCCATAAAATTGTAGGCAAATGATTCTATTTAAACACTAATTAACAAATAACTTCAATGTGAATTGTTTCGATCATACTGCATTAATTGGAGATTTGATTGTTCATTTATAAATCACACACACACACACACACACACACACACACAAATCTCCAGTTTATAAATCAAGAGATTTAGTTTTCTAAAATGTCTAAGCTATAAAGGTTCGGAAGGAGCTTGAATTTCTCTCTCTTTTGCTGTTTATTGACAGACTGGCCTGCTGGGCTGTATTTGTGCAGCAATAAAGCTACCCAGCCCTCTGATAGTGCTGTGTTATTAACATCGACAAATGTGCTGCAGTGTAGCTCTCTTGTAGAGACAGTATTTGAAGAATAGTGCTTTGATTATTGGATCTTTGATTCCTCACCATTCAAAAAATATATATAATATCTGCATGATGTGAAGCAGGCTAACATGGATAAAGTCTGCTGTTTGGAAATTTGGAAAATATGCTTAAGAACAGCATCAGAAGCACTCAGAATCTTTGCTTTTTTTTGTCTTTTTGTTTAATAAAGGGCAGTTGTAGCCTAATGGTTAGAGAGTCTGACTTGTAACCTGAAAGTTGTGGGTTGAAGTCTCAGGGAGGGGAGTAAATAACCAGTGCTCTCTTCCACCCTCTATACCTCAATTTAAATTATGACATTTAAGATGACGTTTGGGGTAGGTGAGTTAATTGTGTGAACAAAATGTACATTTACATTTATACATTTAGCAGATGTTTTTATCCAAAGCGACTTACAAATGAGGACAGTGGAAGCAATCAAAAACAACAAAAAGAGCAATGATATATAAGTGCTATTACAAGTCTCAGTTAGGTTAACACAGTACATGTAGCATGGGATTTTAAATAATATAATAAATAAAAAGAAAACAGATAGAATAGAAAAAGAATAGAGCAAGTTAGTGTAAGAGGCCTTAGAGGCTAGTGTTAGAGGTCTTATATATATATATATATACATACACACACACACACAGAATTTTACGTGTTATTTTTTTTCCATAACTAGTTCATTATATTTACTCGTTAAATTAACAGCCCAAATATATAGAGAGAGGAGGGGGGAGAGAAAAATTCATAAATTACAACTTACTGCTGGACAAAGGTGCATTGCACTTATTCCATTTCGTTTTCAGTTAATTAGCAAAACAAGCACCGCATCAACGTTCATCTTTCATTTGCTAAAGCTATTTCTCTGTGGACTGCTCAAGTTCAGAGACATCCATGCTAATTGGTAGCTCACCCATTGCCTCAACATTTTCAAAGTTTCTTTCTTACATCACATTTATAAATCACTTTTAATTGGGCTTGTCGCTTCCCTGCTCTTTGAGCTGTCTTAATCACAGACGAGAAAGTGCTGGTTGAGCTGTATAAATTTCCAACACATGAAAAACAAATTCATTTAAAAATCCAGAGGCATGCTTCAGCTATGCCATTATTAATCCATATGTAAATCAAGTTTGCCTTGGAGTGACTTTGTATGTCGCAGTCATCACATGCACATGAATCAAAGACACTTCCCTGCCATGTTAGTTTGTTTGAATCATCACTGACTCATTGATGAATTCATGCTGAGATTTATTGTAACAGTCACGTATACAACAGATTAAGAGGCTGATCTAAATGACATCAGAAAATTGTGGGAAAATTTGATTCACCATATGTCTATAATGAGAATCCATGTTTCAGGAGTTGTTTCTCACTGCTGCTTTGAATATTGATATCACCGAGAGGAAAGCAGCATCACCTCTTGGGATTATATTCCAAGCTCTGAGATCCGTCCTGATTAAAGAGATCACCTTTTGTGATGTCATATGGATTCTGTTCACAAGGTGCCAGTCAGGCATTTCACATGCAAGATACTCATCACTTTCATTTTGAAACCGTCTCAGACACCTGCCTTACTGTGGATTAATGATGTCCTCTTATATGTTTCCACAATTTGTTATCCCTCTAAATCAACTTTTCATTGTAATTGCCAGTTTATTCCACAACTTTGATATGTCTATGAGCCTCTTTTGACCTGGGTACGATTGCTTAAACATAACTGTGTCCTGTAAATCCAGCACCCTCCATGGTAACCGGTCCACAGGGGCCTGTGGATGAGTCTGTCTTCCTATGATCAGAGCTCCCTGTGGGCAGATAGTCTCACAAACAGATCTTGCATCATTATCAGCCCTTCTGTTGCTCTTCCATCTGTGCCCACACAGATTTCACAAGCTCTTTTCAAGTTGAAATAAAGCGTAAAGGAGAATGGAAGTTTGTGACATTGACATTAACTTAGCATGAACCCTGAAGTTCGATTGATCCCTTATTATTATAAATGACACACATGGAGGATCAGTGAGCAGAATGGGCTCTGATGTTGTCCACTGAGTTCTTTAATAATGTAATAAGCAAACACGGTCTTAAAATGATTGTGCCAGCAGGTGTGTAATAGTAGTTGTTGTTGTAAAGGTTGCTTGTAGCATCGTCTTCTGAAAAGCACACATAGCCTGACAATGAAGTGTGTGCATATAACCTGAGCAAGCAGACGAGGCTTTTAGCCGAAACAATGGAAGAAGAGACTTGTGGGACAACAGCCAGCTTCCTTTTTCCAAACAAACGCCTTCGCTCTTGTTTTTCCCTCATTATGTTAGTTGACATAAAACAGGCCCAGCACAGGTGTGTTTGATGGTCTGTTGAGGGTCATACCGGGAAAGAGAGGCTTTTTGTTGGATTTGTGCACAGAGTCAATATAATATGGAATAGGGTTGCTTTGAATCTAAATGGATTGATTTATTTATTTTATCTGGTCGTGGCTGAAGTCTCTGATATTAAAGTGTATTTGATTTGGCATTAACCAGTGCATTGCAGTTCACGGGAAGAGATAGATATGACTGAAAGAGCTATTATTATAGTACAAACTGTTTGTTTTGGTCTTGTGTGTTTGAATCCAAAGACAAATTCTGCATTATTCAGGCATCTTTTAGTAAATAAATTACCATTTAAGAATTTAGTTCATACAATTTAAAATGTTTTTGAAAGAAGTGTCTTATATTCACCAAGGCTGATCTAAAATACAGTAAATACAGTAATATTGTAAAATATTATTGCAATTTAAAGTAACCGTTTTCTATTTTAGTATATTTTAAAATGTAATGTATTCCTGTGATAGCAGCTAGTTGTCATAGCATCATTACTCCACTGCCTTCAGTGTCACATGATCCTTCAGAAATCATTCTAATATGCTGATTTGCTGCTAAATAAAACATTTCTTATTATTATCAGTGCTGAAATCAGTAATAATTTTTTTTCTTTCTTTGATGAATAAAGGTTCAAAAGCACAGCATTTATGAAACAGAAATATATATTTTTTTTAACATTATAAATATAGTTGTCACTTTCAATCACTTTAATGGATTGGTGCTGAGTAAAATTATAATTTCTTAAAAACAAAATAAAAACATACTGACCCCAAACTTTTGAACATGTATGTGTTTGACAGATTTGTGTCTTTTATCCTTTTTGCTACCATTCACACACATCAAGACCAAAATTGCATTAACACTGTGATGGCACATGCTTGAAATGACATTTAAACCGTTGTGCTGGAAGTCTGTTAATCTATCTGTTTCAGTAATCTGTCAGCTCAAATTTTGACGAACATCCATTTGGATGGAGTGAAGCGCATCCGTTTGGGTTTCATCTGTCCAGTGTGACAGCATTTCTTTCCTAACGCTGATCACAGACTTACAACGAAATGAAGCAGAATAATTGCATCAGCTCCTTTAGAACTTCGCCTTTGCCTCAAACACTGACTGCAGACTCCTTGTGTCAGTGCATCAAAACCTTGTACATGCTGCAACATAAAAGCTGTTTGTGTGAAAGAGTTGTACTGGTTGAATTAACTAATGCTGATATTGATTAAATTTCATGCTATTTTTCTGTAGTATTTGTAGTCCATTTGTCATTTCGGGAATGAGTGGTCAACTAGCCAGTCTGGTGCGTGCTGTGGTGAAACGGTGCATCATTAATTGGTAGGTCTGACTCTTTTCCCTTCACCTATGGCAACTTCTCCTTGGGGACAGACAGACAGACTTCGTGACACACGCACTACACCACCAATCCCCCGAGGCCAATTACCCAATGAAGGTAATGCATGGCAAGTCAGAACAAGACTGTGGTTGCTTATTCGTTTATGTCTCCCCTCAAACCTCCATCCCCTGTGAATTTCCACAGGTGAAGAAGCTTTTCAAGATGCAGGAAGGGAAGTTACACTCAATTGTAGGCAATGATTTGTGACATTATGGTAGGTTTTATTTTCATAGCAGGTTTATATTATATACCGTGTTTCAAATGTAAAAAAAAAAATAGATTTAGTGAACAAGGGTCTTTGCATTGACCCATCGGGACTAAGCTCTCATTTCCTGCTAAGACAACACACACAACTCTATAATTACACAGGAGTCAGCCTGACCAAAAAACAAAAGCAAAGCAAATAGAGTGAGAGACACAAAGAGATGAAAACCTTCAACAGGTGTTGATTGATATGGACTGGTAAAATACACAATCACTGTACAGCACTGTGCTTTTTCATATCAGTATTATTCATGCGACCTTTTTTTATTTTGGCTTTTATTATTTATAAAAAAAAAAACCATGAAGTTCAATGAGAAGGACAGGCAGGATATGCAAATGATGCAAGCCAGACTCGAACTCATATCACAGCATGAGTACCATGCCTAATGGTAACCTCAGGTTCCTTTGCACATAGGAATTTATATAATGTTGAGAAAAGTTTGAAGGTCATGTAAAGACATGTGAGATGCTTTAAATGGGTCCAGTCTGTAAACATTAAAATACTGACTGTTTCAGAAATATAGCCACACAAGGCTGCAAGACATTAAAACAATGCATGCTAACATGATTTAAATGTGAAAAATGTATTTATTAACCTTTTCCGTGTGAAGTTGTATTAAATTTGATATCTTGCCATCATGACAGTTTGCACTTAAACCCCTAAAATGACTGTAAATATGTCAAAAAGAACTTTACAGTTCAGTTTTAGCAGAAAAAAAATAATGTGTGTTCATATATCGTTATGAAATGTATGCTTTTACATAAAATCATCCAAAAAAAAAAATAACCTACAGTTTTGTTATGCGTTTTATTTATTATTATTGATTTATTTTTCCTAGAAAATGATTTAATTGTCCCTCATTTTTTAGGGAAAAATAAATAATGATAAATAAAACATATATATATATATATATATATATATATATATATATATATATATATATATATATATATCAGTTTTAGTAATCTTGATGAAACATCTTCAAATATATTTATTTTAGTTACCAAGGAAAGAATATATTTACTTAAAATAAATTCATTTTTTTTTTTATTTTAGCTTCATTTCAGTTACATTTCAGTTATTATTTTTATTATAATAATTAGAACAATAACAGCATTGATTTGTACTGAACCTGGAATGCTCATAAATGTAGGCTACCATTAGTGTGATATTTTTGTGAAAAATATGGATGGACATCTAGTCTATAGAGTGCTGCCTCATATCTGTGTGCTGGCACTGTATGACTTATTACTGTGAGACATTCATGAAAGAAAAGTTAAACCAAGTGACTTGTGGAGTCATTTGTTTTCTCCAGTGAAGAGTGACTCATCCCCTGTGTTCGTTCTGGGTCCTAAATGCAAACCAGTATGGAAAACAGCACATCACTATACATTTACATTGTTTATGTTCATCTGCTGCGTATCAGGCACAGAACATGTGTAAGTAAATAAGTGCGTGCGCTTCTGCCACACTTAGATTTTACTATTTGTCATTGCCACATCTAAGGGGAATGATTGACAAGCAGTAGAACAAACTGAAATGGAGCACAGATGAACATATCATCGGGTTTGCTCTTTTCTTGTCGAGGGGCCATGCCTGCAGTCTATGGCATGGATCTTCTGCAAAGGGAGCTGATGTCTCTCCCCTCCGCTAGCCTTGCGTGACAGCCATTGCTGATATCTATCTCTACCCAAATGAGTTTTGGTTGTGCCTGGCCAGTTCACTCTCAAACCTCATTTGGAATGCAAATGAAAGAATGCTAAACAAAGCAAACCTTTTAGACAGTCCAATTTCCTTCCAGTCACACCGGGGGGCCGCTGTCACTGGACAGCCAGGGGAGAGAAGCACTGAGCAGTGGGCCGCTTAATGGATACGGCCCTTTGTCCCCATTTACCTTAGTGCAGCACTTCTCTGCTCTGCTGATCAAAAACATACTGTATCAGAGGGAACATCGTATGCGAGTCAATGAGTAACTTACTTTCACCTTTTTTCTTTCAATGAATTATGGGTAACAGTACCTTGCATTTGTAGTTGCATGTAGCATGGCATGTTTATTTTAGTAGTTCATTTTCTTTTAAATTTACAGTAAAATCTAAAGTCTGGTACCACTATTGTAAATGCTTCTTTTTTATATATTTTTAAAACTGAATACTGTTATTAATTGTAAATCTTATAGTAATCTGAGTAAAATGTTACATTTCATGTCAGCATTGTTAGGGTTTAGGGATTTACAGAACCTGATGACCATGTTCTCCTGTATGATTTGAGAGTGATCTAAAGAGCATCTTTCACCTGTGTAATATTGCAGATTCTTAGATATGTCATACAATTAACCACATTGTGTTTCTCACATGTAAAAGTATTATGTTTTAAGTTCAGATTGGTGCAAAGAGATGGCAAAGGTAAGGCAGGTCAACAGGGTCCACACCTTGAAGTATCGGGTTATCATGAGAAAAACCTCAGTCTTTTGTTCTGACATGATGCTCACAGACAATTAGTGATGGCTGACGAGTCACCTGCCCATTAAACCCCCTTATCAACATCATTAAGTTGTGCTCCTTTGTGCCCTAGACAGTTCTTATGGCAGTAATGCTCTCATTATCCATTATATGATTATCTGAACGACAAGTCTGCTTATAGTCATGTAAATGATCGTATAGGCCATTATATTATTTTACATTGCATTTTTTGCTTTGCAATCTATTTGCTTGTGTGTTTGTATAT
The DNA here is from genome assembly GCF_023724105.1 of Carassius gibelio. Classification (NCBI taxonomy): domain Eukaryota; kingdom Metazoa; phylum Chordata; class Actinopteri; order Cypriniformes; family Cyprinidae; genus Carassius; species Carassius gibelio. The sequence continues at coordinate 14,731,647 of NC_068393.1, forward strand.
GTATATTAGCAAAATAAAATACTTTTAGCCCCAAAATATCCCCACAAGAAAATAGTTCCCAAAAATAATATTTCTCCTAGAGAAAACGTTAAATGCTATTAATTCTCACAACAGTGGGACAGATTTTGCCCATTCGGATATCTTTTCCTGACTTTCTTTGACGTTTGTCAGACATAGGATTAGTATCAAGTCAGTCTACATTGTTTAACCTAATCCAGCTATTACACTGGGTCCCAGCGTGTAAAGTCGGGTCCACAAGCCTGCAGCAGACAGTGGATTAGAGCAGATGCCTCAAGGTCTGACGATACATAGCCACAACCCTGAGTGTACCTGTGTCCCCTCGGCTCATAATGTCTAACTCACTGTTAGTCTGTTTTATATGATTGAGGTTACAGTTCAGATGGGTGTGGGAATACGAAAAGGGCAAAGGGCAGTTGCTTCTTTGTTTAACTTCTGTGCTTGTACAGGCCCTGTTTTCTTAGATGCAATTTCTATTCTTTAGTTTTAGAATAGACATGAATGGACTATATCTGTTGAAATAGGAAAAGAAGGTGCGATCACGCAAAGTTGGCGATGACATCATAAGCACAAAGCAGTTTGGGCGGGGGCAGGTGGTTGGAGAAGGCTCTCCTGGGCGGGGCTGACCTATCATGGAGTTTGGGACACACCTGCAAGCGCTAGAGGCTAAGGAGATTGGCTGAGGCATGAAAATTACACCTGTGAGGGTGGAGGGGGGGGCTGTTACATGTAAAGCAAGCTCTTTACAAATTCTGTCTCTCTTCTCAAAGAGGTTAAACAGGTAGCATCACCTCGAGCTCCCGCCGAAGAGCCTCTTCATGGAGACAAAGACTGACCTGACTTGCGACTTGTTTGTTTCTACGCCCAGTGTTGTGAATCCGATTTCCAATCTAAAGATGGTCTCCTTCCTGGCTTTCGGGTTGAAGAAATCTTAAGGGCGTCCTTCAGCCGAAGAGAGAAGAGAAGGACGTGCTTGTAAAGCAGCGTAACTGACACAGTGTGGTGTGTCTGGTATCTAGTGGATCAGTTGGAGGACGAAACGGGTAACTTTTATCAACTAAAACTATTCATTTTTGTATTGCGTGATTTGTTTGAGTTTTTGTTTGCGTTCGTTGTCCCCACCCTTCGTTATGTTCCTGTTTGCTAACATACCACGTAATGGTAGCCACATAGGGGTATTTGCAGTTCGTACAATTCAAAGTAAAGCACTCATAAGTGACATAGAACATAGATGTTTTTTAATGTTGGTTAGAGCTCTGATAATCTGTATCAAATTCCAATCTGTTTAAACGGAAAGAAAAAGAGAACACAATAGACACAAACCGTCATTCCTTGACTGGATAGACCAGTTTGGGCAGGTAGAGGCAAACCGCCAAACTTGTCAAAGGGGATAAATAGGGGGCTTAGGAGCCCTCTCTTTTTTTTGCTGAAAAAAGTACAGCTTTAGAAGGACTCTCGCTAACATTTAATAACTGACCGAAAAGGCCTATGTTGATAAAGAAAGGGGTTTGAGACTTATTTCTAATTATTGCAAATATTTTTATATTTTTTAAAGCTTTTTTATAGTGGTAAAATGCTGAAAAGAGCAGTATTTAGTTTATATTTTCCTTATTCTATGAGCATATAAAGATTCATTGCATTTGCTCTCCTGATTGCTTGTAGTAAGACTTGTCTTTGCTTGTCGTTTTGCCATTATTTCAGAGGAAGCGAGACGATGATTGCTGTTTTGTCGGTTTCTGATGCGAAACGCAAACAAGTGTCTATTAGCTTGTATGCGCTAAGCTGTCGTCTGCACTTTTATCCTTCTTTTTGATAGTAACGATCACTGCTTTAGATTAGATTAATACTAACTCCTCACTTGTAGTGACACTGTCTTGATATTGCTTCTAAAGGCAGGCTTATGTCGTCCAATTATTTCATTATTGCTGATAAATGCATTTTAAAAGAGCTTGTCTGCAGCGGAAGGAAAATGTCGGCTAGGCAGCACAATGGATGCACATTGAGGTGGAGGGTTTTGATTGGTGGGTGGAGGAAAATGAGTCTGTTTCATTCCCTCATCTGAATGAGTCATTTGTCACAGTTCTGTAACCCAACTGAAGCATTTTGAGAGTTGAGCTCTCCCCGGAACAATGTGGAAAGGTAACAGATCTCCACGTTTGGAGGCCGATGAAGCCTTTATCATAGAGCCGTTAGTTTTGGAAGTGGGCAGTGGTTCATGCAGTACTGTTTGTTCCTTGGTGTGAGGGAAGAAAATGGCGTATTAATTACTGTGCATGGGTGAGAGGTCACGGAAGTCTGGCACATTGAACTTGCGTACTTAAGACCAGCAATCTGCCTCTGTGCACATTAAGCATGTTCATGGGATGCTTATCATAAGCTGGTGTTGCCTTTTTTTAGGCATTTTTGAAAATGTTAGATGTTTTAGAAGATTGTTATAATAAAGTTATAATAAATACATTTTAAATAAAAGTGTTTAACATCATTTGAAAAATAGAAAGATGTTTAGCATAATTATGCTGAAAGATTAAAAGGAGTTCTCTGGAAATTATGGAAAAATACCACATGTACCACATATGCAAATGACCCATGTCCACTTCCTATTCCCATCAGGAAGAATTATTTTGAGCAAGGATATATCCTAGTTTTGCACGATCTCGGGGAGTTTTTGAAGTGCAATTAGAGTTGTCGGAGTGAGGCCCGTTTTTAAGTAAGGTTTAGGGTATCTTTGTCTTTGTTGTTCGCAAACTATTGATTAAATCCAAGCCTAGTTTACCCCTCAGGTTGTCCATTTCAGCATGGAGTCACATTCCAACCAAGAGGGCAGGGTTACCTGATCACAGCTCACTCTCAACTCAGAGACCCGTGCAGACAGCCAGGAAAGGTTAAACCTGCACCTGACGGCAGCTGAAATGTGAGGGAAAGAGAAAGAAAAAACAGAACAGGGGAGAGCTATTCTCACAGACGGACTTTGATGATAGACGAGAACCCTCAAGTATGTGCTTAAAACGTTTTCTGCTTCTGACTTCTTTTTTTTCTCACTCTCTTCTTCTCTTCCTCTCTTTCTTTCTTTCTCAGAAGGCCTGCTGCACTGGTTTATAATGCTGATGATTAACCAAATAGAGGCTGCGGTCTGGGAGAGCAGCTCTGCTTGGGCTTTTCATTTCATGGGTCCTGACTGAGCAAGAGGAAGCTGAAGCCTTTTCAGGCACTTGCTGGAAATTTGAGATTTTTTTTCTTGCTTTTCCCCCTAACTTGCTTTTTTGTGTTACTTTACCAGGGTCCCTTTCATGACGGTAAGGTTTCAGGCACTCTCTCTCTCTACCCTTACGTTTCCCTCCCACTGTCTCTACTTCTGCTCCTTTCTCATTTTCTCACAAGATCTATAAATTCAGTTCTTTGTAACACTTTTTTGCTTTGTGGATATAGTTTGGAAGAATTTGCTCGATTTTGAGTTTGCTTTTCCCATTTTAACAGTTACAATTGGGCATTTGAAAAGTATAATCACAACAAAGACTACTACGCAGTCAGATAAAATGTACTTTTTTGGTCAACTCTAGCAATAAAATCAGATGAGTAGTTAACTTTACCACATCTCTCCAATTTTTAGCTGTTATGCTAACATTTGTGAAGAAACATTCAACTGGGAGTATGCTAAAGATGGAGTTTATACAGATGTTACTCAGTAAACAGGAAGTATCCAGATTAACCTGCTCAATGCTGAATCCGGTGGCAGGTCAGTCCGGGAAAACATTCCTGCACACTGTTATCACTACATAGTGAGTTAAACCTTTCCAAAATCGCAGTAATACCGTTTCCCTCACGTTTAATAAGACAACTGGGGGTTTTGGTTTGTATAATGCACTGTGAGGATGAGTGAATCTTTCGGCGCCACCCAGCAAGGCCTTTGTTGCTTTCAGCGCCAAGGGGTTGGGGTTGGGTTTGGGGGCCACTGTTAAGCAGAAATTCATATGTTGTTCCATTAACGTTGTATTGTTAAAGCGAACAGCCCTCCCAGTTTGATGTCAAATCAGACCAGTCAGAACAGGTTCGGGCAATTATTAACTGTCTCAGTGGCCCACTCTGTGCCTCAGCTGCAGTTTTCAGATGAACAAAGCCATGTGCAGTACTAGCTCTACCTGTTTTTGAGCAAAGCAGGATATTTTGCTGGCATACCCTTTGTCTGGGACAGTTGACTGACTGAGTCAGAGCTCTTATCAAGAACTGTTGTAGTTTCTATGGTTGACTCCCCAAATAGTACCATCCAGCTTTAAGCAAAGGAACTGGTAGCATATAATTCTGTTAGTAGTATGTTCCAGCAAAGTTTTGGTGACGATTTGGTGTGGCATTTGATATATTTCACAAGACTGAGATTTTTTCTGCTTATTAAGATTGATTTGGGTAGTCTTCTCCATCTTACGAGGCAGCATTGGATTTCATCATTTTCTCTAATACTGCCTGGTAATGATGATGATGGCTGTCTGCTAACGTCAGATCCAGATCTTTCTGTATCAGTGTCCTGGAATTATTAACCCTCTCCGCTGGTGCTTAGCAGACATCTTACCGGACAGTGCTGGACTGTCTATCTGTTTTCTAACACTGTCTGGTAACGATGTTTGTTGGGTGACCTCATTGCTTCAAGGGTAAGTCCTCATGTTAGTTCACTCCAGTCGCTCAAGTACAAATATTATAATGCTAGTCGACTTGCAACTTACTTTACATGTCCTTAAATGCTAAATGATATGGGAACGACTCTACTGTTGTCATGGCAGTAATTCTTATCACTACTTCGATACTTGACAGCATTTGTTTTGTCTTTGTTTCCACCGTTGGGATGAGAAAGCCACATCAGAGCATGAGTTTGTTTGACAATAGGTAAACACTGTTTGCGTAAGCCATGTTTCCACAGAAACCATAAAGGCCTCCCTGCACTTCCTGGTGTAGTCTTGATCTACACTTACCTAGGATATACATTTTGTACTGTATGTTTTTACTCATGGGAATCAGTTTGCATGTTGAGGTATCAGCAGTTGGAAAGTTTATAATCCTGATATGTTGCTTTGGATGAAAGCCTTCAGAAATGATCTAAGAAAAGACTCGGGGGGATTTGTTTCATTCATATCCTTGTTCTATTTTATGTTTCAGACGTCTGAACCCCACCCAGCCTTAGTTAAAGAATACCAGTCGGTTGACTGTTAAACCAGACCTGCTGAAAGTTTCCTCGTCCCCTCCCCCTCTTATGTTCAGTGTGGCTTTTGTGATAGCAGGTGAGCTGTGATTGGTCCAGCTCGTTTTACCTGCGTGGCACATCCTGCAACCGACACATGGGCTCGGCATAACCCTCATGATAAAAATAGACATAATGACATCCTCAACTCCTCCTCTTCCCATTTTTTCCCCCTTCATCTTTTATCCCTGACTATTTATTTTCCCACAGAAAATCCTCTTGGTGAATGTCCATGTTAAACATTCAGTGGTATAGTGTCTTTATGATAACAGGTCTTTGACAGCTTTACCTTGAGTAATTTGATTTGCGTTACAGGAAATGGGAATTTGAACTATGATCTCCTTTGCCACTTTTACATTTATGAAGGGAACAGAAAGTCCTGTTTTTCCTTCACTTAAAACATGATGTGTGGGCAGAGGCAATGGTCGTAAAGTCACTGAGGCACTGAATGTTTGTTTAAGGTGGATGAATTGACTCACAAATACAGGACCACACCCATATTTGCTTGTCTGGGGTACTTTTTTATTCTTCTCTTATGTATGAAATGAACTCGTTTGTCAATCACCATCCCCCTTTTTTGTGTTTTTATTACCTGTGTTTATATAACCACGCAATCTAGGCCCATTATGCCTTTTGAAATCCTAGCAGGTCCATTTTTTGGCTGTGAATTCAAACCTCAGCAATTGTTTGTTCTGAACAATATTGTTTTATGGCATGAACCCTCCATGATTTTTAATTTGTGAGCTAACATCATTCCCTCTTTATCAGGTGTAAGGTCACAAAGCCAGGCCTGTTGATGGGCGTCTTACCAGACACGGTTAGATCTAATAATACGTGTCTAATACTGTCTGGTAATGCCGTCCATTACAAGCTAATGTCATCTTTTCACATCTCAACCCACCGAATGGCCCTCTTGAAAGAATAACTTCAGTGTGCTTGATAGAAGGATGTTGAAAATGTTATTTTCCTATCAATATATGCAAATTAAGCTCCTGTCATGGTAGAGTTTATCAAGAAACGTGTCGTTAGGATGCAAACCTGAGCTATATCTCCCAACAGGCTTCACATATGTTGTTAATGGGCAATATATTTATATGTATACAAGTAATTTTATAAGAAACTGTGAATCCTGCACTGGAAGACTGATATTTTGCAATTCTCTTCCATGTGTTATGAGTCAAAGTTTCTGCAATAAACCTGCAAGAAAAGTAATTTGGCCTTGGCAAGAAAAATCATCTGGGACATTCACTTGTATGTATGTTTTATGTTTTTGCTCACTGCATTTTGTTTCAAGGAATTACATCATAATTCCTCTGATATATACTGCAAAATGAGTATGTTTATGTAGGCTACTATTATTACCAAGTGTAAAAAGCTAGATCAGAAATGGGCATGATAAAAGGATTTTGCTGATTACCCGACGCAACAGTCCTCCAGTGTTACCATGGTAACTAAATTCCGCATGGAAAGAAGCCCACAGTGTTCACTTTGTCACAGTATGTTGACTAGTTTCTTTCCAACTAACTACTGATTTGCAAATATGTGGACTTTGGAGCATTGGAAGCGAATGTAACATCAATTGTAGTGTGTTGAAAGGTACAGAAATAATGCGAACACTTCAGACTTTAATCGAGTGTGTCTGAGACATTTCTTTCGATTGTATCAGGTCAGTCAGGCATGTTTTCAGCGATCAGGTAAGGCGTATGCTAATGGCTGTCAGTAAATCTGGCCTGGTCATTGTGTTCATGTGACTCCTCAGTGGGTCGACCGGAATGCCTGGCCTCAGAGCAAAGCAAGATCCAGTTACATGTGAACAGAGCTCCTTTTTAACTACCTCAATTTGCCCTGTTCTGCCAGGACCCCTTTGTATTGCTGTGGAAAGCACGCTGCCAATGAGGCCCCTGTTGTATCTTAGTGAGGTGCAAGGACAGCAGGACAATGATACATAAAAGAGCTTTTTACCTTTATGCACCTATGCACTCAAACTGCTGTGAATGGTCATATTAATGATTCATTTGAAGTTTGAATGTAAAATGACACAATGGCTCAATAAAGTTCTGTTACAAAACCAACACAATGGCTCTTTATTTGCCATTTCTGTTATCTCTGAAATAGTCTGTCACAGAGGGTTTTGTCTGCTGCTATAATGCAGCATTTGGCACCTAACTTTAAACTATGACATGGAAGGACCTTTAAATCTCTTTTATCATCAGTTATAGTAGTAGTACAGAAACTAAAAATAACCATGTTCAGGATTACAAAGGACCTTTTGTTTTGTTTTTTCTGAATGTACATTTCAGAAAATTTATTTTGGAAAGAAGTCCCCTTATGCTTTCCAAAGCTGCATTAATTGGATCAAAAATAGAGTTAAAACAGTAATACAGTGAAATACTATGAAAATTTTAAAACCGTTTTGTATTTGTGTATATACTTAAAAATGTACTTTATTCCTATGATGGAAAAGCTGAATTTTCAGCAGCTTTTAGGCCAGTCTTCACTGTCATATGATCCTTCAGAAATCATTCTAATATCCTGATTTGATGCTCAAGAAACTTTTCTTGATATTATCAATACTGAATAAATGATTTAAATGAAGGTACTGTCACTTTTGATTAATTTAATGCGTGCGTGTGTGTGTGTGCGTGTAAATAAAATATTCTGTAAAAAACAAAAAAATGCTGAATATTACATTGTATTATGTCACCAGAATTTCAGGTTTATGTTAATGCAAATTTCAAGAGTAATCACATTTTTGTGAAAAGTCACATGGCTTCAGGGTGAGATGCTATTTTAAATCCATAATTATAATTTAATATTTATAGCTGAGATACACCCAGACAGGATCTTAAATGCTGCCAAGCACTCGGGTGACGCATTCAATTAGAAACATTTCTTAGCAGTAGCAAAGGTGTTTCCCAGGTCTTCTCCTGTCATGTAAGTTACACTTACAGTACCGTTACTTTTTTTTATAATGTAAAACAGTACATCAGCCTTATAATAGAAACTATTTATCCAGTCATTGGTATTTTGATAATCATACGAAGAATTGTGAATTTATTAAAGTTTGTTTGCCATTGAAATAAAAATTAGGTCAATTATAAAACATTAAAATGTTTTTGAGCATTGAATTTTGTTAAACAAGTATTCAGAAGTTCAAGTGAAGACCGCAGGAGAGCCTGCCATCGCGTGACATCACAAAAGAATTCCGCATTGCTAGGAACACAGAGGAGAATTCCAGCACCGGTCTGTGCTTGCTCAGATGTAGTCCAACTAGATTCCAACCAACAAGGGTGAGGTTAACCTAGGATTGCTAATGAAATGGAACGGGGCTGTCAAGATGAACACGTGTTTAAACGGCTGACATAGCTTTAGGGTGGATAAGTTGTAGTAATACTGATAGGGAACTCCCCGATTAGTTTGCAAAGGGTTTTTATCACAACTCCTAGCCACATATTCACGATTATTAAGAACTTTCTATGTTCAGCGATAGCAAACACAAAAGCCTTAGCGTTTTTTTTTTGGGTTTTTTTTATCTGTATCTGAATTTTGTTCCTGCGCATTTTAAGATTACATTTTAAAGGGCTTTTTGTGCCTTATTTCATTAATGCTCCACTTGTACAAAATAATCATGTCAGCTCTAATTTACTTCAGTAATATGCTAGTTAATCCAGTTCTGGTGACTGAGAAACAAGTAATTGTTGGCACAGCATGATGAGAAAAAAAGATGACATCACTCTTTCACCAACTGTTGAGGGCATAAAAATGCATTGTTTTTCCAGTCCCCTCCTCCACACTCCATTGTATCTCAAACTTATGGTGAGTTTTAGAATATTCTTTAAAGAGTGCTCATTGGTTTAAACATAAATGATTCAATATTTCCTGGTTGGTGGCAATGATAAGGAATGGGTCAGTCCTCCAAAAACAAATATACAGTTTGTCTTTCTCTCTCTCTTTCACACACATACACACACACACACATACAGGCATACTCATAAGCAGATGGTGCGCCAGGGGAGTTACATGGCTGTAAAACAAACCTGTTTTCTTTGTCCACCTACACAGCACTCTGTACACAGCGTCGATCAGATTGCAGCCTACTGGCAAGGTGTGGCTGAAACCAGCAATGTACTAAGATACATAACTACAAGCCATATCTGACAACATGAAGCTACTGCATTAAGAGCTTGTGACCTGAAATAAAAGACGATCACAAACATATTCACGTGATACAAGATTCAATGGGTTTTTTTTTCTTTCTTTCTTTACTTTGTACAATTTAACTGGTTTGTACAAGATTATTAAACATAAGGAAATTAATTGAAATTAAAAATACAAATTTAATTAATTGACTCTCATAATGTAACCTATAAAGGCTTGCACAGGCACACACCACTGACATTTTCGAGATGTATTTATCATCTGCGTTATTTGAGTATTTATTCTGCTAGCAAGTATATGTTTTTGAAATGGGTGGTGTAGAATCAGTGCTTTCCCTCCGTGAATTCCTATTCACACTGGATTAATTCTACCCATTGAGCAAGACCTGGACGAAACTATTGGGGTTGTGGGAGGGGGGAGTGTCAGGAGTGGGATTACAGTTAACTGCCACTGCCGTCTGGGTGTGTCTTCCAGAGTCAGCTGTTATAAAGAGCAGTCATTTTCACACTTTCTTGGAAACACCCTGAAATTTAGGATATGTGGGAAAAGACTAGCACCTCTGGAAATAAAACCTATAGAATAAATCTCTGTCTGCCTTTACAGGACTTGAATATATACAGGTTCACATCTCTGTCTTCAATGCAAAATTCTTCACTTTTTCCAGGTCCGTGTAAATTTGTGAAGTTGATCGGGACGTTCTAACATTCATTTTATTGAGCTTCTATTCATTACTACTATTAATCATTACATCACCATGTGCAAATATAGATTGAATCCTTGTTTTTAGGAGTCTTATGCAGCACAATATTGTTAACACAATTAGAATGTGAATTCTGTTTAGCGTCTATCTTTCTTATTAGAGTAATTGCATAGAGACAGGTGTGTTTGGGTTTGATATTTATTAAGGGTTTGTTCTTTGTTTGATGGCTTTACTTTTGCTCATGATGACACAAAGAGAAAAACAGACAATAAATTAAACCCAGTGACTCAAAATTTGGAATAGGGCATTCATCGATTTAATGCTATAGAACGAAATAAGAAAAGAAGAACCAGTAAGGATTGAGTGTGCTTTGTTTTAACCAACAACATATCTAATTTCCGCATGGCTAGTATGTTTTACACTTAACTAAACACAATAGTTTAATAGAGATAAAACAAACGGTTTCAGTGCAGACTATTCATTGTGCTTGAAAATGCATTCTCACATTACTATAATGCCAAAACAGTGTTCTGTAGGACAATTAATAATGGATGGGAATCATTTCCTGGAGTGATTCTTTTGTTCTGAGATTCTAGCCTCCAGTAGTAGCTGTTGCTAAGACACCCATTTCCTAGGTAACAAGTAGTTGTTTACATTGGCTTGGCTAGTTTGGTGAGCATTGAGTTAGCATGCTCCAAAAGTCTTCTAAGTACATGGACTGAACAAACAATGATAGACTGCTATATCATACGAACAGCATAGCTGTGTCCAGAGGAAACAGGAACTTTTAAAAAGAGGAACAGAAGAAAAAAAAACATATTTTGTTAACTCCAAAATCAGTGTAAGTTCATTAAAAAATTTATTTACTACATTCAAAGTATACAATTGCTGAATTTCTGTTTTGTTTTAATAGTATATAATGTGTCTTAAAAGTACAGAATGTCTTTAATTATGCATTTTTTAGTTGTAGTAATGATTTTAAAACATTTGACCATGATATTAGTGTATTGTTTTGGTAAAACAAGCTCAAAACATTTTTGATACTGCACTTTTAAGGTTATTTCCAGTGACCACAATAAATAACTTACCAAGCTGAAACGTAGCCATGCATATCTGATGTTGCTTTTTTGCTGGATCACTGGCTCTCCAGAGGTCAGTCGGGCAGCACTGGTGGAAAATCCTTTTTTTTTTTTTGTCTCTCTCTCTCTCCATAGAGGGTTGTGACTGTGATGTCATGTGAGAGCTGGGTTGAGCCCCGTCAGCATGGAGGAGAGCCAGGTGCTGTACAGAGACAGGACACACAGCATGTCTTTGGAGTCTCACAGCAGACGATGGATGACCCGGGCCAATCAGACGAGAAGCAGAAGGGCAGCCCGCTGAATGCTGGGGTCGAGTTTGTGGTGCTGCAACATGGGAATGAAGCTGAAATGCAGATGGAGAAGAACAAGGAGACACGAAGCAGAAGGCGGGTCACTCAGAAGATACACAGAGTAAAACATGCAGATGGAGCAGGTGTGTAAGAGTATTTGTGTTGTTGCGGATGAAGAGACACTATATATATATATAATGGTTACTTTGCACATAAATGCATTGTTAAAATAGAAATGAGAACATGAGAAATGCAAAGTCTGTTTTAATGCAAAGTCTGTCCATTTATACAGTGAGTATTTGACTGATCTCAACATGGGTGCCCCCATGAGGCAAAAAGCTCTACTGATTTGACTATGTATATTATAAGTATAATTTATTTCTTTATGTCTACAGCTTGTTTAATAAGGGAAAGATTACTGAGTGCACCCATAAAACAATGTAACCTGTAACTTGGAATAGTATATATGGTCTTACAATTAATAAATTTACACTTCATAAATACAAAGAAACTGCAATAATAAAAAATTAAATAAATTCTGCTTGTAAAATTTATTTTATGTTTGAAATGAATGTTTACAGTTATTTTAGTTATGATTTTTTAAATCATTATTATTATTATATTATTTGTAAAATATTTTACGTTTAAGAAAAATTTTAAAAGGTAATAATGTTTCTGGTTAATAATTGACGTAAAAACAATTGTCACTCATTTTAATATACTGTAGTATTGGTAATATTGATACGTTTTAAAACTAAAATTCAACAGTAATTGTCAAATGACTTATTTAATCAGTACTGACTGTATTGGCTCAGTGCCAGCAAACAAACTAGTCAACATGATACAGGGTTAAGTGTAGTCAGGCGTGTATTCATGGGTCAGGAAGAGGAGGTGAGATTAATTAAACACCTTCTCCGATCAGGTGTCTCCCACTAATGCAACTTTGATCGCCCCAGCAGACAACACGGTTTTTACAAGGACAGTTTACAATTTTCCATCCAATATTTGTCTCAATATATAATGTAAAATACAGTACCTGTATTGTTTTAGGTCATTATTTTTAAGTGAAGTTTAATTTGTATTGCTTGTGTGTACAGGATCAGTGAGTGTCTCATTTGTTGAGAGGGACAGAGAAAAGCGGCCTGAAGACCCACGGGGCCTTGGACCCTTCTTCTACTTTGGGGGGAGCAATGGGGCCTCCATGTGAGTGAAAAAAAAAAACTTTGACCAAGGTGTTTGGGGTGGGATATAGCTGATAGATAAGTGTTTTTAACACTGAGTTTTCTTTGATGTGTTAAAGTATTTGATTAAAGTATATGACACTGCAGTTTTGGTTCTTTGCAAGAGGTCCATGAGAGGAACATGAGAGATTTGGAGATTTGCCACTTTTTGATAATTTATCAAACCATTTTTGAAACCATTCAAACATGACATGATATCTTGGTCTGATCTGATATTTAGAGTTGTGTCATATTGTGAGGGTCGAGGCTGGCAGCGCATATATGACAAGACCAGGACGGACTACAAGCTGAAGTGGTGTGAAACGAAATCACCTGCTTCCTACTACAGCTTCAAAGCAGGTGATGTGTTTCGTTATGTCAAGTTCACAGCAATCATGAAAAAATTAATACAAATTCTACACACTGTCTATTTATTTTCAAACAGGAGGCCAGTTGATTTACCAGATACCCAATAATAAGGTTCTGACCACTAAGATAGGTCTTCTGAACAGCCTAAGAGAGTATGACAGAGTCAGCAACAAGGTCAACTATGGATGTGCAAACAGGTTATAAATGGAAAGACTTTCTGATAGTACCAGAGTATATTCTTCTTATTATTTTTATTTGATCACTGCATCTACATACAATATTTGTTTACATGTTGCAGGAGGATGCGGCTGGAGGATTTTTGTCCTGTCACTTTTCGAATGGATATGAAGGTTGAGAGGGAGGCTTTCTTTAATGGTACGACTACAGTACAGGTTAAATATTTAGATAGATACAGATACCAGATTTTATTAAGATTTTGACAGAGGTCTCTTATACTCACTGTTTTAGATTTAGATTTAGATTTTGTTTGGCTGAGCAGTGGTTTGTGTGGCTAGCCAATGTACTAGATATCTCTTATACTGTACATAAAATGGAGTTCTTGTGGGGAGAAGTTTTTACTAAAGGTAGCAGTGTAGCAGTTTTTCAGGAGTGATGTTAGCATGTCATCCTTCCAACAATCTTAACCCAAGATACTGTCTGTGAGATCAGACCTTTATACCTGGTAACAAATGTGCTACAAACAATCCAATAACAGCCCACGGAGAGCCAATGATAGTGTTATATGGGCCATATGGGTCACACTTTTGTAAACACAAATACAGTCAACACAGTTGATAGCAAATACTCTGAGGAATAGTCACAATGTAAATGCATCTGACTAAAGATCACTGAAGTATACAAAATGTTTAAACACCAAAGCTACAGTTATTTGATCAAAAATACAGTAAAGTTGTAATTTACAATGTAGACCTTACAGAAAAACACTTTGTAAACATTGTCTGTAGCAAATTCATATATATATATATATATATATATATATATATATATATATATATATATATATATATATATATATATATATATATATATATATTATTATTATTATTATTATTATTATTATTATTATTATTATTTTCTTTACCTTTAAGAAGTGTTAATTGAAGATGTATATGTGAAAAGGTGTAAGTATGTGTAATTGTTCTGTGGTTATAAAATGAGGAAATGACAATAAACATATTGAAAAAAAACAAAGTTGTAATTTACAACACAATTTACAATTTAAAGTAACTGCTTTCTATTTTTATTCATTTTATATTTTAAATAATGCATTGCTATGATGGCAAATATTAATTTTCAGTAGCCATTACCCCAGTTTTAAATGTCACATTATACTGTTAATATATATATATATATATATATATATATATATATATATATTTATAAATATGAATTTCTTTATATACACTATAAATTGGGGTTAGTACGGTTTTGTTGTTGTTTAATAAATAAATGAACTTTTATTTAGCGAGGATATGTTAAATTGATTAAAACTTAATAAAAAACTTAAAGTATCACTGGTTCCAAAAAATTAATAAATAATAATAATAATATGCAACACAACTGTTTTCATCACTGATAATAAATCATCATGTTATAGAATGATTTCTGAGGAATTGTGACACTGAAGACTGGAATAATGGGTACTGAAAAATCTGCTTTACCACCACAGGAATAAATTATATTTTCAAGTATATTACCATTAAAAAAACTGTTATTTTGATTTGTAATAATATTTCACAAGATTGCTGTTTTTACTGTATTTTTAATCAACTAAACAGTCTTAATGAGTATAAGATCCTTCTTATCCCAAAACTGCTGATCCCAAACTTTTGAACTGTAGTGTATATATATAAAATCCTAACTTTGGAAATAATCACAGTACTGCATCTAATAAATACAAAACTGATGTGGCCTTCAGGAATATGCGATGAGAAATCCAGCATGTGGATCTGCAAGCCCACAGGCCTTAACCAAGGCCGTGGTATTTTTCTACTGCGGACACCAGAAGACATCACAGCATTCAGAGAACGACTGCAGAACACAATAGAGCAGCAGTCCAACAGGAAGTCACCTTTCAATGTGCCACAAGCTCGGATTGTTCAACAGTGAGTAAAGCGGACAATTTCAATAGGTCACATGCTCTGATTATATGTTATCCTACTGTGAATCACGGCTGCGGTCCTGTACCAATCCATGGCCATCGACACAGGCATCAATCAAACAGATCTTGATGTCCACATTCTAAACTTTCCATTCAGAAATCAGTCAGCATTACAAAACACAGTGGCTGTACCACAGAGTAAGTTAACAAGCGATCAGGTCATGGGCTAGTTTCTGTCACGCTATCAATATACTGAATGCTATTTATTAAATAATAAAAAAAGCTTGATGCATATTCACATTAATTTAATAATAATAATAAACGTTTAATCAGTACTAATGATTGTTTTTCTATTCTATTCTGATTCTTTTAAGGTACATCCAGAACCCTTTGCTACTAAAAGGACGGAAATTTGATGTGCGGTCATACTTTCTGATTGCTTCCACTTCGCCGTACATGGTGTTTTTTCGTCATGGTTACATCCGCTTGACATGTAACCTTTATGACCCAAACTCTGACAATATAACAGCCCACCTGACCAATCAAGTAAGATTATGTGTATTTTAAACCTTCATTAATATTAAAATGTATATTGCTTGTATTCAGGCTTTAAGATACTACAATTTCGATTTTGTTTCAGTACATGCAGAAGAAAAATCCTCTCTACAGTCTGCTAAAAGAGGAAACCGTTTGGTCCATGGAGCGCTTCAATGTATTCATTAACGAGACTTACATGCTGCCAAAGGGGCTGCCTAAAGATTGGGCTCTGGGTCCTTTTGCAGTGAGCCTCATAATAGTTTTATATAATAAATATTATCAAGAATAATTAACTGATAATACATGTTAATATTAATGTATCTTTAAAGTAATCATGAACAAATCTTTTTTGCATGTAGATTTATTCAAATTACTTGAAAGGATGCAGCTATACCGTTGTCATGGTAACAACGGTTTTGGGAGTATATATTAAAAGGGAAGCTCATCAGATATATTGAGAAAGATGAAACCAACTTGTAAAATAAAAATGTTAAATGTTAAATTAAGGGCAGTATATTATCTTGGAGCTCAAAACAGTACATTTTATTGTCTGTCAAATATGAACTCTAAAACTGGATGTTTCAATATTCCGCAGAAAAGGATGCAACATATTATCATGCAGTGCTTTCAAGCTGTCAAAGCCAAGCTGGACTGCAAACTTGGTTACTTTGACTTAATTGGTTGTGACTTCTTGATTGATGAGGATTTCAAGGTGAGACCCAAAAGAGAAATAAAAAAAATAAAGTGTGTGTGTGTGTGTGTGTGTGTGTGTGTGTGTGTGTGTGTGTGTGTGTGTGCGTGTGTGTGTTTAAAGCCTGAAAGGCTTACAGAGTCAGACACAGCAGATTAGTTTTAGAATTATCCACCGGACGTGGTAAGACGCATTACAAATATAAACTCTTTATTTATCTTCTGTAATCTCCTTAGTTTCTTCATGACATTTATAATGCAGTTTTCTAATGCTGGAATGATTCTCTACAAACATGATGTTCAGAGGCCAATTGTCCCCTATGGAGCATCCTAAATTCAGTCCCTGCCTAGCAGTTTCCAGGCAACCCATGTACTGTCAGTGTAAACATGCCTGTCCCCAGGCCAAGCAATTTCTGGTCTCCAGGTTACACGATCATTATGGATTCACACAACAACCAACAACATTTACACTGACGGTATAAACTCTATAGTACTGGACACATAAAACTATAACAGTACCTTACGAATCTTGCATTAGAAATATTCAGTACTTGTTTCACTGATTTGTGTAAATGTGATTCACACTCTATTATTGTCATATGTTTACACTGTCATCTCCAGAATGAGCACAAAAAGTAGTTTGATATACATATTTGTAGTTTATGCAAAATATACTTGTGCTTGATTACTGTAAAATAAACAGCAATTTGAGTTGGGTAAGAGTGCCATCTACTGGCGAAAGTCTGTTGTAGGTTTTTTGTTGGTAAAGGCTGAATACACATGTATAAAAGTATTGAAGGTCATATAGTTATTATTTGGTTTCTCTTTGTTTTATTGCATTCGATTAATGCATGGTTATTCAGCTCATTACCAGTTGTCATTACATTACACAGCAATTCAACTGGTTGTGCTCATGCATTGTTTTGGATGCATGCTGATTTTGTTGTCAGTCGACATTGAATTGTTTGATAGTTACTCTGAACAGTTCAGATGTGTATTGATGGATATTTAGTAGTATGAGAGATTATGATAGAGCGTATTTCATCAGAGTAACTGGACAAAAACATAACTTTTATAAATGAATATAATCATTTAGAAATTAAAAACTAAATTTTTAAATACTTATTAAATATTTATATTGTCAATTTGTGTCACTTGAAGAAAGAGCTCCTTTTATCGTTATCTTCATAGCTTGAGAAGTCACTTAAACTGAAGTGTGATGTGTTTATTTTGGGCAGGTCTGGTTGCTCGAGATGAATTGTAACCCTGCACTGCATACTAACTGTGAAGTACTGAAAGATGTGATACCACAGACAGTCACCGAGGCACTTGGTGAGTTAAGTAAATAATAGCTTTGTATGCATTACACAGATACATAAATGTTCAGACAGTTAAACCACACTTTGATCAATTTTGTTTTATTGTATTTGTTCGTTTTAAATGTGATGCATCAACAGTGTGAAATGCGCCATTATAAATGAGATAAAAACTTTTTTGAATAATGCATGTATGAAAGTGTGAAAATGTGTTGCTTGTGATAGCATTTGATAGGATGAGGTGTGACAACCCTTGTTGTAGATGTGACATGCTTTCATTTCAGATCTTACTTTGGAAATCTTCCATAAGTCTTGCTGTGGACTGAAACTGTTGCCGCTAAACAGTCAAAGAGACTTTCTATTGCTGTATAGTGGTGAGACTGTGACCATAACGAAACAGAGACACAAAACCACTGGACCTTTCTCGACCCTCCACTCAAAGAGCAGCTCCACCCACATTAACACCAACAAAACTGTTGCCACTGCAACACAAACAGGGAAATCGACCAATAGGGCCTGCAAACATTCTGAAACTCAAGCCAAATGTCTGGTCCCTTCCACCGCTGTCCTCTCTTCCTCTGATTCGTCCAATACCATCCCACCTTCAGAGCAGCCTGAGGAGTTACCAGTGAAACAACCTTCACCTATATCCCAGAAGCCTCTGACATCCAAAGCTCAAGAAACAAATCAGCTTCGACCACACCAGGCCAAAGCCGTGCGTTCTCGTGTTGTGCTTCAGCTCAGCAAGTGCACCTGGCAACATCCTGCAGTGATATCCAACCTCAGCGTGCCTCTGCAGCCAGTGAGAAGTGCAATCAGGTCACTGTCTACACCAGCCCTGAGCAAAGGCTCAAACTCCACACAAAGACTTGGAGCTCAAGGCCACCAAACAGACAAAATGGAGCACATGAGATGCAACCTAAAAACATCAAAGATTCATTTGGCTGAGCCATACTCCTTCCACACTGTAAGGACAGAAATGAAAGAGGCCAAAGTAAAGGAACAGGAAGGTGATAGATGACAAATGAGCAATGGTGTCATTGTTATTATAAGAGCTTTTTCTACGAATAATGAGAGTTTGCTTCTGGTTATGACTAATGATGTTGCTGATCACCAGAAGCATAATGTCCATTCAAATCGATACTCCTTCAAAGGTTGAACTTTTTAACGTTGCAAAAAAAATTATTTGTACAAAAAAAAATATGTATTTTTTTTTCTTTTTTTGAATGTCACCCCCTTTTACACATCTATTTAATGTTCAATTTATTCACACCTTTCTCGTCTATTTTTTCCTTAGTTGCTCAAAACCATATGTGTTTTGCTTGGTTGTTCACCAAGGCTGCATTTCCCCCACATAAATACATTAGAGCAGTAATGTGGAAACAAGTATTGTGAAAAAGGTTTACAGTTCAAAGTAAGGTCATCTAAACAGTAAATGTTATATATGACTGTTTTTTCCAGGATTCTCTGATGAATATAAAGTTCAAAAGAACATTTATACATGGCACAAAAACATTTATAAGGGTATTTCTTTAAAAAATATATGAAATATGTATATATATATATATATATATATATATATATATATATATATATATATATATATATATATATATATATATATATATATATACATATATTATGTTTAATGTTGCAATTTGAACCTGGGTTTTCTGGCATACTAAATTAAATAAAAAACCATATGTTTTTGAAGAGAACTGCTAAGCTGCTTTTTTGTTCCTTTTTTTATTTTTTTATTTCTTATCTCACAAAGAATCAGACATGATGCTCTTACTCACCACCTTATTTTTTTCCATCAAATTACCATTACTTCTTCAATGAAGTTTTGAAGTTATTTTCAATGTTCTCTTTGAGTGAAGATTAGACAACCACCATTTTTTTTTTTTTTTGTCTGTGGTATTTCAGCCACAGAACCCTCCTTCTTCCTCCATCTGTGACACATGCGACAAAACAAACACCAGATTAGACCTCTGTGCATGCTAACACGCTCCTCATTACCAGTAAACACATGTCTCTAACTCACCTGTGGCTTTTTTGTTGTGACTACTTTTTGCCTACTTTTGTGTGTTGACTTCATGAGGTGTAATCATCTTAAATGGGATTTGCTTTATTGATGCTGCTTGCAACCCCCATGTGCACAATCAAAGTAAAAAAACAACAACAACAAGTAACTGTTCAGTGCTTTCAAGCTCACTCACAAATGAAACTGAGTGAGGTGAGGAAGTTGTGCTGGCTGCTGCTGCGTCACCACTGATACCAACCGGAAGAAATACAACAGTATTTGTGTATAACTGCTGTCCTTGAAAGTTTCATACACCTCTCTGGATCCTCTTCAATTGTTCAACTTTGTCGACTTCTGTCCAATGTTTTTTTTTTTTTTTTTTGTCTTTTACTGCAAGAAACTTCATTTAGGCTTCTGTGCATCTCATTCTTGAACCCTACTTATAGACCGGCGGGGTGTGGGGATTGTGGGGGTGACCAGATGGCCCTCAGTGTGTAATTTAGAGGAGAAGCCATTGGAAACGTGTTTGTGGAAAAGAGAGGTAAGGTGCAGACAAGCTATGGGATGCTGCAGTGTGACCCAGAGGCATACAGGGATTGATGAAGTGGGCCCAGATGAGATCGAACTCCTGGAAATCAGCAATGGAGGGTAAGAGTTCAAATGCTGTATGATTGTTTCTTTGCAAATACAGTTAAGTTGGAAACCAGGCTCTTAGACAGATGGAAAATACTTAGTAGCGTAACTTCCTCTATTTAGTGTAGTAGGTAATGTTTGATAACATTTCGAAAACCGCAAGAAAGAAAGAGATGAGTAGGTCAGTTGTTCATAATCATGTGCATGTTAAAATAGAAGCAGCGGTCCACTGGCATTGTCAATTATATCTGCTGGCTATATTTTAAGAGCAATGCTCTTTATAGTGGAAAACCATGTGACTGTTTCAGCCAAGCCATTTCTAACTGCAAATTCTTACATCAAACGGTTCTGCTTCAGTTCTGTCCGTCTGAAATGGATCTGATGTAACTGTGTGAAACGTCTTGAGTTTGAGTTGTTTTAAGCCACTCACAATGGTGGTGTTTACTGTGGATGGACAGCAGACTTGCAGCTACAGATCTCATTAGAGCTTCTCATACACCAAATGAGGCAGAACTAATGCAACTAGTATAGCTAATTAAAGAAGCCAAGTGTGTTTGAGCAGTCTGTTGTCTTACTCCAAGCTGGAAGCCTCAATCCTCTCATTAGGTGACTGTAGGGATTAGAGTGGGAGTTGATCAGAGCTCATAAGCTTTATGTGGCCAAACTAGCAGAAAAACGGGGATCAGACAACGGCCAGTCTGGGGAAATACACACGGGTTGTTAATATGCAGATACTGCATCGGGGTAAAAACATTGTCTTTTTGAGTTATAATCAAGTTAAATCTCTCATTATGTGGACAACGGTCTTGCAATATACCTGTTTTGTGGATGTATTTTAAAGAGACAGGAACAATAAGGGTCAGATGGTGGGAGGGTGTCTGCTAGTCATTCACCACCCATAGTAAGCAGCTTATGTCTGGGCACTTCCCCAGAAAGCAGCATGGGTAAATCAGCGGGAACAGGGGGTCTGGAGATGTAATGAGTGATATTTAGGGAACAAATCTCACACAGAGTGTTTGTTAAAGTGTGATGACAACACAATGGCTTCAGGCTCACTATAGGCTGATAATTTGATATATATGGTGTCCAAATGGATATGGTTTCCCAGATTCGGATGATCTTAATGGTTATTTTTACTAAGGAAAACTATACAAATGGTAAAATATAGAAAACTGAGGCTGTCACATTAAGGAGATTTGTCTATCCGATTTGAAACTTACAAATTACTTTTACTGGTATAACCCAGTCTTGATATTAGTATTATAAACTAATGTCTTTTATATTTTACCACATGAAGCAAATATATACAATTAATAATAAAATAAATGTAAATACATAAAAATATATCATTGTTTTGTGTTATTGCCATGGTTCAAAAAAATTCTAGCAAACTTAATTTTAAAGTGCATTAGCATTCACTTGCTAACCAGTCAAACATGATTCTTGGATAAAACAGCCATGGCCGAAATTCTCTTCCGCTAAATCAATCACACTGTGCAGAGGACAACAATTTGCATTCCATTTCTTAAATCCTCGTCTGTTATGCTGCAAGATAAAGTGATTTGACAGTGTTTAGCCATCTGTTGTTTTAGGATCTGGAATCTTGCTGAAAGCAGGCTCCAGATTTCCACAAGGAATGGCACAGATGAAGGTCGTCCTCGCTGTCCCACTGTGAGGCACCTGAAGCAGGAGGTAAGCCAGTAAACAGGAAGTGGCAAAGGAAATAGCTATGTTTCCACAGAAGACATTAACAAAGAGAAATAGAAAACAAAAGAAAGCATGTGTGTATGTAAACAGTTGCCAAAAAAAAGCAAAATTTGACACTTAAAAATCTATTAATGTTTCTGAATTATATCAAATTATCAAACCTGCTGGCAGTTATTTGAAAGAAATGGTGTGCAGATGCCACCTGGCTTTATATTTTAAATCAGGCAATAACAGTCTGACAGGTTTGGCTTAAATGCATTAACTAAACTTTTTGGGGCCACTGTGTTCACACACATCTACAGTAGATTAAAACAATGTCTGCACTAAATAAGAGTTTTATCAACTTTATCTGCTTTCTACATCTGTGTCTTGTTTAAGAATCCAGAACCTGTCTCTGTGACTGTGACGGACACAACAAAACGCAACAATTCACAAGTATGTCTTCATCAGTTTAAAAAATAAAGGAACAACGATACAATGATACAAAAAAATTCAATCATCAGTTGTGCATTTATCAACATGATATGCTCTTCATTTACTGTAACATAAAGTAGAGTGATATTTTATTTGTATTCCTGTTTGTCAGCTGGTGCTTTGGGGCTTGACAAAAAATGAACTCCATCATAGGCTATACACTCAACCAATCAGAGGATGGGAAGGACAGGCACCACACACCTATGGAGACATTATCCACTCCTCTTCAGTGTATTTACACAGTGGATACACAAAGGTAACAATTCAGCTGAATTGTTTCATACCACACTTTTCATGTGTCAAACTGAGTCAAATTGTTATTTTTTAATCCATATGTCCAAACTAATTGAGTAACTGTAATTTGTGTACATTATTATTCCGTCTGCAGGCTATGAGTGAAAGATATCTGGTTTTATTTTCCTTCCATTTGTTAATCCTCGCATTGGACAGCTCTAATCATGATTTTATTTATGAGGTAAGACTCTTATAAGTATTAGCAAATACTTAATTGCATGAGCTCCACTCTAAACTGTGATCTATGTTTCATCACAGGGCATTCTTCCTCTCTCAGCCATTGAGGTGCGTCTGATCTCACAGCAGGACCACAGTTCTCAACATATGTTTGAGATCAGCGGTAAGAGCCCATATATATATATATATATATCACTAAATATGAAAATGTTGAGGTCAGAGAATGCAGATTAATTTACGACATACTCTAGGGCCTATGGTGGACTCAAAGATCTTCCTTTGTGCTACTGCTGCTGAAACCAAAACCTGGATGGAAAATATCGAGGACAGGAGATACAAATCCCTAAGGCAACAGCTGAGCCCGTCCCATAGCACGCTCTCATACCTGGTACTCAGTCTTGTACTATATAACTGAAATATATATCTTATATAGAACTCATAAAACATTGACAAATTAAAATGAATCAATCAAGCATTGGTTATTTTTGCCCAGAGAAGGATCTTTATTATTGCTTATACATTTTATTTTCACTGTTCCAGGTGCCATGTAATGAAAACTGGAAGAGGGAGGAGCTTAAAAGGTACTTACTGCGGTCTCCCATCTTGGAATGGGAGGGGAAGCCCATTCAGCACATGGGCTATCCAAGATACATTTCACTGGTGCACATCACCAACATATACACACAGGTAAGAGTATAGACTATAAATAGAGAGTTGTGTCCATGTAATTCATGATGGTAACAGACCTCTTTCAAACAACAGGACCGGCGTTTGCATGAACCTCAGGAGCGTTTGCTTGTGCTCTTCCCATGTGACCTCCTCGTTCTGTCTCTAGACTGTCATCATATACGTGTGAAATATGAGGTAAGCTGATTTTGCTGACTAAACAATGAGCTCTGCAGAACACTGCATTATCAGCAGTATGTCTGCTAGTGTGAACCATTAAAATGTAGCCTATTTGGCAGCCTCAAATGGTGAACCCTATTTGACTGAAAAGTAAGCTTCATTAAAAAGTCACTGACAAAGTGCTGACAGTGGGGTATAAACACACTGTTCCTTTAAAAATGAAGTGAGTAATATTAATGTATCAAGTGCATTTTAAGACATTTTCATGAAAGACCTTCTGGCCAGAATAATTATTATTTGACCTCAATTTTAGTGAAATTAAACCAAATTTCTATTCAAAATAGAATACTATTCACATGTTTATACAGCATGACAACACTAACTGAGTTGTATCATTTTATACTAAAGGGTCGTCTGCCACTTAAGAGCATTAAAGCCATGGAAAAATCTGCACTACCTGGCAGACTGGAGTTTGAACTCAAGGGTAAGTATCTTTCTGAACAGGTGTACTTTTATTATGCCTTATATATTACTGATATAATTCCAAAACAACCCTTGTTAAAAAGAATTGTGCTCAGTTGCATTTAATGTGCACTTGTAATACCTCAAATCTTAAATGTATATAAAACAAAGAAGAAAAATATTTGCAGAAAATATAATTTCATAGCACACATTCAAATAAATCATTTACCTTTAAAGTATATCTTAAACAATTATGTTTTGTCCTCTTTTTTTGTCCTGCTTTAAAGACGTTTGATGTGATGACTAATTAGCATTCGGCAGTAACCATATTTCGGAGGCAAGATGAAATTTCATGAAAAGACGTAGTGCAAAATATGATTTTTCAAAGTTATTACATCACCAAAAAGCACTTTTAACTGCATATAAATAAAAATGAAAACTATAATACATGTTCATTTAATTGCATTTAACATATCTGCTTTTATTGCATTAAGTGTCCAAAAACATTATGCAGTTTGCACTTGCATTTGTGGTTACACTTTATTTTGATAGTCCACTTTAGACATTCTACTAACTGTAAGTAACTTTGCAACTACATGTCAGCTAACTCTTATTAGAGCATTTGTAGACTGTCAGGTTAAGGTTAGTAGAATAAGTTGCCATATTTGCAAAGTTACTTATAGTCAGTAAAACATCTGTTGAGCAACCATCAATATAGTAAAGTGTTAACAGTTATTAAGCAAACAGTCTACAAATACTCTAATTACTGTTAGCTGACATGTTGTTGCAAAGTTATTTATTGGTAGTTGAATGTCTAAAGTAGACTATCAAATTAAAGTGTTACCATAATATCTGGACAAAACCTCTAATTTGTATATAAATGAATATGCATAAAATGTAAATGCTTGAAGCAAGTAATTCTAAACAAAGATCTTTGTAAAGAGACTGATTCACTTCTGTTTGGGCCTCCACATACAGCTATGTATACTGTCACACTGTGCTAGCATTCTATACATAACACACTGCACTTCAGTGGAGGATGTGGTAGTGTACTTTACTTTCTTTTAGGCACATATCTGTGCTATGTTTAACTGTCATATCAGTCATTTCACTATATGAATTGCAATGAGAAACAAAGAAATAACTCTTGCATAACACCTAACCATTGGTCTCACTCATTAGTTTGTTGGAGGTATATTAGGATATTTGATATATTATGATATATCTATCTATCTATCTATCTATCTATCTATATATATATATATATATATATATATATATATATATATATATATATATATATATATATATATACAGTGGGGATCGAAAGTTTGGGCACCCTTTGCAGAATCTTTGAAAATATGAGTGATTTTCAAAAAATAAGAGAGATCATACTAAATGCATGTTATATTTTATTTAGTACTGTCCTGAGTAAGATGTGGTCACCTGATGATCCTCGACTGTCTTTCTGTTTTGTGATGGTTGTGCATGTTTGTTCTGAACAGTTAAACTGAGCAGCGTTCTTCAGAAAAATCTTTAAGGTCCTACAGATTCTTCAGTTTTCCAGCATCTTTGCATATTTGAACCCTTTCCAGCAGTGACTTTATGATTTTGAGATGCATCTTTTCACACTAAGGACAATTGAGGGACTCAAACACAACTATTTAAAAAGATTCAAACATTCACTGATGCTCCAGAAGGAAACAAGATGCATTAAGAGCTGGGGGGTGAAAACTTTTGAACATGATGAAGATGGCCAAATTTGTCTTATTTTGTTGAAATATAATTTATTACCATTTAGTTCTGCCCTTCGTTAGCAACAGAAGATACTTGTATGTTTCCCGGTACACAAATTATGTACAATTTACCTTGATCTTCAAATTCCAAAAGTTTTCACCCCCCAGCTCTTTGTCTTGTGGACTAAATGTTAATATCTTTTATGTACAATATCTTACTCAGGACAGTACTAAATAAAAAATTACACGCATTTAGTATGATCTCTCTTATTTTTTGAAAATTACTCATATTTTCACAGATTCTACAAGGGGTGCCCAAACTTTCGATCCCCACTGTATATATATATATATATATATATATATATATATATATATATATATATATATATATATATATATATATATATATATATATATAAAAGCCAAAGTTGGATACATTTCATATTTTGAAATAAGAGTCAGAAATCAAGTGATCTGGTAGTCATAGATGCTTGTGACTCAGCTTCAGAATAGAGCCATGTGATGATAAGACTGGCTTCTCAGTGTCTTCCTCTTATCACTTGAAACTGTTTAAGAGTTATGGAAATATCTTGCGAATGCCCTTTTTAAATAAAAAATATGGGAACTATGATTCATGTGGCTTTATTGCTTCTTCTGATCAACATTCTGATACATTTAAAGCCATGTACTTTACAGTACCAGTGTCACGCCACGCCAGGTCTGTTTTCTAAACTGTTGTTTTCTAATCTTTATGCTGATCTAGAGTGATGTATTTTCCAGGTGAATTGATGGAGCCTCTGCTTGTCTCCTGTACCTCCCCTGAGGACTATCAAAGCTGGATCTTCCAGTTACAACAGGCAAGCGTGCAGTTGTTGTATTTTAGCTAATGACCATTATAGCAAAACAAATAACTTCAGTGTAAATAGTCATACATCCTAAACATACTGATACAATACATTTGAAGATTTCTTTCTCCCTCTGCCACAGCCTGATAATCTGCCAGATTCATTGCCACATCATACCCCTCCACCTCTGATACCGAAGAAGCGCAGAAGCTGAGGATGATGTGACAGATGGAAATTAAAATGGCTGTGAACTCCATATACTGTGCCGAATGAAAGCTGCTGTTTACAAATGAACAGTACTGTTGCATTTTACTCCTAAGTAACAAACCTCTTCACTGCTTGTGAGGAAGGATCTTCAATAGCTAGGAAATGTGCAGGTTTAGATAGTAACTATTACAGTATGCTCCATAAATATCTGTTTTGAGGTAGGGAACAGGCCTCAAATGCATGCACACATACAGTAAGTACAATGTATACAATTAATACAAATGTATAAATGTGACGTAATACATTGTTTTAATTAGTACTTAATTCCAGGGTCTCATATATCTGAGCTAAAGAATCTTTCTTCTTCTTCTCCAAATACATCAAACAAAGTTCAAGTGATTCAATGAGTTATTTGTAATGACTTCGTTTCAGACAATGGGACAGAACAGACAGAAGGGGGCGCATCCACAGTGAAATCATATCCACCTTTTTCTTCAACTCGGAAGTATAGCGGGTGTGACTTCCGGTTCATTAGCCGCTATCTAGGTGAATAACGAGGAGAATAACAACGTGCTGCAAACGGTAAAAATGTTAACACTACAAACCAATGTGATCATAATTAAGATAATATATAAAAATAATCTGAAGAGACGCCAACTTTCAATATCAAGCAGATGAGACCGGAATTTACAAATGGCCGTGCCCATTTTTACTACAAGAAAAAGGTGGATAGGTGTAAGTTTCTTTTTATTCTTTGTTAAATCGTTTCATTGCGGTTTATACAAGCTAGGTTCCATGAAAGATTTCAAGATAGATACAGAAGACAACCAGGTATATAAATAGAATGGGTTATCGACCCTGAGATGTGTTGTTCCTCTGGCCTGAGAGGCTTTCTGTGTAGTTGCATGTTACCGTCAGCAGATGGCAGATGGTGTTAAGTGTTTTTAAAAATGGACGAGAAAGGAGAGAAAATGATTGGTGACAATTGGTGGACATGCACTATGCCAGACTCTAAAAATATGGTTATATGGAGTTATGAATTTAGGCCTTATATGATCAACTCTAAAGTAGGGATCCTTAGGACACAGTAGCAGTGCAAATTCTGAAATTTCATTTCGATACACCGATACATTGAGAAGATTCAGCATTATAATTTTAGCCGCTGACACTGGTAGTGTGTTATTTCCAAAAATGTCCCTTAAGACTGGACATTGGACTCATTAAAGGTCAGTGGGGGGAAAAAAACACTCCAGGCAAGATGGCCTGGCGGATAATTATTTGCCATTTTAACATCTGCCAGTAAAAAAGCACTCACAAGGCATTGGTTGCTATTGTTGCTTCAACAATATGAACGAAAAAAAAAAGTTGTTACCACTACGGTTTCAATTGCTTAAAAAAAAACTATAGATAGATACAGTAACTAATAATTGCTGCAACTCTGTAGCAGAAGTAACTTTAACCTGCATGAATGGATTTGCTACTTCGCTACTACAATACTACAATTTTAATAACAGTGCATTATATAAAATTGATACGAAATGTTTCACTGTGATACATGGCTTTAATTAGAAATGCATTCCTGGGCCTCTGCAGCCGTCTCTTATCTGTCTCTAACTGCAGCTCCTTTTCAGCAGTCTTTCACCTCTGATTTACAGCAGTTGGAAACCATTCAAGGTTCTTAAGAACAGCTGTGACAAAGAACTATTCTGTTTACCTGCTACCCGCCTGCTTTATTGCTCCATGGGATATGAGGTGAGCCTGGAATGAAACTGATGTTTATGAGGCACGCTTTGTTGTAGCTGTGTGCATACGTGGCTGGGAATCCTGGTTACAGCAAGGTTAACTTTACACACCCTGAAAGCTCAACTTGTTTTTCCATTGGTCTCAGACAGACATGAGACACTTTTCAGCTTCAATATATGCATTTTTTTTATTTACAAAGTCACCCTTATGGATCATATTTCAAATGCGATTTAACATGCTCAGGATATCAGTACTCCACAAAGAAACTGCTCAAAAAATCTGCTTTGCCAAAACAACAAATTCACAAACATCAGTAATCACTGACATAAATAATGGTCATAATTTGAAAGAAACACTTCCTGTTATTATGCCAGCACTATTAAGTAAATGATTATCTACAGAAGAATAGTGGGATAAACTAATATTTATGTTGCAACAGCAAGTCAAAAAGTTCAATATTTGGGTCAAATTTTTCACTAGTAAAAGCAAGCATTTTACTGTAGCTTTCCTGTGTGACTTCAGTGAATCTGCTAACAACACGACATCTCATTTTATTTAACTCTCATTTTCTTTAGACATCTCACTTTCAGTCCTCATAAAAACACTTGATAGTGAAATGGCTGCTATGCCACCTAAAACTAAGGCATTTAAATTGGATCTTGTTATTTTGCTAAACATTTTAACAGCTGACATATCCAAATTTCCTCCACCCACATGGTTAGCCCGGGGCAGCTGTATTTTGAGTAGTGTGTGTGCGTCTGTGGACTGTCAGAAAGCACAGCACCGTATGCTACATGCATTAACAACACATGCATTTCTTTGCAAGCGAGCAGTAGAAAAGAATCAAGATAATATTGCATGAAGAGCTACCGTACTTAAAACCTGAAGTGCAAAACTTGATTAAGGAGGACTAGTAGGATCCAGAGGAAATCAATAATCAATTAATTAATTCATTAAAATGAAAATTGATACACTGCTGTTCAAAAGTTTGTGATCAGTAAGATTTTTATGTTTTAAAGAAGTCTCTTCTGTTCATCAAGGCTGCAGTTATTTCACTAAAAATACAGAAAAACAGTAATATTGTAAATTAGTATTACCATTTAAAATAATGATTTTCTATTTTAATATATTTTAAAATCTCTGTGATGTAAAGCTGCATTTTCAGCATCTTTACTCTAGTCTTCAGTGTCACATGATCCTTCAGAAATAATTCAAATATGCTCCAATATGATTTATTATCAGTGTTGAAAACAGTTGTGCTGCTTTTATTTTTCTTCTTTTTGGAACCGGTCATGCTTTTTTCAGGATTCTTTGATGAATAATGTTTAAAAGAACAGCATTTATTTAAAATCCTTTCCAATATTAAGTCTTTATTATACATTTTTATCAATCTAACACATCCTTGTTGAATAAAAGCATTAATTTATTTCAAAATGAAAAAAAAAAAATCCCTTTAAAAACTTTTGAATGATAGTGTATATTGTAACAAAAGATTTATATTTTGAATAAATACGGTTCCTTTTAACCTTTCATTCATCAAAGAATCCTGAAAAAAAAAATATCACAGGTTCCAAAAAACAAAAACAAAAAACAAAAACACACACATTAAGCAAGATTTCTGAAGGATCATGTGACACTGAAGGCTAGAGTAATGACGCTGATGAACATTCAGCTTAGCATCACAAGAATAAATTATATTTTAAAGTATATTAAAATAAAAAAACATTATTTTAAATTGCAATATTATTTCACAATATTACAGTTTTTTTCTGTATTTCTGATTTAATTAACGCAGCCTTTATGAGCAGAATAGTCTTCTTTAAAAAAAAAAAAAAAAAATTACAAATCTTACTGATCCCAAACTTTTGAACGGCAGTGTATGAAACCATTTTTCCATTGTCAAGGAAACATTCATCAAAATTCATTTGTAAAATTGAAATGCATCATTATATAATTTTTTCTTAATATTCAAACATTATTGTAATCATTAATTACATATTTTTTAAATATATTTGTAAAACTTTGCAAAGTGATTTATATGTATTTTTATTTTCAATTTAATAAATTAATTAGATGTGTTTTATGCGTCACTTTAAGTCCTCCATAGATGCGATGCTTAGTTTTATTTATCCTATCAGCAATCAATTTTAGATTTTTACAGCATACCTTACTAAATCTAAAATGTTAGCCATGGAAATCTGGAATATTCACAGAAATGTATTCTGGTTTGGGAAACCAACAAGCTTTAGGTAAAACAATGTCCCATACTTCAAGGTCTCAGAGGGTCTCTCCCTCTAATTTTTGTGAGACACATTTAATGCGAATGTTTTCACGGAGGTTTCGCAAACGAGCACTGCGGCTTGTGATCTCCTCCACGTAAGTTTTGGGGAACCAGCCCCTCTCTCCATCCGACAACCGGATCCCCTCTACCCACCCTGTGAATTGAAAACATAAAAGGTCATTTATCTCTACCTTGCAGTCCTCCAGCTTCTCTTCTTCAAAGGGAAAAATGGAGTGTAGCCAGAGGAAGGGAAATGATTTTCCTCACCATCACTTGTAATGGTTACAGCTTGAAGGATGTCTGCCTTCTCCAGCGTTAACTCATCGTGCTCCTGAGACTGGTAGCTCTTTATGCACTGGACTTGAGATAGATCTGCACAGACAAACGCAGACATGAAGTTGAAATATTTTCTACGAAAACATAAGTCTTAGCATCACAAGACAGTCTGTCCACAAAACGTTAGGGGTAATAATGAGAACTGATGATCACTGGATTTGTTGTCAAGATATTTTTGGAATGGTTTTCCACAAAATTAACAGTCATTATTTACTCAGTCTTTTGTTGTTTACACCCGCATGCTATGCTGTGGAACGCAAAATCCACTTTTTGAAAAGACATTCAAAAAATGTTTTTGTTCAGCAGAAGAAATATGGTCATGTAGGTTTGGAAAGTCACAAGTGAGTGAGTAAATAATGAGACCATTTCCATTTTTGGCTGAACTGTTCCTTTTCGAGTTTTATCTGAGACACTTAGTTCACAAGTAAACAGAATAGTCTTGAGCAGAACTGTGTATTCCACTATGTTTTCAATGTTTTGTCAGTGAAATAACTAATGACTCTGTATGTCAGACAGAACAGTCAGTCCAAACTGCTTAGTTTAGCAAAGCCAAACATCTGGTACACAGTGCAGCTTAACTGGGTGATTATCCATCTAATGCTACCAGCCACGATTCACATATTACATACCATTTAAATAGCAGTTTTGAGTTTGAAATGTAGTTAAATCTGAAATGCATGACAAGAAGGAGACCCAGAATTTACACACCATCATTTTCATTGGTCTGCTCAATAGCTGTCTTTAGATCGGAGGGAAACATAGCAGTTATCCACCTCTGTTTGCTGCTCCTACATATAAAACAACATGTTCTTGACTTAGCTTTAGACTTGGTTTTTATGCATCCTGTATCCTGTTTCATTTTAGATCTTAATATTTTGCAATGATGTGGATGTCCTCACTCTGTGGGCGACTTGAGCAGAATCTGGTGTTTTAGCTGTTGTCCCTCACATAACTGCAGATAGAAGATGAAGCCTGGGATTCCCTGAAGTTTCTGGCTTAGATCTTTCACCTTGAGGTCTTCAATCTTTGCATGTACAAACACCATGAACTTCCATGTGCTGTGACAGGGTAGAGAAGGGATATATTTTGTAGCAGACTTATTATCATTTACACAAGGTTTTCAAATGGGTTGACACATTTGCAAAAAAAAAAAAAAGTTCTTTCTTTCCCATCAGACTTACTCCTTCCTTCTGGACAACAGAAGACAGTCATTAAACAGGTGAAGGTACACAGGCCGAGTGGTAACTTTCAACTTAGACCCAGAAATACTCAAGTTCTGTGTGTCCACTTCGAGCAGTTCACCATGTTTGACCAGCCAGCGAGACTGAGAGATTAGAGGAAAAATCTAAAAAAAAAAAAAAAAAACACACACACACAGGCCAATAATATGAAAACATGATGCCAGAATTCTCTTGCTCATTCCAACTGATTTTTGCACCTTTCGAAGAGGATTTTGAATGCAACTTCCAAAACCAATTATTTATTTTGTACGTTATACTTGATAATTATTGTAAGTGAAGTCTTTGATCAAATGTAAATCTAAGTAGTCAAAAAATTATAATTTTGCGAATGGCTCAAAATAAGCCAGGGCTGCCACTGGCACGTAAATAATAAATAACTAAAAATTGGTTTCAGATGCCCCTGCATGATATACAGTACAATAGATATCTAATTAAACATTAAAATGAATGCCCAATGTTATACCTTGCCCTCAAAGTGAATTTTCTTGTTTAGATGAATTAGTTCTTCCATCCTCTTCATGCTCTGCACACTAGAGTTACATTCCTTTATAATCTATTGAAACAGAGCAGATTTAGTTTTCATTTTCATATTTTCCTAAAACCTGGTCCTCTCTTACTTTACTCACCTTTTTAAGCTCATTAAGTGCTTTGGTGGCAGTGTCCTCATCTCGTGATCCAGGCATTGTTCTCTTTAGGATATTCTATAATGGACAATTCATTATCACAAGATAATTAATACATTTTGGAAGCCTTGTTCTAAAGCTTTAAAGTTTTCAATTGTTAAGATATAAAATACTAAAAATGGAATCTGTGCTCTCTGTCATTGTCACTTTTGGAAGCGCGTGGTGGAATACCTCCACAAGCATTTTGAGGCGTGTGATCCTCTGAAAAGGAAGGATAAGGAATGATGTAAGAGGCAGCCTCTGGCACACTGGGTCCTCTTCCAGACGGGCAAGGATTCCCGGGAAACGGGGATTCTCTTGCCTAAGAAAACACAACGAAGCAAACAAATAAACTTCTTTAATGTCAATAATGCAATATGCAACACACGGATTGTTATGCTTGTTAGATAACTGTTTTACGGTAAAAGACTGTTTACAGTAGCCGCTGATAG
Organism: Carassius gibelio; assembly: GCF_023724105.1. NCBI lineage: Eukaryota > Metazoa > Chordata > Actinopteri > Cypriniformes > Cyprinidae > Carassius > Carassius gibelio. The sequence goes on from NC_068393.1 coordinate 14,765,489, forward strand.
GTCTGTTCCTGATAGGCTTGATTGGTGACATAAGGCAGATAAACCCGCCGCAGTGCAGGACAGTGGTTCAGGACAATGTCACACACATCAAAACGCAGAATGTCCTCTTCTAACCTATGCTCCAAATCTTGAAGAAATCTTTGGACATAAGGAGAATTGAATGGGAGAGAGAAAAAACAGGGATAGTTTACGTGTCTGATGAAGGCTTACTCTTTCAAACATAGCAAACATTTTCATTAATCACCTCTCACTGACTTCTTTGACATCAGGCAGTTTTGAGAAAAGCCACTGCCTTTCCTGTGTCCCAAGACACTCCGACAGCTCAGGAGACATCATGAAGTGGTCAACTACAATAGACAAGCTGCGTATGTATGAGGCCTCTGACGTCACCAACTCAAACTTGGCCTGAAATGAGAAAACAAGTCAAGATAAAATTAATAGTTTTTTTTCCTCAGCAAAATGTGCTGGTTGATAAACAAAACAAAAAAACAGACTTTCTGAATGTGGAGTCACCTCCTGCAGTTTACGCTCTTCATTGCTGAAGTTGTCAAGTTGTCCACTGGACCGAACATCAGGAATATCCTGCCAAAGGGAAAAGGCGGAGCCTCGAGATGAGCGGAATGAACTGGATGGGGAAAGGTTGCCAGAGGACACAGAGTCTCCTCTTTCTTCATCGGTTCCTGGCTCCGCCCCCTGCTGCCTCTGTATCTCTCTGTTAATAGCAACGTCACTGTATTCCTGATACAAAATCACTGAAAGTGAGAGAGGAAGAGAAAACTGGTAAAAAAAAAAAAAATGTATCCATCTATCAATCCGGTAATGGCCAAAAGTATAAATTTTGTGTTTTGCAAAGTTTGCTGCTTCAGTAATGTTCCTATGGTATACTGGAAAACAATGATAAGAATATCATAAGTTTTAAAAGCTTTAATTGGCCAAAAATATATAATTAGTCAGTATTCACAGTGTTGACTATTGTTCTTCATAACCTCTGGCATGCGGGAAATTAATTTCTGGGACAAATCCTGAATGATGGCGATTCATTCTTGCCTTATTAGTAATTGATCACAATTTGTGGGCTTCTGCTTGTCCACTCGCCTTTTGAGGACTGACCACAGGTTCTCGATAGAATTTAGATCCAGGGACTTGCCTAGCCACAGATCTAAAACTTCAAAGAAATGATCTTCGAGCCATTTCTTTATCACTCTTGCTTTGTGACATGGTGCACCATCATGCTGGAAAACGCACATAACCAAATTGCTCATGGATCGCTGGAAGAAGTCACTCTTGCAGGACGTTTTGATGCCATTCTTTATTCATTAGGGAAGTCGTGGCCTAATGGTTAGAGAGTCGGACTCCCAATCGAAAGGTTGTGAGTTTCGAGTCCCGGGCCGGCAGGAATTGTGGGTGGGGTGGAGTGCATGTACAGTTCTCTCTCCACCTTCAATACCATGACTTAGGTGCCCTTGAGCAAGGCATCGAACCCCCAACTGCTCCCCGGCACTGCAGCATAAAATGGCTGCCCACTGCTCCGGGTGTGTGCTCACTGCTCTGTGTGTGTGCACTTTGGATGGGTTAAATGCAGAGCACAAATTCTGAGTATGGGTCACCATACTTGGCTGAATGTCACTTTCACTTCACTTTCATGGCAGTTTTTTTGGGGCAAAATTACAAGAGCCCACTCCTTTGGTTGAAAAGCAACCCCACACATGGATGTTCTCAAGATGCTTCACTGCTGGCATGTCACAGGACTCGTGGTAGCGTTCACCTCTTCTTCTCCAAACGATCAATTTTCCAGATGTCCCAAACAGTCAGAAGGGAGCTTCATCAGACAAAATAACTCTTTTATCAGTCTTCTGCCGTCCAATCCTTGTACTTCCTGCAAAATAACAGTCTGTTCTTGAAGTTTTTCTTGGAGTGAAATGGCTTCTTTGCTCTTGACACCAGGCCATTGTCCAAAAGTCTTGGCCTCATTGTGTGTACAGATGCTCTCACACTAACCTGCTTTCATTCCTGAGCAAGCTCTGCACTGGTGGAGACACTATTCTGTAGCCGACTCCTCAGGAGGAGACTGTCCTGGTGCTTGCTGGACACTCTGGGACGTCCTGAAGACTTTTTGACTGCAGTTGAACCTCTCTCGAAATTCTTGATGATACGATAAATGGTTCTTTCAGGTGCAATATTCTTTGTAGCAATTTCCTTGCATGTGAGGCCATTTTGATGCAAAGCGCTAACAAGAACACAATGATAGAAAGCACTTCTTCCCTCCTTTTATAGCAATCACTCCACTCTTAAAACTTAATTAGTATGATAGTGATTAACCCACACTTTCACATTTGCTGCTAATTCGATTAGTCAATTAATGTTAGCAAGTCATTTTGTGTAAGGATCAAAAAACAGTGAAAAACAATTATTTCTTGATTTATTTTTTGGCCAATGAAGCTTTTAGCAATAAATTAAAATACATCTGATCACTCTTAACAATAATCTAGAAATAATGTGAATGAACACCACAACAACTTAAAGCTACACTCCGTAATTTTTTTGGGATAAAAATGATCCAAAATCTATATCTGAGCAAGCACATAACCAGCCAGTGTTAGAAACTATCGCCTTACTTTAGCCCTATTCACAACTGTTACTTTATAATAATGTTTTATAACTTGAGTGGTTCGGGTAGGTTTTCACGGGAAATTCGAGCATGGCACTGCATCATTATGTCAGGTCTGTAACCTTAAAGAAGTTGTCCCGTATACTAGGCCATCGCATGTGAGGATCCTGCAGGTGGCGGATCATTTAATTATAGCCTATTCCCACAGCAGCTGGAATAAATAAATGTAAAAAAAAATCATTTTGATGGCAGATTGTAATCAAGAAAGATTATGTGAGAAACATGTGAATTAGATACAATTATATTCCAGTTTTAAATGTGCTTCTGATTACAGATAGCCTGGGTTTACAGAAGATGTGTATTTTAAAGACAAAACGAGTTCGATGGGAGCATAGTTTGCTTTTTTGGTTAAAATAATTTCTTAATATGAAATTCGAATGATGTGACAATTAGTGAATTAATGAAATCTACATGATAATACACATTATATTCAAAGTCAAGCAACTTGACATTAATAATTTGAGAATAAAGTATAACAATAATAATAATTTGCAGGGTTTGATGTGATATTAGCTAATCAATTGTTAGATTAAATCACCATTGGTAGCGCGATTTATTGTAATGTTTTTTTCCTCAGTTGGTCAGAACAAAGCATGGCAGACTTTTTACTTGTTCAGATGAAAATATATGGTGAAATATATTTGGGTCATAGCAAGATGTAGGCTAGAATCTGTAATTACTAAGTACAGTGAATATCCACACTGGTGCGGTGACTGACACATTCACCTCAAAACAGATTCATCCTCGCTAGATCACAACCCACGCATGAAATATAATTCCGCAAGGAACTTACTGCAATTCCAGGTTTTCAAACGTAGATGGCGACAAAGAGGCAAAACTTACATACTACTGTAACTTTAAGCAGCAAACTTTGCAAAACACAAATGGTCACTGCCAATACTTTTGGCCATGACCATATATATATATATTTAAAATTCCAGATTTGTTGTTTATTGAACTTACAGTTCGGCAGGAAGCGTGATAAGCGTTTAGAGCTACTGGGAGGACTGTCTCCATCCTCATCAATGGAAACCTCTCTCATACTGTAAAAAACCGGTACAAATGTTAAATGTTAAAACAGAATGTATTATATTCTACTCACTACTTTTGTTCTCTAGCTGAGTTTTAGAGCCACCTTTGCTTGGAAATCCTCCTTTGCTGTGGCAGATTACAGTCAGCAGAGGGCAGAGGTGGCGCAGACCCCACTGGACTGTGTGGTGCACTGTCACCTGATCCCCCTGAGAAGTGATGTCTGGAGTTGGGTTTGTCTACAAACAGACAAGAGAGGGAGAAGGTATACAAAAGGAATTGAGCTGAAAATATATCACTGAAGTGTGATCATGACATCACAGCACAAGACTTTCACAATAAAGTCTTTCATTAGTCAGATCAGTCCTGATGAGTCACTTACAGTCTGAGCTGAGGTTTCCAGACAGATGGCGGTCCCGGGAGGCCACACGAGCAGAAAGAGACTTGCCCAGCTTAAGGGTAAAAGAGTTTTTCCTCTGGGAGAGTTGTAGACGAGAGATGAGCTCAGAGGCAGAGAAGCGCCGGCGCTCGTCTGCTGAGCGAGAGCGGGACAGAGACAGTGAGGTCCCACTGTTAACGGCAGGGCCTTCCAGAGACCCACGGTCCTCCAGGCCCAACCTCTGCCTCCCCCCATCATTTGTGTCCCCCTCCAATCTGGCATCCTCCTGAGGGGGGTCTAAGAAAGGTTTTGGTGGCATTGGTAAGGTAAGAAGAGAGAGGTCCTCATCTACCCCTGGGAGAGAGCTGGAACTATGAGATGTGGGTATGGTAGAACCCACCATGCCAAGGCCTCCTTCTACGAATGATTCGAAGGATGTTGGAAGCAGGTAATCACACTCCACACCTGGGCTGCTGATGGACCCATCACTCAGAGTGTCTGGAGAGTACACCCTCATCTTGCGCCCTGTTAACAAAAAGGCATCTTGAGTGGAACTATCCACTTGTACATTCATCTCTAGTTTTAACAGACACAATCACTTTGCACAGTAGTACAAGCTTTAGCCATGTTGGTGGAGGCCTGTCAAAAGCAAAGATTTTGGACATCTCCCTTATCTTACAAGCTTGATCTAACCTGTTTCCAGAGATTCCAACATCCAAAATGTGTACTGTATATGTAGGAGCTTTCACGGACAGGCTTAGGAACCACTGTCACAGTGTATTAAAACATCTGAAAGAAGCTTATCATGCTAGTAAGGACTGCACTAAACAGAATCATCTTCATGCACAGTTTAAAGATTGGTGAAAGTAACCCTGCACTGTGGCAAACTATTTGTTGTAGAAACAATGTGGCAAGACTAAATTGAAAGAGGCACTTACTTATGGACTTCTCCTTTATGGATCCCAAAGAGGTTCGTCTTTGAAGGCGACATGGATCCCGACTCTGGAAATCTGAGGAGGAAGGGGGGGAGCTCAGCTGCTGAGGCTCCAAAGAGTTCCTGTTCTCAGGATCGTATGTAGGGGATAGAGGCAGAGACAAATCCCGAGAACTGAGACCCTCAACTCCTGGTTCAGGTTTTTCATATACTGTTTCAGGTAAGGCAGTAATGGGTGTCCACATCTGATCCTGAGCCCCTTCCACATTATTGGTATCCTGGGTTAAATAATTGTCTAGTGTTGTGTCTGTACTCCCAGATTCGACAAAATCAGTTGGACCATTTCCATTGCATCTAACAGGCTTGGAGCAAAGAGAGGAACTACAGTTTTCCAATGTCTGTGATTGGAAACCATTAACGCTTTGCTGTTGAAGGTCAATGAAGGCCAATGTCTCTTGCTGACACACAGCAATGTGTTGATGCTGTCGCAGGAGAGGCCTACCTTCCCTAGAGTCACTCAGAGCCTGGGTCTCCACTGAGCCTGGGTACCACATGTCAGAGCTCTCGCCTCTGCAATGGAATGCTTGGAGGTGAGGCTGGACATCAAGGAGAGGAGAGAATCCATAGCCGGGAAGCATAGCTCAGAAAGCACATGGGTACTGCTTAGAAAATTAGGAAACAAAAACAGACGGAAACAAATTAAGATATTATAACTTGCATAACTATCACCCACATAACTATTGTCTTGACAGACATTGCATCTCCAAATTTGAGCATAGTGGAGTAGATCCCTCTTGCCAATGTTTTTGTTGTGCCAGCATAGATTTATACACAGTAAAGCTGGGCTCATCTCTGCAGTTCTTAGTGGATTTGGTGTTCCACTGGGTAAAGTTAAGTCTCTCTGGACAGCCTCTGCTCTTCCCCGTGGCAGACTTGGCTCAGTCGCTGCTTCTGCATCTTCCTGTTCTAATTAAAGAGTGCAGCACGCAACCCTCATCCTCTGTACTTGTCTACATCATTTACAACTGGATTCCTTACTCAAAACTGCTTCTGTAATGCAGCTTCTGCATGAAGATATCAAGGCAGTCATACGAGAACACTCCATTCTCTCCAACTATGATAATGGTCAAGTGTGTAGTGTTGCTAGCAGCTTATATCTATGATGGAATGCTTCATGAAAAGGACCCTGACTGAGAAGGTCATCTTGGAAGAGTTTTTTTTCCATACATATTTCCCATGTTTCCAAACACCTCTCTATTTACCCAAACAAATCTAGGTCATGGGAGAAGCAACACTTATTAGTATTCAGTGTCTTGCCCTGAGGGACAGGCAAACCTGAGATAGCTTGAGCTATGACATTTCCTGGGCTATTAAAGCAATAAAGGCTCAACAACTTGTCAGTGCTGATGATCCATATCTGCCTTATTCACTGACCCATGAAATAAAGAAAGATGTTTTCTAAACTTGGAGATTAAATGCACCAAACTTAGCTTTTTGGGTTGCCCCTAGGTGCCTTAAACTCTTCCTTACATGCAATTTAGGTGTCTGCATGTAATCAACCAAAAAAATATCATTTAAAACTATATAAATTATTGTTTATTGTGATTGTTTTGAAACAATATGCTGCTAATCTTTAAACCCTCAAACAACATCTGTAGTACATCTATTTTTTTGAGTCTCTCCAATTTCAATTTCTCTTTTAAAGCTGAATGAGCTAAATCCAACTGCACGATTCAACATGATCCACAAAAAAAAAAAAAAAAAAAAAAACACAATATGATCCTCTCCTGATAAAAACTATACTCACACCTGTACAACAAACACACTGCACAAATGGTTTCCTGTTCCCTACTCTAAACAAAGGTCCCTTTATTTCTCCAGATAGAGAATGCTGTTAGGTGCACAGGAGATGTGAGATTTAAGGAATGAATCTGCATTCTTTACATGCACACTGAAATAAAAATTATAATAATAAATAAAAAGTTGTTATTCTTCGTTTAATGTCTGAAATGACTTTTCTTTTCTGCTCATGTATTGATCTTGCAGGCTTTTAGATAATGTAAGCCAATAGCCAAAGAGTTATTAAGGCAATGCTTTAACAATCTCACATTTGCCTTATTGTTTTTCTTGCTAAAAATCCTATATGACTTAGAAGTATGTCAAATCATGCATGCAAAAAATGCATGTGGTAAATTGTAACTGTAAAACTCCTAACTGTGCTACACGAATGAAATGCACTGTACAAATAGCAGGAGTAATTGTGTGAAGGCTGTGCATAGCTATTACTTTAAAATAAATTCAATAATACACTGAATTACAACCCATTACAATACAGCTATTCCATACATTCAGTTTGATGTCATACCCATTTTGCAATATTTAGTCAAATCCACCATGTAATTTTCCATGTTCTCAACATGTTATTTCTTTATGTTTTAATCTTTGTTGTATACATTCACCCTGTAATTTTGGAGGGTTCCTGTAAGTCAGGGTGTAAACAAAGTAAATGAATAGAAAACAACCATCTTCATTGTAGCTACAGTATATAATTAAAGAAAACAATGCTGCAAAAGCCAATGGAGGCTGTTAGGAACCACGTGAATCCACAAATATAGCTGAAACATCCAGCAATGTCAACAATCACAATGAGGTAAAAAAAAAAATGTTTGAAATTAAGCAAAATATCTTCCTTTTTTTACCACAGCGTATAGCTGTCACTAAGTCATATTAAGTACAAGGGTAAAATATATTTTTTTATATAAATGGCAGGTTCCTTCATTAAAGTGACAGCGCAGACAGATGGGTCATTAATGCAAACTAATGATATTTACAGCCTTAAACTACTTGGCACATGCTGATTGTTTCATGTAGCTTACACAGCCAATAAGCTTGCTGCTTTACAATTAAATGGCTGGTTTGCATCCACTGGAGGAAACCCTCCACCTTCCCCAGCTCCACCTGCTATGGGTTATTTTATATGCTATCTTTTGGCAGCTGTATGTCTTAAATACTCACAGCATGTCATGATAGAAATAACTACAGTATGCACAATTTCTAAAGTCACAACAAAAGCACCAAAAAGACCGCAAATAGCCTTTTTTATAGTCCTTAATTTCTAGAATTTTTTGCTTGTTTGAACGCAGGGTCTAACAGTGTGGTGTCACAGGCTTATGTTTGTATGTTACATTGCTGGTCTAATTGGCCTGTGACAGAGAGCTCAGACCCAAGTGCATCATGGCATTTGCCTTTCACACTCACACTTCAGCTCATTTTCAGCTGCTACAACTTGATGGCAATATGCAAGGGGTAACAAAAAAACAGGCATAATTAGTCAAATATTAAAAGGATAGTCCACTGAAGAATATATGCTCTTCATTACTTCATGTCATTCAGGTTTTGATCATTCAAAATTGCAGAGATTATCATTTCATTGCAGATTATATAGGAGCGTTAAATTCTGATGGGGTGGGTGAGGACATCTGGAGGTGAAGAACACTTCTTTGTTTATGTTTGGTGTGGGGCCTGATCCCTCAAAGTGCCTGAGGCCTTCCTCTACCTACTCCATCAAGACAGATACTGAATTGCCCTCAACCCTATCAACTCCAACACAACAGAGAGAAAAACCCATAGGTGTAACAATACCTGGATTAAGGTATTGTTCTAACAAGCGGAGCTTCTTCAGACCACCTTGAACCCCACGGTCTCATCTTAAAGAAAAATGTTACCAGATCTTTAGGACATCTGTGCACTCAACATTCTCTCAACATTAACACTTCCCATACTAGACACAACCCAGTCAAATACAGGAGTGTTAAGCACACATGCACAAGCGCTGAGAACAATTATTACAATGATTTTAAGTTTTGTTTACATTTAACATCATTCAGACTGAATAATCCATCTGTAGGATATTAAAGGAGGTACCGCATTGCTGCACAATAAGTCTAGGTTTGGTTAGGCACTTGCTTATTCTATCACTAAAATATCAGAGCTTTCACATCTCTTTGACAGTTTAATTGTAGAAACTTATGCTTTTTATTGCAAGCATTACTTCTTAATGTACATATATGGGTTTAAAAACTTCTCTTTGTTTTAAGTATCATGATTTACAACTAAAACTGACATGACACTCATTATCCCTGTTGATGTTTGTGAGATTTATACAGCTCAATCAGTTCTTTAACATGCCGTTAAATTTGTCACATTGAAAAGATGACCTACTTTCACCAGGCCATTTACGTCACACTCATTCACACTCAACTTCCTGCTTTCTTTCACTCACTGCTCAGGAGGTGTACGGAGCCAGGCAAATGCTCCCCCTCCCTCTGCTTTATTATGGACAGACAGGTAAAGACTAGTCACTCAGAACAGCTTGTTTTGACGTGTGATCACTATACTGCATACACCTTCAAAATCAGTGTTTGTGACATTTTAACATGCAGATATAACAATTTTAATGCACAAGTGGTGCAGTATCAATAGTTTAACGTTTTTTTATTATTATTATTAAAATGTAAAAAATAATAATAATAATTTACGAAGAATAAATTATAGTTAATCCATGAATATTATGTAAAATAAAGAAGATAAAATAATGGTTCATTAAATTAACCAAAAACAAAAACAGTGTGTGCTATACTAAATTTTATTTCAATGCGTTTTAAAAAAAGAATGGGAAATCAACACATAATACATGCGTTGCTGGTATTCCTTAAGATTTTCTGTGAGAGACTTTATTTAGGTCAGTCCATGTAATAAAACTCACACAAATTATTTTATTCACATTAGGGCCAAGCCAGCCGAGCACCTGAAAAGCTTGCAGGCTGCGTAACCAAACAGGTGTGTGCAGAGCAGAGCCAAAAAAAAAAAAAAAAAAAAAACGCCTTTTACACATACCCCTAGGGCTTGGCTTTTTTCAGGACCGCTTTTCATAGACAAACACAAATATGTGCACCATGCAAAAAACAAAACTCATCCACTCCTGCACTGACACACATTTGTGCAATCATACATAAAAATATGTCAAGATATCCGCACCTCCTGTCATTAAGAACTGATTAGCTTCTAAACGTTCATGTGTTTTAAAAACATGAAAGGTTCCTTGGAAGGCTAGTTCCTTTCAACACATTACAACAATCATAACCTGTTTCTTTTATATAGTCTTGCAATCCAATGGTCGTCTGTAAAAGCAAAATGAGGACACAATTTAAATGGTTAACCATTAAGCCTTTTGTTGGCCGAAGAAAAGCAAGTTCATTATCATGGTGAACCCCCACTCCCAACAAAGATCTCTGACACTTTCCACATTCTCCAAATAACTGCGCTTCTGTCATTCCACTTAAATTGCCCAGTAAGCTGTACCAGAGTACAAACAAAGAGTCTCGTCTGTCTAAGCCCAAGCAACAAGAACAGGCCTTATTTGTGTGTCTGCATCCTATCTGTGCTGACCATTGGGGTGGGCACTAATAGCGTGCAGTCACACAAACAACGTCTGTTCTTATTGCTCCCCAAACCTCTTCCGTCACCATCTGTTCATTCCGCAGGTGAGCTCTGCTGGTTTTTTCTTGTTGTCGTTGTTCAGCTGTTAGAAGCCCTTTAAGGCCAGGCAGTCTAACGGAGTTGAGTGAAGGGGCTTTAGATACCCATTCCACCCCGAGTAGCCCTGTTGACCTTAACTGTGCAAGCTGAAGGTAAGTGAGGAGAGAACGTTGTTGCATGTGAAGAGCGAGAACAGAATATTACTGGGTGTGGCATGGCGTCCTTTTCCCCAGACTGCAACTCTGGTACATGTAGGTGCAGATACAGAATCAGGCTGTTGCCTCCAACTGACAGGTGCTCCTTACACAGGACAGACCAGGAGGGACGGGGAGGAGTTCGAGTTTGCATTTTGGAATAGAATGAACTGAAAATCAGTCTCAGAAATTGCATGCATTACTCTAAGGTCAAAAAATACAAGTAACTATTTCTGAAATGACATTAGTAGTACCAATACAATGGTAACTGAATACAATGGAAAGCATGGTACTGATTTATTACCATATTTATTTATCATGGCATGTGGGTCAATGGCGTAAAAGAGCAATAAAGTAAAAATGTCCCTAAAATGTGGTGTAACAAACAAAAGCAAATTTATGTCAAAGTAAAAAGCTCACGTGAGTATATCTTAATCATTATTTCTATATATAATGTAAATAAAATATATTATATATTTATATATATTTTAAATATACATATACTGTATATAAATAATCATTCAATTAAAAAAAATATTAATCAAATAAATATCATATATGTATATGAACAATTCTAAGAAATACTACCGTTACTTTCATAATTAGATGCATTTCCAAGTGTAATCTACAGTACCTAATAAGATTCCTTTTTTTTCCCTCTTTTTTTATTCAATATGAAACCCAGACACTTATATCACCCTGATATTAATTTACTTTGTCGTCAATCCAAGATGAATTTTAATTCAGAAATTACAAACATGCTCATCGCAGAAGATGTATACTCATTGCAATTTTAATGCATTTTTAAGCAATTAATTTATCTGACATCTTAACATTGACCTTAAAGAGTAAAAAACAGTGCATTTTCCTTGTACATGTGCCAGATAAGTTGTATTGTTACCAAACATGCCGTGCTATCTATTGCTCCCTCCAATCGGTTCTTATCTCTCCCGACATATTGCATCCTCATAGTTCTCTACAGGTCTGGAAAGCCCATATGAGTCATACAAACACACTCACACACACAGACTGGCACAGCTGAGGAGTGGCAAGCCACAGGTTACGATAGACATTCCAAGGGTCTGGCCGCCCCCACAACCTCTCTGATGTTCATATCTGCCAAAATGACTAAAGCACAGCACCATCAAACCACACCCTGCGAGATCCATCCATGCTCAAACACACATCCTAAAAGCTCACCCCTCTTACAAATTCAGTGATTTCATGGCTCTTTAGTCAGATGTCAATGGAGATGAAGGAATAGTTTCACAGAGAATTCAAAAAGGTCACCAGGTCCTTCTTATCTGTGCATATAAAAAAATCACCCGATCTGACTACATTCAAAAAGAACCCATTTTTGAGGGATATAATCACTCTAATACTAAAAGGATATCTCTTACACGTCCAATGATGCAGACAATGGTTTCTGAGGCTATGCAGGATGAGAATGAATAAGGCAGGGAGATTTTATTGTGACATGATACTTTTTCTTTTTTTTTACGCCACATCCTCATGTGGGCATTATTTCATGACTCACATTAAAAGGAACTGTTTCCAGGCAAATGGTCTAAACTTGGATGTTATGAAGCCAGTTTAAGCCACAAGGTTTCTGCTTTTTAATATTTTCCTCTGGGCAGCTGGGATCATTTCTATCCCCGAACAGTAGTGTAGAGGAGATCATAAAGCCTTCCATCAGACAGGTGCTAGGTCATAAAGAGGATGTCACACCCTCCCGCTCAGAAAGAAAAGAAAACACTCTCTAAAACACATGCTCCGCACATGGCATGAAACAATCAGTCTGTATGACCTTATAGGAAAACAGACAAGGAACACACATTAACAGACACAAAATAATGATGCTACAGGACTCTATTAATCATGACTTTGATGGAAGATCATATTGTAAGTAAACAATCACGCAAGTAGACAGATCTCCTGTTTAAAAACAGATGTAGATGTAATAGTGATTTTAATGGATGAACTGCCATGTTATTTTCATAACATCCCATAATATATATATGAATGATTATAAATAAATGTAATTACTAAAATTACTAAACCTAGCTTAGCATATACATATAATACTATGTCATTTTCTTTCAGAAAAAAAAAAAAAGTTCAATTAAACTAAAAAGTAATATTAAACCCTATCAAAATGAAAAACATTTCTAACAAACTCTCCTAAGAGCAAATCATCTGGACTTTGCGATCCATAAATATTTTATAGCTTTCTAATCTTTTACAGCAGATCAACAATGATCTCATTTGTGTCCATTTTTTTATTCTCCTAATAAACCGATCTGGGACAAAGTTAATATGTAAATGACAAACATCCGGGAACTTTATTAGGTTTTACGCGTTCATCAATGCAAAATCAATGCATATGTCTTCATTCCTATGTCAAACAAACAATTAATTGTGTATTTTTAAGTATTTTATAATCAACTGTTTATATGAGGATACCTGACCAGCACAAAGCCCAACAAAAAACGGACATTTCTATAGTTAAACAGAGTAAAGAAATCTTGACATTGAGTTCATAGCTGCTGCCATCTATCCATTGCAGTTCTTTTACAGTGTTCCAGACATGCAGTCACCTGCCCCTCACCTCAACAGAAGCTCACGTATGCACACACTTACCATATCTGCTCCCTGAAGCAGTAGAATATTCAGGGCTCATATCCTGTGCAATCTATCACACTATTATGCATGCAATATTAAGTAGCTTGCAAGCGATCGGTAGCACAGGTATATTTTGCATCTGATTTGATATCTGTCAGCAGCGCTGGAGGACAGTGTTTCTGCTTGCTCTACTAGGATTTTATATCCCAGGCGTATCATGAGATTTGTCTATGCAGGTGGTAAGTGGCAAATCAAAACATTATACTCAATGCATGAGCATCTGTTCAAGCAAGGAAAAAATGTTTGGCATTACAAACCAGCAGGACAGATATAAAAAAAAGATATAATAAAAGTTTAGTCACCTTAAACAATCACTGTGTCACCTAGTAAACAGGAAGCAGTCATAATTCTTTTGGCAGCAATATTACATTTTTAAGAAGTACCAATAAACAAAATAAAAATTCAGCCGAAGTTAACAACCAGGTCAAATAAAAAAATCGGAGATCACTAGTGACAATGTTTAAAAAATAAAAATACAAATACATTTAAAGCTGAGTTTTGTTATATAGTAAAAATAGAAATGCATGTATAAAATACAGATGTAATACAATTAATTTATTGTGAATATTTTCATATGAACAACAATGTGAGTGAATTTGAATTGAAAAACTGATATGAATTTCATACCTCCTTAGTATGCCAAGCAGCACGCAAGCTGCATGAAGTCCACAGGTTTGTGTTAATCCTGATATTCTCAATCATGATTTAAGATGATCTTAACAGAATCTTAAACTTCAGTGGAAGCAAGAACATCTGACTGTCTGCACAAAGTAGTTCACAAGAGCAATGCTACATTAACTTGATTAGTGACCTAGAAATAGTGCATCTGAAATATTTATTTTTCATTGCATTGTTTCTTTGATTTTAAAATCCTGAGGCTTTTCATTTATTTCCTAGATTCGATTCTGAATCCCAGATTTCCAACTTGGTCTCAGACTGTTGGTCCACTGCATATATAAAGCTAGTTTAACCCAAAATACAGTCTTTGGTAACATCTTCTAAAATGCAACAGTTCTCCAAAGATTGGGATTTACTGCACAAAAAAAATAACAATAATAAATAAAACCGTACCTCATTTGTATTAGTGGACTGTGGGCTGGATGGGGTCCAACTCCAGTGTGCGAATCCAACTCATCCAGGATTGTGGCTGAGGTGTTATAGTGTCCATGAATGCCTTGTTTTCCTCTCGGTTACTTTGTTTCCGCTTAAATGCTCTCCAACTCACAACGTTGAGCCAAGATGATCCAAGTGTTCTTATCAATCCCCTTCACACACAAAAATACAGTTGACAGAAATAAAACCCTAATAACTGCTCTAGCTACTCAAAAATACAGATTACTCCTCATCATTCCTTTTCCATCATATTTCCCCCTCTCTCCAGCAAAAAAAAAAAAATGAAGCCAGACATATTTCCTTCTCTCTCTTCCCTGCTGTCTTTGCTCCCTCTAGCACTTATTTATGGTTTTATTTCTAACACCTGCCAGCAGAGAAAAAGGAGAGAGGCGCAAGTTGTCGTCTGGTTCATAGGAGAGTCCTTCCTGCCAAGGAGGGAGAAAGAGCATGAGTGTGTGTGCGTGTATGTGGGTGGGTCTGGATTCCTGTGTGTCAACAGCAGTACTTTGCAAGTGGATAGCAGGCAGTCGGATAGGAGGGTTAGTTTGATGGGGGCGTGAGATAGAGGGTGGGAAGAAGACTGTATGCGAATAACCCTCCATGCATGCGAGTGAGTGCATGTAAGTGTGTGTGTATAATTAGGTAAGTATCACCAGTTTGAAGACAGCAAGTAGCTGAGAGGGCATGCCAAAACTCACTCAGATGTGCTCTTTAAATCTAATTTAACTTCTCTCCCTTTTACACACCTCATTTATTCACTTAAAGGGATAGTTCACCCAAAAATTGTTTATCTGCTTACCCCCAGGGCATCCAAGATGTAGGTCACTTTGTTTCTTCAGTAGAACACAAACCAAGATTTTTAACTCAAACTGTTAGTCTATCAGTTATTCAATGGAAGGTTTTGAGATTCAAAAAAACATATACAAACCAAACCAAATTAAACCCTCCAGCTCATGACGATACATTGATGTGTAAAGACGTGAATCGATCGGTCTGTGCAAGAAACTGAACAGTATTTATATCTTTTATTTTTTTTTTACTTCTGATTCACTGTAATCTCCAACCTGTCCTGAGCGCATTCTGTAGAGAACGCACTCAGGACCCTGGGGGTAAGAAGATAAACATCACATTTTCATTTTTGACTGAACTATCCCTTTAAGAATAACTGAAAGAGTCATTTATCAAGCAAGCTCATGTCAAATTCTAGAAGATCAGAAAAAAATAAAATCATTGAACTCTTTGGTAAACAAAACCTATTCACATTAATCTCCAGCCAATTACTGATGCGTTAGCACTAAGAAATCAGTTTATTCAGAAGCAAAAGCACATTAAAGTGTCAGTTTTGTGCAACAGGCTGTTCTGGGTCACTGAAGAACACGGAGTGCATTATTAATAAGCAAAAGAGCTGCTGTCCACTTTGCATACTTTAGTACCTTGACAAGTACCAACCAACTCTTCCTGCAGGCTGAATGGTGTAGGAACGCACTGCAATCACAATAATCAGAAAAGAGAGAGAGAGAGAGAGAGACAGAGCCTCAGGTGATGGAGATTCTTTTTCATTTTTTAAGTGGGTGGGGTTAGAGACAAATCATTATCAGAACACCTGTCTGCTTCTGACTTCAATAAATCAGAGTTGCTTGATCCATTCCACTACAAAAAAGTAGTGGAAGTATGGTGCATTTTTGGGTTGTAAAGGGTTTCAAAGGGGCAGGTTGCTCGCACAAAGCTTGATGGTTTGATCAAATTAAATGGAATGTGAGAACCAGAGATCTTCTACAGAAAGTAGAGCTGAAAAGTAGGGCAGAAGTTGCCTACATGGACGTGTTAACCAAAGATTAAGGATCTGAAGCGTTTGCCAGCTGGCAGTGGCTCTCAGCTTTGGAACACAGAACTTCAATGGCTTAGCATTAGTGTTGTCTTATTCACCTTTCTAACTTGTTCAAGCATGTCATTTTCATTCTCGTTCAAGCTGATATTTTTGCACAAATAGGCATTGTTCGACAGGACAGGCATAACTAGGAATTAAAAAGAGTAGTTTGGTCAAAAATCACATTCATATCACAATTAAATTACTTGCCCTCATGTTGTTCCAAACCCAACTTTTTCTTCTTCTATGGGATGCTAATGGAGATGTTTGAAAGATATTCAAGCTGCTGTTTTTTATACAATGAAAGTTAATGGTGACCATGAAATTTTCAGTGACTCAAGATTTACATTTCATAATGTTTATTACGTAATACAAGAAGTAAGGCTGCAAGTGATCAAGTAACTTAAAAAATAAAAAGATTAAAAAAAAATCAAAGGCTGTGATTTAATTAAATGTGTGCATTTCAGAGTGAAGCGTGGCACAGAGGAGTTTGGTTTGCAGGAAATGCTGATCTATACAAACTGTTTTTTGCAAACACTGTTTGGCTTGCTTATGATGTTCATTTAAAAATGCAATATGAGCCAACCATCCTTATAAAATTTGTAAAAAATAAATGCTCATAAGGCTGTTTATTAAGATATGATTATATTGATAATTACTATTTTTTGGCCAAATCGTGCAGACCTCCAAACAATCAACCTGTTTTTTTTTTTTTTTTTTTTTTTTTTTACACATTTTGAAAATCACAATTAATTTTTATCAGAAATAAATTGCAATTAAATATTTTGTCCAAATAATGCATCTCTATTCAGAAAATTTTAAATATAACGCGCAGGTCTCATTGGCCACTTATGATCTCGTTTTACATTGCTTATTTGAAGCTTGACAGCCCAGATCATTGTGTACATTAAAGTGTTTCCTTTTGTGTTTCACAAAACAAAGAAAGTCATTTTTATTTCCAATGACATGAGTTTTACACTTTTGGCTGAGCTATAATTTTAAATCCTGTCCTCCAGCATGTAAACACTTCAATGGTTTTCCAACAGTTACTGAAACTAGCTTTATTTTAAAACATAATTCCTTAAACAGCGCAGAGATAAACATGACAAATGCAAATATATTAAGGTATTATTCAGAGAAGCATTTCAGACTAACACAATGTAGAATAAGCTTCTTGATTTCTTTCACAATTTTCATTTTGTCATTAGTACAAATATATACTTTAGTAATCATGTAGAAAAGCAAATCTCCCTGCCCTCCCACTAAATCCGAATAGGCATATATAATTTACCAGAAGGGCAGAAAGAGTGAGATGTGTAGTTGATCACATGTCTTAGTATAGATGGAGCCAGAGGAAATCATACAGTATGCAAACAGCTGTTTGTTCAAGTTCAAGTTTGTTCAAGAGGTGGTAATCTAGAAGTTTTGGCATGGACCTCTACATTTTGAAATGCATGCTCACAAACACATGCACATCCGCTCAATCAAACACCACAGAACCAAGCCCAGTTTCAGTCCAATTTCTTTTTTTTCTTTTTTTTCAAAACAAGTCTTTTTGGGATCACTTTTGCATTTTCTTAGTGACTAAGCCCCCTTCTGGAGAAGCCCCTGCCCTGCAGGTCAGTCTCATGTAGGGAGGCGCTTTGCTTGCTTCAA
Source organism: Carassius gibelio (assembly GCF_023724105.1). Lineage (NCBI taxonomy): Eukaryota > Metazoa > Chordata > Actinopteri > Cypriniformes > Cyprinidae > Carassius > Carassius gibelio. Next base: position 14,783,549 of record NC_068393.1, read on the forward strand.
GGACCAGCATACAAGGAGAAAAGCAGAGAAATAAGAAGAAGAAAGAAAGAAGTGCATTGTTTAGAGATATCCTCAATTAGTCAGAATATTTTATTAATGTGATGGTTCACCCAAAAAATAAAATGGTCATCATTTTCCCTCAAGTTGTTCAAACCTGTATACCTTTATTTCTTCTGCTGAACAGAAGAAAATATTTTTGAAGAATGTTTGTTACCAAATGGTTGATGGTAGCCATTGAATTCCATGGTATTTTTTTCCCATACTATGAAAGTCATTGGCTACTGGCAACTGTTTGGTGACCAGCATTCTTCAGAACATCTTCTTTTGTCCTCAACAGAAAAAAGAAACAATTTGAACAATTTGAGTAAATGATGACAAGCATGTTTAATTATAATTTTTATGTGTTTTTTTTTTTAAAGGTACAGTTGGTCTTTTATATACGTATTGAAAAACTTTCTGCTATTTTAGCTTAATATCGAAAGACAAATATAAACTACAAGTCTTAATAAATTTTATTTTGGGTAAAAGACAACAAACACAAGGGCCCTGTCACACCACACTACCAAAGACACAATGTTTCTAAATTATTATAAAAGGGAGTAAAATACATTTTTAAAAACCATTTAATTATAAACAATATGGCCCTAGAACAGGGTCATAACCACCGCAAACACTGAAATCCTGGCAATATTCAGAATGATGGCTGATGAGTTTTTCAATGGTAGACTCTTCCTTAAAATCTTGAACATTTGGTTACATCATTGCACAGAATCTAGTGCATGTAGCCAAATATACACTCTCTGACCTCAACCAAAAACAGAGCATCATCTTTACATATTTTCCAGAAAAGTGGGTTGAAAATGTTTTGATCTTTTTTTCCCTGTACTCTACAGAATATGTGGAGTGCATAAACCAGGGCAGTAAAATAAGTACTGGTAATACGAAGGTCTTTGCTCCACTTTCACTAGAGTGCTAAAACGATGACACATTTCTTTTTTATTATTATTATTATCATTATATTTTTGTGACAATAGACAGGAATACAAATAAAAATATATTGCAAATTAAAGGAAAATAGCATGAAACTGATCATGACATTTATATATTTAACTTAAATTCCACTACACACTACTGTTCAAAAGTTTGGGGTCGTTCCAATATTTTAATTTTTTTTAATAGAAGTATTTTATACTTATCAAGGCTGCATTTGTTTGATCAAATATACAGTAAAACTGTAGCTTGATTCACCAAATTCACCAAAGTTCTCTCTCTTTTCTTGTAGATCACTAAACCGTATTGCTTCCTCAGAAGTTGGTATGAAATTAGTTTTGTGATGTACCTTCGTGCACAAATGCTGCCTGCAGAGTCATTGCCTGCTAAGGGAGTGAGGGATCAGGTCAGCTGCTCAAGTCTCTGAGCTCTCTGGTGAGAGTGGTAATGAGAACAAGCATGGCTCACAGTGAGTAGGCACTGGATGGTGTGCACTAACATCACCTAAGCTACTCACCCGCAGGGCCTCCTGTTTATCAGCCAGCGCCTGCTTAGCCAGGTAACGCTCCCGCTTGATCTTCAGCTCCAAGGACTCAGGGATTTCTGGAACCATCCAGTCGATGACACGCAGGACAAAAAACACCACATGCTGAGGATAAATACACACACTTTATTACTAAGATGATCACAAAATAGAAATAATTATTAGATCGTAATAAAGAGATCGTAAACAATAAGGTCATTATACAGACAAAGTACACTGGCATTTTACGATTGCAATTCCAGGTCTCTTTGTTGAATGTTTCTGTACAATATAATTTTATTTAATAAAAAAAAATATATGTGTGTGTGTGTTTTCAACAAATACCAAGGCTGGATCTTTAATGAAAGTGTGACATTATCTACCAGAGTAAATGGGCTTAATTTTAAATTGGTCACCGCATATATTGGGGAGTTTAAATTAATGAAAGAATAAGACTGTGTTGTGGTTCGCAGGAGGAAGATCAATGATCACCTCAAAAGGCAATGATAAAGCCCAGTCTTACAGCCAGAAGCTTCCAATACAACAGTGTGTATTTCCCATTCTCATCCTGTAATGCTTTATATCTAACACAACAAAAGAAAAGTCATGACAAGAGAAGAATCATTTTAGATTATGTAATGTTACATGTGTAGTCATTTATGTGTTTACCAAAAAGTACCACACCAAAGGTGCAGTCACATCCAACATTACTCTGAAATTTTGTTGGCAAATCCATTTCAATATGAATTACGACCTTTCAAAAGGACCTTTTTTTGCCAACCAAATGTGATACTTTTAAGTATAAAAAAAAAATACAAATTTTTGTTGGCACTCACATTGACTATGACAGACACATGGGACAGCGCCTCTAGTATGATGAACCACACACCGATGTGCTGGGCTCGCTCTGCCACAGGTCTCCGGTATTCACACACAAACTTATAAGCGTCCAGCCTTACTTCCACCCAGTTATTCAACAGTCTGAAGAGAGGAGCCAGAGGGAAGGCCGCCACAAAAATGGTGATGAAGCCAAACTGCAGGACTGGCAGCAAAGAAGATCATGACAAGTAAGAGCATCTATACAAAAACATCACATCCAGTTTATAATAAGTTACATGATTAATGTAGGTAAAAATAAAATTGATACTGTTGAAAAGTTTTGGATTGCTAAGTTCACTTGTACTCAAAAATTACTAACCCGAAACTTTTGAATGGTAGTGTACTAACTCTTATATAATGATTGGCTGCTAGAAATGTTATTTTATTTGTCATGTCTCGTCTTGTCTTGAACACCAAGTGAGCCAGGACTGCCACTGGTGCTCCTCAAGAAATCAGAGTCATGATGTTTCAGCGTCAGTAGCTTCAAATTTTTTGGACTGAAACTTGGTGCAGAAATCTCATTAAAAAGTGAAATATTATCATCTTACCAATCTCCTGACACTCGTCAAAAAGCCCCTCACATGGAATCAACTCGTAGTCCTGCTCCCAGCGCTTGGGCTCCTCTGCCTTCTGGGCCTTTTTCACAGATGATAAGGCCTGTTTCTGTCTACAAGACTTTATTTTACTGAAAAGCAGTGAGCGAGAAAGAGAGAATTAGACAGCCAAAGCAATAAACACCCTGTTTTGTTGATGATGATGATGATGGCTCTTCTGAGGCTATTTCTAGGTCTAAAATTCAACTGTGTTCATTTAGAAAGATTCGGTTTTGCCCGAGTTTGACTCTGGTGATGCATTATTGATGAGGGAGTGCTAAAAGCTTCTCCTGTGTGGCATTTATTCTGCTAAACCACTAGATCTGCCACATTAAAGAAGAGATATGCTGCAGTACTGGCAGTTATACAGTCATCTGCCTGCTCATTGCACCCTACAGTGATATATACAGATGCATCAATAATCAAATCAATCAGGATTCATAAAGCTATTGTTTAAATAAAGCTCATGTTTACACACATTTTTATTCTCATACTGATGCATGAAAGCACACAGCTTCTATGATAGTAGCTGTTTTATGACAGTTGTTTTATTTCTAATTTGATATTTTTATCCACTACCCATAAATCTAACCCTCACAGGAAAGATTTTGCATTTAAGATGTTCATTAATTCATCTCATCTAAGCCTGACCCACACATACACTTCCACAGAAGACTGCTGTGCCCACCCTGCAGCACTGAACTACAGTGCTGGCTTTCTTTTCTCAGAGGACCGAGTTAAATCATTTTGATTTTGCAGTATTGAGACTTAAGTCTTTTCATTCAAATACTACGTGGTTTACTACAATGTAATAAGCAGCTGCAAAAAAATATGACTAGTATGATGGAGAGTCAGGCTCTGACAGAGACACGTATGGTATGACAAACTCCTGAATGTTGTTGTTAAGTTGTTTTCCCACCATGATGATGGAGAGCTGCTCAGCCAGTTCTATCAGACAACCTCCTGGCCCGCACTGCAATCACAAATACACATTTATTCATATTTTTGAAATAAATGTATTTTATATAGTCAGATATATAGTGCAAAAAAAATGGCAAAGTTCAATTTTCAGCAGCCATTACTTCAGTCTCACTCTTCAGGGTCACAAGATCCTTCAGAAAATATCCTAATAGGCTGAGATATATATATATATATATATATATACACATACATATGGTGTATTTATAGCTCTTTCTTCAAACCCTTACCTGATTTTGTTTGGCCGTCTCTGAAGTAGTTGCCTGGGGGCTGAACAGGTGGGCTTGAGGTCTGCTCACAATAAACATATATGTGGTCATCCTCATCATTAGCTGCAGTGGTCAACTATTTTGACAACATTAAAGCAACACATACCATGATGATCATTAGCAATTCAGCACTGCATCTCTTGCTCACCTATGGATCATCTGCTGTGAATGGATGCCGTCAAAATGCTCCATAAGTCATAACACTTCCTCCAGTGAAAAAGTGAGAAATATTGTAATAATGCTTGTAAACAGTGATCTCTGCATATTTCTCTCCCGATTCAGATGAGATTACTTTCTCATCGGAGAAAGCAGTATTATGGATAGAGGACTCATATTTTAACCAGGAAACAACTGTTTGAAGATTAATTTATTACAAACATGAAGCTTTTCACTTTACAGTTCTAATCAGCAGTTTGGACTCATTTGATGGCACCCATTCACTGCAGATGATCCACTGGTGAGAATGTAATGCTGAATTACTCAAAATCAGTTCTAATGAGGAAACAAACTCATCTAAATTTGGATGACCTGAGTGTGAGTGCATTTTCAGTAATTTTTCATTTTTGGGTGAACTATTTTGAAAAATCAGTACTAGTAGTTTGTGGACAGCATTAAATATCTTGGCTTATATGCATATAAACTGCAATTCAGTATAAAATGTGTTCTGACTGGAAATAACATCACTGGCGATAACCAGGTGGTGTAACGTGAAAAGAATGAAATCAAAATAATGACATTAATCAGTGTTTTTGAAGGAATAGGTTGAGTGAATGATTAAATGACTCATTAATAAAGGCTGTCACTTGTCTTTCTAGAATGCACAAACACAGACAACAAAACAGTGAAAAGTCCAGGAATTGGACTGCTGCTTGGCAAATCAAATTCAAGGTCTGGAACTAACTGTTGTAAATGACAATCTGACAACAATTACAACTATATTGTATGTTTTATTGAAATGTGACAGGTAAAAACCTTAAGGATTTAACAAATAAGCAGTCGTGTGCTAATTAGACAGCAATTTTAGCACAGAACCAAACAGCTCTGCAATGACTTTGATGACACACAGCACCTAAAACTTGTTTCGATTAACAAACACATCTCAAAACGTATGCATCAGTACATAATGCTTTTTAACACATATCAGTACACTCACATATCTAGGAGGGATGAAGCCCCCATTTTGCAGGCTTCCATAACTGTCTGGACCATGAGTCTCGCCACTGTAGTCCAGGTCCAGCAGAACCATCAGCACCTCAGGGTTCCTCTTCTTCAGCATGATAGACAGCTAGAATCAAATGCTGAGGTGGAGCTAGTAGAGACTAGGTCGTTTAACTCACATTCAGAGCTTCTATCTATATACAAAGTCCCACGTTCAAGTCCAGGCACTCCTGCAGAACATCAGAATCCAATAAATCATGCACATTAATTAAATTTGAGATAAAAGTGTAAGTGCATTCCTCCCCCAAAGAAGAGCTGCAGGAAAGGAGACAAAGCAAAAGCACTTAGTGCCTCTTAAGCGGATGAGACAAAACAGGGGCAGAAGTGGTTCTGCAGCATCTCTGCACTCTGTCTCCCTGTCTCATTCATTGCAACCCACTGTCTCCTCAGCACTCTAGAGGGTTACTTACCATAAATCCTCTGGCTTGCGAGCCTATACTTTTCTCTTCGCGAGGAACACATGTAAAAACACCTTACAACAAGAATGCATATATTCCATTTCCTGTTAAAGAAAGATTATACTATGCAACACTTAACACAGTGTCATGTACAGGTAGGCAATTCACTTAAATCAAAAGCCTCTTGAGGTGAAGATCTAATTTTTTATGCATTAGAATTGCACATAAATCCAGTCTCAGATCAACTATAGATGCACTAAATTTTGTGTTTCAAAAGGAGCATAAATCTTCTGGCCTAAAGTAGTATATGATCTATTGGAATGATGGAACATCAAAGTTCAAAAATATTCAGTGCAAAGAGGTAAAATGTTGCAATGCCACCTGAAAGTTAGGAATTGTCCTAAACAAATTGGCTGAATCAGAGAAGAATTCTGCTGCAGGCTTTACATTGCTTTAGTTGCAATACCATTATTTGCATTTTGTATCTTGCACTAATCATTAGTACTTGACAGCTATTTAAAGTCTACCATTAGCCGTTTGAATGGTATTTACAGACTACTGGGTCAGTCTTACGTGCTGCATGCTTGGCTGAGAGCCACAAATAGCTCATATTCCTCACTATTCAAGTGCAAGAGCATTTGTGAGACAAACATTTTGAGCACAAATGACTTTTTACGGTCTCAAAATATAAAATAAAATAAAAAATCTCTGTATGTACCATGTGATCCTTTTTGCTTGATATGTTCCCCATCCCATCCCCCCAATATCTGTGGTGCGTTAATATTTTGATGTTACTGCAGCAGTGCAGAGAGGAGAGAAATTAAGAGAAAGGGTTTGGCAGTTAAAGTGAGAGGGAGGAGGGTTTGAGTACCTTCCATTCACTGAAGTGAACCGCAGGAGTAAAGAGGCAAGGAAAAGGAAAAGAAGCAATGCCACCCGACAAGAAAGAATATAACTGGAAATATGGGCCCAATATATACAAAATATATTTTAAAAAGTTTAAAAGTTATACAACTACAAGAGGACTTAAGTTCTATAGCGGTGATGCCATTTGTTCAATTTTAGTTTGAATTAAATGCTAACAACAACTATGTCCAGTAATGTCACAGATACCATTAGATGGTGCCATTTCTTTGTGTTATTGTTTCTAGTTTATCTATAAAGTAGTAATTTGATGAATGCATTTTTCTCTATTTTCATATTTCATCATTTACACACCCTCAAGTTGTTCCAAACCTGTAGTGTTTATTTATTTTTATTTTTTTTAACACAAAATCATTTCTATCGAAGAATATTTGTAACCAAACAAGTTGCTGGTAGCCAATGACTTCCATAGTAGAACAAATACTATGAAGTTCAATGGCTGCTAGCCACTGTTTGATTACTAACATTCTTCAAAACATCTTCCTTTTGTTTTGGGAAGGAGTAAATTATGACAATTTTCATTTTGGGGTGAACTATCCCTTAAACACCGGTTTTAAATTGTCTATTTAAATGCCACTATTGGGATTGTTTGTATAATTTTAGTATTAATCTTTATATTTCTGACATTCTTGTTCTTCTATACAATAATCGGTTTTAAAAAGATTCACAGTTAACGACCACAAGTTTTTTCCCTTTCAAAGTCAAAGTCAGTGTCATTACAAATGCAAATGTTATTATTCAAAAGTTTTCATGATTAAAAAAAAACACATTTTATTTATATTTGTTATCAGATATGACAACATCTTCCAAAATGTACATGCAGCGTGTTAGAACAACATAACTGACTACTGTAGGTCACTCTCATTTAAAAAAATAAAAAAATAAAAAATAAAACCACATTTAAATTGTTAACGAACAACTGTATTCCATCATTGTCCAGCAATGTATTATTTAAAGTCACTGTTGACTGGAACAAACTTCAACATACCTGAGATTCTGCTTCCATTCATCACAGTCTGTCAGATCCACATTACTCCAGTTTACTCAAGTCTGCTTTCTTTAAAACCACTCTACATTCTTAAAACAACTTTACAGTGTCTCATTGGAAATGGTATATTATACCTAAATGCATCACTGAGTGAGGAACATTTGCACATTTGAGGGAATGCATTTGATATTTAAGCTAAAACACAGCTGATAACACCTTTTGGAGAGTTTGACCTTAAACAAATGCTTGACTGACTGCATTCAATTGCAAAAAAAATACATTTTTCTTAAAACCGAAAAATTTGTGAATGCTTATGCATGATCAGAAAATCATTTTAAAGGCATAAAAAATATATAAAAAAAACCCTCAAACCTTTTTTTTTTAATGAACGTGCAACACTGATCCTTGTGCAATTCTCCTGTAACCAACACCTTCACTTCTAAACTATTATAGCTGCAAGAGCTATATCTTATTTAGATTTTATATATATATATATATATATATATATATATAAATAAAAGTAGTATATCTTAGACTAATGATATTATAGAATTGTATGACCCTTATAACAGTATTTTATTGATTGATCCTATCAAAAGACTTCAGTCCAATATAACAAAAGCGATTACATGCTGGTACCGTACCATCATTGTTAGCAGTGCTGACTGATATAAGATATCTAAAAGAAAGCCGGACCGATTCCCCTTTTTTCTCTCTCTGTGTATTTTGAGTGTCTGTGCCAAGCTGCCATGCAAACCGTTATACTTTCAAATAGTTAGCCAGCTAATACCAATGGTGTAAACATAACTAAACTTCTCTTTCCCAAGTGCTCACAAAGCAGTTTGTACCTCTTTATATACGTAGAACAAGCATGATGTACAGTATCTGTCCAAAGACTTTATACAAGGAGGAGATATAAAAAAAAAAAAAAAAGATTTTGAGTTATTACCATTTACACTCTATATAGTATAATCACATGTAATGGAAGAGAACTGCTAGATCTCTTGTTTTTTTGATTGCCTGTTGCAGACTTCCACTTTTAATAGCCAAAGCCTTAATCTTAATTCCTTAAATATTTGTGCATGGCAAGTGTAAACAAGGTCCGGCCTCATTACCGGTAGATAAATATCATGAGACCATGTTACTCGATATTGACTCTGGTCTGGAGAGCTCTCAGTGACTGTTTGTACCTATATAAACAGTAGGTTTGCTGGTGAGCGGACTCCTCCATGCTGTATTATTTAATCCTGGGCTCACTGTAGTGATAGACCGGTCATCAGCACCATGGTTCTCTCTCTGATCGACCTCTGTGTAGGCTGTCACTCCTCTGCCATGCACTCTTCATCAGCTCCTGCGCTTCTCTACACCTCTTCTGCACCGATGGGTCTGAAACCGGCTTACGAGGTAGGCTTACCTGGACACACATATGTAGAAATTCATGCTGTTAAACAAACAAATTATATTAATAAGAAAATTGATGAGATGTTTTTTTATGCTCACCAAGGTTGGATTTATTTGATCAAAAACACAGCAAAAAGAGTAATATTGCTAAACTACATTTAAAATATATTTTAAAATATATTAAAATACAAAATAGTAATTTAGGAAAAGATGAATTTTAGCAGCCTCTTAGCAGCCATTTAAGTGCCATGTCATCTTTAAAAAAATCATTCTAATATGCTGTTTTGGTGCTTTGGTGTAGAAATCTTTTGTAACAAACAATTTTACTGATCTATTAAAAATCCATGATTTGCTAGCTATGAAAAAAGCTTTTTCTTCACCTGGTAAACAGCAGCCCATGCTTTACCCAATTCTCCTAGTAGCCGATCTCGCTCCTCACATCCGCTAAAATACAAAACCCAGGGTGGGAGAAACTGAGCACGATCTTCTGCAAATTCCTGCAGACACAAAGGGTGATTAGTGCACATACAAATAAAAAACCACCACCAAGTAAAGCTTCTACAATTGTGATTCATAATAAGCAAACATTTCAAGAAAAAAGAATCCAGGGAACACCCTAAAGTTGATGAGTTTATTTGTAGATGTGAAAATATTAAGAGCAAACATCTGTTCACAGAAACATCTGTCACACAACAATCCGAACGGACTCTTACAATGACACAGTATTCTTTATCCTCTTCCAGGCATACAGCTGTGATATCATTCAGATCAGCCCCTCCTAGGGAACGGAAAAAACTGGTCTGGCAATCCTGGTGACATGTGAGCAACTTCCTGTCTGTGAGTACAAGGCAACATGGAATACAGGGTGCAGGAGCTACTCCCTGTGGAATAATCTGAGAAACAAAAATAAACAACCGCGGTCAACATCTGGGGAATCATTCTGATAATTCTGGACAGGCTATACAAAGAAAAAAAAATATCTACAGGATCCACTATAGGCTGGCATACTCTAGATAATTTATTGCCCCACAGTCTAGAAGAGTCAATACTAGTCAGAGCCAGTCTGCAGATTTGAGTTGACAGATTTGACAGAAAATCATGTAGTGTATGACTGTGCACTCATGATGCCACTTTGTGACCGTTTTAAAATTTGTTTAGAATTTAAATGTTGTGTAGTATATTTCATCCATAAGATGCAAATGTTGGCATGTCTGAAACTAATGAGGAACAACAACACATTGTCATGTGGTAAAATGCACACTCCCACATTTTGCTCACATGCCACAAGCTCCGAAAAAGACAGTAGATTTGAATGGAAAGTCTGAAACTTAAAACTATGTTTAGTCACACTACCCAAAAACTGTAGAGATCTTGTTTGCAAGAAAATGGACGTAGAAATGCTTCCAGTAAAAAAAAAAAAAAGTTAATGTGTGTATGATTGCAGCTTACCCCTTTAGAGACAGACTGGCAAATCAGCTGCATCCATTCGGCCATTTCCAGTTCGTTTTCTGCACTGAGCACTAATGGAGGATGTTCAGTCAGAATCACTTGAAAAGCATGAGGCTTCTCGGAGCTGTTTGAACGCCTACAGCCTCCACAGTGCCCTCCCCTATAACAAACACAATCGCATGCAAATACACAGCAAATGTTTATAAGTGGGCACCTTTCATATTGAAAAGAACATGTATTTCACATTGCTAAGAGTGTAAACTGCTTACCCCATGGTCACAGACATCAGAGGTGTAACATCTGTTCTCTCTGCATACTGATACAGGATGCCGTTGCTGCCAGATGAACAGCAGATTTAGATTCAGCACACCCAAACAGCTTGCTGAATTACTGTTGAATAGCTTAAAGCACCAAACCATTTTGTACCTGAGAACCAAGTAACAGCTTTTCCACACTTCCTTCCCCAAATAAGTGCTCCCGGCCCGGTACAACAGTGCCCCCTCTTTAGTGCTACTGGATTCTCTGGAGCTGAATGGAGATGTTGGTGAAGCCACCACTGCATCTATTGGGTCCTCCCAGTGAACCAGAGAATACAGGCGGATGCTCATCTCAGGTAACTACACAGACAGTTAGCACAATGTCAATAAGACAAGTCCCAGTATGTGCGTTTAATTAACTATTCGATGCACCAAGTACTTTTGTAATGCTGGTTTCAAAGACAGGTTTGTGGAACAGAAACAAAGGTCTTGAGATTTATATATTTTTTCATAAAGTTTATTGTGAGATGTCAAATTATCTTTTTTCTCTTTGAGATAGTTAGTTCATAATATATACACAAAAGGGTTAATACTGTATAAGAATAATTATCCTGTAAGCACTGTAACTACTTTAAAATGATATTAGTCCAAAAAAAAAAAAGTGCTATAATTATTACAAAGCTGCTTGTTGTGAATTAATTTATTTGTAAACAGGAAAAAAAAACTGGAAAAAATGAACAATACTTATTAAGAGGGATAAACAAATAAATGTACACAATTAATTTTAATTATATTTTTATATTTTTTTAATGTATTAACTATATTGTTGTATCAACAATGTATTAATAATAATCTATTAATTTCAATAATTTTAAGTCATCCTGCACCCCTCTTGGAACCACTGGTCTAAACTGTATAATCAATGTAAATGGTTTAATTGTAATTGTATTTATAGAAAGAGTCAGCATGAGGAACTAAGATTATCAAATTGAGCCACTGTCTGCCAGACTCTTGTGAATTATTTAGGGTGATAGATCTCCCCCATTTACCTCACAGGGAGTCTCTTGGCATACAAACTTAGAAAGAGCAAGTTTCTCCATGGTGGCGTCAGTGAGAACAGAGGGGTAGGGAAGCTCCCTACAGCCATTTTCCAAGGCCGCTTTCAGCACAGTCAGGAACCAGCTGAGGAGAGAACATGAACAGATCCTCTTCAAAGACGTCTTCTAATCAACTTCATGGGGATGCCCTTTGATTTTGAAAACTTACACAGTCAGAGATGAGTCAGCTGTGTCTAAAAGGAACTGCCGTCTTCTGTTAGTGCACACTAAAGTGATCGTCTGCTGGTGAAGTCCCACCTAAGGCACAAACAAAGGCTCTTATCTCTCTGCAGCAAGTCAAACTGATCATTTAGGATTCAGGTCATTTACTCACAGAGATGTAGTCCAGCTCATTATAAGATACCGCCTCCTCAACAGTATAAGGCTTCTCTGCTGCCCCTGAAAACCAATGGGACACAACAACAACTGCAAACATGTGCTTTTGTACACATATAGCAATGTCCTGCTCTTCCAATGAAGGTTTGCTGACCTTTTCGTAAGAGGTAAATGTAGCAGTCCGTCAACAGCAGAAACAGAGGCTGCAAATCTCCTTCCATGTGGCCTGTGCTCATCCTCACCATCTGAAATTAAATGTAAAAATGCAAACCAATCAATAGGTAACACTCGTTTACAACAGGGGTCCCCAACCACATTCCTGGAGCCTGTACATGTTATTTTTTTTTACTTTTTTTGGTAGGATGCATTACATTCATTGATAACATTACAAAATGTCTCTATATCAAATAAATAAATAAATAAACATTTAACCTTTCTATTCATCAAAGAATTCTGAGAAAAAATGTAAACATAAGCGATGTGGTCACTTCTGATCACCAATGAATGTGGTTTGAGTGATTGTTTCACAAAATGGTACGATAAAAGGGTGCAATGAGTAAATGGGTAGCCTGCAGCATGGACACAATTTAAAGCCGTAAATACAAAGTTATTCATTCAGTGCTGTTAAATCAAGCAGAGTATCACCTTAAAGAGCTGTTCTTCATTCTCCCTGAAAACATGAATCATGAGTAGCAGAAGGTGATTGTTATCCACCCTGTACAACAAAAAAACAAATACGTAAACCTCTTAATAACTCACATATAGTGTCAATAAAGCTATTCCAAACCAAGCTGGTCACTGATTTCAATCCGTTTACAGTCTCACTTAAACTCTGCAGCATGAGAGCTCTGTATTGTGTGGTCTTTATCCTCCTCCTGCCTTTCTTCTTTATTCCGTTCCTCCTCAGCTGACATTTCTACGGGGATGGAGGGATCCTGCCCTGCAGCTGGTGATTCTGCTTTTCCCTCATCTTCATCGCCAACAGGAACATCCTGCGACTCGCCATTCCCTGCAGAGTCATTGCACCCACCACACGAGGCAGCAGGGTCTGGACTCTGGGAGGTAAAGCAGTAGAAGTCTGCGGGTGGCAGGGGGGCCTGAAGGAAGCTATGTCTTGGGTCTGGAGGTTCACTGCCCGAGTCCTCTCGAAAGGGCCGCTGATGGGGGAGTCCATAGTGATTAGTGCAAGTTCCATTCTCTTCCTCCTCACCTTCACTTCGCTGCCAGCTTTCCCCATCCAAAGAACCATTCAGCCTGTCCATGACATCACGGAGGGGTTCGCCCACACTGTCCATAGAAGTGTCCGTCATTTCAGGGAGCCTCAGCCCTGCCTCCGGATCTTCATCATCTCCTTTTTGTCTCCCATTCCTCATAGACTCTGAGACAGGACCATTTGGCCCCTCCAGAGGACCCCGACTGTCCATATTAACATCGTCTAATACAATGTCTCTCTCAACTACAACCTGAAGGCATTTCTCAGTGTCTGGAGAGGTGACATTCTGCTCACTGCTCATAGAGTCTGTCAACCCTCTTCCCCGTCGTTTCTTACAATGTCTTCTGCGCCTTGCCATTCTGTAGCACAACAAAGGAAAACCAAACAGAAAAATACATCAGTATACCTAAATGTTAAAACTATGTAGCAGTATGTCATTGTGAAATAATATACAAGAACATTATATTTAAGTGGAGCTGGAAGGTCATGTTGGTCATAGAGGGACTAGAGGGACCAAATAGTATTGCAAAATTATATTTCCATTGATGGTCATTCAAAAGTATCCTTTTATTCTGATAAAATAATTTTTTTCAAGCAACATACAAAATTATAAATATGTTTTATTACATGTTCCGTAATGTAAAAATGTTTTGCCAGTGACTGTTTGTCTTAGAGAGCCATTTAAACCATAATCTAGACTTCCTCCAGGATGTGCTATTCATGTAACTGCCATAAAGATAAAAGGGAATGCTAACAGATCTCTTTTTCCAAGTATTACAGATTTAATTGGTTTAGACAAGCTCACACCACTGGTTGAGCTACAAACTGGCTTTTTTTTTTTAAAATGCCAGCATCTAGTCTTTAAGAAGTTGAAATATAAACGGAAAGGGAAGTATGGTAACACACGCACACACAAATTATACACTTCCCCATATCAACTAATAATGTGTGACTGATATGCTACTACAACCCTAGACCATAAGACCTAATACTCAAGACACACCTGATGACTTCCAGCTCAGTGTTGGTGATCTCAGCATCTTCTCCTGTTTTTGAAGCATGCCGGCTAGCCATGTGCACTGGGGTGACGTCAGCGGAAGTGTTAGTGCCTGAGTCCTCATTGAAGGGATTGTGCTGAATTGTAGGGCTTCGCGACAGAATTGTGGTTCTGATGGTGCATGCAGAGGCCCTCAATACAACGCAGTCGCTGACGACAGTCTGAGGGTCCGATCCTGAGGAGTGGGGCCCACTGACTGGATCAGTAAATTCTCCTTCTGTCAGAAAACGAGAACAAGATGGGAAAACACAAGGGACATGCAGGTATTAGGAGCTCATTGTAGTAGTATTAGGCTGAGACTGAATCATGACAAATGCACAGAGACATACAACACACATAAGCTGTTTTGCAACACAAACTTAGCCTTCTAGCTATTTCCAAATCATTCTTTTATGTATCTGAAATTCTGACAAATAATCACAAACAGGGAAATCCATTTTTTATTTACATATTCTTTGATGAAGTTCAAAGCATCAGCATTAAATTGAATTAGAACCTTTTGTTACATTATTAATCTTTGCCACTATTAATCAATTTAATACATTATTGCTGAATAAAAGTGTTCATTCCTTTTAAACAAATATTAGTGACCCAAAATTATTAAGCAGTATAGTGGCAAAACTGTAGTATTGATGAAAGAAGAATGTGATCTTGCACCATTTTTTAGAAAGAAAATGAACCATAATTAGACATAATAACTTCTTCATTAAGTACTGTAAGTGTTGTATCTGAATTAAATAACACTAAACTCAAAAGTTAAAACATAAATTATTCTTTGTAGATCTGACAAAAGTTTATTTCATTCAAGCAACAAAAAATATGTCTATATATAAAAGACTCCTATTTGATTATTATGGTCAGCATTTCATAATCAATAAATTACAATAACTTAAGAATATCTGCCACAGAATGTAAAGCTTTGGAAGCAGCTAACATGCAAACCAGCTGCCACACACTGCCACAGGTGCAAAAGCAGAAAACACAATCTGACAATAAACATCAAGTTCCATCTGCATCAGACACTGTGTATGTTTTAGTATCATCCATCAGAAAAGGGTTTGGTTCTGTTTAGTCTAATACAGAACATGGTCACCAGTAACCCATCAATGAAATCACCAAAAGCACACAGCCCATAACAGCTTCTGTGCATTAAACAAACATGCACAGAGTGAAAAGACCATGCAATGCAGGTTAGTAGGTTTGTACCGATGGACTGGTTGGGTTTGCGAATGTTAGATTGGGGAGGGGGGAAATTAACCATGTCCCACCTTCCCAGTCTGCACTTGGCAGTGACTGCAACACAGGGAAGATGTCACCAAAATCATAATCTAAAAAAAAGGAGAAATAAGACTCATCAATAGGCAGGAAAAATTATGAAGTGTATGAAAGAACAACAGAAACTAAAAGAGATATAAAGTGAATGCGAAACTTGGCATTTGAGGAACTAAAAGCTGTGAAATGTGTCACTGAATGAAATGAAAGCATGAATGTGTGATCATAAAGGGTCACTGAGATTTCTGAACACTCAGTGTCCTCATCTCTTCGATAAACAATCTTTAAAGGGATACTCCACCCCAAAATGAAAATGTTGTCTTCGGAACACAATTTAAGATTTTTGGATGAAAACTGGGAGGCTTCTGACTGTCCCATTTACTTCAAAGTAAATTACACTGTAAAGATACAGAAAAATATGAAAGGCATCGTCAGAATAGTCCATCTGCCATCAGTGGTTCAACCATAACGATAAGCGACAACATTACTTTTTGTACGTGAAAAAAAGAAATGACTCTATTCAACAATTTGTCTCCAGTAACTCTCCACATCGCTGTTGAGCAATTTTGGAGAATATGAGCTGAACGCAAGCAGCGTACGCTCTTCTGTGTCAGCCAGGCACAAAGATACATTGTTCAAGAGTATTTACGCTTTGATTTGAATGAAACCATATTCTCATATTCTCCAAAATGGCGATAAGGTAATTTTGTTTTCTTCGCGTACAAAAAGTATTCTCGTCACTTCATAACATTACAGTTTAACCACTGATGGTAGATGGACTATTCATAAGAGGTGTTTCATACTTTTCTGGACCTTGACAGTGTAATTTACTTGGCAGTCAATAACAGTCACAACAAGCCTCCCGGTTTTCATCTAAAATATCTTAAATTGTGTTCGACATGGGGGTAAGTGATTAATGACAACATTTTCATATTGGGGTGGAGTATCCCTTTAACAAAGATTACAGAATAATCAATTACATCAAGTTAAATATTCCAACTTGTAAAATAAAAGATTAAAAGTGAACAATAATATCCAAAAGAGTGAAAATAAGACAGAAGTTGGAATAGTAAGAGACAGAGAGAGATGGAGAAAACTAAATGGTGAATTGAAGCTGAGCAGCTCACCTTCACTGGATGGGGCAATAGCGCTGTCGTCCCACTCAAGGTTAGTAGAGGTGAGGGACGTGAAAGAGTGCAGAGACAGGCTATCCGAGCTTGGCAACCTCTCCTCAAAATCCAACAGATTCTGGGGTTTGTAGTATTCTGGCATGTAAGGAGCAACATCCAGATATGGCACATCCTGTCACCAATTAAAAAATTAAGAATTAAGCAGTGAAAATATTGAAATCTTCAGTCATGGAAGATATAGAACAGTATAAAATGTAGTAATGGAAGAGCAGTATTTTGATATTATAAGTGAGTAGTTAGTATAAATATGTTTAGTAATTGTAAATGGCATTCAATACTCCATCTAAAACTATTTTAAATAGTTTTGCTAGTTATTTTACCATTATTATATGCCTTACATTGAGAGACAACATGGGATATTCATATTTTATAAAATAATTTGTCACATTGCAGGGCTACTGAAGGCAAGATTGACTAAAACAAAACTTTTTGACCAGTCAGAGCACCTTAAAGATATACTTTCTACAGCTTGTACAGAGAAGTCAGTTGTTTATATAGCAATAAACTGTATGAGACACATCAGGTCTAGGACATACGGTGGAAAAGCCTGTCTAATTCTAGACAGGAGAAATCAATGAAGAGTCATACCAATTCGAGGTCAAAGTGAATGAACTCCAGCCCAGAGACAAGCGTAAGAAACAGAGTGAGATGGTCATGACTGCAAACCAGTGCATTTCTGTAAAGGAGGAAGCAGTGTTCACACATCACAAAAATCAGCTTTCATTTGTGGTCTGAAACCACAGAAGGACAATAATATTATTTCAAAGTCACTCACTTGTAATAATATTTCTGGAGCAGTCCTTGATTCTCTTGAAAAAGTCGGAGGTAGCTTTCTAAAGAACTTTCACTGAGTGCCAAGTAAAGCCAGGCACGACCTGTGGAACAACAACATAGCATTCAGAACATAGTTAACTACATGAAACAAAGTCCACACAGCGCCACAATATTCAACATCTGAAAATACCTGCAAATACTTTATATTTACATTTTAAACGTTTGGGGTTGGTAAGATGTTTTAAAGTTTTGAAAGAAGTCTCTTCTGGTCACCATTTAGACCAGGGTAAAAACAGTCACTTTGTGAAATAATTACAATTTAAAATAAAGCTTTCCATTTCATTAATCTATAATGACAAGGCTGAATTTTCATCAGCTACTATTACTCCAGTCTTCAGTGTCACATGATCCTTAAAATAAAAAAAAATCTTCTAATATGCTGATTTGTTAATTTCAACACTGAAAACAGTTATTATTAACAGTTATTATTTTTTGTTATTATTTGAAAAAATGTTCAGGATTCTTTGATAAATGGAAAGTTCAAAAGAAGAGCACTTTTCAAATGGAAATTTCTGTAACATCATAATTATATTTACTTTAATATCTTACCATCCCCAAACTTTTGAATGGTACTGTACTTCTCAACTATTATGAAAGCAGATCAACAAGTCATCATAGGTGGTAAAGGTTTGATCTTACTTCGGCCAAGATTGGTAGCTATGTGCTGGAGCTCATCTATCTGTTGGACAGCCTCTCGTCGTGAGAAGTGTAATACGAGTACCCAGTAACCCGATGAGATGTCCTGCAGCCTTCGAGATGTAGAGAAAAGAGAAGTTCAGTGAGCCTACAAATGTCTACACTAAAAGGGTTTCGGTTTTAAAAAAACTCTGGTGCAATTGGTCGAACCCATAAAGCAGAGCATGATCCAGGTGTTCACACAACCGCTGAAGAACCCGGTCGTGATTCCTGATTGCCGGCGTCTCGTCCTCACAGGCGGCAAAGTAACTCTGCAACTGTGGATTAATTGGTAAAAAATAAAAAAAAATCACTTCAGTGTGAAAGAAGAATATCTGGTAAATTTCTGGCATGTACACAGCCACGACATTCCAAGCAATCCTTTTCATTCTAGATAAACAATCTCTGATAAGAAATGCATTCTCAGAATTCACAGTTCTGTGATTCGCTGATGAAAGCAGAGCTTCTTGGTGGTCAAGTCCATCATAAAACCATGAAAACTAACTAATGCCAAGCTCCTGACAGACTAAATTCTGAATGACTAAATCAAACGATTTCAGGGTATGCAAGCAGCTAATAGTCAAAATAACACAGCAGCCAAAGACAGAACAAGAAAAAAAGAAAGAACAAATATTCTGATGTTGCAATCAGCAAAGATTCAGTAAGTTACTGCAGAAAAAAACAGTCCAGACAAATGCAGGATGGCCCCATAAAATAAGTATCAAGCTCTGTTTGCCCTAATAATAGCATCTCATTTGATAACAGGACTTGTTTACAGGGGCATCGTATCACTGTCAGACGTGTCCATGATGCAATAAACGGTGTTTACTTGACACATGTCTAAAGTGACTTTTTCATTTTATTTTATTGATAAACAGATATTATCTACGCTAAAAGTACACAATATAACCTAGAATAACTCAATGTAGTGCACTGACAGCTCTCTGTCTAGCCTGATATTTATTAAATCTTGACTTATAAGGAAACACTGGATGTTATTTCATAAGATGTCAAGGCTTTTGTCTTCAAAAGACAGCAGGAGGGGGGAGGCCCAAATATTTTGATAGCGTAAACAACGAAACCTCAAACTATCCGTGAAATTATAAAATAGAAAAGGTCTATATTTATCCTTACTGCATGTATATAAGATTTTTTTACCTTCTTGACAGAGAGAGAGATGTTTTCGAGGATCCTGTCTTTGACTTTGAGTTGATCCATGTCTGGCTGCTCTCGCCGCGGATGTCAGCTGACGCGCTCCCGACTTGTGTACACACAGGCCACGAGCTGTTCAGTGATGACGTCAATTTGTAGGCCAACCCTGTATTCGCAATGGGTTTCCGCCATATGCTCTGTGGTTAACATTACTCGAGGAGACTCAAGTTTTGTTCTATACACAATCATACCTCAAACTGTATTTTTGAAACAGTAGTTTGTTTTAAAAACACAAGTCGCTACATAAAGCCTACTTATCGGTTTCATTCTACGTCAGTCGTCGAGCACGTACTCTGATGTCTTTGTTTTGAACGAATATATATATATATATATATATATATATATATATATATATATATATATATATATATATATATATATATATATATTTAACGTTGTCTATTGTATTAAACAAAGTATTAAAATAATACATTAAAAAAATTAGAGAGAGAGATTTTTTTTTTTTATTCATTTACATTTAGCTGTTGGCCTTCAAGAAATCGGTCTGTTCTAAACACAAGGCAGGATTATCCAGATTTTTTTCCAGTCCTTGTCTGACATAAAGCATACAAAGATTATTTTAACCATTTGGATCACACACAAAAAACTGCTCTCACAAAAAACAATTGAAGGCTTGACGTCCTAAATGTACACAGTGTACAAAAACGGTGCAAAGATGTCCACTTCGGTTTAGACTATTGAGATCAGTAAGATAAAAGTAAAATATATTTTAATATATAATATATATACATGTTACCCCAAAATTTTGAACTGTAGTGTATAAAAGTAATTTCTAAAATGATTTAGCACTACTATATCTTATGTACTATCTTACTATGTTTTTCGTATAAGGACATGAAAAACCATCTGGTCCTTGGGAGGTCTTAAAAAAAAAATGGACAATTAAACCTCAGATGAACAACAACACATGACATTTTACACACTGTCATTATTTATTAAACATAAACAAGGCCATAGTGGAAAAACCATGTGTGACAAACTGGACTGTTAAAATGGGAATGCAGTGGGTAAGTAACAGTAAGGCACTGCTAATAAAATACCTTTGATCAACTGATCATCAGCAAGTGTGAGCACCCCATTAAAGCAGAAGTTTTGGCAGTTTGCTGGACAGGAGCCTTCAGGTGCGAGTTAACACAATGCTAAAAAAGGAAAGACATCAGCAATGATCTTACAAAAGCAATTGATTCTGCCATCAATCTGGGAAGGGGCATTTTCAAACAAATTGAAGTCTATCATTCCACAGTGAGGAAGATTATTCAGAAGTGGAAGACATTCAAGATACACAATGACATTCCCAGGAAATTTACCCCATGGTGAGACCAGTAAATACAATAGAAATTGTAGATAACCCAATAACTACACCACAGACTACAGGCCTCAGTTAACATGTTTAATAATAAAGTTTGTGACAGTACAATTAGAAAAAGACCAGACCTATGGCATGTGATGTCATGTGTCTTTATTCAACTGAGATATTATTTCAAAATTTTAAGACCTGCCAAGGACCATATGATTTATTTTTTTATGTCCTGATATGGAAAACCATGGAGTTAAACAGGGTGTTCGTATATATTGTGTGTGTGACTCTATTGCGCCGACTCTATTGTCACACATTCTATCCCATGAATTCAGTAACTGAAAATGCACAAATACAAAAAATAAACTTGCCCATGTAGTTTACATTAGAGAGACGAGGTTCTGAATCTGTATAAACCATATTCATAACTGCTAAACCAATCATGAAATCTGATGAAATTGAAAAACAGAGGACATAAGATTTAGTGTTGGAATGTTAAAACTTTACTATCTTCAGGTGTTTTAACCACATTGTGAGCATCCATTCCTTTTTACAAATGGTAATTTTCAAAACAAACTTCTCATAGCAAGAGCCAAAGCATCAGTGCATGTTGTATCGTAAAACCATGTCAAATAAAACATGAAGTGTGCCCCAAATCACTGTAAATTAACAAATGGCAAACCGGAAAACAAAAACACATCTTTCGTTAGACTACCCAACCCCCCTTCAGCATTGCTTTTTGTTGTAATGGCACTCACCAAAACAAGCCCATACCAACATTTCAGATCTCCAATTATCATGACTGCCAGAGGTCCAAAGCCCATCAGCTTTTATTTATTTATTTATTCTTACATTTTCTAGTACTCCTCTTCACTGATACTCATTTTAATCAGACTTCTCTTTTTCTCTCATATGTAGAAAAACGATACTGAAAACAAAGAGTCCTGCCATCATAGAGAAGGCACTGGCATAATATGGAAAGGCAGAGGGGATGAAGCGCTCATACTGGGTATGCTGCAAGGGGCGGACAGAAACCTGTGGAATAACAAAAGAATCAGTTAATATCAAGGAAATGTTGGAGCAGGAGCAAGTTTTACAATGAATTTTTAATTTTACCTGGGTTGAGGAGTACAGGTGTGTGTAGCCAAGTCTGTTGTAGTCAACTTTGAACTGAAAAACTCCATATACATCTGGAAGCTTGAACTGTACACTGTATTTTCCACCTAAACAACCAGCAGTCATGATTTTAATGGCATACATCATTAACAAACACTACTATTATAGAGTTTTTTTTAACTCCATTACTCTTCAGTGACCCTAAACTTTTGAATAGTAATCTACATGCATGAAATTATGCTGATTATAATGACAACAACATACCATTTTTCTTGAGGTAGGTCCTAACAAATGCATCAATTCTGACAAACTCCAGCTGAATGTCATCTCCATCAAAAGGCACCCACTTTCCACCAGACAACATCTCAATCACGATGCTGTAGTCCTGTAAGGACAATCCAAGCAGCAGCAGTAAGCCAAACTGCTTTGCTTCTCAGAGCATGCCATGCTTCTTTCAAACTGAATGTCAATTCTTCAGAATTTGCCTGTTTCTCAGTCACAAACCATGTGTTAACTGTTAAATTATATATAATGCCTATATAAGTATATGGCATGCCTCACCACAAGGTCAGTGATGGTGTAGGCAGCAGGGGGGGTGCTCTCTCCAACTGGATGATGGGTAACAGCCCCAACCCTAAGAACACCAGCCTCCTTAAACACCCAGCGGGACAGGGCCTCAGCCAGCTCCTGGTTACCAGTCTGTTCATACCTAAAAATATACACATCATGCATCAAACAACCTCTAAACAAATCTAGAAATATATTTTTCATCATGCCACCGTTCATTCTGTTAACGGACTGAACTTCACAGTTAATAAAACATAAGAGAACTCAGTCCAAAGACTCGAGACCTGACTCAAACTCCAGAGACAAACACTTCAAACTTGACTCAGTCTTCATGTTAAAGACTTGTGAACATCTCTGATATATAATAATAATAATAATAATATGAATATATATTAACAGACCTCATTGAACCGGGGGTGGCCTTCTGCACAGGGGAGTTGAAGAAAGCATCACTGAAGAATTGCAGTGACCCACTGAAAACCACACGTGCATTGTTCCTTGCCTGCAGACCGGCGATCAGGAGGGTGTTCTTTCCAACTGCATGAGGATACTGAAGAGCAAAAAAAAAAGAGATTGAGGTGAATGCAAATGGATTTAACAACAACAAAAAGAATATTGAAAGCTCTGAAATATTTACCTGTGTGATGGGGCGATCAGGGAAGTAGGAGTAAGAGGTGGAGGATCCTGTCAGTATGTCCAGCACCAGAGAGTTATCTGGATCAGCCACCATGCTGAAAAAAAAGAAAGGCAACTCATAACTTTAACAGTTAAAATTTCAGAATAAGATGATGACAGACCAGGGCTATCAAGACCACTTACCCAACACCTTTGAACAGGACTGGTTTATCAGTGGGCTTGCCAACTATAGTTGGGGCTTTAAGAAGATTCTCTGGATCTGCAACAATCAGAGTGTGCTGTAAAATAAAAATAACCCATGAACAAACTTCAAACAATGATTTGATGAATTGAAATTATGACGAACAAAGAATTTTGTTTTAAAAGTATGTTTTAGAATGTAAAACACACAATATGACATCATGAAATGGCAATTCACTTGAATTCACGAAGTAAAGTTCATTTACTGTTATTGGCTTAATTTGGCTATTCTTTCTTGAATCTTCTTTACATTAAAGGGAAAGTTCAGCTAAAAATGAGTCTTTCTTCTGTGAAACACAATGAAGATATTTTGAAGAATGTTGGGAACAAAACAGTTGCAGGTAGCCTTCAGTGTAGAATTTTTCAAGGGTTAACAAAGTCAAAGAGTCTAGGTGACAACAGCCAAAAAGGAAAGTAATTTTAGAGGGAATGTAAATTATTATATTTCAGGATTTCAAAGACATATTACCAAGCAATTAAATCAAGGAAATGGTTCATTTTTTAAATTAAAGTTTAGTATATTTGAGCTCATGATTTTTAATACAAACAGATGGTCAAATTTAAGTCCTGCCTTTTCTTACAATGATCAACTTCTCTTCCACATAACAATATGGAAGAGAGGATTTGTTGATATGTGTGTTACATTGTAACATTAAGTAAAAACAGGAACCAATTCGTTGTTGACTTTGAATATTGAATTTTTCATTTCAAAAATTGCTCTAAGCTGAATTTTTTCCTCCATCCATTACTGACCTCGCCAGGATCAGAAACGTCATAGTTATGGTGGTCAATGACAGCAGTTTTCTCCTCATCAAATTCAATCCCACATTCACTGCCTAGCTCTCTCAGAGGGTCACCTGTCAGAGTCAAAGACACGGTGTTAAAAAGATTACTGATGTCAACAGGCCAATAAGTGAGCACTTATACAAAACCAATACAGCACTCACCAATATCAGAGCTGGCAGCAACCAGAACATTTCCTCCACCGTCGATGAAGGCTGTAATGGTCTCTACATTGATGCTGCCCCCAAAATCTGTTCCGTTGGAAACATGCAAACATGGATATACAAACATAAAAATGGCAGATTGACATGAAATCTAGGTTCACTATAACAGGACTCACCTTCCACTGATGGAGAAAATATTATGAGATGGTCGTAGAGGAACTGGCCATACTTGATCAAAGAGAGACCAGGATCATCAACAGTCTTAAAAGTAAGGTCAAACCCACGATCTGAGAACAAGAATGTAGTTGTGGGTTAAATAATAAAATAAAAAAAAACGTGCAATACCTTTCATGGTCTGTAACGTTACAGGTAACGTATATTGGTGCAACTATTCAATCTGATTCTCATAGGCTCACAAAGCTTCTTCTACTCATATAGCATTTAAGCGAACATGCTAACCATATTTTCAGGTGCTAATGTAATATTTTGGAGTGTTTAAAATAGGTAAATATCAGATCACGCTCACCTGCTAAACTGCGGAAGAAGATTGAATGAGTGTCTCTGATGTTGGGATTGTCCAGGAGAACGAGCGTCTTTCCGTCTCCTAAAACTGCCTGCAACATTAACGCCACGGATAAAACCAGCAGAGCGCTTCGGCTGAATCCACCAGACAATGTGGGAAACATTGTAGCACGCCGTCTTTTGCAGGTTAATGTTGCAGGAGTCGCGGTGTCCCTCATTAACAAGCAACCCATCGCCATTTTCCTCCTTTGGACAACGTCAGCGCTAACGCGGACGTGAACTCTGACCCAGCCAGCAGCCAATCGCGTGCTGCCTCATGGACTCATAAATATTATAATAAGACAGCCCTCATCATAACCATAACCTGGTAAAAACATATGGAGGACCAAACCTGCAGAAATATAAAAAATGTAAATAAGTTACAAAATGATAAAATAATGTCAAAATAAATATTGAAAATGGGTCATTCATCAACTGCGGTGGCAAGTGGTGTCCCTCTACGTTACTACAGTTGAAATAAACTGTAAATACCAATAAATTATTTTTAAAAAAGTTTGCATGTTTGTATTCTGTAGGGTTAACACAATTTGTGCACTATTAATAGTTATTTTTTGTTTTAAAATACATATTAAATTGAGTTTGGGAGACAAAATATTCATGTATCATGGAATGTAATTGCAACAGCATTTTTAACGCAACTAAAGTGGTTATAATGTGAATATAGTTTTTTTTTTTAAATATGTATAATTATATTAAATTGTTTAAATATATATATATATATATATATATATATATATATATATATATATATATATATATATATATATATATATATATATATATATATATTTTGTTATATTTAAGAAAAGGGAAATCTATTTAGACTACTACTTGTGTGTAAAGGTCACACTGCAGGTGTTGGTTGATCTGAGGGGTGCATGGTGAGTACATTCTTTCTTATTAGTTTTCTTAAAGTTAGCAATGTCCGACAACTGAATGTGTCACACTTTATTAGTGTCTGTGGTGTCATGTTGATAACTTTTTAATCAAAATTTTCATAAATACATACTTATTAATTTTCCAAAATGTCCTCTGATCTTGAAAACATCATGATGGCAGTCTCTATTTTAGAAAAGTCTGGATTTAGGCTGATTTGTCTGTGGTGTTACTGTCTTTTCTGGTAACACCACAGGGCCTATAGTAACTTGAAATATAAAGTCTGTGGAGTTACTTTAAAAATGACATAGACATAAGTGGCTGTTTGAAAATCAAAATGTTCTTAAGCTTTCATTTTAATTGATATATCATATTAAACTAATTAGAAATGCATAGCAATATATTTTATTAGAAAAAAAAACTAACAAGCGTTTTTACAAATTCTGCCTCTCATTTGCCACCCCAACTGAATAATGACCCAAATAATACATAAAGGAAAAAAAGTCATTAAAATAATAATTCCGGATTAAATTTGATTACAAACGAATTATATTTTTGTATCAAGTAATTTCTTTGTTTTCCTATTTTATTACATATGTTTAATTATTTATTTATCTATTTATAAATTCTGTAGGGTTGGTCCTCCATACTCCATAGGCTACAGACGGTTTTACGAATCTTTCTATCAACTTTTATCGAAAGCAGGTTATCCATTATCCAGCAGGGGTCAGTGCAACACAACTATGTGCTTTTCACAGCGCAAGCCTCTGCATGATGATAAAAAAAAAAAATTACTGATTGTGAAGTTTATGATGATGTTTTTGTTATGAAACCTGTTAAACATAATTGTATTACTATAACTGTATCTATAATTGTATTGATCATAATACTTATTTCCTAAAAAAGAATAAGTATGAATTATCAAATAATATATATATATATATATATATATATATATATATATATATATATATATATATATATATATATATACATATACATATATATATATACATATATATATTTGTAAAGCTCCATGAGCGATGATACAAAAAACATTTGAAACTTGTTTTGAAGCAGATATTTGGCCATAAATTAGCAAGCAACTTGAAACACCACATGAAAGTGCAGTGTGAAATTACTTCCACTGGAACCCCATTACTGAACATAAGACATTCAAACTACAAAGCACCTATTCCTCTGATACCTGCTGTCCATGTCTACTGAGTTCAAAAGAAAGCTTGGTTATCTGCTTCCAGTGATGCTTTGATACTGATTGTATTTTTAAAGGTGTCATTAATGTCTCAGTGCCTTGCTTTCCTGGCAAATATACAGACATTTATTCCAGTGACCAAAAAGAACTCCGAAATCGAGCAACCAAAAGACAGTGGTTTATTAACAAACAATTAAATAGCAAACTTTAGGTTATTTTGAACATCAAGCACTGAATTTGGCTTATGTCATTTTAAACAGTCACTATTTAATGTAATTATGATACAATTGTCTGTTTGATAAACTACATCAGAAATGGACCAAAATGACCTGGAACACTCACAGTACTAGTTTAAATGAGAGTGTCTGACAATGAAATCTGTGATATTCAAAAAACAGAAACTTGCTTGCATCACACATCACTCATCTAATGGGGCAATGAGTTTTGATGGTCCATTTACTAAAACACAGAGCATTTCAAATACTAATCAGAAATTGTGCATTTTAAACATAAGCCCCTCGCAATATTTATGGAAAATTAAAAAAGTTTGGAAAGTTTCTTCAGCTTCTACGTGTTATGAAAATAAGCATACAGTAAAAATCAGCGGTTCTATGTCTTTTGTGTTTATGTCAAGCAGGATTAAGCTCAAATAGAAAATCAACCAATAAATAAAAGTTCAGTACTGTAGCTGATTTGTTGAAAACTTAAACCTGTAGGACAGTCATATGTTTAATTGGGTTCAGTAACAGAGATAACATGATCTGGCAGAGGACATTCAGGGAAACACTATTATTAAAAGGTCTGACAAATTAGGTTTGTTTTGTTCATACTTAAATTACATTTTTCTTGTCATCTTTTTTTTTTTAAATCTAAATTTAACTATACAATGTAGTTTAAATATGCTGTACACCTATTGTGCTGTGGTTTGAGATAAGACATCAATCTACTATTTTCAAAATACAAGTGTGTTTTATAATAGAATATTAAGAAGTAATAACCATCACTCTGGTGTGAAATATTACACTTTGTGAGTCTAAACTCCATGTGGATCTCTCCATCCTTTGGACTGATTCAGGTGAGAAAGTCTTCACTGTCCTTGGCTCTCAGTCTTTCCCAGACCCTTCCTCTGTCTCTGCCTGTGTACTGGTCTCCTCCTCTACCCCCTCAGTTTGAGATTCTGGCTGGGCTACAGCTCCTTCTCCTTCCTCACCGTCCTCCACCCGAGTCTGGAACAAGAGCTCGCCTCCCTGGATGACCTGTTCGGTGGTTTGCCATGTGCCATCTCCTGCGTACTGCTGGTAAAAGTCAGAGTCTGCCTGAAACATGACCAGGGCCTGGGCAGTGTGAATTCGCACATGCTGAGCGAGGGAGCTGGCGTCCAGGAACTTCTCGCCACATGAGTCACATGCATACAAGATCTGGGTGTTGGGATCTGAAGGAATAGAGCTGCATGTTTTAGCTTAAATACGATACGATAAATCTTGTATAATTTATTAGATTTTAATTAATGATTAACAAAAATCAGCTTCCGCTTTAAAGGGTATAATATATATATATATATATATATATATATATATATATATATATATATATATATATATATATATATATATATATATATATAAAGTAAAAATCTTGCTTATATTTAGTATAATTTATATGCAAAGTATTGCTTAGATGGAGTTTTTTTTTTTGTTGTTGTTGTTGTTTTAGTTTTTTTGGAAAGAAAAAAATTAATACTTTTATTCAGAAAGGATGCATTAAATTGATCAAAAGTGAGAGTAAAGTCACTTATAATGCAACAAAATATTTCAAAAAAAATATTGTAACATTATATTTCTATTCATCTAAGATTTCATTACATTTCTACTCATCAAATAATCCTGAAAAAATATTCGACAGTTTCCACAAAAACAATAGGCAGCATTATGATTTTCAATAATGATCATAATAAGGATCAGATCAGGATATTAGGACTGATTTCTGAAGGATCATGTGACTGGAGTAAATGTCACACAGGAACTAATTAACACTTTAAAAACTTTAAAATTCAATATTTTGTAATAATCTTTTTTTTTTTTTTTTTTGCTGTTTTCTATACATTTATATTATATTATTATAACTTACAATACAAATAAATCAATAAATGATAATATATTACTCACCTGCTTCTTGTACTTTCTCCACTGCTTTGGTGATCTCTGCTTTCAGTGCCTCTGTTTCATCTGCAGATACAGAGGTGGCCACTGGTACCACTACAGGGGTCAAAGACGATAAATATTAACAGGAGACCATTCAACCGCCATTATGGTCACTTTTAGATTCAACATATTCCCTTAGTATTGAGGAACAACCTTTTTACAAAGTGTAACGCTCACCTGTGAGCTGTGCTACAGCACTGGCAGCTAGAGCCTCGGTGGCTAAAGTCACGATGTCATCTGTAGTGACCGTGACGATGCTGACCTCTGAGCCCGGTGTGGAGTCAGGCAGCATCTTCTCCTCTTCCTCGTCCTCCTCAGCCACCACCAGTCTCTTCATGCCCGCCTTCCCCTGGTGCACCATCTTCACATGGGAACGCAGATTGTCCACACGGTTGAATCCTCGGCCACACTTATCACACAGAAAAGGTTTCTCCCCTGTAAACAGGAAGTGATTAGAAACACACAAGAGAAAAACACATAAGCCAATGCTCTAAATGTAGCATCTTACCTGTGTGAATGATGATGTGTTTTGAGAGATCCCCCACATTGACAAAGGCTTTGTTACAGGTGTGGCACTTGTGCGGTCGGATATTGTCATGATGACGGATGTGATTGGCCAGCTGGCTGGACTGGACAAACCTTCGAGGTGTGACAGATGAAAAAAACTTTTAATATGTGGCGCCATAATGAATCTAATCAGAAACATTCATGTGATTTCTTACTGACCTTTTTCCACAGCGGTCACACACATATGGTTTCTCCCCAGTGTGTTGGCGAACATGAGCTATGAGCGAACTGGCCTGTGTGAAGCCTTTTCCACAAATCAAACACAGACAGGGCTTTTCTCCTAAAACAGTGAGACAGACGCATTGAAATACATTTGTACACATAACTATGTTTGAGGATGTGGGAAATGGCTAAGGACCTGTGTGGATGCGCACGTGTCTCTGCAAGGCCCCAGGGTCAGCAAATGCTCTCTGGCAGTGCATACAGACGAAAGGCTTCTCACCACTGTGTACACGCAGGTGTCTCTTTAGGTTACCTGTGAACAGACCATGGAGGCACATTAAAATTCCCTCATGCACATATATTATAGCCACACCTTGTCTCAATGTGTAAATCTCACCTGAGGTGGTGAACTGTTTCCCACACTCCTTACACTTGAGTGGCCCATCTGTAATGTGGATCTTCAGATGTGCTTTCAAGTTTCCCAACTAAAAAAAAGTAAATAAATAAAACAATTATATAATAATTCTATATGAGTTATTTGTATTTGTAATGCCCAGTAAAAACAAAGTTTGTGTTATAGTATTGTAGCTATGGCTGCATACATTTATGCATTTAGCAGACACTTTTATCCAAAGCGACTTACAGTGCATTCAGGCTAACAGTTTTTACCTAACATGTGTTCCCTGGGAATCGAACCCACAACCTTGCGCTGCTAATGCAATGCTCTACCACTCAATGCTCTAACTCCCTACCACTGCCACAGGAACTAGAAATACATAAAAAATACATTAAAAATAAATGCTAGCGGGCCTTTTCTGACCCCACTGCAATATCTCACACATATTATAAAATCTTAATACAATTTAAACTTAATATTTTGAAATATAGATGTAGATAATTATATACAGATAATCAAAATGGAAAACAGTTATTTTACATTGAAATAATATTGCACAATATTACAGTTATTAATTTATTCCTCTGATGGCAAAGCTGAATCTTCAGCATCATTACTCCAGTCTTCAGTGTAACATGATCCTTCAGAAATCATTCTTATATGCTGATTTGCTGCCCAAGAAACATTTCTTATTAAATATTTTAAAAACGTTGTGCTGCTTAATATTTTCGTGGAAACTGTGATCTATATTTTTCAGGACTGTATTGATGAATAGAAAACTAAAAAGAACAGCATGTACTTGTAATAAAAATCTTTTGTAACTTTATAAATACCTTTACTGTAACCTTTGATTAATTTAATGTGCCCTTGCTGAAAAAAAGAGACTTACCCCAGACATTTTAATAGTAGAACATATATTACATATAATTTAACATCTAGATATATAATCCAATTAAGACTCTTTTGACATTATTATACCAGTGTATAATTACATTTATAAAGAAAAAAAAGCGTTGAACTTTAAAACCAGGCTCAGTGGTAGAGCATTGCGTTGGCAGCTCAAAAGGTTGTGGGTTTGATTCCCAGAGAACACACATACTGATAAAAAAATCTATAGTCTAAATGCACTGTAAGTCCCTTTGAATAAAACCTGCTAAATGCATAAATGTACTGTGGTAAATTTAATGTAAACTGATCCCCCACCTGGTTGAATTTCTTGTCACAGTGTTGGCATTTGTGACCTTTGTCTGTGTCGTGCGTCTCTAGATGTCGCATCTTAGCGGTGGGGTCAGAAAAGGCCCGCTCGCAGTAATCACATTGGAAGGGTTTTTCCCCACTGTGCACCAACTGATGCCTCTTCAGGTTTCCAGAAGTGGTGAAGAGCTTCCCACAGTCCTCACAGCTGTATCGCGCCTCATCTGTGTGTCGCTTTCTGTGCAGGTTTAGCAGACTGACTTGCCGGTAACTCTTTCCACACGTGGAGCAGCAGTATGGCTTTAGAGGACTGGAGAAACAGAAACATGTAGGAACAAGTGAGAGGTAAATTGCACATGGTTACGTTTTCATGTAAATATGTTTTTCATATTTCCTCTCATAGTTGACAAGTCATATGGGCTGTAAAGGAGGAGCAATAGACTATACAATGTATAGGAAGAGCACTAGACTCTAAAATGCTCACCTGTGTGTTTTCTCATGTGCTTTGCAAGCGGCTGGGTCGGAGAAGGCTTTATTACAGTCTCTGCACCTGAATGGCTTCTCACCAGTGTGAATGCGCATGTGACGTTTAAAGTTGCCTGTGTGTGTAAACTTTTTCCCACAGTCCTGCAAGAATTCAATTTCCATTATGAAAACACAATGGAACAGCTGACTAATAAACAAGACTTCATCTTTTTTTTTTTACATTATTAAATTAATATTAAGTTTTTGACTGGTTTTGAAAAATCTCTAACGCTTATCAATTTTTAAATGTAATTTTCAGCATCATTACTCCAGTCTTCGGTGTCACATGATCCTTCAGATATAATAATATATATAATACGCTGATCTGGTTAAAAATGTCACCATTTCTTATTAATATCAATGTTGAAAACAGTTTTTTGTGGAAACCGTGACAGATTTATGAGAACAAATATATTTGTTACAAGTTGTACTGTATGTATTGGTTTTAGTTTTATATTATATTGGTTTATATTTATATTTTGCAAAATCTACTTTCTGAAATGTGACCCTGAACCACAAAACCAGCCTTAAGTGTACATTCAGCTTTCCGTTGGTGTATGATTTATTAGGATCGGGCAATATTTGAAAATCTGGAATCCGAGAAATAATAAATTAAAATAAATTAAATAATTAAAATACTTAGAAAATCTCCTTTGAAATTTTCCAAAGAATTCTTAGCAATGCATTTTACTATTCAAAAATTAAGTTTTAATATATTTACAATAGGAAATTTACAAAATATCTTCATGGAACATTATCTTTACTTAATATCCTAACGATTTTTGTCATAAAAGAAAAATCGATAATTTTGACCCATACAATGTTTTTTTTGGTTATTGCTAAAAATATACCCCAGTGACTTAAAACTGGTTTTGTGTTCCAGGGTCACAAATGTTAAGATGTGAAAATTACTAATAACTAGGACAAAGACCATAAGGATTTCAAAACTGAAGAATCTCTCACCTCACATTTGTGTGTGACAGAGCCATACGCTCTGGACTCACTGCGCTCGGCCGAACCCGATGTTTCTCCATCGTCTGTCTCCATCTGCTCTTCTCCTTCTTCCTGCTCCTCCTCCTCTTCTTCTCCTTCATCCTCTACATCCTCCTCTTCTACCATGTTCTCCACGCTCTCAGCTTTTGACATACTTTCCTTGGCGTCATCAACTTTCAGCAAAAATGTTTACAGTTATGAAAACATAAAAATGTAAAGGTAAATGTATACCTTAGTTACATGAGGCAGAAATTACCTTCTGTGGTCGTGTGAAGAGTGGCATATTTCGACTTGCTTCTCCTTGTGCTAACATATGATCGTTTAGCTGCTACCCTCCGAGAGACTTCTGTAGGATCGGTAAAGTGTTTTAAAAGATGATTAACATTAACAAAAGCATTAAGAGTAGAGAACGGAAACTAACTGGGAGTGTAGTCAGCATCAGAAGGGTCATCTTCGTATTGGGGAATCTCTTTTGTGGCTTTTTCTTCCTCTGTTTCAGTCTTGGGATTCACAACACCAGGTTTTTTTGGTCTTGTTTTGGAAGGCCCACTGATTTTGCTGACAGCTCTGAGAGTCTTTGTGTTTTGCTTCTCAGTCGTGTCACTTTCTGTTGTCTCTGACTGTACAGGAGCTTCCTTCACTTCAGAAACTGCATCCTGTGTCACTGAATGACTCTCCTGCTCCTCCTGGGAACTCGAATCCTCTGGTTTTCTCAGAGATCTCGGCTGTTCCTCCACCGGCTCGGTCACTACTACTTTACATGGCCATAAATGAGAAATTGGTGGCGTGAGAGACTTATAACTTCAGTACCGTCTTTAACTAATGGCTTATGAAAGTACAAACTCAACACTAACCAGGCTTAGACGTCGCGGGGACAGTCAAGGACTGAAAAGCTGAACAAGCATTGACAATTTCCTGCATCTGAAGGAAAGTAGCCACAGCGAGAACGTCCTCTATGTTCTGAGGGTTTAAAGTCAGCTTTGCAGTGTACATAAACTCGAGGACCTGCTCAAGACCTGAAAAAAAAAAGAGATTGAACATATAAGACAAACGCAGAAATCAATAAAAAATAGAAATATTAAAATGTAATTTGTTGTTTCAAGACATAAAAGACAGGATTTTAAGAAATGTTTCAGTGTTTTGGTTCCCAGCGTTCTTCAGAATATTCTCTTTGGTGTTCCATAGAAGAAACAAAAGCATTTGGAATGACATAAGAGTTAGTAAATGGTGACAGTATTGATATTTTTTTAGGTTGGACCATCCCTTTAATCAAAGTTTTCTGTAAGAATGCAAGCCTACCTGCAGCATTGCTGATATCAAGATGAACAACATCTTTCTGGTCCAAAAAGAGTGTGCGGAAGTAAGCACTGCATGCTGCCAGCACAGCCTTGTGGGCCTTGAAGTCTACTCCATCCACCACAAAAGTGCAGTCACACAGAAGACCCAACTGACGCTGTTCATTAAGCTGCCCGAGGACTTTCCCGCTATGCCAAGGAAAGTCCATAACTGATGGAGTGGAGCCC
Organism: Carassius gibelio; assembly: GCF_023724105.1. NCBI lineage: Eukaryota > Metazoa > Chordata > Actinopteri > Cypriniformes > Cyprinidae > Carassius > Carassius gibelio. Next base: position 14,818,359 of record NC_068393.1, read on the forward strand.
TTTAGGCAACAGTATGCTGATCATAAAGGAAAAGAAAACGAAAAATATTATTGTTTTCCGTTTGAGCCTCACAAACAAAATATCTGGTCAACACTGTCCCAAGCATATTCATAAAATTGCAATCCCTGCCCCTATGAATTTTACCATTAAAGAAAAGTAAATGTTTAAAACAACCATAACTGGCTGACTACTTATCAGTGTTATTTTAGTGCCACTGAAATAATAATTATTGTTGCCCAGAATTAGCTTTAACTTATATTACATTTTTTATTTTGTTATAATACAATTGTATGTTTTTTTTCCATATGTGTATATATATTTCCATTTATTTTTGTTCAGATTTAATATTTGTAATTCATCAAGTTAAATGGAATAAAAATGAAAAATATTGCCTTAACAAACTAGATGGAGAAAATAAGTTTAAGGTTTTTTATATTTGTCAGTAAATGTTTAATTTATTTAAAGGAACTATATATATATATATATATATATATATATATATATATATATATATAGATATAGATATAGATATATATATATATATATATATATATATATATTTATTTTTTTTTTTTTTTTTTTTTTTTTTATTGTTTTATGTAATAACCCTGCCACCTATCTGAATAATGCGGGGAAAGTCTCCTCCTCAGTATCTATAGTGATTATAGCCACAATTCAACTTCTTTGTCCTTTTTGAAGTAATTTCCCAGTATTAAGTACTATAACTGATATATTCTTGTTCTTTTATGTATCTGATCAGAACTGTACTGCTTTTTTGTCTATATAAACATATAAATATATATAATATTCTCATTATGAATCAGTACATCATGTACATTGCCAGACATTAATCATCCAACAGACTTCATTATTTACTTCAAATAAACAATCATCAACAACATCATTATGTAACAGTTCGTGTGTGTTTCTGTGCGACACTGAAACGTTTGTCTCGAGCTCCTTCGGGACATTTTGGCCTGCAGTCAAATTTAATCTATTATTATCAACCCAAGACTCGAGCACAATGATGTCTGATTGTCTGATTTGATTTAGCGAATACATTTGTCAAGTGATTTGACGAGCAACTGCGCCATTCCCCAACAAGAATGTGTGTGTGACGATGTTGCGGATTGATTAGGAGTCCTTCTGTTTCTCAGATCAGGGATTAATTCAGTTTGCCTGGCCCTGCTGGAGCAAGATGGCGCTGGCAGAGGCGGGCAATAATCCTGCCTCTTCTTTGCTTATTTTTTAGCTGCGTGTTCATTTAGAGACTTATCTGTATATTAGTCCTAAAATCTGTCGGAAAATTAGGTTACGTTTGACGTTCTTTACCTCATATAATAGGCGAGTTTCTGGCTTTCTCCGACTTCAGCTGATCCGTTCAATCGAGTGTTTCGGTGATCGATCTCAGTGCTCAGCCTCGACGCGCCGCCATCTTCTGCTCTCTGATCGATTGATAGTGGCCTGGCGAAGGGCTGGAAGTTAAGCGCAAGCGCGCATGCGCGAACTTCTTCTGTAATTGTTTTCACCACATGACGGCGAGCTTTAGCTATTATTAAACACTGTTCAAATCATAAGACCAGATTGAGGAAATGTCTATAAAATAAAACGCAGTTAGGTTATGAATTGGGTCATTAGTGCATTTTAAACCACCAAGAGTTACATAGCCTATTAAAATATGGTTATGATATATGCAAATTTAAGGGGTCCATTTTCTAGTGTACATTTTAGTCATTAACTAAACAGTTAACCATTAACATGTCGCTTTGGGCAGAAATGGCAGCCCTACTAATTTTCTTATTTAGGTGGTTGGATTTACTAATAAATTAAGCTAATTAAAGTTATTACATTCCGACTTCGCAATCAAATCAGATCTGCAATACATATTTATGGTTTGTATTTTAATACTCAATGTTTATATAATGTTTGCTTTCAGTGCTGGTAAGCAGTGCCTAAACTAGCTGGTTTTCTTCACTCAGCTGGTCTGGTTTTAAAGGGGTTTGGGGATTTTTAGCTAATTAGGGTTGGAGACAGATTTTAAAAGAACTTTAAAGAAGTAATGTCTTAATATGTAAAATTGGTGCTTATTTACATACATGTGTACGTGGTACAACACAGTGACATGTTGATGGATGACATGAAGCACAAAAATAGTAGATGATGATAAGACTGAATAATAACAGCCGACTCTATTTATAGAAGAAGTACTCAGAGACACAGAGTACCTGTCGTTTGCTGATGTCCACTGTAATGGAAGTGGACATGACCCAAATCAATGACTCACAAGCACAAAATACTCATCAAAGGTGTCCTGGTTTTATTCTGTTCTAACACAGTGTTTTATTCACCCAACACAACACAGTTTTACAATCAGAAAATATAACTTTCAATAACAATCAGTTCAATTAATAGGTTTCTCTTCTGATTGTTTGTCATACTTACAGTGAGACAACTACTACTAACATTGCTTTTCAATGCTTAACAAATTATATTATCAGCAAAAAAACTCAGTATTTGGTATTCCCTCCTTTTGATTTCATGACAGCAGTATTTGAGCTACATGAACTTCACCAGTTTGTTTAAAACCTGATGATCATGTTCTCCAGCATGATTTAATGACTAAAAGAACATCTTGAGTTTCAATAGAAGTAAGAATATTTAGTGTGTGCAGAAAGAGCCACATGATCAATGTAACAAATTTTATTCCATTTAGTAACATCAAAATGCAGAATTATTTTTTTTTTTTAATTCTTTTATTTATTTCATTCATTTCTTTCTTACCGTCAAAACCCTAAAATGTTCTGTTTCTGTATAGATTTGAATTGGATTTTGACTCACAGATGTTCATTGTGGTCTCAGACTTTTGGACCCTACTGTATATTTTAAGGTGATATGTATTTAGCAGTGCATTTGTCTTAAATGTTTCGAATACATGTGACAGGATTAAGTTCCACTCAAGTTTAATGAAAGAAATAAGAGAAGGTCATGGAGGAATGACAAAGCAGGACTAACCAACTATTATTAAGGTCATTTATCCCAGAGAAACAGATACAGCAGGAGAGGAAAGATCTACATTTTGATCTCTGTGCGGAACGTCTGTGCATGCTCCAATTTTGCAGTGTTTCTCTGTGCTTTTATAGTGAGAGTCCCATCAGCACCTAAACATGACTTCACCGAGGTGGGGTCTACATCCTCTGGTAGCTGGCATTTATGGGTAAAAGTGTTCATCACTGTTCCATCAGTAGCAAGCTGTTGAATAAAATACATAGATAGGAGAGTAAATTATATTCTGAAAATTAATTTGGATTATGCAGAGGCCTTTGTCTGACTGTTTACCTTTTCAGCATGAACTTCAATCTGATTGTTTGAGGTGGTGACTATCACATCCTCAGGAGAGAAGTCTCGGACATCCACTGTGAATTGATATGTGTCTCCCAGAGTCTTGATGTTTCCAACTGTCCCTGTTCTGTCTAAAGGGAAAAATAATTCAATCTAAGATTATTATATGGCTCTCAGGAATACATATCGCCAGCAACTCGCTCTGTCTTGTTTCATACAAACACAACAGGTGCGCTCTTGTATCTCAATTATGTATTGTGTATAAAAAATAAAATAAAAATGTTAGTGATTAAGTATTAATTGGCCTATTGTAAATTGTTGCAGTTTTGTTGCTAAGCATTTTGTTTTGTAGCCTACATTGTAAAGTTTAGGTCACATGTACCACTGTTGGGCGAATTTTTTAACGAGCCAAATCCAATAATTTCAATACAAATCCACACAAGCAGTAATTTTGTAAGAGCGAAAGATTTCGCCACGCAGATTTTGCGACAGGTTACAGTTGGTAATGACTAACAGAAAGCTGCTTGGTTTGAAAGTGATTTTGTTTGTCACGCTTGGTTGATTCGCTATACTATTAATTACTTTATGGACCTTTTTTGAAATTTCGCTAATGTGACCGCACAATAATGGGCTACTTAAAAATCCATATACAGCCTTAAAAATAATATACAGCCAAGCATATAGAGTTAAATCAGATCAAATCTAAATTCAGTGTCCATGCCCCACATACATAGATATTTAGACATTATCAACTTTAATATGGCTGATTTGTAGATTGTACCACAGATTATTGCTCTGTATATTCATACTTCCCACTTAATTTCTAAGGTGGTCATTTTGATGAGTGTAACTTATTTTTCAAGACCATTCAACATTTTCTAATCATGTCCATGATTTTATGTGTGTTTGTTCATGTAGAAAGTGCCATAAAAATCAACAAGGTTTGCATAATTCTGATGAAGTCACAATATAAAAGTTTTCTGTATAAAATGACCAAAGACCACCAGAGAGTTAATTAAATCTCATGCATATTATACCTCATGTCCAAATGGGCATTCTTGTGCATTAATATCACTTTTTAATAGGGATGCACGATAATATCGGCACAATATCGGTATCGGCCGATAAAAGCTTAAAATGACCATTATCGGTATCGGCCGATATGAATATTTCTGCCGATGAGCCAAACCGATATTCTCCAAGTGAAATAATTGACCTGTTTTTCAGATGTGAATGTCTGTCTACATTTGTAAAATAATAAATTTATGGTAGAATCAGTACAGAAGAGATACATGGATTTCTCTTCAGTAAAATTAAAGTTTAAATATATCAGTATATATTTGTATATATATCGATATCGGTATCGGCATCGGCCAAAATTATTTTGAAAATATCGTCATATCGAATATCGGCCAAAATCCAATATCGTGCATCCCTACTTTTTAATGATGTGCGAAAATGTGCCTGGTGGATTTTAGACCAGAACTTCATATCCATATACACTGCACTCAGCAGCAGACCGACCTTGCACTGTTAAATCATTCCGCAACAGTGAAATCACAGCATTGGCGCTGGCCCAAAACATTCCCTATGTTACCCTCTCTCTGGCCCCCAGGTGTCCTTGTATAGCACATTTGAACAATATGTTGTGTTTACACATACTTATACACACCAGAATGCAACTGTGAATATAAAATACATCTGCCTTCACATACCACACCGAAAAACAGTCAAATGTCTTATGCAGTCTTGAAATTCATTTACATAAATAAATGTTCAGGCCTCATGCAAAGTCAGTATCCACTATTTTATCTGCTGTCATTCCAAGAGAAGAAAATGTAATTAAAATGTGAATATAAGCCCACGACAAGATTCTTACCCAAGACAAGTAATAGTTTTTAATGAACTGTTTATTTTACATTAGGCTGTATAGATCCAGAAAGAACAGGAATCAGGCTTGTTAACTCACTTGGAAAAGCCAAAGCATCTTTTGGACACGTGAAAGATCCAAAGTCCTCAGCGAAGAGTCCCCGGCTCTTCTCCATGTATGGGTTTGTTGAGGTTGAGGATGAAGATGAGGAGGATGTCTGGTGGAAACTGCGCTCCGATCGATAGGCAGAGGAGTTGGTTGCACTCATTAGTGTTTAGAAGGTTTCTTCGCCTCAAATCGATATCCAGTCAGCGCTTTGAAGTGATACAGTGAGCACTGAGTTTATAAATAAAGTTGTTTTAAAAACACTGTATGTATCCACTCTCAAGCCTCAGAAACGTTCTCACTGTTTGTGTTATCTATGTCTCTCTGGTGTGGCTCTTGTCTTTTATATGGTGGGTCTAGCCTGAGAGTTTTTACTTCTATGTGTGTGTGTGTGTGTGTGTGTGTGTGTGTTAATTGTGGGATGACAGTGTGCTATAATTATCGTGTGACGGAGAGGGGCTCTGTGGTCGGAAAAGTTTTGTGTGATGAGGGTTTGAGGTTGAGAAAGGGGCTCTGACAAAAACTCAAAGATAGGAAAGGCAGAGAGATACGGAGGGAGAGAGAGGGGGTTTGAGTCAACAGCTGGCATTCCAGACACTCACTCCCTGAAATAGACGCTCCCTTCCTCTCTCGTTCCGTGTGCTCTCCATCCATTTCTCTCCAGCTTGCCATCCACAGCAAATTGCTGTGATTTGCAAACTCACTCTCACAAGAGACGTCAGAGGCTGTCAATCAGAAAATTATAACACATGTCCCAAGGGTGTTCATCATTTCTGCATAAACAATAATGTTGTGGAATGCAAGTTCAGACAGAGGGTTAACAGAAAGATGGAAGGAATGTTAATGAGATCGTGAAGCTGAGAGACAGATGACGTTAGGAAAATGGATCAGGAGGCATTTGTTTCTAAAGGAGAGTTGCTAATAATAGATGATTTGGTGTGTTTTGATTTTTTTTTTTTTCTTTTTTAATGAATTATAATTATTTTGATGTTATGGTCAATAACTGATCAACGACAAATATTACAATTCTATAATATATATATATATTGAATTTAGGCATCACAGCATTATAATGTACAATATGAAAATGGATATTGATTTATTAAAGATTGCATTTAACAGTGTTATTAAATTATTGGTGATTTTTATATTGCTCTTCCCTATTGTCTTAAGATAATACAGCCCTAAATGAAAATGAAATCATTATTTACTTACCGTCATGTTGTTCCAAACCTTCTGTGGAACATTAAAAAAAAAGATATTTTGAGATGTTTGATTAACAATATTTTTTCAAAATATAATCTTTTGTGTTCCACAGAAGATAGTAAGTCATAGAAGTCTGGAATGACATGAGGGTGAGTAAATGACAGAATTTTCATCTTAAGGTAAACTATCCCTTTTAGATGTTTATAATTGCAACTTGATGCATTGAATGGTGTCAAATGATAAACAGCATTTCTTTGGAGCCTCTGTGTTGTCCAGAATGACAAATCTAGTGTCCTCTCATGGCATCGAATCACACTATTATCACTTTCAAGACTTTCACAGATTGTCTAAATCTAGCTGAGAAACTTAACATTAACTCCTACAGCTTGTCACCAGTGTAGCCCTTCTAATCTGATTCTGGAGAGAGACACTGAGAGAGGGAAAGAGAGAGAGAGAGAGAGCAAGAGCCGGAGAGAGCCTTTAATCAGTCAACAGTATAATCGCGACCAGCACAGTTTGTCCTCAGGCTTAGTGTGAGCTCACTTCAGAAAGTTCACTTGATATCCTCTAAAGTATTCAGCTAGTTTATGGATGTCACTGGACAGCCCTCAGGGAATGGTTTTGTAACAGCATGAATAAACATAAGGGTTTGTGAGTTTATATATAATAATATATAACAATTTCATTAAAAAAAAATACAGTAATAAAGTAAAATTGTGCAATATTAATGCAATTTAAGATAAAGTTTTTCAATTTCTTGTAATTTATTCCTGTGACGGCAAAGCTGAATTTTCAGCATTATTACTCCATCTTCAGTGTCACATGATCCTACAGAAATCATGCTTAAAATATGCTGATTTGCTCCTCAAGTATTGGTGCACATCACAGGATTAAACTACATTTTTAAATATACAGAAAACAGTTATTTTAAACTCTTATAATATTTCACAATATTACTCTTTAATTGTGTTTTGATGAATAAAAAAAAATGCAGCCATTGGGGAGCATTACAACTCCTTTAAAAAACATAAAAATCATAATTATTCTTGTATATATGATATTTAAAGAAGTTAAAGAAAGCTTAGGCTTTCATTGTCTGTTTATAAATTACTATTGGTCCTGTATGCATGATGAAACACATTTTATTCAACCTGGAAATGAACAGGGAGAGAGATAGTTTGTGTTGTTACACTATTTGTGATTCTGTCAGCTGCTGATCTTTTCATAATATAGGATTATCATTGTCGCTCAGTATGAATTGCTTGTTTTGTACAAGAGAGACAAACAGTGCAGCTGTAAATACAAAAAAAACAGAGACTCAAATTATAGTATTCCAAAACAAATCATACAATAATAAAGGCTGGGATGAGAAATAAAATGCATTTAAATAACTTAGTGGCCTCCACACAGATATATATATGCATTTGCATTTGCATTTTCATTTGCAGTTTTCATCATTTTATAAAACCACTGACATCTAGACCCATCTGAGAAAAACGATTTGAAATTGACAGGGAAAAGGAACAGAATGTGGAATGACAAAGGGTAGCCGCTCATCAATCATGGTTTGGTTATTGTGCCATTTGACACATATTCACCCTGTGATCCAGTCACTCCTCTGGGAGTAACAGACTGAGTCTGTCACTGGGGATAAAACAATTCCAAAATGATCAGAGAGTTTAAATAAACTTAAATTTGCAGTTTCAATTGTTTCAAGTCGATGAGATATCTATTACTTTGTGTTTTCAGAGTGCAGAGAAAGTGGTCCCATCATAATTAAAGCAGTAGCCCATGCAAGCCCTCACTAAATTAGTCAATAGTGAAATTATATGAGCATGTGCAACAATAATGGCTTTTTTGCACTACGTTGTGTGTGAACAACAAGGAAATTAATAATGCATCTTGCTGTTTGTTTGAAACGTTGAATTTATCATCTGTGTTAATGCTGATCTTTTGACTATAATAGAGTACATTCCAGGGGGCAAGAATCTATGCAAATTTACTTATACTTTAATGATTATTATATTCAATTATTTATTGTATATTGTATATGTATATTGAAAATAGACAGAATAATATATTGTGTTAAAATATCGGAATGCATTAACCAGTTCATGAAGAAATGCCAGTTTTCATTTATTGTTATAAATGTCATTTTATATACACTTACTAATACACATTTGATCAAATATGGTATTGTTCGTGTATAAATCTATTTGTATAACTACATATAAATATATAGACATAATATAGATATAGCTATAATTTAATATATTACATTATCTTTCAGTTTTTACCATATATTTTTGTTTCGCATGGGACGAGATGTATTAAGATGCTGACTATGTGAAATACAGGACCCAAATGATGCATTAATGTTTTTATTGTCTGAAATAGCTTAATCCAATACACTGTTGCATTATTAAATTATAATATTAAGCATTTCCACCACAGCACTGTGTGATTTTGGTAATTCTGTGTGAAATGAAGAAGCTCAGTGATAATGAGGGATTGTGTGCACGACATTGAGTCAACTGAATGATTTGTGTGGTGTGTGATTGCTTTAACCTTGAATGAAGGTTAATGCAACATGAATCAGTGCTTAAACAGAGTCAAGGGGGCAATCACATTCTAATTTATGCAATTTATGAAAAGTTGGCTACATATTTTTTAATTCAAGCTTCTCTATTCACCTGTTAAGAAATGTCGTCAGGGCACATTAAAGTGTTAGAGTTGAGTTCTGATGACAATCACATTCTGCTCTCTCAGACTTAACAACAAAGATTCATAACACAGCACAGGTCTTTTCATTTACCACCTAATTAAAAGTTCCAAAAGACCACAGTCAGCTTTGTCTCAATGACATTTTGATTTTTCATCAAAACGAATTTCAGAGAAAACAATAAAAGGAAACTTCAATTTCACATTGTTCCATTTCAGTGGCTGTCCACAGGCAAAGCAGGAGAGGACGTGCACCATAAATAAGTTAAAGCTTAATTTTCCTTTCATGCTACATCTGGTGATGCCAGGGTAAAAAGTTGATACTGACCTCAACGGTCTTTCATATGGAATGAGTCAACAGGCTGAAAGGTGAGCTCTGTTTAAAGTTTCGTTTTTAGCTTTCAAATGACTTTGGGTGTGCATTATTTCATTCGCAATATTTTGGAAATTAAGTAACTGTTTTGTCATGATTCTGAATTCTGAATAATGTGCAGTTAGACATACTATACATACTCTCGATGACATTACAATATCCTGCTTCTTACATGGGTGCTCACCAAATAAATCAATGGATGGACATGAAACCATGATTAGTTTTTAATTATTTTTATGATTTTAGCTCTGGTATAATTGTACTTATAATAAAGAGTTTGTGGTTTAATAGCATGATGAGTGGTCTGGACAGCGTTGCCATTTCACCTTATTAAGCTATTTTCTTTGAATGTGCAAGGTAAATAACTAGTGCAGCAAATGGCTGAACCTTTGCTCTACAAACAAATATGTTTATGGTTATGATAAAAATTAAAATAGTGTGGTAACAAATACCTTTAACCACTCATTAAACAGGATTGTTTTAGAATAGGTAATAGCCTATAACTTAAAGCAAATGACACCGGAGGCTTTGCACATTCAAGTTACAAATTGCCATGTCTGCTCTTACGGTAAACGTAAAGTTCCCCCAAAAAACAAAAGGATTGTCATCATTTACTTACCCTCAAGTTGTTCAAAACCTTTATTAGTCTGTTTATTCTGCTGAGAATAAAATATTACGAAGAATGCGAGTCACCAGACGGTTGACGGTAGCCATCGATTGGCTTCCATAGTATGGAAAAAATACTTTGTAAGTCAATAGCCACTTTTTACACAGCAATACCAGTAAATTGCCGTAAAATTACTGGATTGACTTAAATACAGAGGTGCACTGTTCATACAGGCAACAACGTTCCCCATGTTACAGATACAGCACCATTCACACGTCTGAAAATAAAATACAGGTAAATTCTGTGACATCATAAACCGGAAATGACCTCTTAAAAGCTGTGCTTTCGGGGTTGTGTTTGTAAACATGTTTTAAATTTTGTGTCAAACGTTCACATTCATGCAGCTTTTGGCCCAGAGACATTGTATTAGAAGACTCCAAACTTAAATACACAGCGTGGAGTAAATGTTGGATTGACCTAGAGTTTTGTTGTTTTTTATTTGTTATTTCGTGAACTAGTATCCCTTTAATAATTTACTTTTTTGTTTTGTTTTAATGATTTAATGAAAATGTAATTAAGAGCGCACGTTGTATTTTAGACAATGGATGAGAGTTGTGTAAATGTAAAGTGTCTTGAAGAAGAAGAAGAAGAGTGCACAGATAAGACAGACCGAGATAAGGCGGAAGAAAAGCTAATCAGCTCTAATGAGCCTTCAAGGAAACCATGGCAGCAATCGCAGTCACGAATCAGAGGTGAGGTGGATCATTTTCCCCATGATCGATGATCACACTCTATCAATCCTCAGTGCAGTAAAGTCAAAAATATAATAACCCCCAACTGTAATTTATGTTCTTAACATTTGGACAGAGTGTGTGCTGTATGTAAAGAAGGTTCTGGTTTGTTTTGCTAGCATGGAGTGGTCCTGCTATGCCCTGTTAGGCATCATCACCGCTCTAATGAGCTTCTTCATGGATATGACTGTATCCAAGCTGCTGAATTGTGAGCGGTTCCACCATGTCACTCAAAAAACGTTTACTACAAAACTTACATAAAGATGCAGGTTGGTGGGTTAAGTGTTTGATCAATGTAGCATTCTAGCAGCTGAGTAGGGCAAAGTCTTTCAAAAAGAGACCTGAAATTAGATGCTTTTGCATTTATCATGCATTGTTAAACCTCAGCACTGTCCTTCTCTCTTTTTAGCTCACCAACGGCTGTATGAATGTCTGAAGGGTCACCACCTGCTGCAGTTCCTCTGCTGGACGCTTTATCCAGCCTGTCTGTGTGCTCTGTCCACCAGCATCTGCCCATTCTCTGCAGGTCAGCTACACGCTCATTTCTACACAGTAATAAAAAAAAGAGGTATATTTCTGATTTAAATATACTCACTGAAATTAAAAGTTTAAATTCCAGTTAGGCCTATTTGCCATCATACATGGCTTGTGGTTTATTTAGACTATTTATTTTTTTATTGTTTCATTTATAATTAAAATATTATGTGCCTTAAACAATCAACAAACTGTTAAAAAAGGAAAGAAAAGAAAAGAAAAGAAAAAAGCCTATTTGAAATAAAGCAATTGAAATTCCTAATTGAAAGAATGAGATGCATTTTTGATATTCCCTGAAAGTTATGAATAGTTTTATGAATATAATTAGTATCCAAAAACAAAACAAAAAAATTTAATATATAAAATATATGTATTATGTAGTAACACACACACACACACACACACACACACACACACACACACACACATATATATATATATATATATATATATATATATATATATATATATATATACACTGGACTAACCTAATTTCTACATGTGAATATGTGATTTCTGTCACAGTGTTTTAGACAAGTTTTTTTTTTGTCCAAACAGTAAGCAATTATTTTCAAATATAAAAATATATATAATTTTAATATAATTTAAAATGTAAAAAAAACTGTTCTTAATGAGCATGATGCCTCTGCTGCCAAAGTTTTATTAACAGCGCCAAAGATGGCTGCTTTGGGATTATGTTGATGTTAATAAACGCAGACACATTAAATCATAAATAGGCTGTCTGGTGCATTTGGAGATAACTGACCCTTGACCCCTCAGGCTCTGGTGTTCCTGAGGTGAGGTTAGGTTAGGTTAGGTTACTTTTATTGTACCCGTAGGTAAATTTGTTTTAAAGTGCAATGACTATGGCATCCAATACAAAAATTCTCTTATGCATGGACATGCCAGATTACCTGTCCCTCTCCAATCTGTTCACTAAACTGTTTGGCCTGATATGCACACTAGCTTCAGGCAGCACAGTGTTTCTTGGCAAAGTGGTGAGAACCATAGAATCTTATATGCAAATGAGGATGTGAAACTCACGGATACTGTAAATGGACGGTCTCAATATATTGACCTTTTGAAATACAACTTCTCATCTCAATAGCGTCCATTTGTCCATTTATCTATCATTGTGTGTGCATTTATGAGTCGCCTGCATGCTTCCTGCCCTGGCAGAAAGCAGGTAGCTGAACAGCACTGCAATACATGAACCGCAAAGCCCACTTTCATTTTGCTTAATGAGAACCAGATGTAAATTCAATAGAAGGCTAATTATGCTAATGACTCTTGTGGATCAGTTTATTGATTCATATTTCACAGAGAGCAGCTAAAGGAGAAATGCTGGTTGTGGCATCAGCGGTGGGCATTGCGAGCTGTATAGGGGCTCCAGTCAGTAGTGAGCTGATGTCACTGTAGTCTGTAATATCCTTTAGTACAAAAAAAAAAAAATAATAATCATTATTGTATCTCTTCAGTCAGTCAGTCAGTCTGTCAGTTGACCTTTCCCTGTAGATTTATCTCTGTTTTATTTTCATGCGTGTTCTGTTCCGTATAGAAGTGATGGGGACTCATTATTCAGTCAGAGATTTTTGTCCCTGCTTCTTTGCAGCGGCTTGCGGTGCAATCACCTTCAGACTGCTTTCTGTCTGTAGTAGAGATCAAGGTGAGAGGTTTACACTACCTATAGCGCCCCCTAATGGATGCTGCTGCTGTCTTCATAGTAATCTCACGGACCACAGTGCTCCACGGCCATCAGATATATGGGACGCTATGAATTTGATTAAGATATCAAATCTGGTTTCATTTAAGAGCCAGAAAGGGACATATGAAAGAACTGATTGAACGTGTCTTTGACCCATGTCCACAGAAACCATCCAGGCCCTGTTTAAAACCAGCTTTTCTTCTGATCTGCCTTACCAGCTTTTTTAAATATGTATTTTCGCTCTGCTTGGGTAAGTTCTCATTTTGGTGATGGATAGTCATAAGTTAGATACTGCTCACTCATCTGTTACCTCAGGGTTTGGATTATATTATATTAGATTATATGTTCATGAAGCAGTAATTGTTCTTATCATCATTTTTTTCTCTGATTCAGGCTGTTCTGCAGTTTTCTCAGCTTTATTCATTTATTCTGTCATCGCTGGGCTCTGCGTCTCATCAAAACAAACAAACCCATCAGCAGATTTTTGGCAACAGAGTGAGAAAGATTTATTCCCATAGACATACTGTACAGTTTGACACAATTATTTTTCTTTCTTTCTTTTTTTCTTTAGTTGAATAGAATAACATTCAGAATAACAATGTGAATGAAAAGGTTAGCTTCAAATATTTACATGTCTTCCTCCATAAAATGTTTAAAATGAGATTTGTAATCCTCTGGTCTCCGATTTATGGACGTCACTGTATGGTGACCGCAGATGTATGTCTTTTGATTGGATGCCTGGAGATATTTGTCGTGATCTAACCCAGAGCTGCCTCTTGTTCGTATTCATAATCTTATCCAGAAAGTCACTATATTCAGCCATAGTGGCATTTCTCCTCGCCTGCTTTACGTTTTCTCACTCGGCGGGATATTTCATAGCTGCTGAGGTGAGGACAGGCCTATTTCTAGAATATTGGCAGTGTGTCCAACTTATGTGCTCACCGTTCATCCATTGTATTTACTTTAAATTTCTCTTTGTTTTCTAATAGCTCACAATGAAGCAGCGACTTACTTCACTGTTAGACAGCACTTCCTGGTACACCGTTTCCCAGAATGCCTCTGTCCTGCTTGAACCTCAGAAAACATGCATGCATGGAACCCACCTGGCACAAGTTACTTCCAAACACTAGGATTTTTCATTACTGCCAAGGTGAAATAAAATGGGTTATAAGTATAAAGTAGCAATTAAGTAGCAATAATTATTATTGTGCTCATAAACTGCTTGTTCAAGAATTTTAAAAAGATCTCAAGCTGATTTCATGATTTCTAACAACTCTCTGTAAGGTGGGATAATTGGTCATGGCTTGTATTTTGTCTTTACCTGCTGGATATTTCATGCCAGTATTTGTTTACGGTAAGTAATTAGGTCACCATACCATGGGGTTTACATCATATTATACACAAACGAATATATAACAGTTATTAAGATGCAAGAGAATTGTATAATTTAAATATGACAAAGTATTGACACAAATAAAATAAAAATAAACCATAGTCATTGTCATCATTATTCAAAAAAAATTAATCTAGAGTAAATAGAATGATACAATACTGAAAGAAAGAAATAATATTTGAGTATTTGGGGGAAAAAGAAATTAAAGATTAGAAAATTTACAAAAGAGTATTAAATATAATAATAATAATAAAATATTATAATTAAAATATTGAAATAAAACAAACACATGAAATATTTTGTTCTGGTAAATACCTGCAGCCACTTAATTGTAGTTGGCATTATAGTTATAATAGTTTATAATGTATTAGTTTAAATCATAGTTTCTCATTGTTTAAACCAGTGAATAGTGGGCCAAAAGATGTTTAAAAAAAAACCATTGAAACAGCATTGGTCTGTTTCAGGTTCTGCGGTGGGGCGTTTGGTAGTCGAGGGTTCGGCCTATTTGTTCTCAGACGGAATCTCATCAGCAAAAACTTTGTTAAACCCGGGTGGCTACGCTTTAGCAGGTAAACAAACTTGTTATACTGTCAGTTTTCTGATGGGGTATTATCAACACTGCAGGCTCTCAGAGATGATAAGGCCTGTCTAAATGTATTGATGGGGCCATATTTTGCTGTGCATATGTGTGTGTGTGTGTGTGTGTATAGGAGCAGCTGCCTTCTCTGGGGCTGTGACACACACACTCTCTCCTGCTCTGTTGGCTCTGGAAATGACCAGACAGTGCTCTCATGCCGTCCCCACTCTGGTTGCTACACTGGTATCCAATGCAGTGGCACGTGCAAAGCACCATCCATCTTTCTACGATGGCATATCGCTTATTAAACAGCTCCCGCATTTGCCATCTCTCATCCACGCTTGTCCGAAGTGAGTTAACATTCTACTCATCTGCTTTCAGGCTCCACCATATTATGATTTGAAATCAAATTGCATTTCTCTTGCATTTCTGTCTGCAAATCAAAATTCTGAGGGGAGACGTCAAGGCAGTGATGGCTGGAGAGTAAATAGCTTTCATCGTGAATGCTCTCCCACAGGCTGGCCAATGTTCAGATCAAGCAGTTTGTGATCCCAGCAGGAGTTGTGCTGGAGAGGACAGAGACACTGGCAAGTCTGCAGCACATCCTAAACGACAGTGCAGATGGCCAGTTTCCTGTAGTGGACTCTCACGGTGAGACTAACAAATATCAGCAGCTCAGTGACACAATCGCACCTCTTTGACTGTAATAGCACCTTGGTGCTTGACAGAAGAGAGTGAAAGCCAATGAAATGTGTGCCAATAAGGGCCAAAGACAAACGATTACTTGCTGATGAACAGAAATACTCAAGACTGCACAATACAGTACAATAACGGTGCTGTTGAATGAAATGAGACTGACAGTTTGAGGCTCTGGCTTTGGCATGTCATTTAATTGTTATCTTGTCTCCCAGACTCCCCCGTTCTTAGGTACAATCAACAAATCACAGCTGCGGGAGCGTCTGCATCAGCATAGAAATTAGGAAATTAATTGAACCCATAATGTGCTGGGTCATAACAAGAACTGTGCACAGTTACTGAAAGAATAATACAAATAATGAAAGAATAATTCAAGTGTGTAAATTCAGAGGCTGGTTTCTCAGTTGGGGCTGTTTTTTTCTCTGTGTTCCTCTACATAATGTGTGTGTGTGTGTGTTCTGTCAGGCTCATTACATCATGAGTGTCACGGGTGAGCAGCGTCTGTTTATAACGGAGAGTGGGCAGCCGTGAGGCGTCATCACATGGAAAGAGGTGATAAGAGCAGCCTGCACAAAGACAACATCCATACATGAACCAAATACACTTCTGAATACACCGCTCACACTGACTATATGTACGAATAGCAAAAGGCATGTTCTTATGACACTTGATTTTTCTTCCAGATGAAGAAAATAATCGAAGAGATGAAAAAGGCAGTCTAATGTATGGACAATTAACTCAGACATCAGAAATCACACACCCAGGACAGGCATCAATTTGTGCTTACCATTTTATAATCATTTCATCTGCTTGCGATTTAACTTGTGAAATAATAAAGAAATCTTATGAAATGAGGCAGCAACTTAATAGGGTACAACAGGGGTGAAGTTCCTCCAAAGTAAAATTTTTATATATCATTTTTTTTTTAGCGAAAATAGCAAAACCACCAACAGAACCCTTTGCTGAACATCTGTTTATGACAGAATTGGACAGAAGGTTAATTTTATGATACACCGATTAACCTTCAAACATGTTTCTAACTGTTTTTTTATGTAGATTTATAGGACTAATGAAATTCTAAATTATGAGTTTTAGTTTTCATCAGGGTGATTAAATCAAGTTATTCCTTCACCATCAAATGAGTGAAAAGCAAACATCAAAGCAAACTTCTTTAATTATCCCTTTTTCACAAATTGTGCTTCTCCACCACTTTTCAATATAGTGAAATATATATTCTCGAAACGTTACACTTTAGGATCAGATGAAACAAAGGGGAGAAATTCAGAGTCCTGTCGTACCCTACTGTTGTCATGCTGTATGGACTGATCCGATAAAACTGACCCTGTGTAATATGATTTTGAAATGAGATATCTGTTTGTAACCTCATGCAGCTTGTTAGCTTCATGAGCCTCACGCAGAGAGAAAAGAACAGAACAAAGGCTTCAGTAATAAATGACCTTCGTTTGATTTCTCAGCCATCCCAATTCTGCTCTTTTCTCTGTATTTCACTCATTATTCTTTGTGCTATTTTTCACAGAAAAGGTTTTATAAGGATTCATTTAAATTCAGTGCATTGCTCCTTAACATATTGTGCTGAAATTGAATTCCAGTTAAAAACACAATTTCAATTCTGCTCACTGCCCCAGAGCCTCTATCAACACAATTAATTCCTATTTCAAACCCTCCGCTGGAGCACCAGAGCAGTCACACACATTATCTGACCCCGCACACGAGGATCACACTGTGTAAACTTCTATTAAAAGACCCTGATGCATGATAACACTTGACCATTCCACCTCCCAACGCCCTCCTCTCTCGTCCTCTCCTGCTTCTGCATTCACTATAATGCCCTCCGCCGCTGATTCCCCTCTTCTACCTCATCCCTCATTATCTCTCTCTTTCTGTCATCTTTCTTCGTCAGTGGAGTGTGAATAGGGCTAATTACGGAGAAAAGGCAGACGTTTGTTATTCCATCTCTCTCTTTTGTCTCTGCCACTCGCAAGAACACTCAAGAATTTTCTTGTTAGCAAGCGATTTCTGCAGCAATAGATCTTTTAAAGATTAAATCATAATTTATACATACAAAAGACTGCACAAAATGCTTGACACATTAATTAACACAACATGGAGGCAAGTTTCTCAAAGGTATCTTAGGTAATACTTTTTTCAGTTTCTACTTATTTGATTTATAAATCTGTGGCAACTGTGACCATACCCTCTTTAAAAACAAAAACAAAGTTGAAGTGTGTACTAACTTTTTTTTTTTTTTTTGAAAGTGTGTAATATTACTAAAAGTTTACATAAATGCTAATAATATTAATTGCTACAAGTAAGCCATTCATAGTTTGATTTCATTTCATAATTAAATGTATTTAATAATAATAATGTACTTTTTTTTCAGTAAGTTAGTCATATGTGAGTTAAAGCTGCAGTAGGGAACTTTTGTAAAAATATATTTTTTACATATTTGTTAAACCTGTCATTATGTCCTGACAGTAGAACATGAGACAGATAATCTGTGAAAAAATCAAGCTCCTCTGGCTCCTCCCAGTGGTCCTATTGCCATTTGCAGAAAGTCATGCGCTCCCGGTAAAAAACAACCAATCAGAGCTGCGGTCCATAACTTTGTTTGTGTTCAAAATTTAGAAAAATGAACATAATAAGCGAGTACACCATGAATCCATTTTCCAAACCGTGTTTTTAGCCTGTCCTGACTCCTGAATCACTAGGGTGCACCTATAATAAGTGTTTATATTCGGACTATTTTAGATTGCTTCGGGGGTACTGCGGTGGAGTAACCTAGTACCTTTGTGATTCTTCATAGACATAAACAGAGAGAAGTAGTTCCGGCTACAATATTCTTCCGCAAGACGCAAGCAATTCTGTTTATTAACCACTAGAGCGTCAAAAGTTCCCTACTGCAGCTTTAATGTTAAGATAATATTGATAAATCAATTAATTGCTGCAAGTCTATAGATCACTTATTCCATCTTCATAATATGAATATTATTAATATCAAGAATATTTTTACTATAAGTAAGCCATTTGTAGATCAATTTCATCTGTAAGCATTCAAACCAGTGATACTGGGTTGACCAATGGCGTGAGTTTGGGTGGGCTTTTTTTTTTCCAACCAATAGCAGATGATGAGAGTGTTTAGAAAATGTATTTGAAAACAGTTCATATTTAGCAATTCTGTTTGATGAGGCTATTAAAATGACACACTTCATCTTTAAAGTTACAAGAAGTCATTTGCTGTGTTGGACGTTTTATACTCAAAATCTTCATGGAAACATTTAGCAATATGAAAAATCGTTACAATCTCCACCTCCCTGTCCCAAGTTATGACTGCAGCTTTACCCAAAGGCATAATTCACTTTCACTCTCCTGAGTCCTCACAAAGGATCCAATTCAACCCCGTAGCCCCATTGAGCTGTTCTTAGTGGAAATGCAGCAGGAAAATGTCTGTGGAGATAAAAGCGTGTTTTATTTTGGCTTTTTTTTCTTCAGTCTATAGTGCTAACAGTTCTCCGCTTCTTTGTGAAAGACTGCTGCAAATATCTACAAACACTCAGTTGAAGGTGAAAGGTCATGATGGTCTTGATCTCACTTCAGTCAATGTTTCATTTTAGATTCATGTGCATTCATGTGCGATGATGACCTACTTCTAGAAGTAATTGGTCTGACCCTGTTAACATAAAGTCCAATCTCCATCATCATTACCACAAACAGAGATGCTTTCATTTGCGAAAAGGCAACATGATATGGAAATAACATGTCCGTGTGTACAATAATCCCTGTGTTCACTGCCTGTCAAAGAGGCTCAGCTGTGGCTATTACATACTTTAACAGTAAAGAGATAACCCCAGACGTAACTTCATCCGCATCTCTCCCACATCAGTGAACACAAAGAACCTTTTCGTTCCACAGTGTCATCAACATTTCAGTTATAAAAAACCTCATCCTCTGACAGGGAGATGCTGTCTGCGTGTCTTACAGACCCTTCCAAAGGCGAGATCCTCTGCACCTGAGACTGAGGAGGATGAGAAGGTGCTAGAGAGCTGGTGTCATCAGCTTCCATGTGCATTCCGTACATGTGCCGAGGAACACTCAAACTCCCTCCATCCAACAGGAACTGAGAAAGATAAGGGCCCTCGGGGTCTGTGAAGACATCGTCATCATTGTGAGAGCAGGAATTAAAAAGACCTCATGCACACACATCCTCTAGGATGAAAATTGTAGCGTAAATGATTAAGCCCATTAAATCCAAACTCATATCTCGGTCTGATCTGCTCGATCCATGAGTCATCGTGTCCCAGACACATTCAGACATTTCTGTTTTGCAGTCAATTATTCGTGTACAAGGCTTATAGTAAACAGGCCATTTGTGCTTATTACCACACAAGGGTTATCATCCCCTTGTAATGAAATAACAGTATTTTTATACAAGCTGGGACAGCAAGAGATGAACCAGATGGTCAGAATGACCTCCCTAAGTGCTGTGCTATACTTTTATTCAATAGATGTATAAATAAAATATATATGAGATAATATAATTAATAATATATGGGAAAGGAAGTTGTGAGAGCTTCTTCATAAAGACTTATTTCCATTCAAACTAGTTTAGACCTGGGCTTGCAATCTGACCAGTAGTGAGTACATTTCACATGGACCAGCTCACATAATGATAACTAGCAAAGCTGATCTTTTTATCATTGTTACGTCTACACTCTTATAATGAAGGTTCTTTTCTGGCATCTATGGTTCCACGAAGAACCATTCCATAGCAAAAACGGTTCTTTATAGTGGAAAAAAGGTTCTTTAGATTTTGAAAATGTTCTTTATGCTAAGAAATTTTTTTTTATTTTTGCTGTTCACTAAAAGGTTTTCTGGGGAACCAAATATGGGGCAATACCTTGTAATGGAATTGTACTGGATGTGGCTATATTTTCAGCATCGTGTGTGGACCAGGCATTCATCGCTGCCTCAGCCAGAGCAAACTGCTCCGCCACACCTGTGAGAGGAAAAAGAGATAAAGGTCACAGATACACAGAGTGCCAGGAAATAAAAAAACATTGTATACTTCCATAAGAAATATGGACTTATATCTACTCGGTTTTTCTCACTTATGTCTTATGAATAATCATTTAACATTTAAACGAATATTCATAAAAATGACCAAAGTGGTAACATATTTTAAAAATGTATTCACCCTCAAGCCATACAAGATGTGGATGAGTTTGTTTCTTCATCAGAACAGATCTGTAGAAGTTTACCATTACATCACTTGCTCACCTGTGGATCCTCTGAAGTGAATGGGTGCCATCAGAATTAGTGTGCCAAATAGCTGACAAAACATCACAATAATCCAAGTGATCAACATGACTTCAGTCCATCATTTAACGTCCTGTGAAGGGAAAAGCTGCATATTTAGAAACAAATCTATCTTTAAGGCGTTTTTACTTTAAACTGTCGATTCTGGCGCTTCTGTTTTAGACTGTATTTACAAGTAACCAGTGCTTAATCTGTGTATATTTCTCTCCTGACAACTCTTTCGTTGGAGAAAGCAATATTATGGAAAGAGGACTTGTATTTTGGCTTGAAGCATAATCTTAAGGGTGAATTTTTTTATTAAAAATGCAGCTTTTTCACTTGTCATGATGTTCATTTGTGGACTGGAGTCATACTTGTGGATTATTGTGATGTTTTCACCAGCTGTTTGAACTTTCATTCTGACGGCACCCATTCACTGCAGAGGATCCATTGGCGAGCAAGTGATGCAATGCTGAATTTCTCCAAATCTGCACCCATGAAGAAACAAACTCCTCTGCATATTGGAAGGCCTGAGGATGAGTGGAAATGCACACTTGTGAATAAAATATTAGCAGTTTTTACAGTAACAAAGTCACAAAACAATGCCAAGCCCTGTTTTTAGCATGTTGTGGTTTCTTTAGTTGGTTGTTTAGTTGTTTACCATCCCCAATGACTCTGTCATATTGTACATGATGTTATCAATATCTGGTATATATACATTGGTTGCTACAGTACTGATTTGAGCATCAACATATCAACATGAGACATACAAGAGTTATCATCAGTGTGGAAAAAATTAATGGAAAAATGCTGTCTTCCTGTTCTTGTCCATCATACCATTTTACCACAACACTGAACTTGTGAGGTTCATTAGACATCACAATCAAAGTATTACTGTATTTATACTTATTATGCAGGGCTAAGGTTTAGAGATTAGCTTAAACCTGGATAGTTAAATGTTAAATATATAAATGCTGTCTCACCCGCAGCAAATCGTGCTTCTTTGATTTCATCAGTGAGGTGGGAGTAGAGCTGCTCGTCCTCCTGCAGTGCGGTTCCCACACCTCCCCATCCTCCACCATCTCTCGTCCAGCCACTCCAGCCTCCTCCAGACGTCGCTTCCCCTCCCCAACTCTTCCACTCAATCAGGTGGGCGACTCGGCCCTGGGCCATTGCAGTGGGCTTAGTGATGTGGTCTTTAATAGTGGCCAGCAGTCCTGAGGAGATTGGAGGGATTAGCATTGGGACAAATCAAATTAAATAAAGGAAATGAAAAGAAGGAAGGAGGTGAAGAGGTGATGCTAAAGAGTGTTAAAAGTGAGAATGGATAAATCGTCTCTATTTTTTTCCTTTAAAATTTTCATTTTGGCTGCTTGCAATAACTCAGGGGTCTTGACATTTACAATTGTGTTCAATTAAAACCATAAAACAATGTCATAATTTTGAATTAATTTTCATTTTGTTGTATTTATGTCCTAGCATAAATACAGGTGCATCTCAATAAATCTGAATGCCGTGGAAAAGGTCATTTATTTCAGTAATTCAAACTCAAATTGTGAAACTCGTGTATTAAATAAATTCAGTGCACGCAGAGTGAAATAGTTTAAGTTTTTGGTTCTTTTAATTTGATTTGATTTGATTTTGGCTCACATTTAACAAAAACCCACCATATCTCAAAAAATTAGAATACATCATTAGACCAATAAAAGAAATAACAAAAAATGTTTGAATTCTTGGTCTTCTCTAAAGTATTATCATTTACTGTACATGTACTCAATTCTTGGTAGGGGCTCCTTCTGCTTTAATTACATGCCTCAATTCAGCGTGGCATGGAGGTGATCAGTTTGTGGCACTGCTGAGGTGGGATGGAAGCCCAGGATTCTTTGATAGTGACCTTCGGTTCATCTGCATTGTTTGGTCACTGGTCTCTCATTTTCCTCTTGACAATACCTCATAGATTCTTTCAGGGGTTCAGGTCTGGTGGCAACACCATAGTCATTTAACCAACTTTTGGTGCTTTTGGCAGTGTGGGCTGGTGCCAAATCCTGCTGGAAAATGAAATCAGCATCTTCAAAAAGCTGGTCAGCAGAAGGAAGCACGAAGTGCTCCAAAATTCCTTGGTAAGCGGGTGCAGTGACTTTGGTTTAAAAAAAAAAAACGCACCAGCAGATGACTTTGCACCCCAAATCATCACAGACTGTGGAAACTTAACAGTGGACTTCAAGCAACTTAAATGGCTATGAGATTCTCCACCCTTCCTCCAGACTCTAGGACCTTGGTTTCCAAATGAAATGCAAAACTTGTTCTCATCTGAAAATAGGACTTTGGACCACTAGGCAACAGTCCAGTTCTTCTCCTTAGCCCAGGTAAGATGCCACTGATGTTGTCTGTGGTTCAGCAAATTCCTTGACACTTCTGTGTATGGTGGCTCTTGATGCCTTGACCCCAGCCTCAGTCCATTCCTTGTCAAGTTCACTCAAATTCTTGAATCGTTTTTGCTTGACAATCCTCAAAAGGCTGCGGTTCACTTGGTTGGTTGTGCATCTTTTCCTCCACACTTTTTCCTTCCACTCAACTTTCTGTTAAAATGCTTGGATACAACACTCTGATCACTCTGATGTCAGATCAGTCTTCCCCATGATTGTGTAGCCTAGTGAACCAAACTGAGAGAACATTTTGAAGGCTCAGGAAACCTTTGAAAGTGTTTTGAGTTGATTAGTTGATTGGCATATTGTTGAGGTTTTTTTAGTTAAATGTGAGCCAAAATCATCACAATTAAAAGAACCAAAGACTTATACTACTTTAGTATGTGAGCATTTAATTTATGTAATACTGTACATGAGTTTCACAATTTGAGTTGAATTAATAAAGTAATCTACATTTTAGATCACCTGGAGGTGAGTTAATTTTCATTTTTGGGTGAAATATAATAATTACAAACCAACATTTGGTTCAAACTGATCACCCTCACCGAGTGATATAGGGTTAATTTTCAATCACTTTATTTTTGCATGTTTATTTATTTGTTTAATGTTTATTGTAATATTTACTGTAAATTACAAAACTATAAATACATTTTAAACTATATTTTTAAATGTTGAACTTTTTGTTCCCAATGCATTAGTGGAAAGTTAACATTTCTACATTTGCAAACAGGGCTCCAAATTATCGTGCAAGTCCTTACGAACCTATTACTGGAAGTAGCAATAATTTTTTTCCCCCCATGACATAATTTTTCGCAGGTTTTTTGTTATTTTTTTTTTGGGGGGGGGGAGGTTATTTATTTATTTTGAATTATTATAGATATTCATCAGCTGGTGACTGCATTTATAATTAGAATGAAATGAAAATGTTCTTTGGAAAAACTTAAAAACCCATAAAACATTATTAGTCTCTGTAATTAACTTTCTGAAAAGAGTGGGCCTGGAGAAGTAAAGCAAAAAAAGGAAACAGGTGGCTAAAGAGGCACTAGAGAAGGAGAGAGAGAGAGAGAGAGAGAGAGAGATTGTTCAGAAATGAGAGATATGCAGGCAGAGGGAAATTACATTAGCAAGATTCTGTAAAGGTCTACTGCTCTTCAGATTCAAACAAATTATTCTGAACGATAGCCAAAACCTAGAAAAACAACATACAGTGTGACAGTGCCTAACATGCACTCTTTGCTCCTCACCCGTCAGGGAAGAATTAGCCAATTCTCCAATGTCATACCCGCTGCTGCTCCTTTTATCTGACATGCTGCCATTGTAGGACTGATGGTTACCCTGAATAACATGACAAGACGGGAAACACATAAGACAGCCTAACATACCAAATAAAACCTTCCAGAAATCACATTTGCAAGTGAATCACAGGTGCTAATTACACCTAACAAGACACTTTTACCAGACCTTACACATTCAGAGTGTGAAAGCACTCCCATGTATCATTGAAAAGTATACATTTTCATATACTGAATTCTGAATGATTCATAAACTTGCATACGTCTCCCACTTTTGATTTTATGTGATAACACACACCTTAAAGATTGGCTGTCCCTCAGCATATGAGTGAAGCTCTTCCATGGGGTGCTGCTGGCCACTTTGCAGCTCTAGAGAGACAAAATGTTTCCTGGTTATTGCATGCCACTGTTTATTTTATATGTTTTTCAATGTCAAATAACAGTGTGAGTGTGCATGTAGCAGAGTGCATTGAGTTTGTACTGGAGTGGATGGATGGGACTCACTTCTGATGCTCTCATGTTTCCATAGCAACAAGAGATTGTCTTGACAACACTACCCTGGGGATCCCCAATGTTCAAGAGCACATTTTTCATCACCGGCCGCATCTCATTGAGGTTAGACCTCAAAGAGGACAGCCAATCTCAGACCTGTGGAGCTTTAGGTTCCCGCCAGCATGTTATTTGCTAACAGGTATCAACAGACAATGTGTGACCTTTACAATGTCACACGCTGTGCGTGTTTCCCCCTCTACAACCCACCTCCCATTCATCACCGTGAAACTCCATCCATCTCACATATGCATTATACATCAGCTTTGACCCTGGCATTTCGCGCTCCATGCTCCGCCTTAGCTACGGAGCCCAGGACCTTCTAACCCCACAGGGCTCAGACAAACAAACACTACTCTCCACTCTCTGGGAGTTACAAATCATGCACTTCATCTGTGCCATTTCCTTGGAGGACACCTTGAGGATGAAATGTCACCTCCTACCTTAGCCTCCATTTGTAAATACTGTGACACTACACCTGTGTACCAAGATTGAGCTGTCTCGCTGGCTTACAATTCATAATACACTTGTCATATTCAGATGGTATGATACAAATGAGAACAGAATTATTTCCATCTGGCGCTCAGAGGAAACTGTTCCAGCAACAGTTAATAACTGGTTCTGTTTGGCCTGTGAACTCTGTACCAGATAACTTAAATAAATCCCTTTAAATCCCACTATCAAAGAATGACTGAATACAGTCATTATGAAAGACATAATGTTACACAGATCCTCACAAAATCACTAAATGTGGACATGAAATATTCATGAGAATTATTTCACAGCTATTTAATACATCTTTATATACTAAATAAACATCTATCCACAATGTACATAAGAAGGTATGAAATGTTAATTTGAGAAAAATGTTATGATTATTTATAAAGTTATTATGTTAGTGATAATGTACAGTATAGATGTGTCCCAATTGCAGTACTTATGCACTATTCTGTGATGTTTTGTAGTATAAATAGTGCAAGTAGTGTGTTCACACTGAAATTCCAAAAAGTAAAAGTGCACTTTAATCACACGGATGATGCACCAAAAAAAAAAAAGTGTGGAATGTTGGACACTTCATGCACTCAACTGTCTCAGCTTTAATTACATAGCAGAGGGGGAGGGGCTATCAGACATTAATGACAAAATAACCTTATATAATTCATAAACTACACGGTTGAGTTCATAGTGCATAAGTACATAGTGTTTAAGTGCACAGTGTTATAGTATGTAATTTGGGATGAAGCTACTGACAGCAAAATAAATGAACCTTGAGAAAGTTTAAACAGTTAATAAACAGCTACTCACAAAATATATAAATATGTGGACATGGAATCTTGATTTGAGAATGATTTTATAACCTGACGGGTAAAGTATTCTAAACATTTCACCAAGAAAAATAGTCAATAATAATGTCCAAAACAAATAGCCTACAAGACAAACTGCAAAATGTACAGTTGCATATGCATATACATATAAATAATAATACAACAGTACATATAAAAATCATATTATATGTGTTATTAATTCAGTATTAAAAACAAGGACCCCTAAGGTAATTATATATATATATATATATATATATATATATATATATATATATATATATATATATATATATATATATAAATTCATTAAAATCATTGTATTATTATATGTATTTTGAATTAATGCCTTAATCAGAAGGGAGAAGCCAACTGATATCCAGCGTTGCCATGGACTACAGTGAATATTAGGAAACATTGGTGTCACGATTGACCAATCAGAATCAAGTATTCCAGAAAGCTGTGTAATATTTAATTACAGTGCAGTATCTAAGCATCGGTATTTACTAAGCAACATACTCTTGCTGCTGAGAAAATGAAGTGCATCAGTATCAGAAACTAAACTGCATACAATAGAACTATTTATTCATATAAACTGCACTTATTTCAGTCACTCACAACTGCATGTGCTCATTTTGCATTATATTTGAATAAGCTGTGATTTTTTTTCACATTCATACTTTATGTAAATGCTCTAGATCAGCAGAAAGGTGGGTAACGAGATAAGAGTGAAGACCGCGGACGGACCAACAGCTAAGCTGATGGACACAGGACAGACCGAGACAGACAAACTCAGATATAATCAGGAACAGACTGACCTTGGTGACCTTTGCAGAGGCAGGAGCCCATGTTCAACAGCTTAGCAGTTATCTGTTCACCATGCTGACTGAGAGTGGGGCGACGGGGGAAAATTAGCAACAGAGAGAAAGAGATGAGTGCGTGTTTGGAAGAAGAAGGGGATCTGGAGAAGGCAGAGAGAACCTACTGGATGATAGAGGTGGAGAAAAGAGGGAAGGAAAATATTGGACCAGGAGGAGGAGAAAAGGGACCTGGTGTCCATCCGGTACAGTGAAGCACTGTTTCTCATGTGGGGATGGAAGTGAGGAGAGGGAAAGAGAGAGAAGTGGGGAAAACAGCACTGAGACTGCATGCACTCAGTCCCTCCCCTCCTCTCTTCTCTTCTCCTCCCCCTTCTGCTCTCATTTTATCTCTAAGACCCAACTTTCACACCATCTACATACTGAAATGACTACCTTTTATTGAGTTTACATGCACCGATTTAACATTTTGGGCATTAAGTTGACAATTAGTTTTATTTTATGACCAATAACTGATAAATGTCTGATACTGAAATAAAATGATTTTGATAATAAAATTATATTTATAATAATATTATAGTAAAATTTGCATTTCAAAGTGCATTTCAAAATGCAAATCAATTACTTTAAATGGTACAAACAAAAGTAGGCATCAAAATATTCTAATGTACAGTGTGAAAATTAATCATTATTGTGTGATTGGCTAAAAATATATTTTTATTAAATTATTAGTGTTTTAAAATATATATATATATATATATATATATATATATATATATATATATATTAAATGCATATAAATATAGGGACAATAAGCATAAATAATCTAAAATCTGATATCAGTCAATAACCAATATTATACTGATATACCATTTAGATGGCAAACCATTGGCAAACAACCATACATTTTAGTCAATTACACATTCTCATATGAACATGTTGCTATATCTAGGTAAACACAAAAACACATTTTGTTTTTTATGGCATGTGAATCATTGGTACTTGATGACAAACGTCCACACATTGGTTAAATTAGACAATAAATAAGAGATTTATCAAAACAAAACAAAAAACTAAATCAACATAGTTCAACTACATGTACTAGAGCCTATGCACATTTTTACATAATTAAATATCTAATCATTAATTTATTAATTAGCATAATTAAATATCAATAGGCAATGATATGTTAAAAATCTCTAATATGGTACTGATATGTTATGGGTATATCATCACTGAAAATTGGAACTAGAAAAGACTGAAAATGAAATAATGGAAAAAAGATAAATTGTTATAGAGATAAAATGGAATTTAAAGTTGTGTTTATAATTAGATCTGTTCAGGTGAGGTTATGCAAGGTAGCTGAAATTTCCAGAAAAGCAGAAGAGAATAAAAGGTTTGCTTGCTTATAGCTTTCTACTGCCCTCCAGTGTCTCAAAGGTAAAGTTGTATGAATGGTAGAAAATATAAATATTTATTTATTAGCTTATTTAAACATCTATATGCAATTTACAGCAATGTATTAAAAATATTTATGTCACGATTTTTAGAGGTTCAGTAGATCTTAAACAGACGGAGGATATAATCTTGCAGAAAAGTTAAGAGGAAGGACTGAGAATGATCTTAGCATGGATTTTCAAATACTTATGGTGCTGCTATTATTATTATTTATTATTATTATTATTATTATTATTATTATTAATTATTATTAAAAACTAATTCATAATAATAATGTTTTCTGAAAAGACTGAACAGTGGTGATCTGTAATGTACTGTACACAACTTATTATTTTTATTTAAAGCAGATGAGTCATTTTTACTCTTTGACATTTACTTAATTCATGCAAGACAGATATCACTATCAATAAATACAGAATGTGGGTTCATTAAGACAGCAAAAGCTGGCAAACTACAGTACATTTTAATCGATTACCAATTCTCATTTGAACATGTTGCTAAATCTGAGTAAACACACACACAAAAAAAAAACATTTTGGTTTGTACGGCACACTAATCATTTTACTGAATGCACCCTAATTTATCAACAAAAAAAATAAATAATAATAATAATAATAATAATAATCCACATAGTTTAAGTGTATTTTATATCCCATGCATATGGCAAGCCGTTTAGCTTAAAATATATAACTTGTCCTAATTGCATTTTTACTAGAAAAATTAAATTAGGGAGCTCTACAATTAAACTTGCTAGTAACAATGCCAATTAGATTGTTCTCTAAATCTGTTTTTACTAGTTATAATTAAAATATAAGAGGGCTCTCTGATTTAATTCATAATTGTTACTAGTAAGAACTGAATTATAGAGCTCTCTCATTCAATTCTTACTAGTAACAATTATTATTATAGAGCTCTCTCATTCAATTCTTACTAGTAACAATTATTATTATAGAGCTCTCTCATTCAATTCTTACTAGTAACAATTATTATTATAGAGCTCTCTAATTCAATTCTTACTAGTAACAATTATTATTGTAGAGCTCTCTCATTCAATTCTTGCTAGTAACAATTATTATTGTAGAGCTCTCTCATTCAATTCTTACTAGTAACAATTATTATTATAGAGCTCTCTAATTCAATTCTTACTAGTAACAATTATTATTATAGAGCTCTCTCATTCAATTCTTACCAGTAACAATTATTATAGAGCTCTCTAATTCAATTCTTACTAGTAACAATTATTTTTATAGAGCTCTCTAATTCAATTCTTACCAGTAACAATTATTATAGAGCTCTCTAATTCAATTCTTAGTAAGAATGAAATTAGAGAGTTCTTGAATTCCATTACAAAGATCTGCAATTAAACATATCTTTAATGTGTTTTTTTACTAGTAAAAATGTTATTATAGAGCTCTGTATTTGCATTTTTCCTGGAATTGTTACTAGTTAACATTGAATTAGAGAGCTCTCTAATTGTAATTCTGACAAGAAAGAAAAATCAGTTGTAGAGCTCTGCAATTAAAAATGAATGGAAGTCAATGGAAACATATGACTATTAAAAATGTAATTGTATAGCTCTCTAATTGGAATTGTTACTAGTAAGAATTTCATTGTATAGCTCTTTAATCGAATTGTTAATAGTTAAAATGCAAATATGATGAGTAATGCAGGGAGTATTTTAAGCTAAAACAGCTTGCCATATATACAGGTTTTTCCTGACATGATAAAGTTTTTGCAAAAGTAGTATTTTTGAAAGCTTTATTTAACTAAACAAGGAATGTCTGTTGGTCATTTCTGTGTAATCATGAAAGGAAATGTCTCTTGGGTTGTATTTTTACACTCTCACTTGATTTTTTTCATGTCTCAGAGCTTGCAGTGACACATGTCTGAACTTGTGGCTTCAAAAAGAAATTCTTTTCACTCTCTTTGTCTCTTGTAAACCTGTAATCCTGTAAGCAAACATTGTTCAAATTGTTTTCTACTGACATCATGTCAAGTCTTTTTCTGGCACATGGGCAAGTCAGTGTTTTTTTTTTTTTTTTTTTTCTCAGTGGCACTGTGAATAGAAGAGGGCCTCTAAGAAAATAAAAAAAGGGAATAAATAATGCAAACATAACTTAATCTCTTGCTTACCTCGGTATAACATACACGAGTAAAACTACTTGTCTGCTGCTTTTGTAGTATTAGCTCAAAGCCAGAAGAAATAATAATTTAGCTTGAGGAAAGTCTGACACCTTGTGGTAATCAAATGTACGCGCACTGTACACATTTTCATGAGGTTTTCCCACACAAAATAGTACATGATTTAAGTGAGATTTGGTTCAAACTTTTATATGTGAAAATACTAAAGATTTACACTAACTGCACCATGTCAAAAGGGGGTTTTCTATCCTTCTCTGAGGTTGCACATGTGTCTCTGACTTCTGTGGGCACATAAATTTCCATTCTGCATTTAACTATCCATTTACTATTCCCACAGATTTTCCTGTTCTTTCACACCAGCTCTAATTATTTCTCAGCTTCATCACAGCATGGAAAAATGACATATTATTACCATCTAACATGCATTTTATATTTTACCACAATATCTTTTTTAATATTTCCACCAAAAATATACACATATATAATAAATATAGTGTGTGTGTGTGTGTGTCTGTGTGTGTTTGTGTGTGTATGAATATATTTGAATTCCCAAAAATCCCTGGGGCAAAAAATCTAAGCCTCAAATAGTCACTAAAGAGGTTAATAAAGGGAACGCTGACTGAGAGGATTGTGTGTTTTTGTGTGTTCAGGGTTTTGTTTTGGGCGCTTGGATATTTGCTAATATAATCTTGAATAAATAACTAACAACTCCACAGGATCTTCTCAACAACTTCCATCACATCTGCATGCTTTGTGTTCTGATTATCTCTCCTAAGTAATCAGATTTATCATGAATATTGAATAATTAATTGTAACACTAGCCACTGCAATGGTTTTAAGAAGTATATGAAAGAATGACATCAGCACACTGAAATTGGACAAAGGCACAGTTTTTGATGATGTATGAGTGAAAATTCAATTGTTGTTCTTTTGAGAGTTAATTAGAAAATTAAGGGCCTTTTTCTGAAGATGACTTTTAAAATTCAGCGATTTCATTGCAAAGTTTTTCATTGTATAACAAATAGTAAAAATAATTATGAAATCAATTTGTGGTCGACCATAATCTCATTTCATGTAAATTGAATATTTATATATTGTTATGCTAAATGAATATTGTTTGAATGATTTCAAGCTACTTGCTCTTTCCTTTTAAAAGAGTTCTCAAAGTCTTTCCCATTAAAAAATAAAAAACGAAAAGCAATGTCTTGTTCACTTCAGTTCATGAAAAAACTCCTTTTCCCGTGGGACTTGTCAGTTTGATCCCGTCGCTCACAATAACACACTGAACACCGCAGATTTTATTTTTGGCTGCTGACTTTGGAGGTCTTTGGTTGAGTGTTTTTTCTCCTCTCTGTCTCCATACAGTTTACATACCTCTGTCACCATAAATAACATAACTAAAGCAATAATCCATTTTATGAGCTGTCAGTGGTTATTGCCCTGGAGAGGCTAGATTGAACGCTTTACTCAGTGGCCTTGGACAGAGGGTTAACTCCTTTAAGAAGAGATGAAATCAGGGGACATTTTCAAAATATCTAAATATTTGCTCCAGTCCACCTCTAATTAAAAAAAATAATATATTTTAAAAAGACTACATAAAAAAAAAAATAATAATAATTTGACTTTAATATATATATATATATATATATATATATATATATATATATATATATATATATATATATATATATATATATATATATATAGACAATTTATCCCACCATTTTTTGCTCACTCTCATGTTGTTCCAAACTCATATGACTTTCTTGCTTCTGCAGGACACAAAATAAAATATTTTGGAAGAATGCTGATTACCAAACTATTTTGGTTACCACTGATTCAACTTGTAAGCACTAAAAACATAAAAAATAACAAAAATAAAACTCAAATTGCTGCATGTTCCACCGAAGAAAGTCATCCAGGTTTGGAACAAAAGGAGGGTGAATAAATGATGACAGGATTTTCTGTCCTTTTAAAAAAACGAAATCTTTAAAAACAAAACTATTTCCCCTGATAACCAGATAACAGGTGACACGAGCAAAAATTTGACTCATGCAAGATGATATTTAATGATAAAGCCACCAAAATGTTTTTGAGTTTTGAGTCATCTGAGGACAATACAAATAGGCTTATAATGGCGATCAAAGAAGCTGTTCAACAAGCCCTATTTTTCTGAGCATGTTAAAACATGGAACAATTTATGTCACTAAAATTCATCAACATCCTTGCATTGTGCCAGTATAGGGGATTTCCAGTGCTGGTGCTGTGAAACAACACACTCTTACTGTAATAAATCATCACAAACCCATAAATTCAATCTCATTAGTTCAAAGTATCATATTTTCATTATGCCAGAAGTCATTATTGATGATGATCTCAATCATTTACAGCTTCAGTCCATCGGCACTCAAAAGAAACCCGATCTGCTCTTCCTGTGCAGTGTTTTCTCGCTGTAGAGGCACATCCCTGCTCCACAGCACCAGCTCAGCAGGTTCCCACTACTGTTGACTCCCTCCCACTGTCTGCTGTTCTCACACTACAGACAAAAAAGATAATCTCACCCACTGCTGCCAGCAAATCCTCCGAGACCCCCCACTTGTTGCCGTCAAAGAGAAAACCTTCCACATTCTTTATCTGCTCCAAAGAAAATGCTGAAAGGTGGATTCACAGATATGATCTGCATGTGGCATTTCTTGTCATTTCTACTGATGCTGAACACCTCAGAGGTTCGGTCCAGTGCTTGCAAATGCCTGTCAGGAAGAGAAGAAGCAGAGGAAGGATCTAGTTTCCAGTTCCTGTTTCTTGGCTAATACCATTAAACTAAACTGTTTTCATTGCAGTAAATCTTGTACTGAAACATAAGAAAACTCATTTGCGAGGGCTTGCATGCTTCAACTGTGTTGCAGCACCACAAAAATGTAGCTCACGAGGCCCATACATGCAAGAATCAAGATCATAATATCAGCATAAGAAAGCCAGTGTATTATTGTTAAACAAAACTGTAACTGTGTTGACTAATGCATTTCACAATAAAAACAAATATGAAGTGAAGAGAGTCACTGCATGTGTCTCGTGACAAGCTGAGGTCTTGTATCGTCCTAAAGGGGTTTGTTTTACAATAATGACAGCCTAACTGCACAGTATACCACTAATTTCACAACAACGTACCAAATAAGTAAGTCAATTAGCATGAAATATTTTTATTATTGTTTTTATGTTTGAGAAGGAGACCTTAACTGCTATAAGAAGTCAAACTAGTTGAGCTTAGACTGAATTTCAGTGGCAACGTTTAAATATACAGTCTAATGGTCTTGGGGGGGGGGGGGGGGGGGGGGGTACAAGGGTGTTTCATGTATGCAAAGTTGTTCACAGTGTTAAAGAGATGGATTCTCATGCTAAACATGGCCAAAGTTTAAAAAAATTATTTAGAAGATTGACTGAGAATTTCTGTGCTGAAAATCTTACTTCTGGGTTGGTACAAGTTTCGGCTGTTTTTTTTATTTTAATTTTTTTCGAATGGGATCTAATGACGTAGACGAGAACGGAAGTCCTTATATGAACATTTCTCCTGGAAAAGCGCGCCCGGTTGGTCTGCCAACCGCCATAAAATCCTAGAAGAAGAAGAAGAAGAAGAAGAAGAAGAAGAAGAAGAAAAGCGCACCCGTGTACACACACATTGACTAGAGAAGAGGGAGACCGCGCACATCAACACGCTTCATCGGGAAATCGGCAGCGGCTGCATAGGATTTGTTTGAGAATGTCTCCAAATAAGTGCATTTTTGGTTGTGAGGGAAAGTTTACAGTGTTCAGCTTCCCCAAGAACCCAGCATTACATGAACATTACATGCAGTTTGTTATCGGAGTGTATCAAGTGCGTTTGTGTGTTCTGGTTCACACGAAGCCAAACCAGAATCAGCTGTTGCCCGTCCACACAAAACACACAATGGTGGTGTTTGGTTCTTGAATGAATCAGTGTTTTGAATGAATCGGTTGTGTAGGGGATCCAATGACTCACTCATTTCTTTACTGAATGAATTTGTGTTTTGAACAAAACAGTTAAGAATGATTTAATGATTCACTCATATTCATATGTTTAATTCATTAATGAATTTGAATCAGTTTAGTGAATTATTCTCACTAATAAAGACTGGCATAAAGATGCAGCCAGCAAAAAAAACACATAGCTAACTGTGGTTTGGCATGGCAGAATGCTAGAAAACAGCGCTCTCTTTTTATAATCACTAAAAAGCTTGCACCTGAGTTCATCGAGATCTCACAAATCTCTGTTATTATAACACAATGAATATGCGCACGATGAATCTTTCATGCCTACACTTGTGTGTTATAATGAGAGGATTCGTGAGCAGGCAAAGTTCAGCGCTGCACAAGAACTCAGCCGTTCAAACCCTTGTTTGGCCAGTGCCGTTCCACAAATCATCAGATCAGATGTCTGTGATTGGCTACACTGCTCAACGCTGCAAACACGTGTAATAAAAAATGCTGTATCATTTTTTAATTTTATATGAGTTGTTCTATTTGCTTTCGTGCAATAGATGAATAACATTTTATTTGTTATTATATATTTTATGTTTTTAGATTTCTATTTCGGGTTAGGGTTAGGGATTCATTTTACTATGATCCGATCTTTCTATAAGAAATGGTAAGATCATGTAGAGTAATATAATAAAACAAACATTTATCAGACCAGGAAGCATAAACAAAAAATGATGTTGAAAACATCAATAAGTGGGGGGACAAATAAAACACATTAGTGTTTCAATACAGAATGATGATGCTGTTTCATGTATCTTTTTATTGGTTGTCTTTAAGTTCTCCTTCTTTGTTTGAATTCCTATCTTGCAGCAGACTAGCAGCATACATCTGCAGCACTGTATTCAAGGCTCAGCTAAAAGGAAATTGCTTTAATCCAAAATTGGGTTGAAGCAATTTCCCCGGCCCCTTCCTTAAGCAGTGCCAGATACAGGGACCACCTCAGCAGAGGCTCATGCAGGGGGTGAATAGCAGACCTCAGTGTCCTCAGGGCATGTTAACTCTCGTTCCATATGCTGCCTAATTGGTTTAATTACTGTAATTATCTACAGGGGTTCACAATTTGCAGGCAGGAACGATTAATGGCTTCAAAAACACATGCAGACAGGAGCTGAAGAGAAGGGAACTGCTGAAGAACTCCAGCAGAAAGAGAGTCGATCAAGTTTGAAAGGACTGTCATGGCCACTCAGGGACAAGGCAAAACAGATCTAATTGAAAGAATACTACAGACAACTGAAAATAGAGCTTGTGTTGTCGAGCGGGTAATTATCTGACCTGAAAACGTACAACAACAACACAGAGAAACTTCACAGGAAGCAATCATGGTAGTTTTGTGCCGCTTGCAGATGTCTTCTTTAAAGCGTAACGGGGGAAACAAAGGGAAAAAGTTCACATTTCATTGTCGAGCTGTCAAGGTCTTAAAGAACCGTATTTACGGCATATTGATAGATGAGTTACAGTCTAGTAAGCATAATTAACCAAACTACACTTTCCTGCACATTGTAAAAATGGTGATAAGATAAGCTGTGTTAAAGATAAACACATCAAGGACACTTCCATTACAAAGCAGCATTAGGCACTGTAACAAATTTATATGTGTCACAATAGTTAAACAGTTCAGTCTGTTTCCATAAAGTCGTCAACAAAAACACTAACGTTTTTAGGGTAGAAGGAAAGGATATCTTTTTGCAAAACACATGCTGCCCTATAATATAATACACATTCAAGAGCTGAGAACAAACATTGTGGCCTTTGTATATAACTAGGTTTGAAAAAAAAGACCTCTTACATTTTTCCCAGTCCACAGATGTTTTTACACATATACACAATACACGTGTTTACACACTACAGGAAAAAAGCCTATAAAAGCAAGTTGTTGCACATAGTAATGAAGACATACATAACTTAAACCAGTGGTTCTCAATTGGGTTACAAGGGCTGCAACTAACGATTATTTTGACAACCGATTAGTTGGCCGATTATTTTTTCGATTAATCTGATTATTTTCTTTATTTTAATTTTACTGACAAAAAACACACTATTCCACATTCTGTCCATTGTCCTTAAAACAAATGTGCCAACTGAATGCTATGAAAACATACAGTTTAGTAGACCAGCTGTCATAAGACAAAACGCAAATATTTTAGGAATCAGCAGTGGCACAGACCTTACAAAACTGCTTAAAAACCTTACATTTGTTTTAATACATATGTTAATCATTGTAGGCTATATAGTGAATATATTTTAAAACTCTAGTTCAAAAAATAAAGATAATAAAGATGAATAAAATCACAGTAATGCTCTGCAGGAACACGCATGGCAATGATAAATGATGGTTTTGTGCTGAGTACAGTGTGATTTGTGTGGTAAATTATTGGTTGCGCACTGCAGAAAGCATGAAACCATCGAAATTAAAAAGACATTTAAAAACCGAGAACTGTCAGTCATTTTGCACATTGTTGGGTTAATGCAGTCCAATGTTAATACATTGTGATGTTTGACTTCAGAACACTTTGTTCACTTTTGTGTATCAAACCATTTTAAAATTGGATTTAGTTCACCTCTTAAATGCTCAGTGCAAAATTTTCTCCCTTAAACAACTTTGAGGACCACATGGTTGAGCGCAAGTTACCAAAAACACCAATTATGAAGAGAAAAAGTTGGTGAGTGCGGTAGCGAAGCCTAAAAACTTGGAAAAGTCATGAAGACAAACAGAATGACTTGAAGAGGAGAAAGAGAGTGAGGATAAGTAAGGGAAAAAAAAACTGAGGGACGAAGACCAGTATAGCCCCAAATTGGAGGATGTGTTTTATGGTCAGAAACCCATCCCTAAAATTAGCCAGGGATATAAATTCCATAACGCTTCTGGCTTTGTGTGCTCAGATGAAAAAGAGGGCAATGGAAAAGACAAGAAATAAACTCTTACTTGAACTGTATGATGATGATTTTTACAATGGGAGTTCTTTAAAGAGCAGGGATCTTTTCAAAGCCACTGTAAAGACGGAGGAAACCTTCAAATGAAAGCCACAGGCCTCACACAGGACATTTTACCATTAAGGTTAAACCATGTGTACAGTGCATAAAGCACCGCAGCACAGCCTTCAACACAGTCCTCACCTATGCTATTGTAGCCTGTAATTTTATCTTAATGCAATGTGCCTCCCATAATCCACATTCTGGGACATTTCTGCTCACAGACAGGAATGGTCCTGTTTACACACTTATGTAAATGTACTTTAATTTGTATATTCTGGTTAGTGCTTTCAAAATATCTTCCCCTCACTTTCACAGCAACCTGACTCTGATATTCACTTTCTTTTCACTGGTTCTCTCTTTATATTTTGTATATACTAGTATTGGGGGCAAAAAAAGGTAAAAGCACATGTGACTTAAGTGACATCAGAGGAACATGAATGTGTTTTCAGATGTGAAAGCAAGTTAACACATTCTTCTTCTTCTTTTTTTTTAATTCTTCTGGGTCAGACATACATTAATTTGACTGACAATTCAGTTGCTCTTGAAACACAATGAAGTGCAAAATTCAAAACACCGGTGAAAGACCTGTAGAAAATCGAATTACTTCATATTAATGTAGTACAGTGTGCCCTTTTTTTTTTTTTACAGCATACACACTGAACCACATGAGGCACATATCACGTACAACAGTAATCCCAGGCCATGTGTGCAAGAACATCTGGACAAAAGAAGACAAAGCTCCTTAGACAATGACAGATATGCAGACATAATGCAGGTCAAAGAAACGGATGTGGGGCGTTTGGTTTCCCTTCTCTACCTGTCTTGACTTCCATGATGGCATTTCGTTCTTTAGCCAGCTTCCCCTGTCCGATTATTTTCATTTGTAAATATTTACATTCCAACCTTGACATTTTCCACCTTATCAAAAGGGTGCATTAGTGTCTGTTACCTACATCACTCAACAGCTGCTGATAAATTCAACACTCTGGGCACCAGACTAAAGCCTCTCTTAATTTGGGTTCAGTGTAGCTGAGGTTAAGGACAGGAGGCTTTCAAACTGAGAACAAAGTTAATTGTCCTGCACTGGTTATAAGGTTCATAGGTTTCTGTCATAGTTTAAAAATGGACTGCAAACTTGCAACTAATAAAATAGGGACTGCTTTGACCAATTAGATAATGCAGTCGTGCTAAGCTCTTGGTATCTGTGAGTACATCAGAGCTATATTGATGGCAGCACTTAATGCATGGCAATGAAGCTGTAATTAGGAGCAGCAACTTCATTTCTATTCTATAATGCATTTTTATTGTTGAAGAAACAAGTGGCATTGAATTTCAAGGCTACAAAGATTTAATTGTGACTGAAAGACAAACTTCCATTACAAATAAATCCCAAATCAGTGGTGTTAAAACAATAAATAAAGTAAAAAATAAATAGACTATTAAATATAGTACAAAACCCAATCAAACTGTTTTTTGTTTGGAAATACGTGTTTGTACGAAGCATTTCAAATTTCAATGATTAGAAAAAGGTCGTAACCAAGATAGGGGATCAAAAATCATATTGCAGTCCTATATGTCTGAGGAAATAATCAAGGAATGCTTCATCCCAGCAGTTAATCATAAACCAGATTTTCCAAAATGAGTCTCCGCAATTCACAGCTCCAGGCGACTTTAATCTGCTGATACAGAATGAATAACAGACTTTGGTATATCATCCACATATCCTGGTCCACATAACTGTCCGTTTGATCATTTTCTTAGTTTGCTAGGACTGTCACTTGGTGCAAATATCTGAAAATCAGAACCGTGCATTTGTTTGCAATACACCGCCGGATCGCATTTTCCCATTTGATTTAGTCCGACAATCTGTTCCAGAAAGTTTTTTCTTCTTCCATTTTGTCATTTCGCTAGCTCTTTGTTCCTTTTGATCCTTAATGTCATTATTGCTGTAACCTTTCATAATGATAAGGGATGAGACAGCTGCTGAGATTTCTGATTTAAGTGCTATTTCATAGCGGTGCCTCCGCTCTTCTTGTTTGCAGAGAAAACAGGATTTAAGAAACGCCTTGCTGCTCTGTTTCATCTAAACCAGAGACCTTAAACTTGATGGTCCAAAGCATATAGCGCTGAGAGTGCAATTGTAAAGAAATGTCATCACACGAGACATCAAATCATGGCCAATTCAAGCATGATAGAAACCAGAGCGCATTACAATCACCTTGATCTCAGCAGAAAGTCGCCAAGTCTTACGTTAAACCAATAACGGCCAGCTTTGAGTCCACATTTCTGGTAGAAAAAGACCTGTGGGTCTGCTTTTCTCTCGTATTGCTGAAACGTTCAGTCAAGTACAGAGTAATACAGTGCCATCAGCATTGGAGGAGCAACGCATAAGATCTGAGCATAACGTGAGTGCTAACTAGCATTGATCGCTCTCCGGCAAAAATCAAGCATGCATATGAAACTAAACCAAAAATAAAAAACTAAAACTAAAGAAATTACTATATCTTCTCTAAAAAAATAAACATATGCATATGGTAAAAATAGATCTAATATACAAGGTTTGATGCATACATCAATAGCTTTTTGATTGTTTTACACTTCCTGCATTTTTTGGTAAGTACATCAAATGCTACACGTCTCGACTCCACAGCGGTGAAAGCTCATCTTGTTAGACTGGAGGGTTGTGGCCTGTTCAAGGGCTGTCCCTGCAGTCCAATCCCGAGGCAGCTGAGAGTTTATTCAGTCCACAGCCAAAGGGTTTGGTCCCTTCGGTGCATTTTAAAGACAGTTCACACTGCAAACACACTCAGGGTGCTCGTCTGGTCTTTAAGCCCCAAGATGCTGTAGGCAATCCTCTTCAGATGGCCCGGCAGATGGACGCCAATGTTATGGATATCCCTGGGAAACAGAACAGGAAGAGTGTGTGAGAACGGGAGGGCAGGGTTATTAAGGTTTTGACATTTTGATTTTGTTTATATTTTTACTTAATTTCAGCCAAACTTAATACGCTAAATTTTAATAATACAGCATGTATCCAAAACTAAATCTTAATTTAATCCATGTCCATTTTGGTTTGATTTTAGTTTATTTTAGCTCCATGTCCATTTTGGTTTGATTTTAGTTTATTTTAGCTTGGGAGTCATAAAAATGTATTTTAGCTTATTTTCAGTTTTGCCAAGTTGTTTTTCTTATTTTCGTTTATTTATTTAAAAAATATTTATTCTTTAGTTTCTGTTTGAGTTTAGTCTTAGTTTTTATATTGTTTTAGCAACATATTATAACATGCCATGCAAATGCTTTTTATAGTTTTATAATAGGAGTTAAAGTTTTATAATATACCATTTATAAAAACTAAAACAAAAATTAAGTTTTGTTCATTTTATTTTAGTATATGTTCAGTTTTTCCAGGTAACTTTTAGTTTTATTTTAAATTTGTCTTTTCAGTTTTTTTTTTTTTTTTCAGTTTTGATTTTGTTAACAAAAAGTTCAAAAAATAAAAATCGGCATACATTATTTTTAGATTGATTTGGTTTTGGAGTCATGAAATATATTTTAGTTTAGTTTAAATTTTGCCAATACATTTTTGATTTTTATTGAATATTTATTTTTTAGTTTCTGTTTTAGTTTTGATTATTTTGCAGTTTTACTGTAGTTTCATATTCATATATATATATATATATATATATATATATATATATATATATATATTTAAGGGTGTCCATATTTTTGCGCATGACTGTATATATATATACCAAACCAAATATATATATATATATATACAGTCATGCGCAAAAATATGGACACCCTTAAAATGATCAAAATATGGTAAATATGATCAAAGAAGGCTGTGAAAATTAATCTGCATTGTTAATACTTTTGATCTTTTATTTAAAAACAAAAAACAAAAATCTAACATTTCATTGGATAATAACAATTTAAAATGGAGGGGAAATATCATTATGAAATAAATGTTTTTCTCTAATACACATTGGCCACAATTAAGGACACCCCTAGAAATTCTTATGAGTAAAATAACTCTAAAGTATATTCCCATTCATATTCACAATTTTGCCAGAGCAGTGAAAATTCCCATTTCCACCATCAGGGCAATAATTAAGAAATTTCCAATCAACATAAATTGTAACGAAACTGCCTGGAAGAGGATGTGTGTCTATATTGCATGGTGAGGAGCTCAGTTTGAGTGGCTGAGTTAGCAGCAAACACTCAAGATGGGTTTAGTGAAAACAGGGCTAAAAAGTACCCCATGTGTACAATGAAATATACTGCGGTATTTTTGATGTTGTGGGTCAATATTTCTGTTGGAGGTCCTGGACATCTTGTTTAGATACATGGCATCATGGATTATATTAAATACCAACAGATAAAAAATCTAAAAGTGAAAAATCTGTTAAAAATCTTATAATGGGCCATGTTTGGATCTTCCAACTGTACAATAACCCAAACCCAACCCTCAAAAACAACACAAAAATGGGTCACTGGGCACAAAACCAAGCTTCTCCTATAGCCATTCCAGCCCTCTGACCTGAACCCTACAGAAAATGAGAGGAGTGAACTGAGGAGGAGAAGCTGGGAATCTGAAGGGTCTGGAGTGATTCTGGATGAAGGAATGGTCTCTGATCTCTTGTCAGGTGTTCTCTAACCTCATCAGGCATTATAGGAGACAGTTTTGAGCTGTTAAACTGGCAAATGGAGGTTTAAAAAATAATTCAATAAAAGGGTGTCCTTAATTGTGGCCAATGTGTATTAGAGAAAAACATTTATTTCATAATGATATTATCCAATGGAAGGTTAGATTTT
Organism: Carassius gibelio; assembly: GCF_023724105.1. NCBI lineage: Eukaryota > Metazoa > Chordata > Actinopteri > Cypriniformes > Cyprinidae > Carassius > Carassius gibelio. Next base: position 14,861,440 of record NC_068393.1, read on the forward strand.
TGTGATTTTTTTAAAATAAAAGATCAAAAGGATTAACAATGCAGATTAATTTTCACAGCCTTCTTTGATCATATTTACCAAGGGTGTCCATATTTTTGGGCATGACTGTATATATGCTGCTCAAAAAAAAAATAAAGGGAACACTTAAGCAATACATCCTAGATCTGAATGAATGAAATAGTGTTATTAAATACTTTGGAGTTACATTGTGCTGTTTAAGTGCTCCCTTTACTTTTTGAGCAGTTTTTATATACTATGAATCTTAAACTAAAACTCAGATTTTTTTTTTCATTTTCACTACATTTTAATTAGACTTTTTTTTTCCTTTTAATTAATTAATTAATTCATTTATTTATTTATTTCTATACAATTTTAGTTAGTTGTCATCAAAGATAATAACATGGTAGGGTGCTTTAAAATGATACATAATCATGTCTTTTGAAAAGTCACTCTGAGGAAGCGTTTGAAAGATTATCAGAGTCATAATTACATTTTAAATTAGCGCCTTGATGATTTTAAAAAGGATTCCCCCACCATGAATCAGAGCTGGCCGGCACAGGCGGCGGGGGAATTGTAAAAAGTTTCTGGTTTTAAAGAGTGCTACCAGATGACACCAGATGGAACAGTCGGCCATAAAATAAAAGACAAACACATCAAAGACATTTCTGGTCCTCCACACAAAGTTCAGCGAGCTTCTAAGCTAAAAACACCCACGGGAGCAGAGCCAGAGGTCTTGGAGCTAGGCTGTTACTACACTCCCAACCCCTTCATCAGTCACAGTGCCTCCTCTGTGAGGTCCAGAGCTGTCGTCTTTACCTCCACATCTTCATCAGCTCTCTCGTTCACCACCCCTACACTCTTTCATCTCATGTCCTGGCTTTTTAGTCCAATCGTGTTAATGTGAGGGGAGCAGCCGCATAGCCTCATGGCCCCAGCAGGCAGAAACAGTGGTTCCTGGCTACAGTGAAAGCACAGGCTTTGACTAGCTCTGTTGGGAATGGGAGGGAAGAGAGAGTCTACCGAAACAGTGGGAGGAAGGGAGGGATGGTAGAAGAGGGGAGGGGTAACAGCATGCCACAATTCACCACATCCAGGCCACTAAAAGCCAAGTCTACTCTTTCTCTGCTGCCACAGTGTTACGTTCAAACTTGAAACAACCAGTAGCATTTTAAGGTGTTTTCTGAAAAGACCCTGAAAGCTTTTTATGATTTTATGTAAAAAGTTATCACTTGACTCGATTATAAGTCTTAACAAATTTAAATAGTTTATGCAATTTATGTGGTTTCCGAGCTCGCCAGATACAGTAAATCAAAAATGGTCTGCGGTTGTGCGAGATTATCCTTGCAACCAAAGCATGAATGTCAGCCACTTTCAATTACCAGATCCCTAAAACAAAAATATGGAAAATATTTATATGTTCTAGGAATTATTAAAAGTTTAAAGATACCATCTTATTTAAATATGATTTTGTCCTGACCAATCAGCCTCAGTGTAGGCTGTATGCCGCGAGAAAGGAAGCTCTCCAAACACTCCGAATTCCTTCACAGATTCCCAGAACTCCCTTGGGCCGTTTTATTCAAAGGACTACTTTACTATATTTAATACTAATTTTGTATTATGTAAGAGGAAAAATGTCTGAAAATAATAAAACACATAAATATGAACAAAATTACATATTTGAATAGTGAGATAATAATAATAATTATAATATAATATAAATAATAACAATAAAGATTCAAAATGTATAATTGTATTTTTTCATTAAGTTCTTTTTTCTATTACAACATTTATAAATTAAATTAATAAGATGTTTAACAAAAGTATGGTAATTTGACGTCTGTGCATGCCAGAAACACCATTTATGGGCAAATGGTCATGATAACAGAACAAGAAAAACACTTTTTATGACTCCAGTCTCTATATGTTTAGAGACTAAATTAACTATAGACAAATATATAACTTTAACCTACTGAAAACCCTAGATGTTAGCTGGTTCCGGTAAAATTTAAAAAGTCAAACATTCCATTTATCTGGACATCAGGATATGACACACCGACTAAAGAAGAAATCAGTTGTGCAGAAATGCACTTTGGACAGTTGGCGTGATCTCATCTGATTGTTCACAACCACGCTTCCTTTGTATAGCGTGCTAAAGGTCCAGAACGAGGGGCACTTACTCGCTCTTCATCTGCAGCACCTGCTCCATGCCGACGATTCCAGCTTTGCTGAAGTTTTCACTGTACTGGCTCATCTTGATGGACTCCAGCCACTCGGCCACAGACCTGAAGGGAGAGCCATCTGAGCCACTGGTGCTGGGAAGCCGAATGGAAACCCTGACAAAGACAGAACACAAATACATTCAACAAACCACACTTTTTTGCAATTGTTGATTGGGATACAGACAGGCTTTTATCAGGTTCAAGAATAAGTAACTGTAGATACGTAACTGTCAGATTTTTCCCTCCTGCACGCATGCAATGTGATAAACATCAGAAGATGTCAAATCATTCAGCGGTACTACTGGTATGAGCTGCATGTCTTAACTTTACCAAGGAATGGCTTTGTTTGAACTGCCACATAACTTTCTTTGTAACAGACAGTACATGCCTCGACTTCTCTCTGCCGTTCACGTCTTGTGATGCTTCATACGAGCCTTTTAAGAATTCAAAGTATGTGTTGAGCGCTTACCGAGGGTCAAAATCTGCAATGGCCTTCAGAGAATCTGGGCTCTTGAGGAGTTTGTCTATTATGCTGACAATGTCACCAAAGCGGGGCCGTTTGGAGCGATCTTGCAGCCAGCACTGTAACATCAGCTGATAGACGGCAGAGGGGCAGTCCATCGGAGCAGGAAGGCGGAAAGCCTCATTAATGGCCTTCATTACCTAGAGAGACAAAAGTAGTCAGATAAGACATTCTGCTCAAAGGACAGCAGAGTAATCATTCGTAGCCGATGTGGTGAGGCCAGTCCATACCTCATGGTTACTCATGTCCCAATAGGGCCTCTCTCCAAAGGCCATGACTTCCCACATGACAATGCCAAAACTCCACACATCACTTGCTGACGTGAATTTCCTGTAAGCTATGGCCTCCGGAGCAGTCCAGCGAATAGGAATTTTACCTCCCTGATGGAATAAAATAACTTTTAAACAAGTGTCAGGTAATCCCATGTAATTTCAGAAAAACCTGAAATAATAACCAGGTTGTAGTAATGGTATAATAAAGAGAACTTACGCTGGTGGTGTAGGTTCCTTCAGGGTCATCTTCCAAAACACGCGACAAACCAAAGTCAGACACCTTGCACTCCAGGTTGCTGTTGACCAAGATGTTTCTGGCAGCCAGATCTCTGTGTACATAGCTCATGTCTGAGAGATACTTCATTCCAGCCGCAATGCCACGGAGCATACCGACCAACTGGAAGGATGACATCTCGCCGTCATGGTCCTGTGAAGAAGTAAGAGTTTCGAGTTTTTCTTGTGAAAGGAAAACCACACAAGGGAATTCTTGAGTAAATGATTTGCTATGTTAAATCACTATGCAATACTATGTCAGTACCATCTGTCATCATTTTTCGAACCGAGCAATGAATTTGACAAACTTACCTTCAGGTATTTGTCAAGAGCGCCATTTTCCATGTACTCAGTAATAATCATGGCATGCTTGACTGAAAAGAAACAGACAAAGACAAAGCGGCTTTACAAAACGGAAAGTATAATAAATAGGAGTTCTCATTCAACAAAAAGACCTATTAATATTGAATACAATACAGTTATTTTTATGTTTTTTTACACACATATAGCATGTTTTATTGAAATAGTTATTTATAATTATTACTATACCTTTAATACAAATATTTGCATATTTCCCGTAAGTGTGGGCGTGGCCATTTGGAAATTTAAAGTGTCTGGCTTCAGGTGTCAAATTATAAATAATTCATTACTATAAATGTAATATTTTTTTCTTGAATTTAATAAAAGGTGTATAAAAATAATAAAACCTATAATAAAAAAAATTATTATATACACACTTTTTACATATACTATAAAGTTTATATTTTATTCCTTATTTTCTTGAATCAAATAAAAAGGTGCATGTATATATATATATAATATAATATTTTTTAATCTACTTGACTATGTAATCATAAATCAAATTATTTATTATCTAATACACAATGACATATTTGTCTTTAGAAGAATTGCATGTTTGTTATAAAACTAGGTGTAGGCTACAATTTATAGGGCACTCACATTTGGTGACCACCCCCTCCAGTCGGATGATGTTCTGATGTGAGAACTGTCCCATGATACTGGCCTCACTTAGGAAGTCCTGCCTCTGTTTCTCTGTGTATCCTGGCTTCAGTGTCTTTATTGCTACCGCTGTTTCCTTCCGACTGGAAACTTTCAGAATTCCTCGATACACCTCTCCAAACTCACCTACAGCACAGCAACACAAACCACCAAAGGAAGAGGCATACAGGCATCAGATCAGATAAGCAACATACCAAATGACAATGCTTCAATCGTGCCTCATGACATATAGGGGTTATTTAAAAACATGAAGGAGGTGCTTTGAAATGATGAGCAGCATGCATCTGGTGCTATGGCATGGAGAAGCCTATGAACGTTATTGAGTTGATTCATGTGTGTGTGGGGTCAGAGGGGGCATGAGAATCTGTGTACAACAAGCAGACAGAAAGTGGACAAGGGCCATGTCCTGTGGGCGTTTTGAGAGGGGAAACACAACCACGGTGCACTGATCTTCTCATTTAAATGTGCCGTTTGATATAAAGCCTATAAACACTTTAGGACTTAGAACTAATTTAGCGGTTGTTTGCTTTATTTTTCAGTCATGATTAATTAACTTTAATAGCAGTACTCCTCCATGTGGGACATGAAATAATGCTCCAGAGCGGGTTAAGAAAACAACACTAATTCAATTTGAATGACACTGGGAGGGGAAGAAACATCTCTGGAGGGAAAGAATCACTACACTAAAAATATTCCAGCTCTAACATGTAAAGCTCGAATCAGATAATTTCTGATGTGTGCCTTTTTAAAGCTGTCACTCCAATGAACTGTAAAAAAGCTGTCACTTTCAATGAACTGTAACGTAACTTCAAACTTCAAATCAATGAGTGTTGAAACTCCCTTCCCCCAGAATGCATTCAAAAGAGCCCCGCAGTGGCTTGTCAAACTGCCATGGATCTACCAACCTGCTCCGATGACTTTCTGCTTGGTGATGTGACTAGGATGGATCTCGCTGGCAAACTTGAGCACTGCCGTGTTGGGGTCTTCATATGTGTGAGGATCAACGTAGGTCTTCAATGGCTTCAACTGGTCTGGAATGAAGAGAATTGAGGGAGGATTTAAGAGAAGGAAAGGGACGAAGAGCGCCACCAAATGAAATTCAACGCCACTAACCTGGGCTGGAGAAATAGGTGTCCTCTGGCCCTTGTCTGGTGTGAGAGTTTCTTCGCCTGTAGAAGAAAAACAACTCAATGAGTACTCTACTTTTCAGCAAACCGACACATTTCTTTTCAGACTTGAGTTTGAAGAGTGAGGTTGAGTAGTTGAGGAGTGCTTAGAGAAAAAAAAAAGCATCTGTGTTTGCCAAGTGGTGACAGAGGTCTGGGTTATCACAGGGAACCATGAGGGGCTCACGTCGCCCTCACAGAACCTCCTACAATCCTTTCGCCTCTTATCCTATACACAATATGCCTCTCTGATTCATCTCCTTTCAAACATGCCTCTTGTTAAGATACACGTAGTGAGCAGTCAGTGGACAGTCAGCGAATCGATTCTTCCTCAAAAGTGGTAAGGCGCCATTTCATAAAGAGTGTGAGAGCGGTGAAAAGGAAGTACTGAATGGTTTTTAAGGAGAAAGAAAAGGAACGGCTTGAAGGACTGACTGGGGGAGAGGTACAAAGCCGAGTGTGTGTGTGTGTGTGAAGTGCTTGTTCCTAACCGTTTTCGCAGAAGCAGGACCACTACCACGATGAAAAGCATGACGCCTCCTCCGATCACAGCCCCGAGGATCACTGCTGTGTTTCCTGTTTTTTGAGAAGCTGGGAAGCATTCAAGAATAAAACACACAACATAACTAAAAAGAGCAAAGGACGGAAGCCCCTTTCTGCCACTAAATAAAAAATAAACAAGGTAGTTGCTAATTTTTATATCACCATTCTGACTTTATAACTCCAAGTTCTGAGAAAAGTCAGAATTACGAGATATGAACTTGCAATTCTGAGAAACAGTAAGAATTGCGAGGTTATATCTCTCAATTCTGACTTGATAACTCGCAATTTTGACTTTATTACTCTCAATTGCATGTTATAAAGTCAGAATTGCAAGATATTAACTTCAAAATTGTATGTATTTTTTTTTAAACTTTTTTTAAAAACTTTTTTTCTCAGAATTGCGAGTTTAAATCTCGCAATTCTGACTAATTATTATCCAGTGAAGGAAACGGGCTTCCATAGCAAAGAAACATTATCCGTTACTTCACAACAAATAGGTTATTACAAAAAAAACAAAAAACATTCTGACCCTGATTTTAAACAGCCATGAACTTGTCTTGCTGGTGGTATTAGGGGCGGGACATTCTCATTCTAGAGAACATTTGATTGGACTATGTACAAATATCTGTGTAGTGCAGAATGAGTCATCATCAGTATTACAAATAGGCTGTAGATTTTTAATAGTAAATTTTGTTAATATTTAGGTGTGTGTGAGCATATAAATGGCCTTAAAACCAGAGAACTGAAACCCATAAAAATATCATTTTGATTTTGTAGGGTCTTAAAATAAAAGCAAACATTTTAACTTTGTGCACCTTCGGGGAGTGTTGAAAACTCCTTTTCCAAGCTGTAGCTGCCTGGGTTTCCCTCTGGGCTGAGAGCTTGAACTTTAAACAAGTAGACGGTGGAAGGAGACAGATCACTGATCTGAACAGAGTTCTTTTCCAGCACCAGCACAGTGTAGGTAGTGACCTTTCCAGTGATCTCCTCATCATTTTCCTGCAGACATGACAATGAAAGGAAGATGATGAAATGGAGAATAATAGCGCCACTATCATGGATCAAGATTTGCAGTTACGCATTAAGGCTGAAATGGATATTGCTACTGACCTTTTTGCGAAACATCAGTTCATAACGTGTGGCAACTGGCTTGGAAAGATGAGAAACAGACCACTGAAGCGACAGACTGGTGGAGCTCCTGTCCACAACATACATGGCAGTCACTTTTATGGGACCTGGAGGTAAAACAGCAGTTAAATTTGAGTCTCTGAAGTATATGAGTTTGTTAATATCGTAGACCCAAAAGTTTTAAATCCGATCTTTAGTGAATGTCACATGGTTCACTAGAGTGAGAGGAAAATTGAGTGTAATTGGAAACAGTCCCAGTAAACACTGCACTTTCGGTGAGGTAAAAACTGAAATATGATCTGACTGGAATCACCGTACAGACCATAATTCTCAAAATATCAGATTTAATCGGATTTCAAACCACAAATGGATGTGGTTTGAATCAGGTTGGTAAACATCTTTGTGAGTCTGTTTTTGCTGTTTATACTGCAAAAATTTAAAGGATTTGATTTCTGTTCCATGGTTAAACAATGCCTATATTAAAGCCTACTGATACAATTAAAAAAATATATTTATTTGTTTTTGAAAATGAAATGAAAGAGAGCTGAAAATGAGAGATTGAAAATGAAATGAGAATTAAAAAAGCACTATTGTTTAAAGATTTCCCATCAAGGCTGCATTTATTTGATCAGTAGAATACAGTAAAAACAGTAATATTGTAATTATAGTGCACTGACTTGTATAAGGTAGAGCAGTGATGATGCTGTTGGTGGCTCTCTTATTGCTGAACTGGGACACTCCGCTCCGTGCCTCCACGGTGAAGGTGTAGTTCAGATGGGGCTCCAGGTCACTAACAGTGACTCTGGTCTCCTTCAGGTCAGTGTTGCTTGGATCGAAACGCACTTTCTCGCCACAAGGCTGACATGCCCTCCCCTCGCACCGCTCGCAAACCACAGTGTATCTGATATCACTGCGCCCACCGGTGTCCGCAGAGGGCTTCCATGACAATTGAAGCCTGCCTATTGACGTCTGAGCTGTGGTGGCCACCAGATCCTGAGGGGCGGAGGGTAAACCTAAACAGACAAACAGCAGAAAAGCCTTTTATTAACCCATTCACCTGTACTGGTTCAGTTAATCCAGACAGAAAAGAGTGACTGAGAAAGGATGTCGTATGTAATTACAAAATGACAGCAACTAGCTCATGACAGGTGAGATATACAAGTTTAAGGGAGGCAGCTCTCACCAGAGCAATCGGCTGTTTCGGGGTCCTCAGGTGCTCGATAAAAGCCGTCCTTGCAGGTGCAGCTGATGGCGCCAGAACCAGAGGGCTGGGTGTTTTCTGGACAGGGTTTGCAGGTCTCACTGGACACTGAAGGTTTGAAGAAGCCAGGCTGACATTCTGCGTACAAAAGCACATGTAAGATTAGCAAACTGTGCAATTAAACTGCTCACAGTATATATATCAAGTGATCATCTACATATGAAAGCACTAAATTAAACTCCTTTGAAGATTCACTCTCTCTCTCTCTCTCTGTATAGCTTTTTTTTCTTATCCTTTTTTTTTTTTTTTGAAGCCCTGTGCAAGAGTGCGCAAAGTTGACAGAGCAAGACTAAGCACACTCCTACTTATCCTGTGTGAACCATCCCCCCAATTCTCTACAAACAAGACCAGTCATCCCACATTCCAGCACGGGACCTCTGGCTCTCAAAATTCCACCACGAGAGAAAACAGAACAAATTGCATAAAAACAACATACAAGCTGTATCTAACTACGAATTCAGTAAAGAAGAATGTTGTTGTCAATTAAGTCCAGTAGATATTATACATACAGACATTATACATATAGACATACAATGGTCCCTAAATGTCTTTGGACCACTAAGCCACACTTAAAAATGCAAGAAAATCTTTGCATTATATAACAAAATATTTGTGATTAATAAAAAAAAAAACATTAAGAAAAAAATTATTTGCAAGCATAAATTTAATCAATCAGACTTTGTAAATGTACAAACAGGAAGAAAAAAGAAAGGTGTCCTAGGAATCTGTCTAGAAACATTCTAGCATGCCCAGCTCATGTCCTTCCGCTATCCATTCACAATCCACCACCACCGTACGCACACACAAACACACACTGCTTCCGTTCTGAATCTGGCTCTTTCATTTCTTGGAGCAGCCATATACAGGACCATTTATTCATCTTCACAATGATGTGCTGTGATATCTCGTTTTCAGTTTCAAGTGCAAGTCTTATCAGTCAACAGACAAGCTCAGACACACGCAAGACTTAAGATTATTGGTTGCAACATTACACAACCGTGTACACCATGTGTCTGATCAGGAGAAATATCTGTATTTGTGTGTTGAAATACTGCCAAAGAGGCAAAGATTGTGTAATACTAGTAGAGAGATGATTATAGATATTAGCCAAAAAAGAAAATCAGTATTAGGACACTTCAAAGAAGTGAAAAACATATACCTTTCATGAGGAAGTTTATCAGTATAATAACATACGGTACTGCATTTGATTTTCTGAATTGATTGTTTTTGAAGTTTTAATTGTATTTTTTTTTTTTTTTCATTTTACGATTATTATTGTTATAACTTAGTGTAAAATAAGTCACGTTATTAGATATACTGTTATAATATAATATTAAAAAAATAAATAATTTTTAAATATATATATATATTTATTTGTAATCATTATAATCATATTAGAAAATAATGTAGATAAAACAGACTAAGACAATAAATATAGAATTATAATAAAATTAAGAAAAAAAAATACTTTTTGCAGTCATTGTATTGCAGTAGCACAGTGACCTCATACCAAATCATTGTTTCCATTTTGTAATGGTTTGTTATCTAAAGATTTGCCAAACAGTTATAATTACAGAATAGGGTGCTTCCTCCTTCCTGAATGCTTTTTATCAATGGAGGCCTTGTTTTGGGTTGAGCCACTTGCTCTCCCTCACAGGAAGGGGGTTAACGGTAGTATACATTACCTCTAATATTTGAGAGCATGCATTCTCTTATTTCAAAAGAAAACTCGCAGCATGAAAAGAATTCAGCGTGGCAGCGAAGATCGGGCCAATGTGTTATTTATTCCTTCTTTCAAGTTGTCTCCTCGTCTTGTTTCTGTGCCAGCTGTTGTGGGGACTTTACTGCAACTCATTAACGCGCCCCTCTGCGGAGGTGGGGATAGTGCGGGAGACAGGGGGACTGAGGGAGAGACAGCGAGGGATAACGAGTCCTGGTGGGATTTGAAAGGAAAGGGGGGAGTAGGGGAAGAAAAAGAATTGTCCTATTCACAGCAAAGGGGGCCAAACAGCTGCTGCTGCGAACCCCATTTCATATCGGCCCCTTCTCGGCTCGCCACTCGTAATCTCCAAATTCTTAAGACCCCATGCTTGCCGCATTGCCACATGCAAGCGTCTAGCACAACATTGGAAGACCCATTTAGTCTGGACAACAGGCACGGAATGCCACTCAGGGCAGCGAGAGAGAAAACACTTGTTTTGAACAGTGTAGATGCCACGACACATTAATACGCTGGCTGGCTTCTTAACAGCCACAGAGAAAAACCTGACAGTGTATACAAAAAGTTTACAAAATACTTTTTCAAAATACTTTGTGTATAACAAATCAAACTTTTCAAGTCACACTGAAATAAATGTGGTGTAGGATTTACTTTGGAACTACTTTCACTCAACAATTGCTAGGATATTTCACTACTAATAAAAAAAATAGATATATAATTTAGGATGGTGTTTTTCTTCCTATTTTGAGATTTTTTTAATCAACAAAATAACTAATAAATGTTGTGGTTATTTTTTGATTCCTAAATTCACTTAACAACATTGACTTGACAAAAAAAACTCAGAACTAAGATCAACTGTTTGTTTGTTTGTTTGTTTTTCAGAAAAAAAAATGGATTTTTTATTTATCTGCATTAAATTAATGAAAAAAAAACTAAAATGTTTACAAAGAACATGCAAGTAACACACTGAATTAAATAGTTGATTGAATTCTAAAGCTTCTGTGGTAATTTTAGCCAACGTTTCACTTTCCAAAATACAGCAGGAATGTGGTTCAGCACGAGGGGCTTTGTATTCACATTTTGCACACAACAGGAAGCAGGAAGCACAAGGCTGACACGTAGCTTCCTTCCTAAAGCAGCCAATCAAAGCATGCATGAACAGAGAAGGTGAATGTTAGACACGCTCTGGAAAGAAGAAACTGGCTCATTCGCAAAAATCATAGCGAGAGGTCAGAGGCGAACAACAACTTATGGCTTTTGAGGAACACTGATTACATCTATGTAATACAAATTTCCCAGCTGAGATGCAAAGGATATATGTCGGCTGTCTTTCATGGGCCCCGTCTCGCTATCTGGCACCAAGAGCCCAGGCCTTAAGAGCCTCTGAGTGACTGTTTGTTTATTGTGAGAGTAGCTGGATCCTGCTCGCCGATGACCTACTGGGGTCTGTGAGCCATGTGGGTTGAGTGGAGCGGTCAGAGCGAAGACTGATGAGAGGGTGACGTTAATGGACGGATGTATGGATGGATGGGTCGACAGAGAAGGGGAAGGAGGCCTGAATGAATGAGTGTTTACATGGCGGCGGGACAGCGCAAACCCCTCCAGGACAAGAGTTTGACGGAAGGGGTTTCAAATGAGAAAAAGGAAAGAAAAACAAAAGGCCTAGTCATTTAAACCTAGGCACGGAGGGGCTTACATGTAGCCCTAGGCATGGTTGAGTTAAAGTGTGCTGCTCCGCCAGGTGTTGATGGCCAAGTAAAACAAACACCAGAGCAGAGTGAGTGCGGACAGCGGCCAGGGGCTAGTTTCACAGGGGAAGAGGTTCAATTCAGACAGAGCCCCGCAGAACAAATACAACCCACACGCATTAGAAAATGAAGATGTGTGTGTGCATATATATATCTATATACATAAATAAAGCATAAACAATATATATTATATATTATAAAAAGGATATATATTATAAACAGTTTAAAAAGTATATATATTATATATATAATGTTTGTGTGTGTATGTTTATATATTTATGTATAAAAACATTTATTTATAGGTGTGTGTTTATATATTTATGTATACACATTAGTGTAATTGTTTCATTTTTAACAAATAAATAAAATTAACTTTTTTTAAGGGATGCACAATATAAGACAAAATCAAGTTTTGGACGATAGTATTGATTTTAATTTATCATATCAGTGCATATCAATTTAGCATATCAATTTTGAAAATGTTAAGTTGACACTGGATATTTTTGGTGGATGGTCTACTGTCTTTTTCTGTCTATTATTAGATTTTCTGTTAGTTTTCAGGAGTATTTATTTTTTAAATGCATACACAAATGTAACTAATATTTTGGGATTGCTTAATTCACTTAACAATACATAACATTGATTTAATGTCAAAAAAGACACCAGCTAAAAACTAGTCAGTACTATCAGACATGAAAATAAAATACTAAATATTAAAATAAATTCAGGTTGTTATCGGCTAGTTTTTTTTTAAATCAGTTCAATTCTAAATATTTTTGATTTTACCAGATTTGAGGTGTGCTGAAAGGTTTATGCAAATTAAAAGATGTATGGTCAGTGGAATGGTTCTTATGGTCAGACAGGACAAAGCCAGAGCTGTGAGTGTGTGTGTGTGTGTGTGTTTGTATGTATGGGGGGGGGGGGGTGCAGTGGTAACATGAAGCCAGCAGGGAGGGAATGGTCTCTAGGTGTGGTGAGAGCATTAGTGCAAGGGATTATCAGCCCAATGGAAAAGTTGTAAGAGAATTACATCTACGCTTTACAATTGCACTCACTCTTTCATCTAGTCCTTAACACTCACAATAAATGCTCTAATCCCTCTCTTTTCACACTTTTCACTCATTCTAAAGGAAAGAGGGCAAGAGGAAGAGATGACAGAACACAAAAGGACACAAACACTGAGACTCATCCAGAAATATTTGTCCATTAAGAAAGGAGTTAACTAAGAAACCTAAAAACACTATGATAAAACCCCCAAAACAAGCTCTCCACTGAATGAGCACAACTAGTGCTCTGGTTTGCTCTCGCTCTGGCCTTTACAAAACATCAGCCCATTGTCCAAACTTTGAGATGGCAACACAGATGGGAAAAGTCTGGTTAAGGCCAAAAATGTTAAGCAAAGGCATAAACAAAATTCCTTAAGTGGGAAATGAATAAACGAATGGAGCCAGTGACTGAGAGTGACCATAGAAATCCCTGAGCGGATGAATTGAAGGGTCACCAAGGATTAGCAGGCCTCCGGTTTCCGCTATAGCTTGTCCTGTTTCGGGGGACACAGAGCTGAGTTGGAGTCAGGAAACTGCTGATCTCACATACTAGCGGCACAATACACTCAGCACATGCACACAATCCTAAACTTAACTCCTGTCATGTATGAGCCGCAGTGTATTTGGAGCGTCAAACCTAAATGTTCCACCTCACTGGTGGACCGAATGGGTCAGTGAACTAAAAAAAGTAACAAAATTATATACGCAAAAATGGCCACAGAAATCCCTCCTTATATGGTGACTCACTTTATCATTTGCTCACCTCCTCCTACATGGTCAACGCAAACATTTTGAGTCCCAGTGAGCATAGTTTAATTTGATCTGAATGTTTCAGCAGTCATTATCCTGAAATGATCAGAACAACCACGTCATCCACTCTCGTTTCATTTGATGTTGGCACTTGAGGTTGACAGAGGATCAGAGAAGTCAACCAAACCCATTTGGAAGTGCTCATCATTATCTAAACTTGCCCAGGCAAATGGTACCGCAATGGAAAGAACCGGCAATGAATTGTTGTGGTTGCTTGCTAGTTAAGTAAGATTAAGAATCCCATAGGTGGAGATAAAGGGTTTCTGTGGCTTAACGGGTATACAAGAATTAAATAAGCCAAAAGAAGAGGGCATTAGCATCACATAAAGCAGAGAATAATTACACCTCAGGGTACAGATTATCACAGCTTTCATCAGCTCTATTCTGGTGGAATACTGCTGAACTATTTAAGCGCTGATTTTAAGCTTGTACAATTGCTAATATTTTAGCTAAACATCTAATTTTTAATTTAGTTTACTTGTAGCCCAGCAAACTCTGATATCTCACTTTTGGGTGATTTCTTTATTCCCTTTCTGCACTGTCACCCAATGACTTGAGGTATCCCAGTGCTCTGTGCACTTTCTCAAGCAAGGAAATCCAAAATTTGACAACCTTTTGATCATAAACATACATGTATGTGAGTCAGAGCTAACGTTTATTCAAAATGTTTTTGCATGTAAACTTGGGATGACCTAAAAGCACCTATTTGCCTCTGCGAGACAGATGGGGATAAGCAAAGCTGTTTATTTACAAGATACCAATTGAAATCTCCAAGAAGAGCTTAAACAGTGTTTACAGGGCCGTGTGAAAGTGGATGTTTAAACTTTTAGTACATATCACTTCCAAGACCTGCAGTCAATGCCAAAGACAACATATTGTCATTGCAACAGTTAAAGACAATAAATACAAAACCATGCCTAGTTGGTTTAATTTGGGAAGACTCTAGGGATCACGATCAGTTTGGGAGTGCATCTAAAACTGTGAAACTAAGTACAAGAAAACAAGGAAGCAAAAAAGAAAGAAAAGACAAGAGTAACAGGATAGGAAGAAGATCTATCCAAAACCAGTACTTATGGCTCTTGAGGACACACACCCAAGTCAATTACTACCCAGCCAGTCACTCACCACACATTATATGCGCAAAACTCTAACTTTGTCACCCATAACTCTCGGCTTAACATGTTCCAGTGCAGGAAAGGCACAAGGATTTTTGTCCTGAAAAATGCAACTGTGAAAGATTCAAGACCATCCGGCTTCATCATCAGTGTCATATTGTTCCTACAGATCAACAATAGGGAGGCCAATAGCACTCTGATACATTCCAGAAACTATAGCTATCCAACTCTGGCAACCTCGGTTCACTGCGAGTGACAGGGTGTGGGCATGAATTCCTAGTGCAATCTAGCATAGGTCAGGCAGCACGTCTCTGTGTGGTCAACAAAGGCACTCTTTTATTCATTATGTCTGAGAAATGGTGTGTTTTGTTAGTGGAAAACTGTGTCAGCATCGATACTGGTTAAACTGCAGTGCTGCGTACATGTCTAATATACATATTGTTAAAAATTTCACCACCGAAGGATACTTTGCCATCGTTTTTAGAGAATGAACGGTTAACTCCCCTGATCTGGCTATTTGACAATGATTGCCTTTAATCAACAGTCCATCCATCAATGTGAGTCAGCTTTTGCCTGGAGCTCTCCTCAGGGGATTCCTTAGGCCGGCAGTAGTTGGGAAGGCTCCTTAATAAACCTAGCAAGAATGCATCAGCCAAGTGAAAGAGGTGCTTGGGGGGGAATGCGGAGGGGGGTTTGTCTCTGAACACAGCACTACATTGTTCTGCTACCTTTAAATGCCATTCTCCACCTTTCCAATACAATCTCCTCCCTCTCCAAAGTCTAACACTTTATTTTTCCCATTCTAAACCATGCACACACCTGTTCCCACAATTCCAGATCTGTAAAACAAGGAATGTGAGCGAACCAAAAAAATGCATGGGCATGAGCTTGGCAACTGTAATGTGTAATCGCTTTGCCTTTGCTTTTTTTTTTTGAGTTTCATTTGCCTGTATTTTACCTGTCACTGCATGTGGCTGAATTGTGGAAATATGTTAAAGTGTTGAGGTTAGAGGACGTTTAAAACAGAATTAGGCCTGCTCTAAACAAGCCCCAACATGCCATTTCTCTCATTTCTATAATCGCTAAACACTTTAGGACTGTCACGTGGCTGATCTTGCTCTGGTGTGGCAGGGACGAGAACACAAGAGAAGAAGATAAGAAAAACAGGTGACTGTGACATACAAAATTGTCACATCCTCAATGTGAGATTTAAAGCAGTCATTGAAACGTTCTGCCTTAAGCACAGTAGGTTTGCAAAAGTCGTTGATATCTGAACTGGTGTTTTAAAGAATGCTGGGGGTTATGGGAGTCAAACGTACAGTGTAGAAAAGTAAACAGCTTGTAAGCATCTTAAAATGTGAAAAATATAGTGTGAAAAGAATGCCTATCATATGAAATGAGAGTCATAAGACTTCTTATAATACTTATTATATATAGCACCGAAAAAAATAATCGCAAGCCACAAGCATGTATGGTAAGGACAAACAAAATTCACCAAAAAAAATCTGTAATTCATTTAATGATATCCTACAACCAAAATGCTAATCACATTCTTTGTGGAAGTCTAATCAATATTCAAATTCCTGACTTAAACCAGAGATCTAAAGTGACAACAGCTGGTGCTGGCCTCAATCTGTGGAAACCAAACAAAGAAACGTATGTCTTACCTTGGCATGCATCGTTCATTGCTTCAAACCCAGGTATGCACTGGCACTGGCTCATAGGCACGACCCATTCCCCATCCGTGGTGCAATAAATGCGAGGTTGGTCCTCACTTACAGCGTTTGAGACGCAACTTCCAGTCACCTCCCGCAGGGCTTGATTCTCTCCCCCTGCTACAGTCTCAGGGAACTTTGCCAAGCTCTTCACTGTTGCAGGACATGTTTTATAGTAAACCCTGACTGAGTAGATGGCAACGCAGGCCCCAATGTCCTGGAAGGCCAAGTAGAAGCCCTTGTGAGAAAGATTATCTACTACTTTTGTCTCAATGTTCATCTTCATTTCCCCAAGGCTGGATATTTCATCTGGAGCAATGGTGGCCACTTTGCGGAACTGGCCCTTGCGGAAAGCTGTGCCAATGTCTGCATCAGCCTCAGAGGCATACAAGTTAAAGGTCTCCTTACAGGTAAGTGAGTCTGCATTGAAAGAGTTGCAGTCACGGACTACGAATTGCAGCTCCACGAAGACCCGAGAGGCGGTGGGGTTGCGCTGGATGAACGTAGTACGAAGCCAGTTGTCTTGTTCTCGTTCCTCCACGTTACATATATAATAGTTATACAACAGAGAGCCATTCACAGCCCTCTGGCCTATCTCCCACTACAATGTGAAATAAAAAAAAAGGATGTTAGCAAGAAAGTCAAAACCAAGATTGTGGACAAAAACAATTCAATAAAAGATGCCAGTGAATGCTGAGGACAAAAATAACACAAAATGCCCTAACCGTGGAATTTTAAGTAGTAGTAAGGATGCTGGTCAATTACCCATGCACCAGCTTCTGGCAAGGAACAATGCAGCAGTCTTTCTTTTGCATGACTGACGTATGCTGAAACATATCTGTTCACATGCGGTGTACATGTGTGTTCTTAGCTCTAATTTCATGTGCACCATGATATTAATTACAGGAGATGTGCATTGTTTTCGTAGTGTGTGGCACGGCAGTAAAACAGTCTCTGCAACTAATGCTTCCATAAAAAAGGAACTTTGTGGTTTAAAGCATTGCATACATTTGAAAGACATTGAACTCTTTAAATAAACAGCAGCTCAATAAGAGTTCAGATAACATTCTATAAAGCTGAGCGTGCTGACATTTTGTTCACATTCTTAATATCTCAGCTTTTTGTATTACTGGCTGAAGTAAAATGCTTTAGATTTAATTACTTTGTGCATTTACTTTTTCCACATATTAAGGTACTTGGCATCCCAGAACATTCCCTGCTGGAAAGCCCAGTAGCTTTTTTGGAACATGGTTTAAAAATACACTAGCTGATCTAAACTTTTCAACCAGCTATAATTCTTCAATACCCAGCTTGACTACCCTAAGATTCTATGACCCCTATAGTTTATTGCTGGTCCAAATTTGGTCTACCAGTTAGAAACCACCCAGCTACCATGTTTTAAAACACATCCTTTCTGATTAGGCTTCTAAATTCTAGTTAACATTATAGCCTCAGCTCACGTCACAAAAAGCACCATATGCGCCGACCTTTAAAAGTTAATTGCACCCTCAGTTTTACAGTCGCTAACACGGGGCTTTAAAATCGCACGGGACTACAAGTGTTCAGCAGGCAAAGTATGTGCAATGCTATAAACTTTTCCAGGAATGTTTTGAGTGTAAACACGGAATTATCCGTATCCAATAACGAAAAACCTGTTTATTCAAAAATCCCTTGAATTCCCTGCCAGCCAGCAGAACTTCGAAGGTTCTTACGGTAAGAACTAGAAGTAGGCTTCAGTAAACTCACCCCGTGCTCAACAGGAGATGTCAACCAACCCAACTCTGCTCCCGAAGCCACCATATCCAACAGCACCTCTGTGACACAACGCAACAAATAAAAACTTGCATATTAAATATTTTTGTCAGGATACATAGCAGTAATTTATAACCAATGATTCATTCAAGAACATTCATACTAGAAACAAACGTGGAAATTATGTCTGATACTACTCATTAAAAAAAATATCCATAGAAAAATTATAGTAATTAAATAAACATTAACAATTCATAGAAAGACTCGGTCCAGTTGTTTTCGTCGCTAAGTAACTTTCACACTTTGCTTACAGATTTACTTCAAAACTAGAGTTTGTTTTACGTTCGCGTATGATAGGCTACATCAAATGCTTTTATATTTATATCTAAAACAGCCTATTTAAGCCATGCACTATATTTAAAAGAATTTTAACGATACGAGGTAGCATATTCACACTTAAACTGAAATTCTATGCACAACCTTCACCAGATCGACGTAGGTAGTTGTCTAGTTAGTAAATCACTTTTTTTTCTCTCGCGCAGGTTGATTTAACACGATGCCAAACATTGGTAATAAAACAACGCACATTATCTCCATAGAGACATTTAGCACAGAACTTTAACACAGTTTAATCCATGTGTGTGTGAATCTGAGGTGTAAGTTTTAGAAAGGTTCGAAGGATAAATTCCACGTAGCCTACCTTGCTTTTTCTGAAGAGAAATAAATACAAAGTTCATAAATACACTGACAAATAAAGTACGCTTAATCCGGCTGTAATCCATTTTGGAGTGGACAGTGAAGTCGGCTGCTCCACGCTCAAGACAGTTGCTGTTCCAGCTGCGCTCTCGAGCGGAGCTTCATGAACCCCGCCTGCTGGAAGCTGATCGACGTCTTTATAGGAAGGAGGTGGTCAAGGGCACTGACATGTACGAGTTCCCTGTTGGGACCCCGCCTCGGACCTTTCTTTCAGAGAGTAGATTACCTGTAAAATTTACAGTAACTTAGGCCAAATGTTTAACTTTTAATACATCAAATTAAAACTATACAACAAATGCCATCATTTTTACATTATATTTTAAACTGATTTCCAATGCATTGTAGTAATAAACTTCTGTGTAATGTCTTTAATTTATTTAAACAATTTCTGTCATGTTTATTGTTGAAAAGAAGCGAAATTTATTTTGTGCTCTTACTTTCAGTTCATAAATAACCTTTTCTCCTTTTTTAAATTATGACGTTAGGGTATTATTGTTGATTAAAACTAAAACCATAACTATTTTACTTGAAATAAACGAAACCTTAAAAATAAAAATCAGACTGAAATAAAACCTAAACTTATTTTGTAATTGATCTTATTAGGCTACTTTCCAAGGCAATATATTTTGTGTTATAAATAACTAAAACTAATAGAAAATATATATATATATATATATATATATATATATATATATATATATATATATATATATATATATATATATATAGATTTTTTTTTAAAGTAAAAAATAAAAACTACCGAAACATAAAGAAAATTCCTAAAATGTGAACTAAAATTAAAATGATAATGGAAAATATAAAGAAAAAAGAATTCAAAATATTAATAAAACATATAATGTTATATGAAACACTAAAATACATTTTTTTTTTTTTACATTTAATTGATGTTTATTGGTTAAAAAATGTATAATGAAAGTTGCTGTATGGTTGGAAAAGCAGAACTAGAGCTTGAGTACAATACTTAAATCATGACCAAAGTGTCCTATAGCAACTCTTATGAATTTAGGAGTCAAGCTCCCTGTGTTTGAGACCCCTTAGCTGCTCCACTTACAGCCACACAGTTAATTTGACAGAGAACAGTTTACGACAATCACCCTATACTTCCTGTACAATTCATTAAAAACAGCAACAAATGGCTATAATAGGGCTATAATAATATGTTTCTTTTTCTTTGCACATAACTGATATATTATTATACAAAATTACTCAAACTCATAAATATAGATCTGTTTTTCAAAATGTCTTTCTTACTGAAATGAACAAACGCTGAAAATTATGTGCAACCCCTTTTTGGGGAGTACATTGCTGCATTGCACTGCTCTTGTGAAAATATCCACTTTCCACACCTCTGACGACACCATATCCACAGAATCTTTCACACCAGGGGCTGCTCCCAACATTTCACAGATTTGTTTAGTTCACAATGGCATCTCCTGAACTTCCCCACACCACTATTCTCACCTCACACCCATTGTCACACATGCATATGAATTGAAGAGATTGATTTGAAAAAGCAAATCCAGAATTAAAATGTAGAACTAGCTACTCTTGCACTTCTTTTGCAACATATTTTGGAATATAGTTATATTTATTACATTTTAAGGCCTTTATGTGAACGATGAGAGCAGTATTCTTCTTTTGTATTCTTTGTGACTGTTTATTTTCTTACATGAGAGAAATTTGAGATTAAAATATAAAGCACTTAAAATACACTAGTTACCCAGGTGGAAATAACTTTGTAAATCTTGAAACTTAAGTCCTGAATGGATGGAGAGTGGTTTGAAAGTGTGGGGGAAGTTGATCGGAGTGCTGTTGGAGGACAGGTGGTAGTCCACTTAAACAACAGGTCTTTTGTTACTTAGCCCATCAACATACAGCAGCAAGTGTTGCTCAAGGACGCATGTGTGAGCTAATGTATATCTCAGTGTATCACCTCTGTGGAAACACTGGGACTTCCTGCTCTTAAAGGGACAGTTCACCCAATAATGAAAAATCTGCTATCATTTACTCACCCTCGTGTCATTCCAAACCTGTAGGACTTCCTCTCCTCTGGAGAAAACAAAAGAAGTACATTTTTCTAAATATAAAAATCACTGTTATATTCTTTTTGAAGACTGGGGGTGCGTAAATCGACAGAATCTTTATATTTGTGTTAAATATCCCTTTAAAGTCTTACTAATGATGTATACTCCTAAAACAAAATAAACATTTATTTCAGCTAGCTGACAAGGCAATAATATTTTTTTTTTTCGTTTAGTTTAACGGATTAAAATAAAAACTGAAATTAAAAAAAAGAAATGTAAAATAATCTCATAAAATATTTAATAAAATGACAAAAAAATAGCACAATTTGATAACTGAATAAGTCTAATAATAATTAGTAGTAGTGTAAAAATGACAAAAAAACAACAAAACAACTAAACGTTAACTAAAATTCTAATAATAATAGAAAAAATGTATATAAAATAATTAGTGAAAAATGGATATGCTGTAATAGTATATCAAACACTCTAAAATAACATTGTCAGTGATATCTGAATAATAAAGGGAAATTCTAAATGAATATTCCGTTTCAACACTGAAGCTGACAATGAATAGGGTGTGAATTTTATACGGCTTTCAGTTTGTTATGGTAACGATTGAAGCAGCACACAGCGTGTAACAACATGATAAGGGTCATCAGCAGGTAAATTAACATAATTGGTCAAAAGTTCAAAATTACTTTTTTTTTTTATTGCGACCCAAAGTGCGTGGCAATATAATTACTTTGATCATGGTCAGAGTTAATTTTACTGTAACAGACTATCACAGACCATGGGCCACAATTCTGAAAGACCACACACACAGTAAAGCCACATGAAGGGGCTTGAACAGAGATTTCGCTTGGGAACCATCACCACAGAATGTTTATGAAGCGACTTCAGTGATAACATACGTAATCATAAAACAGAGAATTTGAATGAGGATAACTACGAAGGGCACTAAACATAAGGTGTGGTCAC
Source organism: Carassius gibelio (assembly GCF_023724105.1). NCBI lineage: Eukaryota > Metazoa > Chordata > Actinopteri > Cypriniformes > Cyprinidae > Carassius > Carassius gibelio. The sequence continues at coordinate 14,883,530 of NC_068393.1, forward strand.
TTTAGCTCTTAAAGATAGACAGAATTAGGTAGTGAGATCAACGACTAGTCTACATTTGAATGATTGAACTGGAGGGAGAGTATTCACTGTATCTAGTTCACACAGCCAACACTTTAAATGTAGTTTCAGCATCTTTGGTTTAGCTGCAGTGTAGACTCTACCGTATGTGGTTGCAGAAACAGATAATGATGGGAATAGAGGAGATGCCACTGCAGCCCTAACCCTAAAATTACTTGCAAAACTGTGTGGTCGATAGAAAGAGACATAAGAGAAATAAGAGAATAAAGAGACATAAGAGAAATTCCACTCCACTGACCAATTTTCCGATGCTTCAGCATTTTTGAAATGCAGTCCGTTCTGTTGATTCGGAGTTGGGGTCTTCACTCTTTCCTTTGCATCACATCTTCTTCGTGGATCATATGTTTATTTCAAATGTATAGAGAGAGAGTCACAACTGTGTAATCAAGACAATGAAATGATTATAACTAATCAGGTTATATTAAAGCAATAAGCCATGAGAGATGCATTACAGTGATTTTAAACAAAACAGAACGCCTAAAACTACCTTAACCATGAAAAGATATTACGCAAACACAGACTCATTGTGGCAACAGCGCTATATTAAAAACACCAGTGTTCAATAAAGAGCTGCATACAGTAAAGAGTGTTTACAAGTAAAAAAACAAACAAAATCAAAACTTATTTAATGCATGACTATTCAACATTTCACTTATTTATACTGTAAACAAGATGACAAAGAAATGTTGACTGTTTTAGACTAAATGTAAAATAGATTTTTCAGAGTTGTAAATAAAACAAAGATTATTGAACTGTTTTACAAGAAAAATCTATTTCAGTCTTTCTACTTCAAACCTTTTTCCTGTTTAATTCAATGTGTTACTTGTCATTCCTTTTCATTCCTGCTTCTATACACAACTGTGTGTGTGTGTGTGTGTGTGTGTGTTTGTGGGTGTGGGTGTAATTTATCTCATTATGATTCATTTTGTCCTCTGTGGAACACAAAAGAATGTGTCAGGTTTTTTTTATTTATTTTTTTTATTCTTCTTTTTTTTTAATTTTACAATAGATATCAATGGTAACCAAGATGGTTTGGTTTTAAAATATGGTTGAGTTTTTAAAAAAATCTTCTTTTATGTTTGACAGAAGAAAGCAAGTCATGCTGGTTTGGAATGACATGAAGTTAAGTAAATGACCATAGAATTCTCATTTTGGAGTGAACTATCCCTTTAATATTGAATGTGCTGTCACATATACTGTCATCTCCCAACTATGAATATGTCTTATCCAATCGGAGTTGAGAGTCAGAACTATGCTTTTTATATTATGCTTGTATATATAATACAGTTTAGATAACCTGATGCAACATTCATGTGGATTACAGCAATTTTAATTATCTCTCTTGATATCATAAATCTCATTTATCATTTCACTGACACACCCTAACACAAACAGACCAAAGAGTCGAGACCGGCAGGGAAATGAGCAGCCACCGATAGCCGGGCAATCACATGATCATAAGACTACATAAAGCAGAGCATATATTCACTTGAATGAATAAATGCTCTCTGGGCACCAAGGGCCTTTTTTAACAACATTCCAATGCTCTGACTTACAACAATATACCTCCTGTTTAATTAGATATGCTCAAGGCTCAGTTAACACAAGACCAGCAAAAGCGATGTTTTAGATGCTCACTGAAGTTAAATGACCTTGTCAGTGTGGAATTCATCCTTCAGCAAAGTTATCTATGCGAGAAAACTTGTATGTGCTTAAGAAATGAAGAGAGAATACAGATATCGTTAGTTTACTGGTTTGTTTTACTTACTCAAAATAAGTTAGCATAAATCACATCATGGCTTACTTACTGTATTAATGCCAATCTTGTTGAATGGCCAGCTGTTGATTCAGTGCTCACGACCCACCCAACACTGAGTGTATTCAGTCATGTGTCCTATCAGATGAGCATGGCAGCAGTAAAAGATAGGGCAGTTTATAATATGCACAGGTTTGTGTGTCCTAACCGCGTGATTGAATTCTTAGTGGTTAATGGGTTACAGCTTCACTGCTCTGTCATAAGTGAGCAGACGGCAATAAGGCACCTGTTCCAGCAGTCTGAGCCCCAGGAGGTTAACACTGGTTTATTGAGGTAAGCATTAGGAACGTAAGGCATGTCACCCAAAACCAGCTGACTGACCCTTCCTTCCTCCCTCGCCCTACAAAGGGGCCAGAGCCAAGAGAGAGTGGAAGGCAGCTGTGTAAATTACTGACAGAGGGGGAAACTCACAATGTAGTGGTATCACATAAGGAAAAGGAGGAAAGAGGAGGATCAAAGTGGAAATTGGTCAAAAATGAGATAAAAAAGATAACAACATGTGGAAATGTGTTATTTTCTTGATAAGAATGAGGGACCCTAATTTTCAAAATAGCAGCTTAGGCATGATTTGCTGCATGGATATGTAGGTCACATACGCCTCATTATCACGATAACAATCAAAAACAAATGAGAGACAGTTTGGATGTGTGGCAAAGAACTGTGTAGTGTGTTGTGCACAAAGCTGAAACAAAAACTGTAAGTCAGTAATACTTTGTCTTTTTTTACAAAACCATTCCCAAAACAAAAATGAGCAAAAAAAATTAAACGCAAATATTTGTTCTGGGAAGCTTTTAAAAGTCAAATTAAGTTAAATAAAGTTTACATTTTACATTTTTTAGATGTTTAAAACACAGTACATGCCAGGTTTTTAGAAATGTATTCTTCTTTGTATTTACGTTGGTTTCATGTGGCTTTGAAAATTTGTACACCATTTTCAAGAAAATGTTAATTTAGCGATTCAAAAAAAAAGAAAAAAGAAAAAGTCATGTGTCGTAACCATCAAAAAATATGATTTTCTTATACCTTGAATTCCTGTGCTACTAAGTCATAAGTACATTAGCCAATCGTATTCATTCATTTTCAAAAACGTATATTTTCTGAGGTAAAAACAAATTTTTGTTTTATAAATATCATGAGTTATTCATTCAAAAATGCAGATTTCTGGAGAGTCAATCCACACCCAGGAAAAAAAAGTACAAATTGAATAAAGACATTTATAACATACATCATAGAAAAGGTCTATTCATTGTTTAATGAACGGCATTTTTAATAAAGGTTAAATGTTTAATAAATAAGTAATTTCACTGAGACAAGAAGTCCTATCACATTGACAGGTGGGCAGAGAGAAAGCTCCTCTATTTTGACAGGTAAGTAGAGGCTTGGAAAGAAAGGCTGCAAATCATTTAATTTGCTGACAGATGTCACATCTTACACGCTGCTGTGAATCTGTGACCCATCATCTTCTCATGGGGGGCTTACGAGAACATGTCTGTCCTTGATGGCCCGACTTAAACACCACCCTCAGAATGATTCACCAGATGACAGCAGCCCTCTTCAATTTAAACACATTGGCACATGTGTGCACATTTAAAGATACAGATGCTCTCTCTCCCACCCCCTTCCCAACAAGTACACACTAAAATCCACAGGTGAACAAAAACAGTTTACTTCAACCATTAATCACTAAAAGAGAGCACTTTAATATTGAATCATTATTCTATTTCATTCTGTTGAATTAGTTTGGACGTAGTGTGACTATCGGTTATGATGATTCAGAACATTTCAAAAGTGTTTTACCGAAACGTATCTCACTGAACATGATAAGTATTCAGATTGTCAAATGTGTGGAGCTGAAGAGAGCATGTCATATTACAGAAAGTGTCTCTTTCTCTTATGAGTGCTTTAGGCAATGGTGCGGTACATGTGAGAGTTAAATTGGTGCCAGTACTGCAGTACTCCTATACTGCATCTCTCTTCCTCTTTTAATGCCCTATTTCTCTTTCTCTGCTCCGTCTGCTTGCTCTTACATGTCCCTAAAGTTCCACCTTAACCACAAATAAACCATGTGTGTTGGTAGGGTGTGTGTGAGAGACTTCCAATAGGCAGGAACAACTTATGCAATATGAAATGCTGCATTGTCGTCCTGCATGCATGATTCTTTCAAGACCACACATGCCCACTGCACACGAACAGCAAGTTGCTAATTCTGATAGTCAAGGAACCGTTCTTATATATATATATATATATATATATATATATATATATATATATATATATATATATATATATATACACCGTATAAAAATTATTTATTTTTTATTGTATTTTGTACGTTTTTTGCTACTGAGATGATAGGGGAAAAAAAATAAAGAAACAGTAATGCAGTTGTCAATACAGTAATAATATAAAATAATAATAATATAAAATAATATATATAATATAAAATAATATAAAATAATATAAAATAAAAAATAATATAATATAAAAATGCTAAATTGAATTTTCTCACAAAAAAGGTTGACAAAAAATAATAAATAATAATGCTTGACAGTGTATGCCATGAAATTCACTCCCTTTAATCAAAACATCCAGATAAATGCACCTACATCAATCAAGCGCTCTAAATAAAACATCCTTGCTGGGACTGCATTCATCTTATGTTGTTTCAACAATTCCAACAAGTCAAACTTGGTGTAATCCATTGACTTTAATGGATTAAATTCACAGGCAAACAGATATGCCCAAATACTGCCTCACCCAAAACTCATGCAGGCATTGTGGGAGTTCTGGATTTGTTGAATCCATGCATGCTCTAAACTAAACAAAAACACCATTCACTGACCGCATTCGCTTCCTTTGTAGGAACCTTGCAGAAACCTCTTTTTTTTGTTTTCATTTTTCAAAGAAAACAAGGAACAAGTGGAAATGATTTCATGTGGTAATCACGACTGTCACAAACCGAGAGATGCAAAACCAAACCAATCTCAAAAAGTACAACCAGATCCCAGCCGACACTATACCTTCTTGATCTGATGCCAGCTCTGCCCAACTGACCCAAAGAGAAACATTTTTGCAGTGAGATATTATTATGTGCAAGGCCCATCTTTACTTGCATCTGAGATTATATTTCTGCCTCAGAGAAGAGAAGATGATGTCACGGAGGAGGTAACACGTTTTCATGGTTTTAGTCACCAGGTGAATACTATCACAGAAGCAATGACCTTTTCCAGTCTTTTGCTACGCAAACAGCAAGCTGACCCCAGTGCTATCTGATCCAGCACTGAACACATCCTGGCCATTGTGTTGGGTATGAAAAGAAGAGCTGCATCAAATCCTAAAGCTTTCTTCAAACTATTCTACCAGCAAGTGAGACACAACAGCATGGCTTCTGGACATACGTCATCTGTTAGAGCATTTTGCGTGATCTTCAGCGAGGTCTCCTTTTTCTTATGACTAATTCAGAGATAGAAATGGAACATCGCCCATTCAAACTGATTCTATTGAGTCTTCCCTGACTGAAAGGTCAGAAGGATCTCATATTCACAATTTTTTGTTGTTGCTTTGTTTTGAATCAGCTATTCACAGTAAACTGTGTTGAAGCTTGACACGAAGCTTTAGTGGGCCCCAAAACGACGTCTGGTTTGAATTTGCCATCACGCAAGAGGTTCATATCAGATAAACACAGTATGTCATTGAAGTGAAGCGATTATATAAAAGCAGCCTATATTTATGTTATCAAATGTCTAAGCATGATGTAAGAAGAGTGACATTAAGAGAGGAATACTGTAAAGAGAGGTTTAATCGTCCAAAAGTGTCTTCGGCAGCTTTTCTTCTCTGTAAAAGATATTTTAAATGATATGTAATAGCCTTTTGGAGGTCAAGAAGACCACCATAACTAACAAGTCGTGTAAACGTCTTGTTAGTTATGTAAACACGATGGCTTTCTTCTTTAATGACAGGGTTTGGTGCCACAGTATCTTTGTTTCCAGGCAGAACGTTAAAGAACGCGACACACACGTCTCACGGAAATCCTATAGAATTCAACCAATCCGATGACAACTTCGACATTCCTGAAGTGTTTCCACTTTTGTGTGCCATATCAGAGACAATATATAAAAGACATGCCCATGTCCCGCCCCTCCGCTGGAAAGCCAATCATCTGCGTTTAACACTCAAGCCGGGAAACATTTAAGCCTATCGTCTGATTCCACTGACGTACGCGCACAGTTGAGGAACCCTTGCGCATGCGTATTAAAAGTATAAGCTGTGGGGAAAAAGGCATTTTAAACCTTATTTTGGGGAAAGTCATCAACATTTTTCAGCAATTTTTATCATTTTTTTATCATACATTTCTATACATGTAATTTTATGTCCCGGTGACCAGTGAAAGTGCAGTTCTGACTCTATGCCCATTCATTTAGATAGGAGCCTGGTCTTGCTAGTCTGAAATAGCGGCCCGGAGGCGTTGCCAAGATGGCGGCGGAGTGGCATGACTTGCCTAAAAGGACTTTGGCCGCATCAGACGTTCAGCCACCGGACCGTGGGCGTGACGTCTGAGGCTGAGACTACTAGTTTCAGCAAAAAATAAGCATGAATGCACAACAGAATATAACTTGTTTAAATCGCGGAAAAACGTAAATACACACCATTTTTCAAGTTCAAGTCCACCAATGCAAATCGACTCTCCTGTCTGGTTTGTTTGTTGGACAAAATGGCAGATTCGTCATTATGATTGGTCAGATCTCCTGTCAATCAAACTCCCTGTTCCCTGCACAGATGTTGCTCATGTTCAAGTTGGCAAAAGCTGCTTAGTCTGTAAGTGACTGCTGTGCGAGTGGTGCTTTATTTTTCAGGTTTCTTGTTTTTATTTTAGACCGGCTGACTGTAAATGATCTGTTACATACAATTTATATAGCATAATCTACATTAGGGCTTCCGTGACCTCTTATTGTAACTAAACCTAGTAACTCAGTTACATCCTCAGAATGCCTTCATGTTTCAGTGCTACCATTTGAGCAAAGTTACATTCCTCCACAATCAACTCCCACCCTGTCATCTCATTTGAAATGTGTAGGTTATAGTTAATAAATATATGATTGCATAGGTTTTCAAGAAACAAAAGGACTATGCACACACTGCATGTGTAAATCTATTTCTGATAAGGAATGCATCAGCTCAGCAGCTTGTGAGATAATTTAAATCGCAAGGATGTTTAGCGTGCCCAGATGACTAGTGGAAAGTGGACACTTATCAGAAAAAGAAAAGCCAACCCCAGTATTTTCAGCATTCTTAACATTTTCCTTCTCTTTCTAATTTCGTCCTTTGGAGCCAAGTCAGTGTGGTTCATCACCATAGAATTAAAGAGAGATAGAAAGAGGAAGGACAGTACAAACACGTGCCATGAAGAGACATTTTTGCAATGCATTCCTGCACCTGCATACACACATATATGCCTACATGTACCATAAGTACAAAATAATAAAAGCATTTATGTATAACTGGATAACTGTATAGTGGTCCTAATCAAATACTTCTCATATTTTTGTACTCCGATTTTCATGAGTAAAGGCTTAGGGAGAAATGCAAAACAGATCTTTCTAAAGTGGTCTGATGTGTTTATAAAAATACCATCTAAGTATCATATCACATGTACTCGGCCGCCGACATATGGCCTCAATAAAGCAGTCAAAAACCCTCCCAGCAATTTGAATGAACTAGATATTTGCATGCCTGTACTTGTTGCAATGTCCTCCAACTGTGGTTTTTACTACATACCTAACTTTCTACTGTTACGTTTGCCATCGGCCAGGTTTATAACTGGAAAGGAACAATATGGATGATGCTTCTATCCTTTCATTATTTTGGGCCCTCCAGATTCACACTTCCTGCAAATGCATCACTGCTTGCTGGGAGTGGGTGTTAATTAGCATTCCTGGTCTTGGTCTGTCATGGCATTGTAAATCTTATATACTTCACCTCCTTTTCTTTGCATGATCACACCCTCTTCCTACTGGGATGAAAAGAAAGATGAGCAGAGTGATATGTCTGAGGGCTTTGGCATAACCTGTCTCCAACTTGCCCCTCATTTTGTCTTTCAGATTTATAGATAGTACAAAGTTTATCAGATTTGCATCCAGCTAAACTTTCTTTCATTCCCATTCCAAAGTACATTTGAAAATATGTATATATTCTATGATTAAACCTGACATAAAAGCCACAGCTTTGGAGCAAGATAGTATTCCTGAATAATGTGCACTGTGGTCGGGATGGAAAACATTTGGATCATTAGATAAATGAAGTCTATTTTCTCTGTGATGTATCTTCCAGATCACAGCATTCACAAATTTCCTGATCTTCAGGGTCATGCCAGCATGACCACAAAACACGGCCCCTGGGAATTCTATGAATTCCCTCTGGAACATCATGCGGGTTTGTAAATTTGATACGGGATCATGCAAATCAAACCAAGAGCTGGTCAGGACAAAAAAATACCTCTTTCCTACTCTCTATCACACACACCTAAATAAGCCTACAAATACACAAACATTCAATCTTAATTGTTTATATTCATCTTACATACAAGCATACTTGGCCAACATTTTGCTAATGTTTTGGAAAGCAGCAAAACATTGAAATAACTGTATCTATAAAAGTAATGGGATTGTTCCATTAAAAGTCCTGTCATTTTCCATAATGTCATGTCATTCCACAAACGTAAACATTTCATTCTTATGCAGAACACAAAAGAAGATATTTTAAAAAATGAAACAGACCATTCAGGTTACCATTGACTTCTACTGTATGAGCGAAAAAGAAAGAAAAAAGTTTAGGGTGTCATATTATGGGCCTCAGGAAAAAAAAACTAGATATAACTCTTTTTTACGTTCACTGTATAACCAAACAAAAGGCTGTAGTGAACTATAAGACAAAACCCATAATAAACCATCAGATGAAAATACAGAACGTTATTATTATTATTATCACAATACTGCCATCAAGTGGCTGTTACTCACACTACCACTTCCACTGTAGGTCACTGATCTTCAACGTTCTACGTCGAATGTTGAATTCCTGCGTCTCTACTTTCAAAGGCTGTTATTTTACAAAAAGGCTATTCTTAAAATAATGAAGTTAGCCAACACCAGGCAGTGCATGATGATAAACAAGTATAAAATGTGTACAATTCATAGTGAATGGAAATCAGAACAACGCCAAAAAAAATAAATAAATAAAAAACACCAACAGGCAGAGAGTGAATGACCATTTAATGATCTGCAAAGGTGTTAAACAAAATTTATTTTACATCTTTAAATGTCCTCATAGAGGAACAGCAAAATACAATCAAAATGACGAAAAGATAAATCAGACAAAATTTTAAGATCGGCTGTTTTTTTTTACTCTTTCGTGTGGTATAGTAATATTTTAAATTGGTGTATCAAAAAATGTAAGTGCCTTCAAAATGACCATGAGAATTTGTAGTAACCCAATGAAACTGCAAAACTAAGACTCATAGTTTACTTTCTGCATCGGTTTTCTTTACATACTTTTGTTTCGTTTTACAAAACAAAACAATGAAGAAAAGAAAAGTGACAAAATGAAAATGATTATTTACAGTTTGGCTCAAGAAGACACCAATCAAGAAAGGAGACCAAAAAGATAGTCTCTATCATGTCTCCTGAAAGATTTTCATTTTTTTAGTTTTTAGTTTTCTCTTTACAAAGTATATCCACCACTTGCATTGTACTGTTCTTGTGGGACATTTTGAGGTATGTTCAAAAAACCAAGAAAGAACAGTGGGAAAACAGAATTTTACACTTCAGGGGTCTTAAAGGGCATCATCATCAGTCCAGACACCCCCAACTTAGAAATAATTACCAGAGAAAAAGGCAGAAATAGAGGTAGGGGACAAATCATAAAACAAGGCAATGTAAAATCAGGCTTTAAAGATCAAGTGACAAATACAAAGTCAAGTATCAAAATAAAACTTGATGAATCTTGATTCATTTTGTTTTCTCCATTTAAAAATTATGGCACAGGATTGATTTCAAAAAACGTCAACCAAACAATAATCTGAAATGATAATCAAGTGGTAACTGACAGTTCACTTTCACGGTTGATGGCAATAGGTTGTCAATCTTATTATGCTTGTCAACTGCTTTGAAAGTCTTTAAATATACATTATATTTACAACCAGGCCTTCGCCTGATTCACTTTTGCAATATTAAGAGGAAAGCGAAAAAAGTATACATACAATCCCCCAATTGAGGCATCAAATGTAAACTGTACAACTCACAATGCTCCCACATTTAGTCCCTTTCAGAGATAACAAGGACTATATTGAGAGCCATTTCTACAAATAACATGGAAGTAACTTCTTTACTTATGATTGAACAGTAGCTGCTTTATATTACATTATATTTTTTTATATAAAGTTTGTCAAAGGAATTCAACTGAACTACTTCGACTAAATAGCATTTTAGTCTCTACCACAAAAATGGCTGGTGAATGAAGCATGTCCAAGTAATAAAGTAAAAGTACAGTTTCAATAACCAAATTTGTACAAATTTTTTGATTTTCATAACATAGTGCAATGATTGGTCTGAATATTTTTCAGAAAAAAAAAACATTTCTTAATCAATAAAAGGTTTCTTGAAGTCCTAATAATCCCAAACATCCTCAGTGTTTTAAAAACCATAGATACAAATCTCCAAAAGAAGAAGAAGAAAAAAAAAAGAGATCAGAAAATTGATCGTTGTAGATAGCTCCATCTATCTCTGTGTACTTTAAGGTGATACACAGTTAAACAGATGCGGCAATGAGTCAATGGATTAAAAGGCTGGTGAAAGAACAAAAAAAAAAAAAAAGAGTGAATACATGGCCAAGGAGGAGTAAACTTGACTAACATTTGGGTGATTTCCAGAGTACAAAAAAAAAGTTAAGTCCCAAAGGCTGGTGTTGGCATGTTGGAAGCTGGGATCTCCCTCTTATACAGAAGCTATAACAATCATAAGATGGGGAGAGATACTGGAGATGCTGTTGAGAAGGTCCGGAGCGAGATGAGACAAGTGGCTCTCAGAAAACTCGCAAGGAGGGAAAATCTGGACAACATAGGCTGGCTATACAAGGAAAACAGAAGACAAATATTTGTTAGTGGAATGTACAATTTTAAGTAAGCAGCTGGCTAAATTATTTATTTTCACTTTTTTTATTTTATTTTCATTATAATTGTCACATTCTTGGGAGGACTTACCTGATTTGAACCTGGATTCGGGACATTGATAATTCCAGCAGCTTGCTTTGCTTGCAGGTAAGTGATGAAACCAGTTTTAAGAGCATGGGTCTGGTTGTGGACGTCCTCTTGGTCCAGTCCACAAGGCAATGCCAACAGAAGGCAGTATTCATTTTCAGCCTAGGAAAAAGGTTTTTCCTTTAAATTCGTAATACTGTCCAGAGATTTCATGAGCTTGACATGTATAAATTACACTTAATGTGGATTGAGAAAAAACTCATAGCCATAAAAGTCGACAGGATGCTTACAGTCATACGTCTTGCAACTCCCTCAAGTTGTGAGGCTTCTAAGCGCATTCTCTGGGCAATTCGTAGAAAAGCACCTCCTTCTGGAGATGGCAGTGAACGGTGAGCCAGAACATTGTTACCAGACACAAAATGCAGCTGTACTGCTGCAGTATCATTCTTAAGTGCCAGGTGACCTTGCCAAATAATTGGGTATTTCTGCATAAAGGAAGACAAAAACGCTGTTAAAACCTTAAGAATTATTTCCACTTAACTTATCATGAAAATAAAAAAGAAATAGAAACAATAATAATAATTAAAAAAAAGATTACAAACCGTCAACAACTGCACCATATCAACAGACCGAAGTCCGGTGTGGTCAAGTTTAAAGTCTGATCGCATCTGAGAACTGACTGAGGATGGAGGTGGCATTTGGCTAGAAATAGGTCCTTGAGGTCCCTTTTGCACAGTGATAGGCATCTCCAATTTGGGTGTTATAGTTACTGGTGAAGTGTAAGAGGGGGAGCCAGTCTCACCCTGAACTCGTGATATCTGACACAAATCCATGGAGCTTGGGTGTCGAATGTGAGAACCATCAAGTTTTGATTCGCCAAAACTTCCCACAGACTCAATAGAAGAGACAGAGGGCACCTTGTGCCTCTGACAATGATCAATTTGTGAGACCTGATAAAGAAAGTACATTTTAAATAAAAAAAGATTAAAAAAAAAACGTTCATAGCTAATATAATTGTTAACTGTAATACTCAAATTAGGATTGTAGAGCACAAAACAAACTCTCACCTGTGACGAAACAATTCCACGATTAGCTAAGTTAATTCCAATTACTGAATGACCTGGATACTGAGGATGGAAGCCACGCATTTCTCTGTAGTATTCAGACATGGAGTTTGCATTTCCAGGATGAATCAATTGAACTCCTTGAGGAGATACCATCACAGAGCCAGGTGGGTGTCCTATTATCCTATTGTCAGAGTGAGGGGACAGTGGCATCTTAAGATCCATTGATTTTGATGCATCCCTCACAGTCTGTGGTGTATTCTTTACCACAGGGGAGGTTTTAGAAGGGGCAGATGATATGTGTGAAGATGACTGCATTGTCTCTGGTGTTCGAGTTTGGCGACTCTCAACAACACTTGGATGGTCAGTCAAATGCTGGTGCACAAGCAGACGTACATCTCTGGCATACTGATCTAGACGCAATGCCCTGTGATGCAGACCTTTGAAATCAGCCTGCATTACTATGCTTTCCTGTTGTAACTGTGGTGCAGAGGCTCTACGAAGTCCTTGAGGGAGACTTTGCATGTCATCATTGCTTGTCCCAACAACTTGACCATCACCACATGAACTTGCATGTGATTTCAGTACAACATCTCTGATTACTGCAGGCTGAGGTGTTGTGGAGCGCTGTGGAGGTGCAGATCGAGGTGATAATAGGTTTTCTGAATGGATTCCATAACCTATTCCAGATAATGGCGTACTGGCTCTGACATCTCCTTGGGACAAATTACCTATGGGCACAGACTGGGTGACACTATGAGGGGGCATGATAACTGACTGCTCAGCATGGTGTATATTTGACACAAACTGAGATATAGGACGAGATGGTCCCAAAACAACTGAGCTGCTAGGAGGGCAAACCTTTGAAAAGGGTGACGTGGAATGGCCTGACGCCCTTGGAGAATGTGAATCATGCTTGGGTTGTGAGACCACTCTTTCATGTTGAGCACTAGGAGTTAAAATGTGATTGACTGCCAAAGATGGATGGTGTGGGCTTAAAACTGGTTTAATATTGAATGTCTGTGATGGTTTTATATCAGTTTTAATTGAAACTGTTTCTGCTGCTCCATTTTTCTTAATATGCTGCTGCTGTGCAATTGACAGACTATACCTCAGAAGTTGAGAATGGCTTGTGGATTGTTGGAAGGTTTTCACAGAACCACCTTGTTGACCAGTGTGGTAGGATGGTTCAGATTTTTCAAAGCTAGGACTTTCCTGATTAATTGAAGAAATAACAGGCTGAGCACTGAATGCTTGGCCAGCTAATACTACCCCGGCATGTCCATAACCTGTGGGTGTCTGTGATCCTTTTGGAGTAGAGGGGTGAGGTGGTGGTTCTTGTTTTATCTGTGATTTTGTTACAGGCTGCTGAAACTCTATATCCACTGCACTGGCTGGTGGGATTTGACTTATTTTAGCAATGATCCGCTGTGGTCCCTCTGTCTTTTGTCCAGAATAACTCAAAACTACCACACCTTCGGATGTATTGACCCTCAAACCAGCACTTGATCCTGTATTACAATGTGTGCTTTCAACAACAGGGCGCCCAACACTTCCACCATTATCAGAGGGGTTAAGTCCATGATACCTGCTATTATCATTCAAGCTTGTACGATACTTCTGCTTGGGTAAGGACATTCCAGAGCTACGGTTGCTTAACGAGATACGAGGAGTGTCCTCAGAATCAAAAGGCATAGGGATCCGACTAATGACTGAAGTAGCGGTTGAAGTTATACCCAGTTTCTCCTTTAGGATCTGTGGTGATTCACATTGTAGCAGAGGTTGCGGCTGTGGTGGTGCTGTACGGGGTACAAGTTGAGTAATAGGGCTAGGTCTGTCCTCAAGTAGAGAAGTCTTTAAAGGCAGCACAGCCTCAACTGAATTTTCATTTTCAGATATCCGTGCATCTGCTGTTGTGGTTGTGAACTGCATACTTGGGGCTGCATTGCTATTTGAAGCAGACACATACTTTGGTTCCATTAGAATCTTTCGCAATGTGCTGGAGCTTGGGTCAATATCAGAGGCCTTTGTGTCCGGGGGCATGGGAGGATTTGCTGGGGGTCCCGCAACTCCTGGTGTAGAAAATGCCATACTAACTTGTGGTTTAGGTGGAATTCCTTTCTCCTCTGTTCTAGTGTTCCACTCAGGGTGTGTGAGAGGAGTTTTGGATGATTCAGGTGAATTCAGACAAGTTGTAGGTGAAATGTGGGCAGGTGCTTCTGGTTCAGGAGATGGCTGTTGAGTCCTAGAATAAGAAGGACTGTTATTCCCAGAGTGGAAGGCAGATTCTTGAGGTTCAGGCTGGTCAACAGCAGGCTGTTCTGCCTCTTTTGGTGTGTCTAAAGTCACTGTAGCTTCATGTTTACATGCAGCAGCAACAGTAACTACGGCTGCTGCTGCTGCTGATGTCGCTGCCTTAGGGTTGGCAGTTTGAATTTCTTCTGGGATAGATTCTGGAAGTTTAACTATAGTGGATTCAGGTTCCAGCACTGCATCATCGTTGATCTCTAATTTTCTGTTTAAACAAGCCTTTCGACCTCTGGATTTCTTTGGTGTTTTTGGCCGTGCTCTTCCTCCTTTTTTGGCTGCCTCTGATAATGGAGATTCTGTTAGTGAAGTATCTGTGTTACTTGTTTGAGAAGGTTTAGAGTCTGGAATCATAACACTATCTTGTTCAGATTCTACAATAGTCTTTACAGTTAAGTCTGTCTCAGGTTCAATCCCCTCACTTGATACTGGCAAAACAAGTGCCTCTGGTGTGGGAAGGAGGGCTGTGAATGTTGTTGGAGTAGAGAATCCATCTGCTTCACCTGAAATATCCTCAGCAGTAATGGAATCAATTGCAGCAGCCAGTTCAGTTTCACTTGCTGGATTGGCTGGCTTTTCTACCTCCGTCTCATCTGCAGGTTGTACTATAACAGCTGGAGTTAGGGTAGCTGGTTCAGCACGAGGTTCTTTGTAAGGTGCTGGATGCTGTTCATCTGTAAGCCTTGAAATATTCTCCACTGCCCTTTCCAGTTCCATTTGATGGGCAAGGAAGGCAGCCACAGGATCAGTAGGAGGCTCGATTTCTTCAAGACCGTGAATATCTTCCTCTTTGTGGTAAATTGGGACGTTTAAGTCTTCTTTTACTAACACTGCGGTTTTGGTTTTCAAAGACCCTTCCGAACTTACAGCTTTATTATCACCTGAATGAAGGGCATCCTTAACTGTATCCAAAGTCAGATTAACAACATTGACAGAATTATCATCGGGTATTATTTTGGTGTTCCGTGTTGACCTTGATGCCTTGACCTTCTTCTGATCTAATGCCTGTGTTTTTTCTACAGATGTGATTTCTATATCTGTTAATTTTTCCTCAGCAGGATGTGCAATTTCCTTCTCTCTTTTAGATATGTTATGTTGCTTGGTATTGTGTGACAATTGTCCAACTTGCATTAAAGTTTCATCTTTGGATTCATTCTGGTGATCTAGGGCAGGTGATGCATCAACCGCTGCTGAATCTGACTGAACAGGTTCTGGGCTACCTGAAACTTTGTCCAATTTCAATGTTTTTCTACTTTGTCCTGCTCTTATTGGTGAAGACTGCCCCTTTTGGGATCGCGGAGAGCGCCATGTATCAGCTGTTTTAGATATTTCTCCACTAGTTGTTGACTCCTTAATTTCAGTGTCTTCACTCTCAGAATTTTTGGTCTGATCTCCCTTAACTAGAGACATATCATCATCTCTTTTGCGAGTTTTTGGTGGACGACCTCTCCTACCAAGTGTGGTTGCCATCTGCTGTGTTGCAGCCTCCTTATCAGTACAGCGTTTACGTGTGGAACGAGAAGGTTCGGTAATCTCTTTTCCTGGTTGTTGAGGAGCCTCATCCTCATGGGGTGTTGCATAGACAGAACGCACATTCCGTCGCTGTCGTGTTTTGCCATGGTTTGTGTTTGATTCCAGGCCCTGCTCCGAATCGGTTGCATGAACAGGAGATTTTGTTGAGTTTTTGGGGTCAGCAATGAGTTTTAAAGAGTCTCCTCTGGGGGATGAGGATCTTTTCAGCTTTTCTCTATCAATTCGTTCACTCTTTCGTGTAGCTGGTTTCTCATTAGAAACCTGAGGGATTGGTGTTGGTGAGACAGGTTTTACTTTTTTATTCCTGGGTTGTTTACGTGGTGGCTGTTCCGGTTCAAGCTCAGGTTCTGTTTCTGGCAACTCCACATCCAGTGGGGATGCAATCTTGTGAAGAGAAGCATTAACATTTTCTGATTTTGTTTCTGGAAGCTCTGTGATCTCTTGAGTTTGACTGGGGTTTGAAAACAATGGAGAAGTTGCCTGAAAAGGATCACATTCTGGCACAATATTACTTAGAGATGCACCAGGAGTAGGAGGTTTGACATCAATATTCTGTTCAACACTTGGGTTCACAGTCATTATGGACTCACTCAGCTTTTCATTAGGTTCTTTGACAGTTACATCTTCCTTTAGTCCAGTGGACGTAGAACTTACTGGGGCAGCTATGTTCTGCTCCTTTAGGCTGACTGATGGTGGAGAATGTTCTGGAGCATCTTCTGACTGCTCATTCACTACTTCTGGACCATCTTTGTTTGTAAATGTAGAGGACAAATCTGGCTTATCATGCTGCACAGAAATCTCTGAAACTTTAGACAGAGATGTTGGTGATGTTGTAGCTGGAATATGATTAACTGTTAACTCTTGGGAAATTTCTGATATATTGGGGGATGGCTCAAATTCTTCATCCAATGTTTGTTCCTCCTCCTCCTCCTCCTCCTCAGTTACACAAATTCTTTCTGAAACTCGCAACTGTTGATTCTTATCTTTCTGCTGAAGTTCTAAGAAGCGGCTATGAAAAAGTACTCTTGGTTCTTGAGAGAGGTCTGATCCTCCTGGTCCAGCTTGTTCCTCTTGGGAATTGCTTGTAATATGATCTCTACTGATTTTAACTTCAGGGTCATTATTTTTCTGCTCAAGGTGCTGAAGTCGTCTTGAGTCCTGTTCAAAGATAGAGCTATGAAGGAAGCGTGAAGCAAAGAGCTCTTGTCGTTCTTGTTCAATGTGCTTGGCATCTTCCTTTTTATCATCAAGCTTTCCCTCAGAATAAGAACGGATTTTCTTTTTCTTCATGTACCATGAAGGAATAGGCCTTGGAGTGGGTTCAGACTTCTCTTTGTCTGTGCTATTCCGAAAGCTTTTGAATTTTGAGTCATGACCAAGGAAAGACCAATTTTCTTCCCTAGATGAAGACAGGGACTTAGCACGCTCAAGCAAAGCTTTTGTGTCTGGTGTTATGGTCTTATCCAATGCAAATTCATAGAACTTGTTCTTTTCAAGTGACTCAGAAGACGTCACATCTGAAAGCCTCTCTTCGTGCTCTCTATTGAAAGAGTCTGGCTTTAGTGAAAGGTGTCTGCTTTCAATATCTTCATCAGAGTCTGACTGAACCTCTCCAGGTTCCAATTCACGTTCTGGACGTTTTCGGATACTTTCCCGTTTAACAATGCTGGTGGGGAAGCTCATTTCTCCTCTGAAAGTGCCCTGCCTAATTTTGCTCTCCCAACATAACTCCTCTTCTGTCACTGATGTTTTCACTTTCAAAATTTCAGCATGCAATGAAAGCCCTTGGCACACTGTGTTGCCAATATTGTATTTTGATACATCAAACTGCAAGCAATTTTTACTCATTGCTACTGGAGAATCTGGCTCTTTTTCCAACAATTGTGATGCATCCTCAGCAAAGGGTGTCCCTGGAAGTGAATCAAGTCTCCTTTCAGGTTCATCATTTATGTGTTTGAACCTCTGATAATCTCGCTCTCTTTTAGTGCCAAAATCAAATTCAAATGGTCCTGACTTCTTTCGCTTGCTGGGTGGTGAATTGCTAGTTACATCTTGAGGTGGTTTTCCTACCTCATGCACAAGACTTCGATGCTCAAAGTCCTCTGCATCGGTGCTGGGTGTGCTTTCAGTTTTATCAGATTTATCATACTCTAGCAATTGTTGCTGTAGGCGACGGTTCTGCTCCATTTGTTTTCTGCAACTCTGCGAGTGATCAATGTCTGAGAGCAACCTTTCTTTACTTTCAGAATCTCTTTCTATCCTTGAGGAGTGTATGTGGTAGCTTGTTATGTGCTGTTGTTCTTGGTCTTTTGAAAATTCCATATCTACACTTCCATCATCAGAGACTTCAAGACTGAAACTTGGTTGACTATGAGCTTCAATTGTCCCTTGTGTCTTTTGATCAAGGCTATCTAAAGGATCAGTTGCCTCCTCAGTTGGTTCCCGAAGCCGAGCCTGAAGGTCTAGACTGGGGCCTACTGATAATACAGTTTCCAGCTCTTCTTCTGTAGTACTAACAGTTACCATTCTCTCTGGCTTAATTTTTTCTCTCTTATACACTTCTTTTCGTTGCATCTTTACATCATAATCAAAGTCTTTCAGCAATGGTTCATCAATAATTCTCCTTAACTTCACTTCATCCTCCTCCTGAGTTATCTTTTTTACATGGTCAGCCTTTCCACAAGTTTCTTTAAAGCGCCTCTTTCGTGCAGCTAAGCGGTCAGCATCCACAGAAGAACTAGTGTCATATGCAAGATCAGTTTTGGAGTATTTTTTGTTTTTCACGTTGCCCTCTTTATCCAAAACCTCAACTTGACTAGCCAAGCCTTTCTCCTTGAGATGTTTTCCATGCTTAAAGAAATCTCTAGCCTGAGTATCTATGCGGAAATGCATACCTTTGTGATCAGCAGAGGGTGGGCTGGTTGGAGACCGAACAGGGTCACTCCCAACCTTTGTTTTTTGTTTCTCACTGAGGATACTGTCTATTAACTTCACTTCCTTCTCCTTTACTCTTGTTAGCTGGACAACACAAGGTAGCAGATCAAGTTTTCCTTTTCCAGAGTAGTCTTTGTCTTTGAACAATGATTTGCTGGATTTACCTCGAAGAGTTAAGCTAGCCTCTGGGCTAGTTTCCCTGTCAAGTTCAAGGTCTGGCTCTAATGATGGAACCGTAGGGGATGCAAGTTTTAATTTCCTCAGCTTTTGCTTCTCAGTCCTGTCCTTGTCTCCTTTTTCCTTACGTCCAGCACGTCTGTCTTTTTCTCCTCCATTTCCACGCTCTGCTTCAAATAGTGATTTGTCTTTCTCTGATTTATCACTCCTATTGTGCCTCTCCAAACGAATTTTATCTGGCTTTTCAAATCGTGGTGGAGAAAGCGAGCTGCAGCTGCCACTTCGCTCAGATGAGCGGCTGTAAACATGATGTTCAGAGTCACTGGGAGGACGTTCAGAATGGGATGGGGAAGCAGCAGGACTAACAGGGCGACGTGGATGGGAAGGGCTTTGATTGTGTTCGACTGTTCGTCGACTGTGGTCACGTTCACGATCGGTTTCAAACCGTTCTCTTTCCCTTTCACGCTCTCTTTGTAAGTAGCTGTACTTTCGAATATCCTGCTCATATGGGTCTCTATAATCCCTGTATTCACGGGGGTCATCATAGTATCGTGGATCATAATAATCTCCCTGATAAGGATCCCATTCTGAATAAAACTCTCGACTTCTGGCAGGATATTTTCGACGTGGATCCTCTGTGTAAGAACCTGGGGCACGTACATTCTCATAGTATGCCCGTTCAGCTGTGAACTCATGATATGGCGGCCGGCGCTCATCTCTGCAAAAAAAAAATATTTAAATAAATAAATTAACTAAGTGAATAAATATGAAAGGATTCTACAAAATAAAAGAGGTGTTACCATACATCTCACCTTCGTTCATTTGTGATTTCATAGAAATCTCTTATGTCTTGTCCAGATGCCTGCATTGAACGGTAAAAAGCCATCTGGCTTTCTTGGTTGGCAAAGTCAACCTGCAAACAAATTTAATTAATTAACAGTGTTAACAAAAAAACTGTGGGTTTGTCAGTGGTACAATTCATAATAGATTACAGACCTTTATTTTATTTCCTCCAATTTTCCAACCTTTTGTTTCCTTGACAGCGGCCTGCGCATACTCTATATTATTATATAAGATGAGGGCCATTCCTTTTAGTCGGTCAAACACAACCTAAAAAAAAATAATAATAATAATTATATAAAGAAAACTAGTGAACTTCAAAATGCAATGCATTTTTTCTACAGAACAAAAACAAACAGAACAACAATTTTTAAAAATGTAAATCACCTTTACAACATGTCCATAACGACAAAAGTGCCTTGTGAGATACTGTTCAGTAATACTGGAGGACAAGCCATCCAACCATACACATGTTGTAGGCATACTCTTGCCAAAACCAAGCTGAAGGAAAGAAAAATTCACATTAAGAAAACCAATATGTCTTTTGTAATCCATAGTTTTTAATTACAATGAGTACAAATAAAAATACAATTACAACTGTAAACACTCTTTTTTTTTTAAAAATTTCTCATTGTACCAAATGAGAACTGGATGTTAGCTACATGTAACATAACATAAAAAAAAGAAAAAAAAAAAAAAAGTCCAATAATAATCTGATCTCATCCTCACCTTTAACCTGTTGTTGCCAAGGTATTCACCATCCATTTTCTTAATTGCTTTGCAGACACTTGCTATGTCACAATACTGGAGAAATGCATATTGTGGGGAACCATTTACCTTTTTTATATCGATATCCTGGTAAAAACAGAAAATGTACATAAACTGGCAGTGTTAATACAGTGACTGTTTTAAAAACGTTTAAGACAATTTTTAATCACACTTTCAAATGTCTACTTACAACAATCTCTCCAAAACGCTGAAATATGTTAAGCAGGTCATGATAGGTTGTGGTTTTCTCCAAATTTCCTATGAATAATGTCCTTGTAGCTTTTGGGTGAAACTCATCTATTCGTTCATCCAAAGGTCGGAACTCATTC
The DNA here is from genome assembly GCF_023724105.1 of Carassius gibelio. Classification (NCBI taxonomy): domain Eukaryota; kingdom Metazoa; phylum Chordata; class Actinopteri; order Cypriniformes; family Cyprinidae; genus Carassius; species Carassius gibelio. Next base: position 14,904,623 of record NC_068393.1, read on the forward strand.
TCACTCTCTGTTTCTATTGAGCAATAGATTATAGAGAACAATTTTGGGTCCAATGCTACTTCAAAATCTACTATAATAACAACAACAGATTCTGTACTAAAAGCAAGGAACCCACCTGGGCCATGCCAAGCAGTGACATCAATTTGCATGCCAAAAAACAGCTTCCCTTTAGATGCACTTAGAGCTTTTTCTTGATCCTCTTGCTGGCGAAAGAACACTAATCCATATCGTTCCTCAGAGGCACCATGAATTTGAACTGATGTAACTTTGCCATGTTTCTTAAATTCATGGAAAAGACCATCCTTCAGACTTGTATCTGAAATAGACAGGGAGATCATAAATACATTATTATTAGATTTTGCTGTGTCACCAAAGTGTCTTCCAAGATAATGGTTAAATTAGTTGGGCAATATGTTTTTTGTTTTGCTGTTTGAAAAGTGCATGTCTTCATTTGGACTTAAACTCATAAAAGCCTCACCTGTTGAACGCACAGGGAGGTTCTGCACTTTGATACCGAAACTTTTGCGAGGTTCATCTTTGTCCAGTGAAGGTAGGGGCTGAGCAGAAGGGGCAGGTACAGCTGCTGACTGAACAGATCTAGCTGGAGACTGATCACTGGAGCTACTGCTGGAATCACTACTGTGAGAGAGGAAAAACACAAACATGCTTAGAATGTAGACTGTAACAAAAGGTGAACACTAACAAATACATAGTGTCATTAAAAAACTGTGGATCAGAACTTTGCAGAACAGGATGATCAGTCAATAACAAACATAGGCAAACATACAGCCTCAGAAGAAAGGTCAATCCTTTAAGGGAATAAAAAAAAAAAAAAAAAAAAAATAACTAATATATATGACAGAGAGAGGGAGAGAGAGAGAGAGATACTGTTTATTCATGCAGTTTGTTTTCCCACCTCAGAGAGGCACTACTGCAACAAAGAAATTCTATTAGTATTGAAAAAAAAGACACAGTGCCTCTTGATGATGGTGAAAAATATGTACACTCTAGGTTATGTTTTTTGGCCTCTGCAACAGAGTATTACAGAGGAAAAAAGGTTGATATCTAGATCGAATTCCTCTAATCACACACAAAGGACTGACAAGCACAACTGACACTTATTTGTATGAGGCCGTTTACTAAATCCACATATATACTACACTGGTGTTTGTTATTTTCAAGTTTCAAGCAGTGAATGAATGCATCTTCACTGGCTAACACTGACACTTTGTCATTACAGTGGATACTTCTTTCCTCAATATGATTCAGCCATATACACGACTTTCCTTTTGTCTGTTTACATCTTTGCACTGCCCTCTTTTCTGACTCGCTCTTTCTCTCAGAAGTGCGGCTGATAGGGGCTAGCCTGTGGGAGTGGGCAGGGAGCCAGCAGTGGCTAGAAATTTCCAGTTCCAACTGGATCTCACGGGGGTGGGGGGAGTTCAAGTGGGCAGTGTGAAAATACACCAGCCGTTGTTTCTTAAAATTCCCCTACAGCATTTTCTCCTCAAGACGCGTACAATACAACTAACATATAAGAAAACAATATGCTTTTTTCATGCACAATGTCCTTTATTTATAAAAGAAACAACTCAGCATTCATTTAAAAAAAGGATTACTTCCACGTTAACAAATAAATATAAATATGACAGCACTCAATTCCTATGGAAACACATCTAAATAATACAAAAATTGTTGTTTGTTGCATGCTGCATTCTTGCATTCTGTGTTGATGTCCTAAAGCCAAAGGGCTATCTGTCAGTCACTCTCAAAATGCATCTTGCACATAAAAGGTTCTGAAGTATCAGTAATTGATGGCTGACCCAATGCCTGTAGCCAGTTTCTGGCCCAGTCAACATCAGAGGATGAAAAAACGCAACATCAAATAGGTCAGTCAACATATCACATTTTATTGTGCCCCTATTATGCCATTTTGAATACTGCCTTTCATGTGTGTAATGTAGCTGTATGTAAATGTAAACAATCTGCCAAAGTCATAAAGCCAAATGTGAACAATAAATAAAGTTATTGAGAATTGTCTCTTAACAGCCAAAACGATATGTCAGTAATTCGAATACCACTTGCCTGATGGCTACACATCATGGGGTAAGACATAATGCCTAAAATATAGTTATATGTTCTATAACTTGACCTGCCCTCAAACACTGTAGCTTGTATATGATCATGCCGTGTGCTACACTGTGATGGTAAATTCATTTATTATCAATTATGAAAGATGAAGCAGTAAAGAATCAGTGGTTAAAATTTACAGCAGTACAAGCCCAATATTTTTTGTCTTGAAAGATGCCTCATTACCCAGTTAATTTTGACCAGCTGGCTCCAGTGAATCACAAACTGTACAAATGATAAACAATAGATATTTATATTTTCAATCAAACATTCAAAATAGGGAACTATTGCAATGGGCGTATTGTATCGACTAATCACAACATACTGGGCCATCTGGCCAATCAGAGTAGAGAGGGCTCACAGAAAGGAGGGGTTTAGAGAGATGAATCTAAGAACTGCTTCAAACCAATCGTTGGAAAATCAGTTGATATAAATGCTTATCTTGAGATAACTAAAGTGTTTATTGACTTTGCACGCATGTAAACCTTTTGTAGGAGACTCCCAAAACAATATTAGGAACCTTAAAAATGGCATAAAATGGGCACTTTAAGGCTTGTTGACAAAAAGACATACACTATTGATTGTTTTGACAAAATTAAAATTTTTATAAATAGAGGAATGACGATTTTGAATAGAAATATTACCAAATGTTAGAATTAGACAATGACAATTTGCCGTGGAAACAGTTCCAGCAGTTGAGAACGTTTCAACCTCACGTCAGCGCACATGATTAACCGCTCGCGTGTGTTGTTCTGTGAATGACCATAAATTTAGAGGAGTCATTCACACATTGCTTATGTTTTGACAAAGATGCAATGCAGGCAGTGGAAAAGGTAAAATCTGCTAAAAGATGGGAGTGAACTTATTTGAACTTGAGCGCAGTGTTTTTGGAATGGCGTTTTATGCAGGAGACGTGAGCGCAACAGTCAAACACATGCATGTTTACATAGAAAAAACTAGTGGTCGACAATGTTTTTTCTGCTAGGCCGATGTGTTCGAGGCGGGATTTGAATTTTGACGGTGTTGAGAAAGGCAGCGCCTGAGCACACAGTGCTTACATTCTCCCTCTTATCTCCTCTCGTTGTTAACAGTTCGGTCTAATAATCAGATAGAACGGTTAAACAAAGGAATTAATGTATACACAGAAAGTATTATAACGATTGCTTTTATATTATAGGTAATAGAAAGGCAAACATTATAATTGATGATTTAAAATTGTGATTTCAAATAATGCTGTTCTTTATGCATTTGACCCAGTCATAATCGTGTCATTTTCACTGTGTGACTTTTATTAAAGTCTACTGGTGTTACCTTCAGCCATTTTGAATTTGAATTACCTTGACTTGTAAGATTTTCTAAAAGAATTTTCCTTGTATTATTTCTGAACACATAATATGTATAAGACAAGTTTGTACAAAATGTAGTTGTAGTTTTTGCATCTTTTCTGCGCAGATATTTAACAAGTGATTTGTTTAACATTTACATCATGATGACAACTTGTGGTGCACTTGGAATAGAATTTTCTATAACTAGAGGGTTATTTAAGAAAAAGTAGCTTGAATAATGTTGTAGTTACATTTTCAAGTTGACTAGTTAAAAATCTAAACAACAACAACAACAACAACAACAACAACAACAACAACAGATTCAGTCAATAATCTGGAAAAATCTTTTTTTGTAAAATCGCCCAGCACTATAATTTGCATGTTATTTGATTGTTCAGACAAGTGCAAAAGAAACAGCAAACATGATGAATGATGAAACAGCAAGAATTCAGCATTACACAGGACAGGGGCACATGATTTTACATTTTTGCAAATTTGGTATTCTGAATGTGAATGTTTGTGCTGGTTTGGAATTAATTCAAATTAAATTGTTTACCACACCAAACATTCTTCTTGGTGTAAAAAAGCCTTTAGAGTTTTATGACTGTGTAACATTGCCACTGTCATTAATAATTAGTTCAGTTCAAAATAGTGAAAATTATAAAAATATATATATATTTTTTTTACATTTGGACCATTTACATATGATGTCATTGTTGTTAAAACTGGTTTAGAAATTACTTCCTGTAACTGGTAATGATTTACTAAGAAAGCACCTCATCTACATGTTTGTTTTACATCATTTTAACTGATATATTTCCTGGTTATGCAGAGTCAACAAAACAGAGGTGCAAGCCAAGAAGTCTATGAATTTATGTTTCACCCAGCTGTTTACTGATAACTAGGGTTGGGTATCATTGAATGAATTTGATCAATTCCAATTCCGATTCTGTTTATCGATTCTGATTCTTATCAATTCGTTGTTGAGTTCCTGTGGCTCAATGGTAGAGCGTTGCGTTAGCAGTGCAAAAGGTCATGGGTTAAATTCCCAGGGAACACACATACTGGTAAAAAACTGTAAAAAACTTGAACTCTATTAAAGGGGTAATATGACGTTGCTAAAAATAATTTTTGTGTATTTGCTATAATGCAATGTGTTTACGAAGTTTAAGGTGCAATTAACACATTTTATATACGTGTATTATTGTTGCTCCTTTGGGCACCACCTTTCTGAAACATGCTGATTTTTACAAAGCTCACTGTTCTGTGAAAAGTGCAATATGCTCCGATTTGCCAGCTATCTAGTGCACTGTGATTGGTCGAAAACCTCAAGCATGTGACGGAGTTTCTCCCCTTACCAGATTTAGGAAGCTTTCCTCCATTAAATGCACTGCACATACTCAAAGATTATTTGAATTTCATAACTGAAAATCGAATGACAACCCACCGAATGAATATTCCAATAATCTAATATTCTGGTCCAGCCTTAAGTACAACACAATCAATGTATTCAATCAATGTACTCTTACACAAGTAAGAGGTTAAAGTTAAATAAAAGTTAAATCAATGATTAAGAATCGGAAAAAGGGTGGCACAGCTATTATCTACCGACTGTAATGCTTGTTGTCCTCAAACACTGGATCACTGTACACTAGCGATTTTTATGTAATCTCCCGAGCTTGATCATAAAAGAGCGAGACCTTTCCACACAGACCAAAGGTACATCAACATATTGACTGTGCATTGACGTGACAGTGAGGTGAATAGGCTACTCATCAGAACTGTAATAAATTTAGTAGAAAGTTGATCAGCAGAACAATATTCTTCATAAGTGAATAACACATTTAAAATCTATTTGGTTTCTTTTTATAGGTACTATAGTTTCTAGCATCCTATAAAATGTAATACAAAAGGGAAAGGCAACAAACATCTGTATAAACAGTAAATGTTGACTGGGTGATAAGTAATGATAAATGGCAGCAGAAGCATGTTTACTGTTGCTGAATAACTACTTCATTTGTAATCAGTATCCATTGTTACTGAAAAACCTAGGTGATCACCAAGACCAACAAAAACAAAGCTATCACATGCCATTACATCAGCATGTGGATCGAGTCCAAAAATCAACAAGTTCTGAAAGATCATTTTTGAATTGAAGCAATGCTAAGACAAGGTTGCCCAAACCTACATTAGCCGAAGAGATAGTCCTGACTCAAACTGACGCTGCTGGGTGAGCCAAAGTGGCTGTGTCAGTCTAATCGAAATGCTCAAACAAATAAAGCAATGTCTTATAGTGTCATAGAGCCCCAACCTACACATTTTTACTCACCTATTCAGATTAATTTAGGACAAATTATTTTAACACTGAAAATTGTACATAAGCACATAATAATTTAGTGCCTATTCTTCAAAAGAAAGAAATGAAATATTTTGGAGCTAGTACAAGCTTTGAGCTAGTTGACGGAAGTCACTTTGTCTTTTCCAGTCAGTGGTGCTTTGCCACTAAAAATTTTACATTTGTAGATCTTTTGCATCCATTAATATGCCTTGCACACTTACATGTCTGATTTTCAGTGATGTAATCTACAACGCTTTAGAAAAATCTGCAGATTTTACAGAAAGATAATACTATCTAGCTGGCTAACAGATGAGGTTTTGCTTGAAATTGCAAAAGTGATGTGGTAGTCTTGAAAGCTCAGTTATGAAGTATTGGAAAATATAGACCAATGTTTTGCATAATATGCTTTCACTTTCCAGCAAAAGTGTTTATAATTTTATAGAGTTACTATGTAAATAAGTATCCAGCTTGTTTCAATTATTTGTGTAAAACAAAAAAGAAGATATTCGGAAGAATACGGGTAAGCAAACAGTTGCTGGTCTATCTATCTATCTATCTATCTATCTATATATATATATATATATATATATATATATATATATATATATATATATATATATATATATACACAGTAGGAAATTTACAAAATATCTTCATGGAACACTATCTTTACTTAATATCCTAATGATTTTTGGCATAAAAGAAAAATGGATAGGTTTGACCTATACAATGTTTTTTGGCTATTGCTAAAAATATACCCCAGCGACTAAAGACCAGGTCCAGGGTCACGCATGTGTGTGTACTTCAGACTTCAAACCTCTAAATCTGACTGTGATTCGGTTGCTGTTAAGTGAGACTTTTATCAGGCTCCTATGAAAATAAGGTATTCAATAACTGACGAGTAACCTCTTCTTTGGGATTATAGAGAAATTACAGAACCTAAACAAAGTAGCCTGATAAAAATGCTTATTTAACAGCAACAAAATCTCAGAAAAATCTCAGACAGAGGTTTCTGCATCTGAAGTCTTCATATTATAAATACACATATAACACACATACACACACATTTATATACTGCCATCGATATGCTAAAGAAATGGTAATGCATCAAGATGCTTTACTGCACTTACCTGCCACTGCCGCTACTGCTGGTGCTACTGACAGAGTCAGAGCTGGAGGAACGACTGTGGGATCCTGAGCCACTGTGGGAGCGTGCCGGCCGCGCTGCTTGACTCGGCAGCCTCTGTGGTGATGGATTGTGTGAATGCGAAGAGTGTGGCGAACGACTGCGACTGTGGTGGTATGTCCTTTCTCCTCGTCTGCCTCTTTCTTCTCTGTATAAATCCCGATGGACCACACTGGCTATTGTGAAAGCTTCACGGGCACGGGGCTCATAGCGAGTCTCTGTAGTCTCAAAACGACTAGGGCTCCGGCTTCGTGAACCATAGTAAACAATGCCTCCCGGTGTCGAGCCGCCACTTCCTACTCCAGCAGTGCTGCTATTGCTTCCACCAGCACCGGTGCTTCCTGCAACACTCCCTGCAACACCTACACTGGCCCCTGATGAGCCGCTTCCAATGCTGCCACTGGCAGAACTGGCACTCCCGCTGGCTCCACTGAGGGCCCGGTCCCTAGAGTCTCTGTAATAATCAGTCTCATAGTGACGCTGGCGATCGAAACCACTGCTGTTGCTGCTGCTACGCTCATGGTGTCCATAGGTACTGTGATCGTAAGTGCGCTCCCGACCGTCCGCAGCCCTACATGAAAAGAAAAGGGATGGAGGATGGCAAAGAAAAATGGAAAGAATGAAATGAATGTTATTTTTATTCCTGACAGGCATACGAGTCAAGTGACATGCGTTGAAGAGTGATTTAATCAAAACACAGACTGCAAGTGCATGTTGGAAAGATGCTGTCTTGGACTTTTCTTTTACTGTAGCACTCAACACAAATATAGATACCAGGACAGGACAACTTGTATTTTTATTTTATTTTTATTGCTTCAAGTCTTTTTTTGCTTTTTTGCAATTTACTCTTTTGGCATTTCGGAAATCAAACTGATTCCATATTGAAAGAGGAAGAGAATTATGCATGAAAAAGTCATGCATGTCATGGTCAGTCACATTCCAAGTTACACAGGGTAAAGAATTGTTTTTTTTTCATAAGAAGATTTATTTTACAATGGCAATTTACAATTTTCTATATAATTAAAATGTGCTTAATTTTCTTATTCATTAACCTACTGTTTTTTATGTGTCTTTTTAGTGAGAAATTGTAATTACATCACAGTAATAGATGTCCAATTAAATACAGTTAACTTCTTCTGTATTACCATGAATATAATGAAGCAACTATGTATTTTTATTAGAAATTCTAGACCTATTTCCCTCCAATATAGCATGACATAACTGCGTAATACCAACTCATTTTGTGATTTAATTAACTATCAGGACTGAGGTTTCATGAATACAACAAAGTCGATCTCAAAAAATAAAATCAAAGCCACAGGTTATAAAAACTCATTATTTTTGAATAAAGGTATTTTGTGATGAGACACTTAAACATAATTTATTCTGGTAATTCTGCAGAATAATGATTAGGGCTGCTCCTATTGACCGGCTACTGATGACTGGGATGATTGATCGGTGGTCTCTAAAATGGCCGATCTAAAAAAAATAAAAACACTATCTAAAGCTTATGACGCTGCCATGAGAGGTTTGGCATGACATGCAGCAGCATCATCTCAGTCTCTGTCCAGTGTTGGTGAAATTATTATTAATAACTTAAAGTAAGTGCTCTCTCTCTCTCTCAAATCACCACACATCGCATCCGTCTAGAAGCATTGACACAGGAATTGCCACTTGCACAATCGAGGCAGTGTCATATCATCACTAAAGTTTATAAATGGCATTACTTTTTTATTCTTTAACCATTCAGTGCTCACAGGCTCTCCTGGCGAGCACACATAATGCCTAGTTGACGTTACTCCATTTGCGGTGCGTATGCTGTGCGTATTTTTTCTGCGCTCATGTTAGCAGATTAAACATCTGTAACAGTGCAGTGATCGTTTTAGTAAGTCTATTGCTGTGTTGCAAGCACTGCATTAAAAGTAACAGCGCATTGTTTTTAGTAACTATGAACATTGATTGGCACAAAAATGTAGTAATTACACCATAAATTAATATTAGTAAAGTCCACTGTGTTTCACAGTCAACACATGGCCTTTTGGCTAGGTTTAAAGGGAAAGAGCACTTTTAGATTAACAAAGCAATAAGATGGCACTCATGGAGGTAGAAAAACAAAGTTCTATATGAACGGCAGGATTGCTTGTAATAAAGATTTAAATGCTAAAGGAAAGGCAGTAGGGCTGACTATTTCTGTCAATGGTAAGTTTGGGATACGAAAAAGAAATGTACCACCTTGCTTGAGCAACTTAATATATAGAAGTAAATGCAAAAGTAAAAAGCATTGAATAATGTGTTATTTATATTTATTGTGTTTAAACATGTCTGTTAAAGATTGTATAACTGTACTGTTTAAAAAAAAAACATTTTCAGTGACAATGTTTGGATTTGAAATCAAACTAATGGACAAATGTTGTGTTTGTGGTAAACAGTCACGGGTCAGTAGCGGACTTCTGTGTAGGGCTGCACGATGTGTCGTTTAAGCATCGTTATCGCGATGTACGAATCCACGATAGTCATATCGCAGGATGTGCGATGTAGGCTGTCGTAGTTGATCCGTTATTCATTAACTGTACGGGCCAGCTGCTCCCCGGCCCTTGACGAATGTGATTCACGGAGAGCGCGCGAGAAAGAGAGCGGCGAGAGAGCGCGAGAGAAGGCGCACGCACGCGCGAGAGAGAGAGAGAGAGAGAGAGAGAGCGCGCGCTTCAAACAACATGAGCGCTATCTTGCTCTCTCTCTCCATTGTGCATATTAATCAATTGACATGATGGTGTCGATGTTTAAATCATTTAAAATGAGAATGTAAATCTGCTCACCCCATTTTTGTAAGAAAAAATTTGATTAGATTTCATATCGCAATATTTATCGCAGAAAAATAAAATATCGCAATGTCATTTTTTCCCAATATCGTGCAGCCCTACTTCTGTGTGAAAGCACAGTTTGTGCCGATTCCCCTCTCACAAGAGTCACCTAAGAAGAAAACTCCCCCCATTTTCAAAAATGAAATTCAGCCCCTGAATAAATGTCTAAAAATCCTGATTGGAGTGTCACTTTATATAGTTATAAATGATAAAAAGATGGCTTTAAAAAGATCAGTATCTGTGATCGGTAACGGCAGATACTGCTTTCTGTGATCGGCGACCGGCCTCAAAAATCCTGATCGGAGCAACCCTAAAAATTATTCGTGTGGAGAGCAATTCTCAACCAAGGTTTTTTTTTGTTTGTTTGTTTTTTTTTTAAAGAGGAACAAAATAAACCGTAAAGAAATGGAATTAGTGAAGGGGATGCTGAAGCACACTAAACTATTCTAGCTTCACTTTAACAGCCATTTTGAAATGCATGAACATTGTAGTTTCAGTAGTCCTTTGCAAACTATGAACACATGCAATCATTCCACAACCCTGCTTGAGCAGTAATATTTTTATATTTTAAAAATGATATATTTACTAAAATGAGTTCTGCTCATTTTATAAAATGCATAACTGTTTTAATCTACCTGCCGGTTTTTCAGAATCTTACATTGATAATTTTATCAATTTAATTATAACAAATAAAATGTACAAATTACAAATACAAATTATTCTGTTTACTTTTTCAAACTTTAATAGTCTTCAGTGTGCAACAGAAAATATTAATAACCAATAATCTACAAAAGGTAGTCTGTTACAGTGATATTACCATAGTTAAGAAGTGTTCTTAGGCACGGCTAGAAGCAGTGTGTCTAAAGTTTGTTCAACCTGGCAACAGAGCTACCAATAGTTCCTTTTTTTTTTTTTTATTGTTATAAGTTCATATGTACTGTGCAGCTGTCGGTGTTATAAACACACCCACTGTGAAAATTAATTTCCTCTTTGAGGACAAATAAATGATCTATTAATCTTATTAATAATATAGATAATAATGAAAATAAACTAATATTTTGCAACGTTATATTGACCATTAATAACTGCATGGTTGCCAAGCAACAAAACAAATTTACACATTAATATATTAGCTATAAGTAAATTCTGTCATTTCTAATCACTAAAAGGTTGAAATGACACCTGACAAATTACATTTATAGCTTGAGATGCAGCTTCTCCAGAATAAGCATTTGTTAGTCATTGACAGTGAGTGATAATGAGCATGTAGCAACAAATCTGACCTAGTAAATCAGTTTGGTTTCCATTAGAAACAGATGCTTTTGTTTAGTGAAACCAGCTGTGTAACTTGACTGTGATCAACCTTTACAGTACATATAGTCCACTCCTGTAATTTCCACAAGAACTGACAAACAGTGGTGACACATTGCATCACGACACTCCACAGCTCATTTGCCATCTCCTCCATTTCCATAGAGCTGTTATGTGTTTGGTCAGCTTTGCTGTATGCTTTTTTCTTAATATGCCTCAAACACTATTCAAATTATTCACATAGGTAAAGCAGAGAGGCAAAAGGCCAGGGAGTGTGAAAAAGAGTGAGAATCAGGAAAGGGACAGCAAAGTGAGGTAAAAATCTGCAAATGCCAACAAGCTACTAAAAACAGCCTGTTTAACAGCTACATCTGTTAGTGGGAGATGGGAAAAAGACAGGGGATCAAACTAGGGGTTAGAGAACAGCTAATATACACAGGGCAGAACATACCAACCTTTTCAGACAGCGGTAACCCGACCTACAATTCCAAATACAATTTAGGGAGACAGAACTTTGTGAGCAAAAAAAGGGGTTAAAAATGTAGAATGTAAAAAATGGTAAGAAAAAAAAACCGAAGTAATCCTTATCTTTCAGGATCCAACAGAATAGTTTGGCAAAAAAGAATCCATGCGTCTTAAAAAATAAGTCAATATCAATATGCAAAAAGCGTATGGAGGTAAAAGTGAGGAGGTGGAATGTCCAACTCAGGTAAGTGCAAAAAAATCCCCATCAGATCAAAAACAGGCAGGCGAAAGTCGTCAAAACATATAAATCCATAATGATGTTCTTCATTCAGCATTACTTGTGTTCTTCATTGTCATTGGTCCTTTAAAACGAAAAGTCTTTGAAAATGTTTTTAAAAAATATGAAAATGCAAAACTTGAAACTTCAAATCTGCATGATGCCTCTGTCCTTTTAAATCCCTCTTCAGTGCATAAAAAAAAATCTGATTCAATTATTTAAATCTTATCCCATCACCTCAAGGGTGAAAACAGTTAAGTTCTTTCATATCCCATCAGAACAAGGTAGCAATGTTCTAATCGCTGTGAATGTTAATAATCCAAGTCAACTCTGAAAACATGGGGATTCGGTAAATGTTTTACAAATCCCAGTGGAATCTTCATTGATGTCTGGAAAAAGAGATAATCCATTGGCATTGCAATAGTCCATTAGGAGAAACCAATTTCTTCTTAATTGTAATGTATCCAGAGTCTGCTGTAGTCCCAGATCCATTATGGGGCTTTGTAATCCAAAGACATATTTCACATCCAAACTGAGAAGTCTTCAGCCCCACAACAGCAATACCTCCATGCTTTACTTTGTGGATCCAAAATCCAAAAAAAAAAAAAAAAAAAAACAGTTCTTTCTTCAGTATATTAGACCAAATACTACGTTAAATCCATTCTTTTTTCTTCGGCGTTTACGAAAAAAGCAAAAATGAACTTAAATGGTTGAGAAATAAGTAATGGATAAATAAAGAGATTTGCTCACTATGTTTCTGTCACATTCTACCATGTTGATCAATGGCAGAAGTCTCCCATGTAATTAACAGCCAAACCCTAACACCACAAATAATTCCCCCAAAAACATATATATATAGAAAAGAAACCGTAGTGATAGAATATCCTTGTCATTGGGTCGTATTAATCCAGTGTGATTAAGAATCCAGAGAATACCATCCAGAGCACTCCAGATCATGGAAGGGAACTGATCCTAAACCACCCATTTCAATAATCCAATTACCAATCAATGGGTCTTAATTGTTTAACACCGTAATCGTGTTACAATAACGGAGCAAAAACACATGATGTAAGACATTAATCCACCTTGGGCGGTACAGTACTCCAGAATAGGGCAATTCCAGGTAAGGCCGCAGGTCAAGGATTCACATTGGTTTCCAGAAATCCCGGAATATTTTGATATCCAAAACATGCCCTGGATTCTCTTCGCAGCGATATCCAACTCTGAGAGAATCCCCATGCAGAGGTACGCTAATCTCTACATAATTATAATGAATTTCGTTGCATGATCACCATGCTTTTGACAAACTTCAAAACTGGCTCGCTTTACATGGTGATTGATGACAGACCTCGACCATCAAAGTTTGATGCCCAAATTAATACTCTCCAGAGTGTTCTCTTAATTTCCCTTATGTCACCCACCCCCAAAACAATAAATCAGCCCAATTAATGACGGAAATAACTGGGAGGGAGAGATGAGTTACGAGAAACGAATGGTTCCCCTGCCTTCAGAAAAACTATGTCCACTTACCCGTCTAGTCTGCGTTCAAAGCGTCCCTCTCTGCTGTGGAGTGACACAGGAGGCCCATACACAGGGCCCCCCGCCCCCCTTGTGAACCCTGAAACATCCCGCCCACGAGTGGCTATGGACAGGCTATCATCCAGGCCTCGAGCTGCACTGGGAATAGTTCCTGGCTCATTGTAATCGGTGCGTAGGTCCCTGTCTCCCATCTTGTTGATAGAATTATGAGCTTTCTGAGCACTCTTAATGTCCACAAAATCCACAAAAGCTGCCACTCCACCCTCCGATCCACGTTTCGGGAGCACCTTGACACTCTCCACACGTCCATACCTAAAAAAGCAAAACAAAAATTGCCAAATTAATTGTAGCCAACACTGATGCACTGCATGATACTTGCAATCAATTATGCTGATATGAATAACCATCTACATCCAATACGCAAAGGGCTGATAAAAAACAAACCTGCATGCCAGTCATTTGTGCAATATGTAAATAAGTCTATTCAAATAAAAACAGCCTGCCTTCTGCATCATCCCACAAAAAAGTACCACTGTATGAGTAGCATCAACCATATGCCAGTAATATCTCCCTTCATTTGAATACATCCAATAATCATGACAGGAAAACAAATATCAGATTTTGATAACCTGTTTCTGGTGCACCACAGAGTTGCAAAAAAACCAACATAGCCTCTTCCTAGCATTAAAGGGGTAATATGATTTAGCTAAAAATAACATTATTTTGTGTGTTTGGTGTAATGTAATGTGATTATGAAGTTTATGGTTCAAAAAACACATTTTCAACATACTGTGCATTATTGTTTCACCTCTATGTCCCGCCTTTCTGAAACGCATCATTCTTTACAAAACTCATCGCAAAAAAGCGAGAGCTCTGATTGGCCAGCTAACCAGTGTGCTGTGATTGTGAATGCCAAAACTGTATGCCAAAAGCGTGTAACAGAATTGTTACGCCCCTTGCCATACTGCGATGCCTGTCCCAGTCAGAACACTGGTGCGACACGACGTTTGAATCATCAGTGGCAAATCCTTTACATATGAAAACGTACTTACAGACTGAGAGTCAGAACAGCCAGCATGTAGTCTACAATCCCAGGATCAAGAAACAGTCCTCCATAAAATCTGCTGCACACATTCGAATATTTAGGTTTAAACTGTTCTGGAACAGTGTTGTAAATGCAACTTAACCACTGATTTCTAGTCGTGTCCACTTTTGGAAAGCAAAACAAAAAAAAAGTAGTTTCACGTTCATAATGAAACACAGCTTCTCCACAACATGGTGCTGGCAACAACATTGTGATGTAGACATGTGGGGGCGTGTTTAAACAAGCCGTTTTTGGAAGTCATGGACGAGTCTTAACTTTTATAAAGAATATCTCTTTGGATTTGAGACTTTAGTCTTTGCAGCTTTACAGATCTTCTTTAGGCACCAAACTGGTAACACTCCATCTTCCCTATGTACCTCCTCTGGATAATTAACAAATGTACGTTATTTTTCACTTTATTTAAAATCCTTCACTTTATCAAATCCTTGAAACACGGTGCTTACATAAGCTTCAAGTAACTATAGTACACATTAATTTGCTGTCAATCATCAAAAAAATAAAATAAAACATGCGTAAATCGATTACAGGTGTACATGGGGGGTTAAAACAACACTTGGTAAGCAAAATATGAAAATGAGTAATAAACAACAGGCATTCAAATGGCAGCTCTAGGTGAGCAGCTGTCTGACACACCAGTTCACACACTCACATCTCCGTCGCCATTTTACAAACCTATTCACACTGCTTATTCATTCTCGCGTCCCCCATCTTCAAGAAGTACCTCTGCAGCACTGACCTGAGCTCTGACAGTCACCGTGCACAAATCACTTCGGGGTACTTAAATGTTGCATTTATTTACATAGAAGCATAATAGATCTGCATGTATTTCCTTTATACAACAAAAAACAATTTCTCCTTTAATATTCCGTCACAATTGAGCGTGAGCGCGATTTATTTAGTTCCCGTTCAAGGGGCTGACCGTCATTACCACAATTCAGAGCTAAATAGAACAAAAGCCTGCCGTTGAGACAACAAAGCGGTTGGTAGATGAATAAATTATTTACACAAATCTCATATGCGGGTTCGACTCGCAAAGTAATATCTTGCTATTCAGTGTTATGTTCATTAACTTCAGCTTGGAAATCTCCAGCACAATACAAACTAGTTATACAACCTAACAAAAACACCATTGTGATGAGTTCGATCACACCTGCATTTTTTTTCAAAGACTACATCTGTGTGTTTTGACTATTTGTACAAACACGTAACAGATTATGCATGTGTGGTCACTAACGTCGTTATACAGCCTTTGGTCAAGTAAATCTTATATGTATAGCGCTTTTTGCAATTTGCATGGTTTTAAAGCAGCTTTACAGAAGAATATAACGTTAATGTTTATAATACCTTCATGTATTCGTCGCACGGAGCTGGGCGATTATATAGTTTACATTTTGCAAACAATCATGTAGTTGATACTTGCAATGCAGTTTCGCTTTACTTGGCCATACTGCATGTATATGAATGCGGATAAAGCTGGATGTATGTAAAAATCCAACATTTTATAGAGAACTGTGCGATATAGTTAATGTTTTGGGACGATACGAAGTCAAATGTGTTCGACGTGTAATACACGATACTGCGATGTCACTACTGAGGGAAAAATCTCACCACGCTGTTTCAGATGAAGACAGACTCGCACCATTTAGCTCCAACAAACCGTGCTATTCTGATTTAGTTACGCCTTCCAACCGAAGCCAGGTTGTAACTTATGAGTGAATTCATTGAAAAACGACACCTTGCATTACCTGAATCCATACAGGTCAGAAATGGGCATAACACCCCCTCAGATATGAGGGTATAACGTGTAGATATGGATGGTTTTGAACTCTAGAGGTTTCTTTTAACACTAAAGATCACATCTTGCTGCCATGCTAAACAAAACATTTCACCTCACCGCCATTCATACACAAACTTCTGGCTGACAACTTAAACGTCGTAATTGGTGCAGTAATAGGAACCGTCGCCAAGTTTATATAATGCCACGTTAATTTGCAGGTTGGCACATTTTCAAACATAAACTGGTCTTGAAAGTATCCCCACACTGCTATTGTTTGACTTCTTGTGGACGCAGCCACTGACGGTCAGCGCTCGCCTGACATTCATGACATCTGAGCCGAGGAAGCTCAAAACAACACCCACTGTAATGCCTTCAGTAGTACAGACACCATTTAACCCATTCAACTCGCTCGCAGTATTTTTTTTTTCAACCATCGATCAATAAACGTTACTACCTTTAAGATGTGCTACTAACATCTGGGTTGCAAATTTTAAAAAGCAAGACGAAGCCAATAGTTATGCAGCTACAAGTAATGCGCTTGTATGCGACCCTCCGTGCTAATTAGCAACCTAGCGACGACTGCGACTCTCGAAAGCTAACTCACTAGCCAGCGTACGTTAAGTGAGCCAAAACAAGCCAACTCCATAGCAGCGTCGCTGCGAAAGTTGTAGCACACATTTAAGCTGTTTAACTCTGCACCGGTGTGCTGCTATTGTTTCCCCCCAAAACACTTGAAGGAAGCACATTGCTGGATGTTGTCTCGGCAAATCGTCACTTACCGTTTGAAGTGCTCGATAATCTTTTCCTCTCGTACGTTTTCTGGTAAATTCCCCACCCATAAATGTCTGGTTTCCCGGACCATACTGCGTTTTGGTGTCCCCCGATCATACAGAAGATTTTACAGAGTTAAATCCGACTGACTGAGTGTGGTGGGGCAAGTAGTTCCTCTGACTCGACACTACGATTGGACCCGCTTGCACTTGAAAGCTGTGTTGACTACGAGAGCCTGAACCTTGCTGTCGAGGAGCGCGCTCCGGTTCATGACGAGATCGCGCATATGCAATAAGCACTCGGAATTCCACATGGATAAAATCGGACATGACATATTTTATTGTAAATCACTTTGAAATATACAAACATTCATTTATTGGATAAATGCCCTGTGTACACTTGCAATGTAAAAGTCAGACTTGGTTTCATTTGCTTTAGTTTGAAATTTGACAGCCTATTTGTAGAATGTGTCTTTAAAATGCAAGTTAATCGTTATCGTGGGTTGTAAATGTATGAGACTTGTGGTTTACCGCAAACTTTTTATCTGCGAGTCAGTGGCTGGACGGTGTTGACAGTATTATTAGTTTCAGTAAGTTACTGCTGCTTTGTATACGTTTGCACATCCATTTGTTTTCCCAAAATCCAGGTGGGGACTGTCTGTTTGATATACGATCTACAAGTCAAAACCAAAGACATGGCGAGGTCCTCTGTAGTGGAGTAGTGTATTTAGAAGAAATAACTTATTCAACTTGATTCTCTCATGATGATAATAATAGTTTAATCTGTATCTGTGGGATATTAGTGGTCGGACATCTCCCAGTCTTAACTACAACGAGAACGATGCCTTTAGCGTGATTAGTTACTGAAAAGACAAGCATCGCGTAGAATGTAAGCTTAATAATTAATGAGTACAGCCTGTTTACATAAAAGGATCAACTGTCCAAAATGTAAATAAAGGCGATGATTAATCACCTTGTTGCAATCAAATGCTGTACTGAAGAAACACCCAAATATAATGTCCAATCATATAACATTTCCTTATTAAAACAAACATTTGACAGTTTTCCAACTATGCACGAGGCGTGAGATCTGATGTACGCATGCGCTAGAATGCGGCAAAACAGGGACTGCAATGGATGAATGGCGCGTGCGCTTTACACGCCCACATAGAGTTTTGACAAAGAGCAATTACAAACCCTCAGACTGGCAGAAAATTCTGGAACTTGTACTGAGGTGGAGCTGGTTCTCAAACTGGATCTTGAGCAAGCCACATAATCTTCAGATTCAGTCTTGAGGCTTCACTGGAATTGCATGGACTTTCTGGATCTGCCTAAATCCTTAATATTTATGGAGTAGAACTAATAAAATGTAATTCTTTGACAGTGGATTTGGGATTGGTTGCACGTTGGAAATACAAACGCGCACGTTAGGCCTAAACAATATTGTTGCATGTTATACAATAAATGAATCCCCTGGATACTTGGACAACAATATTCTTTTCTTCTTCCTGTTTCCAAGCACCACAAGACGGTGTGGCAAACTTCTAAGGACATGAAGACATTTACTGCTAAATTGCTAAAAAAAAAAAAATAATTATAATGTGTTTATTCGACAGAGGAAACAACGGGATTATAAACAAAACAGCGACAGAATGTGGAATGCGTTTGAGAGAAATGGTTTGAGCTTGTGTGTTGGAGCGCTTTAAAACACCCTGGAACAGCCTCACCGTGGAGAATTAAACACTTGCAGATTGCATGCCCGCGTCACAAACAGACCACACACTCGATGTTCGTGAATGTTCAGATGTTAATTTTTGGCGCCAGTTATTGAAAGAATGTTCTTTGAAATATGACGCCATTTTGAGCATAACCTAGTGTAGGAAAAAAAAACACAACAAAAGAAATAACAGCGCCACGGCCATTTTGTTTCCAGTGGAGCTATTTTGGGTTCAAGTTTAGTATAACCTCTTTAGCACTTGGAGGCTTCTAAGGGCTCAAAAATGTTACAAGACAACACGCATTTATTTAGTGAGTGTAATTGCTTCTTTGAGCTGTTTTTGTTGTATTAGTTACCTTTATTATAATGCCTGGGTGACCCTAGCAAATACAACTATCTGTACCTATTCAAGGCATAGGCTAGATAATCAGAATAAATATCGTTTGTGGCAAGAAATGAAATTTAATTTAATCTCGTTAAGTTCTCTAATTATATATTTGATTAAAAAAAAGTATTTAGGTATAGAGGGAATGCAATTCATTGCACTGAATAGTTATATTTATTATAATGGAAGCTATTCATAAGATTTTTCAGGCAGTACTAAAATGCAACTGGAGTAAAGCTAAATGGACTTTAAATATTAATAATCTTTACTAAAATGTGAATTTTTCAGACAAACAACAGACCCTCATGGGATTATGTTTACGACCTAGATTGTATTTTGAAGAGAATGTGTGTGTGTACAGTATATAAATAGGCTTATACATAAGTCAAGTTTGTTTTCATCCAAGCCTATTCCAGTTTCCTTTCCAATGTCCCTTGTTCCTCCCGTTTTCTGTGGCTTTTTAACGGGCCTTTAGACACATAGGTGACATGCTGTGAAAATACAGTATGTGGTTACATTTTATGCACATAATCTTAGTTAGCTAATTGATGCCTTGAGGATCAGATGAAGAGATCAGCAAATGCAATTAATTATTAGTTCTAACCTGATATATGGCTTCCAAAAGGTCTTGAGACGGTAACAGGCACACAGCTTCACCAATGAAGCAGATTAGAACATGGAGCACATCTGACCAGCTGCCCACTGTAATCAGTAACACAAAAAGCCCACCCAGGCGCACAAAGACTGTATTGAGAATCTGTTGGCCGGGCGGTTGATGTCGATCCTCTGAA
This sequence comes from Carassius gibelio, assembly GCF_023724105.1. Taxonomy (NCBI): domain Eukaryota; kingdom Metazoa; phylum Chordata; class Actinopteri; order Cypriniformes; family Cyprinidae; genus Carassius; species Carassius gibelio. The sequence goes on from NC_068393.1 coordinate 14,924,600, forward strand.
AGATTGATTATATACTTATGATTAGATTAGAAATGATGGCCAGTGTTGACATGTAATTTAAAATATTGTTAAAATGTTGTTTATATATATTTATATTTACACACACACACATACATATATATATATATATATATATATATATATATATATATATATATATACAATTTTAAATAAATGCTGTGCTTTTGAATTCCAGTGAAAAGAAAAGTGGTTAAACTATTAAGTGTTGCCATTTGATTGTCTTACCATTCATGCTCACAACCAGAAGAGTGTAGCAGATTGTGAGTGGGGTCCAAAATTTCAGAGCTTCAGTGGTTGATAGAAAGTGCTGGTTTATGTTTGATATGGCAGCAATTCCAGATACACTAAAAGTTATAATTAGGGCAACGCAGAGCCAGGCTAATATAGAAGTGCCAGTGGTTAATAGTCCAATACAAAGTCCACAATAGCGCTGTGAACTGTGTATTGGGTACATTGTATTAACATGTCGCCATACTCTGCTGCACCTGTTTGCCAAGAACCAGCTCAGTCCAACTGCAAGGAGAAGGCTTAGCCAGCCTTGCGGTGCCCCCTCATGGAGGAAATTTAGGCTGCAGGTTAGTGCGCAGCCCAAGGAGAACTGGCACTGGATAATCAGCAGTAACAATGGGTCCATTATTGAGTCCTAAAAAAAAAAAAAGAACAAGAACATTTTATCTAGAATGATAACGAGTTGTCATGCACAAATCTATTAAATGTCATAAATCACTTATGCTCGTACTGATCCTCCTGTGATCCGTGCTGAAATGGCTCTAAGGGAGAACTCTAAAACTATTAGTGATGCAACACGAGAGCCCACAACAGAAAGAACCACAGTTAGGATCCAGAACTGGATTTTCTCTTTTAGTCCGCCATTTAGTCTGTTCCTTCGTTTAATGTCTGTTTCATGATCTGTGATACTACTTAAAAGACAGACAAGAGAAATGTACAAAAACTGTCATCTTATTATTTAAATATTATATAATATTAAATATCTACTATATCCAGCCATAAAGCATGAGTTAAACAACATAGAACATGAAGTATAACTAACCTCTGTGCCTCAACATACAAGTAAGTTTTTAAAAGGTTACGAAGAACCCAGATTCCACAAGCACCCACAAGCCCTGTGATTAACATACAACAGAGGACATATATATATATATATATATATGTGTGTGTGTGTGTGTGTGTGTGTGTGTGTGTGTGTGTGTGTGTGTGTGTGTGTGTGTGTGTGTGTGTGTGTGTGTGTGTGTGTGTGAATAAGTTAATAAATATATTATCAGAATTATATTGAATGAACGCCTTTATTATTGGAAATTTGTGACAGAACTATAATTTAATTACTCACCTTGTAAAACGCTATGTAGAGGAAGAGCACTTAGTGTTAGACAAGAAGGAACACTTGGCACAAACCGGGAAATGAAGGACAACATGCCTATGTAGTGAGAAATTGTTTAGTGCGCCAGTGATTAGCTTACATAGACACTGGTCTAATTGGCCACACACAAAAGAAAAGAAAATTTGAAATCTTAAATCAAAAGTATTACTGACCTTGTTTTGTTATTTTCAGTTGCGTTTGCGATCTTCACTCACGTTTAACCTTTATCAAGATATTAGAGTTGGAGGTTTGGTAGCAAAGTCTCAAAGGTCATTTAGTCCTTGATCAGCTTTTACAACTGTATGATTTGTTTCTCTACAGCCACACAATATTAATCCATTAATGTATTTTCATAATTATTTCGGAGGCCTGTTCCTGATTCAAAATGGTAAAAATATGAAATAAAGAAACATTAAATTCTGCCCTCTGCTGGGGATTATTTTCATTTTCGTTCAAATATTATGTGTACTCTCCAGAGATTTTATAAGGGGGCTTGAACGTTACACTGCATTCAAGAGCTTTGAACAGTCAACAGTTACCACTCATCCAGAGTAGTACATCTATTGTACAGTTTGTTGCCCAACATTACAATGTATTTTATGAGGCAAAATAGAAACATATATGGGATTAAATAGTTTAGAAATTATTTAGAAAATTGTAATTATCTTTTCTGGACTAGAAAACAGACACACTCCATTTCAGTCTTTCATATTGTGAACCGTATTGGAATAGGACAATCAGCCATTATTTGTTTCTTCTAGACACCATCCTCATCTATAAAATAAAATCAATTTAAATTCTGCAAAAGAATAGAAATCCAATTTAAATTAATCATAACATGTTTCTCAGCGCTTCCAGTTAAAAAGTTTTTTTTTTTTTTTCATTTGTAAAAAATGTTTTATATGTGCATATTTTTCTCCTGATTCAGACAAGATAACTTTTAACCGGAGAAAGCAATAGTATGTACAGAGTACTCATATTTTAGACAGTAGCAGAAGTTTGTAGTTCAAAATGTTTTTTGATTAATTTTTCTTTCTTTTTTTACAAACATGCATCTTGTGGATTACTTATACTTGTGGATTATTGTGATTTTTTATCATCTGATTGGATTCTCATTCTGACAGCATGCATTCACTGCAGAGGATCCAAAGGTGAGCAAATAAAGCAGGCTAATGCTACATTTCTCCAAATCTGTTCCAATGAAGAAACAAACTCATCTCTATATATTTATACATATGTATATTTTTTTTTGGCTGAACTAATTCTATAATAAGAAAATAATATGTAATGTTTTAATGAAAGCTGATTGACCATGTCTTCATAGAATATGTAAAGGATTCTCTTGTTATGCCTTTCCCTCCAGTATCCTTTAACGCGGTCATACCAGGATCCCCAATTCACTAAAAAATGATTAGTCATTAGGAGTTCATTCAAGATCATAATTAAGTGCATTCACATTTTACACAAAACAAGGCAATTGCTGTGGTCAACAGTATCTTTCAACTGCAGAATGCATGACTTTTCCTGTTATTGTGGCAAAGGGCCAGGCTCGCTGAAGATTCATTGGGTCAAAATGATAATATGAAACCACAGTGTCTTTTTGTTTATGGGCCATATAGCTATGTAACCTATGGAAAAATTAATATGCATTCACATAGTAGCATATTTTTCAATACAGCCCATGAAATCTAACTTTCTAACCTTGCAACCATTATCCGCTGTTTTTTATTTGTAAGTTGATACTTTGAGAAACCTGGAGTGTAGCAGCCCGTGCACGTGATCTGCCTTTTGTTGTTAAACTAGTACTTTTTTTATTATTCCTATTACCTGTGTAAACACTGTTTTATTATTCTTAGCATTTGTGTAACTCTATCCTCCCTGCAGCAGATGGCGCTACTGTGTAACTCTAAGCGGCTCATTGACGCTGTAGAGGGAAAATGTGCGTTAGCGTGTGGACTGAGGGAAGCCCCTAGTTAGCCAAGAGTGGAAACATGGATGATGAGGAGGTCGCCGAGAGCTGGGAAGAGGCTGCCGACAGTGGGGTAAATATGCGACAGCTGCGCATTTCTTCTGTCTTCTACAAACAGTATTTTCAACGTAGATAGCCTCGCGTGGAGCATTATTCTGATTCATTCCACCGGCCTCATGCTAGCGCGCTAGTCACGCCTGTATATTTAGAGTTGTGCGGTAGGCCGCAGTTAAAGGGAAACTGGTCCCATATCAGATGTTGTGGGATATTTCTTAATTTAAACCAGTATGTAAACTAGAGGAGATTTTGAAAATGGCAATTGGTGAAGTGACGCGTTCGTGCGTCGCGTAAAACAATTTGTGTTCTAAGCAATATTGACGTAAAGTTAATAAAATAAAACTGTCTGCTAACTAGTTAGCAGGGGCAACTTCAGATGAATAATAAAAAATCTTTCTTTGCCACCGCATAAAAAAACATAGCTGGCTGCCGAATCGGCCGAGACCAGTTGGATGTCGTAGAGAAGGGTCTGTGTGTTTTTGATGTGTAGAATTTTATGAGTTTATTTGATGCGGAAATACGAATTCAAAGCAGCGGAGTATCGAAGTGGGAGAGTCTGCATTCAGACAGTCAACAGGCGGTTTCACAAGTTCTCAATTTGTCCTGGGGTCTGTTGTCAATGATACTGTGGAACAATGTATTTGCAAATCGGCATATCTCAATTTAGTTAAGTATTTGTAGTGATTCAGATTACAAATGGAAGGTTTATCTCAATAAGCCCCGTTCTTGTCACAACTTTCGTATCGTGCATATGTGTGGATCTCATGAGGGCTAAGTTAACATTGTTTTGTAGATACATTTACAATAATTTCTCACTCAATTAAAAAAGAAGCTGTCGTCTACTCGCATTTCTGGCCCTTTTTCGTCCGTACTGCGAAGAGGCAATATCCAGTCTCAGTCCCCATTCACTTTCATTGACATTTCTCTCAATACGTGACTGGAATTAACATTTAGTAGCATATATAGAGAGAGCGCGATCACGCAGAATGTTACCGTGTACCATGGTTGCTTTCAAATATTGAGCTCTTTTAAAACGTTGAGACATAAAGAGTTGATGTCAGTATTTGTCTGGCAGTGAAGTCAAGCCCCCAGCCATTAGGCTCTGTAAACACATTTCAATGTTTCCCTAAAGTCTCTGTTTAGAAAAGCCTCATAAAATTGTCTACCTACTCAAGCAGCACTCTGTAATTCGGCCTTGTCATTAATTTAGCCACTGCACTGAGGATATATAAATAACTTTGTGAAACTGAAAACGTGCTGCTGCTTCAGGGGCTCTTTGAAGTGGCCTGCCTGTACTGTTTAATAAGGTAAGATGTTATGAGATCTTCTTCTAGTAGAAGTGTTCATGTTTTTGTGTTTGACTTAGGAAATGGAAAGAAGACTAGAGGAAAAGCTTCGAATCAGTCAGAAAGAAAGGTGTGTCTGCTCATCCTTTAGTTTTTGAGTCCATATTTTGCTCAGTGTAGCTTGTTTTACTCTTAATCATTTTTTTTTTTTTTTTTGGATGCTCTTCCAGACTTTCAAGTGGCAGTTCGAGCCGTTCTCCGATGAGAACAGCCATCGTCATCCAGGATGACTCCCTCCCCGCAGCACCCCCACCTCAGATTCGTATTTTAAAGCGACCCTCCAGTAATGGATCTTTAGGATCATCTGTGACGCAGACTCGACCTTCCCCACAAGTCAAATCCTTAGCTCAGCGAGAGGCAGAATATGCAGAGGCCAGGAAGAGAATCCTTGGCAGTGCTACTCCTGATGACACGCCACAGGAGAGACCCAATTCAGACCGGTAAAATACTGACACGCTCATTAGAGCAAAACTCTCATGGTTCTGGAAGTTAAATATGTATTTTTTGTATGATATTGTATAAACTTTTCCATGTGCTCTGAGACTGAGCTAAATAAGCTACTGTAGAAGACCATAAGTGAGCATCATAATAGCTGAGTCAACAACTTCGATTTATGTTGTGGATTATGGGAAGATCCTTGATATAGAGTGCTTATTTAGCATAATATTATTAAATTGATCAAAAGTGACCGTAAAGATTTTATAATGTAACAAAAGTTTTCTATTTCCAATAGATACTAATCTTTTGAACTTAATATTCATCAAAGATTCCTGAAAGAATGAATGGTTTCCCCAAAAATATTTAGTACAACTGTTTTTCGACAATGATAATAAGAAATGTTTCTTGAGCAGCAATTCAGCGTATTAGAATGATTTCTGAAGGATCATGTGACGCTGAAGACACTGGAGTAATGACTGTTGGAAATTCAGCTTCGCCATTGGAGTAATAAATTTTTTAAAAGAGAAAAGTGATTTCAAATTGTAATATTTAATTATTACTATATTACTGTTTTATAATACTATTACATTATTTAATCAATTTAAAAACATTAAATCTTACTGACCCCAAACTTTTGAATGGTAGTGTATGTATAATTTTTAGCAAAATGTGTTGTTCATACTTCCCATAAGCTTTTTTCTAAATCGGTAACAAATTTGACAGTGTTTCATTGCATATAGTTCGCACATGTTATATTAACATTATTAGCACATGTATGGTAAAAACTGTTAGCCTGAATGCACTGTAAGTCGCTTTGGATAAAAGCTTCTGTTAAAGGCATACATTTATTTAAATGTAATATAGTTAATTCATTCAAAGAATTGTGGACAATTTTCACATATTTTTATCAGAGTTATTAAAGTTGTAATTTGTTGCAGAGCTGATTTGTTTTGTTCATGGCTTCAGGCTGGATTAGATAGGATGCATTTTTTAATTCTACTGTGCTACTTTTCCAGTTAAAATAAGTTCAGCCTTTAAAGAACTCCTCTCTTGACCCCGCATTTTTTCCCGAGTCCACTGCCCACATCTCACATTTTTCAAAGCAATAACATGTACTGTGTGAATGGTCCGTTTTCCACAAGTTGGTATGATTCTTTAGGGTCTTCATGAAATATCTGCAAAAAACTTTGCTCAAAATTCCTCAGTGGTCATGTAAAACTACACCCTTTTTTACCCCATCAAAAACAACTCTGTTCTCTTTAAATGATAATGAGCTACTGCTCAGTCCACCCCTCTCTTCTGTTTTTGTGTAACAAAACTAATGCACCGTGTCCTCAGTGGTTCTCATGTTAGGAGAAAATGAAGATTGACTCCAAGTTAACTTTTACATCCAACTACAAAAAAACCCTGCATTGCTTATTTGACATCGTCGTCGCTATAGCTGCTCCAGCACAGAGAAAATGGGGGACAATGTACAACTGGAGGAATATGCTAATACGGGGTCCATCAGTGATTGTGGGCGGAGACTGATAATCGAAACGACTTGATAATTGAGAGTGGGTAGGGTTTTTTGGGGATGAAAAAAAAGCAGTGAATGGTTTTTATGATTTTAGTATGCTTGTGTCCACACGCTGCTAAGACACATTTATATGCAAACGATGTCCCCTTTAAGAAAACTCTGTGGAGACTTCTAGAACCAAGGCTCAGGGCATTTTGTTATTTACAAACGGCTGCTTTTAAAATGTTAAAATGCTCAGTATATTTTTGATTGTGTATTTTACATATTGTCTATCCTCAATCAGATCCCCACGTGGAAGCAGCCATACACTTTCAGAGGAAAACCGTTCAGGAAACCACGTGGTTCGACAGCCAGCAGGTCCAGATGGTACACAAGGCTTTCACCACCAGCGCAGATAGGAATAGCAGCCTTTCCTGGGAGAAAAGGAGAGGCTACAGTGGGTCTCCCAGAATACTGTTGAAATTCAAATTTTTTTAAATCAATATTTAGGATGTGGGATGTTTTTCAAGTAAGTACGAAACCCTCTTGAATCCAGCACGGCATGTGTGGAATGTAACTGGGGAAAGAAACACGATCCAGAGGAGCGAATGGGGAACGTTCCCCGCTTTTACACTGTGATGAGGACCTCGCATCCGGACACTGCTCACTGTGATGTCCAGCCCCCACCCGCCAAAATCAAAACGAATATATAGAGAGAAATGAAACAAACTGCAGAACTATTGTCCCTTCCTCGTGTCAGCCAGCCTGTCAAGTCAAGTCCTCTGAAGAAACATTTGAAACGGAAGAAAACAAGCGCTGGATGTGCTAGAACCTTTAAAAGGATGTTTTGAGGCACCAGCTTCCTTCAGCAATAATTCTAGAAATATCACTAATTATCCAGACCTCCCTTCCACACTCTTTTCTCAAGCTTTTTGTATTGCTAGTGTTTGTCTTTTATTTTAATTTTGGTTATTACCGGCAGGGTCTGCTTATTTCCATATGTTTTTAAATGGGTAAGAAACAGTTAGGGTATGTTGTGGAAACTCAAACTGACTTTAAGTTCTTTATTGTTTACGGTTATCTTTCTCTCTCTTCTCTTTTTTTTTAATGTTGTTTTACTCATGGGTCTTCCTCTGACTGTCTTGATTTCTACATAAAGTAAGAATAAGAAAAGAACTAGTAGAGTATTAAATGAGTGCAGTAAATCACATTTTTAAACCGCTTCTATGCCTTTCATATGATTTAAAAAGGTTGTCATTTTTAGAGCTCTGCGTTGAAAGTGAAATCGAGTGGAAAGATGACTTGTGTTAATATTCCTTGTGCTGGAAAGAAGAAAGGGGGGTGGGGGGAGAAATCATTTCGCTAGCTCCTCTCACCCCACTTTCTCATCAAATCTGCTGTTGGCCATTTATCTTTTCTTTCTCTCGTATTTTTTTTATTTTTTTTTAACGCATGTAGGAACTCAGGTTGTTGTGAGGAAATAAGAGCGGATGAATGAAGTTGTGTATCAGTGGATAGGTTTCTAACTGAATTATGGTGCAATGTTTAGCTTACATGAAGTATGGCTTCAAGATCATTTGAGAAACACCTCCATGACTGGATTACAGAATATCCTATAAGAGATTATTTAACATTTATTAAAACCTAAGAGAAAAGTGTGTCACACCGCACTTAACAACGCAACTTTAATAGAGTGTTAAGTTGACCTAGTTGCTTAGGCTCTCGCAATACAGTGTCTACATGAAGAGCCATACTACCTTTCTTGACTGTAACTCCCTGTTTTTTTTTGCTTTTTTTAAATTTTCTTCCTAAACCTTACTCTCTTGTGCTATCCATGAGTGATACCTCTGCCTCATGCAGTTTATAGAAATACCCTTTAATCTGACATGTCATTGTTCACCCATTGTGCTGTAACCAATCAGACCAGACGGGTTTGTCACAGTCTGCCTGAGAACACGGAAATCTGTCTGTAAATACTTTTCAAAATGCCCATTTAATAAAGACTTTTTAAATAATTTAATTGTTTCAGTTCTTTCAATGATTTGAAATGGGGAATTTTCTTACTTTCACTTCTAATGGCATCCTTGGTTTGCAGACACATGATGCAAACTAGTCCTTCCAGTAACCGCTCTATGTCAAAATTGTTTAAAGGAAGCATTTAATAAAAAATCCTAAGATCATGTTATTGATCTTTTTCTGAACAATTTGTGCTTATGTTTTATTGAAAATATTGACAACATTTAGTCTGCATAAAGATCCATTGATATTCAATCAACACCAAACCAAGCTCTGCTCTAATTTTCTTTTTCAATAATGTGTTTTACTTGGATATATGTTACAATGTGGAACAAAGAATCTGTTGCTACTTTCTTTTCATTGTGACTTTAATTAAGGGTCATAGAGGCCACAGAGAATAAAGTACGGTAGGTAGCATGTATAAAATAACTTTGGGGGGAAAAAACATATGTTTAGAAATACTCAGTATTTTGTATTTAAGCTAGTAACTGAATCAAGCACTTCTCAAGGCAATATGCCCTCTATTTGAATTAATATGATTTAAAAAAAAAAAATCTTTTGGTAAATATAATAAATATTCTGGGGAAATGTGTTTTTACCCTTTTTCTTAATTAATCAGAACACCCTTTCAAAATACTTAAAGGATTTTATTCTTCGGTTATGTTTTGTATTGGAAACACCATTGCTAACAGTCCATTCTTTGTTGCCATGGTAAGTTTTGTGCCATATATAATAGGCAGACAAGGATGACACCTGGTACGCATACCTCACTAGTGCACTGAGAGGTGGTATCAGATCTTTGGCAATCCTGGATATGTGCATTGGGAATTGAAATTCTAAAGCAGGAGGTAGGTGTTAGCTAACACCGATGACGGAGCACTGAGTTGGGAACAAGGGCTGGTTCAGGGGAGGCCATGAAGGTGTTCCTGCAAGATGGGCATCCAGACGTTTGTACTGCTTTTTGGACTCGCGTTTTCCCCTGAGGTTTTGAAGGCAGTTCAGGGCACCTCGGTCAATAAGAATCTGTGAAGAAAAATAAATTTGCAATTACTGATATTGGCAGCATGTTTCAGATCCCATGTGGTAATACGTCTATTTATCTTTACCTCAAGCAAGTAGCATATGAAGAAGTTGAGCGCTGCTACAGCCACCAGCAGTAGTTTATAGTTCATATCGTTGATGTCATACAGATGCAGCACTTTATGGATGATGGTGTGACGGAAAAGAACCAGCCAGCTCATAAGTGCAAAGAAAACCAACAGTGCCCCTACAAACCAATCTAAAAGAGACAAAAACATTAAAAAAGCTAAACATAAATATTAGACACGGCCACAGTGAGAATTTACTTTAATAATCACTATAATGGTTAAAAAAGGGCTGAAAATTAGGACTGAAAGATTAAAAAGTATTACTTGTTCTATACCTCTCTATATAATATTATATAAAGGGGAAACACATTTACATCTAAATGGTAATTAGTCAACATAAAAGGGAACTCAAACCCCAAAGTGATGCTATAAATTGCTCAAATCATCTGGATTCAGTCAGATTTACTTAATAGAAACTTCTTCAAACAAACTGTTATTTGTTCACTCCATTATTTAATGTTGCTTCATAAAAACCTATATAATAAAAAATTGAGAAATAGGTCAATTTTCAAAGCATTTTTCTGTAAAACAAGCTCGTGTTTGCTGTGTTGAACAGATCTGTCTGAGCACAGCAAGGTCAAAGTTTAAATTCTCACAATTGTAATACAGTGGTTTTTTGTAAGGGTATCCTTTGGTGATCACAATAGACATGATGATATACTGGAATCCCGATAAGGCAAATATACTTGTGTCCTCCATGTTGGGCAAGTTTGCAGCTCCCGTCACAGTGGAATTTACAGGGACATACCTGAAAACAGTCATGAAACAACAAAAGATAAAACTGTGTATTTAAATGTACTTAAAAAAATAAAAACTATACAAAAATCTCTTTATTTTCATAGAAAGAAAGACAAAATATAAGTGTGGACTGCTGTACGTGCCTCTACTAAGTGAGCTTTCGGGTGTGTGGTTATAATATTTATGGTTTGTTTTTACCGGTTTTCGCAATGTAGACAGAGAGAGTGCATATCAAGTCTTTGACATTAATTTATATATTAAATCGTTTAAAAATATCAGTTTAAACATTACACAGCATGGCAAAAACGTTTTCACTGACTAAAACGCTCAGTTATTTAGTCGACTAAAACTTGACTAAACAAAACAGGACACGATTGACTTAATACGATAATAACTAAAAAGTACATTTGACCCAGGACTAAGACTAAGACTAAATGAACACTAGTTAGCTGCTTACCAGTCTTGTGACATGGTGATAAGCAGGGCAGACACCTGGGCTAGGATCAGCAGCACAGTGTGCAGCAGTAAACTAGACAGGACTGGCAGAGACAGAAGACTGGCAGCGGGTCGCTGGGGATGGAGCTCATCGCTGGGACCTCCCCGTCCCATCACTATAGCCAAAACAGTCACCAAAACTAAATCAAAGAAGAGGAACTGCAAGTCTCCCAAGTTTGTTTTCTCCTACAATAGATAAAATAATTCAAAAACATTATTGTTAAAATGCCCTAATTACATAATTGTATTAGGATATTGATTTTAGCTGATATAACAAGTAAAATGGACATGCAAACACTCACAGTGTAGAGAATAAGTACAGAGGCAAACTGGATGAGACTGTACAAGGCCATGTACTTGAAAAGACTGAATGATGTCACCAGTGAACACCTGCCTTCCCTGTTTACATTTTTTTTATTTCAAACGAGACATTATATTTTGTTATATAATAATAATAATAATAGTAAAAATCATTACCATCATAATTTAATTACTATAAATAAATATAAATACTAATAGATAACATAATTATACATTGCAACTTAAGTCAAGAATACAATATCCAATTTAAAAGACTACTATCACTATTATTATTATTTATTAAAAATAATATAATCACCATCATTGTTATTATTATTAATAATAAAAACAATAAAATATTATTATTATAGCAATGCATATAAATGGCTTTTATATACTGATGTTATAATAACAAAAAAGGACACAATATTGAATAAAAAAAGTATTGTTATTGTTATTAATTGTATATAATATAATAATTTAAAAGTATATAATATTATAAAACAGCAATATAAATGGCTTCATTATATACTGATATTATTATAATCATTTATGTCAAGGATACAACATTGAATAAAAAATCTCTTATTACAACTATTATTAATAATAATAATAACAGTATATTAAAAGCAATTAACAACAACAAATTATAATAAATAAAAATAAAAAACATATATATTGATTAAATTATACACGGTTAATACAATTATTACTCCTATTATAATACCTCAAGCCAAAAACACAATATTTATTATCCAATTTATGGATAAAGTCCATCAATAAGAATGGTAAAAGTGTGTTATTTACTTGATGAGTAGAGGCACGCAGCTAATGTTGTCAGACTTGGATGTGAAAGGAGACGCTACAGAGGCCTCAGCCTCAGACAACGACACACCGACGTCGGCAGCCCTCAGTGCTCCACAGTCATTGGCTCCATCACCACACATGCCCACCCTGTAACTGCATGCAATTCAGAAGATATGGCTGTTATATTCAGTTTTACAAAGCCCTGCCAACAGCTTCCAACAAGATTACTTCATTCATTGGTTATTTATTAATGATATTTTATCATCCTACATTTTTGGCTGTCATATTATTTTCAAGTAATACGCGCTTATGCCCAATTCAAATACTGGACTCACTTGAGATTCTGAAGTGCTTTTACCAGCTGGGTTTTCTGTTCTGGGGTCATGCGGGCGTACACTGTTCCCCTCATCAGAATCTGTATCACAAAAACAATGAGCACTGTTAATCTCCAGCTAATGCATTTGAAAACTCTGGTGCCACCAGTCTAAAACTTGAATAGATCAATATGCCTAAAATTGAATCTAAGTCACCTTGGGCAGATATTCAGGGAAATAATCACAAAGTGCCGCAAAGGACATGCCATTTATAGCCAAATGATAGCCGGCACCGTTCTGGTAGAGACCCTTATGGTACAGGAAGAAGACATATTAATCTCCTTGCTGTTCTGCATTAATAAAAACTCTGTACTACGTGGTATGTCAGTGGTTACTTCTGTAAAGCACTTAAAAGGTCAAATAAGCAAACCTGTGCTGAAATATCAATAGTCTCCTGAGTATCAATAGTGGCTACTGCACCATCTCCCTGATGAAACTGCAGTGAGGCCATTGCACTGGCGGTAGGGGGCGATGCATGAACAAAAATAACCTTCTCATGTGACAGCACCATTCCACACGCACCTGCTACATTCACAGCAGTGAGAATATTGTCACCTGACAAAGCAAAAAAAAAAAAAAAAAGAGCCCTTAACAAATCATTTTCACTTTTACATTTTCTTTTTTTTTGTCTATAAAGTTAGTAGAGAGGCCAACAAAAACAATAATTTGAATGTTCAATGACAATTCAACATGTGCAATGCATTTTTCTACATACCTGTAACCATAACAGGCCGTAATTGTGCCAATTTAAGTGTGCGAATGACTTCTGCACTCTCTGGCTTCACCTGGTTCTTCATTACCAACAGACCCAGGAAGTTCATGTCTTTCTCCACCTCCACCCTACAAGCAAACATTTATTGTAAACATGAGGCAACAGGCATGAATCTGTCTATTTTGAAATATCTATCATATTTGATGGAATAACTTTGTTTGCGGTGAGTAGGATTTTTAAAAACTTTTTCTTTAGCAAAAATAATACTTTTATTCAACAGGAATGCATTAAATAAAAAAAAATATATATATATATTATAATTATAATAATAAATAATTAGTAATTAAACACAGAACCATTCAAAAGTTTGGGAACAGTACAATTTCTTTAAAGAAAATAATACTTTTATTCAGCAAGGATGTAATACATTTAAAAAGTAACAGCAATGACATTTATAATGTACAAAAAAATGTTTGTTCACAGTGAAAAAAGTATAATGGTTTCTTGAGAACCAAATCAGCATATTAGAAAGATTTCTGAAGAATCATGTGACACTTAAGACTAAAAATACAGCTTTGTTATCACAGGAATAAATCACATTTTAAATTATACTAAAATAGAAAATATCTATTTTAAAAAGTAATACTATTTCACAATGTGTTTACTGTATTTTTGTTCAAACAAATGCAGCCTTGTTGAGCATTAAGATACTTTTTTCAAAAACATTAACACATCTTACCGACCCTAGATCTTTGAATGCTTATAAAACAGAGCAGCTGACCTTTCAACAGTTTTTAGGTTGGTCTCCTTAGTGAGGTGCTTGTAGGCAAATCCAAGGACTCTGAAGCCCTGGCTCGCATACTCCCGGAGAGTGGGTGAAAAATGAGAAGGCACTGTAACAGAGAGCACAAAGACAGAACACCACTGAGTGCAAAAATAGGCAGTGTTCCATATACTCCTGATCGTTCATCTCTAGGTGAAATGAGAACCAGGACAAGTTTTAAGAGTCAGGTCCTCACCACTTTCTCTAAGGCAGAAGCTGGCAACCATTTCAGGAGCTCCTTTAATGAATGCAACAGGACAAGCTCCACCTGGACCAATGGTCACCACGCTCATCCTTTGCAAAGAAGAGGAGAATGGGAATCGCCGTATGATTGCCACTGGCTGACTGACGGACTGAAAAACAGATTCAAATCACGTTATCTTTATCCAGTGTCTGGGATGAAGAGTTCAACCAAAAATGAACATCATCGACAGGCCATTCCAAACCTGAAGACTTTCTTTTTTCTGTAAAACACTAAAGATATTTTGAAGAACATTGGGGTCCAAACAGCACTGACAGCACTGATTGAATTGAATGGACAAATTTGTGTTTACATTTTTCAAAATATCTTCTTTTGTGTTCTACAGAAGAGAGAAAGTCACATGAAGGGGAGTTAATGATTTTCACTTCTGAGTGAACTATCCGCTTAATTTATAACCAAGACCCAAAGTTTCAAGACATTTCCTTGTGTTTTCACACCCAATGACCATTTTCTTGTTCTGTATATGAATCGTCTTACATTTCCTTGTGACGGGAGCTCAGATGCAGGAGGTCTCATCACTGCTAGTACTCTGTGTTTGCCAAATTCAGAGTCCAGCCCCATCTCATTCTCCGGCTCTGTCAGTTCCTGTCAGTTGAATGCAAGATTGCATCAAAGTTGCCATCAAATCAATTAAACAAAACACTGCCTCTTTTATGTTCAACAGAAGAAATGAAGTCTAATAGGTTTGTAAGGACATGAAGATGAGTAGATAATGAAAGAATTTGCATTTTTGGCTGAACTATCTCTTTAAAGACATCAAACACTTTGAGTAACCAGTCATTACCCATCCAGTGGATTCTATCATTTTGAGCTCTAGTGGGTCTCCAAGTGCTTGACCCCCCAACAAAGCCAAAGAATGGCAGGAGGCAAGCGCAGAGAGCATCAGTCCAGGAGGAAGAAAGAGAGGGTCAGGGACCAGCTCACCGAATACTGCTCCACTCACTTCCATCACGCCCCACACATCCAGACCCTCCTCCGTAAGAGTACCAGTCTGAAACGATCACATTCAGTCCGTTTTTAATAACAATACACAGAAACATTGCCATCTTTTATCAAAACTTTCATTGAACCAAATGAAAATCAGACACAATTTGTCTGACTGTCTAACTTAATTTTAAAATGGCATTTAAAACACTGTAAAATCAACAGGAACACCTTTATAAACAAATGTTGTAGTTGACACAAAATATATATATATACAGTGTGATGAGGATGTTTGACTGGAGCACATATAGGGAGTTCTCATTCACTTGACAGGATCTTGATATTTAGCAAGAAAGCAGAAGAGATCTTTATCGGTCATGGCTAACCCTCAGTTGCACAATCTAACCTCTAACAAACCCATTTTCCCAGCTTTGAAAGCACATGCTGCTTGCAAGACGCCAATAATATGGTTAATAATGATGACTTCAGAATTAAAAAAAAAAAAAACCTTGTTGGAAAGGGTGTAAACATTTTTGCTTTGGAAAACCACCCTTAAAGAAGCATTTTTTTAACATTTAATTTTAATTACATTTAACCTCCCATAAAATATAAACTATATTAGAGTAAAGTAAATTTTAAAAGATTTAGTCATTTTAAATTATTTGCATAATGCTGTGCAGTGTGAAACCAATATGGTTTGAGAATTCTAATTTTTTTTTCGAATCATAAATATGAATGATAATTTATTAAAATAAAATGTAAGAATATGTACTTACAGATAGATTATGGAAAAAAGATAAAATTACATATATAATTGATTTCATAATGCAAGCAATCCAAGGTTAATAATCTAGTCTATAAATCTATCCATGTTAAATAGATTATGTAGCACGGGAAGTTGTCACAAACTGGCAGTAAAGGAAATATTTTGTCTTTTGGTCTAGCTCAGAGCACTGATGATGTAATCATTACACAAACAGAACGTCTGCACTGAGTAATTAAACAAAGTTTATTTTAACAACCTGAAGCTTAGGCTTTGAATAACCAAATATAAGATGAAGCAAATATTTAATCTCAATATACTTGAGTTAAACTATCCATCTTCAAGATATGAATCATCACAGCATTTTTAATGAAACAATAAAGATTGTTCCCATCAAAGGATCTCCAGAAACGTTGTTCTCTCACCTTATCAAAACAAAAAAGTGATATCTTGCCACAGATATTAATGCGGGGTGGGCTGATGCAGAATACCCCGTGATGCTTCAGGCGACTCTGGGCATAGATAGTGGCTGTAGTCATAGCAGCCGGAAGAGCAGGTGGAACTATTATTGTCACAATATCCAGAGACCGGATGACTACGTCTTGCCAGGTTGTCTGAGGCACAACAAAATTAAAAAGAATCTGAATTTTAAATTATTTGTTAATAATTCAACAGCAACAGCTTTTTATTGAGGATGAAAGCATCTAAATCCAAATTGATGTAGTGAGAGAACTCTTGACTAACATTAAAGGGAATTTTTTTTTATATGTACTTAAAAATACTTACATTACTCTTTAAAAGTATCACAATGCTATAAATAGTGCCGACCAGAGCTGAAATACAGAAATTCACATCAATGAAGGCCCATATTCTGCATTATGAGACTAATAGAAACAAATATACAACTTTCACAAACAATCTTTATATCGCATACATACATTAAAGGAGCTGTATGTAGGATTGTGGCCTAAACTGGTACTGCAATCACTATAAAAATACTGTAGAGCGGTGTATCCCCTCCCCCAGTGCTTTAAGTGGGCCGGTACGCACCGGTACTCAGTACCGCCACTTCCATAATATAGAGACTACATCACCCACACACCCATCACTTTTACAAGTGAGAAGCGCATGCGTTGCTTTTGTCGCTGTCAGTATCAACTTAACGCGACCGGAGAGAATTTGTGAAACGCGCACAAAAATTCAAATACAATGAACAACACTCAATATGCTCTCCTAGCTTCAGATTCTGAGAACTACAACAAAACAGTCAAAATCAGATGACTCGCTCGCTGACACCCCGCAATATCGCTGCAGGTCAGACGCAAACTAATGAAGTAATGCAGTAGCTCTTTCAGGCAGGGTGACCAGGTGTCCCGAATAATTCCGGACAGTCCCAAAATCGAAAACTGTTGTCCCGAATCCCGAATCTGGCCCTAATTGTCCCAAAAATTATTCTAAAGCAAAACCTTGAGTAGTTATTGTCTGATAAACATTAAAAACTGTCCGCGGAGGTTGAGTCGTCCTGCAGCCAGCCCCCGCCGGCTGCTCATTGGCTGCAGGATCTTTTTTCTAAGTTCTAAAAAAATACCGTAGGCGGCTAGGCACGAATTTAGATATTCATTTATCGAAATAATCTATATGCACAAAGACAATACAACCTTTTTATCCCCTTTTTGTTTTAAAGCTTGATGAAGAGAGCGCAAATTGCTGCAGCTGCGAGGAGGACAGTGATGCACGCGTACAGGAGTGATTGACAGTTCGCGGCACTGTGTACAAAAAAATACTCCGCTACACAATTATATAAATAAAAAAAAACTATATATATATATATATATATATATATATATATATATATATATATATATATATGTTAAAATAGAGTACCGGCACCTCTTTTGGGCCACTTAAAGCACTGCCCTCCCCCTACCCCCTGACTCGACGTTGCCAGATGAGCTGCAGGATTCAGCAGAAACGTAGGCTGCTTCAATGAGCTTCCAATGGCAAGTGACGAACAGACGTACACAGTAAGTTTTTTTTCTTCTTTTAATTTTGTTAATCTTTCATGAGAGATATTTTTATAAGTAATTATGTATTTTAAAAATGTACTAATTGTCATTAGTTAAATTTAATCGTAAAGACTTATGCTCGTATGTGACAGTATAATCGGAAAGATTTATGCTCGCATGTGACAGTATAATCGGAAAGATTTATGCTCGCATGTGACAGTATAATCGGAAAGATTTATGCTCGTATGTGACATTATAATCGGAAAGATTTATGCTCACATGTGACAGTATAATCGTAAAGATTTATGCTCGCATGTGACAGTATAATCGTAAAGATTAATGCTCGCATGTGACAGTATAATCGTAAAGATTTATGCTCGTATGTGACAGTATAATCGTAAAGATTTATGCTCGCATGTGACAGTATAATCGTAAAGATTAATGCTCGCATGTGACAGTATAATCGTAAAGATTTATGCTCGCATGTGACAGTATAATCGTAAAGATTTATGCTCGCATGTGACAGTATAATCGGAAAGATTTATGCTCGCATGTGACAGTATAATCGTAAAGATTTATGCTCGCATGTGACAGTATAATCGTAAAGATTTATGCTCGTATGTGACAGTATAATCGTAAAGATTTATGCTCGCATGTGACAGTATAATCGTAAAGATTAATGCTCGCATGTGACAGTATAATCGTAAAGATTTATGCTCGCATGTGACAGTATAATCGTAAAGATTTATGCTCGCATGTGACAGTATAATCGGAAAGATTTATGCTCGCATGTGACAGTATAATCGTAAAGATTTATGCTCGCATGTGACAGTATAATCGTAAAAATTTATACTCGCATGTGACAGTATAATCGTAAAGATTTATGCTCGCATGTGACAGTATAATCGTAAAGATTTATGCTCGCATGTGACAGTATAATCGTAAAAATGTATACTCGCATGTGACAGTATAATCGGAAAGATTTCTGCTCGTATGTGACAGTATAATCTGTCCGGGAGAAAATTAGCAACGTTGGCGTCTGTGTTCAAATTCTTCTCCGTTTTCAGCCGTCTCCATCTTTCAAAAGCATCTCCAATACAAATTCTGGTTTTATTTCGGACTTTGTCACGACGAATTTCTGAATTATAACGAGGTCTTTTTGATTTAGTAACATTAGACATTTTTATCCGACTGGGGTTAGGGTAGGTTACAGCAAAGCTGGCAACACGGATCCCGAAACACTACTGACTTCGTGATTGGTAGATAGGTGGAGGGAGGCGCGTTAGGCCAAAACACAAAATGACAAAATCAACATCAGTTGAGGGCTGCAAGTCCACTTTTTAAATGACAATATCCTGGCTGGACTACTGTTTTCAGTAATATAAGTATTTGAAATTAACATGATTTCTTAATGTCTAGTAACACATCAGGGCCATTTTATGATTAATTGAAATAGATTTCTTACATATAGCTCCTTTAAGTTTGCAAATAACCCAACTTACCCAAAAGTCCTAGAAATAGTAGGAACTTCATAGCATCCCTGTAGAAGCGAAAGTCTAATGGCTGAGGGTAAAGGATAGAGCTAATAAGGTCTCCTTTGGCAGTAAAAAACCCTGAGGAACATAAACAGGAACATAAAGTTTCATGATAAAACAACAAAAGGAAGTTAAAAATGAAAGTTTTTGAAAGAAGCCTGTAATGCTCACTAATGGCTGCATTTGCTTAATGTATATATATTATTAAAAAAAAAATTTGAATTTTTTTTATGTGTTTTACTCCAGTCACACAATCGTTCAGAGTTCATTCTAATATCTGATTTGCTGCTCAAGAAACATATCTAATTTTTATTAATACTGAAATCAATAGTGCTGCTTAAGATGATTGTGGAAACAGTAATATTTTTTAGGAGTCTTTGATGATTAGAAAGTTCAAAAGAACAGAATATACTATTAAAAGAGTTATCTTTTGTAACATTACCTCACTTTTGAACAACTGAACGCATCCTTGCACAACACCAGTATTAATTTTTCTCTTTAAAACAAAGACCAAACTTTTGAACAGTAGTGTATAATCAACAACAAAAAAAACAATATATTGTAAATGTAAGTCACCTGTGCATGTTACAACAGCAATGGCCCCATTCCTAGCAGGACCGCCTCCTTTAGCCTGGATGAGCTGTGTGCCACAAAATAATGTGTGTCGGCGTTGAGACTCTGAACTGTATGTGGCTTCAGACACAGACAATGGTGTCTTCATCACTGGTATGCTCTCACCTGTCAGTGAGTGAAGAGCAAAACATGAGAACAGAATTTTTTTTTTTAATGCACATAGAATTAATGCAATACACAATTTCAGAGGCGGTCTGTTTTCTCTCACCAGTCAGCATGCTTTCATTCACCATGCACTCCCCTGCCAGCAGGGCGGCATCGCAGGGCAGAAGCAAACCCTCGGCTGGAATCACAATACAGTCCCCTGGAACCAGCTCCTCAGAGCTCACACACTCCTCCTCTGGAAAAACAGACAAACATTAAAAGCCACATTAAAAACACTGAGCCTTTTTCTGGCGTTTGATAAGCAACTTCACCTCCCGTGTCTCTACGCACGGTCACGTTCACTATCAACCGGGCCATGCGGCGGAGAGTGGTGCTTTGCTGCAGAGACAAAAATACATCTACTTACTATTTTAATTCACAATACAACAAAACAGCTCTGAAGACTTGAATGAACAAATAATATTCGCATACCTTACGAATCTCATAAAGAGACACGCCAATTGAAATTAAGGATATGATTAGGATACAAGCAGCATAATAATAGTATCTGTCTGACATCCACAGGATGATGCTGAACACCTGAAATATGTAGAATGGATTGAGCACCTGAAAAAAAAAAATATGATCAATATATGATCAATATATGAACCTTTCACAAAGCATTTCACTTAAAAAATCCAGGGAATGATGCTGTTTAATCAACACACACTGTTTATAATTGCAAGGTACAGATTTCACTGTATTTGTAAATCATTATAGTGTTAAAAAAGTAATAAAGAACAGGTCTACCTCCTCAAAGAGAAGCTGTAAGTAAGATTTCACAGGTACATCAATGACATTGGCCCCAAAAATCTGCTTTCTGTAGGAAAAAAAATGTGTAAGGCAAACAACATTTTTTTTATAATTCATGTAGGCATTGAAAGGGTACAGACCTTGTGCTTTGGTCTGCTTTACTCAGTCCTTGTTGTTGGCCATGCAAGTCAGCGCAGGTCCAGCCTTCATTGAGAATGCTGTAGACATAAGATCATTTACTAAAACTAAATTTCAGGTTGCCTAGAGTAAACTTATACATACATAAATATCAAACAGTACCTTGCTTTGCAAAAGGCTCCTTTCCTGGCAATCCATATGTAGCGCATGCCCTCAAACACATAGTATGTGAGCTGTGTTTTCTAGATGGAAGAAAAACAAGACACAATCAAGCAGATGCAACGGAAATGTACATTACACCATCTTTTTTGACTGCCCTTATGTTACCTTTTCACTGTGTAGCTGCACGGTGTCTCTCCATTCATTCTCATCTGTCTCTCCTACTGCGAACTCCAAACTGGAAAAGTTCAACAAAAGGGTTTGATTAATAGCTCTATGTTATTGAAAATCATTTAAATATGAAATTAATATTATAAATAAATAAATACAGTAAAAAACACAGTTATGAAAATATACTGTCTGGGCATTAATTTTTTTATTAAACCCAGGACAAATTATCTTGAGTACAACAAATACTACCATGACACAGAAATAGCTTTTAAATTACATGGAACAATATTTGACCATTGAAATATTATATATTTTTTCCTACATTACAGCAAATGCAGTTTAGGTGAGAAAGTGCTTAATTGTCATGAAAATATTGTCACAATGAAAAATAATTTAATGGGATTCTAATTATTTAAAATTAGATTCAAATACTGTGAAATCACATTGTTACATTCAATTATAAAAAATAAAAAAACTGAAAAAAAAAAAACATTCAAAATTGCAACTTTATTCTTTTGATTTTGGACTGAAATTCAATATTTGTATAAATCTAAATCTAAATATCATGCTATGGTATAGGTTTGCACTTTCATGACTTTTAGTAAACATTTTAAATGTTTTTAAAATGCAAAGAATGTTTAAACACAAGTAGCTGGATCCTTTCTGTAGGAAACTAAAATAATGCATAAATACAAAAAAGGAAAGCATGCGATATAAATGTACTGTGGGTCTCACCGGCCTTCCTCAATATCCTCTGTAAGCACATCTACTACAAACTGCTGTCCATATCGGTCCTGTCATAACCAAATAAAACAAATATATCCTTCCTTATTATGGAAAAGCTGTCATTTTCTGTAAATTCTTCTCCCACTTAAATTTTTTTTTTTTTTACATCCAGTGTCTAATGTCTGAGTAAAACAAATTTTAATACCTTTAATAGCAAAACATCCGCCATTGAAATGGGACAGGATTTGCAGCGGGCCAGGATGCTGAGGCGAGGGCGCCAGTTGAAGAGCACTAGTAGCAGGCCTAAAGAACATACCGCCCCAATACGACACAACCACACCTTCCAGCACACCCATTTGTACCCCTGAACATCCTGAGAAACAAATAACATGATAAAATAATCAGATCTAGACATAACAAGAAACATATGTGTAGTTTTCCAACATAGTACCATGTGTGAGACGGCACTGAGCTCCTTGGGTCTTGGATCCTTTATGAGGGGTTCTGTGTCTGCAGAGGTCACCCCATCCAGCCCCGGACCACAGCTCCCTAAAAGACAAGATCCGCAACTGGTCCTGTTGAGCAGTAGTTCCTTAAGTGCACTAAGCCATAAGTGCAAACACACTACATAACCTGTGTAGTGCACACTCCCTTTTTGTAAATACAAGAAGAGACTCTACCATCTGACGTCAGTAGGATATGACATTGATTGTAATGTTGAGATCAAACACATCCACGTTGTGATTAACATGCTGGCAAATTGTCATTTTCTAGCTATGAAAAATGAATTAAATGGCTATTTGCTTTTATATGTTTTGAAGAAAGGTTTGTAAAGAGATTTTTAAAAGGTTAAGGCAGAGACACTTGTGAGTTTATCCAAAGTCATGGAGGATTTTAAACTGGAAGAAGCAAACTGAAAACATATCTTTCCTCTTTTTTCAGGTCATGTGCTTGCTTTGTGATGTTTCTACACAACCAAAATAAAAAATGCTGACTTTTACATTGCAAATGCTTCCTTCAAATAAGAGTGAGAAACCACGAAACAGCAAACTTTTATCACAAACAACTTGATTTTTTTTTTACGTTCCAAGATTTAATGGTGTTTGTTAAGTAATTATAATTTCGTCATACACTGTGTTGAAACATACTTGTATTAAATATTTATAACGGTGGGCTGAACGATATTCTTAAGAAATTAAGTATTTTAGCAGCAGAAACTTTGCAATACAATAAAATACTGGGCTATTTATTTTTTATTTTTTTAATCTTTTTAGTAACGTTAGAGGTTGAAAAACAGGTTCATCCACTTCAGTACAGCAGAAAATACAAAAGACCTGAGGAAATATCAAGCAGTAAATGTGCTAGAAACATAATACCCCCTTTCAACACTATTTCTGAGGTCAACTGACTTTGATTCCACATAATGTAAAATATGCCTAATTAGAGTTTCAGTCAGTTCTAACAGCTGAAACGACTAACGTTACTATGTTTAAAACTAACTGTATAACGTTATGCTAAACGAATAACTTTACAGGTGTAATTTTCAAAAGATCTTACCACCTTTGGTCTTTTCCCTGATGCAAGTTCCTAACAAAAGGTCCAAAAATATTTACCACAAGACTTGTCTAAGAAATATAGATTCTTGTGGCTGAAATACCCACATTACAGTAATACAGTCCGTAAGCTTTGGCGCTCTAGCGGTTACTAAACCGGACTTCGTGCGTCTTGCGGAAGAACTTTGTAGCCGGTGCTACTTCTCTCTGTTTATGTCTGTAACGAATCACGCAGATACCGGCTATTCCGCAGTCTAAACCAGTCCGAATATAAACACTTAATATAGGTGTACCGTATTGGTTCAGGATAAGCCAAAACAAGTTTTGAAAATGAATTAATGGTGTACTCACTTATTATACAGACTGTGTACAATTTGAACACACAAAAAAGTTACGTAGGCACTGCATAGGAAATGCTCCTGTCCAGGTAAACCAAAGCAAAGTCTGTCTCTTTTTAACAACAAAAAGAAAACTTTCTATTAGGCAATATGTATATGCAAATGTTTTTTATTAGGTTTTCAGTCTTGAATGTTTATTTTGTTTGTTTGTTTTTTTTGCAGCAATGATCAGTTAATAAAAACAAAGTGACTTAGAACCTGTAAGTTGCCTATACAATACTAATATATTTACATCACTCAGATAAGTTTTTTTTTTTTGGACGTTTTGATAAAATGTTTAAAACCCATTGCATTATGTAAAATTAAGCTCGTTTTGTACACACACACACACACAGAGATTGTTTTATTTTATTAAAATCCTAATTAATCTAACTTTCTGACATCATACATTGAACACATGACTAAAACAAAAGCAATCTACAGATAAAATTTTCTGCTCTTGATCAACAATCAGATCAACTAAACAAATGTACGATATCCAGTTTTATTCATATCTCATGCAAAATAAATGTACAGCTTGTAAATACATAAAATTTAAGATTAAACTGTAATCAGCAAAATACCTAAGTGATGCGGTTGATTCACAAGCTCAGCTCTAGTAGCATTTTATTCTTGTTTTTACAGACAGGCGAACAGGACTAACTCATACCTGGTGAATTCATCTATTAACAACAGAGTGAGCACTAAAGCCTATACTCTTATTCAGACATTCATGTACAGTATAACTACAATCAGGTTCAAATGGAAATGAAAAGCAGTTCTTGTTGTAGATTTACACTTCATCAGGTGTAAATACAGGTCTCCACTATCAAAGAATATCCCACATTAGCAAACACTCCATGCTGAATTTACACAATCATTTAAACCATGTACATGATATTTTCTGCATTTACAAGTCAGATGGCAGACAATCTCTTTTCTTTATAAGTTGCCATCATTTTCTTAATTTCTGCTATGGCTTTTCCAGGATTGAGTCCCTAAACAGAAGAGAGGACAAAACGGATTCAATTTAAAATACAGGAAAAAAAAAACGGGAGACACAAAACACAAGCTATTGCATATAAACATTTATTTAAAGGGATAGTCCACCCAAAAATCCAAATAGTTTCATCTGTTCCCATTGACTTCCATTGTAGATTTTGTCCATACAATAGAAGTTTATAGTAAATTAAAAAAGTTTGCTTTGGTTCTTTAATGTTCCAAAGAAGAAAGCAGGTCATACAATTTTGAAATGATGACTATATAAGATGATGCCAATTTTTTAGGTGGTGAACTGTCCCTTAATTTCCAATAACAGAGAATCTAGTTCATCTAAGTAAAGTGTTGTTTTCCAGTTTAATGGGAAGATGGCATACCTTTGGACATGTCTTTGTACAGTTCATTATTGTGTGACAGCGGTAGAGGGAGAAAGGGTCCTGTAATTTGGACAGACGCTCTTCTGTAAACTCATCTCGAGAGTCAATCATCCACCTATACGCCTGAGAATTGGATACAAAACAACAGAGATGTGAGGGCAAAGATGTAAAACTCACTGTGATCCAGACTAACAAAGACTTAACTGGTAGATTCATTATTGTTAAATTAATCAACAATGATAAATGGCTGTTTATTGTCCATATAAGCAGTGCTATAAGGAAAAGAAAAAAACCTGCATGAGCACAGCTGGACCAAGGTACTTGTCTCCATTCCACCAGTAACTCGGACAACTAGTGCTGCAGCACGCACACAGAATGCATTCATACAAACCATCCTATAGGCATGGGAAAAAGTGTTTAAAAAATCATTAGCAAAGATAACAATCATCCTTCACACTAACAAAAATCAGCAGAATATTCAGAAAAGGTTTCGAACCAGCTTTTGGCGGTCCTCGATTGACTGGAGGTACTGCTCTTTTCCCTGCTTTGACTCGTCCTTCTTTTTTAAATACGGCTCGATGGACTTGTACTGTGCATAAAAATTGCTCATATCCTAAAACAACAAGAAATAGGATCAGTTTGAAAATGTAGGTTAATTCTATTTGACAAATAAATAGTCATATTGTCATATGTTGTCACTGGGATTTTCAGTTAACTGTGGTTTACTCACAGGAACAAGATCTTTCACCACATACATGTGAGGCAGGGGGTAAATCTTCATCACTTTGCTGGTATTTGTATCTATTTTGTTTAAGCAGGCTAAGGTGTTGCCCCCATTGATGTTCATAGCACATGAGCCACAGATACCTGTAAATTATATACAAAGAAATTCAATAACATTCTGGCGTAATGATGTAATATATTAAAGGAATAGTTCACCCAAAAATTCTAAATTTCCCCAAATCTGTTTTGTTGAAGAAACAAACTCATCTACATCTTAAATGGCCTGAGGGTGAGTAAATACTCAGCAAATTCTCATTTTTGGGTGGGCTATTACTTTAACAGGACACAGACTGCTCAAAAGAGTACAATGTATTTATTTTTAATTCTATTTTAATTTGTTTACCCTCTCTACATGAGCGTCTAAAGGTGAGTGTTGGGTCCATTTCATTTTTAATTTTGATGAGAGCATCAAGAACCATTGGACCACATCTAGGATAAGAAAATGGCATTAAAATTTTGTGTTATTCAGAAATTCGGTCCAATTTTATTTATTTATTCAAAGCAAGTAAACTGATATGTAACAACGGTGTAAATATCTGTAGCTTACGTGTTCAAATCAACCTCATAGGTTTGCATGCGGGGCTTGTCTCCAGGTGTGTCAGGGTCCCATCTGTAAATCTGAAATGTCTTTATTTTTGGCTCAGGGGCAGCTGCTGTCTGGGCATACCGCACCAGCTGATATAGAGAGAGGAAAGCAAAAGATGAGCTCAACACAAGACAGCTGATGCTCAATGCTGAGTTTACTGAGATCACATATATAAAACACATTACATCCCTCCAACCTTAAAATATATTTGGTAAAATTAAAACAGATGACTTTATATTTTTTTTCATGGCTTTGTCGGGTAAGTAAATACATTAATATACCAATGCTTTTTTTTTTTATCCAAGGTGTCTTTGTTCTGAAAAAATGAAGCCACTGGTATAAGCCACTGAGCGCCACCTCTAGGTGTAATAGAGAAGTGTGCGGGAGTTATATCACCTTGTTACTCAACTCACTTTGAAGGTAAAATTGAGTATTAATATCACTATTCCATACTAGAAGATAAGTTTAATTAAAAAAACGTCACATTTATGTAATCTGATGAAGCAGATGTTTTATAAGCTAATCAACAGCGGTTATGTAACTTGATTAAAAAGGTTAACGCTTTATCTGTCAGCTAACCAGCTCAGCCCACAATTCACACGTGACAAATTCGTTACAACGAAAACGTCCTAATATATTACGATGGTCTCGTACATTTTCACATAATCACCTTGCACACGCATAAGATGCTGACAGATGCGGATTCTTAACACAACTTACCACCAACGTCCTAAAGTTGCGAAAAGCAACAGCACTGCGAGTAAAAGAAATGCAAGCTAACATCCTCCACTTCTGTGTTGTTATGTATTGTAGGAGTTACTTTCTTCGCATGAGCGGCTTCAGCAGTTTCAGATATGTAAGCTGTGATCTGCTCCTCCTCCAAATGCCAGCTGGGCGTGAATTTGTCCTTCGTCAATAAAGAGCGACACAAAGACTCGTACGCAACAAGAAGCTGAAGCGTCTTTCAGGCATCCCACGGTTAGGTAAAGCTTGGAAACAATGTGGAAACATTATGGTTTCCAGGTATTAAAATTCATATAATTATAAATGGAGTTTTTATTTTATTTTATTTTTAGTTGATCAGCACTTTTTGCTTATATAGATTATAATAAAAATATAAATACCTTAATTTTTTAAAATGTGAGATCCCCCATGACTTTAACTATGAAAAAATAAACTTTTCTGTAAATATCGGCTGCTGATATTAAAATCCATATAAAAAAATGATAAGCAGATGCAAAGGCCACAATCTGTATATGATATAAGGATCAACAAAGGTCAGGTTTCGCACAGTAAAAACCTAAACAGCCCTAAACATAAATAGGCATACTTAAACTAAACTGAGAAACATCGCATAAATTTACCATTATATTGCATATTTCTGAGACTTTATCATAATAGTTATGAAACGTCTGACATCTTCATTCTTTTCATTCAGACATTGATTACATTTAGAGAAATAGTCAAACGTGCCATGCAGGTCAAAACCTCAAATCATTTTGAGGGAACTGTTCTCTCAAAGTATTAACCTAAATACTATTTTAGGTTAAAGGCCCACAGATATTCATATTATATATATCCCTGATTCAAACCCAACTATGTTGAGCACTGTGATGTGGTTCATTTTATCTTAGTATTTTGTTGCTTAACCTGTCTGAAAACATTAGTGCAAACAATTATTCAGGTTTTTGCTGACCCCCCCCCCCCCCCATTACTTTAGAAGTGAAAACAGGGTAGAGTGCATTTTAAAACACATTTGACAGCATTTTGAGATAAACCCATAGGAACAGAGCACAATGACATAGAAGTCTGCCGTTTTAGAAGCTCAGACACTTTTCCATGGCTATAACAGCGGAAAACTGGCCTACGTGTATTTAATCTTGTAGAGTTCCCGAGATGCGAATCGATCTTGAGTGAGGTTTTCCTCGCTAGTTTGAGAGACATCAAGAATTACGGTTGAAGGAGCATTAAAACATCCCTTCAAGGGAAAACAGGAATGGTGTTCATCAGTCTTGTCTCATTTCCAGAGATCTGCAGTGACTCCTGGATCAAAAGCAATCTTATTCAGGCCTCAAGTGGAGTAGTCCACGTTTATCTGTCAAATGAGTCCCACTTCTGCCAGAAGAGCTTCTAATAAATCCCTTTGACCTTATGAGTCACTGTAGGGTATACTCAGGCAAATTGGAAAGGATTTTATGTAAATCCGTCAGTGTCCTCAGTCAAGTTAAACAATTCAGATATTTAATTTGCCACCCAAAACAGAGCACATTTATAGCCTTATGTGGCTTAATGTCAGTCACTGTAAATCTGTCAAATATGAAATGTTTGAAAAAAGTCTCTTATGCTCACCAAGGCTGCATTTATTTGAAAAATACTATAAAAACGGTAAAGTTGTTACAAGAACTCTTTTCAATTTCAATGTATTTTAAAATTTAATTTATTCCTGTGATGGCAAAGCTGCATTCTCAGCAGTCATTACTCCCCAGTCTTTCTTTGGTGCTCAATTATAATCAATTATTACTGGTTGTCAAATACTAATAGATCTTCTTATTATCTTATATTATCAGCATATTCAAATAATTTCTGAAAGATCATGTGTCACTGAAGACTGGAGCAGTGATGCTGAAAATTCAACTTTGCCATCAAAGAAATAAATTGCAACTTAAAATATATCAAAATAGAAAACAGTTATTATTATTACAGTTTTAAACTGTAATAATAATTCACCATTTTGTTTTACTGCACTTTTAATTAAATAAATTCAGCCTTGGTGAGCATAACATTGATTTATCTTTCAAAAA
Organism: Carassius gibelio; assembly: GCF_023724105.1. Classification (NCBI taxonomy): domain Eukaryota; kingdom Metazoa; phylum Chordata; class Actinopteri; order Cypriniformes; family Cyprinidae; genus Carassius; species Carassius gibelio. The sequence continues at coordinate 14,954,410 of NC_068393.1, forward strand.
CATTAAACATCGTAGGCTATATCTGTCATATTATATTAATATCGTATCATATCAGTTGTTCCTGAAAGTATCAAAGTGTCTTTCACTTCCTCATATTGATTCGTTCCACCTAATACAGCATTTGAACGGTTTTAAACACAATAGTATTCATTCGACAGCGACAGGCATGTCATTTCTTTTGGTTTTAGTTGCTATACAATATTTTGTTTGAATTCTACTTGTTTTATATCATTAATCATACATTTTCAAGTTGAAATTTTCCCCTCAGCATGAATGTTGTTGTCCCGTGCACACCACCTTCAGTTGTTGAGAAATGACACATCCCAAACCTAGGGGTCACTGTTGTGCTGCAATGGCACTTTTAATAAAACAGACATTTTATCTTCACAACAGCAATGTCTGGACATAAAGAGGAAGAGAAAATTGGGTCAGGACTCTGTGTGCTGGCAGGCTGGTTGTTCTTGTTTGAGTTTGGAGTAGTTTAAAAGCAGACCAGAAAGGGCTATTGGACACAGTGAAGACAAGGCAAGTGCTAGCGGTTCCCTCGCATATGACGGATGACGTTCAAAACAGCAAAAAGAGCCCTGACCCCTCATTTCAACATTCCTGCACGCTCCTTTATTTACAGAAAAAAATGAATACATTCATTTATTTCACATGATAACCAAGCCAATCAATCTTTTTTTGTTGTTTTCTCATCCATCCAAAAAGTTCACATATCAGCATTCAAAATTCTTTCCTCTTTATGTTCCTCTCAGTCTTTTTACTCAGTTACTTGACTCTTATCTAAGAACCTCCGACTCCCGTGTTTGCTTAAATCCCATAAAACAATATGTATAACTATTTACAAGAGCGTTAATCTCTAACTACACCATCACAAATCCATAACCTCAAACCACCCACCCCACCCACTCCCAAAAAAATTGTTTCCTAATGAAAAAGCTTAAAAAGCAAGGAAAAAACATGAAACGACTCCCAATGTCTCACAAAACCATTTCTTGCATCCTCCCTCATTCTAAAAGTGCATGCCTAGATTCAGCAATTGAAAATAAAATGCCTGTACATAAAAAAAAAAAAAAAAAAAAACTTTCTAAACCATTCACCAAACATGGCGAATGTGGACACAGATCGGCATATTGGCAACGATAATCTTCTTTCTTCTTTTGGTAACTACTCAAGTGGGTTTTTAAGGTCTAAAAAATGTAGTGGGACAATTAAAGTGGGTCTCTGAGGCAGCAGCTGGTAATGGAGCAGTTTTGGGGAAACTGCCGTTACAGTCAGAGGTGGCGGGGGCTTGGATGACCATTGTGATAGAGCTTCTGCTTGATGTGCACCATGTTTCCGCTGGAATCCTCCAGCTGCCGGAGCTGTGCGCGTCTACGGAGGTCCCGGAGGTTGCAGAACTGTGGCAACCACGACCAGGAAGGAGTATCTGTGAGTGGTGCAGAGAAAAACTAATTAGCACCAGTCAAACGGCGGAGTTCCATACATTCTTAATGACTAAGCTAATGAGATGGTTAAGGAAAGGAAAAAAAATGTACAGCTTTCAATAAACCAGCACGTCTACACAAAGTGTTAATGCAAACAGCATGTAGGTCCAGACGCTGGGATGTAGAGGTATAACGAAACCACAGAGAGTTCCTCAGACAGCCCGGCCCCTCAGAACTAGCCCTGTTGGAAGTGTGTCAGTGTGTGTGTGAGGGAGGCGATGGGGGAGCGGGGGGTTATTTATAGCATTCCATGGGTATGCCATCCACTAAGACTGTCGTGAAGGGTATACAGAGGAAGACGGTGAATAAGGGTTTTTAAGTCTTATAGCTGGATCAAAAGAATGAGTTTAGTGAAGAGCTTAATATTAAAGGGATTCAGTATCAGTTCCTTTTTTAAAAAACAAAAAAAAGAAAGGTATAGGGGATGTTTGTTGTAAACAGTCATTTTAGCCCTTTAATAAAAAATATATAAAAAGATAAATCTATCTATTCTCTCTCAAAAATCTAAATCTATTTCTCTCTTTTTTAATGTTTTCCCTCCTAAATATTTTTTTTTACTGTAATATTTAATTGTATTATTACTGTTCTTTTCTTTTTTGTTGCTTTTTTTTTTTACATGATTGTAACCATTTAATTTACTTCTTCTAAGGCTTATTTAGGAGATGCTGAAATGGCAAAACAGGATTTTCTGTACAAATAATTATTTGTTCTTAAAAATATGGATATGCATATTCATAATATAAAATATATTAAAGTATAAATATATAAAATGTTATTAATACAATTGAAGTCAGTTAACATTTATATTATTCTTGATCTGAACAGAAAATTATAATTAAAATGTGAAAAAAATTATAAAATGTTTGCAATATATTATTAATATTATAAGATTAATCAAATATAAAAAATATATACTATAAAATATATAAAGCTAAAGGTATCAAATATTGATTATTTCAGTTATGACAGTATAAATCGGTTATCAGATATATTACTCCTGAGCTGAACAGACAAAACAGAAACAGAAAAAGTCAAAGCAATTGAATGTAATTCTAAAATAGGAAATGAAAAGTTCAAGGTATGTGCCTCAATGCAGTGCAGTGTGTGTGTGTGTGTGTGTGTGTGTGTGTGTGTATGACTGCACGCTTACACGTCTCGCCAACTTGCCTTCTCTATGCAGCTGCTCTTTGTCTATTTTTAGCGCTCGAACAGTGCAAGGGTGCAAGTCAGTGTGTGTGTGTGTGTGTGTGTGTGTCTGCTGGTGGGGGTGGGGCCATGACAGCATCTCCCTCCCGCCTTCGTTTCCATCAACCTCACCTTCACTCCCTATCCTGGTGAGGCTAAATGAGGCTGACCTGCAATCAACGTCACATTTTCACAGCTGTGGTGTGCTTTACTAGAAGGGCATCCCCAGTATTTTTCACTAGTCCATATCATATGGATACCATTTTTTCTTGGATACAGATAAATATATGTGGTATTAATTTTCCTCAATGCTATTCTGGATCTAGATGTGAACTGAAGTGAATATATTTTTTCTTTGGTTCCTGTGTGTCTTTTAAACCAGTATGATTTTGGTAAATCTTTGAAAAACTAATTAAGATGTATTTAATAAAACCTAAGAGTTTTCTGTCCCTCCATAGAGTCCAGGTAACCAAAACTTAGAAGATCCAAAAAGGCCATAAAGGAATTGTAAAATGAATCCATAGGATTGAGTGGTTTAATCCAAGTCTTGTGAATACATACAATTGCTTTATATTAAAAACATTTAATTTAGGCTTTTATTCCCATATAAACACATGAATAAAGCTTTGTTATTTACCATATTGTGATTTACTCTACAAATTTGCATTGATCAATGTTTAGATGTAAGTAAAAGCTTACATCTTAAATCTGTTTCTCATATAAAGTGATAATTTCACAAGACTTGGATTAAACCACTCAATAAATATGGATTCATTTTACAATGCCTTTTTTGTGTTTTTTTTTTTTTCTAAGAGAAAGAAACTTCTCATGTTTCATTCAAATATCTTAAAGGAATAGATCACCCCAAAATTGTATGTTAATCTCCTTAGCCCCAGGGCATCCAAGATGTAGGTGACTTTATTTCTTCAGTAGAACACAAACCAAGATTTTTAACACAAACTCTATGTAAGTGGATGGGAATCACGGCTAAAACATACAATAAAACTAAACATAAAAAACATACACAAACAAAACCAAATTAAACCCTGTGGCTCGTAGTGATACATTGATCCGTAAAGACACAAATGGTCGGTCTGTGCAAGAAACTGAACAGTGTTTATACTGTTTTTCCCCTTTAATTCACGCAATGTGCAAACTGTTAGAACTCTCCTGAGCGCGTCTTGTTGTGCGCATTCTCAGCAGCAGGCGCATGAGGCATCTTCTTTTTCTTGCTTTATGTGTCAATGGTCCACTTGAGAGATAGGTGGCGGTAATGCACTCATAAGTCTGCAATCCGCCATAAAGAAAGAAAAAGAAGATGCCTCATGCGCCTGCTGCTGAGAATGCGCACAACAGGACGCGCTCAGGAGAGTTCTAACAGTTTGCACATTGCGTTTTGTTTCTTTACACATCAGTGTATCGTCACAAGCCACAGGGTTATTAATTTGGTTTTGTTTGTGCATGTTTTTTTGTTTTGTTTTATTGTATGTTTTAGCCGTGCTTCTCATCCACTTACATTATAAGACTGATAGACTACAACGGTTTGAGCTAAGAATCTTTGTTTGTGTTCTAATAAAGAAACAAAGAGACCTGCATCTTGGATGCCCTGGGGTAAGCAGATAAACATAAACTTTTCATTCTTGGGTGAACAATTTTCAACAATGCATTTTTTTCGTTGAACTATGCCTTCAGTATATTTTATAATACTATTATAGAATATATATATATATATATATTAGAATCGAGATTTAATTAATACTTGATTCTGAATGGTCAGTAACTGCATTCCATACTTTGATATTTCCCAATTTTCACCATCGTCCAGCTCTATACATCAGTCCACTCCTCCAGTACTAAAACTGGCTTTCATTTCTCTCATATCACACCACTGACTCACTCTTTTTCAAATTTCATATGAATCCCTGTGCATTTCATTTATTGATTGTAGCACAAATAACCTAATGTTTTTTTAATTTAAAGATTTTTGTGATGTTTATCGTCTTATTGCTTTTGTATATTGTAATGGAAGCTTTAAGAATATACAGGTAAGAATCAGATGGAATAGATCAAATAGCCTTCACATTTCATGTCCACGTATTTATTCATTTGGTGAGTATAGTGGGGTAATGCACATTTAACCACTCATTCGCTAAATAACCTCTGACCGACTAACCATTCTCTGACATGGAGCATTTAATTACTAAATAGCTAGTGGCCACATTATAACCTACTTTTTCAATATATTCAGTTTTTCCAAGCAGTTATTTTATGTGTGACTCTCCTTGACCCATAATAACCATCAAATGCTCATCTGATGAACACAATAACTGTATTCAAACTAAAAGCATTCCCTTTTAATGCACTATTTACACATTTTGCCACTTTGCCCTCAAAGGACCATGGACAACTGTTATAAACAACTGCTGTGTTGCCTGCGATTTAGTTACACTAAGTGAAAGCCCGCTGTTAATTTCTGCAGCCACAGTCTTCATCTTAATACATTCATTACTGGGGGTGATAATAACAGGGCAGAAGGGGACCGCTGACAGCTGATGAAAATGACAAATGTAGGTGTGTAAATGTTTGGGGAAAGAAAACTGAATTTTGTGAGTGTTTGGAAAAAAATATGTTTATTAACATAAAACCAATACAGTGGGACACATGCATTTTAAAGATGGTTTTATAAATTTATGAGGATTTAATCCTATACAAATCTGGGTATATATAGCACTCTAACACACCAACTCCTAATCATTTTGTCAGATCAGTTGATCTATTATGGTATATTATAAACACCACTGATATAATAAGTAAATGTACAATTTTAAATCATTTAATTACTGTATTTTACTCTTTGAGACACAGCTAACAAAGTTAGAAAATAAAACAAAGGTTACTAGAGTATGTTTTACAAGAATATATGTTTTCAGCCTTTATACCTTAAAATGTAATTTTTCAATTGGTTTCTTTGTAATTAATTGAGAAATTTGCTGGCAATTAAAACTTTTTTGACACCAAATTCTTTCAGTGTATGTTTTATTATCTACACAAGCTGTGTTCATATTGTCACTAACATTTAAGGCACTTATTCTTCACAGTAAAGTGTTTGACCAATTGAATTTGTCAGTTCTTTAGTTTTGTCAAATACAGTAACCAGTAAGTACCTGAATACATCCATTTAAATCTTGCACACAAAACATGGCATTTATTGAGCAAGGAAACAACATTCAAACTCAAAATGATCATGCTTAACGAAATATAATTCAAACAGACTTACAAATAGCATTACCTCGGTTCATAACATTAAATAAATTGTCACATGAGGGAAGAAATCTTGATTTGGTGTTATTTCAATGCATAAAATGTAATTTTCTGTAACCAAATCATGGTCTGCATACTGTTCTCACAAGCAAATCCTTTGTCTTTTACATGTATCCACATATATGCTTTCCATATACTCTTGGTTACAATGTTCTTCCCACTCACCATAATAGCGACTGGCTCTCCAGGCCCTCACAGCACAGTGCAAAGCTCCATCCAGCCACAACAACAGCCAGCTGATACAGAAGCCCAGCAACAGCCCCAGCATGAGGTCCATCTCCTGTTTGGTCACACTGTCACTCACAAAGTAATTCTCAGATGAGTCCACGAGCGAATGGTCTCCGTCATATGGAATTACGTAGTGAACATGATGCCTAGGGTAGAAAGGGGAAATCTGTGTTTAGAGGTTTACATTCAGCAACAAAAAGTGACAGAAAAGAACATGAAATATATAGTGATAAAGAAAACAGTCAATTAAGAGATAGACAATGATGACATACAGTATTATGTCAATTACAAATGCTTGCTTTCATAATGCTCTCAGCAGGGTGGGAACGCCAGCATTTCTATACTGACACTGTTTGGATCCAACTGAGCTCAGTCAAGTGAGGTTTGTTGTCTTGGAACATGTAAATGCATTAAATATATGGTTTGGCCCACAGCTTTTACAAATAATACCATATATATTTTTTGTCACACTCTGTTGTTTATGAAGGTCTATGTGAAAATACTCATTGTACAAATGTGTCTTGGATAAGGGTTAAACGATGTAATGCATTTGAAAATCTTTATCTGGTTTTGACATAGGTTTTTTCTTTTTTTTCGGGATGGAAAAACTATAACAGTGTCAAATTTGGGTGGAAAGTAGAAAAAATCTCAAAAAGATTTTAATTTACATGAAATAAAATGAATTACGAGAGCTCAACTTTTGCACATTAGATACTGATAGGCAGAGATATGAAGATGTTAAAGAACTATATGAATAGATTAATATTTTGATGAAGAATGATAAATGATATCTATTTATGGCAATAATCAACACATATCAGTATGCTTCCTCTGGTTATCTACAAATTAGCTTTACGATTCATGCATGAACAAATAATTCACATAAGAGTTTTATGCCTTGTCTTGCTAATATCAGGACACCAAGCAAGTTTTCACTGACCATGACCTATTTGTATAATGCACTTGGTCCTGATATGTCAAACAGAATATGTTTGAAGAGAGATGTGGCACAAAGTCATTAAGTTATTAACAGTTCTTCACCAACAATAAAGTGTTAAAACATGCAATTCTAATTGAGAACAATTATGATTTGACCTCATTTACTACCCTCAGATGTTCTTACATCAACAACTTGTAATCAACAGACAGCTTGAACAGAAACTGTTGTGCAAATGAAGGCTGACTAACAAGTCAAGTTTCAGATACTATTCGACATAAAATAAATGATAATCCTGTGTATAAATACAAATAAGAATATTTTTCTAAACCATTCATGTACTACACTAAACAACAACAACAAAAAACTGCATTTACACTGTAGTTACTCATATGCATTAACTCAGCGCAGTCCTTCTGTATTAAAATCATATTTTATTTCAGTAATATAAACGTTATTTTGTGGCCAACACACACACCGAAAAGAACAACATCTCTGGCTGTGCTTGGAGAAAAAGCACATCTTGATACGCAGAAAGAAAAAAAAACACACACACACAAGAAGAGAAATCAAGGAGATTTCACACCGACGCAAAGCAACAGTAGCTGCTCAGTATTGAAAAGCCATTTAAATTACGCCTAAATTATGACATAAACCACGCGAATACACATATGAGGCCCTTAATGTGACAATCTCCGATTGGATAAATGAGATGAAATGGAAAAGACAGTGTTTCAGGGGCTGGAGAATAGCTCAGGCCTAAAAACTGTTAGTAATAGAAGGGGAAACCTGTCGATTTCTGGCTCTCGTGCTAGAATTCATTTCTTTATTAACGCTTGGGTTTTTACCTTCCACAGTTGCAATGACAGACGCGGTCTTCCCCTCGTAAATGCGGTAAGATGTAGTTGTGAAAACGGTCCAGGAGTGCGTTCATGTCCATTAAACACGCTATCGCCTGCAAAGAACCATTCGAGTCAGCCGGGACATGACAAGCAGTATTGGAACACAGCAACCGCTACATGACCTGGTACTGTGACCACTGCAGGGGAAAATACACATTACATTCCCACATCAGCCAGTAATAGACATGAGTACGGTTGTGCTGTCTTAATGAGATTTTTAAATGGACTTTAAGCGGTCCACGCTTTTGTTAACCCCCGATTTCACTTTGAAAATGACAGAAATGCACAATTATGAAGTGCTTAGGCACTTACCATGACAACTGAAGCACCGAGGATCATAAAAATCATGGTGGTTGTGATCATATGCATCAAAACTTCCGAACTCGCCTTTCCTTTTCCCCAGTCTGTTCAACGAATCCGGTTAAACTAAAAACATGCCGTCCCGGGAGAAGACGCTCATGGATGCGCCCTCACCGCTACACCTGCCTCATTCCTTAACCCGCCAGATTGGGAAGCGTTCTTAAGGCGCATAGGGTTAGGATGAGCAGATCTCGCTATCCCAACGTATGATGAGCCTACACGCGCATTCACACTGTCTTCACCCACATCCAGCGATACGTTCCCCCAGTGCTGCAGTTGAATCCGCCTCAGCTGTGCGGTTGGGAGGGAGCTGAGGAACGCGTCCTAGTCTGATTACTAATGCTGCTGCCTCTCTCCTCCTTCGCGTTCCGACGCCGTTGGAAACGTCTTGCGAAAACTAGCGATGTCAGGCTCAGCTAATTCTCTGATATATATATATATATATGTCTAGGTGTTGACATCTAGTAGACCTTAGATTCGTCGTCGAGGTTTTGTTTGTAGAAATGTGTAGTCGTCTTTACATCTGCTGTGATCGCCACACTGTATATGGCAAGCCGTTTTGACATTCACTTCTTAACATGGCACTAGTGCTTACATAGGCCTATATAAAATGTATTACACACACACACACACACACACACACACACATGTTTGTTTTTGTGAAGGTGGGGACATCCCATAGGCGTAATGGTTTTTATACTGTAGAAACTGTATATTCTATCGCCATTCACCAACCCTACCCCTAACCCTAACCCTCACAGGAAACTTTGTGCATTTTTACTTTCTCAAAAAACTCATTCTGTATGATTTATAAGTGTTTTGAAAAATGGGGACATGGCTCATGTCCTCATAAGTCACCCTCTCCTTGTAATACCTGTGTCATACCCATGTCATTATACAGAGTTGTGTCCTGATATGTCACAAAAACATGCCCCCCCCCCCCCCCACACACACACACACGCACGCATGCATGCAAACACGTTTAGGGTCAGTAACAATTTTTAATGATTTTGAAAGAAGTTTCTCTCTTATTTGATCAAAAAGTAAAAAACTGTACAAATATTGTGCAATGTTATTACTCTTTAAAATAACTGCTCTCTGTTTTTGTGATGGCAAAGCTAAATTTTCAGCAACCATTACTGTCACATCATCTTTCAGAAATAATACTAACATTCTGATATGCTGCTCAAACAAACAAGAAATATTGTTATTATTATCAATTCAAAAAACAGTTGTGTTGCTTTATATTTGTATGGAAACTATATAATATATGTATATATAGACACATTCTTTATAAAAATATATTTATGGCTATTTTTAAGTTAAGATTTAAAATATCTAACAAAAATAAAACTGTTACCAGCTAAAAATTGGAATACATACAGATGCATCTCAATAAATTAGAATGTTGTTGAAAAGTTTAATTAAGTAATGCAACTTAAATTGTGAAACTTGTGTATAAAATAAATTCAGTGCACACAGATTGAAGTAGTTTAAGTCTTTTGTTCTTTTAATTGTGATGATTTTGGTTCGCATTTAACAAAAACCTCAACAAATTGGTATGGTCACATGCCAATCAGCTAATCAACTCAAAACACCTGCAAAGGTATCATGAGCCTTCAAAATGTTCTCTAAGTTTAGTTCACTAGGCTACACATTCATTCAAATCTGTTGATCTGACAGTTGTCCAGAAGACACAAGGAGGGAAAGCCACAAACATTCTTTGCAAAAGAAGCTGGCTGTTCACAGAGTGCTGTATCCAAGCATGTTAACAGAAAGTTGAGTGGAAGGAAAAAGTGTGGAAGAAAAAGATGCACAACCAATAGAGAGAGCCGCGGCCTTATGAGGACTGTCGACAAAAATCGATTCAAGAATTTGAGTGAACTTCACAAGGAATAGACTGAGGCTGGGGTCAAGGCATCAAGAGCCTAGGTACAGTTGTCGTATTCCTCTTGTTAAGCCACTCCTGAACCACAGACAACGTCAGAGGCGTCTTACCTGGGCTAAGGGTGCTCTATGGGGTTTTGTCAAGAGGAAAATGAGAAACAAGAGACCAAAAAAAATGCAGATGAGCTGAAGACCAGTGTCAAAGAAACCTGGGCTTCCATCCCACCTCAGCAGTGCCATAAACTGATCACCTCCATGCCACACTGAATTGAGGCAGTAAGTAAAGCAAAAGGAGCCCTTCCCAAGTATTGAGTACATGTACAGTAAATGAACACACTTTCCAGAAGGCCAACAATTCTTTTTTAATTTTTTAAATTTTTAATTGGTCTTATGAAGTATTTTAATATGTTGAGATCGTGAATTGGTGGGTTTTTGTTATATGTGAGCCAAAATTATGGCAATTAAAAGAACCAAAGACTTAAACTACTCCAGTCTGTGTACATTGAAATTATTTAATACACAAATTTCACAATTTGAGTAGAATTACTGAAATAAATTAACTTTTCCATGACATTCTAATTTATTGAGAAGCACCTGTAGTTGCATGCAGCTAAATAATAATTAAATAATAAATAAATATTACTTAAACTGAAACAAGTACCAGCAGCAACTGGAGATAAGATAAGAAATGTTAATTGCTGATTTCAGAAAATGAAATCAGTATATGAAACAGTAGATGAAAAATTATATGAAAAAAAGTAGTATGTTCCCATTCATAGTTTCTGACAAACAGTATGTGAAAAGAACCATATGACCTAATACTTCTACCGAGATCCCATAAAGCCATGGGAGAAGATTTTTGAATGTCATTGAAGCAATGGAACTAAAGCTGGTAGGTCAGGCGACAGTATAACAGCATGGTGTATGTAGTACATACAAATTGAGTGAAGTAATGAAGTAAGTTTCAAACCAAATATAGTAGCTCCTGGACTGCATGTAATTTTGGGTGCAAATCAGAGAACAGAAAGATACTAGTTAATTTTAAGTTTTAAGGAATAATATTAAAATGGCTTGCCACACATTTTAGGTTTTTGGTAAAGTAGGCTTCTTTAAGTCAGCATACGATTAGATTCTTTCTAAATATCCATATGGGTTTATATGCAGAATCTGCCATCACAGTGTTATAACCTGCTATTTGGTCCAAGGCTGCCATGAGCGTTTCTTACCAATCTCGCGGAGGTGCGTGCGCGTAATGTGCGCGTGATAGGGGTTAGGGGGGAGACAGAGAGGGGGTTTGGTTGGGGAGTGGTAGAAGAGACTTCACCAATTCACTTTTCCCGTGAAAACACGGCCGATGTTTTCCAATTAACGAAATGCACTCCATTATAGGACAGCCATCCCCTAAGGAGCGTGTAGTTTTTACCAACCCATCCTCACGCCCCCTCACGCGCTCTGCAGTTCATATTGCGCCATTTCGTTTAGCCCGTACGATTGTTCACCTTCTGTATCTCATGTTCCTGATGATTGGCACGTTAACTAACACATGTGAAAGGACCTTGGCCGAATATACAAAGTACTGACTGACTTGGCAGGAATTCAAGCTTTAAGTCTTAATTCAATTTCCTACTTGATGCACTTCAGTTTCTTTCCAGAGCGCGCAGTAATGCAGAGTGATAGCCAAAACGATAACCAAATCCATTCTGTTGTACTACAACGTGCTGTGACAAGTGAAAATGCATTATTAGTGACTTTTTCAACAAGCTTTTAATGCAGAACATGACGCTGTTTTCGTTTGAACTATTATACACTAATTCATTAAAGCTAATATACTGATGACACGTGTTTATTTATGAAGGTCACCGAGAACAAGCCACGATGCCCCCCACATTCAGCAACAACACATTTCAGCACCCTGGAGAGCAGCACAGTAAAGATTTACTGCTGACCACCATCAAACTCTCTCTCTCTCTCTTTCTCTCTCTCTCTCTCTCTCTCTCTCTCTCTCGGATTCTCCATCAAACTCAATAAGCTGACATAACGTTGAATGAAATGGAAAAAGAAATGAGTTTGTATAATAATGTTTAGATTACTTGGAATCTTTTTTGCAACTGTTTTTCCTTTCCAAACCCCACATCTAATATAAAAATAAATATTTTTTTTATAAGTAAAATTATAAATTAAATATTTGTAAAATTTCTAATATTTTAAAAATATAAAATATTTGAAGTATTACATTTGCTTTATTACAATATAGTATTTATTATATTATATTATTAAATATGATAAATACTTTTAATTATTTTTTGTTTTCCTAGTATCATTTAAAAGACAAATAACATAACATAGTAGATTCTACAGCTTTTCCTAGTGGAAGAACTTCTGTTCTGTGATTTGCTGACATATTATGATATCATATTATTGTTAGAATTATTACAAAACAGTCAACTTTATTCTTACATATTTTACCTAAATTATATTAAATGAGCACATATCTTAACAGGGATTATTTTATTATTTTACCTATGTATCAAAATTAGCAATGTCTATAAGGTCCACACAAATACTTTAGTTTTTTTTTCTACAAGAAAATCTATAATGATTATGATATATTTCCAAAATATTAGTGTGAAATTATTATTTATTTGTGTTATGGAGTCTTTTAATCATTACGTTTTATTTTGCATTAGAATGTGGCTTATGCTACGGTCGCTTGCTTCACGCTGCGGCTTATCCTTCGACGTTATTTCCGCTGCGTTGTTAGTAATAGTATGTTGTACCATTGTAAACATAACAGAAAGAAATGTTGTGGCACTTAATAAATGAATTATTCAATAAAATGTCATACAAACATTGTTTATTTCACAAGTTACAGAAACGCCCAGTAAGTTTACCACAGTAAGCGGTAAAGGAAACCGTCATTTTAAAAAGACCGAAATGCATCTTGACCATAACAGCTAGCAAACATACCAGTGCTGTTCCATGGCATCTCTCAAAGCTTTCTGCTCGTTCAGTCACAAATTACACCTCACAACTGACCAAAGAGGTGTATTAATTGTATTAATTTAAATAATCATTCAAATGAAAGAATAATTCTAATTCTCTCACGTGCGTTGTTATATGTATTTTTCATAAATGTTTCAGTCGACTTTTTTGCCTCTGTGAATTAAAGTGTTTTAATATTTATGTTTTTCATAATGATCAAGAGTTTGCCCAAAGTTCTTCAAGCACTGCACACTGCACTCTGGCGTCACTATTTTCTCATTGCAGCACTGTGTGGAGGAGCTCATATTGAACAGCATTGAAGCTGGAGCAACATGTGTGGCTGTCAAAATAGACATAGAAGCCTGCAAGCTGCAGGTGATCGACAGTGGCTCTGGAATGTACAGGGAGAACATGTACAGAGTCTGTGATAATAATAATTATTCTTGCAGAAATGGTTGAAATATCATTAAGATGTTGTTGAAGACATATGTTAAAACCTTTAATTAAGCAAATGCATTTGATGTTGCTGAAGCTCAAACCGTTTGTCCTTCTGCAGGGCATCTGTGTCCGTCTACAATATCTTCCACAACATGCCAGTTCAAAGAAAGAGAATGGATACGGTTTTAGAAACCGAACACATCCGTCAGAGAGTGGAGAACATATCTCTGATGCACCCACTTGTGTCATTTACAGTGGAAAAATAAAATTCAGCTCACATGGTGGTGCAGCTCTCTAAAACAAGCAGTTACTTTCTGAACTGAGCTAAAAAGCTTGGAGAGGTCAGTTACGTCCACGAGCAGTTCAAAATAACTGGTCATATCGGCCGTGAGGGTCACTACAATAACGGCCTGAAATTCCTGTTCCTGTTCCTATATGGCAGGCTTCTTCTTGAAGACACACATTCATAAAACACTCAACTGCCTTTTGTAGAGAGTAAGCAGTGCTGCCAGACAAAACCACAGCCCAGCTGTATATTCGTTAACGTCGAGCCCCAAACAAAAAGGTGGATGAGATCTCCATAGTGTCTATGTGTTGAATAACAAATGCCATTACTCAGAGTATGACATATGCTTCAAACAGCCAAGTTTTTGAGAGTTCAAAGACTGGGATAATGTGCTCATCTGCACTGAAGAAGGGGTCAAAGCATTCCTTACTAAAGAATACCTGATGACAGAGTATTCCATGAATGGCAGGGATGGTCCGTCAAGCAGTCCATTGAGGAATGCTAAGACTCCTGTGGCAGTACAAAACCTCAGTGCTGAGGTAATTCTTGAAGCATGTGATGCACTATGTGAGAAAAAGGACATTGCAAGTGTGGACCTCTCTGGTGGGGTTCATATGTTGGAGGAGTTATCAGCAAACACTGAAACCTTCTCCAGTGAAGAGTCAGAAGCAGAAAAAGTGCTTCAGGGTGATTTGTCATTTGCATATGCTACAGAAATTAATAACAATTACAAAGAAGATGAAAATGCAGTTTGCCAAATATAAGCCAGAATGATTTGGCAGTTAACAACATCAACAATGTGATGGGAAGCGAAAACCAAAGGATTTCAGTTATGGATGGAAAAGAAGCAGAAGATCGTTTGAAAAAAATTCTGCTTCCCAAATAAAATTTCCCCCAAAAAGAGGCAGTTGCCTTTAAATGATAAACATGGTTTTTATGGTACCAACACAAAGACTTCCAGAGCTACATCATGTCATAAATTAACTTTGTCTTGTGAAACGAGATCTCTTGACAAGGTCAAAAGGTTGTTTGGGAAGGATGTTGAGAAAAAACAACAGAGTACAGGAAAAACATTATTTTAATGCTTTGCTTTGTTGTATCTACTTTGTGTTTAGATGATTTAGACAAGCCCTTTTTGATGAACATTTCAGGTGTTTATTCTCCTTATAGTTCTGAATGTTCTGCTGAATATTCATCATGGTACAAGGGAGACAAACTATCATTAGCTGCCAAATGTTCCTTTTTAAAACATGACAAATAGCCAATTATAGAGGTCAGAAGAGAAACAGACTTTCTTTCTATGGAAAATTCATCTTTCCCGGAAGAAAAGTCCTGTGAATTAGAAAAAAGCATTCTAGAAGATCCACTGGAACTCTTGGTGCAGTTGTACATGATTCTTCAAAAAAAATTCCAGGCTTCGCTGTAAATGATCAAGACACCACAATACCAGAAACTTCCTCCGTTTCAGAGACTCACACCTGTGCAACAAGAATGTGGCTTCCTTTGTAAGAAGTGTGAATGGTGTTGATGAAGCCAGTGTAACCTCTCAGCATGATCCTTAGTGCAGCAACAAAGTAAATGAAGGTCAGACTACAAATAAAAGTGCTGAAACAGACATTTTGCTAGGAAAACTGGTTTACAACAACAAGGTTACAGGGCTCAGCAAATACAACTCTCCTCCTTTGGAGGAGACTCAAGTGCCATGTATCACAGATGTCAGTAACAGATATTCATAGTATAATTAGCTTTTCTTTGCTCATATGATTTGAGTACAAGTGTTATCCATTTCACACAGACATTGCACTTCCTTTCTGCCCAAGCCCAGAGCAGAAAGAGCCCTTAACTCAGGGATAGACAGCAGAGGTACAGCTCTAGACTGACATTCAGGACTGAAATCAGCTTTTTAGTGCACATTAACTAATTGTTTTTCTTTTTTACTCTTTTAAGAGGATGCTCAAGGTCCCAATTCACTCTCGACTTTATTCTCAGAATGGAGTAACCCAGCATTCATATGGCCTCCAGAGGTAAAAAGATTACTAATTTAATAAATCATGTAAAGATTTTAAATTAATTTATCCTTATTTAACACTGGTAAATGTAAAAATTATTAATTTGACTCACATATTCTATTAATTATTTTGAAAAGCTGAGGGTCTTGCTGTAAAAATCCTCAACATTATTTACCCCTACCGGTTTACCAACAATATGATCCACACAATGAGAGTATGTATTTTTACCCTTCTGCTCTTTTTGTGCTTTGAGGAACTTGCATGGCTAGACACTTAATATAGCAATGTCACAAAGCATAGCCTTTTTCTTATGTGGTGAAAACGAATCCAAGATTGTGTTGTTGTATTTTTACCTCAGGTCATCCATCAAGTGGACAAGAAATCCCTTGCTTGTTTGATAAATACAACAGAGCAGGAAGCCTCTGAAAGCAGTATAAATAAAAGGTGCCGCAGGATGAAAATCATTACATTGAATGGTCTGATGTGCCTTAAACATCTGTCATTGCTCTCACCTGCAGGAAATCTTCTAGTGTTGGTTGATCAACATGCTGGTTGATCAAAAAATTGGAAAATTGTGCTGATCCCAAACTTATTAGTATATAAGAACTAAATTAATTCCATGTAAAACATTAGCAATACATTTATTTTTCCCACACTGCTCTTGTTGTCTGATGTAGACTCCTATGAAGATGATCCAGGCACACCTGGAAAAATTAGGCTGTGTTCTTCAAGTGGTACCCCACCCTTAGAGAGTAATGAAACTGAGGAGGAATTGAGACTTCTGAGGTCAGTGCAGCTGTTTGAGTGAACATTCCTGATTCTGCCGTCATCTTCTCTCTGAAACATACATGTGTGTTCAATTAGTCCTGCACCTTTGTCTAACAGTGCCATAAATCTTTCTTTTGTTCTTCAAAAGGTCTTGTCGGGCCTTTCTGAGGGGTCTAACTTTAGATGTAAGGTTCCCAAAGAGTGAGTCACTGAATGTTGGAGAGACTTCCCACATGTTTTATAGAGAAAGAAAGCAAAGAGCTCTGCTGTGGAAGACGGTCAGTAATTAAAACCATTGCAGAGGTCAGACTCATTTCTTATGTTTTTGAATTTGATTATTCATTAATTTTTAAATTAAATTAAACTCAGTTTAGACTCTTAACTGTTTTATTTTGTAGGACCATCTGCGAGAACACATTGAGGTGAGCCGGCATGTCCATATGTGATTTGTATGTAATATTTGAACCGAATAGTACAAGTGCAGTCTGGTTTTAGAGCTCGAAGGATAGGCCTACTACATGACTGATTTTGTTCTCTTGACTCATGTTTTCAGATTTTCTTTGATTGATAATGATTATTATTATTCATTTTACCAGGAGTTATTAAGTTCAATGACATTTTGAGTAAAGAGGAGTGCTGTAGTCTGGTGAGCTTGCTCTCCTCTCGTCAGCTTCCATTTCAGTGTGCTCACGGAAGACTTTCAATCATCCCTCTGGCTGATCTTCACCACTTGGAAGATCCACAGGAATGTTTAAACTAATCTACAACAAATCAGATTTTATAAGTGCACTTTTTGTCGACTATAAACAGGTTTGAGTATCATAAATGATCATAAGCATATCATGATCAGCCATAGCATATCATATATTTTGATTTTCCCCCATATATTTTTAAAGCTTTTCTTGGATAGTTTCATTGTATTCATTTTTTTCATCCCCAAAGGATCTTTCCAAACCAAATCTGAGGAAACTTGAGAAAAAAGTATTGTCAGCTCCATGGAAAAAAATCTATCTGTTGCACAAAAAAATGAATTTACAAGCAAAAGCATTCTGCACTTTACGCTTTTGTATAAAATTATTTTTAATATAGATATTCTGCTTGATGGGCGGCTTTTATTATGTATCACCTTTTGGCGCATACAGCTGCTAGCAACAACACTGCTCTGAGATAGAGTAGCCAATAATAAAGGACTTTACTCGATCATGGAACATTTTCCTCCTATCAAATTGTTCTTTTCAAGGTTGTGGTCCAATCAACTGAAACGTAGGAGGGCGCTAAAATGGATGACGTTCCTCCGCGGCTCATTGTTGTGCATTGAAGGGGCGGCAGGAGAGTCTCACGTAAACGATAACCAAGTAATACTTTATAGGTGAGTTTTGCACGTATAAATGACAAATTATAACACACGAAAACAGTCTTAGACTAAATGAATGATAAGTATGGATTTATTATATCAGTTTTAACCAAGAGTATCCTATCCTCCCAATTCAAAGATGGCCGAACAGCAGTAACATAACTTACTTTGCGCTTTCTGCATAAGATTAAAACCTCAATCTTCTTTAATAAAGTTTTAGGGCTGACAGCTTTTGTTATGTTATTGTTTCCATGTTTTGCTAATACAAAGTTGAAGAATTTAATATTTGAATGTTCGTTGAGACCGTATGATTCATGCTTTAACGGAATATGATCGAATCCATCTGATGCTGGTAACTTATACGGTAAAAGCTTTACGTAACATTATCTTGAACCAGTTCTTGTTTATCATTTGTAGATTTGTATAATTAAGTTGTATGCTACATTTTCGATCTTTTTGTCAACTTCATGTTTATGTACAGTCATGACAACGAAGTGCATGGTTCATGACGTGGTCGGTAAGGTATCTATTTGATTATAACGTTATCAGTTCATAAAAAATCTGAAAAACTAAGGGAGTGCTGGACAGATGTGCTAAAACTTAAGAAGATGGAATAAAAATGTATATTTCTGGGGTTATGTTCTATGCATCCTCTGTTAAGCTGGAAACATTTCTTTAAATGTATTCATGCAGTAACGATGAACTGTAATATCATCATGGTGCCTGTATTTGAATGGTTATGTTGGCTTTCTCACAGCATCAGTGATGAACAGGATTCGGATCCACGTGCTGCCGTCCAGCAGAGGTCGAGTGACTCAAGCTGCTCGTACCCAAGAACCTCAGACCTGCTCTTACGCCCAGAGACCATGTTCACAGCCTCGCCTGGAGGGCCTAGAGTTCTGCATCAAACATGTACTTGAAGATAAAAATGCTCCCTACAGGCAATGCAGCTATGTGTCCAACAAGAATGGCAAGCGCTGCCCCAATGCAGCCCCAAAACCAGAGAAAAAAGAGGGGTGAGGGGGTTTGTTTATTCCCTTAACACACTTACCCCTGGTTTCACAGACAAGGCTTAAGCCTTGTCCTAGACTAAAATGTAAGTCTGAGCGGTTTCAAATGAAAGAAACTTGCACTGACTGATCTTTTGAGTCAAGATGCACACCTGTAATGTTTTTTTTTTTCCAAGGCACGATTATAAAAATTACTTTAATGTCCTAAATTAACTATGGCCTAATACTGGCTTAGGCTAAGATCTGTCTATGAAACTGGGCCTTAAAGTAACTACTAGAGATATTTTAGACTTTTTTTTTTTTTTTTTTAGGGTATCGTTCTGTGCAGAACATGCACGCAGAAATGCTTTGGTGCAACAAGCTCAAATGCGGAAGGCATCCACTTCAGGACCTTCCCCTGAAGTTTTGCTGTCTCAGATCAGTGGATACAGTCAGCTGGAAACTGGAACTTATGGTCAAGAGGGCCGTAGTGAAGCTAGCCGCATACTAGGTGAGATGTGACTTGGTTTTAAACTTGTGCCATTACTAATTAACCAGGCATGCTTTTGCTCTTGTGAACGTTAAATCTCTGGATGTGATGCAAACAAACCTGTGCATGTGTGTGTAAAGTGTAGTATAAGTATTGAAAGAACAAATTATGAATAATAGGTTAAAATTATTTATACCCTAGAAAATATTTTAAATTGAATCTGAATTATTACTATTATTAATTTATATACAAGAATATTTAGATTAATATAAGATTTTTTTTCTGCTCAATTGAAAATTGCATCTAAAGCACTATTTGGACAGGACTAGTTTTCCAAACTACGTTTGAGTTTCGATTCTTACCACCTGATGTCTGCGATTTTTCATGTACCAATTCGGGCGGGACTAACATCTCCATGTTTATTACAGAGGTGGGAGGGTCTGTTTTGTGCTTCTGCTAGAACGGTCACGCGCTCCGTATGCGTGCATTGCACCATGTTAAAACCATGTTAATGTGTGGTGTCTTTAGTTTAACTGGTTTACCTTTTATTTTTGTAGTAGGCTAAACCCATGTTTAATTTTCATAAAGGTACATCTGTAATTAAAACATTATGTAACTGAGTGCATAAATGAACGCTAGTAATCAGTATTAAGTTTACGTGATCTGGCTCATGATTTTATTATTATTATTTCTTTGCCGGGAAGCAAATATATCAAACATGCGTGCGGAGGTAAGATAATTCGGTAATTCGCGTTGGCCAAAACATACAAGGAAACGCGTTGTGAAATAAAATACCGCTGGCAAACACAGACATTCGCATTCGGACAGGATTAGTTTTCTCAGAGGATCACTGAGTTTGCTGAAAAACAGGTAATTTGCTCTGGAATTATCACAGAGGTTGTGTGAGAAAAACACAGACGTGGCAGATTCGGACTGGATTAAAATCACCAAGTACGTCTGTGAAACACCGATTTCTCTTAACGACCCCCTGTAAAACTAGTCCAGTCCGAATAGGGCTAAAGACTGATAACTGATGTTTTTTTACATTTCTTTTATGTAATTTGACATTTTTCATTATTTGTCTTTTTTTTTGTATAAAGTTACTAAAATAAGACCCATTTTGTTTTACTACTTGACATAACTTTTAATAGATCTGAACAAAATAATAAAAAAATTGTATAAAGGGACACAGTGTAGCATTTGATTCTTATGGTGATCTATTCTGTAATTATTTCCTTGTATAGATGAAGAGAGTTGGAGTGAAGAGGAGCAGGATCCTATTGTTTTGGATCAGACATGGAGAGGAGACCCTGACAGTGAAGATGAAAGTCTTGACAGTGACCACGAAGACCCTTTAAAGTGATATATTCTTCAATTTATTTTACTTATCTGCTTTGTCAAAATTAGGTTTAATAATGTCACCTGAGATGTCAAAAATGAGATTGAAATGAGATTTTCTACAGGCATGCGGGGGTGTACACAGCCGAGGAAGTAGCACTCATCACGCGTGAAAAATTGATCAGACTTCAGTCTCTCTACATAGACCAATTTAAACGTCTGCAACACTTATTAAAAGAAAAGAAACGCCGTTACCTGCACAGCCGCAAGATTGAACATGAGACCATTGGTAAGGCAGCTGCTTTTATCATTTGATTGCATTATGTCACATTTACAATCAATGTGTACTCACTTGTGTGTGTGATTCAGGGAGCAGCCTTTTAACGGGTCCAGAGGGGCTGTCCATGAAGGAACGAGAGAACCTGAAAAAACTAAAGGCTCTGCGACGTTATCGCCGTCGCTATGGTGTGGAGGCCTTGCTGCATCGCCAACTCAGACAAAGAAGACAAGCAATTACTGAGGGAGGAACGCCACAGGTATGGATGGACTTTCTAATAATGTCTTAAAGACCATAGAAGTTTTAAACACTGAACACTGACAAATGAGACAGACTTGAATTAAGTTTTATTGGCTTTCCCATACTGTCAGATGAGACAGTCGGAGCCTACTGTCATGCTCCGTTATTTTTTTATTTATTTAATGTGTATGCACATCTAAATTATTTTGTGTATTTTTCTGCACAGACGATGCGTTTAAGCCAGAGATGCATTTCCTTTGTGGAAGGGACTCGCTGTTCAAATCCGTGTCTGCCAATGACACGACATTGTGTCTCTCGTATCCTTAATTGTTTCCGTACATATATATTGTGTGTGTGTGTGTGTGTGTGTGTGTGTGTATATATGTGTGTGTGTGTATATGTGTGTGTGTGTATACACACACTGCTGTTTTGGTGTTGTAAGAATTTCTTCTTTGATAGTCTCATGTTCACTAAAGCTGCATTTATTTGATTAAATATATAGTAAAAACAGTAATACTATGACATGAATTAAATTTTAAAGTATATGAATTTATTTTAAGCCATTACTCCAGTCTTCAGTATCACATGATCCTTTATAAATCAATCTAATATGCTGTTTTGGTGTTCACGAAACATTTCTTCTTATCAGTGCTGAAAACAGATGTGCTGTGTCCTTATGTGATACATTACATATACGTATTTGCAGGATTGTTTAGTGAATAACTTAATTGAATAGCATTTATTTGAAATATTAATATTTTGTAACATTGTATATGTTTTTACTGCTAAAGAATATGTATTTATTTGTTAAATACACGTATATATTTCTTTGTTATATGGGTATAAATGTATAGAGACACAGATGTATATATACTTTTGTAGCCCTGAATCAAGGCCCACAGCTTGCTGTAGCTGTTGGTTTCAAACAGCGGCTAATATAAAAGTCTTCTTATGGTATGTTGACTTTCCCAGAGTTATCTAATGGGTAAAGACGATTCACTTTGAAGGAACAATTCAAGTTTTCCACCTCCTCCAGCCTTCGATATCTTTGACATTTAAAAGTTCTTTCCCAGCTATGCCAGTGTTGGTTCTCCTAATCTCCTTAACCCTTCACCATAGACATTTATCAAGATAGTAGCCAGGTTTTATTCAAAATGTGCCCTGGTCTGAAGGACGTTCCGTGTGATCGTCCTGTGCACATGGGACAGTCAGAAGAGCCCCGCTGTCCTCTGCACCTGTCCCTGCCTCCTCCCATGTACCAGCCTGAGCAGGAGGAGTCTATTGCCCCGGAGCAGCTGCCGTCTGCACCCACAGACATGTACCTCAGTGCCGCAGAGCTCCAGCCAACAGAAAATCTACCTCTGGAATTCAGTGATGTATGAATTGTGTTGGTTTTCCTCATTAAAACTAGAGTTAGCTGTGTGCAGTTGCTTTCCTCATGTGTTTTTGGCACATTTCTTCATACTAAGTTTCATATTATCAGATCAGTTAACTCTGCAATCTGCACTATATTTCTTCTACACCTTGCTCCCGCTTCAGATTGCTTAGGTATCCATCAAGTATCTACATGCCTGCAAACAGTGCTGCTCAAACATGTCCCCTGCTGTGTAAATCAAATATCATAGCCTTGCATGAATGAAAAACAAATTAATCTGGATGTTCAGCAGTCATCTTCCTTTAATTTGTGTCTGACATTTTCTGTGTGCCCACAGTAAAACCTCTAATTTAATCTCATTTTTGGAAACGTCTCATTTTCCTCTTATGCTACAAACTATTTATGTGCTTTTCCATTACTTGTTCCCATTGCTTGCATTCAAGCACACAAACAATACTGCAAATTTACCCATATTGCTGGATTTTGTTTGCTGGTTATTTGCTTGTCGACAATGTAGAGATGTTTATTAGTATATTTTAGATTATAAACGGGTTTGCAACTGATACTTAACTGACTTAATACTTAACCTGAATATAGATTGTGGAAATATTTAGATTTACTGTGAATGAATGGACTTAAGTTTAAGAAATGTGCCAAAAATTCAAAAACATGAAAGTATCTTTAAAAAAAATCCAATGGCCCTTCATACTATATTTTGCATATATATATATATTTTCTTTTTATCTTTTTTTTTGGCACAAAAGTGCCAATGTTTTGATTTCCACTCCAGTTATCAGTCAATATTCAGGCTCATTTGATATTACACATTTTGTCCAATAGTTATATTTAATTTACAAATTCACAAAATATAATACTATACATTATAATGGTGTGAAGCCTAATTTCAGTTTTGACGTTTAAAAAGATTTATTTTTAATGATTTGTTGATTAGTATATATATATATATATATATATATATATATATATATATATATATATATATATATATAGCAAAGAGCTTTAATATCAGCAATGTATCAGTTATTTGCCATAGCGTAAACTAATTATTGTCCAGATTTTAAATATTTGTGTATCCCTTATCACTATGGTAATTAAAGTCTGCCAATGTGCAGGATCTTGACGCTGAAGATGAGGGTTTGCAGTGTCCCCCGTCCCCCTTGCTGTTCGACACAGCGCTTGCATTAGAAGACCAGACCATCAGAGCGATCGCCGAGGCCCCCATGGACATACTGACAGGGGCGGAGCAGGGCTATCTGGATGGCTCTTCCCAAGATGCTGAGCTCTCGGAGAGAGACGAGGTGTCTGTGGAAGATCAGGTAATGATTGTTACACTATCACTTGTCGGAATAATTAAACAATGCAGCTGAGGCAGTATGTCTGTTCCTTGCAATGACAAGTGGACATTTAAACCCCAAAACTGCTGTCTTGTTTTTCAGGTTGAATCTGAAATACTTGAAGCAGTTCCCATGCAGAATTCATCAAAGGACTCTGACACGAAAACAACAGATGCCTTATCCTGAGCACCTCGTGACCTGATTTAATCAGCTGTCGTACTGTTGATATATCAAACAGGCCACATATATATTTAAAAGCCATATTTCCGGAAGCTTGCTTTGATTTTTAACATTCTCATTACTTACTAAAATAGTACAGCAGCACATGTTCTGATATAGACTGTTAGTGTCTTGTGAAACTAAAGGGACAGTTATATGCACAGCTGGAGGTTTGTGTTTTATATGGTAAAGATGAGGTACATAGTTCACTACAAAAATTCTCAGAGCACCATTTCTACTTTTATCCAGTACATTTCTGGTTCCATATGGCATTTATAACTCATAACTGGGATTCGTTCACTAAAATAAACCTTTACATCTCATCTTGTTCTTGTTAATTATAAATTTGCACTCATGAAAGGAGCTCCTCTGGGATAGTCAGGGTTCCCACGGTCTTGGAAAACCTAGAAACATCAGGGAGTTTTTATCTTCAGAGTAATGGAAATATTTATAGTGGATATACGAGGTTCTAGTAATGATCCGCTCAGTGTGTGGGGGTGAACTTGATTGCAAACACCATTTGATATGTGAGTGAACCGTTCTTTCGAGGTTTTTTTTGTTTGTTTGTTAAATAAAGGCAAAGGGGTTCACAAAAAAGATCTGAGTAATACATCAGTGAACTGATATTTTTAGGAATCTGTATCCAGTAAACAAATGACAGGAAAGGTCATGGAAACCGGTCAAAAAGCGGGAACACCAGACAATGAAATAGTGTCTTGATGTTGAACATTTACTAGTTGCTTTCTTTCCAAGCTGGGAAATGATGCAGGTACTTGTTTTTTAGGAGTATGGTAGCTTTATAACACAAAACATAGTTCAAAATAAGTTTTAAATTAATATTTATGTTATAGTTATATAACAAGTCAAATTAAAAACAGATAATAAAGATTGGACACAGAGCATTAAAAACTGCATGTCAGCCCTGACGAAAAAAATAAAGCTGAATCGTTGCTTAGTCACAAATCATGATTAATGAAATCACTGCAGATGCGAAGAAAAGGGAGAGAAAAAATGCAATGACAGAGTAGCTTAATAAAATAAACTGCTTTAGCAAATAAAAACTACTATTAAATAAGATGAATGATAACATGCTTTTGAAAACGCTACGTGGAGCACAAGACAGGCCCTTTTACTAAAAGTGGGGCGGGCAACACAATTTCAAGCCATGACATCACTTTTCCTGCGAGTGCTTTAACCTAAACACGGGAAGAGAGACGGATGGGAAGAGACGACGATAAAACCTCTAATCAGCGGCTGGGGAGACAGATCAAAATGTCCACAAGCTGTGAATTTAAAAGTAGAGTTCAAGGTATTTCTTAGCGATATTCATCGGGGATATTTTCACACCTTCCGAATCAACACAAGGACCGCGCGAGGTAAAGATCCCTTTTTCCCCCTGCTATCGCACGCAGTTTGACGTTTACATGTCGAAAGTATGCTGAATTTGCAAAGTGCAATGTATTATGGGCGTAGAGGGTTATATTGTGGTATTCAATGTTGAAGTGGGTGGTGTAAGATTGGAAAGGGAAATGTGGGGCATTAGCCATCCGGCTATCTGGGACACCGGTGGGGCTGTAGACTGAGGATGCTTGTCGTGATATCCTGCTTTGCTCAGAAAAGCAATGCGCTTGGCTCTTTAATTACTGATTCTGCATCAATCGACTTCTTTTGAGTTTGCTTCATATATAAACAAACATTTCATTCATATATTTTTTATTGCAGGGCACAAAAATCACAATAATCCGATTTTATCCTAAGCCTTTGCATCAGTTTTCCCCGGATCACTGTGTTTTATGTAGTTTAAGTTATAGCCCTTCCTCTTTCTACGTCATACGTGAAGCCTGTTTATAGTTACACACTTTGGCAACCCGCAACTTTTGTGTTTACTTGTGTGTGATGAGAACGCAGACTGCATTGTAAAACTGCTAATTTTGGCAGTTCATTCTGCTTGAGACCCTAAAACAGCAACTAATTCAAGAGTAATTGAGGGTAAAAACATGCCCCCCAGCCCCTCCCCTTTAATATTTTACAGATGTTTTTCACATTTGCTAGTCCCATGTTCAAAAGCATGTTAAGACTGGCTTACAACCTACTATTCTCCTACATTTAATGTTCAAGTTTCAATGGCAGTGCAGTAGAGATATTTGGGTCATTTTTCTTGTTTCTAATATAACTAAAAAAAACAAAGCATTGCTGTTTAAAAGGTCATTTTTATTTTCCTAATATGTAAGAGTGTTGAGATGTTCAGTTTGCTGCACAAATGAGCATTTAAACTTCAGAAATGAATTATAATTAAATCTCCAGTTAATAATACAATATTTTTTTTTTCCTGGGTGTCATTACAAAACCAAACAAAAAAGAACAAAAAAACAAAAAAGTTGGTTTTTGAAAAATGTATGTCATAAGCTGTCGATTTCTTTAAAGTTAATTGACTGCTAGTTAAATTGATGTCATAAAGTTTTATCCTTTAATTTTTTTTTTTTACCAGAAAGTGAAAAATATCATTAAAATCGCACATTGTACCAAAATCTATTTAAAAGTTGATTGACCATGATCAGATGTTCCTTATGTGCCAAAAGCTTAACATAGATTGAAGAAAGTTTCATTTCTAAAGATTTCATTTAATCCAAAGTCCCTCTAATTGAAGAATCCACCCATTTATTCTTACATAGTGCTTTTGGAATTTTGATGCACAGCCGATTAGATAAATAAGGTCCCCAAAATAGCTGACAGCAATTGGAGGCGAGATAAACTCCAAATTGCTCTGTAAACCAAATGGCCACAGAGGACATCAGAGGCAGCAGGGGGCCTTGCTCCCTTGTTTGCTGATAGTCATGGTCTTGTGGTGATTTTGTGAACTACTCCCATGATCACAACATTATCTTCATGTGGCTTTTGATGTTTTTGCATGCCCGAAGGACATGCATTGTCCTTAATGAGAGTCAGATGACATAGGCAAGTTCACATTATTAAAGATTCCAAGACACTTAGTGAGGAATTCAGAATGTTTTCCTTCGTGGAATCACTCAAGAGATGTGCGAAATTATGAAACCGTTTCCATGGCTCCAGTTTATCTGTTTGTCCAAGTATATCTAAACAGTTTGTGTTGTTTTATGCTTATTTAAAAGACTTTTAAAATGTATTCTTACCTGTAGAACACACACATGCTTGTTTTGCCCTAGGCAGTTCATGTGAAGCTGATTTCCTCATTGGGCATCTTTACTCTGCAATTCAGTTAGTTTCATGTCTGTCACCAAAACAATTTTGGATGCAAATTTTTTCTGCTTTGAACTATTTCTTTCATTACATAGGAGAGACTTTTTTCTGCTTTGAACTATTTCTGACATTACATAGGATTGACCTAAATGAATCGCAAACACCTTTCAAAATTTCATTCATTATGTTCTCCCACAGAAAAGATGGACTCCATACTAATAAATATAGCAAATTCTGCAGAAAGCCGCTGACCAAAGAGGTCGCGCAGCTATTGTTCTCATATATACATATTTAAATAAGATGCTATCAGTCATACATTTCAACATGTACAGCTCCCATGTGGCCTGAAGTTGTTTCTCTGTTATGTTGTAGCTTGCGAACAGTGCCACTCGTTGTTTTTCCAGGTTGTGGCTCATGATGTTATTCCATGGATTGCAGCCCAGAATGGATGGGGGAGATTGTGCTTGGTCACCTGATCGTAGTGCGCGGCAGAGATGCCGATCAGCTGCTATCACAAAGCAGAGCCGCATACAAACAAAACCCCTGTGAAACATCTGATAAAGAAATTAAATCACACAGGGTGCTGTGGGAAAATTTTGAAAGTGATACCTTTCAGATTTCTCCCTTCCCCAGGTTTAATGTTTTGTTGTTGAAAGGTTTATGTTCTTTATTTGTTATTCGGTGTGGAAGGGCATAATTATTGATTATTCCCTTGAAATTGTAATTGCGATTTTTATTAATTACGATTATCACATTGAATGATGTTTATACCATTGTTTGATGCAACTGCATGCCGTATCTTTATATGAAAACAAGCTGAAAACACTTACTGAAAACTTTAGTGCTTTTCTATAGTATTACGCCTCAAAAGTCAAATATACATCGGATTTGTTTCTTCTTTAAATTATAAAAAAAATTAAAATGTGAATTGTATTATAATGTTATACTAAAACTAAAATTAAAATAATGGGGAAAAACCCTTAAGATAACATAGAAAGAAGAAAAAAACATTTTAAGCACGCAACGATTAATTGTCACTTTGTCCGATTACGTAATTGTGCCATCCATAATTGTAATCGCAATTTAGAAATTAGATTAATTGTGCAGCCCTACAGTGCAGCTTTAAGGCGAGACGTCCTAAGTGAATATGGTAAAGATTTATAATAGTCACCATTCCTTCCTAGTTGTTTGATTGCATTATATGTCAATTAGGCATTACTTAGTCATTTCCAGATATTATATATTTCCAGAGCACCGGATAAAGCCACGTTCAAAATGTTGTTTACGTTTTGAAGTCCGAACTTTTTACAGAGGGGATTTGGAGTATTTTTTATTGATCTAGAAACATGGAAATACTGTTAACAGCAAATGTCACTATGATTTGGGGAATAAATTGGTATAAAAGCAGATTATTTATTAGCAAGTAAAAACCTTCAGAAAATAGATGGGAGTAAAACTGTAAAGATTGGTGCTAATGAATTAGAGATTTTTTGGCTCAGTGCAAGAGAACCTTGCAGAAAGAAAAGTAAATAAAATCATCTGAAATCAGCCTATATGCTGGTCAAACTGGTCTCACTGGTCTCCCAAACTGACCAGCTCTTTAACCAGCAATGACCAGGCTGAAAAACCAGCTAAAACCAACTAGATTATGCCTTTTTTTATCAGGGAAACCTTTATAGAAATGTAATGTAATTGAAATCTACTTATACAAATAAATGTGGTACAATAATAATAATAAAACACTTAAAAGTGTATTTTGGAGTAGTCTGCAACATCATGTTATAAATAGCCCAATAGCTCAAAATCTCAAAATAGTTTTTGCCTGTAGTGTCTCGCCTTAAGGAAACACCTCTGAAAGTAGGGAAGTGAACAGTTCCTTAAATACAGATGTGAAACTGTAGAGTTTTTATAGCTTGCACGGTTTAATTCGTGCTGCGCTTGATCATCTAAACATGGCTCTTTGGACAATCAGGGCTGAGACATGAAATTGGACCTTTGGCAGTGACTGTATAACCAGGCAGCCCGATTGAGGCCCAGTAGTCCTGCATTAGTGTGAGAAAATGGAAGCCGTCATTACAGCAGCATCTTTCTTGTCAACATAAAATGCTAAAAAGTATACTGATGGGCCAGAGTTGGCACAAAGCGTGTTTAAACTCCCTCTAGACACGCAGGCTCTCGTTTTACCCATGCTGGGTTAGGACGGCAATGTCTGTTATCAGTTTTCCCTGCTGGTGCATTTCCCCTCACCCTGCACCCCGGAAAACAGTTACCATGGTTATGGATTGGGGGATCATATAAATGCAGAAAACTCATCAATTACTCTGGGATGCTGGAAAGATATGCTGTATACAGCAGGGAAGTGGGCTGCCATCTCCCCAAGACATTACTACTGTTTTCACAAACACTGCAGATATTTGGATGAGGGCAATTACTCTTGCAGCATTCTCTCCTTCCAGTCTGTGTTGTGTTTTTGAAGTGCATAGTGAGGCTTTCTTGCAAATTCTTACCTGTATTTTACACATTCACATGTATATGGGTGTCTGACAAGATTTCCTGATAAAATAACAAGGCAAGGTTAGTTAATTTGTAAATGGTCGATCCATAATCATATTTATGATTTAATAATTAGGAGGGTGAGGAGCCCTTTAGAGTAGTATTAAAAATTTTTTTTGATGATTATTAGGATTTTTGGTCACATCTTTTAAAAGGTGTAAGGAAAATATTTTATTTTTCTTGGTTACACCACATGACATTGTTAGCCATTAACAGTGTTATTTTAGTATTTCTGTAGTAATTAAATATTGATTAATATTTTTAATTAGCTTTTATGTTTATATTGTTTTATTATATATATATATATATATATATATATGTATATATTTATTTATTTATTTATTTTTTTTTTTTTTTTAATTTTAGCTTTAGTAAATTTAGTAGTTCAATTTCAGCTTATTTTATTTGAATTGTTTGCCAGCATTTCTGTTTAAACATTTTGGAAGTTATGTTTTTCATCTAATATTTAAATTTGTATTTTCATTTTAGCATTATTTCAATTAACATAACTATTTGTAATAGTTTTTGTTATCAGCATTGGTCATTAACTCATTAGACTTTTGTAGAAAATGATATAAAAGATGTTTGAGTACTGATATTAAACAGAAACATGGCCAATGCATTTTAAACTATATTTTTTCTAATGTTTTTTCCATTTCTTTCTCATTGACAGTCTTCTATGTCAATGACCCATGTATGTTAATGTATATATTATTACAGTGGGTTTGTCAAGATTACCTTCCTGGATACTTGGCCAGTAACAGTATCTTTTGCATTGAACAGTGGTGCTTAGAGAACCTATCAGTGGTGACCAAGTGAAAGCAATGCACCATTGCAAAAATATATGGATTTATTTTGCTTCACATTCACACTGCAGAGATTTAAAAAAAAAAAAAAAAGCGAAGCAAACATTTGCTTTGGTTTCTCACAGTGCGCCAGTCTTCAGCTGCAACAAACATTCAATTCATAGTTTTACTCAGCGGAAATATGCTTCGGAATGTGGCCTTAATCAATTCAAGCAAACCAGGTCAATGGCACATCCTGTTTGGGGAGAGAGGGGATAAATGTCTACGATTTGGTTGGGCAGCAATGAGAGTCAAACAAACCTCATCATCAATGCTGTAGAGTGGGGCAGTTGTACAGCACCATACACTTGATATGGCAGGGGTCCCTTTTCTCTGGCACAAAGAGGCTACAGTCACGGACCCCCTTTGAAAAGCCACACCACCACCCTGTTTGAAAGCCAGGAAAAATGGCCTCACGTGCTTTCATTTCCCTTCTTTTTTTCTCTCCAAATGAAAGCATTGGCGGTTTAGGATCCAGTGACCTTTAGCCTGTTAATTACGCCAACTATTCCCCTGAGAGGCTTACCAAAGCTGATGTATGTTATGTTTATGTTAAATATGCATCCTGCCCTTCCACAGGGTCACTTCTTTTAAAACACCCACATTATCAATCTGGCTCAAAAGAGCGGTCAGTTATCTCTGCAACCTCTTTTGGCTGACAGAATTGGCATATTTATGTAGCTGAAAGGATTAATGGCTAGACATAAGTACATGCAGAACACATTAATATGGCTTAAATATGGATTCTAGCGTTTCTAAGTGGACAGTGTGGCAGAACAGAAGAGGTCATCCATATTTCGTAATGTAAATAAAACAAAAACTACATTTATATATAAAAAACAATCAATAAAAGTTTTTGTCAATATCAAATCAATGTGATTTAGGCATTACAATGATTTTGGGTGACAGAATACATTTATTTATTTATGTACAATAGAGGGAAAAAAAACTACACTATTAAAATAAAAATCTTTAAAATAATGAATCAACATTTTTGTTTAGGCATCACAACCAACAGACTTTACTTATGTATGTAGGACAGAGGATTAATGGTGGGACGGAATGCAGAACACATTAATACGCTTAAATATAAATTCTTGCATTTCTAAGTGGACTGCGGTCACATGCGGCAGAACAAAAGAGGGAAGGTAGGGAGCTGAAGTGACTGTGCATCCCAGCTGGAAGGTGCTGGAGGGCATCCTCTTTGAGCCACCGCGCCTGGTGTCCAGATGTTCAGTGGCTGTGTCCATGTTCACTGGCTCTGCAGTCTGCTGAAAGCCCGGCTTCGCTGCACTTTACTACAGTGCCGGCACGAGGACACCGGCTCGGCCAGCGCAACTCACATGCCAGTCTTTAAACCAAGCATATAGCCCACTGTTTTATTATCCTGAGCTGTTTATTTTACAATGGAAGAACATTTTTCCAGGTTTGTTAAACGTGCGGCTTTTCTTTCCTTTGTTTATCAATGGAACCCGATCCCGACCCTCCCTCATTTTTCCCAATACAGTAGCCAGGGTGACATTTAGTCAAGGTGGTAACCATGACTACAAGATTATTCTGCTTTGGCTTTACCAGATGTCCTTGTCCCGTAGATACAGCGTTTACTCGTGTGTTTGTGACCTCCAAGTCAAATTTGCTTTGTCAGGCGGGTTATTTTGTCTCGCCGTGTTTGTACGGTTCGTACTTGCATGGTGTATTTGGAATTTAGTGTTCATCCTTGAATAGATGCGGAGGATAAATACTGTTAGATAAGTCATTGTTTATTGTAAAAAGTCATGGTACTCAATTTTCAGTGTTTACTGCTACATAATTGTTGCTGTAATACTGAAGACTGTTCCCCGCGGGGCAGAAGGACTGGTCAGTTTAGCACAGTGGCGTCCCACCCCTCCTCCTTCTCCCCCTCGGACTAGTGTCACATTTCTAAAAGGTGGATCATCCCCTCCACCTCACTTGGAGTTCAGCACATTACCGCCCATTAAGCTGTCTCACTCTCAATGGAGGCTTTTTTTTTACAATGAGCCTGATTTATTCCTTTAATCCTCAGTCACCCAAAGGCTTTGTCATTGACCAACTGCTGGCAAATGGAAGTGGACCTAACGCTAACAAATGTCTGTTGCAAAGATTTTTTTTTTATTAGGTATGGTATTAAAATTCAGACCGATACCTATTAGCTGATATATTTTTTTTAAATTTAGCAGTCATTAATTATTATTATTATTATTATTATTATTATTATTGCATGGTATTACTATCTAAAAGAAAAACACATTAAAATCAATTATTAAAATCAACAGTAAATTTCACAACAATGTTGTGATGCCTACATTTTATTTATTTAGATATTTTTTTACATTACGAAATATTTATTTACATGATGTATTTATAGAAATTAATATTAATTATGATATCTGCTAAAGGAAAAATACAATACAATAAAATATACAATACAATAAAATATTTATTATTATTATTATTATTATTATTATTATTATTCATAATTTAGTGCCATTTTGTTGTAGAATTTTAAATCCATCCATCCATCCATCCATCCATGGACATATAGATACACTACAATAATATTGCACAATAATTACTATTAGTAATGCAATAATACCATTTAATAATAATAATATGTTGAAAAGTAATAGATACTAATTTTAAAAATAAATAACTGATGTAGTGTAATATATTATGTGTCTTTTAAAATATTTCACTTTCTGTTCTGTATCCTGTGGAGTATAATTTTGTGGTATCTCAGTAACATGCTTTTCTCAAGCATCCGATAGTCTCCCACACAGAATCCAAGATTCCTTAATCAGCTCTATCAAATCACAACATTATTGTAGTTATGTAACATTTGTGAGCTCCAGATATTGCTCAGTCAGGCTCAATCAACCGTCTTTAAATGTAATTGCCTGCATTACTTCCTTTGAGGTTTTCTAATTGGGCCAAATGTCCAGCTGTGTTTAAGGAGATGTAGTTCAGCAGAACTGTTACAAGCATGTTAATGTCACTTGGCACCTGGGGCTTACAGACGCTTTCAAGTGTGCTCGTCTTTGCATGTCATTGCTGAGTAGTGAATTGGTAACACATTGGAAAGCCAAGACGACCTCCCAATAAGACTCTGAATGCCTGACATTTAAGACTTTCATGTCACAATACACCTCATTATGGATCCGGATCATATGTAATGACGTAAGTCTATCCCTCATGGGTGTTTAGAGACGTGAAAGTGGAGTTTAAAGGATCACAATAGCCCTTTGTCCAGAAAGCTCTCACCCCTTGACTGTTAACTCCAAGACAACATGTGACCCCCTTTGCATTTGGGTCATTTCATCCAATTTGGTCGTCTCATGTGAAGACACTAACACTATCTGAGGTGGAATTCCTCCTAGAGGCATGCACATATGAATTAGTGTCTGCCAGGGTCATGATCTGAGGTTCATTCACAGTCAAGGATGAGCTCTTTCAGCCCTTTGGCCTTGCAGACGGCCCTGTAGCCATAACTCAAAGATATTTAGATAAGCTTTAAGTGCCTGCAAGAATTTTGTTGCCCTTTGAGCAATGTGATTTTTAAAAAAAAATTATTAGGGGAGGATTACGAAAGTGTCAAAATCTCCTCTCAAGTTACCAATGAGTATGTAAGTGACATGCACAATTACAACTGAGCAAGAGTTGAATCTGTCTGTTGAAGTATGCATGACACAATGTGTAAGTGAGCTACAGCCATATTATCCATACGAGGACGCTTAACCCAGACCGGTACAATTACAGTCATACTAAAGCATTTACAGGACAGTTTAAAAAGTTTGCTTTAGTCCGACTTCTTAAAAGAAAACAACAACAACAAAAAACAAAAAAAAACACTTTTTAAGTAATATACATATGACATATTTTCTAAATTGACTAGTCAGTGAGTTACCTTATGTTTACTTCTATAGCTCCAGCTTGCGGACAGCTTTTCGTCAGTGTTACAGTTCGCTGATGTCCTTGCACACAATCCACGTGCAGCCCGGGGCTATTGTGCATGTGCGAGTGATTAAAGCGCTCAAAAAGAGCGGCCCACTAGATGCGTCTGTCCATGCTCACTGCCAAAGGAGTGTGTGTGGCAAAGCAAAACATGGAAAATTTACTATATACCTGAGTTTAGAGATTGTCGTGTTCATCCTAATCTGTTTTAAGGGTGACCTGTGTATTTTGATAAATTGGTGTTGGGTTTTGTTGACATAAAATGCTTTCAAAAACAGCTAGATGAAACGCAACTGAATGGAAAAGAACATCTTTTTTAGTTTAAAACTACTTTAATGAAGTATCTTAATGCTCATGGCAAAGCACACCAATAAAACATTGGAAGATGTGATCTACTGGCCAAATACGTCTGTCTGAATGTGTATAGCTAATGTAGTGGTGCTTTCAAAGGGGTTCATTTGTTTAATTTTGGTCTTTTCTTGTTTTCTAGTCACAAATGATCTTATTTATATCTAAAACTTCCTAAAACAAAATAATTTTAACAACACTGCATAAGATATTATTTTCATAGATGGTATATTGAATATTAGTGTTGAATATGAGTGTATTATGTCTTCACGGTGTTATTCATGTACTATTATAGTGTGTATTAATATTTTGAATTAGCTTTTTATTATAATTTCAGTGTAGTTTTAGTTTTTTTATGAGTTTTGCCATGTTTATTTTACATATTTCTATTCTTATTTTTTATTTCAAGTATGTATCCGGGATGTGTCTTCTTTTCCCAGACACTTGCATCTTTGGCAGCAGTGTTCTTTATCCAGGTCAGCTTTTGGTCACGCAGCTCCACATTAACTTCCACAGTATCTGCAGTCGCAATCCAATCAGTGCAAGTCTGATAAAGCAGTCTCAATCCTCTTAGAAAAGAAGCTCCTGCTCCTTGACAAGGGGCTGAGTTGCCTGGGTGACTCCATTTTCTCCCCTGTGCTCGTTCGGATATCCGTCCTTGTCCTCATCTTTGTTCGGGATGCCTTTTTGAAATATAACCCCCTCTGATTTTATGGCCTCTCCAGCAGTAGTAGGGTTAATATTTAGCTGCAGCCGTTGGAGGAGGGAGAGACACTCAGAGGATAGGTGGTGGGGGCTGGCCCACAGCTGTTGTAGTAGGTTGGGTCTATTGGGGTAGAATGCCTGCCTCACACTCCCTTGAACAATGGGAGGACATGGAGGCCACTGCATACAGCATAGACAGCTTCCCCGAACTTACCTAATGACAGGCACTGTACTTACCGAATAATGTGAGGAGGATTTCCAAAGGGGAACATTAAAAAATTGCAACGGGCTTCTTTGTGGCGTTAGCGGATCCGGGTCCCGTGTTTCACATGTGCCTTGCATGGGCTGCACTGAAACGTCTGGGATGTTCTGACTGGAATTAAAGGTAATTTTATCCATAGCTGTTCACAGCGCTGGTTTTTAGCCCCGGCTGAATCCTGTCTGTATGTTTCTCGCTGTATTTCATTGACTTGTGTTTGCAGGCACTTTGTCAGAAGTGCGTTTCATGATATGTTGGATATCAGATTTGGCTTGGTATGGAATAACTATGCATTCAACGCTTGGCAAACAGTTTAACAGCAATCTTTACAATATATTTCTATTTGCATTAATGTTTTTGAAAGCTCTAGAAAGTTGCAGGTAGGTCATTGATTGATTCTGTGTGTTAATCAATCAAAATGGTTTGCTTAAGCTTGCATAGTGTAATGAAATGACCAATACAAGTTTTCCTTGTCCCGGAAAACAGCTGATGCCATTTTTAAATGGACTTTTAAAAAGTCTATTGCATCGCCATCTAGTTTAGAGAAGCAGTTGCATGCTAAAATGTAAAGAAATAAAATAAATCTATTTGCTTTGGATGAGGGACAACATGGCTCATCGTTCAGTGTGATGCCTGAAGGATTCATTGTTTGGGTGTGAGTGATCCCCTTATTTAACTCTAAGCTGACTGTAAGTAATTGAGAATTAGATGGAGTTAATTCACAGTTAGTCTGCGAATCAAAATAGACATTGAAAAAGCTCAAGCTTTTGCTTACTCCTCTTTTTAGGTAGATAATTCTACAGTTAAGGCCGTGTAAATGTAGACAACGTACTTCGTCTAGATAGGTGTGCTACCGCAAAGGACAGCAATAGTGCATGAGTCTGCAGATGCCTGCATGGTAACTTTGCTGAAAGCTACTGAGTAACATGGCTTGCCTTTTATGTTTTGTGCAAAATGGAGGACCAGAGAGTCCATAAACATTTTGGTGGGGAGGGCTTTGCTGTCACTGATGCGACATCCCGAGCGAGTGGACGAAATAATCTTTAGAGCACACCGAAAATTGGAATGGAAATCTTTATCGCAGCTGCATAAACCTGCATTATTCAAGATTTTATATATATTAAATGCCACATTCAGGAATAGAAGCTTCCTCGCCGTACTTCAGAGACTCTTTATCCCCGGAATAATTTACATCAAAGAGAAAAAATAATGCCCTTAGGGACTTGATGGAAGGTCTATATGTTTGTTTGCTTTGCCACAGAGTGCTTGTATTCATTAGAACTCTATCCAGTGCATTTGCAGACTGTGTATTCCCTCTCTCTCTGTGATTGATCATTTTATCAGCTCGTAAATCATGCGAAAAGATCAATAATTGGGTTATGAAGGTGTCAGTGGGCTCTGTGCCCATTGTGCAGGGTGTGAATAATCAGAGACCGTCTCTGCAGATGCCGATTGGCTGCTTCTTAATAACTCTTCGAGTGTGGGGGATGGAGGCGGAGCTCCCAGCACATTTTGGGATCCCAGAGAGCCCTAGTTCTGTTTGATTGCTTTATTCCACCCCTCCGAGCCATCCAGGGCCTCCCCCAACATCCACTTTCCCTTTTTCTATCGACACACTTTAAATCCTAATTTGCATTTTTCGAGATATCATTCATAACTGTACGAGGTCACACCTCCAAAAAATGCAGCGCCATGGCAGCCGTTCATTCATTCACGGCTTTCCAATGAAGCTGGTTGTAGAAACATGAATATTTTTGCGCACCGACTCAAAGGACTAAGTTCAAAAGGCTTGTACTAAATTTATTTGAATAATAACTGTTTGTACTATTAATTACCAGATTCAAATGGTTTAATCTGCCAACCAATCATTTTGTTTTTGTAATTGCCGAAAAGTATATAAATTACATTAACTAGAAGGCATGCTGTTGATTTTCTGCTGGTCTTGACGCCCTTCTCTTGTACAGATAGGACCATAAATGAATGCCTGTGGTTCAATGATAAAAATACATTTAACATTGTGTGCAATCTAAAACTCCTTCATTATTCTCCCCGATGGAGTAGACATTCTCCTCTACATCCTTTGATCAACCTCTCAAGAAGCTGTGTCCTCTACATTGTCAGA
Source organism: Carassius gibelio (assembly GCF_023724105.1). Classification (NCBI taxonomy): domain Eukaryota; kingdom Metazoa; phylum Chordata; class Actinopteri; order Cypriniformes; family Cyprinidae; genus Carassius; species Carassius gibelio. The sequence goes on from NC_068393.1 coordinate 14,992,857, forward strand.
TAAGAGTGGCTCTCTTGTGTTTGATTAATTCAGGAAAAGAGACCGTGGCCTCTGGTGTCTGACTCTGCCGTGTTTGTCTGAGTCTCGTCTCAGAGCATAGCTTTGATTTCTAGTCTTAATCACATTGTGTAGACTTCTCTCCTCTGGGCATCATACCAAGCCAGTGACTCAGAAGTATGTGAGAATATAAGTCCTACCAACGTTAACAGTAGTCTTTCAGAAGCTTATCCTCGATAAATGTACTGCTTTACAGACAAATGAGTTTGGGGCCCTGTTTTGGGTATGCCACAGTGCTTTATTGCTATATTTACTATACAGCATATCAGTGGATTATGGGGCTTGCATTGTGCCTGAGCACTGCCAAGAATCCTGTTGGCATGGGTGCTTGTTTGCGTCTGTTTTTGCTTGTCGCTAAAACCGACTCCACTATGTTATGGTATATACAGCAGGGCTATAACCAGCCTAGATATTATGGTGGGCACATCCATCCTGTGTGTTCAGAATAGATGTTGATCAATGTGGATTTTTCGTGCATGATTCTTCAAGGGACACTTTATCCGAAAATGTAATTTACTCACCTTCGTGTTGTTCCAAACCTGTTTGGCTTTTGATGAACACAAAAGGTGCAAGTCTCGGCCACTCTTTTCAGTGTATAATGCTGCCAATATTTTGCTGTCATGTTCCAAAATAACAAAAAAAGTAAAGTCACATCATTTATATATGGTGTTTTTATATAGTACAGATTTTTTCAGGAAAATAATAATGTTGTAAAATTAACCAGAAGATGAAATCATCATTATTCAGCTCCGTTTAGTTCAGAACTTCAGTCCTGTTTCGGTTCAATAACTGTCAATGTTGCAAGTCATTAAGATGGTCCATGCGATTCATGCATGATAATGACATCGTTTTTTGTAAAAGAGTCATTATTTTGTCTTCCATGTTTTAAATTAATAATTTTATCAAATTCACATTAATCTCAATAATTTCTTCACGCATTCGACTAAACCTGATCTGAAGTTTAGTCCACTCATTGCCTGCAGCGATTAATAGCTCACTGATGATTGCCAGTAAATAATGTTTTTGTTTGGTCATAATGTTGGATGTTGTCTCTCTGGAGACTTTAGAGGAAGGCCCAAAAGTACAGTAGCAACAGAGGGGAAGTTCTTGACTGATCTCTCCACTGACAGTATTATCATAAAGATTCTAAAATAGGCTTTTGAGGCTCTGTTTCAACAGAATCAGTTTACTGATACTTATTTTTTTTTATTGCCTGCAAGTGATTCGTAGATAAAAAAGAAAGATGATCTAAGCTGGTGGTGATCCTCTTGAGATTTTGCCCTGCCCTGGCCTCCAGCATTTGGAAAACGGTCAAGCATTAACAACATAGGGTAAAAATGTAGAGACGCGACACAGTTCTAGCTAATCCAGTATTGCAAATGTTGTGAAACCAATATGCCATCACGTACGCATAATATGCAGATTTAGCTTCCTTGTTGCTCGAGATCATCTTTATCACACAACTCTTTTAGACAGATGCACATCTCGAGCGTGAAACAGTGAAGTCCAGAGGGAAGTTTTATTTAGGATTTTTCTTTTCAGACAAGAAACAAGAGTACTAACCTGAAATACCTACTACTCCTCTAGCTTTATTCACTCTACAGTGCATTGGATTTTTACTATATTGATTTCTTGGTGAGTTTTATTTTATTTTACTATTTTATTTTATTATTTTAAAATGTATTTATATAGTTATCTATTTATTAAATATCTAGTACATTGGCCGTAAAATACTTTTATAGGATTTGTAGATGAATTCAATTCTGGATTTAAATGATCATTTATCACTTATGTATCAATTGTCTTTTTATTTCTTAAAAGTGTCTTCTGTATGAATAATATAAATGCTTCTGCTTTGCATGGCTTAATGTTTGACAGTTAGGCTGCAAATATATCTTTCTCAATCGGAAGGCTATGCCTTGTGTCCTTGTGAAAAGAGTTTGTCATGTGAAAGGAGCCTCCTGGCGATGCAGGAACTACCAGCTCTATAGTGTGGCCTGGAGCCTGTCGAAATGTGCCATCTTTACTGTTAAAACAGAGCAGTGCTCTCTGACCCACTGCACCCTGTCAACCCTCTGACCCCAATAGCCTTTGTGTTCATTTACTTCCAGATATGTGGTTTTCATTTAAGCTAATCACTAGCAAACATTTAGAGTCTATGGGATAACCTTGCTACATAAATGAGCACACAGAATGCCTAGAGGATCAATAAAGAATACATCCCAGGAACATATTGATTTTTTTGATTCAGTTTTGCTGTGATAGACTACATCCGGTGTTCATATTGAAGGTCAAGATTATGGTATAGTGCAGTGATGGGAATAGGTGGATAAAGGTGACTGGAGGCTACCGTGTAGTTAAACGATAAGGACGCTTAAATTAACAAAAAAAAAACAAACAAAAAAAACACTGTTAGCCATTAAAATGTGATTGTTAAAGAGCCAGTAAGATGAAAATTCTAAGCTTCCTATCACTGTTTATAAGTCCTGTACATTAGGTTTAAATCCATCCAAGGTTAAAAAACATTGTCATTGTCAATCATTTTAAAATTACCTCAATTCTCAGAGATCCCCAAACGGTTCGCGCGAAGCTGTTCAAAAGATTCAGTTTCCTTAAACCCCACCTTTCGGTAGCATCCTGTGTTCTGATTGGTCAACTAACATAGTCAGGTTTGATTGGTTGTTCCGCACACACCTCCACGGTAAACTATGCGTTAGCATCTGTTTGGGGTGAATTATGTCTTATTCCTCTCATCGCGAAGCAAACAGTAAAATAAAAAAACTTGAACAGTCTCGCTGCTTTTTCTTCTGTGTGGCTGTATTCAAGCCGCGTGCTTCAGTTTGAATCTGAATAGCGCGTTCAGCGCGGGGGCGTGGTCACATTAGATATAACGTTGTTTTCATATGTGTTACTTTATCACAGAATATCTGTTTTCGGCAGCACTTGTTTAGTTTTAAAGTAGACATGTCAAGCTTTCTATAGATATCTCTCTCATGTCTCTTCGTTGAGTATTCACGGAGTTACACTTCATTTTAATGACGTGTTTGTAAATGAAGATCAGCGCAGACAAAGGCTGCAGACAGCACACATACTGATAAGACGCTCGGGAGAAAACAGACACATAACTTCATAATCATACTTCGCGTTGTGATTCGGAGATGTTCGTTGTTCTAAATAAAGTTGGTAATGAACCAAACGCTTTGAAAATCCCGCTGTACTCATCGAGATTAGAAAAGCAGTCATCAGTGAAATGTTGTGAACACAACAAAAGGGATTTGTTGTACTGCTCTGGTATTGTGGTAAAAATGAATTTTAGCCATTGGTTCTTCTGATTTTCATTCTTTGGCAGTGAAAATAAAACACACCGTCTCCTCGACATGATGCTATCACACCAACCAGAGCGTCTGTGTTTGGGGGTGGGGCAGGTCAGAGTTCCGTTTCTCCCAAGACGGTAGGCGGAGATTATTATGCAAAGTGTTCCTAGTGACGTACATAGAGATGGGCAAAAGATTTGAAATCTGAATTTGAAATAATTTGAAACGACTCGTTTCAGCGATTCAGAGTCGACTCCTTTCTTTAGAAGCCAATAACTTTATAAATCGTGTATTTTTAATTACTTTGCACATTGTTTACACTGATGGACAACATCATACACTGTAATACAGGTAATTTTTGATTTCCCATCTGTGTGGCTCTTTAACACGAGAGGCAAATTTTACATATATTTTTATATCACTTGGAGTTCAAAATGTATCCAGTATATTTTTGGTCACTCTTGTTTTTAGCTCATAAATGTTAATTTTATTAAGTTTTATTATAAGTAAAAAGTTTGAATATTGGACAATATATTGGTTAATGGCTTCAAAATGTAAATACCTATCAATATGGGTAATACAGTGCATCCCTACGTTTGATAAAGTAATATCTTTGTGCACTGCAAAATTGGGGTAATTCTTGGTTTGCCAAGCAGGTTTGACCATAATAATTTATTAAATGCACAAATGCTTTGGATAGCAAACATTTCTTATGTAATTGGTTTAATTTCAGAATACCTCAGACTTAAGTGTTCTCATATTCTTTAGCACGCACTAGAACAGGCTTCTTTGAACACTGTTTTGTTGTCTTAATTTAAATGCAGGTCAAGAGGATCTGATTCTGTGCCCCATTCAGTAAGTCAGTAGGTCATGAATCTGCATGATGACTGGAATCCTCAAGTTTTTTCAGACCTCTTCAGTCTAATCCTCTCTGAAGATGTGTCTTGCCAGGGACTCAAGTCCTGCTTAATCACTCAGAGCTGTCTCAAAGGCTTGATAATCACACTAACTCTTTTACGTCGAGATTAAAAGGCTCACTGCGAGTGTGTTCTGTAGCAACTCAGAAAGCACAGAAGAATGTTGGAAATGAATGGAAGGCTGGTTTACAGATTGTTTAACCAGTTGTTTACAATATGCAAACACCCAGTTTGAAAAAAGCAAACACCCAGTTTAAAATAAGCAAGAATCTGAAACTCTTTAAAGGTTGAGTATGCAATTTCTGCTTCATTGGCACACTAAAGAGAATTGCATTAATGATGTGTCTTCAAACCAGTTTGGCCAAACACGCCCCACATCTTTTATCCGTTGGACAAACAGACAGCCCTGCCTCATACTTACAGTTTTCTCTGTATATCAAGCTGGGACAGAAGAATGTATTTATGTCGACATTAAAAACATTTGACAGTTTGATTATATGAAGAAATTATTTATTACAGCTTTTATTTCACTCTGAGTGGTTTAGGTAGTGGGAACTGTAAAAAAAAAAAAAGACACAATAAAATCTCTTTCTTTTTGTTAGGTAGAGATGATGTCGGAAGAGGCCCAACATAGAGTAGATGAGGACTTTGAGTCTGAGGAGGGTGATCTGGAGTCCTATCTAGAGGAAGAGAGTAGCAGTGAGCTTCTGGAGCGAGTGAGAGAACTTCAAGTAAGTACCATCTACTTTCACCAAGAATGCAGTTTTGTTGACTTTTCTTCCTTGACTTACTGTTTAAACTGTTCTATTTTTGTATAGGCCGAGAACTCTGCCCTTTCATTAGCAAACGAGAGTCAAAGAGAAGCATATGAACGATGCTTGGATGAGGTGAGTTCCATACCAACCCATGCATTTGCCTTCCTGTGGATATTTGCTGTTTCTGTATAATGCAGAAGCCAATTAGATATTCAGATGATAAATAAAATAGTCCGGAAAGCATTAAATGTGTAATTTGTATGTTTGTTTGTAGGTCGCTAACCATGTTGTCCAAGCTTTGCTCAATCAAAAGGTAAAAACTTTGTGGTTTTGCATCAGGAGCATAGTTATAAAAACTTCATTTGAACTACAAAGTCTTAAAGACTTTTATATTTAATTCATATTTGTTTTCATATATCTTACAAATTATTGAATTATTAAATTATTGATTATTTATATGTTGGTTGTATATTTAATAAGTGATTTAAATATTCTAGTCATATATATTTTTTAAAAATGTTTTTAAAAGCTATGGATTCTTCTTTTAGGATCTCAGAGAGGAATGCATTAAGCTGAAAATGCGTGTGTTTGATTTGGAGAGGCAGAACAGAACACTGTGTGAGCTCCTGCAGGAGAAACTGCACAGTCAGTCATGTGTACATCAGCAGGTAAATGATTAAATCCTTCAACATACAATGACAAAATGCACAGTGCAGGTCCGATTTTAGTTTGAAATTTGTTTTTCACAAAACATTCTTCAAAGTCCACAGGGATGTTCTATTATGTTTGTTTGCAAAATGAAAATATGGCTCAATTAACTTCTTCCTGTTTAATTTTCTTGGGCTGCTTGGGCAGCATTTTTTCATGTAACTACAAGGAATTTGTGTGTAAACAGGCAACAAAAAAACTTGTGCATGCATAGTTGTTATACATGAGGTGTTTTGCATAATCCAAAAATTAATTCATATAAGAAGCTTAAAGCTTACCTGATGTGTCTTATCATAGCAGCCAGGACCCTGTCTGGAGCACATCGGCGAGCTGCAGCACAGTGAACCTAACAAACTGATTGAGGCTCAGAGGAATGCGCAGGCCAAGGTAAGAGCTCTACACAAAGTCTTTGTTAAGTCAGTCTTGTATGACAACTTTACCTCATCCTTATGATTTGGTTCCACAGGGAAGCAGTGAATGTGCACAAAATGTCATACCAGAGACCCAAGGCTCATCCACGTCCATGGAGGCCATGTCCCCATTCTTGAAGAAGAAAGCACACATTTTGGAGGTCCTCCGCAAGCTTGAAGAAACAGATCCGCTTCGGTACCATCGTTCCTCTGGCATTCCCTCGATCTGTGATTATAGCCAGGCTCTTGCCTCCAAGGAGGCTGTATTAGCCTGTAGAGACAATTCATCCAGGTGCAATGCACCCAAAGCACATTGTTCCCATTCCTGTCCAGATGTTTGCACACATCAGCATTTGAATGGAGGAGAGCACAGCAATGTAAAATGTGGTAGTTGTAGCACATGTCTGATGCTGTCCAATAAAGGTTCAAGCAGCTTAGCCAAGAGTAGCCACATTTGTTGCACTTCAGCCCCCATTACCATTGATAACCTCAATTTGGCTCGGCCGGATTTCCAAGAGAGCATGGAAATGCAGAGCCTCCTGAAGCCTGCCACAGGTACAAGTGAACTGTTCATGAATAGGACATCTGGAGATTTGTCCATTCTTTCAGCAGAGCAAGGTCTTAACCCTCTGAATGATCCCCAGTCATTAGAAGTCCCTGAAGCATACTCAAGACTGACCATTTCAGAAAGAGATCAGCCCAGAGGATCCGATCACGTGTTGGTAGAAACAAGAGACAAGAACAGGTTATCTGACCTTCTGCTTGAATCTCAATCCAACAGGTCAAGCGGCACCACCTGCAATGAGACGATTTGTGATGATAGCACAATTGATGTGGTGCTACTGGACTCGGACTTGAAGCACTTAAATGCTTTAGCGCCACAAAGACTCGAGAAAGAAGAGTTTGCAACAAAAGAAGACTCAAAGCTGCCTACTCTTGGACTCAAAGAAAATGAACTAGTCCACAAAGGTCTGTTATTTTCTCCTAATGAGAATCATACTGCCTCAAAAGTACTGGATGATATCTCCGTCCCTGTGAAAGACACACCATCCGATCCTCAGTCCATTAGATTGAAAGTTGCAGTCAGCCCAAATCAAGTTTCCTGCCTTAGAGAGGTCAAGGCCTCCCCCTCCAAACTGCTCAAGTTCCTTAAGATACCCACTCTTGGAGAACGTACTACAGTACCTGCTCCACCTCGTCTCAGTCCTCAGTTGACTCGTAGCTCAAAGATTCCTTGTCGGAGCAACAACTATGAGGTGCACAATTCACCTGTAGCCACGAGAAAAGCCACTACGACAGAGAGGCAAAGACAGCTGCCCCCTTCTAAATCGGAGTCACATTCTGCTCCAACTTCTCCACCCCAGCCTGATGATGTCCCTGAACCATTGCCAAAGGACCTTGGCTGTGGTATTCCTAAAACAACTCCTGTAGCCAAGCCTACACAAAGTTCTCACGTTCAAAAGACCCCTCAGAAAATTCCACACTATGAAAATGTCTCTGACATCTCCAAAACGTGCAGCACCGATGTATCCCAGCTGCTTGGAGAAGTGAGCTCATCTCTTCAAAATTCCAGCCCAGCTAATGAAGGTGCGAAAGGAAAGCAGACAAAGTTTGGCATAGAACGACCATCGAGTCTCAAGCAGAAGGAAGTCTCACCAGAGTCTGATTCTTCAGACCAAGAGGACAGCTCAGATAGCCCAGTGTGGCATAAGCAAGTCAATCATCGCAGTCTGCCTAGTCAGTCGTCATCCCAGAAGGCTCAGAGTGGGATTAGCATGAGGTCCAGGAGCCAAGAGAAAAATGAAATGGTAGATAATGATTCACAAAGCTCTGAATCACCTTTGAAAAGGAACGATCCACCACCTGTTCCTAAGAAATCAGGGATTGGCAGACATTCAGGTGAATCAAGTCATTCTTTTAAAGAACGACTAGCTGCACTTGGCAAGTTGAGGAACCCAGATGAGCCCACAACTTGTCCTCCACTTGCAGAAAGGATTGAAATTCAGTCCACTGCAAGCACATCAACCCGAACCACCGATAAAAGCAAAATTGCTGACAGAAACTCTGATTGTAAGTCAGGAGAATATAGACTTCCTAAAAATACAGATTCCATTGAGGATAAATCATACCATTCAGGTCATCTTGATGGTGCTGTATCAAAACACCAAGCAGCCTTTCAGCATGTTGAGCAAGCTGTCAGGTCTCTTCCCTCTTGCACATTAGTCTCCAAATTTGAACAGGAATCTTCTAGAACATTCTTAGCAAAGCAGGAGAGCCCAAAATCTAAGATGCAGCAACCATCTACTAACTTAGAGGCTGCGCAGGCTTTGCGGAGCTATGCTAAGAGTATGACACCTCATAACCTTTCATTCAATGCAAAAAATGTTGCTGGCTCACATATTGGGAGCCCCAATAAAATCGCCCTCAAATCACCAACTAAAACTGTGCCACCCTCTATGAACCGAGATGGGAAACCTACTCAAGAGTTTCAGAGGTACATGTCCAAATCTGAGGACAGGAGCCATCTCAGGGCAAATAAGAAGAAGAATTCTTCCTATGGAGAGAGTCTTCCTCCTCCACCACCAAGGCCAGTAGAGTCTGTTGAAGAAAAAAGGCACTCTGCTCCCAGTCCACATTCCTCTATCGAGCAGAAGGTCATGAAGGGCATTGAGGAAAACATGATGAAACTGCATGAGCAAGATAAAGGGCAAATGATTGAGGTCAAGCAAAAGGCTTCCAATGGAATTGCCAACTGGTTTGGTCTGAGAAAAAGCAAGCTTCCAGCTCTTAGCCGTAAACCAGAGACATCAAAAGTAAAGGATGACAAGAGAGAATGGAAACTCAATATATCCTCAGTGGGCAAGGATTCCAAGGGGGCTACAAAGAAGACCGGGAGCGAGAGCCTAAACATTTCCATGCTGATTGAGAAGGCAGAGGGTTTGCATAAAGCTCTTGAAGAAGAACGGGCTTATGTGAATGGAGTGGCCTTGGACCGACAAGGAAAGGGACATTCCTGTGAGGTGGTGATGGACCAAGCCCAAGGCCAGCTGTCTGTGATGTACAGAGGAGTGCCATCTGACAACTTCATGCAGCAACTGCTAAACCGGTTCGTACAAACCAACTTCTAGAGTAACTCTAAAACGTGTTTAATTTGTACTTCTTTTTTATTTTTTTACATTTTAAGAAAGCCAGCACAAGTATATATTTCAAGGAGGTTAAAAAAAAAAGTGGTTTATGCCATTTGGATTGGCTCAGCACAATTGAATGTTATTAAATTAATTATTATTTTCAGTCGTATTCTCAGAATTTTTTTTATTTATACATGTATAAAACGTGTATAAAACAACCCACAGTAGAGCTACAAGTCAAAGACCAAGTTAATGACTTAAATCCTTAATTCTTTAATCTTCAAGTGCATAGTTGTAGTGCACTCTGACATCTCTTTTTCAGGTGTTAAAAGTTAATTGAAATATCTGATGAATCAGTATGGTGAGAAAATGTGCTTTGAGATTTCATTTGAATATGACTTGTGGATTTGAAGTTCATTATGGCTGGGCTGCTGAATATGCTTTAAATTAAATTAAAGCTACAGAAAGGAAGATAGCGTTATCATAAAAGTAGTCTACCTGCTATATTCCAGGTATTCCAAAGCCATACACTTTGTCTCAGATGAACAGGCTGAAATGTAAATATACTGTAGACAAACAACGAATAGTACTTTCACATCAATTGTATTCAAATTCCTCTATAAGGGTTGATGGGAAGGACACTGGTGGCATCAGTATGGCACATCGACGCCTCTCGTTTGACTGTAAATCCAGACCTGTATTCAGTCACCAGAGCGCTGGCATTGCTGCACAGACAAGAAGCAGTGATGACATGGAAAAGGTAAAAAGTGAAATTCATGAATATAATAATAATGGGTTAAATGCAGAGCACGAATTCTGAGTATGGGTGACCATTCTTGGCTGTATGTCCCGTCACTTTAAATGGCACTTTTTTCACGTAAACATTTTTTCACAGGTTTCTGCAATACTGAGTAAAGATGTCACGTCAGATGAGAACCTGGTTGAGACGATTCATCATGAACACTTTGCAGGTAAGGCATGATCACAATGCATGACATCATGGTTTTCAGTGTTTCCAGAGGCAGGAATTTCAATTGGTTAGCATGTAGCGACAAAATGGGTTTTAACCTGTCACTAATGATAAATAGTCTAGGTGCGTCTGAATTTCTGTGGCTCTCATATGCGAGTCATCCAGCAACAGCTGTATGGAAAACATTATCATGATTTTTAGGGTGGGATCCTTTGTTATGCAATGCTACTTGAAGATAGGTTTCCATGCAGAGTTTAAATAAGATAAAAATTAATATTAAGTCATTTCATTATAATTCTAATTAATATTATTAAGCACAATCATTCTTGTATTTTAAATGAATAAAGTTTTAATAATATATTCTATTGAAATTCCTCTCTTTCAGGATCTGGAATCTCCACACACACCCTTGACAGTGGCATTGGCACCTTCCCTCTTCCTGACTATAGTGCAAATGCTGGTTGCAAAAGCATTCCCAAAGGGAAGGCCCATGGGGAGAGTGACCCTTCTCATCTCCAGGGAAAACATGGCTCAGGGATGAAAATGTCCCACAAGACCTGGACTCTGGAGAGAGAGCTGTCATGTTTAGAAGAGGATTATATGGGGGGTCAGGATATGGATCATCACAACAGCACTTTGGAAAACAAGATTCCATCCAGCCAGATTGCAAACATCATTCATGATGGTATATAGTACTTTTTAGCCGTCACTTAAGGTTAATCAGTTATGTAAGTTTTCAATATAGAATGATTGTACAGTATAGCGTTTCTTATCCAGATAGTGTTTATTTTTTCCTTTATTTCTCAGCTTTGATTTATTTATTTCAGACACTGATATCTGTGGAGCACCTATGAAATTAGGCCCTACAAAGAACTGGACTTTCCCAAACCTCAAAGCATCTGCAGAGCCGTCTGAGGTTTATCTTGGCGTTGGAGACGGAGTGGAGCCAGTGAGTCACAAGACTTCATTTAAGAGGGTGAGCATCACCTTAGATCCTAGTGTCACCCAACAAAACAATTACAACATTTTTTTTATTTTATTAAAACTATTTATATGCACTACCATTCAAAAGCTTGGGGTCTGTAAGATTTTTGTAATGTTTTTTTCTTATTGCTTTTTGGCCATTTTTTTCTTTTATTTTGATAGGACAGAATATATAGACCGTAAGCAGTGCTGCATTTATTTGACCAAAACAGGAATATTGTGAATTATATTGTTAAGATTAGATATTTACAGTGTCACATGATCCTTCATAAATCAATTTCATATGCTTATTTTGTGCTCAAGAAACATTTCTTCCATTATCAACACTTGTGCTGCATAACGTTTTTGTTGAAAACGTGATACATTTTTTCATTCTTTGATGAATCGAAAGCTCATAAGGACAGCTTTTGTTTATAAATGTCTTTACTGCCACTTTAAATCAATGTAGTGCATTTATTTAAAACGAAAAAAAACCAAATCAATCAGTGGCCCCAAACATTTTGAACAGTGTATTTCTGTACACACAGCATGTTTCAGCAGCATGTTTACTTTCTTGCATTCAGTTTACCTTTGCCATCCTCTAAAGTTCACTGAAAGTTAATCTTTCAACACTGTTAATGTAATTCAGCAAACCTCAAAATAAATCAATTCACTTGTAGCATTCAAAACTGTAGATTTGAGTTTTTCAAATTAATTTATTTACTGAAAAGAATTAAGAATTAAGATTTTTAATTGACTTAAATAGCCACATATAAACTGTTATAAAGTTATATTATGATTAATGAAATAATTAAAGTATTATTATCTGTTGTCATATTTTATATTATCCTGTACTGTTCAGTGTTACTCATTGTGTCTTTTTGGGCCTGTTTATCCTGCAGTGCAACAAGACTAGTGATTCGGTAGCCAGCCGCGAGGGAGACCTGAGAAGTCTTCCTCAACCCAGTCAGGCACGTAGAGTCAAAAGCCGGATTCCCGCTAACCCAGACATGGTGAGGGACACTGGTTTGGAGTTGGTGAAAGAGAGACCTGACGATGGCCTGTCTCCAAGCCATCCCCAGGTCCTTGAGACTCCCGAGTCCCTGAGCGATTCCCTCTATGACAGCCTGTCCTCGTGTGGTAGTCAAGGCTGAAGAAAGTGTTTTCAGACTGAATGATAACCAGGTACAACTTTTTGTAACCCCAACCCCATTCTAGTGACACCAGATATTTTTCAAAGGTGGATACTTACAGGATAACCCATTTTTTTGACCGAAAAAAAAAAAATCCCACACCACGTCACCCACGAAATACCCACATTTCTATCCTGATGGCCGGAAGGAGGACTTTTACAGTGTTTGTGGTGGTGTAATTTTAGTCCATTATATCATCTCATTCGTGTTCTCTGTTTGAAGTGCTAGCAAAAGTAGTGGTGTTCAGCTCGTATTATCTTTAAATTACGTTTCAAGGACGAATCCAAGCTCATTGCAACAGTCTTCCAGTTTTTGATCTCACAGAATGTTCTGGTTCTCATGCAACATCAGTGCAACACACTCTTTGGTAACATTTGTGTAAAGTTATTGGAAAGTGAATGTTAATATATGTGATTTTCAGTTAATTTAATATGCATATTTCATGAAAAGAAAAAAGAAAAAAAAAGGCATCTGTGTAAAACTGCATCAACCATAGACTTTTCATTGTGTTTAAAGAAGAAAATCCTTGTAGCAGCAACATACAGTAAGTGCGATCCCTAGAAGAAAGAGCTACAGTGTTCCATGTGAATTATTATTTACGTTTATTTATTTTCTTTGAATAGTGTGGTAAGACAAAACCCATCTTTCATTGGTTACTCCTTTTATGTTCTGTTCAAACACGCTCTGTGCCTGACTTTGTGTGTACATGTCTCGCTGTACGTCTCTAGGTTAGTTTGTTCTCTACAGATCTGACCATGACATATTTTTTTGTGTTACCTTTGTTTTTGCAATGATGTGACTCAGTAGTTTATGACCTAATTTTGAACTTTGTATTGTTGGATCACCCTGCTTACAATCCGTGAACGCTAAGAAAGCTTAAACCCAGGATTTTTTATTCCAGTTTGGCTCTGACTGACTACACACGAGAGAAAAATAATAAAATCATTCCTTACAAATTTTGAAAAGATGGTTGACGATTTCTTCATGTTGACGTAATAATGCTGACTCTGCCTTATGCATCTTTCCACAGCTGATAGAAAGTAGTTTCCTGTGGGCCAGGTTTCATGTTGATTACGCAGTCTTTTTTTGAGGGGAAATATTTCAGATTTTTTTCCCACAAACCCATCGTATTTCTTCAGCCTAAAACATTTTGGTGCAATTCAAGTCAAGGTGCGATGTATGCGCTTGACGATGGTAATCCAGAAAAATGGATTACAGGCAAAAAACGTACAGAAAAAAATTTCAAGTGGTTGCTCAAAAAGCCATAGGTTAGTTGATCAATAGTACAACCCAAACCCTTTCAAATCTGTGCTGACCTCAATAGCATTTTTTTTTTTTAAACGACCACAACAAAAGACCAATTACAAACATTCCCAAGCATATATGCTTTGTAATCCAACAGTCTTTCCAATCTGGTGTAAAAATGTTGTAGAGCGAAAATCCTCATTCTTATATGAATGTCATTCTTGATTTGTCACAAAATTCCTTTCCTTTTTAAATTTTTTTTTTTTTTTTTAAGTAGTTTGTGTTACTATTGTAGTTACCAAATTTGCCTGCCGTTATAACCTTTGTTATTTACCTTGTAATTGTCAGGAATATTTTATATTAGTTTGGTATGTTTACAAAAGAATTTATGATGAAGCTGTTAATATATCTGTAAAATGTTTATATAAGGTGCTATCTGATTTGTTTTCACTTTGTCCTGCAAAAGCCATAAATGTGTTTCATAATCTCCTTTCTAAGCAATCGCCATCACTCATGCAACCCAATAAAACCTTTTTAAGTATGTATCTATGGTGTATTTATTACAGAAAATATGACATACGGTCTTCTTCATAGACTGTATAAAAACATGTCTTCATATACACTCACTGGCCACTTTATTATGTACACATTGCTAGTACCAGGCTGGAACCCTTTTGCCTTCAGAACTGCCTTAATTCTTCGTGGCATAGATTCAACATCAAAGTTTTGGAAACATTCCTCAGAGCTTTTGGTCCATATTGACATGATAGCATCACGCAGTTGCTGCAGATTTGTTGGCTGCACATCCATGATGTGAATCTCCCATTCCACCACATCCAAAAGCTGCTCTATTTGATTTAGATCTGGTGACTGTGGTGGCCATTTGAGTAAAGTGAACTCATTGTTATGTTCAAGAAACCAGTCTGGGATGATTTGAGCTTTGTGACATGGTGCATTACCCTGCTGGAAGTAGCTATCAGAAGATGGGTACGCTGTAGTCATAAAGGGATTGACGTGGTCAGCAACAATACTCAGGTAGGCTGTGGTCTTTAAATGATGCTCAGTTTGTACTGAGGCCCAAAGTGTGCCAAGAAAATATCCCCCACACCATTACACCAGCCTGAGCCGTTGAGACCAAGCAACGTTTTTCAAATCTTCTATGGTCCCATTTTGGTGAGCCTGTGTGAATTGTAGCCTCCGTTCTTACCTGTTCTTAGCTGACAGAAGCAGCACCCAGTGTGGTCTTCTGCTGCTGTAGCTCATCTGCTTCAGGGTTCGATGTGTTATGCGTTCATAGATGATATTCTGTATACCTTGGTTGTAACATGAGGTTTTTTGAGTTACTGTTGCCTTTCTATAATCTCTGACCAGACTGCCCATTCTCCTCTGACCTCTGACATCAACTGGGCATTTTCGTCCACACAACTGCTGCTCACTGGATATTTTCTCTTTTTCTGACCTAAAGTTGGTTCTGCGTGAAAATCCCAGTAGATAAACTCAGATCAGCCCCTCTGGCACCAACAACCATTCTACATTCAAAGTCACTTAAATCCCATATTTCCCCATTCTGATGCTCGGTTTGAACTTCAGAAAGTTGCTGCCATTTGATTGGCTTAATAGCAATTTGTGTTACCAAGCAAATTAACAGATGTACCTAATCAAATGACAGTGAGTGTATACCGAGATGGGTTGTGGTGTCCCTAGTGGTCAGAACAAGGATGTACAAGTTACTTTTCAGATGATATAAACAATTTATGATACATCTTATTTGGTATCAAACATTTCAAAACGAGTATCATTTTAGTCCAAAGAATCTGAATCCTTGTTTTCTGGTGTTTCATCATTCAAAAGTGGATGTGTCTTGAATTTGAATGCTATTTACATGCGATTTGAATTAAGTGCAGCCATGTATAAGGTTATATTATTATAATTATTATTATTCATAGATAAAAGTGACTCCATAACACAACATGCAGACAACATTTACATAATGTTTCACAGAAAAATTTTTATTGTTGCAAAATACAAAAGTCAAAAATAGCAGATTTTACCAGGGCAGTTTTTTTAACCAAAAGACAATAATCTGCTTTTTCCAATAATGTGCCATTTATAAAAATCTGTATTATTTGTGCTACAGTAAAAACAACTTATAAAAACATGATCATGTCCAAATAATATAAGATGAAGTTTGTGGTCTGTGTCGACAGACGGTATCATACAAAGACAATTCAAGTTCAATTCAGGTTCAACCAAATATACACATAAATGACAGCACAAATAATTGTCTGCAAAAATACAGCAGAGAGTAAGACAATTACAGATCAAGATAAATCTCTTTGGTTCATTCTGTGGTGTTAATTCTGCTCCTCACCTATCATAAAACCCCTTCAAGTACACTTGAAGCAGACATAAGGCCACTTTAAGATTAATACAGGAAGTGTCAAGATAAGCATGAGGTTTTAATACACACAAAACAGTGTTAAAAACAGGTATTTTACATAATATCATGGTAACGCAGCTCAGCAACAGTAAAAAAAACCCTGCAGTTTAAACAAGGCCTTGTGTAAAGTAATAAGACTTATCTGAAACAAGGATGAATTGGTGCTTGGTTTCACATTTGCATTTATGGAAAAAGTATTTATAGCATGCTTGATAAGAGACGAAGTGTATGCCTGTGACATTTTTCACTCTAATCTGAAATACACAAGTTTTCCTTTAAAGTATGATTATGAATGTTGAAGACTGAAAATTGTGAGGCTGAGTTCAGGTAGGACTTTGCATAGAGAGACTGGCATGAAAGTTTATCGTGCTTTATGTTATAACATAATACAGTGACTTCAGATTTATTGTTGTGGATTATGGGTGACCTGTTTTAATCTCTCAAAAAATGTCAGTATAAATGTAAAAACAAAATGCTAAGAGCAAAAAATAAAAAAGGAATATAAAATCTGTACTTGTTATTGCAAAAGGCAAGCTCAATGATGGAGACAAAGTTGGCATCTGACCACAATATTTATCATCGCTAACTACAGTATTGTTCAAAATAATAGCAGTACAATGTGACTAACCAGAATAATCAAGGTTTTTCTTATATTTTTTTATTGCTACGTGGCAAACAAGTTACCAGTAGGTTCAGTAGATTCTCAGAAAACAAATGAGACCCAGCATTCATGATATGCACGCTCTTAAGGCTGTGCAATTGGGCAATTAGTTGAATTAGTTGAAAGGGGTGTGTTCAAAAAAATAGCAGTGTGGCATTCAATCACTGAGGTCATCAATTTTGTGAAGAAACAGGTGTGAATCAGGTGGCCCCTATTTAAGGATGAAGCCAACACTTGTTGAACATGCATTTGAAAGCTGAGGAAAATGGGTCGTTCAAGACATTGTTCAGAAGAACAGCATACTTTGATTAAAAAGTTGATTAGAGAGGGGAAAACCTATAAAGAGGTGCAAAAAATGATAGGCTGTTCAGCTAAAATGATCTCCAATGCCTTAAAATGGAGAGCAAAACCAGAGAGACGTGGAAGAAAACGGAAGACAACCATCAAAATGGATAGAAGAATAACCAGAATGGCAAAGGCTCAGCCAATGGTCACCTCCAGGATGATCAAAGACAGTCTGGAGTTACCTGTAAGTACTGTGACAGTTAGAAGACGTCTGTGTGAAGCTAATCTATTTTCAAGAATCCCCCGCAAAGTCCCTCTGTTAAAAAAAAGGCATGTGCAGAAGAGGTTACAATTTGCCAAAGAACACATCAACTGGCCTAAAGAGAAATGGAGGAACATTTTGTGGACTGATGAGAGTAAAATTGTTCTTTTTGGGTCCAAGGGCCACAGGCAGTTTGTGAGACGACCCCCAAACTCTGAATTCAAGCCACAGTACACAGTGAAGACAGTGAAGCATGGAGGTGCAAGCATCATGATATGGGCATGTTTCTCCTACTATGGTGTTGGGCCTATTTATCGCATACCAGGGATCATGGATCAGTTTGCATATGTTAAAATACTTGAAGAGGTCATGTTGCCCTATGCTGAAGAGGACATGCCCTTGAAATGGTTGTTTCAACAAGACAATGACCCAAAACACACTAGTAAACGGGCAAAGTCTTGGTTCCAAACCAACAAAATTAATGTTATGGAGTGGCCAGCCCAATCTCCAGACCTTAATCCAATTGAGAACTTGTGGGGTGATATCAAAAATGCTGTTTCTGAAGCAAAACCAAGAAATGTGAATGAATTGTGGAATGTTGTTAAAGAATCATGGAGTGGAATAACAGCTGAGAGGTGCCACAAGTTGGTTGACTCCATGCCACACAGATGTCAAGCAGTTTTAAAAAACTGTGGTCATACAACTAAATATTAGTTTAGTGATTCACAGGATTGCTAAATCCCAGAAAAAAAAAATGTTTGTACAAAATAGTTTTGAGTTTGTACAGTCAAAGGTAGACACTGCTATTTTTTTGAACACACCCCTTTCAACTAATTGCCCAATTGCACAGCCTTAAGAGCGTGCATATCATGAATGCTGGGTCTTGTTTGTTTTCTGACAATCTACTGAACCTACTGGTAACTTGTTTGCCACGTAGCAATAAAAAATATACTAAAAACCTTGATTATTCTGGTTAGTCACATTGTACTGCTATTATTTTGAACAATACTGTATGTAGCAGAACCGCATATGCTTTGTGCTGAGCAAAATTATGAGATTCCGTGTTTGTTTTCAGGTCAGAAGGCGGAGTCTCCTATCATATGAGCCGCTCGCTTGTGATTGGCAGTCAGTGCTACACAACATGGAGGTTTGCCTTGGTCTGGTGGTGTAGGGATTATGGACCCCTGAGTTGTTCAAGTCTGCTGTAGACATCATCAGCCTGACTTAGCTCTTCAAATACTGGGATGAGGTGAAGCAGTTCAGTGTCCTCTGTATCATCAAACCAGGAGAGCACAGGAACCTGTTATAGACACAGAGGTTATTATACATCTCTACTTTACAAGCTTAAAAGTGGGCTATGTATTTTTTCAAAAATGCTATAGAAAACTGAGTCGGTCCTGGTACCAAAACAAACTTGTAGCCAATCAGCAGTAAGGAGCGTGATCTTTACTTAAAATCCTAATGATTTTTAGCATAAAAGAAAAATCGATAATTTTGACCCATACAATGTTTTTTTGAATATTTCTAAAAATATACCCCAACGACTTAAGACTGGTTTTGTGGTCCAGGGTCACATTTTTTAATACACACTTAATATTTTAAATATATTTATACAGTAAATAGAATAGATTCTATATTTGTGTCTAAATGATAGATATAATAATACATGCATCCACCATTCAAAAGTACACTTTTGTTCTTTTTTTGTTTGAAGAACAGCATTTATTTGAAATAGAAATCTTCTCTAACATTGCATCCTCGCTGAATAAATTAATTATAAAAAACAGTTATCAAACTTTTGAATGGTAGTGTGTGTATATATATATATATATATATATATATATATATATATATATATATATATCATATACAGCAAAAATACACAATTGTTAAATAGCAAGAGGTAGAATATAGAGGGAAGACTTTAATAAAAAAAAAGCTAAATAATAGCAGGACAGTGAAACCCACAGCATTCTCAGGGTGGAAGATGTAGGAGGCAGGGGAGTTGTCCAGGATCAGGGTTTTGTGGAGCTCACGGCCGAGGCGACTCAGGTCTTTAACATAGCAGCCTTGATAGAAGACACAAGATTCACGGAAGAGCCGTGTGCGGAACACACCACACTGATCCAGCAGGTCAGTCACGGGGTCTGCATACTATCACAGCCATGAATGGGGAGAAGGAGGGATGGGTTAAGGAAACATATGATCTAATGCTACAAGAGCATAACTCTATAAGACTAACTGACCAATGAGGGATTTCTATTTCCTGAAGCTCTTAATGAAATGTAACAAATGTCTGAATACCTTAGCAAGGCTGGCAGTGAACAGAACACATTCAAACAGTTCTCCCATCCTCTGAAGAAACTCGTCCACATATGGCCTCTTCAACACATACACCTAACACACGGACAGGTTTGTTGTTGTTTATGAAGCTAATTATTTTAATTCATCATTCAAATGCAGTGTCTTCAGAGTAGCAACTTCAGTTTTAAGATTTAAGAATAAAGATTTTTAATGTTCAATTTAAAAATTCTGTAAATAAAATAAATCATGTTCTTTAGGTCCATCTAGTGCTGTCGCTCATAGCCTCCTCCTGAAACAAGTAATCAAGTATAGGCCGTACTAGTGGGAACTAACCTATCCTGGATTACTTGAACCAGGCAGAGGCCAAATGCAGAGTTTCTGTGAAAAATTGCAGAGAACCATAAACGTCAATCTTCTAATTTTTAAAACTATAAAAAATTATATTCTAATATACCAGCTGTGGTGTTTACCACAGTTTTGTGAGTAAAACAAAAGAATTAATGGGCAAATAGAGTCTCTTGTGATTGTACACATAACATCAAACCCCTCCTCCACTAACGTAAGTGTTGTTCTCACATCAGTCCAGCAGATGGCGATCATTCACTTTTGAATACAGAACAACCTCTCCGCTCTTTCTTTAGGCACAAACAAGTCCTGCACAATTACAGCTGTTTCTCACATACACAGACATTGATCAGATCTCACCTGGTGTGTGGTCCCCTCAATCTCCACAGGCACAATGAAATCTGCATTGCTTATTGGCTACAAAAACACAATGTGGATAGAGTTATAAACACCGGCAGTGTGGAACTGAATACAATAATTATTGTACAGATAATTTCATGAACCTATTCTTAAACTGGAACAGTATGAAGCTCCCTAAAAAGTCAAATTTACAATACCAGTCAGTGTGTGAAAAACTGAATGTACCTTGAATGAGCTATGCACCAGTGTTTCGTCCAGATCTATGACCACACAGATCTTCCCCTGGTCCTGAGAGGTCACTGCTGGCAGCAGACACTCTCCTGGTACCTACAGATAATATATAACAGATCAATATTTTATTATTTAAAAGAAAAAAAGAAGAAAAGATTGACTGAAATAATACATTGCATTGCCCCTTTATTGTCTGAAACATACATTTAATTTTACACACCCAGATTATAATTCACACATTTCATAAGGATTTCTTTCTATGTATCCACCCACATATATTTATATATAATATGTATATAAACTATTTCATTAATTAGACAGAAATATACAATTTGACAATGTTAGCAGTTTGTTTTAGTTTTTTTGCAAAATGACATCATTTAAGTTTTGGCAGCTATTTCTAGTTAATCCTTAAAATGTGTCTTTCCTTTTTTGTTTGTGTTTTTTTTAATCCAAAATAACAAACTGGAAAAATAAAAAAAAAGTGACAGTGTTGATTAATGGTTGCTATAATACTTTGGCAACTGTCCCATTGTCCTCGGGGGCTAGCAAGGCATCATGGGTAGGTGATGTTGGCAGTTGGGCATCTTGAGCTCGAAGGCAACAGATGAGCTTTTTGAAGATATTCCTACTCCCAGGTTTCTGAGGTGAGCTTTTATTCACCTGATCTGTTTGAACACAATAAAACAATTTCGTCAAATGGAAAATTTGCATAAATTACTCCTGCTGATAATTATATTGCACAAACATTGCATAAAAAGCCTCATGTTGTGTGGTTTATAAACAAACCAACTGAAAGCTACTGTCCCACTTTATAGTCTCCAATAGATGGCAAACAAAAACTAAATTCACATTTGCCAATCAGCTAGATACATTTGCAACAAATGCACCACCAAGGCTCGACAGAGCTTTTAGATAAATTATTCAGAGCACTGAAATCAAATGTATGTTTTTGTCAGTAAATGCAGCTCCTATCAACATCAAATTCAGCAAATGCTCAGCCACCCCTCTCCAGAGATGGCACACGTTGCACAGAAACAGAAAATCTGTTTTAAATGAGACTTCTGGCCATGGCTGGTATATGTTATATAATCTCAGAGGGCGGGAAAGCCCACACATTTTAGCTGTACCTTCGGAGCAAAACATACACACACACAAACGCACTCACAGACCGCTCCTGCCATTTCATCACAGGAGAGTCTGGCAGAAACAAGCCCTAGAAGTGCATACGCCACAGAAATAACTCCCAGCCACAGAAATAAGAGATGTTTTGTAACAACATCTGTAGTGAGCTTTGTTGTGCATTACAGAGGGGCTCCTTGCATATTTAGGGGGCTTTCAGCATACTTTTGCCTGTAAATATTTGCATGCAAGTGAAACATGATTTTGTTCAGACATGCCTGTTGAGATTCCCAAGAAGAAAAAATGGATATTAAAAAAATTCTTGCAACATGAAAACACACAATGCAATGATTAGAATCTGTTTTTAATTGCTGTGGTGATGTAACTTCAGTACTTGTAATAGATTTTTTTTTTTTAACAGCTTAAGGAATTGACGGTGACTATAAGCAGGGGCCGATCCCAGGCACCTTTCCCCCTCTCATTCTCTTATGTATGCTCATGTAGCTATAGGAATCATCTTATGTAACATACGAGCAGCATGTACAGCGGAGGGAGGATGAGAGAAAATGGCCTCCTCGTCATCATTTACTCTGTGCTGTATTTGCCCATCTGTACACTCGCTGATAACGCCCTGCTTAACAAAAGGACTCAGGAAATGGAGTACAAGGAAAATGTATCCATGAATTCAAATGCACTTTTTTGAAAACACTTTTCACATGAGGATGGAAGGATGCAAAGCATTTAGAGCGGATTGGAAAGAGTATTTTGTTAAGGACAGACAAAGGTTCTGCTACAAGCTTTTATGTGGTCAGGGTTTCAAGCTATTACACTTCAGCTCAGATCTAATCAAATGAGATTGTGTGTGTGTTTTATTTATCAATCTACTGAAAACAGTTTAACTGCTGAATAAGAGAAAACTGGTAATTTCATCCTCAGTGAATTGTCATCTATTTTCCTTGATAATCAAAATCTCGTAGGCAAATTAAATGGCAAGCACGGATTTCAAATTCAAGGGATCGTGTGTAACTGGAGTCCAAGGAATCTGTTAAGAAAACAACTAATTCTTGATATCTGTAATTAAACCAGCGAACAGAGTATCTGAGAAATTATTGTTTTTCTCAGTTGTGTTCTAAGTAAGTGATCTAACAAGATCAGAAAACACTGATCTAACAGCAGCAATGTTTTATAGACAAAGTGTCTAAAAACTGCTCTAAAACAAATTGTTTTTTTTACAAATATTGTATTATTAATACATATGGAAGCTATTTTTCAGCCTGGTCTCTGTCACCCTGATATCTACATATACATCAATATCGGATAACCTTTATATGTATTTAAACAAAGCATTGTTTTATTGTCTTTCTTCGTGGATTGCATTTTGATGTTATGATGTGCATTAAACTAAACCATAGTTGGATACAGATGGATATTCAGCTAATTTCTAAAACTGAATACTTGCATGATTTGAATAGCATCAATATAAACTTGTTTAATCTAAGGTTGTATAGCAAAGATAAACAAAACTTTACATGAACAGTGCATCATTCCTTGCATTCTTTGTATCTGGTTTAGGGGTCAGTGACATAACTTGTAAAGATATATTAAATTACTCAAAAAAAAAAATGTTAAAAATTGCATTTTATGCAGAAATGATTGGAATACGGCTTATATAATATTTTCAGTTGCTGAATTAAATTATTTTTATATTGTATTGTGAAGGTTAAGGTAAAAAAATGCCTAGGTACTTTGTACCTGTCTGGAGACTGTAAAAGAAAAAAGAAAGAAAATATATATATTTTTAAAGATTTATTTTTTGTTAATAATATTAGAAAAAATTTCTGACAGACAAATCCATGTCAGTGCGGCATAACAAGCAGGAAGCCATTTTATTGTCATGTCACAAAAGAGAAGACCCTTTCAGACCCCGACAAGTGTGAATTATAGGCATTTAGTTTGTTAAAAAAGATTATTTATATATTGTTGACCTTTTTAAGCAAATTTTTTTATTTTAAAAATTCATTATATTTTTACCCTGAAAAATATTTTTTTTGAATTTGAGTACACTCACATACTTGAAACGAAACCATTTCAGTGCTTTTTACTTTGTAGTTGAAACCAATAGTTTCTGGTTAGTCTGAATATTTGCACAAATTTATACAAAAATGACTTTCAAGCCATCATAAATACAAAGAGGATGATTTAGAAGATAACTGGCACATATGTTTTAAAATATATTGTTAAACTGATTTAACCTTTTTTATATTACCATCTTACATTTCAACTAATGCATCTGTTTTCTGAGATTGTTTGCTGTTAAATCACAGACAAGAAAGTCACCCTGGACACACAGGGTTCAAGGGGGCTTCTAGGAAACTGTGCAGAGCTGGTTTGGCTATTTTCCCAACATTATGGCTGCTCGTACTTCACTAATCCAGAGATCGTAAACATCTGATATTGACATAAGTACAGTCATACTCGCACGAGCGCTGTTTATATCGTGTTTGCGTCAGATCTATAATAAGCGCACGGCACTGCACACGATAAACACTGGTACGAACTGCGCGTTAAAACATAGAGGAGACAAGACTCGCCCGCAGGTAGTAAGTAAGGGGTTACAAAATGGTTACTATGTAATTTTCCGCATAACACCGCGGCCTTTACTCGTTAAACGTCTAGATAAGGCCTTCATCAACCGTTAAGGTTTAAACGCGTGTAATCGTAGCGTCGCGCGGCAGATGGAGGGCGTGTGCTGAGGGGTGTGTTGTGCATTCCAGCGCTGCACCTTGCGCTCTCCATTAGGCCGATGTTTTTCTACATTTCAGCTCGATATTTTTACTGCCGTCGGATTGTGAAATATGCGAGGGTACGTAAGTCGAGTAAACCGAAAATGTTTCTGAAACACAATCTGCGTAACGTGAAAACAACACGTCACTCAAACGATCCATTAACCAAGCGATGTAACGACGTCCACAAAAGAGGAAACGACATGCGACACGAATTAAATTGGTTGGATTGGTTATGTTTCAAAAAAATATAAAACTGCGTATATTGTGTGAAGAAACAATAAAATATACATTAAACAATACATAAATAAAATACATACTTTATTAATATACATCAAGGAGCCCAAACGAGAGAGAAAAACATGTCACTGTTGTCAACACGTCGTCTGAAATTATTTTAAAAACATTACGTAAACATTCAGCAATGTCTTACTGCAACAGCAAAGCATGTAACGTTAACGTTACATAATAAAATAAAATAAAATACAATAAAGTTACACGTTTTTTTTTTCTTTATTAAGAAATATAAAAAACTGAGCGTGTTTACATTTCGCTGTTCAAACCGTTGGAACTTAACGAATTCCGCTCGCGACTGTCACGTCAGTCAGCTCAATATAACAAAATAACACACAGTTAAAATCGCACATCGCAGAGCGCGACGCTGTGCGTTAAATAAAGCCTGACAGAGAATATGAGACCAGAGAGAGCTGACAGTGTTGTAACATCATTGTTTAGCATGTGACAGTGTGTTGCCTACCTGTTTTCGAAGACAACCGAGAATCCTCTCTCTGCACTTGAGTGATGATAGAACTTTCCATCTAACAAACGCACAGCCCTCAACGTCCAACCGACCTTTTCCAGCGACACACAGTCGGTCCGCATTTAGTGGCATTAAATCTAGCGAGGCTTGAAATGAATAATTTCCCTTCGCGCAGAAATATCTCAAACCTACGGCGACAAAATATTTTGATATTTATTTATTCCCGCCTTCTATTCTCTTCCACATGGGAGGGGCATGATAACGTTACTTTGTTGTTGTTTTCTCTAATCTGCTATTTTTTAGGCTTCGCGTCTCGGTTTACTTTATCGCTTGTATATTTATCCATAGCCCCTTCTTGTCTAGGTAAAGCCCTCACTTTTTCTCCAACAACATGGAGAATCCAGGCGAAAGAAGAAAAACAAGCGAGGACATGGGGCATGGACGGTTTCAAGTTCCCCTTACTACAGATAAACAACTCCGTAGCTGGGCTGTATTCAGAAAAGTGTTTTTCAAAAAAGACACGACCGAATCGCTCAGATGTGTAATTTGAGAAGATAATACGCCAAACTAGCGATAATTTACAATTTTTATGTTTTTCCGTGTATTGTTTTGCTTTGGAGGGACTCAGAGGGGCGCCTTGAAACAAGGTCGTTTCGGATTGGATCTCCAGGAAGTAGGAGTAGCTGAAGCATTCTTCTGTTCTGCACAGTCCACACCGAAAACACTCCAGTGCTGGTTTTGTCGCAGATCATCATAAAATTGCAGTTAAAAATGCATCACACCTACATAATTATTTTTCCTGTTGAACCTCCTCATCATTACTGACGACGAAGTGGATTAAAACGCTATTGATCAATTTAAAATATCTCTTTGTGTTATAAGTGCACAATCTGAGTAACCTGCGGATTCTGTACCAAAGGTAATGTAATAAACATTAGTGTAAAATTTAAGGTCATTGATTTGTTAATGTGGTATTTTAGCGTGATAATATAGGCTATTAAAAAAAAAAAATTATGGGCATTTACGTATAATTATTGAGTACTAAAAATTTTAATTACTCAAATTAATGCAATTGTTAAATCCAGCATGATATTTTGAGGTTATGGAGTATGATATCACTAAAATCGATTCATTAATTATGTCATTAAACATATAATTAAAAATGAACAAAATAATCAAGCTTCACAAACCATGTTACAACTTATATAACTTAATGTGAAACATAGTTTGTCAGAGAAAGCATCATTGTTAAATTGCACAACTTGCATCAACTGTGTGAAGAAAAACATATCCATAATAACTTTATTATGAAAGCTTAATAGCTTTTGACCAACTCTAATGGCCTTGCTTAATGCATTACAAGGTGTTAATTTAATGATGAATTATTGTACAATTGCCAATTTGTTTTCAAACTGACATGAAAGCTTTGCTCCTTCATTCTATTTTTCAACATTCTATATTTCTTTCTTTTTTCTCTCTCTTTCTATAGGAACAAAGGTAGAGGATGTTAAATGTAAGTGATAAAAGGGCAACAGGCATAGTTTTTATGAGTCTGAGTACTGCTGAACTCCTATGTTGGAAATCTATTCCTGACTATTCCCAAATGTGACCAATTCTACACCACAACACCAAGACATAAACAAGAATGGTACCACTGTTTACATTCCTAGTTTTAGAAATGTGGAAGTTGTGCAGATGTCAGATATGTGACTAAAATAAGTTTAAGCCGGAGAGCTCCAAAACATGTTTTTTTTCTCTTCCTTTTTTCCCTCAACTGCAAAGGAAGGCATGTAATCACAAAAGACCCATTCTATTTACAATTCATAATAATAAAAAGACATACTATTTCAAACAAATATTTTTTTAGGGAAGGAAGTAAAGTAAATAATAAAACATTAACATACTGTATGCTTTTAAGGTGAAATAATACATTTTGCTTCATTAATAGCAATTAGAATTCGTTTTTTTTCTTAACTACATTTCTCAGCCCAATGTAAATAAAAGCTTTTATGTTACAGAAACGTTAAAAGCTCTTCCTTGCTGTATTGTGCCCCTTGTTTGTCCTGTTGACTGAACATTTCATAGAGGTCAAAACTGAGAGATACACCTCACTCCAGGTGTAACCCATCTTTTTGCAGTCCACCTCAAGTTCTTGGGATTTAATTATTACTTTAACAATGTCAAATATCTTATTGAGCCAGGCAAAAAAAAGTAACCAGTAGATTCCATCGTGGAATATCTGCCTCCAAAAAGTTCATCAAACCCAAACGGTAATCTTAGAACCTGCTCTAACCCGAAAGGGCAACCTAACTGTTGTGTTTTTATAAGGTTACAATTCTGGATTGGTGCCTTGAACAAAGACAGAGTGAAGTTAGAACCTGTTCTCTAACACTCGAGCATCTCTGGTGTACATTTCAAGACCAGAAAACAAGAAAACTGTCAAGCTGTTCAACTGCTTCAACTGATTTGCTTAAGAAACCTTATCAGTGTAGAAAAGAAACTTGCTTAGTGTTTACCTGGAAGCCATGATACATTACCAGTCAAAAGTTTGTGATAAAATTTAAAACAAAATCAATCGTTTTATTTAGCAACAACACATTAAATTGATAAAAAAGAACAGTAAATACATCTATAAAGGAGCAAAACAGTTCTATTTCAGTTAAATGCTGTCTGCTTTCTATTCATCAAAGAATTTAAAATCATCATGGTTTCCACAAAAATATGAAACTGCCAAAATATTTTAAACATTGATAATGATAAAGAAACAATTATAAATGACTATAACTGAGCATCAAATCATCATATTCAATGAATTCTGAAGGATCATGCTTTGCCAGCAGGAATAATTCACATTTTAAAATATATTCAAATCTAAAACATCAACAAAAAATTATTCCAAACATTGGATGGGTAGTGCATATATTAAAATGTATCTACTAATAACTACTAGGTAATTCAAATAAAAAATAAAATATAATATGAATGAAATTTTATATTCATATTTATTTAAGTATAATATAACGTTACCTGTATTATATGAGTACATATAATAACATTTGTCTTGCATTAAATATAATAAGTGTAAACAGAAGATTTTTTAAAAGATGGCCGTAAAACAATCTTATCGCAACATATGATCATGGGCTTTTAAAATGATGAAATCTTGAGATATCTTCAGGACTCATTGAGTCTTCAGTCTCTTTGTACATATCAATAATCAGTGAACAGGATATAACCTTCTGAATCCCACCTAGAGCCCCCCACCCTCAGTGACTTATGGCCCGTGAACCAAATGACCCGAAAACATGCTCATCGAGAGCTGTTCCCAGATTGACCAAATCTGAGGTTTCTGTAAGGCTAAGATCAAGTCTGGAGCCATGTGATTTGCAGGAAAGGGAAGGAGACCCACTCCCACAATCACTCTCTCTCTCTCCCCCAAACCAGCCCCTGAGTGGCCCCTGCCAGGCTCTGTTTCCAGGAAAGGGGCCTAGTGGACAGGCGCAGGGGCCTGCGTCAGGGAGAGCCTGGCTCATTGAGAAAAACAAAAACAGCGAGAGGAGGTGGGAAGACTCTCCCTCCTTACATAACAGTCTCTCTCTCTCTCTCTCTCTCTCTCTCTACCACCATACTTGAAACCCGTATGTCTGCTCTTTACACAATGCCACACCCTTATAGTAGGGCTCTGCTGGAACTTCAGCGTTTGGACAGTTTTATTTATTTGGAAAGAAAAGAGTCTCTTCTTTTAAGTACTTCTTTTAATTGCCAGCTGGATGCTCATTAGATGCATTGAGCATGGAAGTGACATGCACGCCTCAAGCTTGCAAATTCTCAGCTGTGCATGACTTTTAAGATGACTACAAATAATAGCTGGAGGTAAACTGGGTTGTGCAAGGCATATTTGTAAATAACGTAGTAATATTTATTAGGGTTTTAGGGTTCAGAGGCACATATGTCTATTCATTTTGACACTTTACTGCCTCCCTGTGGTCACACTAAAAACTGAAAAATGAAAAAGCGAAAAATAGTAGACCATTTATTGTGTAAAGATTTACAAACGAGTTCTACGAGCAGTTTCGTGGGTTTTCAGTATTCATATTTAGTCATTTAAAATGCTATTTATTTAAAAACATCTTGCAAATGAGTTACATAGCAAGCAATATGATAACAGACAATTATATTCACAGTAATGCCAAGTAAAAAAGTTAGTGAAATGCAAAAATATACAGTATTATTTGTTGAATAGCATGTGATCTGCTTTGTATGTTCTCAAAAAGGAACTGGACCAGACATAAAACCAAGAAAATAGATAGTCATTGTCAAATTAGGTACTCATCACATAATGAGCAATGGAGATTATTCTGATATTCATATTCATAAATCAATATTTTGATATGGGGCTCAGTTATTATTGGTAGTCAATTATTATTATTATTATTAATGGCTCTTATTGTTATCATCAATTTTGAAATGTGAAAGTTTTGGCTGCTTAATATTTTGTAATATTTTTCAGGATTCTTTGATGAACAGGAAATTCAAAACACCACTTATTTGGAATAAAAATCTTTTGCACCATTATAAATGTTTTTTTTGTTTTTTTTTACCGTCAATTTTGATAAATTGATTGTATCCATGCTAGATAGAAATATTAATTTGAACTCCCATCTGGAAATCAGGAAAAATCCACCTGATTGTTAACTTTACAATATGGATGATATGTTTCAAATGTTAGGAAATATCAAATGTAACCAGTCTTCACAGCATATTTTTCAAAAGCAATTTGAAAGGTAATGTAGATTTCATGCAGTCATTATGAATACATGTAAAATAACAGTATTATAATGTAAATTATTTAAATACAATGTATAACACATTTAAAAATGGCATTACATTCAGCAATCACTCACTCACACAGTATTATTTTTTTTTTTTACTTTAAGAATTTACTTTAATTTCCACAGGATGAATGTAATACATGATCAGTCAATGAACAAAGATAATTGTGAACAAATTAGCAGGTCATATTCTAACATTCAGTAAACACACATTAAAAATCAAGAACAAAACAAAAATTCCCAAAAGGCCAGAGTCACAATTCGTACAGAAAAAAGTAAATTGTATATCTTAAATGATTACC
This sequence comes from Carassius gibelio, assembly GCF_023724105.1. NCBI lineage: Eukaryota > Metazoa > Chordata > Actinopteri > Cypriniformes > Cyprinidae > Carassius > Carassius gibelio. The sequence goes on from NC_068393.1 coordinate 15,023,204, forward strand.
AAAGCATGCTCAAAAATGATTACCACCAAAACTAGAGCTCAAATATCTACACACACACAATCGATAGACACATTAGCTTAATCTTTTTAAGGCAATTCTGTATTTAAATAAAACTTTTTTCTCAAATCCAGAAAATAAATATCGTTCCTTCCATTTTTAATAGCATTTTAAAAAGGGTGACTTCTAGTTCCTAATAATATAATTCCTCTCAAAGCATTTATCTTGTTTAAATTGAATCATTTTGAATGACTTCTTACAATACAGATGTCAATGGAGAAACATCAATATCAATACAAATGTCAGGAATAATATGCTCTATTATACTAACATCTGACTGAAGGAGACTGCTGACGTAACAGGGTGAACTGAATTCTTAAAATTAATAAAAATATGCAGGCTATATACAATTATGACTTAACCGGGTTCTTCTAAACACTTCAGTGTGCAAATAGGTCACACCTGGACGGATTAATTAGAACTCAATTATGATATCTTAAATAGACTTTTTCCACTGCATTTTAACATTTAATGATGAGATCTCAAATAAAAGTGCTACATATAGGCCTGTATGATAGTTTTCACAAAACTACAACCCTAAATCGTTTTGCTGGCTCCACATCTTTGGAAATTACACTTCTCAGGAAGCTCAAACCCTGTCAATAGCAACCCACCCAAAATGTGAATGCATTTATATATTATGGCACTCCAAACAACTGCATTATTTACATATATATAAAGATTTCAACTTCATGTGGAAAAGAGTCTTTCCCCTCACAAATTCCTCATATACAGACATTTCTCAATTACCAACACTCAAAAACTTGTTGAAAGTAGCAGTGTCTAAAATTATTTATATGGAACTTTATGGGACTTGAATGGAAATCACGTTTATGTTTATGAAGGCAAAGTCTTAATAATGTGTCATAGCGGAGCATTGCAACATTAGAGAGGGTTTTGTGGCTTGAAGTTTTGTACATTTACAAACATGTCCGAATGCATTTGTTGATCCCAGTCTGGGAAGCAAGCAATGATCATCCTTGTGACACTTTAGGGATATATACATGCTCTTCTTGAGGAGACCGTCTTAGAACTCCTCATGCACGTTACGGGCATAGTCCATGAGTTTGCTGCCAGTGAAGTACTCGCTGTATTTAAGGATCTCCTCTAGTTCCAGGTTGTGGTTTTGGTTCTCATCCGCCACAGCAATCATCTGCTTGGCTTCATTCAGGGCGTTGTACTCATTCATAGGATCCATGTATTCCTGTTTGACAGAAGGAATAGCAGCAAGGCAAAGATATACATTCAAATTAGGTGCTATGAAAGTATTCTTATCCTTTAACAGCACTTATGATAGAGGACCCACCTCCAGCTCTTCCATGGTTACAATCATATCATGGTTCGAGTCAATGACTTCTTCAAACTCCTTCTTCCTTTCACGAACCCAATCGTCATCGATGTCTTGGGCCTGCTGATTCTCCACAGTTCCCATGGGGAGGGAGATAAATTCAGCAAGAGTCAACTTTCCATTTCCATCTTGATCTGTATAGAAAACAAGTTTGGTTACCAATAAGCATCACAAGAAATGTGTTACCATTTCTTGGCTATGAATTTCAGATATATTTGCTTACCAAGATCTCGGACGATCTCCTTGACCATGTATCTCAGCATGCCTCTGCTGTGCTCTGGATGCAGGAACGAGAGGAACTCCTCTTCATTCAGCAGCTGGTCAGCTGGAGGGTTATCTGCCTGGAACCAGCGATCCTTCAAGCTCTCCAAAACCTCCTGAGCTGTAATGAGGCCATATTTTATTCATATCACTTTGAATGGCTTTGTTACGAGTACTAGACCATATCAGGCACATGCATCTTCTAAATTGCAACTTACTCTCTTCATCCACTTTCAGTTCTTCATGGTTTTTTATCTTCAGAGCTACTTCTCTTTCATTAAAACCTTTGCTGGCCAAAAACTTCACACGGTATTCATCCCAAGTTACATGTCCTGCGAGAGAACAATTTGAGCAGATTGGTCATTGTTAAGTGTTATGAAATCATCATGCCAGATGTCAATAAAAGGATACTTATTTTTTTGCTCTAGTAAAACACAGGAAAACTTTACAAACTACAGCTACAAATCATGTTTACATCATGGTTGCGTCACTTGCCCACCGCTGCACCGACCCCCACCGTTGTTTAGATTTTTTTATAATAATAAAAATCATCATAGTCGAGTAAAAAATAGACACTACGATTAAGAACTGAACGCGGCTGCTAAATGCAGCGTGTAAAACACATAAATCATAGTTTATTTATTTAGGTGATTTTGGACAGGGTTTTTTTTAAACACTCGTTTCTTATTTAATTGTTTCCACATTGTTTGCATATTTTTACTTTCTTTAAACTGTGTCATTTCATTTCTTTTCTTTGACATCAAGTTGTATGCTGTGCCTCCAAGCTTTCTTATTCATTTTGCTATTAAACATTCTACATTTCTTATTTATTTGGTTATATATTATACATGTTTACTTAGCCTATACCTATTTAAACTTTGTGCAATTTATCTGTTATTTTAAAATAGGCATAGCCTGCCTTATAGCATGGTGTATTTTTATTTGTTTATAAAAGTTCTAATGTTTTATATATAGACTAAAGTGAGTTTGACGTTGTATTTTGTTGTTGCATCCAAGCAGCAATTTAAACCAAACCGGCTCTAATTTAAAAGTGTAAGTAAAATGTGCGTAGTGCTTTTAAAGCTATTTAAAAGCAAAGGAAAGTGAGGAATAGAGGGAGAATTTAAACAAACTAAAAACGAACAATTACTTTATACCGAATTGCTGCTATTTGAAAGTGAAAGTAAAATGCGCACGCCGCTTTTACAAGATATTTAAAAGCGCGGAAGAGAGGTAACGCCCCCTGACCCACGGTGATACCGGTATTACTGGTGTCACACGTCGACTAACCTGCAGGACATTTCCTCACCATCACAACCCTACCAGAAATCTGATTCAACATATATCTCTACTGGACAAATCATTTCATTATGTCATTGGTCTAAACAACAACATCCACTTACCATCCCCATCAGGGTCCACAGCAAGAAAACTGAGCTTATTTTCTTTAACAGCCTCCTGAAAATGTTCTTCCGTCTTCTCCATTATCCAACGCTGCATTTCTTTAGCACTGACACTCCTGTCTTTATTAATATCCACCCTAGAAACAGAGAGTAAAGGTTTGATCATGCACAATTAGGGGATATAAGGTGATAAGATATTTTTGACATTAACACTTAAAGTCACCATGAAATGAAAATTCACTTTTAAAAGCATTTTATTGTGAACAAATTCATCAATACATACGTTTCATTATTTTTATGTTTAGTTTGTAATTTAATCAAAATATCATGACTCAATCTACCGATGAAGATACCAGATTTCTCTCTGGTGATGTATGCAGGACTTCAATCATTCTGTCATCTTAAACCCTGTTCTTTTGACTGCAAGCTTGCATTAAGAGTTGCCTCTATCCAATCAACACCTTACATTCGCAATACATACAAATCATTTGCAATAATTGCTCACTGTTCATTGGGAGAAATGCCTTTAGAATGATACCCAAAGCACATCATGGGAAAACCACATTGTTTCCACAGCTGTGTACATACTTTGTGAAGATTTCAATAAGTTTCTTCCTGTTCCTCCTGGGCTCCGAGTCCTCCTCGAATTCCTCCATCTCCTTCCCCAGAAACACCTCCTGATGAAAGTCTTTATTGAGGTGACCGTCCATTTCCATCTTCAGACCGTTCAGATGGTCAGGTGGAAGGATCTCATTGTCCTCTTTGCTGTTGGGGTGTTTGTCTTTTAACGCTGACATATTTGCTGGCCTGGCCTGAACATTCAAAGCCAAAATCGCAAATACTGCCAAAGCGGAGGCGCACAGGCATCCAGGCTGAGATCTTCTCTGGTTAAACATGGTTTTACTGCTTAAACAGACGTAGGAAAAATAAAATCACATTAAACCAAACATATACTCTTACGAAAAGTTTTTTGGTGAGCTGATTACCGTTTGCATGACCACAGTTACTACAAATACTATGGTTAAACTATGGTTAGTGTAACAAAACCATGGTTAATTTGTGGCTACCAAGGTGTTTTAGTTTTATTTGTAGTAAAACCATGGTTAATTTTCGTAAGGTATATATATATATATATATATATATATATATATATATATATATATATATATATATATATATATATATACACACACACACACACACACACACACACACACATATACATGCACATATACACTCACATCTTATTTATTTTAGCTTGGTCAAACAGATTCCTTTAGGACGTTATGAACTGACAGAATTATACTAAAGTTAATTAATTTAAAAGTTGGCGCTTAGTATTGCTCAGTACTGAATATGAATCAGCATAATGTTTGACAACACCTGTCTCAACGAATAAAGATGCAGCCTGTGAACGGAAATAAATAACCAGCTACCTACCTGTTCTCTTGAACGATCCTTTCCTAAACTAAAACATCAGATGAATGAACAGACCTGCTGTATTTAAAGCAGCTTGAGCGGTCTGTTTATGTGCAGCTCATCACGCAGTTCCTGTACACGTCGCCACTCGAGATCAGATCAAACGCTGCTCTCTGGAGCGGTTTATGGCCCTGAACGAGACGTCCTCCCTCTCTGGACTCAGATAACACGCAAACACATACAGGACAGTCCGATGACCGCAAGAATTCACGAGGACGTACAACAGGAAGGCGATGAGCAAAGAAACATTGCTACGTCGTTGGCAGGATCGCGTGTCTTCTTCTTTTTTTGTAACCTGAGGTGAGGGATAACGCGGATACCGCACATATCGCCATCTGCTGTACCAGCTTATGAAATACACACTGAGACAATTCTCTGTTTACCTTTCGTATCAGTTTTTTTCCGTCATCATCTGAGAGCCTTACTTATTTAGATATCTCTGACTCACGTTAGCTCTATTTTATTATTATTATCAATTGGGCCCCATGAACAGTTACAGAAAATAGATTAATTAAATTAAATTAAATTCAAGTTGTATAGCGCTTTTCACAATACAATTCGTTACAAAGCAACTTTACAGAAAATTACGTTTCTACAATATTTATTAGTATCTTATAAGTGGTGAATGCCAGTTTGTGTACGTATGACAGGATTTTTCAGAAAAATGAATACAAGACGTAGTCAGCCAGATGATGAACATTATTAACAGAAATTATTAAATGATGCAGTCACACTTGTAGCAATATTTGTTAGTTCTGTTGTTGATTCAGGGTTAGCATCATCTGGGGTCCTCTGAGGGGTCAGTATCATCTCTTCTCAGGTGTTCTGGATCCAGACTGGAGCTTGTGTAAATCCTAGAAACAAATTGTGCAAAACATAGACACAAATAGAGACATCATTAGCATAGCTGCTGTCCCAACAAAGTATAATTAATTAGTTTAACGCAAGCTAAAGAATAATAATGCACATTTGATCAGATTTAACTAACACTCACAATTTAAGAGATAGATTATTCGAAAGAGATTCGTTTTTAATCTAGATTTAAACAGAGAGAGTGTGTCTGAACCCCAAACATTATTAGATAGGGCCTACAGTTTTATTATGAATCCATGATGCATCACTAGCAGTCCTGGACCTGGTACAAAGATGGTGGCCGATAGACCCTGAGGTTAATCAGTCCCTTGTTTTTCTATGTGTTGGAGAAGTACCTGCACAGTGCGCACTGGTGTGCTATCTTTGCCCAGAGCAGATCCTCAAGAATGTCAGGCAAATCAGCATATTAGAATGATTTCTGAATCATGTGACAGTGACACTGGAAACTGCAGTAATAATGAACGTTAGTAATGGCTGATGAAAATACAGCTATGCGATCCCAGGAATAAATTACATTTACAAAACCGTTTATTGTAATACAGTAAAACAACACACACACACACGCGCACACACACACACACACACACACACACACACACACACACACACACACACACACACACACACACACACACACACACATATATAATACAAAACGTAGATGAAAAAACGTAGTGCAGTTAGCATAATTATTTAATATACACTAAATGTGCATATTAAATTAATATACATTAAACACTAGACTGACCAATTTTTGTGCAGAAATGAATTTGTTACTGCATCTTTATTTTCAGCCACCAGAGGGAGGAAGAGCGCCAAGCCATGTTCTCTCCCAATATTGTTGCTCTGCTAGGAGACAGAGCTGTTCACGTAACAAAGTTACTCAAATCTGCATAATGTAATTCGTCACTTAGATTAATACATTAGATCATGCATTTTACATTAATGTGTAACATTAAGAACAATAATTGATCAAAAACATGAACAGATTTTGGTTATATTGTAGAAATACTGACGGGATCACTATAATTACACTCACCCTAAATTCCATGTTTTGCAAGTTGTTGCATATAATGAGAAAATATTGTTTGTACTGTGGAATATGTTGACACAGTCTTCTTAGTATGTGTACATGCAGATGGATGTAGTTCATGTTATCAGGTTACTCCGTGTCAATTAATATAAACATTCAGCTATCTAGTCAGCTGGTCAAACATCACTTTCTATTGCCTTGAATCAGTACTTTCTGAGTTGTTTGAATTTTCTGAGACTAAATGTCACATGTAGAGAGCTACTGCAAAGTAGGACACTACACTACACACACACACACACACAGATTTACACCTACACCCATGAACGCATTCCCTAGAGTCTGCCTGCCGAAGAGCTCTCCCTCAAGACTTGAGTTATTTCATTAGTGAGATAAAACAGGGCTGAGCGCACTGAGGTTGTCAGTTTCACTGATGAAGAAAAGAGAAGCAAAGGGAATCAGAAAGAAAGAAAGAGAGAGAGAAAGAGCGAGAGACAGAGAGGGGGCTGTGATAAACTCTGCTGCAAGCCCTCCTGTAAGCAGAGTGAGAGAGTGCAGGAGCAACAGCATAAGATCTGGAGAGGGTGAAAACACAACTGTGAGCAAGACCTACCACAAAGTCCACACCGATCTTGCACTTTGAGGTGAGTGTGCATGTGTTTCTGTCACCCTGCATAACTGGGCTGATGCATTTGGGTGCGATCGTCCTGTCAAGTGCGTCTCAGCTTTGAAGTTGGCCGTGGGGGACCGAGAAGGCCAACTACCAATTCCCTCAGGACATTTTTTTCCTACTTCGGCAGAAAGGAACCACATGTAAAGACTGATGGGACAAGACCTCAGCATTGCTTACCAGAGAATCGGCTCAGATGCATCACTGCAGAGACCCAACATCTCAGTAGGAGCGAGACGGAGGTAAAGAACCAGAGAGAAAGTGAGAGGGAATCTGAGTTATTTCTATCCACTGCCACCCTTCCCACACTGGGACTCTCTTCACTTGCCCTCTGCTATCCACCCATGGGGCAGGAAGCGTGAAATATCTCACTAATGGGTTTATTTGCTGTGAGCTCAGCGACGACCTGTCATTTCTCAGGACCACTCCACACTTGACACATTTCATAGTCGAGTAAGCTTTGCTTTGTTTTTGGCTAAAGAGCCCTTGCTTCACACTGATCAAGACAAGGGTGAGGTATCAGTTGGAGTGGACAAGTCCCTTAATCACTTTGCCTGCCTATTACAGTATTCTTCTTCAAGTGAGGTCAAGCGTGTGGGACGTCTCGCTGTTCCTTTGTATTTCTCAAAGCTGAGAACTTCCCGCAGGGAGAAAGAGTCTGCTTTCTGGTGGGCTGAAGATGCGTTGCTGGCTGCTAGCTGTGGTGACAGCAGTGCTCTGGAGCCAGTGCATCCTTCTAGGGTGGGCTGAAGGCGGGAAGATGCGTAAGAGGCCGAAGGAGCTTGCTCCGCAGGACACTGAAGCATTTAACACCACTCTTTCCAACAGTGAGGAGCTGGATGGCAGCACAAAGGTAAATGCCAGGATAGTTTCTCATTGCTTTTCTTATATGTTTAAGCTATATGTTAATTTCTCAGCTCTGCATATGAATATGCATATGATTCCACATCAGAAGTGTTATTATTGTTTAGATAATTTTTGAAAATTGTCCCTTTAGAGCTACAACAGCATGTTACCGAGGCAGCATCCTCAAAATTGCATATTTGTACCTTACCTACCCCTAAAAAGTGTTTATCAGTACGTTAAGCTTATATGTCAGTATCTTAAAGTACTAATATGCAGTCAACAGTGTACTTTTTAAGGTACGGCCTATGGGAGAAGCTAAAGGTAAAATCTTTGCACATTTTCAGGGCATGTCATATGGCTGCTATTTTTTCTGTGTTTTTGATGATGGTTATTTTCTGCAATTGGCTATCATGTGTTTTCTTTTTAATAATAAACGTCTGATATTGCAGTAATCAGATGACGAATGAAAGGATTGACATAAAAACTTTATAGTAAATAGTAGGGTGATATCAGGTAAAATGGGCCATCAGGTAAAATGGGCCAATTAAGGTTTGGGGGTCCTAGTCCCTATGGAATTTAAAACCAATGACTACAAAATATTTCAAACTATTGTCATAACTGTGCTTGACAAGTAACAGGTGATTCAATTGGTTTATGGTTGCTATGGTGGGTGGGGTAATAATTCTTATGGAGACTGCACCAGAGAGCTGCATGGTAAGTAGCCTGGCATACCAAATGTAACTAAACTATTATAAGGATGATAAATCTATAAAAAAACAAACATGCACATAAAAAAAATATGCATAATATCTGCCTTGATGGCATCAATCAGAAATAATGTTGTTAGTTTGGTATAGGAACATATTTTTTGAAAAAGTGATGTTTTTCTTGGCGGCCCAATTTACCTTAACCCACTCAGGTAAAATGGGCCACATGGTTTCAGCTAAAATGGGCCATCATCTGTGTCACTCACAAACACATATACACATGTGTGTGTGTGTCAATTTATATATATATTTACATTTAGCTGATGCTTTTATCCAAAGCGACTTACAATTACTATATATATATGTCAGAGGTTGCACGCCTCTGGAGCAACTAGAAGTTAAGTGTCTTGCTCAGGGACACATTGGTGGATTTGAACCCAGGGCTCTCATACCAAAGGTGTACAAACATAAAATGTGATCCATGTTCTGCCTGGTTTCACGAGAGCTGTGGTGAAGAGAATGGTATCTTTGATGACGATGGTTTAATTTGCAAAGACTGTGTTTGAAAAAAACTTTCATCACACACACACACAAATCAGTTATCAGTTATCAATTTTGAATGTGAATTTTTGTAATTTGCACATTTTGTTCTAAATGTATTGTTCTCACACACACACACACACACACACACAGTCTGGTCAGCTATCCTCGTGGGGACTCTCCATAGGCATAATGGTTCTTATACTGTACAGACCGTATTTTCTATCGCCCTACACCAACCCTACCCCTAAACCTAACCCTCACAGGAAACTTTCAGCATTTTTAGATTTTCAAGAAACTTCACTCTGTGTAATTTATTAGCTTGTTTACCCGTGGGGACCTCAATTTAGGTCCCCACCATGACACGAGTCCCCATGAGTCTGTGTGTATTCAGGTTTAAGTCCCCACCAGAATAGAAAAACAAGTACACAAAAAACACACACACAACTGACATCAGTTCACTGATCTATGTTGTTCCAAAATTGACTTTTTTAATTGCACATTTGAATATGTGGGTTTGCACCCAAAATGTATTTTTTTTTTTTAATGGCACATATGGATATGTTTTTTTAATGCAGTTTAAATGTTATGTGGCTGTATAAGCAGTTGTTTTGAAATTAAAATTGATGATAAATTACTATTTCCCTTTGCAGTTTGACCGGCCCATTTTACCTGAACAGCTGGCCCATTTTACCTTAAACTGCTCATGCAAAAAAAGTTGGCACCACTGATGTTTCAAGAACTGTAGGGCCTAAATAATTATATTTTATTACATAATTTCAACACAAAATTATCAAAAACAGTCATTATTAATCATAAATACACATGGAATAGGCATATATGGTATTGTATTATTGTCCCAAACGATTTACCAAAAAGTGGCCCAATTTAGCTGATATCACCCTAAATTACAGGTGCATCTCAATAAATTAGAATGTTGTGGAAAAGTTCATTTATTTGAGTAATTCAACTCAAATTGTGAAACTCGTGAATTAAATAAATTCAGTGCACACGGACTGAAGTAGTTTAAGTTCTTTTAATAGTGATGATTTTGGCTCACATTTAACAAAAACCCACCAATTCACTATCTCAACAAATTAGAATACTTCATAAGACCAATAAAAATGTATTTTAGTGAATTGTTGGCCTTCTGAAAAGTATGTTAATTTACTGTACATGTACTCAATACTTGCTAGGGGAAGCTTTTACTTTAATTACTGCCTCAATTCAGCGTGGCATGGAGGTGATCAGTTTGTGGCACTGCTGAGTTGGTCTGGAAGCCCAGGATTCTTTGATGGTGACCTTCAGCTCATCTGCATTGTTTGGTCTCTTGTTTCTCATTTTCTCTTAACAATACCTCATAGATTCTCTATGGGGTTCAGGTCTGGAGAGTTTTCTGTCCAGTCAAGCACACCAACACCATGGTCATTTAACCAACTTTTGGTGCTTTTGGCAGTGTGGGCAGCCAAATCCTGCTGGAAAATGAAATCAGCATCTTCAAAAAGCTGGTCGGCAGAAGGAAGCATGAAGTGCTCCAAGATTTCTTGGTAAACGGGTGCAGTGACTTTGGTTTTCAAAAAACACAATGGACCAACACCAGCAGATGACATTGCACCCCGAATCATCACAGACTGTGGAAACTTAACACTGGACTTCAAGCAACTTAAATGGCTATGAGATTCTCCACCCTTCCTCCAGACTCTAGGACCTTGGTTTCCAAATGAAATGCAAAACTTGTTCTTATCTGAAAATAGGACTTTGGACCACTAGGCAACAGTCCAGTTCCTCTTCTCCTTAGCCCAGGTAAGATGCTTCTGATGTTGTCTGTGGCTCAGGAGTGGCTTAACAAGAGGAATACAACAACTGTAGCCAAATTCCTTGACATGTCTGTATGCCTTGACCCCAGCCTCAGTCCATTCCTTGTGAAGTTCACTCAAATTCTTGAATCGAGTCTGCTTGACAATCCTCATAAGGCTGTGGTTTTCTTGGTTGGTTGTGCATCTTTTTCTTCCACACTTTTTCTTTCCACTCAACTTTCAACATGCTTGGATACAGCACTCTGTGAACTTCCAGTTTTTTTGGCAATGGATGTTTGTCGATGATTGTCTTCTGGACAGCTGTCAGATCAGCGGTCTTCCCCACGGTTGTGCAGCCTAGTGAACCAAACTGAGAGACTATTTTGAAGGCTCAGGAAACCTTTGCAGGTGTTTTGAGTTGATTAGCTGATTGCCATGTCACCATATTCTAATTTGTTGCGATAGTGAATTGGTGGGTTTATGTTAAATATGAGCCAAAATCATCACAATTAAAAGAACCAAAGACTTAAACTACTTCAGTCTGTGTGCATTGAATTTATTTAATACACAAGTTTCACAATTTGAGTTGAATTACTGAAATAAATGAACTTTTCCACAACATTCTAATTGATTGAGATGCACCTGTATATACCTTAAATGCACTTTAACTTATTTAGATTAAAATCTTCTTCCAAATGTGTAAATGTAATGCATGTAGTTACCAGTCATTCCTCATAGTGTGTCAAAATCACCTTGTAACAGCCAGGCCGAGAAAATACCTTAAAATGATGTGTTTTAAATGCTCTGTTAAATATGTCAGCACACTCATCAGAAAGCAAAGCTGACTGCATTTGCCACTTACAGTTGTCTCTCATACTTTGTAAATGCGCCTGATCAGAAGTCGTCAGCTGCTTTGCAAACTTTGGCTATTCAAACAAGCTTAGAGCGAGCTCATCCAAAGCCCATGATGGAGATGCTACAAGTATTTTTGATTAGCTTGGCACAGACTCAAACATGTGTTTCTTGAGAATTAGGCCGGTCTAATTCTTCAGAACAGCTCAACAGAATGAGATTCAGAATGATAAATAGAGCGGTTGTATATAGATATGTGAAGAATGCACATTCAGAAGGCCTGATCAGAGCATCGATTAGTTCTCTCAGTAGGGGTTTTCTACCAGTGCGCGAAGGAGGGCTTGTTTGTTATTTGAGACTTGGTGTCATTAGGTTTCGGATGATGAGAATGGTAAACGGGGACATTTTTGCATTTGCATATAAAATAAATAAATAAATACAGAATGACCATTCATTTCTATGTGCATAAACCTTGGAAAATATCATATTGTGTTGAATTATTGTGCATAAGTGCACTGACATTTTCTGGCTCCACCAAGGCCAACATATTACTGTTCCAACTCTGTATTTGTTTATTGCTCCTGTATTGTTTAGATATCAGGGTTTCCATTGGAAAATTAGCTCCTGTCTCAGCCCACAAATAGAGTTGGCATTCTCAAGTAACTCCCAGCTTCCCCTGTGCCAACCACTCTCACTATAACTGCTTCAGTGATTTTGCTGACAAGGGTTATTGTCTTATTGAATTTTAACACATCACTGAATGTTGTGACAGTCTGGTTGTGTGTTTTATCTCCACATTGTGTTTATTTTGACATTAATATGAAGGAATTTTCAATAAGGGACAGTCAATATAAGACAGTATAATATATACTGTAAAATGTATTTATTAGTTTTAAATCAAAGAAAGATTAAGTAGGCCTATGTTTTACTAGAACTCACTATTTCAGTCTTATTACTTCTATTTTTATTTAACTCAATATTATTTGCAATGTTCTTTGTAATTATTTAATTTACTAGCAATTTCTGAGTGAAAAGACATTTGAACTTGAGTCAAACTCTCGATGCTGTACCTTCATTGCATCCGAGGTGTGTCCTTTGCTACCTTCTCCTCCTTGTCTCCTCATCTTTATGGCTCAACACAGGCAGGCGGTCATGATGTGATTCCTGGGAAGGTTAGGTGGGGAGATATTTAAAGACCCTTGGCAGAGCTCTTTCCCAGCCCATTGATTCTGTCATTCACAGGACAGGCTGACTCCGCTGTGTCTGGGACATCCGATAGGGGCGGTGTGGCCCCCTGAAAAAACTGGGGCATCAGGCTGCATAAGCCCCTCACAAAGCCTCACAGAAAGGGTCCTGAAAGAGGACACCTCGAGAAGGATTAGTCACTCTCCCTCCCCATACTTACATTCTTTTCATCTTGTCCTGTACAATCAGAGAGTAATGACATAATAAGTCTAAAACCCAATGTTTTGCCAGATTTGTCACTGCCAGTAAGCGTCACTCGGGCTTGGGACCCTGGATGACATTCATAGAGATGGAGATCAGTTTTACAGGTATAGGTGGGTTTTGTCCATATGTCCAGCTACCAATATATGTTATAGGCCTATTCAATTCTTAAAATCCCAATATCAGTGTTTATTGTCCTGTAGATGTCACTGCGTTCTGTGTTTTTCATTTACATTTACTTATTTAGCAGGGTGTGAAGGGCTTCATTCAAAATCAACATGGCCAGTGTAGTCTGATTCATGAACAAATGACTCTTATGATACACTTCTTTTTAGTAAATCAAAAAACAAGTAGTTCAAATAGTGTAATTAGATTCACAGACAAATGGATCTTATGAGCAGGTTCGTTTATTGTAACAAAAAATACAGTGCAACCAGTGTAATGACAATAATGATCCGGTTCTGTTTAACGAATCAAAACATAGTGAAACCAGTGTAATTCGCCTAATGAATTAACAACTCTTAAGAGCTGGTTAATTTTAGTTTCTTAAAACATAGAGTACATTGCAACCAATGGAGTTCGATTCATAAAACAAATGACTCTTATAAGCCGGTTCCTTTTAGTGAATCAAAACATACTGCATGACAAGTGTAGTTTAATTCCAATGACTAAGAAGTCTCTTGAGACGATTCTTTTAATGATTATTCAAAAAGATGAGTTACCTGTTTAAATCAAAAGTTGCCCTACCTATTATAGCCCTAAATATCAATTAACAGAGATGTGTTTTTTCTATAGCAGAAATATAGACTAATGAATCAGATTCAAGTTAAACTGAATCAACAGTGGATTCTTATAGCGAGTTTGTGAATCTGATTCAAATCCAATCCAATCGACAATTGATACACGAGAGGGACCAGTGAATGGTGAGTTGTCTCTGTTTTGTCTTGAGTATTGAAGAATCCATGAAAACATTGTGTTCTCAAAAAAACAATGTTGTTTAATATTAAAAATGACTTATTTTGCAAATGTGATTAATTGCAAAGAATATAAATATTTTAATCCAGCCCTGATATTTACTTGAACAGTGGCCATTGGGACATTCACATTAGAACACAGAGTACAAGGAACAGAGGAACAGCATGTACAGACATTAAATGGGGTACAAATAACTCAAATAAAAAAACCTGCCCTAAACCAAAAGACACAACTTTTCCTATAGCACTTCATATGAACATCTCACACATGTTTTCATTAGCTACAATTTAAATAGTATTCATCACATATGTGTGAGATATAATCTTAAAATAACCCTGTTTTATCTCTTGTGTTCAAAATTACTACTGAATAACTTTCAGAATCCCAAAACCCACAGGAATTATTCACCATCCTTGAGTGCAGCATTATAGTACGTCACTAGGTGTTTATCTGAAGAATTTCTCAGCTGTCCATTTGACCTACCACAGATAATAAGGGAAATGAGCACCAGTGCAAACTAGCTCTACGTTATAATTTGCACACAAAGCAGGTGTGATGCTGCAATAAGATTATCTTCAACTCTTTGACTTTTTTATGGCAAGATGAGGGCAGGATAATTCCTCAGTAGATCTCATAATAAGACTTGTGGCTCTCTCTCCCCTCGCATGTCTTCACTAGCCAGGAATGCACACTTGATATACATATAAATATCTAAACGAAGTTTACCCTGCTACGATGGCATGGAACAGAAAGAGTTATTTAAACAACACAAGGCCTCATTACCTGGCCTACATGTTAGTTTTGTAAAGTTACAAGTGTATTCTGACACATACATGCTGTTGTGCTTGGTATGAGTGAAGACAGAGAGTAAATTGGATTCAGACATCTTTGATGTCACTGTTTAATGACCTGGGGGCCTGTAATAGGGGCATTTCCAGCCCCCCCGAGTAATAACAAAGCGGCTAACTGCCTGCAATGGAAGAATGTGATGAAAGGAGCTTTATGGTAACTGCCAAACAAATATTCAACATACATGCAAAATAAAAATTCTATATTTCGACCATTTGGAGTGTATTAGTTATCAGACCTTGTCCACAGGGAAGGAATTACAGAATAATGAGGCCTCGGTAATGAAATATACAGTGGTGCCGGGTCTGTTACCTGTTAAATGATGGCCTTTGAAGCTTTCTGCTGCTTGATATCCAGCCAAATAATCATTTAGCTTTTTGTATCTCTATGTTCTGAGTTCCAAAGGCGTAATGACTTGGTACCAAAAGAAACTATAATTGCAGGTAAGAATCTGAGGTGTGGTGTGAATGTGTCCATATAATCAAACCCATAAAACTGTGTACCGACCAATAAAGCTGTGTTTGGGAACATACCATCATCGCAATTTGTTCTATCGCACACATACCATGTCTATGAGACTAGGGAAAGTGAATATTCATGTTCAGCCATATTTGGTGTCCTTCACGGCTGTCTTTTATAAGTCAGGGTATATACGAGAAATGGTGGGTGAATTGGGAAGTAATGTTGATATGTTAAAGGAGATCCTTCCACAAAGGCATGGGATGGGTAAAATCATCAAGCCATGCATGGATGAATGCACAGACAGTCATGATACACCCCTGGAGAAACAACAATAACTTTGGGAAAGCCCTCAGTCGCTGTTTTCACTGTAGAGCACCTGTATAGTTTTTTTTGCCAACTATTTCTGATGTGTTTGAATTGCATGCTTTATTTATTTTTCAATGTTAACTGGTGTTATTTTTACGGGATGGCTGTTGCATCTTTGCAGAGTTTTATACGTGTTATTGTAAGCATTTTTAATTTTCAAATAGTTTTTCTAAACATTGACATTTGAATTTGGAATGCTTTTACAAAATTCTACATTTAGACAGAAATAGTCCTAATGGTTTGGTATTTTTAGCTACATACTTTTCAGTGTGTTACTGTAATGTCTGGTAAATTTTGGACCTGAGGTACAAAAATCAACAAACAGAAGCAATTTCTTCATAAAATGTCACCAAACCACATGGCTGTGTTAGAACAGACCCAGTTTGTAAAGTCTGGACTATGTACTATTCAGTTAATGACAAGTAAAAACATTTTGTGTCATTTCGTACCTTCAGGCTGTGTAATGAAATGGATACGCTGCCTAGATGAGGTTATAAGGTTTTTCACAATCAAACACTGCTGCATAATTGTTGATTGTGGCCTCCGGGCAGATTTTTATGGCCGTGTTTATGTTTTCTATGGCATGCTGCCACAAAAATAGTCACTGACGTTTTTCTCTTGAAAATAAACTGATTTTTAAAAAACATTTTCTCTAAATACACCGTTCAAATCTAAAAATTATTGTTTGATATGTATATGTTGGAATTGTTATATTCTATTCTTACCTAAATAATGTTTCAAGACTATTAAGTTAATCATTAAAACTAAATACTGCAATGCTTTTTCATCAATCCTCAGAAATAACTCTAACACTAAACTAATATGTGCACTGCAGATTTAATTGAATCGCCCAGGCACTTTGTTCTGGTATACCCCAAAAAATGAAATTGCATTTGGTTAACCACCATTTAACAATTAAACAGAAGTTTATCATGCTACATAAGTAAATTACTTTTGTAATTACAGATTCTTGCTTGCACTTGCAGAAGAGTTATATATATATATATATTAGACACAGTTTCCATAATGTGTTTTTTTATTAATATGAAAATAGCTATGTGTTTGCTTAGTGGAGTTATTATAAAGTCTCATAAGTCTCTTTTTCTCAGCTTTCTTTCAGACTCTCGTCAAAACATTTTGCTTGACTTTTTTTTACTCCGTCTCTAATGGAGCATTTGGCAGCTTTGCTCCACACAGCTCTGCTGTTTAAACAGCCCCAAAACAAACTTATAAGAGAAAAATCCACGCCAGTGGTATGCTGAGATAATAACAGCTTGCCATGATCTGTCATGGTCTAAAATTCTTCAGGGTTTAGGGCTTTTCAGACAAGCCATGGTACCGCTGTCAACCGAATCAACTGTGTACACAGCACCCTGAAATATTGGAAAGTTTATCGCACTGAGCAGACCGCTGCACATTCCATATCAGCCTAAAGTCTCTGTGAAAATGTTCCTTTGCATCCAAAAGAACTTTAACTGTATGTCCATACTTAAAGAATCCTAGCTTTCTGACAGTCAGAGAAAGGTCTATACCTTTGGAACAAAGAACATGAGGGAACATGATAAAAGTAGATATACTGTAGATGTGTCTTCACAAACTTCTACGACATTTCCAAGCAGCAAATTCAGGCAAGTTAATCCTTGTCTTGACAGAATTATGGTTCCTCCCCATACACCGACTGATCCAACTCTGATCATTCGAAGTGTTAATGGAAGTTCCTCATATATTTTGAAGTGAATGTGTTGACTTGTCCACCTTTTCAATCTTGTGGAAACTGATTGTTAACTCTCTTGGCGAGGTCAAAAGACAGTACATTCCTCTTGAGATTTAAGTTAGCTTCTGTGTTAGCATCTGTGGCTTAGACTTCTATTCAGCACAGGAAATTAAATAACTCAATGGACCCGCCAAAGTCGATATTGATCCTTAATAGAACCATGTTGAATCAACAGTATTTGGGGGACCTCATGACCTGAGCATTTGTTATTTTTGGTAATATTAGAATCCTGCGGATCTTTTTTTGGCACGACTAGCCTGCTCTGCGCTGCAGTCTGTATTTATAAAGCATTCCATAAAAGACAATGGAAAAGAAACAAATGATGTCTTCTGCCGGTGTTGGAAGATCTAAGGGATTGCCTTCTGCTGTAACAGTATCTGTACAAATCTGTCCGTCTTTTGGCTGTCTCCAGGCTTCTAATTCACAACAATAACACTCAGACATCCAACATGCTAGAGGCTTGTGTGCTAGTTAAGTTGTTTATTTTGTCTTCTGTCACAAGAATAGAGGGAGAGAAAAAAATTATACCCAATCAAAAATATGAGCTTACCTCATTCCAGGATGTATAAAAAAACACAAAGAGGTTATTTTATTACAGCTTAACGTGAGGCAGGTCTTTCTTGTAAAGAGATGCAGTGTGTTAGTTTAACAGATAAGTGATCCAGGTCTTTGTGCCAAACCTAAACAAATTCCATTTCAGACAGCTCACCTCTACAACTTTTCTCTATCTCTGTTCCTATCGCAATCGCAGTCATTTGAAGTTTAGGGAAGGGCTCAATGAGATTCAGTACATGGTTACTGGGATTTATAAAGCCTTACGTTTCATCTAAGTAAAAACATTGTCAGCTCTGTATTGTTGGTGGTTAGTTGGTCAAGTAACAATTATGTATATAGAAATATTTATATTTCATATTTATATAATTATTTCAGATTTAGTTTTGTATTCTGATAGAGTGTAAGTTAAATTTGTGGGTAATGTGTAAAAATGCTATTCAATTAAAAGTCAATGTAGAGTGGGTTTTCACCTTTTAAATAAAAACATTTTCTTATCTTTTGAAATTTAGAGATGAAATTTAATTCATGAACAACAAGGAGATGGATCTTAATGACTGGTGAAATATGGAATCATTTTGACAGTATAAATTAAATTGTAACAGTTGCAACAGTTGCAAAAAGGAACCCACAGTATAATGTAATGTCTCGGGCCTCTCATTTTTAGGTGAACTGTAACGTTGTGCTCATGGAAACTTGTTGAGAGAGATCAGTTTTGAAAGGCTGTTTGTTTTTCACAGACCCTACTGGGCAAACTTGACGTAGCACCTGAGAGAAGTACTGAGAAGGACTAATTAAGCAAAGAGTAAAGTCCTCAAGAGAAAATTTGACTGACTGTGTTTGGCATGAGGTAGTGCTGCATGCCACACAAAAGACCCATTCCTTTACTGCAGTGGTGCAGCCTGCCTTGATGTCTGGCACCGTTTATTAGGATCTTTAGACATAATTTTCCTGAGAGGGTTTATAAGAAGAAATTATGACTTGGATTTAGTTATGTAGCTATGATGCACTGCACTCAGTGCCAACTGGAGAATGATCTCTGAATTAAATATCTGATAAATCACACAGTTAGAACTTCACCCAATGACTCAATCATTATATATCTATTTAGGGTCTGGGTCATTTAATATATTTAGAGTCTGGAATTGTTCATGTTAATGTCAACCTGTGCTACGTGAGTTTTCCTTGTTTCCTTGATGTCATTAAAATTCTCTTGATTGATGTAATCCTTGTCTCCTTCATTCCTCACTCCTTACTCCTCTCAGTAGTTCAACCTTGACAGAATACCAGACCGAAATCCTTAATTTTTTTCCAGCTTTTAAAGGGGTTTAGTTTTCCTGTGTGATCAAACAAGCTTTATTTATCGTGGTGGCTCAGGCGAGTCACAACCTGATCTTCTACCCGAGGGCATTCGTGTAGCTTCCTGGTGGTTCCTGGTGATGCTGTTCTGGCTCGGGATCACATACCATTGCCCCACTGAGCTCCCTGACACTACCAACCTCGACCGGAAGGAGGCAGTCATCCAGGGTCTGGAGAGCCAGTCATCCAGGGTCAGAATCCTCTCCACCGGCTGTCCCTCAGTCAAGCCCGCCGACTCTGTCTCTTTCCTGCCCACTGACCGTTCCCGAGTCTGCCTCGCCAGCTGCTGCAACAACAAGCCCACCGACGGTCACCCTAATCACCTGTAACCAAGGGAGGAGGATGAGGAGGAAAAGACTGTTTACAGCCCCAGAGCTTGCTCCAGTGTCGGCTCCAGTCCCAGAGCTCACTCCAATGTCGGTTCCTGATCCCCTGTGAAGCCCAGGGAGGGCTCCAGATTCCCAGTTATACTCAGCGAGGGCTTAGCCCAGGGAGGGCTCCTGTGCCCGAGTGTAGCCTGGTGAAGGCTCCTGTCCCCGATTTTAGCCCGGTGAGGGCTCCTGTCTCTGAGTTTAGTCCAGTGGGGGCTCCTGTCCCCATGCTTAACCCAAGGAGTGCTCCAGAATCGGAATCCCCTCCAGAACCCTCCCCAGCAATCTTAATTTCCACTAAAAACATGTTTTTTTTTGCCCGTGGCCATGGTGGTCGAGCCAGCTAAGGTCACAGAGGATCTGCCATGGCCTCCTGAGTCACCTGTTCCGCCATGGCTCCCTGTACTGTCTGCTCTTCCACGGCTCCCTGTACTGTCCGCTCCTCCATGGCTCCCTGTACTATCTGCTCCTCCATGCCTCCCTGTACTGTCTGCACTTCCACGGCTCCCTGTACTGTCCTCTCCTCCATGGCTCCCTGTACTGTCTGCTCCTCCATGGCTCCCTGTACTGTCCACACTTCCATGGCTCCCTGTACTGTCTGCTCTTTCATCGCTCCCTGTACTGTCCGCTCCTCCATGGCTCCCTGTACTGTCCGCTCCTCCATGGCTCCCTGTACTGTCTGCACTTCCATGGCTCCCTTTACTGTCTGCTCCCCCATAGCTCCCTGTGCTGTCTGCTCCTCCATGGGTCCCTGTACTGTCTGCTCTTCCATGGCTCCCTGTGCTGTCTGCTCCTCCATGGCTCCCTGTACAGTCTGCTCTTCCATTGCTCCCTGTACTGTCTGCTCCTCCATGGCTCCCTGTACTGTCTGCTCTTCCATGGCTCCCTGTACTGTCTGCTCCTCCATGGCTCCCTGTACTGTCTGCTCTTCCATGGCTCCCTGTACTGTCTGCTCCTCCATGGCTCCCTGTACTGTCTGCTCCTCCATGGCTCCCTGTACTGTCTGGCCCTCCATGGCTCCCTGTAGTGTCTGCTCCTCCATGGCTCCCTGTACTGTCTGCTCCTCCATGGCTCCCTGTACTGTCTGCTCCTCCATGGCTCCCTGTACTGTCTGCTCCTCCATGGCTCCCTGTACTGTCCGCTCCTCCATGGCTCCTTGTACTGTCTGCTCCTCCATGGCTCCCTGTACTGTCTGCTCCTCCATGGCTCCCTGTACTGTCCGCTCCTCCATGGCTCCTTGTACTGTCTGCTCCTCCATGGCTCCCTGTACTGTCTGCTCCTCCATGGCTCCCTGTACTGTCTGCTCCTCCATGGCTCCTTGTACTGTCTGCTCCTCCATGGCTCCATGTACTGTCTGCTCCTCCATGGCTCCCTGTACTGTCCGCTCCTCCATGGCTCCCTGTACTGTCTGCTCCTCCATGGCTCCCTGTACTGTCTGCTCCTCCATGGCTCCTTGTACTGTCTGCTCCTCCATGGCTCCCTGTACTCTCTGCTCCTCCATGGCTCCCTGTACTGTCTGCACTTCCACGGCTCCCTGTACTGTCCACTCTTCCACGGCTCCCTGTACTGTCTGGTCCTCCATCGCTCCCTGAATCCCCTGCTCAGCCATTACTTGCTGATCTCCACTGGAGGCTCTCCTTGTCTCCATCCGCACCCCCTCCACAATGATACTGTTATGGCACGGGACACACCATCCAGGAGGGGAGCAATCTGTCATGTGTATGTTCCTATTGAGTTCCTGTTTGCCTTTATTTGATTCCTTCCTGTTGTTGTCCCCATTGTGTTGATTTGATTCCAGGTGTACCCGATTTATTTCTATTGATCCCAGGTGTGTCTCATCCCCTTGTCTTGTCATGTGTTTAAATAGCATTCCCTGTTCTTAGTTCAGGGTATTATTACCTATTTTTATAGTATTATAGTATTATATATTATTCATGTTCATGTTCATGTTCATGTTCATGTTCATGTTCACGTTCATGTTCATGTCAGCCTGTGCTACATGAGGTTTCCTTGTTTCCTTGATGTCATTATAATTTGCTCGATTGATGTACTCCTCGTCTCCTTCGTTGCTCGCTCTAATCTCCTCTCAGAAGTTCATACATGACAGAGTATACTAGCCAAACCAAATATTATGTGTCACGTGTGCATTATATCCAGAATTCTTCTTATACAGAAATATGCAAACCATGCACGCCATATAAATGAACATTCCTGTGTTTTTATTCAGCAGGTCAGTGAAAACCAGAGAGTGGACCCTCTTGGATCATGGATGGATTTTGTGAAGAGACCTGTGGGCAACTTTCCCGGAAAATGCCGAAAGCGAAAACGACCACTGGTGCGGAAAGTTTTTATGATCACATATTATCAAATGTCAAACACATAATCGACAGCGAGACAGAGCTGAAAGTGTGGGAAGCAGAGGAATTTCATTCACCCAGAATGTACAGAACAATTCTTGTAAAATCAAAAATTTGGAATTTAAGAATGTCTTAACAAGTTAAAGGAATAGTTTACCCAATTAATGAAAATTTGCAGAGAATTTACTCATTAGATGAGTTTGTTTCTTCATCAGAACAGATTTGGAGAAATTTAGCATTACATCACTTGCTCACAAATTTATCCTCTCCAGTGAATGAGTGCAGTCAGAATGAGAGTCCAAACAGCTGAAAAAACCATCACAATAATCCACAAGTAATCCGCACAACTCCAATCTAACACAGAATGTCTTGTGAAGTGAAAAGCTGCATATTTGTAAAAAAACAAATCCAGGATTTTTAATTTAACTTTATAACTTTCACTTTTGGCCAAAATACCAGTCCATAATCTACAATAACGGTTCCTCCATTGAAAAGCCCTGTTGTCCTCTCACATCAAACACAACCAACATTTGTTTAAAACTCTTTTCACTTGAAAACAGTTCTTGATCTTTGCATATTTCTGTCCTGTTTCAGACCAAAAAAAGCAATATTAGGGACAGAGGACTGTACAAGACATTTTGTGATGGCTAATTAATAAAATATGTAGCTAGAGACAATTTGTAGGTGCCATTATGAACTAACAAGCACAGTTCTCTTTCATCATCTCGTGTTCGAGATCCACCTATGGGAAGGGCATCCGTACCTGACCTCTGCAGAAGCATCCAATTGCACCAAGTCTGGCTAGACAGACAGAAGCGCGCAGCCAATGCCAGGTAAGGCCCCGCCCCCTTACCTAGGGGTATAATAATGGCTGCAGCGCTGCTATTCTCCAGTTGACATTCGCTTCTCGCGATCTCTGCATTGACACAGTTCGGTTGGATTACGCTGCTCACCTTCGTGTCTTCAGGAGGACATATCGACCGATCAGCCTCCGCCAGACGTGACTGTCGTCTTCTCAGCCTTTTTCTGCTGTGTTCTGCATTCAGAGCCGCCCACGCTCTCGTCGTTCACCTGCTCCCACGGCTGCCCGCCACGGATTTTTCCGATTTCTTCTCCGGTATGTCGCTTTCAAAACCTACCGCTTCTCCGGGGAATAGCCTATCACGGGCCTGCCCGGCCGCGTGTGGAGCGCTAATCGCTGCTAAGGATCTTCACCCGTTCTGCGTGGTTTGCTTGGGCCTTAAACACGCTCAAGAAGCATTGGAGAACCCGGAAAATTGCAGTAATTGCCTTATGCTGCCCAGAAAGCTTTTACGACGCCGTCTTAAAGTTGCAGCGACCCAGTGCGCCGAGCTCGGTTTTTCTGACTCAGATGGGGGACACGGTGACGACGACGCGCTACCGGGGGACTCCCGGGGCGCATCCTCACTTGTTTGGGCTGACCAGCCCAATCCCGCATTCCCCGAAGAGGACATCTTCGCGGGCAACCTCATGCTCGCCGACGGACCGGCCGGTTCCGGCGATGAGGATGATGCGGCCCTTCTCGGGGTCTCAGAGGACGAGGAGGCCATCCCGCCCTCTGGCGTTCCCCAGGCTAGCGGCCACGCAGCCCTGCCTCAGTCCATCCTCCTGGAAGTGTGTGAGCGAGCGGCCGCTCGCCTCAACATTGAGTGGCCGGCTCCACAGAGCGCCACCGACCAGGAGAGGGATATTTACGACGGGAAAGTGTTGGGACCTCCTCCCGGTCCGAGGAAACAACTCTTCCCCGTCCTTCCAGCGTGCGCTAAGCATATGAGGCACAATTGGAGCGACCCGCTCGACTTCAAACACGGCCTTTCGGGGCTTGAAGTAAAAGATATGGCATCTCATGGTATGGGTGACCCCCCCGCTATCGAGCCGTCCATCGCCAGGCACCTTAACCCCGCTCAGGGCGGGCTGCTCGCTCCCCCTAAGCCGGTCTTGCCAAACAAGATGGACCGTTTTTCCGCCTCAGTTCACCAGGCCGCATACAAGTCCTCGGCCTTGGCTGTCAGGGCCCTCAACGTCTCGTCTCTCCTCTCCGCCTACCAGGCGGAGCTTTTGGACGAATTAGGCCAACAGCTAGAAAAGGGAACTCCTTCTCTACCCCTGTGGAAGGAGATCCTCACGGTGAACGACCTCGTCCTTCGTAACGCTCGGCAGGCCGTCCAAGCCTCCGGGCGCTCTATGGCGCTTTCTGTGGTGGGAGAGCGCGCGCTCTGGCTTAACCTGTCAGGCCTTCCTGACAGTGAGAAGCGGCGCATCGCGGGCGCGTCGGTTGAGCCCGGCCGGGCTCTCTTCGGTCCCGCTGTCGCATTGATGCAACAACGGTGTGACGACAAAAAGAAGGAGGACGAGGCCTTCAAATTATGTCTCCCTAGGAAGGCGGCCCCACGCCAGACAACCCCTGCGCGTTTGCCAAACATTCCAGCCATGGGACGACACTTCCACCAGGGCAAGGAAAGGCCCCGCAACAAACCCCCACAACGGCAGAATAACCCACCGCCTGCTAAGCACTGGGGAAAATCGACTCCCGCCGCGGCCGCGGCGGGAAAACCACCTAACCCTTCCCCCATCGACTCGAAACGTAAGCGGCCTGCCTGATGTTCGGTTGATGGGGACATCGAGTCCGCGTTCACGGGCCTCGAGCCCTTCGGACTCTCTTCCTGTCCCAGGACCCCCGTTCAAAAGACGCAGGGTCTCCCGTGGATGGATCGGTTCCTCCCCGTTCGAGGCTGCCCAGCCCATGTGTTTAATGAACGGTGTGTGTTCCCCCCTCATGTTCAGGGGGCCTGTTGTGAGGAAAAGTGCAAAAGCAGTGTCACCACACCGCATACACTCTGTTCCCCTCACCCAACCAATAAAGGCTTCGGCCCCAGTGTTTCCCCAACACAAAACACACAAAAAAACAAAAAACACATTAAAACAAACGAATCAAATGAATTCGTTACGGAGAGAGGATCTCTCTCTGCAGAGAGAGGAAATCTGTCTGAACCCCTGCATGGTGCCCCTGGTGTGTCCACTAGATGGCGCCATTGTATCACAAATAAACCAGCTGGGCTTACACAGCCCCGCTGCAGCTCGGGTGGGAACGCTCGCAAGTCACGAATGGGCTTGGCGAACTGTTTCGGCTCCCGAGTGGGTGATGCGTACTATAATGCAGGGATACAGACTGCAGTTTGCAATGAAACCCCCGCATTTCAACGGCGTTCTCTCTTCACACACGGAAGAGAACGCCTCACACATTCTGAAAGAGGAAATATCCTCCCTCCTAAACAAGGGAGCGATTCAAGTGGTGCCCCCCAGTCTGATGAATCAGGGATTTTATTCTCGTTATTTTCTGGTCCCAAAAAAGGACGGCGCTCTCCGTCCTATTTTGGACCTTCGTGTGTTGAACAAACATTTGAGGAAATACAATTTCAGAATGCTGACTCATGGCTCGCTCGCCCGCGCCATAAAACCGAACGACTGGTTCACATCGGTCGACCTGAAAGATGCTTTCTTCCATATAAGCATTTATCCGTCACACAGGAAGTTTCTTCGTTTCGCCTACCAAGGCACATGTTACGAATTCACAGTTCTGCCGTTTGGGCTCAGTCTGAGCCCCCGGTGCTTCTGTCTGTGTGCGGAGGCGGGTTTAGCACCCATGAGAATGTCAGGTCTGAGGATTCTGACATACATAGACGATTGGCTCATCGTAGCCGAATCGAAAGAGAAAGTATTGCAGGACACCTGCCGTGTGCTCACGCACATCACATCTCTCGGGTTCAGAGTGAATGTGAGCAAGAGCAATTTTACACCCAGTCAGAATGTCATTTTCCTGGGTTTGGAGTTGAACTCAGTCTCCATGCGAGCGCGTCTCTCTCAAGAGCGCGTTCTCTCTCTAATGAACTGTCTGTCGCAGTTCAGAGAGGGGGCGAAAGTACAATATCGCACATGCCTCAGGCTGCAGGGTCTTATGGCTTCATCAATCCAGGTTGTACCGCTGGGACTCCTGAGAATGAGAGCGTTCATGAAATGGGTTTTGTCACTACATTTCAGCCCGACGCGCGATCTTTGCCGCTCTGTAATAGTGACGCGCGCCTGCTCGGCAGCCTTGCGCCACTGGAAGAGCGCAGACTTTTACGCACAGGGAACCCCTCTGGGGACGGTTATGATGCGGAAAGTTGTGACGACAGATGCGTCCTTAACAGGCTGGGGCGCCACCCAGGAGGGCAGAACGGTGAACGGTCTGTGGCCGAGCAGACTAAGTTCAGCGCACATAAATTATTTAGAGCTTATGGCCGTATGGAAAGCTCTGAATCATTTTCTGCCTCGCCTGCAGGGACATCATGTGCTCGTACGCTGCGACAATACCACGACAGTGGCTTATATCAACCGTCAGGGCGGCGTGCGCTCGTCGAAACTTCACGCTCTAGCTTACAAGCTTCTAGTGTGGAGCGGACGGGTTTTCCTGTCGTTACGCGCGACTCATGTTCCGGGCCTTCTAAACAGAGGTGCGGATCTTCTATCAAGGGGAAACCCAATCTACGGAGATTGGCGCCTTCACCCGCAGATAGTGGCTGTGTTATGGATGAGATTCGGACAGGCAACCGTAGATCTATTCGCCTCGCGCGAAAACTACCATTGTCCTATGTTCTTCTCGCTAAAGGACGTGGACGCGCCCCTCGGGGTGGATGCACTGGCCCACCCGTGGCCCAGTGTGCTGCTGTATGCCTTTCCTCCCCTGTGCCTGATAATTCCTACACTGGCCAGGGTGAGAGAGCAGGGCCTGTCTCTCATTCTGATAGCACCCAGGTGGCCCAAAGCACCATGGCTGGCGGAGATAATCCCTCTGTTATATGCCGAGCCGTGGCGCCTTCCCCCCCGCACGGATCTATTGTCCCAAGCGAACGGGGAGATTTATCACCCGCACCCGGACAGGGTGGCTCTTTGGGCTTGGCCCGTGAGAGGACGAACCTAAGCGCACTTGGGCTTTCGCCGCGTGTGATTGCTACTATACAGAATGCCAGGGCCGTTTCTACGCGATCCTTGTATGGCAGTAAGTGGCGAGTGTTCGAAGGGTGGTGTGATGGGCGTGGTCTCACATCTTATCAGTGCTCAGTTCCTGATATTTTGTGTTTCCTCCAGGACCTCCTAGAAAAAGACAGGTCTTTTTCCACAATTAAGGTCTACTTGGCTGCGATTTCGGCCTGTCATGTGGGCTTTGAGGGCTCAACAGTCGGGCAGCATCCTCTAATCCGCAGATTTATGAAGGGTGCCCGTCGCCGCTTGCCAGTCATCAGGAGGACGGTTCCTGAGTGGGATCTCTCCATGGTGTTGGAGGCTCTGTCTCAATATCCTTTTGAACCTCTTGGAAGTATTTCCCTAAAGCTGCTGTCCTTCAAGACAGCTTTGCTCTTGGCCTTGGCATCAGCCAAACGTGTCAGTGAGCTACATGCATTTTCGGTTCATCCCTCGTGCACTAAATTCTCTCTTAGTGGAGATATGGTTTCCCTTAGGCCTAATCCGGCCTTCATGCCGAAGTGCTTCCCTGCGTTCACTTCGGAGGTGTTGGAGCTGTCCGCTTTTCACCCTCCACCTTTTTCCTCCCTGGAGGATGAGAGGCTAAATGCTCTGTGTCCCGTCCGTGCCTTACGGACATATATGGACAGGACCAGTGCTTTCCGGAAGAGCGACCAGCTCTTTATTTCATGGGCACCCCCTCATGGAGGGAATCCTATTTCTAAGCAACGCCTCTCACATTGGCTTGTGAATGCTATAGCTTTGGCTTATGAATCAAAGGGTATGCAGCCACCAGGGGGCATCAGAGCTCATTCCACGAGGGGCATTGCCACCTCTTGGGCTTTGTTTAGGGGAGTGTCGCTAAAGGACATCTGCTCCGCTGCTAGTTGGGCTTCTCCTCATACCTTTGTGCGTTATTACCGGCTGGATGTCACCAATATCTCGGTAGCACATTCGGTTTTAGGGGTGGGGTCTGCTTAGCCCTTCCCTGCAACCCTGTTGGAGGTGACGACGGAGTGAATGGGCTGGCTGGCCATGCACATCCCTGTCACTAAGCATGTTTTTACAGTCCTTTTCTGGGTGTAATTATATGCACATTGGTTATCATGTGTGTGATGCAAAATGTTTTCATGTGCTGCATATGCACAGTAGTCACGATTGTGCATCAGTATTGCAGGTTCATGAGTATGGGACGTGTCAGGCACCGCCTCTTTGGGGCGACCGTCCTTCTCTGGCTTTCAGAACCTCACTGTGAGTGTATTGGGCAATCGGGGAGCTGTCCATGTCTCTCCCATAGGTGGATCTCGAACACGAGATGATGAAAGAGAACAATAGGTTACTGTCGTAACCCCGGTTCTCTGAAACATCGAGTGGAGAGATCCACCAGCGTTGCCCCGCTTGCCTCACGAGAAGCGAATATACTTACTGGAGAATAGCAGCGCTGCAGCCATTATTATACCCCTAGGTAAGGGGGCGGGGCCTTACCTGGCATTGGCTGCGCGCTTCTGTCTGTCTAGCCAGACTTGGTGCAATTGGATGCTTCTGCAGAGGTCAGGTACGGATGCCCTTCCCATAGGTGGATCTCTCCACTCGATGTTTCAGAGAACCGGGGTTACGACAGTAACCTATTGTTACATATGTACTGCACTTCAAAAGTTGATTGACTGAGAATTAACTTTTAATTTATCTCTCCCAGAAAATTTGTAAGATATTGCATAACACATGCCTTAATAGATTTCAAGTTGTAACACGTCATAGTGAGATGCCCTTTTGAGCATTCAAAGAAATTTGAGTCTTGAATAAATTTATTTGAAATTCTATAACAGTAATATTTATTTCTGCATCAGCCCGGTCCCCCTGGACCTCCTGGACCTCCAGGGCCTCCCGGACCTCCTGGATCCCCTGGGGCAGAAGTCACTCAAGAGGTCCTGCTGCGAGAGTTCAAAGAAATGATCAAAGGTGAGGATCCACAACACGTGAAAATCTCAGTGATGGATATTTTCTATTCATCATCAAGTGACCATTGTGAAGATGTGCAGGACATTTTGAGAGATACATTGATGAAGTGTCTTTAACTGCATGTAGTGTTGTGTCTACATGTTATCTGCTTTAACAGAGGCCACAGAGAGACGAGCAGCAGTGGACAGGCCCAACGAACCCAGTCAGCTGCCTACAGCTCTGATCACCCTAGAGAGTATGACCTCCTACAGGAGAATCGAGGAAGCCTTCCACTGCAAACTCAAAGGCCCTGTCGTTGTGGACAAAAAGACTCTGGCTGAACTGCAGAACTTTCAGACCGTAAGTGCATATCTGTGCATATATATTAAATATATGTCTTTTATCATAATGGAATATCCATCCCTCCATCCATCCATCCATCTTAATGGAAATATATCTGCCTTTTTATGATGTGACGTAAATACTATAAAACCTAATTGATCTTAACTTTATATTAAACAACAACAACAAAACATATCTCTGATAATATATTAAATGTATTTATTTTTGCAAAATATATTTTTAATTACACATTGTCATATGAATAACAAATCAGTTTCTAAAGCGATTTAAATGTCACGGTTAATAATTTTATTCACTAAAAGAAGTGACTCAACTGTGACTCAACATGCCTTTTTGAGCTATTCATTAAAATCGGCTCAGTAATTATTTCAGGAATTGGAAAACAGCGCTGTATGTGTTTGATTCAGCTCTGTCCAGTATCCCTTATAATTCTCAGCAGTCTTTAATCATCCATTTTACATTTATGCCTTTTGTTATTGTAAAGCTATTGTTTTTAAAAGTTATTGTGTTTAAAGTTTATGGTTATTTCCTCACCACAAATGATGCAAAGAATCACAATTAGGCCTATGTCTAGACTTTTAACAGCAAATGAACAAGCACTGGATATAAAACTGAGGAACAGCAAATTCACATGAATGCTAATTCAGATGAGCATTCCAGCTATTTAGAAACAGCCATTTAGAGTAAATGGTACAACTTCCAATCGTCTCATTGTGGCAGCGGGATCAGCATTTGCCAGAATGAAAGAAATTCCAGTCTGTTGCAAATCATTTCAGATTGGCATGTTTTGTCTTCATTCCATTTGGCTTCTTCATGGTGACAGTTTTAAAGAATGCTAAACACTATTTCGAAACGGTTCCAACTTGTGTGTGTTCAAAGTGAAGTGTGTAATTCCATCACCAAATATTATTAAAAAATCAATAAGCTGTCTGCCATTGGTCAGTCAGACAGATACTGTAATTCTGCCCCAATCAGCTATATAGACAAAGCTGAATTAAGGCCACCTGTGATTGCAACCTCCCGACTGACTCTTGATGTGAACATTAGTGACAAGACACTGAATTGTTTACTTGGCCAATCAAGAAGGGTATAAGCCAACCTATATATAACCTATACATATAATATATAATATATAAATATATCCTTCTTGGTGTTGTACAAAAGGTACTCTGTCTGAGGTTTTGGACGAGTGAGTGGTGTTTATAAAAATAGACACCATTTGAAACAGTGCGCTGTTTTTAATGAAGAGCTTTACCCTGATCAGCCAAGAACACACACCAAAAATCCATGTAAGCGTGTTTTTGGAGAGTCCTTTAGTCAGGGAAAAAGCTGCGAGTGATTAATGTAGACAAGATTTAATCTAAGCTCCAATGAGCAATTTAATTCTGCTGATCACTGAGGATGTATGATTCTTACTTTCCGTATAAAAGAAATTACGATCATATAGTCTTTCAAATCTGTCAAATGGATGAAATAATGGTTGTGAAAGTCAATGCAAAGTTTTATTCATCCAGTGTAGAAATACCTGTCAAATAAAATTACACTCCTCTCACATATCTGTTGGGATCTGACATGAGTATGAAAGGCATTCGTTGTTGTGAGAGTGTTCAAGTGTTCAAAGCTGACAGCACAAAAATGGCAGAACCGAACAGTGTTTAGCACACTAATCGGAGGACTCATTATAAAAGCGTCTGAGTCTGGAAATCTTGGTGGGTTCTGGAGGCGTAATGCAGAATAATGTGGTCTGGCATGGCTGCAGAGTGCAGTTATGATCAAAAACAGAATCGGAGGATTCCTGGCAGATGTCTACATATTTCTAACCATTTAATGGTTATGTGCTTCCAAGCTGAGCCCTAAAACTGCTATATTTTTGAATGCTGTATGCAGAATGCTTCGATTTGCATGTGAGTGTATTAGAGTGTGCAGAGCAAGACCTCTGCCGAAAAACATATTCTTGAGATGCTTGGAATGCAAGTCATAGTAGGATTTTCAGAGTGAGTGGTGTTGATGTTTGATCAATGGTTATTACTGTAGGTGTCTCCATTGTAGGCACTCTATAATTCTCACCTGTTTCACTTTCAGCCTCCTGCCAAAGGTGCCTTCCTCAGAGGGACGGGGATGGACCAGTCCACTGGCCGATTTACAGCTCCTGTAACTGGAATTTATCAGTTCTCTGCCAATGTTCATATTGGTAAGGAAATGTTGAAAGGTTCACCTCACCAATAACAAACTTGGTCTCTTTTGTAATCTTTTGTTTTCTTACACTTTTTCAGTCTTAGACATGAGGTTTGGGGGTATGATAATGATTAGCAGAATCAAACCCATGTTCAAACAATAGAACATGGGTTGGATTCAGGGAATTCATGAACTGCAAAAATGGAAACAATTTACAGTGAATTTAAAGTACAACAGTAAATGGATGGGACACAATTTACAGTTAAAATAGTAATTTATTAATAATCATATTAATATATATGTAGTTACATACTTTGGTGGATATGGAGATTTATTTTTAAATACATTACAAATGCTTTGGATAAAATTATCTACCAAATACAGTAGAAAAATGAATGCAAAAATTCAGTTTCTCTGCTATAAAAACAAATACATGGAGTACAAATTAATATTTCAGTGTCATCTCTATCAGAAGATGCTATCATGTAATGGATGTTTCAGACTTGGCAGTTTCTCAGAAGATGGATTGCATTCCCCTGTAACTTACATTCCAACTGTGCTACATTTGTTTGCTGAGACTGACGGTGTCTTGCGCAATCTTGAATGTTTAAAAAGCTAAAAAATTAATGCCGTGCTTGAAAGTACACAACCGCACATTTTTATTTTTTTGGCTGATGCACTAAAGAGGGGGTCCAGTGATCCTACATTCGTCATTTCAGAGGCAATGCTTATGTGGAGTTACACTGGAATAAGCCCCAGGGACTCTGAATGCAAAACTCTTCTAAGCTGTGGCGCCGACATGCAGCTCCGGGAAAAGGAATTGGCTCTCTGCAGTAGACTGTGGCAGAAAATCAACATCCCCAAACAAATTCACAAATCCACTGCAGACTTATAGAAGAGACCAATATTTAGATGTGGCTGGAGGTCAAACAAGACTGGCTGTGGCATTGTGTGCTTCACATACAAAGCTCTGTCAAACAACATTTCAACAGCCTTTGCTCTTCATACAACAGTTTGAAATGCATGTCTGAAAAGTATTTTCAGGAAATATTATTTTTTTGTACTTTCTTGCAGACCACACTGAGGTGAAGAAGAGTAAGAACCAGCTGAGAGCCAGAGACAATGTCCGAGTTTTGATCTGCATTGAATCACTCTGCCACAGATATACGTAAGTTTGCTTTGTCTCACATTAAAGGGGTAGTTCACCCCCCCCCCACCCCCCAAAAAATAGAATTAGTATTAGTATTTTTTTCCATACCATGGAAGTAGGTTGCTAACAGCAATTATTTTCATCTTTGAGTTAAAGACTCGAAACTAGTGTTGTGAGTAAACGTAATGTTTCTTAGGGGGGAATGCAACATTTTGCATGAGAATGGGTAAGTTTTGCAAGTGAACACATTGTTTCTCAGGGAATGCAAACATTTTGCAAGCAAACGCAAATCTTTTAAATATATTAAGTCCTACAGTTTGACGTCAAACAATACATTTGTGTGATAAACAAATAAATTTTTTTGTTATTTACTGAAAAAAATATTTGAGAGAAGTATGTTTGATTCATGAATGAATTCAGACGGTATATAATTAATGTGCTACAATTTTACAGTGTTTCCAGAGAGTTTCTTGTGATTTTCATTGATTTCAGGTCTTTCTGTCACACTTAGTGTCAGTTCTGTTTTGTATTGTGCAAAACCATCCAGGAGAAAATCTGACACCAGCAATTTTGCTAGAAAAGTTATTATGATTACATTATGTGTAATTTACCCTCAAGTAGTCTATTTATTAACATTCGATTTTGGACCCATTGTCCACAGACCACATCCACATCAATATAAATTCATGATTCAGACTCTAAGAAATACTTCGCTTATGATGAAAATTAGTATTTTTCTTGAGCTCCTTCTTACATTCAGGGCATGTGGTATTAATTTCAGTGGCTTAAGCGTGTGAGTGCTTGTCATAAAAATCCTCTTTCACAAATCAAACAAAAATAAATGTACTTAAAAGAAAAAGGGTACTACTAGGGGTACGCGAGGTGGTTAAGGGGGAATGGGGATGCTCTTTCTAAATAATGCATGGGCTGTAAAGCACATTGTCTGTTCTAGCTTGTGTGGAACCAGCAAGGCATTTCCTGTGTTAAAACGGAGCAGGCCTTTAAAACATGTCCTCTCACCTTCAGTCTGGTCCTTGTCACCTGAGTAACCTTTACTGCCAAATTTGACTCGTGGGGTCCTTGTTGGTCTTAGGAAGGGTAATTCCTAAAATCTATTGCTGGAAAGCACTTATATAGACCTTTAAAGGGAAATTATAACTTTTTAGATAACTTTTTTTATCAATGTATAACAAAACAAAGTGATATATCTTTGAATAACCTTAACACTGTGCAAAAATGAATTATAATTGTTTTTTTTTTTTGTTTTTTTTTTTACAATTATACTAGTTTATCTTTTGCTCAAATAAAATTCAATAAAAAAAATAGTAATGTTTTCTGTACCTTTATGCAGATCCTTGGAAATGATTGTTGGCTTTGAGAGTAACAGCAAAATATTTACAGTATCTGTCCACGGACTGCTGGAACTTCAGGTAAGAGTTGTGAATATCTTGCTGAATAACCTCAAATACATACAATTAAGTTAAATGCGTTGCAGATTGACATCGACTTTGAATAATGTGATGTTTTCTTTCTAACAGGCCGGGCAGTACACTTCCATATTCGTGGACAATGCAGCTGGAGCATCGATCACAATACAGAATGGTTCAGATTTCATGGGCATGTTGTTGGGGGTATAGCCTTTTTTTACAGCCAGACTAGATCTGGCAGACCATGTAAGACTGCATAGCTCCTGTTTGGACTATCACCCAGCACCATATATCCTCATGAGACAATATATGACTGCTTACAAAGCTCTCGGCTTGTTCATGGACTAGACATGGACATATTAAAACCTACAAAGCAGAGACAGTTGGATGCAAAACTGAAAGACTTTACCGAGGACTGTCGATTCACATCTGCCGCTCTCATGTGCCGTCTACATTGAGGTTTTTACCTCTTCAGAAAGATCAGTTCTCACTGTTTCCACTTACCATGTCCTATTTTGTGATTTATAGATGTATACAAAGAGATTTTTGTACTTTGACATTGTGTTATGTCCTTCCTCTTAATTAATAGTGTTTATATACAGAATGTTTATACACACGGTTTGTTTCTACGGTGAAAGGTTTTCTACAATACAAGAGCTAATCTAAGGTTTAATCTTTTGGATTTATCTTAAAGGAACATTTGACCCCAAAATGAAAATTTGTTGAAAATTGACTCACCATCAGGCCATCCAAGATGGGATTGTGTTTATTCTGAACAAATTTGGAGAAATTTAGCATTACATCACTTGCTCACTAGTGAAGGGGTGCCGTCAGAATGAGAGTCTGAACAGCTGATTAAAACCACAGACTGTATAAAAACATGGATGTAGGTTCTGTGACGTCACATGTAGGTTTCTGAAGAGTGTTTTTGAAGCCTAAAGTGGGCGGAGCCTATTTTCACCATCATGGCAGCACGTCACTCCCCGATAATAGAAAATGGGCAAAGAGGCGGGAGCTGGTTGCTGAAACCACACCCACCTAGCTCTATGATGATGACAGCAGCGGCAATCCACCTGTCACTCAAGTGGCCATGCCCTTAATTATGCAGAACTTTAAGGCTTAGTATAATTTAAACGAATGAGTTATAAAAAAAATCCACCCCCTCACAGTTGTCATGAATGCCAACATAAATACCAAAATCATATTTTTTTTCTTCTGTAATGTTGGCCATTTTAACATCAATGTCAACGTCAATAGGACTGGCTCCCTTTTGGATCCAGCCTCTAGTGGCCAGTCAGTGAATTGCAACTTTAGTCACTTCTGTGTTGGTTTCACTAGAGATTGGAAGGTTGCCGCTTGATTAAAACACCATAATAATCCATGCCTTCCACATGACTCCAGTCCATAAAGTAACATCTTGTGAAGTGAAAAAATGCCTGTTTTTAAGAAACAAATCCATCATTAAGATGTTTTTTAATGTCATAATACTCTTTCAGGACAGAAATATGCATCAATCCCTGTTTACAAACAAAAACAGTTCTAAACAAATATGCCTGTGGATTTTAATGTGAGAGGATAACAGGGGATGGACTTTCTCACTGAATAAAGCATTATTATGGATTAGGGTATTTTAACGATTTAAAGTTAAAACACCTTTGTGGTGGTCCCCTTTTGTGACCATGCAGCTTTTCCCTTTACATGACATTAAATGGAATGGATTACTTTTGGATTACTGTCATGTTTTAATCAGATCTTTGACAGCAGCCATTCACTGCAGAGGAACCACTGTTAAGCAAGTGATTTAATGCTGAATGTCTTAAAATCTGATTCAATGAAGAAACAAACTTGTCTTGGATGGCCTGAGGTTGAGAAAAAATTCAGCATTTTTTTTTTCATTTTTGTGTGAACTATTCCTTTAAAGATTTTATGATCATTTTTATGTTAACCAAAGTGTGCACTCCTCTTGTTCAAACATGCCTGTATTTTTAAATATAACAAGCTAGACAAAGTTTATTTACTATGCAGCTCAGAAAAGCATGTTGTAGTGACTTGATTGTTGATAAAAGAACAGATTTTCCATTATACCCGGCCAAAAGAAGGAAACAGCCAAATACAAGAAAAGAAACAAGATGAATGACTCGCTCGATTTTTTACGTCCAACAGCTAACAGTCCCAAACAATAGCATTAATCAAAGAGTGTGTGTGAATGTGTGTTTGGAAAGCATACTGCCATGATCGATTCTCATTTTGTTTACCGCAATGCCAAATACGTCATCTGAATGTTTTTCACATCTCCATGGAAATTTATTCTTGCGTTCTTTCAGATGTGTTGTTCTTCTTCCTTTTCTCTCAAACATCTTCTTCAGTAAATTAAGATGCACACACACACACACACACACACACACACACACACACACACACACATATATATATATATATATATATATATATATATATATTAGCATATGTAAAATTTTCCATTCCATTCAAATTATTTATGTTTAAATGTATCTGCCAATTAAAACAAATATTTTTTTTTTATTGCCTTCTAGCCTTCCAGTATATCTGGATCTGGGCATGTTTGCGGTTGACTAGAAATGACTTTTACGTGCTTTGAAATCTTGCATTACGTTTGTAATTCTCTGCTCGATAAAGCAAGCAGGATGCCGCAAGATGAAGCTCATGGAAAATATTCTAATTTGCAGTAGTGTGGAAAATGCTTCTTTGCATCATTTGCATTGTAAATAATCCAGGATACCACAAATACCTTGGTAAACAAGAGCACATCTGACAGACTGATGGTGATACAGTATGCCACCTGGGCACACAAGAGACCCATCTATGAAATCCAATCATTTAAGTGGCATTTAACCTTGTCATCAACTGTCATTTAGAACGTCACATGGAAAATCATAACACTTTTTTTTTTCTTTCTACAAGACCTGTGGTTTCGCAGAAGCCACTGTGCCTTCAAGCCTCATCTTTAGTCAATAGGCCTTTTTGTTTTTCTTGTCTACTAACCCTTGCAGAAAAGAGGGTACAAAAAAGGTGCCTTTTCAAATTGTATTATTAATAAGGATTCATTTGTTAATATTAGTTAATTACATTAGTTAACAATTAATTAACAATGAACAATACCTCTACAGCATTTATTAATCTTACAGTAGCTAATGTCAATCTCAACATTTACTAATACAATTTTAAGATAAAAAGTTATACGTTTACATCAATTAATGAGCTATGAACTAACAAGAAAATGGACATTTTAAGTAACTAACAAAAGCTAATAAGTGCTGTTCAGATACGTATAGTTCTCATGTTAGTTAATGCATTAACTAATGTTAAGAAATAAGACCTTAGTGTTGCAAAAATGTTTATTTTACGGTTTTCATCAAATATTTATTATATTTTATTTTTATTTATAAAACATGTATATCTTATAACTAAGCTTATCACAATTAAGATGATTAAAATGTTTTTTTTTTTTTTTCACTGAACACTGTTCTGTTTACTACAGTGAAAACTGAGTGTACAACATAACAATTAATCTAAGGGTTCATTGATGGACTTAATGGTCTTTTTGAGATGTAACCCAAATGCACATTTCCTTTTGTGCACACATGAATAGATTTTGTGTGAGTTTGTACCTTCAAGAAGCATGCTTAAGTATCTTGGTAACTGATAAACAACAGATTTTCCATGATGCTTTGCCAACAGAAAAGAAAATCCAGGAAATAAATGATTATGATTCAGTCTATTTTTGTGAAAGTGACGTGACATTCAGCCAAGTATGGTGACCCATACTCAGAATTTGTGCTCTGCATTTAACCCATCCGAAGTGCACACACACACAGAGCAGTGAACACACACACACACACATACTGTGAACACACACACACACACACACGCACACGCACTGTGAACACACACACACACACACACACGCACACACACACACACACACACACACCCGGAGCAGTGGGCAGCCATTTATGCTGCAGCGCCCGGGGAGCAGTTGGGGTTCAGTGCCTTGCTTAAGGGCACCTAAGTCGTGGTATTGAAGGTGGAGAGAGAACTGTACATGCACTCCCCCCACCCACAATTCCTGCCGGCCCAAAACTCGAACTCACAACCTTTCGATTGCCAGTCCGACTCTCAAACCATTAGGCCACGACTTCCCTTGTGTCCAGGTCTGTAAAAGTATTGCAACATCTTGACTAAATTAAGCACGTTATGTAAAAAATTTACACATAACAGACTCCCAATGCTTATGACAATTTTGCATCACTTTTCTTTGCACTTAGGGATAATAACTGAAACCTGAACACTAGTTGTGTGTGCAGGTAATCTCTTTCAGCTGTTATCATTATCAGCATGGACCCTAACAGTAACCGCAGCACATCTCAACCTTCCCACATTCACTTCAATACAGTTATTAAACAGACACAGACTGTATTTTGCAAGCTTATGTTCATTAATCAGTGTGTGGAGGATAAAATGACGAATGATTCTATACATTTCAAGGACTTCCCCTGCCATTATGATAAATACTGATAAATAATTAGCTAAAATCAGATAAGTTGATTTTTGGAAAATTCTGTAATAAGTAATTTTGTTGTTTGGGTGATCGAAAATATGTGTAAATATGATATACATCAATAAAGGCCCATGTAAGACATTATACTGTTTTATTATTATTATTATTTATTCTTAAACAATGCTATTTAATATGTGTGAGTAAGGTTCTAGACAAGATTTCTAGACATGACTTTTTCAGTCAAATGTTTGAAAACATAGACAGTTAAACTCCTTCACAATTTAGTTGTAGATTTATACTGCGGTTATTGGAACATGTGGTTTTAAAAACTAACTATGCTTTGCCTGG
This sequence comes from Carassius gibelio, assembly GCF_023724105.1. NCBI lineage: Eukaryota > Metazoa > Chordata > Actinopteri > Cypriniformes > Cyprinidae > Carassius > Carassius gibelio. The sequence continues at coordinate 15,062,537 of NC_068393.1, forward strand.
CATAAAAACTCTTGGCTGAAAGGATGCATGGCTATTTTCTTAAAATAACATTAATTGGAGCACAGAAACATGTGGTTAAGGACACTAATGTTGCCATGCACTTTTTAAGAGAACTAATCAACTGTTTTTTAACTCTTTTATAAGCTGTTAGAATCGACTGAGAAGAAACAGTGGAAAATTAATCATAAACAATATCAGCTTCTTTCTTTTCTTAAATAAAGATCACAGAATTCTTTGAAAAACTTATAATATAATATATATATTATTTTTTTTGCTACTTTTGAAATGCCTTTTTTATGCATGTATTTTATTGCTTTAACCAGACTGTCAATCTACTGTATGAAAATCTAAAATGGCATTGCTATTTTTTTTACATATTTATTATACATGTAAGACTGTAATCAACTAACTAAACTAAACTAAACTAAACATAAACATAAACCATTTAAATAATTATGTGAAAACTATTTATCTACATTTTTCTGCCTTACAGTTATTTCAGCCACTTTATTTTTTCAAAAGCCAGTGAAATTAATATCTCCTTTAGATTAAGAAGACTGTGAGATTGAAATTCTTGTCAGATTAGTTGAGATTGTGAGACCAAATCTGAAAAAGTGTTTGAATAAACAAGGTAAATATCACTTCAATAATATCTTAATTATTCATGATTTCCATTTAACCTGTCAAATATGCAAAACTGTTGCTTGTAAAAAGTGTCAGGACTATGAAATTAATCCAAGCAAGACAAAGGAGGCAGTATTACCATCACTGTCAAACACAATACATCTATACTGTGTGTCAAACACAATACCTAAAATTAGATTCGATAGAAATATTCAGGTGGTTCTCAAATTCTCAAATAGTAGGAGAACTATCATTGCAAAAGCTTTGTCTTTTTTGTTGTTATGTTGTTGTTTTAAATGTGTTTAATGACAGCTATGTGAGCAAGTTTCAACTCATTCACCATCCCAACGAGGAGCGCTCAGAGCCTGCCAAGGCAGTTGCGAAACCACCTTGCACCACAAACTCTCTGACAGGAATTTCCCATTGCCCCATTATCAGCATCAGACAAGCTGAGTGATCCCAATTACCTCTTGCCCAAATGCTAAGAGCAACTTTTTTTCTTTTTTTTCAGAGAGGAGAGTGAACGTTTATGAATGGTTCCATTGTGAATGTGAAGTTTCCTTGTTCGCTGAGCACTGTATAAACAATCACAGCATATGGCTATAGCCTATAGGTTTTAATTAATAGATTCCTCATCCTCAATAAGGAGACAGGTGAAGATAACAGCACAGACGTGCAGGGATTGACTCCAGAGATAAAATGAGGCACTGTTGGATGCTTAACAGGCTTCCTCTCCACAAATCTATGCCTTCATTGTTGCACTGTAAAAAGCAAAAATGTTCCTTCATAAGATAACAACAGCAGCTTTTTCAAATCTATTGAGAAGCTTTCAAAGCTAGGCCTTTAAAAAAAATTTCAAATTTCTGACTTTGTGTTTTTTAAACTACCATCGAGAAATTTTAAACAAACTATTTTACAGACTTTTCATTAAGATCATAAAGAATCATATCAACTTATGGAAAATGGGCATCCGATGACCCCTTTAATATATACTGTATATAGACTATTCAAATTTTCTTTTTCATAAAACTCTTATGAAACAGCAAAAATTAGAAAAAAAAAGAGTAAGAAATATGCAAACCATTGTTTAGGTCACACAAAAATGTAAATTAAGGAAATTATAACATTATAACTGACCTGATACCTTATAGTTAAGATATATTGTATCCCAAGTGACAACTAACCCCAGCATTTTCTATAAGACGCTATGTATGTATGTGAGACCATGTGGCCAAACCCAGAAGTGAGACACAGAAAGTGTTTCTCCAAGAGACCTGGACATTATACAAGACCATCGCAGTGGACGTTTGGATTGAGCCATAGTTCTCTACTATTGCTCCAAATTTCCTATTTGTCAGCATTTCCAAACAAGGCCACCTGTTGAGAGCAGTGCAGACAGAGAGACTCTCTCCCTGGGCGACGCTGAGTCCCTGTATATTATGTTTTGTGCATGCTTCAGATTTTTTCATGGCAACCCGAGTTACTCTAAACAGCTCTGCGCAGCCCCAGCCCCACTGATACCAGTCGCTACCAAACACAACGGTCGCTATGGCAGTGGCTCGATCCTGTCTTGTTTCGGTCTATGGGATGGAAGATTGGATGCCGTCAAAGAAAAATGCCCAAAAGTGTCTAAGGCTTTTTATCATAGGATAGTTTAAAGAGCACCTTGTGCAATTTGTCTAAAAGCACTCTTTTTGTTTATTATCGTTATTAGCATTATTATTTGTCCGCCTGTCTCTCAGTCCCCACATGGCAAAAAATAGCTTTTTTTCTTTTCTTTTATTTACTTGTATTAGTGGTGTGGATTATAAATGAGCCTGACAAGTCTCTCCAAGCTTACGTTACAATGTGCAGCACTGTAAAGCTTTGGAATGAGCAAAGTACACAGACAGTGAGCAACGATTGATTTTCCTATAAATTGTGAGCGGGAGCTATTGCTCAGACAAGGAGGCTCCGGAAAGACACTGAAATCCCTGCCAGGAATGAGAACGACGCTCCTGTCTCTGTCTATTCCTCAGTCTCATTCTTCTTATTCTAACACCAGTAACATATTTTTAATTTACGTGAATTATGAATTTCCCAAGATGCCATCAACAGGATCTCTAACACACACTACTGAGACTAAAAGCTAAACATTATATCATTAAATATTTTTTGTTTAAATAAAAATCTCTCATGCAAACATTAATGTCACACTAATAACACATGTGACTTAAAATAACAAAGAAATAGATTTAAAGGTAAATTCAAGGGAAACTCAAAATGTGACCATATGAACAGCCAATTCTTACTCTCAACTGACATTGGAAGTATATTTCCATAACTTTTATAATGATAATAATAATAATAAATTCTAATAGTAATAATAAAAATGTGTTAATTTTTAATTTTGATAGTTTACCCAATGCTGCTTTGCTATTACCAGAGATTCCCTTTAATGACATTTGATTAATCCCGTAAAAAAAAATAGAGAAATAGAGAAATTATGGATGTTTCAAATAATTTTGGATGAAGTATTATTCAACATCATTATGTTGCCAAATTCTTTACTTTGTAAAAGATTATTTAAAGCAATATGTGCATATTAAAAATGAAAACATGCTATTTGCATATTATTAAACTTATTATTCAATTATAAAACATATTCTTTGTTTTAGAGCACAGTGTGATTTTACATGAGCAAATACAAATCATCTTATATTTATATAGTTATAATAGTTATGCAACCACAATTTCAGCTGGCATTCATCTCCATTTTCATAATCCCTCTGACTCTAAAACTGCAAAGTAACACCTTGAGGAAAGACTCATTATGAATCACACAGCAACATCATCAGGTTAATTACCCCACAAACGCAGAGCGTCTGGGCATGTTCACTTCAGAATGGCGACCGCGAGACATGATGACACAGAGTCTTTGAGAGCATCCTCATAATTGCCCCGACTCTGACATGCATCTGTCAATGACACACTGCTCACGTTAATGCCCTCCTGTCCGCAAAAACCAAGGGGGAAGAGGGTATTTTGGTACTTTGGGGTTGGACAGGTTGCCCCTCTGAGACTGTGTGAGGCCCGAACTGGAGCCATTGGTTTAGATTGGTATCGTGTTATGGTTCCCCAGAATCGGAGACCCACACTGGAAATCCGTAAGAGCCTGAAGAATGCAGATCTCCCCGAATCAGTGTCACAATTAGAGACAATTGCACATACAGATTTGAGTCAGACATCCAGATGCAATGTGTGTGTTGAAACGTGGCCCTTCTCATGCTGTCCCATCTAGCCTTAGTCATCGACAGTGTTTCATAAATGCAGTTATGTTGTTTAACAACTCCATTTAGGCCACAGTATAAACTGTGAGAGATGTTTTACTTATAACATCCAGTGATACATTGATAATGCGGAATAGTCAGACTGTCACTTCCCACAGACCTCCAGTGTCCAGGAGCAGCCGTCAGTCATTCTCTCTGCTGAGCGCCACTGTGCTGGGCCGTGATGAAAAACATCTCAAGCATCTGTGATGAGGAGACGGAGATAAAACTAATAGCACTAATCAGAGTAAATCTGCCCCTATTACCTCAGCTCTGAGTGATAGGACAAGTGGAGGGGCTGTGGTTCCCCCCGACAGACTGATGGGACAATGCAATGTTGAACTCGTCTGGATGATGGAGTAAACAAAATCGACAAAAACAGCATTCTGCTCCAAAATGATCACATTGTCAACATAAGACCTGTAACTGTTAACCAGCTGTGTCAATCTAACAATCCAGTTTAGATTTGTTGGTGTAATCTTATGTGTTTAGGTTCACCTGATTCAGAGATGTTTTATACACTTTAGTCAAGTTTCCTTAACTTCTGGGTACAAATTTGTCGACAAAATTGTTTTTGAAAGAATTCTCTTATGCTTACCGAGGCTACATTTATTTGAGCAAAAATACAGGAAAAACAGTAATATTGTGAAATATTATTACAATTAAAGGGGGGGTGAAATGCTATTTCATGCATACTGAGTTTTTTACACTGTTAAAGAGTTGGATTCCCATGCTAAACATGGACAAAGTTTCAAAAATTAAGTTGTATGTTTGAAGGAGTATTTCTGTTCCAAAAATACTCCTTCCGGTTTGTCACAAGTTTCGGAAAGTTTTTTTCGAGTATGGCTCTGTGTGACATTAGATGGAGCGGAATTTCCTTATATGGGTCCTGAGGGCACGTTTGCCGGAAGAGCGCGTCCGCCTCCCATCGGAGACCCGGGTTCGAGCCCCGCTCGGTGCGAGTCGTTGCTGCTGCTCTCATTCAGTTTCAGCCTTCACAGCTGTCACAGCTTCCAAACGCTGGCGCTCGTGATTCTTTAGCTCCGCCCACACGTCACGTCTCCAGGCGCTCGTGTTTTTCCGGGAAAAATCGGTACAGACTATCTTTCTCTTATGAATATAATAAAACTAAATACTTTTTGGAGTTATTAAGGATGCTGTACTACTCTATAGGTACTCAAGATTAACAGGATATTGAGTGAAAACGAGCATTTCACCCCCCCCCCCCCTTTAAAATAGCTGTTTATTACTTGGTTATATTTTAAAAGTAATCAACCCCTTCAGCTGTGACTTCTTCACAATACAGCACGAGTACCTCGAGTACCTTACTGCTTTTATAAAATGGTTACCACACAATAAAAATATTAACTAATTAATGAAATTGAACTTGAAGTAAATTGAAATTGATGTAAAGTCCTTAAATGCGTTCCTTCTGCTACAAAATAGTTCCTGACAGCAACAGTAAAGTGAATGTTTCGGTGTAACCTGCCTCATCTTATGGATCTCAAAATAAAAACAGAGAAAAGGAGCTGTTCTCATCTGCTGAGTTGTTTATTTTTAACACTATATATGATATTTTCTCACACACATATATCTGCTTATCTCTCATCATGAGAAAATGTCTGTTTTGCATCTTTTAGTTTAAAAAAGTTTTGCAGAACAGTGCGAGTTTGGAAGTAATTACAGTGGAAACTGATGGTCATGCAGTAGGCCTACCATACCTGAAACAGAAAACTAATAAATACAGTAATACTCCCTCCACTCTTACTTAGTTACATAAATAATAAACAGATCATGTTTGCTTAAATACATAGGACATGGAACAGTTGACTGTTGACCAATCAGTATCAAGGACTGAAACCAACCTTTTTATAATGAAATCTAAAAAGTTGGTGATGAAAAATTTTACCAGTGGCGAGGGTTTAAAGTTGCCTTAAAGCCGAAGCTCGACACCCGATGGCCAAGTAGCACATCGGTTCTGTGTTTTTTCTCATGCACTGGTGAGGTTGCAAGTGGGCGTCACTACTGGTCCGCACATACAAACAAAAATGAATGAATGAATAAAACAGAGAATACTTTTTTTCCAGCTGAGAGGACAACTAGCACATGAGCTCTGCAGTCTTTGTCACCTGTAGTGTGAACGGGGCTTTTAGGTGCCACTCATGTCAGATCATCCATCCATTGAGTGAGTGTGAATGAGTCGGCCAGTCTGGTTACTTCTGTTAAAGTCAACATTTTAAAATTACAATCATGAGTAAGTGACATTACATGTTAAGATAAAATCCAATTTTCTCCAGTAATTGTTAAAAAAAAAACAAGCAAACAAAACCTGCTAGCTAGCGTTAGTGAAGCAGTCAGGGGAATCTTTCTGCCTCCACCTAAGCTCCATCTATATCTGAAAAGGAGTCTATTCCTGTGATGGCAAAACTGAAAGTTTTCAGTGTCACACGATCCTTCAGAAATCATTATGCTGTTTTGCTGCTCAAGAATCATTTGTCATTATTACACTGAAACATATTGTTTTTCACTATGTCATTGAATCATTCAAATTCAAAATTTGAATAGTTTGTTTCAATTTTAAAAAGTGTTCCCAAAGGCATGTTAAATGCCATTTGTGTATGTGTAAAATAAAGGTATCATAAGTTATTTTATATTGTATATTATTATTTCATATCACATTTCCCTGTCTCTTTTATCATCATGATATCATCATTAGTTTCTGAAGCACTATTTTTTAAAGATATTTTATGCTTTCAAATGACACTGACTTTTACGGCAATCAACTATACACATTAACTCAGCTCTTCCTTTGAAACAGTTGATTTCCAATTTACTCCAGACAGAAGTAGGAGTAACACAGGAGTGAGATGGAGACAGCCAGAAGGAGAAAATCTGAAATCTGAAATGTTGCCTTGTCTGGTTCATAAAGTTCAATGTCAACAATCCAAATGGATTTCTCATTCTCCCATTGGTGATGGTATGTGGTGCGGTTTGACACGGTTTTGTGCAGACCCCATACACACAAACTCCCTTCGGCCTCTCAGCCAGCCACCGCGCCATCACTCAATTCACTCCTTGTTACAGAGCTCATAAATGTCAAAAATATCAGAGCCATTACTGCAATACCTCATTTTATGCTTGTTTTAAGAAAGTGATCTTCTGTTGGGTGATGATGGGGTGTCTGCTGGGTCATTTGGATGGAGAGTCAGCTTCCCTCTGTCGACGCCTCTTTGCCCCTGCTGCGAGGAGGCCTGTTGCTTTGTCTTGCATGATAGATAAAGGGATGAAAATAAAAAAATATTTGACCACATAACTGTCAAATTATAATTTTTTTGCACACTTTTTACCATTTGTACCAGCTTTGCAGTTCATAATGCGGTCGTTCTCTCCACATGGTTGCAATAATCAGAGGGTTTTCCTCACAATCCAGTGAAAGGCCTTGATTTAAGTGTTTATAATAATTCTTTATTAACACAGAATTAATTCTGATGTATTAATATTAGGGATATGGGGAAAAGGACCATCAACCTGCATATAAAATATACTGTAGCTATCACATGTTCTTTAATGTATTTTTTACATGTATGTTTATTTTTCTGGAGCAAGTTGTTGTACAAAGTGCCGGCCAAATCTTTAAACATAAATTCAATTTTTAGGTATTAATTTTAGGGATACAGATTATTTTTTTTGGCAGGAAAAGGCCATCGATTCACACAAAAATTTGACGTAAGACTCAAAAGTAAAGTTGCTAGTAAAGTTCACAAACTGTGAGTAACACATTGAATTAAACATTACATTTTTAATTAGAAAAATAAATTTTATTTTCTTGTAAAACGTACTCCAGTAATTTTTATTTTATTTACAACTTTGAAAACTTTACATTTTTATTTTATTAAGCAAATTTTTTTTTTTTTTTTTTTTTTTTTTTTATCTTTATTTTCCCAACTGCATTTATGCTTCTAACAGAAAAAAAACTGCAGATACTCTATCTGATAATAATACCACTTGGAGAAAAAAAGAAAAGAGATTTGAGGACATTATTTTCCCACTGTGGGACAGGTTTACTATCTCATGCTGGCAGAATATTTTTCCTTAAATAAACTTTCCAGGCTCTGGGAGTGAAAACAACCCCTTTTCTTTAGTGAGTGCTACTGCCTAGGCCTGATATTCATCAGCGGGGATAACCTCTGACCTCAGGAATCATGTGATGCTGAGTGCTGGGCATCCTGCTGTAGCCAGACAGTCTGACTGTGTGGCAGCATCTTTTCCTCACTTTCATGGCCTCATCTTTTCCCTCTCTATCTCCCCTCCACGCCTGCCCCCCCCCCATCCTGTGGTTAGGCTCAACAACATCACTATGTGTTTGCTTAGCAAATATTCTTTCACACCACACTCTCTTAAAAGACTTCAGCACTCATGCAGTGTTGGGGTGCACTTGGATAATACTATTTTTCGTTATGTGAAAGCTAAGCTAAAAGCATCTATTTTAGCCCTGTTCTTTAACTCTCATGGGCCAGTCTTCCGAATTTAAGGCAGCCAACTCCAAAGCATTTAATAAATATCATATAAGCAAGATTTCTGTACTTCTGAATAATCAGAAGTTTAATACAGATTAAGTTAATATTGGTAACTTAAATTTTAGGTACTGCTACTTGCTACTTTGTCTATTTTTGCTCCACCAAAAACAGATTGAAACAAAACCACGGCAGAGGATGTCCGTGCTACGAATCGATTGAATCAATGGTTCAATAACTCACTCATAAAGACTGTATGAACTGTGTTTTGACTCACTCATAAAGTCACTCACCACCACCTATTGGCTTAGCTTGCTTAGCAAACTATTGACTAGCTTGTAACATTATAAAATGTTATACTGCCAAATTACCTGAACACATCAACCTCTTTGATCATATTCTGAATTAGGAAACATTTAAAATGCAATCCAAGATAAATACTTAGTTTCCCTCCCGATTCTTTCGCTTGTTTGTCAAGAGAAAGACTCGTCACCACAGACTAACACAAATCTTTTTTAGAGTTGCAATTCTATATAAGATGTCCATCAACTGTGCTTTACTGCACTGTAGGAAAGTTTATCATACCTCCTTTTGCAAATACTAGTAATCTCTAAATCCTGACAAGACTTCATTTTTTGTGCCACTTTTGTTGCACCAGATCCATCGTTATCTCTTTTCTGAAGAACAACTGCATTTGCGATACTGTTAATTGTATTATGTAGCACACACTGAACAAACTCTGATGCATTCCACATATATTAGTCATATTAAAGTTCTAGCGCTGAGAGCTGGTCTGTTTGGAGTAGAGCGTGAAACAACATGTTTGACTGTCGAGCCCTGTTGTGGATCGGAGTCTGGTGTAATTAGTGCTTGGTGATATAATAGTACACAGTCACACCCCCAGCTCCTCACAAAGCCTTTCAGAGCGAGAACAAGCGGAGCACTGGCAATATGACATTGAGGTCTCAGCCTGGCCAGAGAGCCTGGACACCCCATGATGGCTCGCCATTAACCAACGGCCCAAATGAACCCACAAGTGGCTCGCAGCTGTAGCGGGGCCTATAAAGAGGTGCTGTGCTTAACTTGCTTCAGCCCACTTGCTTGTCTGAGAACATGTGTGAGGTACGAGGGAACAGGTTTGTCTTTGATGAGAGAGTTTGTTTTTGGTTCTCAGTGAGGAGAGAGGTGGCGTAGTCTGGTCGCTGACGTAGCCTGTGGGACAGCCGAGACCGTGTGGGGGGTACAGATCGCCAGGCAGCTGGGAGCTCCAGTGCTGGGACGACTGCCTGTGGATTTAGCTCTCTGTGGACATGTCTAGATACTGTGTCTTTATTTCCAATGGCCAACCCGCTGGACAAGAGGCCTGTACTGTGTGTGCTCTCCGAAATGAATGCTGCTCTGTTAGAACTTTTCCAAAGCCGTGCCAACTGTCCTCTGCCTGTCTGATGTCTGTAAAGCTGACCTAAAACACGTAGTTTAATGTACCAATTAGGGGCGTGATGACATTTCGAAAATGGATTTGGTAAAAGAGATGCTACAGTTTTCTAAGTATATAAATGTCATTGCATAATTCAAGTTTGGTTTATATAAATGTTCCTACGTTATGACCTATATGGGGGCGGCATTATTCATGGACATGCTTCTTCAAATACTTGCACCTTCTAATAAGGGTACACTTTTTAAGACTATGTTTCTTTGACCAACAATAATTAGTTTTCCACCTCTGCAGAGCTGGGAATCGTTACATATTACACAATTCAGTTTGATTTTGATTAATAAACTACCAAAGTTATTCCAGTTTGATTCTATTTTAAGTATTTGGGGTAAATTTCATTGCTTAGATAGCATATCGTAAAAAAGATATATATACCGTGCATTGTAAGAAAAGGCTAATTTGAAATAGCACTGTGCGTTTTTGATTCACCAAAAAAACCCAGCTCATTAGAGTCATTTGATATGAATCGGAATACTTAGGTCGCGATGAATGTTTTTGATTCACTAAAAAGAACGAGCTCATAAGAGTCATTTGTTCCTCATAAGAGGAAACACGCAATTTAAGATCAAACAAATCTTAAAAATTAGTTCAAATGAAGATCGCGTGATCAGTCAAAACATTTTTATTTCCCTCAGAACCAGGCCTAACTAAAAGCACATATAATCTGTTCCCAACCATGAATCACACCAATATAGCCGGTTATAATAAAATAACAGCCGTCTTAGTGCCGCTGAAGATCCATCCCCAATGACCACTCAATGAATCACATAAGGCTTTTAAGGCCCAAAACCTGATTAAGTCCCCCAAGTGGGCCCATGGTTAGAGTCAGACAAAATAAGTGTCAAGAGCGTGCTGCTAATTATGCCTTGACTATTACCTGGACTGACAGCAAGAGAATGGGTGGAGAGGGGGGTGGGTCCGGAACATTCAGTCAAGCAGAAAGTTCCCAAACGCTGAGGCTAAAACAGGTCAAGTGATTTGGCGCCTCGGGTGTATTAAAGCTATTTACAAGAGGCAGAGGGATTTATGGTGCTTTTGCACAGTCTGTTCTTTTATATGACCTGGCACTAGGTGGTCATGCTTTCTGACCTACTCAATCATTATTTCGACCCAATAAAAATCTTTCTTTTCATATGTATTTAGGCTGTGTTTAAGAAGCCAGAAGTGTTCTACGAGAGAATTGCTGCTCTGCAGGCACCGCAATCTCAGTCAGACTGTCTTCTGTCATAATGACCCTATCAGTAACACAAGAGCACAACTATGTTTTTGTATATTTACAGTTGACATTCAGTGGGGTCAAAAAGTTATTGAAAATCAAAACAAAAATGTGTTATGATCTGAAATGATAAAAATATTTTTAAGTTCTGCACTAATCAAATAAGTACATTTGTGACACTGGTCATGTGACTCTTTTCACAGATGTTCCTGACTGAGAACATGATCATTAATTTTTTTATAAAAGTTCATGCAACTCGAAAGCTGCATTAAAACAATACAGAGACAAACCAATTACTAAGAAATTCAAACTCCGTTTTAATGCTTATAATATAATGACATAAAAAAGCAGAATTGATGCATCTTTCACTAGTCATTTATTGGACTGACGATGCTTCATATTGAATAAAATCTTATTGAATGGAATGGGAGCCACTGATTGCAAAGACAGGCAATCTTTGAACTCATTTTTGCAGCTTGCTTATACTGCCATCTAGTGCACATAAATGATAAGAAGGAAAGAACCTTTGTAGAAACAAATTAGTTTTGTGTGTTCTTTTAGCTAATAGTGATTTTTATTTAGCTTACAAACACTTCATGACACTACATAACTGCAAATAGGGTCAGTGGCATAAAACCAGTCAGACAGCTCAACTGGCCTAGTCATTAAGCAAATGAATGTGTCAGAAAAGAAAAAGACAAAATGGTTCAATCACAGCATTTGAGTGAATATTTGTAGCCATGTTGCATAAGTGCTATGTGGTATGGTCATATATTTAACTTATATCAAATTACATAAAAAAAATAATAATAAAAAATAAAAATAAAACATTTACAAAATCTTAGAGCAGTAGGTTGAACTATAAATTATAATAAAAAAAATCTGATCACTGCATACTTGTTTCTCTGTTGTCTATCTGCTTTTTTCAAGTTCTTGCACTTTATGTTAGATTTCTTTAGTAACATATAATATAGAGTTTAATGACAAGAGTTTTGAGCTCAGGCTGCGTGAATTTTTGATAGAACTCATCAGTCGGTCTAAACAAAAATTCAGTCTCTTCAGTCTTTCTTAACCTAGAGAGCAAATTGACAGGCACAAAGAAAAAAGGTTAATAAACCTCTGAGAATGATGTAGGAAAAAATTTAACATACAAAGCATTTAAAAAATTCAAAGTGCTGACCCAGTCAAACCACACATTCTTTCTTAACAACAGTTTTCAGTTCTCAGAGCGTTTCCTTTGAGAATGGAGGAAAATGTAGTTTGTTGGTCCTAAAGAGAGATTTAATCATAATAATCAAAAACTGTAATACGTGAATGATTTTCTCTCTTCACAATTCAGTTTGGCATTCAAGGAATCTTCAGTTGCATTTCACTTTAAATGGACCGTGCAAACTTTCAGTTGCATAACCAGGATGATGGGATTTCCTCATCCATGTAAGATATATTTCTGATCAAGCAAACACGATGGATGTTTTACTATTAAATTTAGATATGGGGTTGTTGCATAACTTAGAACAAATTGGTTTTTGTCATATTTAACTATTTTAACCACTATTATACATTATACCAATTTGCTAAAAAAAAGTTGCCAGTAAGACATAATTTTGTGCATATCTAGCCAACAATCTATAGACTCTGAACCTTTAACCTTCAACATCTATGGAACATTTCCATTGCACAAAATGTTAAGTGGAAAGAATAACCCAAAATGGTTCTTCTATTGCATTATTATGAAAAATTAATTTTTAAGAGTTTACATTTCATATAAAACTGCAGAAATTGGAAATGTTACATTATATAATTAGTACTATTTTTTTTTTTTTTTTTTACTGTTTTTCACTGACTTCGTCTTTCAAGCACACTACGTACACGGTTCTCTTTGAGGACAGAGAGAGGCCAGAGATACATGGCTCCTCCCTCGGTGTCAGTAAAAACATTCCAGTCAAGTGAGAGAGCCAGCGAATTTGAAACTCTGGAAGTCTGTGTTTCAGGTCCTTCTCCTTGTGAGCACTCACATGCTCCCTAGAGGACAAGGACAGCCCATAAGCAGCTGCAGCACATCAGCCTCACAGAGTCTGGAGAGTTCTTTTGTTTTGTAGAGTACCTGAAAGTGGCCCTTATCCAAAACCACCATGAAAGCCACCATATTCTTCATTCTCTTGACTGCTGTGACTCGTTCAAGAGGCCAGTACCACTATCAGGGTCTGATGAACTACTTGGAAAACAGGATGCTTGCTATGGAGGTAAGAGACATTTGGCTTGTCTGGCTTCTGGCTTTTTCAGTTTCTGCACTTCTGCTAGTTTTCAGCCATTTTAAAGAGACATCCACTTTTCCATACATACATCAAAACTCTGAGATAAAACAGTGATATTAGGACAGTTAAGAGCATTCACGATGTCTATTCCACTCAAAGACTCTTGAAAATGCTAAATCTGTTCCAGTGGCAGTAGTCCCTCAGACATATCATCCCAAAACAGCAGTGACTTTGCAGATCAAAGAACCATGAAAAAGTGGAGATTAAAAAGAGTTTATTCAAGCCAGTGTTGTCACTCATCTACTTAAGACTTACCAGTCTTTTTTTGTAAACTGTCCGAGTAAAGTTGTATCCCAGAGCAGAGAAACACCCCCCGATTGACAAAATAGTTTAGCTCAGCAGTTTTGTTCTCAGTGAAGCTGAGCTGAAAAATTCTAACACTGTTTCATTAACCAAATTAATTAGTCTCGATTAAGAAGACACTTCATTATAATAATGAATTTATTCAGTCAATTTACATATATTATAAGCAGACAGGTCTGTCTTTATTACCTGAATTAGCAGGAGTCCATTCAACGGTTAAAAAACTATTTCTGTTTTTAATAAAACAGAAAAAAATGCTCAAGTGGAAGGTTGAGTACAACAGGTTTAAAAGCTCCTAGAAAGTAAAAAGTTTTTGTTTGTTTGTTTTTCTGGCCCTAAAGTACAAGATGACTTAAAAAAATGAATATTAATGCAAAATATATGCAAAACAAATTTTGTTTGGATTAGAAATCATGTAATATTAAATTCAGCTAGAGCAGCTAGCCTGGAGCAAAAGAGCCTTGGGGTGGCCACAGTGATATGCTTTACATATTTAATGGCAATAGGCACCATATTCACATCCTTTTAATACAGAAATATATTTCTGTGAAATGCATGAGAATATATTTGTTTATAGCCCCTGCAACAAGAGGGTTTTGTATCTCACATCATTTAACCTATTTGACAGCTGCTGGAAACAGCTTGTTGATTTAAATACTTCGGAAAAAAAATAAAATCTTACACTACTGTTTAAAAGTTTGGGGTCAGTACGTTTTCTATATATATATATATATATATATATATATATATATATATATATATATATATATATATAGGATGCATTAAATTAATTAAAGACATTTATTATGTCATAAAATATAAATACAAAATGTCAAATAAATTCTGTACTTTCAAACTTTATTCGTAATGATAAATGATATGTGGAATATGATATTTTTGTATTTTTTTGTATTGTTCTTTAATGAGTTCCTTCAAGTCCTTTTCGAAAATACTCGAAAATACAATACTTTAAAATACAATACATTATGAAGGTTCTCTTTCTCCTGGCTTTAGATGATGATTGCAGTAAACGTTTTAAATATCTAATGAGCTTTTTTACTCTACAGTTTTCCTGACTTGGCAAAAGGGCCCAACACATCCTGTCCAGAATTACTCAAGACTTCTTCACCTTTATTACCAACAGCCCTTTAATAATGCACAGAAAACTCGTCATTGGAAAGAATTTGTTTCACTCTGTGATCATCTTAAACAATTGCGAGACTCGTTAATCTGTTTGTCATTCTTCCAGGAGCGCATTGCCTTGTGGCAAGAACAGAACAACCGCTACAGCTCCGACCTAAAGGAATTCCGGCAGCAGGCTGCAGATCTGTTGGGAAAGTTGGGCAAGGAACATGATAAATTGCGTTCAGACATGGAGGGTGCAGGAGCAAGGGTAGACCGCGTGGAGCGTGAGATGGACTACATAGAAACCAAGAATCCCCCTAAGCCTTGTGTGAAAGCAGCAGACAAAATGGTGGAACAAGACGTGGTTGTCAAAGAGGGGAAGAAGGAAGAGTTCTTTGAGTTGTCTGGTGAGTCAGGGGAATTCAGTTTTGACAGCTGAAGCTCAACTTTTGATCTTATACTTTTAGCTTTAGCCTTGACATAGACTAATTTGAGGGATTGTAGGCAAATTTAGCATATAACACATTAGACCAGTTTGGGAGAAAGGTTTGTAGTTTTCCTATATGACATTTACTGGACTCTCCATAGTGTTAACAACACAGTACTTCAGTGGAGACAGATGAAGAGCCAAATGAAACACATCTTCTGTACACTCTGCTTTGATTCCAACATACTGGATAAAAAAATAAGCCACAACTCAGTTGTGTAACATCTAAACCACAAGAGCCAAATGGCTAATCCAGTGAACTGATTGGCTTGATTCTTTGTTCCTTGTTTCCTAATTAACAGAACACAACACATGTTTCCTCTAAATCAATAAATCCCCAGCATAAGCCAATCATTAGTAGAAAGCAGGGTTTCAACCATCAAAGCAAAGACTCTTCGGGTGAGAATAGTCCCAGTATGGGCGAGGTTAACTGGGATGCTAGTCCTCAAAAACAAAGAAATGTCCTAAATCAAAGCACACGCTCTTTGTTCACACTCTCTGTCTTGCATTGCAGCTATTTCTTCTCCCAGTCTGATTTTCCAGTGTTTCCAGAGAAAACACTGTATGTATCCAACGTAAAAAACTTTTTTCCCCAAAGGCTGAATCCAGTTTAAAACTGAAAGTTGAATGCAATTTTCCAATCCATTGAATTTATTTCTTTATTTCTTTGACAACAAAGGATGCCATACAATAACATTCAAAAGTTGTAAGATCTTTTAATGTTTAAAAAAAAAACAAAAAAAACTTTTGCTTACCAAGGCTGCCCGTGTTTGATCATAAAATACAATAAAACTGTAAGATTGTATATAACTGTAATATTAATGATAAATTCTTAAAAATAATAATACAATATGTAGTTATTTATTCCTGTAATGGCAAAACTACATTTATAGCAGCTGCATTACTCCAGTGTTACACAATCCTTCAGAATTCATTCTAATATGCTGATTTGGTGCTTAATAACATTTTTTATATCATCTATGTTGAAAACAGTTACCCATGCATGATACTTTTTTCCCATGATTGTTGAATGAAAAGTATAAAAACAGGATTTATTTGTATTTTTGCTGAACAAATGTGGTATATTCATTTAAATAAATAAATAGATACTGTAGTATTACTGACTCCAAACATTTTAACAGTAGTGTATATCTTATCAATACCTTTTTGTACCAAACAAAAGAAGGTAAGAATTAATAAAAAAGGAAAACATATTAACATATCCTTGATTGGATTATTGTTATAAGCTTTATTATTTAAAAAAACAATTTTAACAGCATGACTCAATTTAATTTATTGATGTGACAAATCATGACAGAGGAATCTGTTCGAGCCCAAAACGTTTCAATAAATTGTATTTCTTTGAAATGATGTGTCTTAAAAATAGTTCCCAAATGGCCTGTGTATTATAACGAAGAGTATTATTAACATTTATCCTTGTTAAGCCGCACACAATCCTCCCTGGCCTACACATTTATAACAGCAGACGTGACATTTAAGGGTGGATCTTTCACTGCTGGAGGCTTACAATGTCATTTTTCTGTGTTTATTTCTTTAATAAAGTAGAAAAATGGTTTAAACTCACAAACTTGGTCTTCAGTGTTTGTCCAAACTAAGAAGTCTATATAAATGCTTTCAAAGTTTGCCATATTAATCATAGGACGCTTCCTGTTGACATTAATCTTTTTTTTTTATTTCATCATCAGTGTGCTTGAACATTGTATCCAGTCTAAAAGCAATGAAGATCCTTAAGAGATTGGGAAGCCCAAAAGGTGTCTGGACCAAAGATGCCAGGTCAGCAAAAGTCTATGTCTTCAACGGCACGTCCGATAACACGCTGTACGAGTTCAACTCTGTGCGAGAGCTCTCAGCATCATCAGGCGTATCTAAAGGCAAGCAGATCACTGTGCCCACTGCTTGGAACGGGACCGGTCATGCAGTCTACGATGGCTTTCTCTATTACGTCAGTGAAAGTTCAGAACTCCAAGTTATCAAGTATGACCTCAAGAATGGTTTGGTTGCAGACAGCGCGGTCCTTCCCATGGACGATCGCAGCCCGGTGTACCAGCTCAATCCAGAGACACTGGTGGACCTGGTGGCGGATGAGGATGGGCTATGGGCACTGTATCCGGCTGGAGACACTATTAATCTTGCAAAGATGGATATAGATTCACTGGATATAGAGCAGATGTGGGACACAGCATGTCCAAGAAACAATGCTGAAGCTGCTTTTATTGTCTGCGGCACGGTCTATGTGGTTTACAACACCAAGCCACCGAGCCGTTCGCGTGTGCAGTGTGTGTTTGATGTGAATGACATGGTTAGCAGCGGAGAGGCCCCTTTGATTTATTTCCCCAGGCGCTACGGGGCCCATTCCAGCCTTAAATACAATCCTGAGGAGCGGCAGCTCTATGCCTGGGATGATGGGTACCAGATTCTGTATAAACTAGTGCTGAAGAAGAAGTTATGGGCGATTATGCCACCACCTGAGGAATAGTGTCTCTTTTTTAGCACTTAAAGGCCTTGTGTGCTCCTGGGTACAAAACGTTTGTGATTTTCCTAAAGGGATAGTTACTGAAAATGAAAATCCTGCCATTATTTACTCACCTTCAAGTTGTCAAGTTTGTATGGATTCATTTCTTTTAAGGCTTTTTTTGTGTTTGAAAAGGAACACAAAACCACCACTAGTGTTTTTCTTGTGAGTCAGAACTTTTAAATGAATTGGTCGATCCAGTTCACAAAACCAGTCTGAATGATTTGTTTATGATTAAACCTGGTCTCAAGTTCAAATCACTGATTCAGTGATTCAGTTGCAGCAGTTGACTGCTCACTGAAGGGAAAGATCGTCTGCTTATTATAAACAACTTTAATTTTCTTTCCAACGCTATCTCACGACCAATTCGTACGTATTTTACGAGGTGGCTTATTAGTACGAATTTGTACTACCTCTCTCATACGATTTTATACGATTTGTCTAAACCCCAGTGATGGTTAGGTTTAGGGGCGGGGTTAAGTGTAGGTCATTAGTACAAATTCATACGAATTGTGAAACTCGTAAAATGCGTAAGATTTGGCAAAAATCGTATGAATTTGTACGAGTGTTGTCGTACGAATAAGTCACCTCGTGAAAAATGTACGAATTGCTGTGTGATCGTATTGGTCTTTCTCTCACACAAGCTATGCCTATAATATGTCTTTTAATAAAACATGAATCTGAAGGAAACTAATTAATAAAATATGTGTGTATGTTAGTTTTACCTGTAATTTTATGCTTTAATTTGAATCCTGCTCTTATTCGGCAGTACAGAATTAATTAGAAATAACTTAAATGTAGGCCTGTTTCTCACATAAAATTATTATGTGTATTCAGAAGACAGAAGACTTGAAATATAATCTCTTTTATAATACTATACAATACAACCACTTTTATTATGGTAGTTTTACGTCCTTGCACCCATCCGTTGTAATTAAATGTTCAACAGCATTTAGCAAAATTAAGAAATAAATGAAATCAAGTCGTACAGGTTTTGGAACATCTTGAGGGTGAGGAAATTATGATAAAACATATTTATTTTTGGGGGGGTGAACTTATCCTTTACCTTTAAAAATACACAGATTGCTTTTGTTGCACATATTAAAATAGTCAATAATTGACTAATCAATGCTAACACACTTTTTGTGATTTGCTGTTGACAAGACTGAAAAGAAGCAAGTCTACCCTTGAAATGGCTGAACCAACATTTTATTTTGGCATTTTTGAAATACAAGAACTCTTTCAAACATTACAAGTTATATTGCATGTACAAATGATCAATACAAAATTAGAAAGATTTTCAGATTCACAAGGGGGCAAAAACAGGTTGTTAAAACACCAGCACACAAGAGTTAGTGAGGTAAAGAACCAGATCTAAACCTTATTACCTTTACATTCACCTACAGAAACACTTTTATCTGAGTATTACAACATTGGTGATATTGTAAAAACAGGACCAAAAAGTTGTATTTTGTCACAACCATTTCTTTAACAAGTTAACTTGGATTTTTGTTTTTTAAGATTCTGTTAAAATATTAAATCTATTTTACTATATAGAAATATTTAAAGCTTAACAGATACCCAATGAGATGATGGAGGGCATTATGCAAAAAGGGGCCCAAGTACCATGTATGTTTTAAGATATTTCAGCAAAACTAAATGAAGATCATTGTAAAGTCATTGTTCTGGTATCTTGAGCTGTGCCCACCATCTGTGACAATGAACTTCCTGCATAGTAGGTTGTCCTATCAAGGGTCATCTCCTGTGCATTTATACATACATTGACTTCTCTGTCTTTTTTTATTTGAGACATACTGTATGTCCAGGACTTTTAAAGGAAGTTCTGAATCAATGCATTTATGTAATTCATTTCCAGAATCTGCACTATTTAGATTTTTTAATGACAGGAGAAATATTAACTACAGTAATCATAATTTAGCAGGGGTTCTCTGTTCAATTGATATTCCAAGTTAAACTGTGTTATGAATGAATAACCATGTAAAACAAAAAGATAGAAACCACATGGATAAACAAATAAAATATTGCGGGCAATGAAAGTTTTGAATTTTGTTCAATCATTTATGACATACAAAATTCAAAGAGAAATAATATTGTTATGTAATGTTGTTATATAGATATAAATTCACATCAATTCAAATATCCCTGTTTTCTCCACACAATTTTTTTTGTCAAATCAAACAAGCAAATAAAAATATGAATCTGAAGATGAATATTAGTTGTAAAGTTATCCCTGCTCTTTTATACTATACAGAATATGAATATATTTGATACATTTGAGCCTACATTGTTTACTCAAGACTTTTTCTCAGACAATATGTCAAAATACGTAAAACTTTAAATTGGACAGTCCAATTTAACTCACAATGAAATTACATGCCAAAAGATGAACGAGATGTCAACATTAGAAACAGCAGGAGGATTCAAAGAGGAGTTGAATGGCTATTGAAAGCAGTCTGTACTTCTTTAAATGCTGTTTCATAAAGTGAATAAAACCCACATAAATCAAATCAGATCTCTATGAATATTTCAGCACATTTTCCTTAAATGCCCACTTTTGTATTCGCCGATCACATAAATTTATTAAGCTACATGTGAAGTGTTTTTGTGTGTGAACAGGAACTTTACATGTAAACCGTATTTTGTTTTGGCAAGAAATTAATGGATAGGAAAAATGTGTTGTGCTCTGATAAATTTAGACTCTTTTTACACATAACATTTATATAACATCTATAAACTGATAAATATTTCAATATTCTTCTTAAAACGTGTACCTTCACATAGGTTTCACATAAGGATTTGACAGAGAAAATGGTTTGTTCTCAGTATACAGCACATGACAAATCCATTCTCTTCCCTTTTCTCACTCAAACTTGTCCTTTCCCTCAATATTTTATCTTTCTGACCATTCTTAGTTCTTCCAATAGCTGATCTTAAGATCTGAACAGAGCCATCTACAAAGAGCCTTGCAGTGTTGTGCAGAAACCTCTGTTTGCATGTAGACCGCTTGCAGAACATTGCATCTGAATTTAGATGCTAGGGGAAAATTCATATTGGAAGGAAACATCTCTGCTGACGATACCAAGCTATTCTAAGAACACAACGCTGGCTTTGTAGAATATTCTAGGTACAGAGGTTTGTAAAGCACTCCCAAAGATTTGACAGAGGATTGTACAGACTGGAACATGAGGAACATCAGGGTAAAGATCTTAGATCAGTGTTTGGGAACCATCTAAAACAACCCATAGCAGAAAATGGAAATAGCAGGGCTCTCGTTTTCACCAGAGTGACAAACGGAGGATGCCAAGCCTGAAGTTTTACATATGGCTCTGATCAAGGGCTGGCAGGAGGTTTGGGGGAGGGACAGGACCCCTGACTGTCAAAACTGGCCGTTCTAGCTTTCCACTGTAAGAGAAGACATGAAAATCAATGAGAGCATTATAGAGCAGTTTATTGTTATAGAAGAACTGCGTCTTATAGATAGCAACAATTGCTGAGAAGAGTGGATTTCAAACTGTGGTTACATGAAATTTATGCATCTAAAGAACTTACTCATTATTTTTAAGCTAATTATTTTCTAAAATAAATAAACAAAACACTAATAATATTTTGAAATAATACATATTTTTTTCAATTATACAAAGCAAAGCAAGCAAATCCAATAACATCTATGTTCTACTTCTTATCATCTATATTGCACACAAGGCTACAAATTAACCAACTTAACAAACACGAGTTTTTTTTCATGTTTTACATGCAATCATTAGCATTTTACTATGTAATAAATTTGCAAGAAGAGAATTAGCCTTTGTTGAATATTGTTTATTTTATTTATTTTTTTATTAGCAAAGAATAGTGGTCAACCGATGCTGATGCCGATATCTTGGAAAGCAGGGGGGCTGATAGCCGATATAATATATTTTACAATTATTAATATTTAAGAAATTTGAAATCATTTGACAACGTAAAAATGTAATCATACTTATGCTTTAGATGACAAAGTATTTTTCGAAAAAAAAAATATTTTTATAAAAATATAATTAAAAAGGAAGTAGACACTGTAACCAACAGAGCACTCAGTTTTCTGGGAAATCATATTTTTCAAATAAAGCCAAGGTAACCCTCATTTTACATACCAGCACACAGTGAAAATTACATGAATATGACAGTGGGCAAATTTGAAATCACGAGTTTAAAGTTAAAAGCATTCAATTCACACGGACCTACCATCACACAGAGAACACGGGATCATGCTGGATAAAAATGCACAATTCAAAAGATCTCACAGCTGGATTAAACTAAGTTTGCAAGGTTTGTGAAATTAAATGTTCATTAGTCATTCAAAGATTTGTTTAAATTATATAAATGCGTATTTGCTTAACGCTGACAGCAAATGAGAAAGTTTTATACTGTTTGCCTTTCTATTACTAATAATATTATATAAGTTATCATTATAATTCTTTCTGTATACATTTATTAATTTGTTTAACCATTCTATCTGATTATTAGACAGACTTCTATCCGTATTTGACAGAGAACAAAATAACAAACAAAAAAGTCCTCCCTCGAACACATCGACCAAGCAGAAAAATTTATATTTTTTTTTTTTGAGTATTTTTTAGAGTATTTAAAAAAAAATTAGTATTTTTTTTATATTTATTATTTGTTATTTACAAATATCGTCCGATATATTGGCCTTTGGCGATATATCGGTTGACCACTAAGAATTACTATTCAGAGTTGCCAGGTCTATGTAACAAAACTAGCACAATGGCCAATTAAAAATAGACCAAACTAGCCCAATTACCCTATATCAAAACTCAAAATGTGTCACTTCCCATACCTTAAATACATATTTTACAGTCATTGTTATGCAGTTTATGCAATTGCAAACATAAACACAGTCGGTTTTCATGAAGGAGCTCTAAGGTCCCTACCAATGCTGGTCTCAGACAAAACTCATCATCTAGCACTAGTTTTATCACTGCTGGAATACAAAAATATTTCAATTTCAATACAAGCATGGCAGTCAAATACAATTAATGTGATATGTCAAACCTCTAACCTATGACAACAGTTTAAATGTACCCAATACCATCCAATTCCAAACTGCAGACTTGGCAACCCCTGACACTAATTTATTCAGTATAAAAACTGACAATGTGAGCACTGTTAGAAAGAAATTAATTACTCCAAACAGTGTAGATAACAAAAACCTGTACTGAAAACACAACTATAGACCATTTTAATTGCCAAAAACAATGATTTACAGTCTGTATAAACCTTTGTTTAGCTCAGGCATACTTAATTAAATATTCAGGTAAAAGATCATGTGGCCACATGCCCAATCACAATTCATAGAAGCCCAGACAGGACCTCAAATTATTTTTAATTAATTATGTAAGTTTTTTCAAAACAAAGTCATTATTCAAACTGCATATTAATAAACATCTTACATAATTAAAACATAATTAAAATAAACAAAAGAGACCAAAATGTGTAACCTGAACCATTTGCATAAGGCCAAAAAATTTTTTTACCCTCATGATTAACTCTTGACCACAGGCCAGAAAGGGGACAGAATTTCAGTGTGTTTGAATTAAAATCAACACTGACATATTCTACTCATGTTTTATCCATGAAGCAGAGTACAGGGATGTTACTAGCGGGATTTGAATGTTTACAAAGAAGGATAGGTGACTGGTCAGAAATTAATTCTGGAAATGCAATTTGCATATTAAAAACTTAGTTTTTAGTTCTATATAATCACAAATTCAGAGGGTTATTATATCTCCCCCTCACGTTTGTATATACATGTGCTGGAGTGAGGTTACTTACCTCTTTTTCTAATTTCTTAGGTTCCAGCAGGGAGTGCCAGTGTGCAATTGGCTTACGGGGGTATGCGAGCATCTCATTCCAGTGGTCTCTACCTAAGCCTTCAGCACCACTGCCCAAACGGCACACACCAATTATCTCATTGTGCCCCACTCTGAAAGAATGAATCATTTGTTACGGAATTATTTATACATTGGTATATCCCTTTAATGCAAAGGAATCGTTCACCTAAAAAAAAATAAAAAAATTTTTTACTCATCCTCAGGTCATCCAAGATTTTAATCAGTTTGTTTCTGAGAAATTTAGCATTACATAAGCATTACATCACTTGCTCACCAGCGGATCCTTTGCAGTGAATGGGTGCCGTCAGAATGAGAGATCAAACAGCTGATACACAATAATCAGCAAGTAATACAAGTAATCTACAAACATGTTTGTAATAAATCCATCAAGACATTTATACATAATATTGCTTTCTATAGTGCAAATGTTGTACAAATATATTGGTGCATTTTGATGTGAGATGACAATGCTCAGTCAGAGGAGGATGCATTATTATGCTTTATGAACTCTATTTTGGCCAGAAGCAACGGTTTAATAATGGATTTGTTTCTCTAAAACAGTTTTTCACTTTACTGGAATGGAATGGATGGATGGATTACTTGTAATTATTGTGATGTTTTTAATCAGTTGTTTGGACTCTCATTCTGATGGCACCCATTCACTGCAGAGTATCTATTGGTGATGTAATGTGATGTAAAGCTAAACTTCTCCAGATGTTCTCCAAGAAACACACAGGGCCATTTCTAGCCAATTCGACGCCCTAGGCGAAATCCCTACTGGCGCTCCCCCAGATTTTATATATATATATATATGTATATATATATATATATATATATATATATATATATATATATATATATATATATATATATATATATATATATATATATATATATACACTTTGCATTGAATTTATTTAATGCACAAGTTTCACAATTTGAGTTGAATTACTGAAATAAATGAACTTTTCCATGACATTCTAATTTATTGAGATGCACCTGTATTTGTAGCATTAGACAAAAATACATTGTATTAATCAAAATTATAGTTTTTTTCTTTAATGCCAAAAATCACTACGATATTAAGTAAAGAACATGTTCCATGAAGATATTTTGTAAATTTTCTGCCATAAATATATCAAAACGTAATTTTTGATTATTGATTGGTACGAACTTTATTTGGACAATTTTAAAGGCGATTTTCTTAATATTTAGATTTTTTTTGCACCCTCAGATTCCAGATTTACAAATAGTTCTATTATTAAATATTGTCCTATCCTAATAAACTATACATCAATGGAAAGTTTATTTCTTCATCTTTCAGATGTATTAATCTCAATTTTGAAAAATTGACCCTTATGACTGGTTTTGTGGTCCAGGGTCACAGGCTATTTGTAATTTAGTTACAAAAGCTTAAGGCATGACACTGAAGAATAGCATTGTTAAAGCATTTTTAGGTTAGGTGTGTATAAATATTTAGAAAGATGAAAACAAAAGAGAAATACATATATATATAATAAAAGCCAATCCATGTTGAATAAAGCAACTCCCTCCAAGATGCCCGAATTGCGAAAGTAAATTTTGTCATCATTTTCTCAAGCTATTTCAAACTGGTTAAAGCATAAATTTAAAATTATTTATTTGTTTAAAAATAATAAAATATGTTAAATTAATAATTAATATCAATAATTTAATAATAATATTATATGTCTTATAATATAAATAATAATAATAAAAGTTTTCCATCCCATGCAATTACAAAGAATAAGGACTGAAGTTTCCAGCTTGCAAATCATCTTAAAAGTATCCTATAAGTCGAATACATGCCTTCTGAAGCCATAAAATATATAATTACAGTAAATGATCAATAAATAAGTAAATGATGCTTTCTATTTCTTTTTTTGGTTAAATTGTCCCTTTAAATTTCAATATAAAAATGAGAAAAATAGCTGTTTGTGTTACGTACAGGTCATAGTCCATGACCGAGATGTGCAAGCTGACTTGGTCCATGCTCTCGGGAGGGATGTCAAAGATAATGGCCTCATTATAAGTGGGATTCAGGGTGTTTTTCTTTGTTGTGGTCTTCTTCTTTTTCAGACGTCTTCCGTCACAAATGAGGGATACTTTCACATAAGGATCTGCTCAGAAAGAACATTGTTATCTCTTCAGCTCATAGTGTAGCTGTTATTAATTTCACATCTGCAGTTTGAGCTTTTATTTTTGATTATTGTTGTATGCACTTGTCAATTAAAGCTCTAACAATAACAATGAAGTTGACGAGACTGTCAGATGAAAAGACTGCAAACGAATGATTGAGATATTTTAATATTCAGTGGGAATGGAAAGCCGTTGAGATTTGGGGCTTTAATGGAATGACTCGAGTGCTGATTCTGACATCAGAAATGCATACTCATTTCCATCCCTCTCCATCACTGCACAATTGTCTGATCTATTATGCTTGTAAATTAGTAAGCCATAAACTACTTCCAGCTTGGGCAGAACAAATCAGATGTCCTGACATCAAATTTGCTCGGGGCACTTCTTAATAGATATTATCCAGTTCATGTGAATTCAATTTTACTGCAAATGAAAAATGTTTACTCTTCAGCAGATAAAAGTGAATATGTCTGGTGTGAGACACACTGTGTCATTATAAGGAAAAAAAAACATGAAAGTGTGAGTAATTCATGTTATTGGTGCTTAAAATTGTTCACTGCATCATATTCAGAGCTCTTCTTCAGACTTTAAGGTTTAATTTGCTTAGTGACGCTCCTGATTATCTGAACAGACTGAACAGAAGCCAATTTGGAACATGAAACAATGATTAGAACATGCTGGAATGTGCATATATTAACAATATATGAGAAAAAAAAGGTTTCCAGAAACCATAAAACAGAGGTAAAGCTAATATAAATTATTATATTTCAGGATGTGTCAAGGGGTTTGAATCATTGAGGATTTATATTTCATATCAAAATATGAACATAATAAAAATATAAACCATTAAACCTGACAAGGGAATATTTTAATATATATTTATTTAACATAACTTACATCATTTTGGGAAGAATGCTTCATTAAATAACAATAATGTTATCATTTTAATGTGTGATATATTTTAAACATGAATAAATTTGCTTTGAAATAAATCTGCCATGTACAATAAATAAAGAAATACATAAATACACTTTCTTTATTTATTACTTCTAATCCCATGTCTGTAATATGAAGGTCAAAGGTAGTAAAGCTGATGAAATGCTACCTGAGTATCCTGTTATGTCCATTGCCTTTAGGTTCCTGCACTTGATGACAGTGAGTGTTAATCTGCCTGCCGTGGGTAGATAGCAGAGCGAGAACATAATCTCCCCAAGGTCCACGCTCTCCTGTTAGATAGATAAACACAAATCAATGTAGCATGATGTATTGTCACATTTTGTTAAAAAGGTCACCTTTAGGTCACTTTAATAGAGATAAAAACAGTAATTGTGCAATAATGTTCCAGAGGCAGACACTGTTCCCCCAGCGTCACTGGTCAAGATCTAAGTACGGGAACCCATTTCTGTCACATAAAGAATTATGAGTATGAGATGAAAGTGGTAGTTATGAAATAAAGCTTCATAGATATGACATAAAAAGTTGAAAATATGAGAAAAATGAAAAGCGAAAATGATAAAAGATCCAAATTATGACATGTTGAAATTAAGATTAAAAAGTCTTTCTTTTACTTTCTGTCATAATTATGACTTTTTATGCTATAACTATGATTCCTATCTAATAATTTAGCTTTTTATCTCATAATTGCAATGTTTTCGAGTCAACATCAAGATTTACCAAAGCATGCTTTTTTATGTTGTGGAAATGGGCTTCTATATAAATGTACCAATGATATGGTTACTCGTACTCAGCGGTGTTTAGTTCGTGATAAAATCTACATTTTTAAATAAATCTCTTAAAGTGGAGGAATGGTTTCATCAGTACTGATATTGTACCATTAATTATTTGCTTTTGTCAATAAATCATGATGATCCTTGAACCGAGAAAGATTCTATATCAATAGGATGTCAGATTTATGCTAAAAGCTATCTCTGCGAGAAGTTCTTAATTGGTATTTGAGGATGTGGTTTGGCATTTTGACTGTGAAGGTTGGGTTTAATAAGCCCGTGACTCAATATCGAGGTCTAAGGGAGTCCTGTTTGGAAAGATACACCCTCCTAAACACTTCAGCTTTTTACTCATAGTTGATCCAAGCTGGTTTCTTTTAGGTCTATCAAGATGAAACAAATTAATCCCCAAAAATGTAACCGCAATTCATGAGAACTATGGCATTTTTAGACTTCAAGACCACCCACTTTGTCTGAAAGTTAAGTGTGTGCAGTGCAAAGGAGAAGTATGCTATCTGACGGTGCTGGATTTAGTGTGTTAGCATCCCCCTCTCAGCGGTATTAAGACTGGTGTAAATATGAATCACTTTATATGAGCTCAGTAAGCCTGTCTCTGATGGACATATCCCATGACTCCCCTACTCGTGGCTTAATGTCTCTCTAGTCCTCTAAGGTGATTATTTGCAGGTTGTGCTTCAGTATCATATGGGGATGCTTAAAGTGGATTGATGGATGGGTAAATGCAAGCTTGACCATAAAAAAATGTCTCAGAAAAGTATTTGTAAAGCAAGTAAACTTGAAGTAAATAAATTATTGGACATTACTGAACAATATGACACAGGATAAAAGTGATTTTGTTAAATAAACTCAAGTAATTAAGCTGGCAAACGTAAGCCTAATTTCTAAAAGAGTGATGATGTGGGACCATAGTGAATGTTTTAGGTCAGATTTCTTTGGCAAGAATCAAATTTCATCAAGCTTTGCTCTATTTTGGTCCTTGAGCTCATTATGTGACTAAATGAGTTAGTAAATGTCCCATTCTGTCCCAAGTCCACCTGGCAATGTCAGCGCTGGTCACTGTCTGTTGGCATCAATTAAAGGGACAGTTCACCCCAAAATTAAAATTCTGTCATCATTTCAAACCTGTGCTTTTGAAATACAAAAACAAAATTATAGCAGTATTTAAATGCCATTTTCTTTTAATTTAAAGTCATTGGTGCCCTATTATCAAAATGTAACTAAAAAGTAGAAAAATTTCCCAAGTCTTCTGGAGCCAAATTAGAAGTTTTTCTTTTTTTTTTTTTTTTTTTTTACATATAATCGTCTCATTTGATATAGGTCTGAAATTGTAAATATATTAAAATATTGCAATTCAGAGATGTTTCACACCATGTTTGACAGTGATTTCAAATCTCACTGGTTCTTGTGTCTTGAATCCAATCTCGACATCAAATTTGAATAAATGTACACATTTAAACTGCATAATTGAATAACAATTGAAGAAGAATGTGCTTTTTATCGTTTTTTTTTTAACTTGAGAGACTCTATAGTCATTATTTAACTTGGATTCTATATGAAAGTTGTATTTGTATAACAATACAAATTTGAATATCTAAATTGCATGATTGAATAACAACACAAAGCTTTTGTATTGCTTCAGAGGACTTGAATATGGCATATGAGTTAATTTTATGGTTCTTTTTGTCATTTTTTTGATCTTGAGAGTCCTTTGTCAGTATGAACTTGTGTTTTATAGAACAACGCTGCATTAACATCTTGTCTAACATCTCCTTTTGTGTTCAACTTTTGTGAACTGACTTTAGATTGCATAAACTATGATCGTATTTTAATTTTAGAGTGATCTACCCCTTCTGATTGCTTTGCAAAGAGGTGCTTTGAGTTCCAGATTCAAATCTCTTGCCAAGTGTAATAGAGTGTGTGC
Organism: Carassius gibelio; assembly: GCF_023724105.1. NCBI lineage: Eukaryota > Metazoa > Chordata > Actinopteri > Cypriniformes > Cyprinidae > Carassius > Carassius gibelio. The sequence continues at coordinate 15,092,195 of NC_068393.1, forward strand.
TTTTGTTCAAGGGGCAGCCGGCCTCCTGCCACGAAACCAATAACCACAGGTTTATTGAATTGCTCCTCTGAGAATAGCTGTAAATCTAGAAAACAGAGAGAAATAAGACTCATCGAGGAGCAGTTGAAGTTCATTTAGCTTGCCATTATGGAGTGATCAGCTAACCTCAGATGACCTCAAAACCTATTTTGGAGGTTAACTTAAGCATTTGATATTGTGCTGTGATTGGCAGAACCTCTCATTAGTGGCCGTTATGAAAATTAGGCAATTATTTTGTCCACACATGCACAATCAGCATGTGCCAGTCAACTTCATGTGTCAGTTACTAACTTATCTGTAAGTTAATGAGGGTAAGGTAGAATTCTCATTAATTTGGCTGTCTTAGCATTAGCAGGTTTACAGCAGAGAACCTGTTGAATATTGTGACTGCATTTTAAAACACCATGTCAGTGATGCAACAAGCTAATTCATGTACCTTAGCTGAATCTCATGGCATTGTTATTTAGAGTCAATGGATTTTTTAATTTGCACAGAGTGTCTGAGCAGTGCAATATCAAGAGCACTTGCTGAGTATTCAAGATCCTTCCTTCTCTCGCCAACCAAAATTCAACTATTTGTGCCGAATGCTGCAGATGACCAATATTTATCAGGCTTAGTTCACCAGGTTTATATTATCTTGTGATACAGTCGGTTACAAAAGTCTAAGACCACACTGAATATCTTACTATTCAAAGGTCAGGGTCAGTATGATTTTTAATGTTTTAATGTTTTAAAGTTTATTATGCTCACCAAGGCTGAATGTATTTGATCAAAAATACAATAAAAAATATAATATTGTCAAATACTTAAAAAAGTAATTTATTTATGTTATGGCAAAGTGGAATTTTCAAGAAACATTTATTATTATCATTCATGAAAAATCGTGCTGCTTAATATTTTGTGCATTTTTTTCCCCTCAGGATTCATAGATGAATAAAAAGTTCATACGAATAACATTTATTTGAAAGAAATTATCTTTTGTAAGAATGTACTGTAATTTTTGATCAAAATAATGCTGATATTAAAAGTATTGTCTTTCCAAAAATTAAAAAATAAACACTGACCCCTATTTATTTTTGGCTCATATATATTTATTTATTTGGACTTTTTTTGGATTACCAAATAATTTCCAAATCTTTCTTGTTTTGTTTTTTTTCTTGCATTTTTAATGCCGAGTATTTGATAAAAAAATCGGAGTATTTGAGAAATAAACAAGAAAGATTTGGAAATTATCTGGTCGCCAAACAAATAAGCCAATTTGTGAAACTAATATTGTGAACTTCTCAGTACAACTGGTTAGATGTTCTCAAACCAATTACTAAAACGTTGTGAAATTTTAATTAAAATTTTACAATTCAACATTATACTCCATTTCCATGCTTATAATTAAATTTATAATAAACAATTTGTATTAAAAATGTGGTCTTGTACTTTTGCATCCTATTGTATATTAATGTACATAACCTGATCAGTGTGTGATCAATACATATCTGAGCATACTTGCTATACACCTCTATAGACTTAAATAGACTTAAAGACCAGCAGAATTTGTTGTATCAAGAGAAAAGAGAGCAGCAGGGTTCTCTTACAGAGGTAGCATACTGAATGTCTTTCCAGATGGAGGTCTCCCTTGAGAGATCTGACTCTTCAAACAGATTGTCCAGGATGACTTCCCCGATCATATCGTGCCGTGAGAACCTGTCGAAGTCGAAAACAGTGAGATGGAGCTTCCTGATGGGAAGCTCATCATAGGGTACCGGAAACTGGAAGGACTCGTCAAATGTGGGGTTGAGTGTTTTACGATGGACTCGTGTCTGGAACTTCTGCTTCCGATCTGGCAGCAGGTAGATTTTGACATACGGGTCAGAGCTGCCACAAAGATCTTTGGCTGGGAGATCAAATGCTTTGAGTATCTTGACAAGTAACATCTCGTTCTCATAGTCATAGCGGAGGGAAAAGCTGATTTTGCCACAGTTTTTGCCGCCTTTACTATTCCCGGATTCATCGTTCTCTGTGGTCAATTGCTTGTAGAGTTCAGGCTTGATACGGCCAATGCTGGTTGGCTGCTCATCCACATCATAGTCATCTCCCAGGTCCAGACTCATGACCTGCATTTGACGGGGAAGGTGACGTTTGAAGGAGCTATGCCTGCAAAAATGAGATAAAGAGGAGAGAGAGTAGCATGAGGGATTTGATGAGTTTTCAGAAAAAGTTGGATTAGAAACGAAAATGCTGCCCAATGCAATTTTTTTCCATAATATAGGGGTCACAGAAAAAAAAAAACACTCGTTTTCAATATTAATTTGAACTTAAAATGTTTCTCTTCAGTGGTATCCCTAATATAGTTTAGAAGCACTTCTCATTACAGCGAAAGATGTTTGGCGTGTTTTTTTTTAAAATGCACGATATGGGGGGGGGGGGGGGGGAGGGGGGTTAATGTGTTAACTCACAGAAATGAAAAACTGGAAAAAGAACAGCCCAATATTTTATTGAGAATTGTGGCATCCCTAATATAAATGAATAAATAAATTGTCTATGCAGATAACAATTGCAATATAAAAGGCAATTATTGAACATACAAACAGCAAACAACACATTTTCATACATGAAAATATACTGAGCTGCCCATATTTTATGAAGGAGGTGCCTTCACATTTGATGCACTTTGCCATCATAAGGTTTGTCATCTCCTGTCCCATAAAATACACGGTACCTTGCCAACATTGTGTTGCTACCCTTTCAAATGAACTAGTTTGGCCCTTTCATTCTTGAAAAGACAAACCTTAAAAAGCATTTATTTCACTCATTATGTAACATTTGTTCTCAAAAGGAGTGTTAAAATTAATGCTGTTATATTTAACTCATAAATATGAATGAAACCACTGCTTTGCCAGTGCTTTATAACAGAAAGCAGTGAAAAAATCTCCAAGAGCAGCCAAATACTGAAAGGGCAAAATACATGTAATGGGCAAATCGTACATGACAAATTTTTAATTTCAAGTGGACAACTCCAGTGCTGTAATTAAGTGCCCTGGAACTACCCAAAATGAATCAAGTATGCATGAGCAGAACTTGTCTTGGTTCCAGGGATTACCCTGAAGTGACTCTGAAATACATTATTGAAGGCATAAAATGACAAAGCGGTCTCAGATGAAAGACTTCACTCTCCTCCAAATATTTATGCATCATCAGCAATATGCTTTTCAAATATAAATATTTTTACACTTCTCTTGTTGGTGTCAGTGTTCATCTCCTCTGGGAGATTCTGTTATTGAGTATTTGTGATTGATGATGTCTTTTGTGTCCTACTGTGAATGCTCTGACAGTGTGATTCATAGTATTCATTTCTTTCAGGGATATACAATGCTGCATATTTTTAATGAAATGTGTAAATGTGTATGCAGCACCGGGTCTGTAAATGGCTGCAGACACAGGCTAAAAATATTCAGTAATTTTGTTCTCAAAAGTCATTGAAGGGGTTAAATGGCCCATACCTTGTGTAAGAAGCTTCCTTTTAAAACGTGTTTCATTTAAATCTTTCACAGAATTCCAAAACGCTATATATTCAGTAATAACACTTATTCATTATACATTTTTACTCAGGTTATTTGACTGTACGGACAAAACTGGATGAGAACAAAACTTAAACTGAGTTGTACTACTGTAGACAATGACAACATTTTCTTCTGTAGAGCTGCTTTATAGCTCAATCCAGTTTGTTTCATAAATGATTCATTTTGAAACATTTTAACACCGTTACTGAAATGAATTAAATCAACATTAAACTGACTTGAGCTGACTAACAAACACTATTGCCTCCTGTAGAGATTTATCTCATATTTATCTTCTTGCTTTGAAACTTCCTTCACTGTATTGTTTAAAGTGTTATATAAATAATGCGCCTTGAATTGTAGTAAGTATATCTAAAATGTATCTGATATCATTTTTTGAAAAAAAATTTTTTTTTACTTTCATGTAAAATATGAAATAATATGAATAAAAATGCAATACAATTATATGAAAAATATTAAATAAATTACAATAAAAAAAAATATATATATATATATATATTACTTCATCCAAAAAGACCCTATTAACATCTAGACATAAATTTCAATAACATTTCACAATATTACTTTTTTTAGAATATTATATTGAAACACATCAAAATTTCTTACTGACCCCTAAACTATTGAACAGTGGTGTATGTGTGTGTTCATGGATGGTTTTTTGGCACTGTTACCTGGTGGATGACGCTGGCTCTGTGGTCTGTCTTTGCATGCGCTGCGTCCGGCGCAAGAAGTGTTCCCGCATGGAGAGCTGCACCTCGGCAGGGATGTCGGGAGAGGTGTGACTTATTTTAACAGCTGCCTCCAGGAAGCCCATTGACGCCATAGGATACTTTTCCTTGTCAGTCGCCATAGTGACCTCAGACGGCTGAGGACTGGGCAGAAGAGATGGTAAATGAAATGAGGGGCAGTCGTCAGGGGCAAGGGCTGCAGAACTTGACGAGAGGGCTTTGCTCCTCCAGGGGACCCAGCACAGCTTCCAGGAGACGAATGCAGCGAGCAACAGCAGCGCCAAGCCACACGCTATTATCACACCGATGGGGAAGCCAACAGCGATGTCTACAGCCGGGCGGAAGCAATGGGCCGCACAATATGGAGAAACAGATGGTCAAAACAGTGAGGCAGACAGAAAGAGAAGTGCATTAGAACGGTCAAATGAGCAATGATTCTTATCTATGGGTTTGTTTACTGTAATCCTGTGCAAACCAAACACTCACATTCACACACAGCAGAAATGATGGAATGTAATTAAAGTTATTACAGATACTGGCCTGTAATCCATTTCCAAGGGAACAATGCTAGCGGAAGATGTCGCAGCAATATCAAATGCTCTCACTGCGAAGCTTTCCACACATCAATGGCTCTTATGCATGTAGGCGGAAAGCAAGCTCAAACTCATTTCTTCATGATTACAGAGAATTTGCTTGCAATAGAACAAATGGACCGGAGAAGCTCCAAGACTGCTGACAAGCACCATGTAAACATTAATTTAAAAGAAAAGAGAGATCTGTCGTTCTGTGTGGGAGCTCTATGGAATACAGTTTCTAAAGGTTTTATAGCGATAATATTGAGGCGGCTGAATTCATTTCTATTTTTTCATCTGAGATGTGTTTGCACAGTTCGAAATACTGATTACGTTTTTTTTTTTTTTCATCCCAACGCCCGCTGCTTTGACCGGTTTGATTTATTTGAAATAATGCATGCTAGGATTTGGCTGGGCTTCCTGAGGAGTGTACAATGTGTCCTTGTTCAAATGGAATATAAATCTCTACTGACAATTCAAAGGGCCCTGGAGCCTTATGTAATTTAGAGTCTTTTAGAACTTTTGTTCTTCATTCAGTTCCTCATTCCTTGCCAAGTCGTTTGTCATTACCTGACTACTGTAAGCACACAATACAAAGTAAAGAAGACTTAAGGTCAGAATGAAGATTTGGAGAAATTAATCAAATTGCTTATTCTTTTTGTGGAAACTTTGATACAGTGGCTAACCCCAATGGTCATTTTATCTAACTGTATTTTCCTTCTTTTCCAGGCATAAACAGTTTTCCTCCTAAGTAAATTAATCTTGCTTTAAGGATGTTTAGATATTTGCTAAAAAATAAACAAGATGAAAATACTGGTAAAATGATTTTTTTTTTTTTTTGCATGCATGCATCATACTGTACATGCTGATATAGCGTCTCTAAAGTTTCCAATAGTTTTGATGTTACAAGCCGCATTTTTGCTGAAGTCCCCCATTTCATGTGAATAAGCTGTCAAGGTTTTTTCTGTAAACTGCTTTCTCTAAAGTGTCCATTTGAAGGGCTCAGGGTTTATCCCGAGTGGATATGAAATTTCTAGGTCCAGGGATTTATGTGTTCAGAGGATTTCCACATTCAAACGCTGCCATATAGCGGCTGTTTTGTCATCTGAAATTATCCCGACTCTGAAATGTGGCTCCCACTGGTCTGCCTCTGTTGTCTTTTGATTTCTAATAAGTTTGGGTAGCTTGTGCAGATGGACATGCTAAACAGGTGTTGGACAGGCGTGGATAAATAATACATTTAATCATGCACTGTAAAAAATAAGTGTAATTTTAACTGTAAAATTTTGTAAAAACGCTACGGAAAAAAACTGATAATAGGTTAACAGTAAGTTCCCGTACTATATACAGGGAAAAACTGTAAAAGATCTAACAAAGCATTTAATGTAAATTTACAGTAAAATTCTGTTAATTATACAGCTTTTAGAAGTAAAAAAAGAACAAATCAATGTATAATTTACAGTCTAAAACTGTAAACTGATATTCCCAGAATTCCCTGCGTGACACTCCACGTTTGAAAGTATTTTGTTTAAATAATCATGTTTTTAAATAGTTCTTGTTATCAGTTATGTACATTTGAGCTTTATGTTACATCTTCTGTTGCTTAATGAAAGTTTTTTGCATTATTTAAGTATCACGTGTGTTACCATGATGGTGTTTTGTGTTTCCATAAATGTGCACCTTCTATATGTTAATATATACTTCTGCTTGTGGTGAAGCTACTTGTGATGAGCTTTGATACTTCATGTGGCTTTCTCTTATACAGTACCATCTTTATTATTATGGTGGTTGTCAGTATTTTCAAGGTACAAAACAGATTTAATTTTGTGTGTTGTTGAATTTACTGGTTTATATTCACATTTTCTTGTTTGTAAATTACAGCTTTATATTGTAAAATTAACAGTTTTTGACGTAAATGTGTTTACAGTTTTCTGTATTTTTACAAAATTATTCTGGCAACCACAGCTGCCAAAAAGTTTTTGTAAAAACAACAAGAAATTTTTTACAGTGTGTATAAAATTTGAGATAAAATGTATTTGAATGCCAGCTTAATCCTTTTCATGTCCAAAATTAATGAAATAATGAGGCTATATTACCCTGTGTGAGAATTTATGGTATGCAAACTGGACATTAATGATGAATTGGTTTTTTTATCAGCATGAAGGCAGCAGTATAGAAGACAGTAAATCACTGGGGTTTTCTTCCATCCACTGAGATATGGATAATGAATCCAAACATTGTAAAACTGTGACTCTCCATAGACCTGGTTGCCAACCAGCATGATATTCACCACAACACTGGCTATAATTATCAGCTAATGAGCCATGCATATAATGGTCCATAAATGTAATCATGCAGTCAAAGTATATTTTTCTCGGCTATCCAGGACAGAAGTTGTAAAGTTTTGAGTGATGATTTGGAAAAAAGCCTCACCTGTTTCTTGGACTAACATCAAAGCCAAGACTAAGATCAAGAATTTCCTTGTATGTTCACTATATGATGTGTAATCATTATTTACAAAAAGGTTTTTATATACCCTTTATATTTTAGTAGTATGTGTTTTGAGGAGTCATACCACATGAAATTGACCACAAACACACACACAATTTTTATAAAATTTTATTATTTTCCCAAAATCATGAAATATTAATTCATAAATATCACATAATCTATATATATATATATCCTCATCATAGAAGAGGTGTATTAAAGTCATTGGATTTGGAATAAAAAATCTTACGTATCTTTGAAAAGAACAGGATAAAAAATTCCATTTATCCACTAGACCTCTCTCTTTCTCTCTTCCTATAAATAGACCTAGTGAGTCAATATATATATACATACACACACACACATATATATATATATATATATATATATATATATATATATATACATACATATATTTAAAGCACAGGTAAGTTGATCGGATTTGCAACTTCCCCTTTAATATAGATATGCTGTCAAGCTTTTATTGATTATCTATCATCTTGATAAAAAACAACCTTGAATCTCTGATGCACAGTGAATCCAGCATTTATGTTTGTGGAACCTGTATCCCATCCTTATACGCCTCTCTTGGTGTTCAGAGAAACTTTCCAGCCCAGTGCTGCAGAAGCAGAGAGGAGAACATGCTGTTCTATGAGATAGCACATGAAAGGAGGGGGCTGTTCATTTCCCCCCTCCTCCACAGGCACACGGTTCACCGGGGTAGAGCCGCGTCTGGAGCACATGAGTAATATCAGGAGGCCCACAAATTCAATTAAGATTTGTTTTGAAACTGAGTCAGAGAACAAACTGGGGCCCAAGGGTTTTCCCTTCAAATGTCTTCCAATGTAACCTGGTTTCCATAGAAACCCAGCCATAAGACGCGACGTGCGCCCTGTCAGCTCTCATCATCCAATCTTGAGCAAAAACAAAGAGCCTTGTTGTGTGCTCAAAGGACAGCATGAGATAAAGAATTAATGTATGAGGACATAAAACGCCAGGCGACAAACAACAACATTAGAGGGTCATCTGAACTTTGAAATAGAGCCAATTAAATCATGGTCCTTCTGTTAATTACAGGGTAAAACTGCAGCAAAATAGAAAACTGTGCTAACACGTCCTAATTTAGCCACACACAAAGAGCAATCAGGAAGACAGGGATACTGTGTGTTAACCCAACTCAGTGGCCCTCAATTACACAGTCTCTCTTCCTCCCACGCATCTCTGACAGCTGATATTTTCAGGACAAAGGGAGTCACACTGATAGGAACTGGCATCACAATCAGTGACCACCATTAGAGAGAGCTCAGAGGGGTGAGGGGTTGTCATATCATGCCTTTGAACAAGATCTCCGTTCCCATGTGAACACATTTACATTTAATTTCGATGGCAGAATTGGTGGAAAAATGCACTGCACAGTATAAATCTGTCTCCTATAGGGCCTATTGCCTGAGGATCTATGTAAATATAACCACAGAAGTCCACCAAAGCCTTGCTACATATTTCAAGATCAATTACATCAGCTTGAATAAATCAATGTGACAGCTCAGTATAGAGCGCTCTGTGATTTAAGTAATAATACCATATATATGCATACATACATACAATACACTACTGTTCAAAAGGAGTATGTTTTTATTACCACTTTCAATCAGCAAGGATTAATTAACTATGCATATCACAATAATAAGGCGTTTATGATGTTATATTTCAAATAAATGCTGTTTGTTTGAACTCTCTGTTAATCAAACAATCCTGAAAAAATGCATCACCGTTTCCTCAAAAATATTAAGCATCACAACTGTTTTTCAACATTGATTGCAATAAAAAAAATGTCACAAACCAGCATATTAGAACGACTTCTGAATGATCATGTGACATTGAAGATGGGAATAATGGTGGCAAATTTGCCAATATTCCACAAAATTACAGTTTTTACTGTAGTATATGATCAAATAAATGCATTCTTAAAGAGGATAAAATACCTACTTTTATTTAAAAAAAAAACTCTAAATACAAATGTTACAGAGCCAATATGAACTGCTAATTCATAAATATTTACTATTGTAACGATAAGACCTTTGTAATCATCGGGAAGAAGGAGGCGGGAACCGGCGGACAATCAAAACATTTTAATAATCAAAAATAAATACAAAACAGCGCACCAGCCCCTCACGGACGACTGGTGCGCATAAATAAAAAGCAAACATAAAATAATGTCCCAGGCCTGGTCCTCTCTCGTCCTTCACGGTCGTCGCTCCAGTTTTATATCCTTCCATCTCCTACGTGGGACTCGATACTGGCGGTGGGGCGCAGGTGTAGCTCATCTCCAATCACTACACCTGGCCTCACTCCTCGTTCCCACGCCTCTCGGCCCCGCCCCACTCGCCACAACTATATAATATTCATTTTAAATATTTTAATATTCTCATTTTATATAAAACTAATGGAAATCTGATCAAGCATCTAAAATAGAATGCAGGACAAATGCTACCCAGGTGTTAAGAGAATTGGACAAGTGTAAAAATCAAGATGCAGCCTCAGGGTCATTCTTCAGCTGGTCGCTTGTATAAATCACAGCACATGATGCTGCATGACATCCGAAGCTTTTTAGGAGGAGCTTTTCTCCTTGCTTCTGCACAGAGGAAAATATCGACATATCCGGGCCGTTTTTAGATTCTTCTATTTCATAGCTCCTTCTCCACTGCAATCTCAAATCCCCTAATTCCCTGGATCTCAGAATGGCGGAGCGCCACAGCAAACAAAGCCAGGGTTCTCAAACTGAAGGACTGCTGGGAGCAATGCAGAACTCATACTCTAAGACTTTGAAAGGTAAACAGCCTTTCAGCTTCAGGCACATATTCATAAATTCATTGTAACACTGTCTGCTGCATCTTGACCATGTTCTTAGCAATGACACACAGTTGTTATTTCTAAGTCCCAGAGCTTGACAGACTCCAAGAAGGTTTGGAGAAGAGAGTTTTTTCCCCATATAAGTGAAAGCGATCTGAGAAATATCCTGCCCATATTAGACTTTAAGATAAACTCAAGGGTCTATGAAGAGATCTGCAAGCCTATCATGAAAACATCTGAAACCTCAGATCTCCAGACTCAGTCTCTTAAGGATAATGATAACCAAAAGACAATGAAAATCCTATATATTCTCAGAATCAAATACACCAGACAGACAGGCAGTGATTTTGTAATTTAGCACTGAATAAAACATCTTCAAGGACCATTTTTTTCCTTCAGGCACTTTAAATTATGAAGAAATGTAGAAAGGACAAAAATAAAAGGAAAAAATGAAGGGTTTTAGCCTCTACATACATTAAAGTTTCTGTTTAGGGTACAGATGACAAGTGTTCATGATGTGAAATGTAAAAAAAAAAGTCATATTTAGTCGCCTTGTATATATAATGACACCTAGTGCCGTGAATGCAGCATCACATAAGAGTAAGTTGTCTGTAAGCAATGGCATTGAAATGTGCTGTTCACGGTCACCCATGATTAATTTGTTCAGCAAGTGAAAATGAAGGATAAAAGCAGGTTTACCAAGATAAAATCAGTACATCAGGTCATGTGACCTCAGCATGTCAGCCACCGTGAGGTGAACCACTCCACGTAAAAACAAACACTTTCAGGCTACTGGAGTCTTGTATTGTGCGAGTGTGCATGTTCTCCTTCAAAATTACTATTTATACAAAGCTGTTTATTGATGGAAATAAGTGCTCTTTTGAAATATGACTCACTGCCTCTAGCCATGATCACTGCAATTTTGCTCCAGTGCCTGTTGTGTAAATATAGACATATTATCACATCTTGATACACATTTTGGCTGTGATAATTCTTACAGCTTGTTCGGTACAATGCTTTCCCAAGACTTTAGGGTGCATTAACATGCATGCGATCACCGTGATCCGATCGAGCAGATTGGATCATTAGCCAATCAGGACACAGTGTGCTTTCATTTTTGTTCATGCTGTAAAAGCCTTTATAGTATGTATGAATTTAATTTACACTACTTATACTCATACTATTCAGAACATACTTTTTAAGTGTTTTACAGTATAAAATTCAAATATAGTATCTAATCAGAGACCATGCAATTTTGGATGTCCTGAGACACATGCTACTGTAGAACTGAATATGCGCATCGGCTGGATCAGCCTTAAATATAAGCTTTTTTAATGATATTTGAGTATAAGCAACAACATTTATGGGTCATTGATTTGAAATATGTTGTTTTAAGTTTTTGGTTTTCCCCATTCAAATAGGTAGGATTTGGTCTTGGGTGGCCAAAAAAAGCTGACCGGAGGCATTTTGGCCGCTAAGATAACAGACTTTCCAGAAAGGAACTTTCTGATTATTATGCTGTCTCTGAAAACCTCCAGACCGCGAGGAAAGCACACAATGTTTTTTTTTTTTTTTTTATGCACTGAATCCCTAGTTAGCAAAGCTTGTCAATCCAGCCATCACAATTTAGATTACAAGAAAGCATTTTTCACTTATTCACTGAAAACTTGGCAATGTGACAGTGACAGTGTTTGGAAGTTGGAAAAATATTTGGAGAAATATTCTTTTTTTTTTTTTTAAATGAAACAAATACTCATGTGTGAAGCATGATGTTAAGCGCTGTCATAGCCAGTCCCATGACAATGCTAAGTAATCTGCTCACCCCCCACCCGAATATCTCACAGGCTTAGCAACAGATTGCATGCACACACACACATGCTATTAAATTCCTCACATCTCACATCCTTTATTTGACACAGCTTGATTGTCTGAAGTGTTTATCGATCTGAATCTACCACACAGACCTCAGTGTGAAAGGTGTTACAAATCACATTCAGCTGCTGTGCACCCTCACATGCACATTGCACTATTAGCAAAAACATGCCAGTACAGATCAGTTCAACAGTAGCTAGGTGTTTATGTGACAAGACAACGGATAAAACAGTGGTTATTCTGTATTCTGCATCGGTACAAAAGATGCTGCATGTTTAGAATTGAGTTGTGTGATTAGAAATCCTAGTATATCCTATTATCTATTGTTTGGCATCTTAAATAGTAAAATATGCCTTCATATAAGAAAATTACACCATATAACCAAAGCAAAAAATGGTCAAATTAAACATTTGTTGTAATTATTGTTTTCAAAAAGTGAACATTAGAGTGAGGTAAATTGCCTTTTTTTAACATTACGTTGACTATTGAACTTCTATAACTTCTATACATTAAAAAAAGTGTTTTCAACACTGAAATCCGTATATTAGAATGATTTCTGAAGGATCGAGTGACACTGAAGACTGGAGTAATGGCTGCTGAAAAAACATTAAAAATATGTTATAGAAATTATTAATTATTAATAGAAGTTATTTTAAATTGTAAAAAAAAAAAAAAAAACTTTTGAACAGTAGTGTAGGCTACTTTACAAGAGATCTTATTACAGGACAGGAACCTCCAAGTTCCAGCCCGATACAGACAGTAATTGTTTCTCATACGGATGTCTGTAAAAACACATTTACATATCACCTCAGTGATAAAACTAATGGATTCGGATGGCGATTTATTCACAGTGGAGGAGCGAGTTCTGTGATCTTACGAACCCGGGAATGCGCTGCTCATGTGGCCATATGTCTTCTGTAAATAAAATTTATTTTATTTACAAATGTATTCTTATTGTGTAAAATGTATTTTAAAATACTTAGTTTTATATTTTATAATATATAATCCTATTTTTATTTGAATAATTAAATCTCCTGTTAAAAAATTTGAAAATAGTAATTATACGCAATATATATATATATATATATATATATATATATATATATATATATATATATGTATATATATATATATATATATATATATGTATATATATATATATATATATATATATAAAACACATTTTAAAATTGTACTGCATACCTGTTGCTGCCATAATAAAGACCGATTTCAAATGTTTACATTCTTTTCTTCTCTTTCTGCTCCTAGTCGCTGTGGTGGAGAATTTATGAAGTATTGTTTTTTTATGCTTTGCAGCATTTCAGAAATATGTGTGCAAATTACACCAAAGTAGGCAACAATATTACCTTACGGTGTTTGGGAGTGTTCAAAAGGGGTTAAACACAGAATTTTAAATCGATTTCTTCTCGTTAATTCAGAACGGGCAATTCGGACGGCAATTAAACTACCACACGACCTTGGTGTTTGTCAAAAAACATTGGGTAATTCGTCCCGGATTTTTACAGGGGGTGGTGAGACATTCTGGATTCGGACAGAAATTAAATCACCAACTGCCCCCAGTAAATGGTGAAAATCACTTACGTCGCCCTGAGAAACAATTACCATCCGAATAGGGCTTTTGTGTCTCATTTATGTGTTTGTATTGCTACCAGCTGTATTAAATGAGCAATATTGCCGGAGTAGCAATGGCTACAAGTGTGATATTGCAAGTGTGATATTGCATCTATAAAACAGTTAGACAGCACAAGTGTGTAAATAAAAAAAGAGACAACACGGAATGTCTTTAAAAACCCTCTTTTGTGAGGAACTACTTCCTTCTGCCACGGATTCAAATCTCAGTTTGCCAGTTTAATAATAGCTGATCTTAAGTCTCCATTACTAATGTGAAAACGTCACTTTAGAACTGGTAATGAAGGAACCTTAAGTTGCTTCATTAAAAGCTTGTTTTAAAAACAGAGTAGGCCTATTATGTAGAGTCAAATTCAGCGAGTGTGATTACCTGCATCTGATACAGTATTCATTCTTACGCTCAATCTAATATTCACAATAAAACATTAGTTATGTCCACTGATGAAAGTGATATTTCCTTGTCATGCTATCCTTTCATCTGTTATGGGTGATTTCAGATGACAGCACTGCTCAGTGCATTTGTTGGCTGCGTCTTACAAGCTGTTATAGAAAGTAAAAATTAAATCCTGTTTCAGTTCTGCTGCTGACTTGTAAAAACAGTCTTTTGAGCCATAATGGCAGAACAATGTCACCATCATGAACACACCGTTTCCCAAAACTAAATGCTATTATTAAATAATATTTTTATATAAAGAGCAGAATTTATTAAATAATAATATTTAATAACAACAACAGCCATTATAAATGTTGCTAGGCAATTCAGTCAAAAGTACAAAGTGAGGCTGCTCTCATTGGGATCATGAGCGCAGAATGGTTGCTGATGTCCTAGAGCTCACAATTCCAAAATCATCTAGACTTTATCTTTATCTTTATTAACAAACAACACATTTTAAGACTAAACAATTACATTCTCGCCTAAAAAAACTCTTAAAATATTATGTGACATAAAACCAGTGTTATTTATGAAATTATAGTGGTCCGCCCTGAGACTCGCTATATGAGAAATATTGCATGCTAAGTGATACAAATGGTGAAATGGCTAGAGTTCTGTTATCACCACAATATCTCACGCCTGAAAACGCTCTCAGCCAATCAGATTCGAGAACCAGAAAAAAAAAAGTTTTTAAACGGACATGTGCTGTGCTATATCACACTAAGATTACTAAAAATCTATATTCTACTACCAGCACTTGCACATCATTCCCACACTTTGGAAAATATATTGTTTCAGGCTCAGCCTTTTTACTCCAGTGGCTAACAGGATGAGGCTCCAGTATTTATTCAGGTCTCTGCATACATTTACATTTAAAACAACCATTTCAGAAGATAAAATTAATTGTGATTACCAATTCAAACTCTGGTTGATATGTAAAATAATAATCATCTTTATTTTTAGAGCTTCAATTATAATACACCCACTTGTTTTATACCCCAGAAAACACACTAATTGGAATAACAGACGAGCTGGGGAAAGAAGGAATAAAACATCAATAGAGATTTGTAATGTTCTGCATTATACCGACCATATCCAGGGCAGACTCAGAAGAGAACTGTCACTGTAATGACTTTGATCTGGCTACCACCAACAGTGTCAGTCATGAAGTCTAATCCTCAGAGTGAAGGACTCCTCGGCAGAATTTGGACACTATCACATGCTTGAAAGACTCAAAACATGGAAGTAAGTTTTAGCACAATATTTATTTATTTTTTCCATTTTAATATTTAACATTTATATTACAAATAATTATAAATATATAATTACATATTATACATTTTTGAAAATGCGATAGAATACTTTCTATTGCTTTCACAATTTCACAATGTTTTTCTTATTTAATGACAGGGAAAGAATCAGCCTCCATAAAAAAACATTTTCTACTTTTTGTTTAATTAATATAATAATAAAAAAAAAAACAATCAGTAAGTTTGTAATTTCAAGATGCCCCCATATTTTGGTGGTCACTTTTCTATAGAATGTGTTGTAATACTGACTTGTTGATCAGTCTTTTGCATTTCTGCCAAAGAAAACTGAGATGCCTTATGGACTCAACAAAATTATTGTCTTTTTTCTTTTACAAAACAGTATTGTCACATGTATGTGACATTTAACAGTTGACTGAGTTGGTTATGCATATTTTTAGCCCAGCAGATTCAGGTGTGCCAATTAACTGTGTGGGCTGGCAATAAAAGAGCTGCTGTCTGTCCCCGCTGCCCACCACAGCATTTACAATCTCCTTAATTACTGACCCCATCACACATATCTTCCTATTACACATATCCTGGACTTTAATTGGTTCTATCAAGAGTGATATATATACCCAATTTATAGATCTTTCATGGAGAGCAAAAACACTTCCCAGAAATCATGGAGGCAGATGCCATCGGATGGACACTGGGAGCGTGGGGAGATTTATGTGACATGGAAAACGTGATAAAGTTTTGTAGGGTTTAGCCCACGCATCTCCTGCTGGTTTATGGCTGCTTTCATCTGAACACATATCACAATGAATTCACCAGGGTTTCATTTCTTAGCTGTAAAGTTAGATTACGCTCATTTAAGGTTTCACTTCTTTTTACTACAACTGGCATTAAAATTGTAAGCCCTGTCTGTCCATGAAAAAGAAAGCCTATTATGTCAGATTTTCTCTCTGACACTCTGTTATTGCTTAAGTGAGTCATGCTTCTGCCAGCCTGATCTTGTGAAAGTTGCTGTTTTATAAAAATATGGAACATGGATAGATGCTTTCGTTTAGCATTTGATTGAATCCAAAAAAATAGCTTGAACCAAATTGAAAAGCCAAGCTACAGTGATTAGCCATTAATATCATGTGTCAGAAGCGTCTCTTGGCAAAAATCTATATTTTATGTAAGCAGAAACATCACAAAAGAGAAGTCTTTAGCCTTTAGGAAGGAGAAAATAAAAATAGGAAAAACATTGATTATGAAATGTATTTTTAGTGCTGCTTGAAACAACAAGTGCCATGCCTGAAAGTTCAATTTGTTGTTTTAAATCAATATAAATTAAACAACAATATAAAGAAACTAGAGTGACAGTAGAAGGTAATATCAGAGCTTTTCCCATCCTTTTTTGTCAAAACTGTCCATGTGCATTACTCACAACCAACCAACCCCAGGCCTGCACTGGATCAGGGCTCATTTGAAGGTCAGGCAGATATAATACCTTTGTAAATAACATTAATGCTTTATGTAAATTGCTAACTAATCAGTGATCTTGATAGTTCAGGTTCATGGTTCCTTCTGGTCTTTGGCCTGTGACATTAAATAAACCATATCAGCACTAGAGAGAGCAATGCATCACTTCACTGATCCGTGACTTGACGGTGGCATGACAGCGGGAGTCACGGGGCTGTTGGGTGAAACGTCACACTGCATTAGGAATGACAAGAAGTGCGTGGGGAGTCTAATTTGCACATATTCACTGTAGAATAAAACAGGGGGGGAAATCATGTTCTGCTAATGCATGAAAACTCCATCCAGGTTTCAAAGAATATTTAGTTCACCCTAATTCTGCCATTATTTGCTAAGATCTTAAGGTTTTGGAATGGTCAATTAATTAATGAGAGAATTTTCATTTTTGGGTGAACTATCCCTTTAATAAATACTGGTAATGTATCTCTTTTTGACATGGTTATGTAAACATGTAAATATGTTTTTGTTGTATTTAATGTAAACCTGCTCAACTTGATAATGTCACCCTAATTAAGATTTTAAAAAAGATCCATGTGAAACAACAACAACATTGAGCATATGGTTGTGCAACAATTTTGTGGGTGAACTATCCCTTTAAACACAAGAACCGTTCTTAGCACGTTCTGTGCAAAATTCTTCATTTGCCTCGACCCATTAAAGATCGATTTGCTGATCCTCATCTGTGAAGAAACATGTTTACTGGCCACAGGATGTTCTCCACATGGGAGATAGTTTTACAGAACCTGCTCAAGCTGAAGTGTTCGGGTTTGACAAGTGTCTTTAGTGTTGCTCGAGGGAGAATTTCCCATTAAAATAACATGAGGAATCAATACTGCATCGGTAAATTATTGACAGAACACACTACAAACTACACAAAGGGATACACAGAGCTTTCTTTCTCTGTCTGTGTGTGTGACTATCATAAAAATGACATTCAAGTCAAACAGCCAACATCTCACAGCCTCATCTTATTTTCAATAATTTTCCACTAAAAAGTGTAGACTTCTGTCTCATCCAGACTGATCCAGAGTGATCAGAGTAACACCCCCAGGGAAGAGCACAACTGTGTTTTACAGTCATAAGACTGCTCCTTTAACAGTTCTCCGGGGATCACACACACATTCTGAACACATCTCACACCTCGCCACTCACATTTGCCACCTGCCAGTACAGACTTTACAAGTTGCAAAAAGAATAGTGTCTCACTTGGTTCACACATCTGGCTGTTACATGGGAATTCTTTACAGTTTTGTCTGCCAGTGACATTTGTGAACCCCTAAAGCGTCCTGCAGGGCCAGAACCGCCGGGTAACCTCTCTCCAGACACTGTGAGCTCATGTGTAATGTTGTTAAGGCCAACAAGTCAAATGCAATGCGTGGCAGCAACAATAAACAAAACTATGTACATCAAGTAAGAATTTGTGACACTGTATGCATGGTCAGTGAGTTTTTTCAGCATACAAACTATTCAAAATATCAACTTAGCAAATGAAGATGAAAATATAAATCAGCACAATATGGTCATTCTGTTTATAACTATCTATTAGCATTCCAAGTCATCTCAGTGGTATTTGCATTCATCTCTGGACACAATCGTTTTTGAGCAATAAATGTCTTGTGACTCTCTAGAGCTGCAGGAAAAATTACATCATTACACCACTAATGGCACAACAACAATCACAAGCTCTTTTCTGGTAACTACCCTGAGCTGTGAAAGATGGCAGGCAGGAAAGAAATATAGCCCATTTTACTCCTTAAAGGAAAACAGTACTTCTGAAAAGTTGGTACTTCTGCCTTCACGCGTGTCCTTTTCAACGTGATAACGTATTATGCAACGTAATGATAACTTGGATGGCATCTGGGTGAGTAAATTATCAGGAAATTGTAATTTGCTAATTTAAAGTCTGATTCAACTGTTTTATTGTCCAAACAATGACAAAATCAACACTGGACCCCACTGACTTTCATTGTATGGACACAAAAATAAAAATTATATATAGGTATTTTACATATAAGTGTGGGTTGTGTGTGTGTCACTCATTGTCTGGACTCATTCTGTTATGTATTCATTCCTCATTTTCTCTGTGTTCAGGTGTGTCTTATCAATTATTCTCATTTACGTTTCCATATAAGTTGCAGTCAGTGTTTGGAAGTCTGGTATTGTCTATGGAATATGTCTGTGTTATCCTGGTGTGTGTGTATTTGCTGTTACCCTGCTGTTGATCACCCTTCTGTGAAGTATTCAAGTCTTCCTCGGTTACGTGTTTCTCTCCCGCACCACACTGTGACAGTATGTGTGTGTGTATATTTAAATAACAAATTTAAGTTCAGAAAGGCATGTGGTTAGGCTATGTAAATGATACCAGAATTTTCACTGTAAGAGCACTACAAAATATACAGATACTGACAATTGATCTGCAATATTATAAATAATTTTAGCAAAATATGTGCCCTTACAAACCCTTACAAAACAACAAAAAAAGTGTACTTACCACTTTTACCAGTAGGGACTAATTTCTCCTATGTAAAAAGATGATTTATTTATAAAATATGAATTAATTCCTTTGTTTATTTTGGGTCTCATATGTTTTGTCTGAAAAGTCTTTCAGACTTATTTTGAATATGCTTTAGGAGAAAAACTGATAGTGAACAGGGATAGAAAGTAAAAAAAAAAAAAAAAAAACTGTGGTCAGGCTAATCAAACCCCATCATGTCAGTGAAGTGTGTCAATCTTCACATGATGTGCCCTGTATTCACTAAGCATCTGCACACACTGCAGATATAATATGGTCTTCAAATTGACAACATGAAACAAGTGACACTGCAGACATGCACGGCATTACAAAACACTGAATAGAGCTGTGAGGCATAGATCTGCACTGTTCCACCATCAGCACCTAAAACACTTTCTCCTCCATACATAATGCAACACTATTGATTTATGATAGTGCTGTATATTTGGGAGGTAATAGAGCCAAAGTTTGCTCACTCTGACTGCACTGCTGCATTGCCGGAGCAAGACTCTCTCTCTTTCTTTCTCTCTCTCTCTCTCTCTGTGGAACGAGGGTGTGCCGGTGCCGACACTGTGCTTCACAGATGGACTGACATATTTACGAGGGGTTTCCAGCAGAGTGAAACACAGAGACTTGTCCCCAGTTGATCAGACTGAGTTTTACCGAACCTGACATCTACCCCATGCACTGTTCTTGAACCCAATGCACAGCTAGGATCCCTGTGCAGCAGGTAACGTAGTATCGCTGATGGGGGGGGGGGCTTATGTATCCTGCAGCCATGATTACTCACACAAACAAACAAACACACAAAGTGATACAGGATCTCTGTTATGCGCCACTGAGCACAATTCACCTGCCAAACGATCAGTATGTGCTCTGTGGCAGATGGAAAGAACTCATAAAAGACAGAAAACAACAACAAACACGCACACAGAGGACGTGGTGGGGGCAAAAACCCCTTTGATTTAATATTTACAAAGGCTTTTGAAAGGGCAAGGGATAAAAAACATGAACCTACAGTGCCACTCAGTCATCGTCTGCTTTCAAAGTGTTCACGTTCAACCAGAGAGATGAAATAAAAGCGATAAAGAGCGCACAAGCAACTGCATGCCCTCTTTGATGTGATGGACGATGCTACATGTGCACACACACATAGTAAAAGCGCACATTGATACACATGCTGGAAAATCCATTTCAAGTGTCTACGCTAGTCTTTAGCTAGTCTAAACAGGCTGACCAGTCACCATGCTTTAGTCTGACCACCTTGAGCTTTTTTTTGCTGTTTAATATCTTAAAAACCAGCTTAGACCAGGTAAAACCCATATAAAAAGCATTTTAAGGTAGATTTAACTAGCATAATCAGAATTTTCCAGGAGGAACTACTCAGACAATTGTTAAAATCAAAGCAACACGTGTATAGGAAGCCTCTTTGTTTCCCTCCATCGCAGCATGCTCATGCAACCTGTTTCTCCCTTGATGCACAAACCCCATTCACAAGCTGCTCAAACAAATGCAAACTACTCTAAAAAGGTCCAGCATTTCTGTACTTACCAATACTTGTATCTTTCTTCTCACACTTTCCCTCTCTCTCCTCCTTGATCCCTGTGATGCTTACGCTCAGCAGCGCCCAGGCAGAATGAGCCTCCACCACACTTAAGCACCCCGTTTCTATGGCAGTCAGAGCAAGCCAGTCAGCAAGATATGGCGAAAGGCTGGGGGCAGGTCCCTCACTGAGCTCTACACACACTTACAAACACTCCACACTCCCATAATCCCAGTGGTGTTGCACCGCATGGCGCAATACACAACACACAGGGCACAGACCTCTCTATCATGGGGGCAGTTATACATCAGAGATGTAAAACACCAGAGAAACAGCTGTTATCTAAGTAGAATAACAAAGCAGCGGTGGTGCATAAGTTTGGTGCATGCATTATAATGAGGCAACCTCATGAATATCAAACATATTCAGCGAATGCAGGAGATCGATTGAGTTTAGGAAGTGTCAATGGATGAAAAGGGATGATTATGCAGTTTGGACTGATTATAGAGAACCGTGACAGCTGCAAAGACGGATGGACAGAGAACAAGTGTCAGACACGCCACCTTTTAATATTCCAGTGGTTGTATTTCACCCCAGCCTCAGGCTGTCGCGTCCACGGTAGGTTTTGAACCACACTGCAGCACTATCTTCACCCGAGCTGGAGAGATAGTGGCTCTCTCCTGCCTCGCTCAGTCTAGATTATCATCACCCATATCAGCTGAATTCAGATGAGCACAGTGCATGAATGAGGAGAGCAGTAAAACCCCCGGACCACTTTCCTCCAGCTGCTATCTTCTGCACCAGGGATGCATCGCTTGTTCCTCAAACTGGATCCATTACAGCAGCCCTAAAGAACGAGAGCTATTTTGATTCACATAATGTATGCAACAATACACAAGAGCCCCTAAAGTGATTCCAGCAGCACTGTGGTGTAAAACTGCCTTTTCATTTAGTTTTTTTTTACAATTACCAAATTGATTTTCCTTAATTTGTAGCTAAATTTAGAGAGGAAAAAGGTGTCTGCTTACCCTAAAATAATTGTTATTGTGAAATCAGGGGATGTCTTCAGTTTTATCTAAAAGAGGAGTTCAGCCACACATGGAAATGACTCTCATTATTTTCGCACCCATCATTCAGAACCCACTTGATTTCCTTTTTTCAGTGGAACATAGAAAAACACATTTTGAAAGTCAAACAGGCCACTTTTATGGAGGATTTGTAACTTTTTTTGCAGCTTAAAAGCTTTATTGAATGGAAAATAGTGACTATGTGTTCCACTGAAGAAATATAATAAAATCAAATGAGCAAATGATGACAGAATTTTAATTTAATTACTCAATTTATTTTATGTGTCTTCTTAGCCTAAAAAATATTATTGTGAAAACAAGGCATGTTCTCAGTTTTATCTAAAAGGATGTTCAGCCGAACATGAAAATGCTCATTATTTTCTCACTCTTGTGTCACTCAAAACCTGCTTGATTTACTCTCTTCGGTGGAACATGGAAAATTGTTATGTCTAACAGGTCATTTTTTCATTGCCTTTGGGACTTTTTGTAGCTTGAAAGCCTCATTGCATGGAGAACATATTGTAGCAGCACTATATTTAACCTTTTTTACTACACTGAAGAAAGAAAATCTAATTCTTTTTGGAACAACACGAACTTGAGTAAAATTAATTTATACATGCCAGATGCCTGGAAGTTTGTTTTTTCAAGACAAATGACATCATGTGTCAATGTGTCAATATAGAACACATCAGAATTTTTCTATTTTGACACAATAAAGTTCCCGCATGAGAGGCTCTGCTTTTAAAGCGCCTCCAGGGGAAATACAGTGACTGTATCCACAATGTGAGGAAGTTGCGTTCACAAGTCATGGCTTCAGGGTAAGGCATCACCAGACATGCCATTCATCTTTCTCATGACTCATGAGCCATATATCTTCACCTCAGGTCATCTTTGGCAGCGAGCATGGCACAGATAGGATAGCACCTGGAAGACTGCTGGGAGATTCAGTGAGAGGTTCAAAGTAAAAGAGGCTGAGGATCGAAGCTTCATGCTTTAGAGATACAGCATGTGGAAAAGTAAACTCAAAATCAAAATCCCATTTTTCAGATGTTTTGGGAGTGCTTTTTAGGCCCATTGAAATCAACCAATCCCTTAACAAAGCCATCCAGGCTGGCACTCGCACTTAAAAGGAGGAGAAAAGGTTAAGGATGGACTTGTGAAAATTATCTGAAAAGGGCACTGTGGAAAAAAAAGTGGGGGAAAGGTGACAACCTACATGAGCTGATCAAAGCTATTGTGTCCCTGGGGATTTGTGTCATTGGGCTTCAGACATGTTTGTCTGCGAGCATATTCATGAGCCAATGACTGCCATTGGCAGTTCAATTAAATTCACAGCAAATAAACAACCAAATTAAAGCTCTAATGTGAAAGCACACAATCATTTGAGAGAGCTCCATTTCCCTGATCAAACAAAGCCAGGCAGTTTGATTGTTACAAAGAAAGCGAGAACGAGTGCTTTTTAGAGAGGAATAGGGAGGCATTGAAACACAGAGGACAATGCATAATCCACTGAATCTTAGCTACTGAATGAAATCCCTAAATCCTGCTGATTCCAAATGATATTGAAGTAATCTTACAGTGTCTCTATAATTGACAACTTAAGACACCACAGTCATGATACTAACTCGCCAGTGCGGCAGGTTTCCGAAGTGTTTTGCAGTGTTTTTGTTCTCTTGATTTCTTGAGAGAGTGCAATAGTCAGCAGAATGCCATATTGTTCAGCTAATCTACACTAGCTTCTCTGGATTGAAATCCTATCATTCAATGTCTTCGGAGTTGCTGGTCTCAGGCAATCACAATCCTATTTTCCTATCACTAATTACAACAGCTTCTCAGGAAAAAAACTAGGACATGCCAGTTAAAATGTCTGCTTTGCAATCTCTAAAGATTTTACTATGGTGTATTAGGCAAGACATGCGAGACAGTTTCTTTTTCAAAGTTTTAAAATAAAAAATGTAGTCACAATTTGAAAAAGTCAGTGTAATATAAAGGTACAATTATAAGATTTAAGAAATATTTCTACAATATATTTGTGAGATACAAAGCTGCAATTCTAAAAAATAGTTGCAACGTTGAGATACAAAGTCAAAATGATTTAAGAAGCAATAATAGCAATAAATAGTTGCAGTGAAATTGCATTTACAAGAACTATACAAGAGATATGAAGATGCAGTAGATATGAAGTTGCAATTATGAGACATAAAGATGCAATTACTAAAAAAATAAGGGTGTGGTATATCAAGACAAATTTACTACAAATAAAGTCACAACTGTGAGATATAATGAAGCAACTGTTAAAAAATTAGGCTCACAATTGTAATACAAAGACTTTTAGTTTAGTTATTTTACTCTGAGGCAGAAATGGGCTTCCATAAATAAACAGATATCGCTCTTGGCCAATGATGGGAAGAAAAACAATTTTCCCAAGTTTTCCTCACATGACAGGCAGGACAGAGATCTAATTTTAAAGAAACTATTCATTTTACATTACATTACATTACATTCACGTCAGATGGCTGGAGCAAAATGTTCCCTTAACACAAGCCATCTTTGACTGCTCGTAGCTGTTTAACATGCAGCATGGGTCTCATTTCCCAACCCTTTACTCGCCCCCTCCAGCACCAGTTTTAATAGTTATTGCATTCATTCCATATTTTTTCCATGTACATCACACATTTTCTAATTACATTACATCTACCTGGACCCGCAACTCACAAATTTTTTTACGAGGTGGGCCTGCGGTTTGGTGAGGAGTGCACTCCAAACTCAATTCAATCTGCAATGTTATTACAAGAGTGCTTGTGTAGAGAGATAACGGTTTTCTTTTGGACCGCTGTCTATTGTTTGGCTCCACAATATAACAGTTTTGAAGTTTAATGAACTGAAATGTCTCAGTGCGTAAACAGATGAGTAAAGTAGGCTCCAGACATTGTGCTGTCGCTGAACGAGAGGCTTGTTTTTCAAGCAGCAGATAGCCAATGAGGAACATGTCACTGAGATCACACAAAAACATACACTTTTAGGTTGTCCCTAATTACATGCCTCGCTGGATTACTTTGCAGTGAAACACAGCCATCTGTGAGACAATGAATTATTATGTGAATTCTAGATTTGCATGTTGGAATGTCAAGAAGTGACCAAAAGGTCTTAAGTTTTCATACATGATTAAAGGCAGTGAATAAAAACCCTAACCCTAAGATAATTCACATATGATGTTTTTCTTTGCGTCCCTGATATTATGGTTCTGCTTGTTCACATTATGCCCATAATGTCAGCCCCTGCTGCGACGGGCACAACTGCAGGGTTTAGAGGAGAACACTTTAAAAGAAAACACAGCTTCTTCAACTGAGCAGTTTGCAGGAAACAGGGAAGATAATGTCTGCAAAGCTTTGTCATTGTTGGAGCAGATGCTCTTGCTGCACAGTAACACCCAGGCTGTCTGTTAACACAGCATGCCAAAGAACGAGAGGAAGAGTTTGTTGCCAAACATGCTTCCTCATTTGCATTACACTGACAAGGAACATGTTACACGCCATATAATGTATTTGCAATGATTGATAGGCTCTATACGACGTGAATACTAAGTACACAAAACTAAAATAATTTATAATGAATTAGTGTCAGAAACTTTCACTGTATATGGTTTAAAGATCACATGAAATTTAACACTGACCAAGTTCACTTTATGGAGATATTCCAATATACATATAACAGATTTTGAGCAGTAATCGGATCACCATAGACGGATCTCAATAACATGCAAACAGGGTCTAACTGCTAATGACACATTTTTTCTTCAAAAATGTATATTCTTTGTTAGGCTATAAAAGCAATGGAATTTGCTAGCAATTTGGTCTGTAAAGCATGAAGTGTTCTTTTCCAATTAGCAATGAGGGTGCTGCAACCTCTCCCCTATCTTCATTAATCTGTCAAGAAATTATCCTGCAGCTTTGGTCATGCAGTTGCAGTAGGTTGACTCTATTATGATTATGTTATGGGAAGATCAAGAATATCAGGCTTTTGTTCATGGACACACAAATGGTGCAATGTATTTCTTTTGGGTTTCTCTTCACTCATCACTCTGGGTATGAGGAAACCTTCAGTAGCATTCTGAAAGAGAATGGGGAAGGGATCGTAAAAGATCTTATTACAAGATAATGTTAAAATAATCAGCAATATATTATACACTTATTGGTCACTTTATTATGTATACCTTGCTAGTACCGGGTTGGGCCTGCCTTAATTCTTCGTGGCATAGATTCAACAAGGTGTTGGAAACATTCCTCAGAGATTGTGGTCCATATTGACATGACAGAATCACGCAGTTGCTGCAGATTTTTTTGCTGCACATCCATGATGTGAATCTCCCGTTCCACCACATCCAAAAACTGCTCTATTTGATTTAGATCTGGTGACTGTGGTGGCCATTTGAGTAAAGTGAACTCATTGTTATGTTCAAGAAACCAGTCTGGGATGATTTGAGCTTTGTGACATGGCGCATTACCCTGCTGGAAGTAGCCATCAGAAGATGGGTACACTGTAGTCATAAAGGAATGTACGTGGTCAGCAACAATACTCAGGTAGGCTGTGGTGTTTAAATGATTCTCAGTTGGTACTATAATGGGCCCAAACTTTGCAGAGAAAATATCCCCCACACCAATACACCAGCATCACCAGCCTGAACCGTTGAGACCAGGCAGGATGGATTCATGCTTTCATGTTCTTTATGCCAAATTCTGTCTCTACCATCTGAATGTCGAAGCAGAAATCGAGACAGACCAGGAAACGTTTTTTCAAATCTTCTATTGTCCCATTTTGGTGAGCCTGTGTGAATTGTAGCCTCCGTTCTTACCTGTTCTTAGCTGACAGAAGCAGCACCCAGTGTGGTCTTCTGCTGCTGTAGTCCATCTGCTTCAGGGTTCGACGTGTTGTGCATTCATCTCTAACCAGTCTGTCCGTTCTCCTCTGACCTCTGACATCAACAAGGCATTTTTGTGCCACACTTCCATTCACTGGATATTTCCTCTTTATTGGACCATTCATTGTAAACACTAGAGAAAGTTGCGCTTGAAAATCCCAGTAGATCAGCAGTTTTTGAAATACTTGGACCAGCCCCTCTGGCACCAACAACCATTCTACATTCAGTCATTTCAATCCCCTTTCTTCACCATTCTGATGCTCGGTTTGAACTTTAGCAAGTCGTCTTCAGCACATCTAGATGCCTAAATGCATTGAGTTGCTGCCATGTGATTGGCTGTTGTGTTACCAAGCAATTGAACAGGTTTACCTAATAAAGTGGCAGTGAGTGTATTATATTAGCTAAAATGACAAGTAGGACACCCTACGGTCTCGTGGACTTAATGGACACTCTCATACGGTCATTGTAAGTCTGCAAGACAGCAAGTGCACATGAAGTGTGCCTTAGACTGGCAGCTTCTGAATATTCATATTCGAGATTCGTAAGTGTGCATACAGTGGACAGTACTATCCCATGAGGCCACGGGGAGGATTTGTGAATCACAGAGAAGAGAGGCAATTCATGCTGGTAATTCACATGACAATGACAACACGATGTATGTGGCTTGGATTACTTAAAAGAAGTACCTACTCACAGAGTGTGTGATTTTGGATGCAGCCACCATCTTTATGGGAAAACAATTGAATAATTCACTGAACCAATTTATTTAAATACTGATTAATTCAGGAACAAAATAACTGATAGTAATTATGAGTCAATTAATCATTCAGCCAACCCATTTGTTCAAAAACACTGATTCATATGGGAACAAAACAACTGACTAGCTGTGTCCGAAATTGCATGTCTAGTAAGTTTGAAACTAACTTCAAGACCTTTAAAAAATAATTTGTATATAGTATGAATATGGGTAGTATGAATGAAATTTGAATGTACTAAATCCATCATGTTGCCACTGCCATGTGACCAACCAGCATCGGTTGCATCACTCTACTGCCAATTACAAATCTTCTCCTGTTGCCTCACGGGATAGTGAAGCATCCATCGGATGTGCACTCCAGAACATAGTAGTTGTTAATCTGTACTTTTTCACATAAAGTTTTATGAATATTATTGTGATGAGTGGGGCGGGGCAGAGAGCTGTGGGAACAGAGCGAGGCCAGTGGAGCAAATGATAATGAGTGACACCTGCGCCACTCACCAGGTCTCGAGTCCCAGGGAGGAGCTCCGGAAGGATAAAAGGAGGAGTGACAACAGTGAAGGACTCTTGCTTGTGTGACATTTCTTAATTAGATTATATAATACAGAAGCACAAATTTGGTTGATATACAGTATTTCCTAATAAAATGGCATTATCTGAAAATGTGGCCAAAGTGAACTTGACATTTTCCCTCAGTTTAACAAACAAGGCTGAAGCCTGTCCCAGACGAAAATGTAAGTCTGAGCTGTTTCAGCTAAAAGAAACTTGCATTGGTTGATCTTAAACAATGTCAGTGCCCTTTGTTTTTGTTTTGCACACCTCTCTCTTTTCATTTACATTTACATTTACATTTATTCATTTAGCAGACTCTTTCATCCAAAGTGACTTACAGATGAGGACAGTGGAGGCAATCAAAAACAACAAAAAGAGCAATGATATATAAGTGCTATAACAAGTCTCAGTTAGGTTAACACAGTACACGTAGCATAAAAAAAAAAAAAAAGATTTTCAAACCTCAATCCCCTCAAGCTTGGGCCCCAACAACACACACACACACACACACACATGCACAAACACACACGCACACACACACACGCACACACGCACACTCATACAAACTCATATACCACAGCAACAATTACCCGGCTGTCAGAAAGACACATAATAATCATGTAAATTAGCCGGTGCTGTTGGACTTGTCGTAGCATCTATTTGCCTCCGTTAACACCAGTGCAGCAAAAGTCTATTATCTTCTGGAGCCAAAATGGCTACTGGCCAATTTGTGGGGAAAAGACTGTTTTTTCTATAAAAGACTTGATGAGACACATATGAATTATTGAAAACGCATTTAGAGCAAAACTCAAAAGCACAACAAAGTGGCTTATTTTGCACTTGTGCTTTTTTCTGCACCTGCAATGCAAAACTTCCCTCATTCATTCAAAGAATGCAGCAGTCTAACGAATAATCATCTGCTACACATGTCCTCTGCAGGGAGTCTGGCTTAATAAAGCCATGATGGGATTGTGAGAATGAGATACAATCTAATTAGAGCTGATGTGGAAATCTGACACATTACATGTGATCCGGCATCCATCATTTCAATAGGGTTGCATGTGGACAAGGACAACTGTGAGGGCATCAGTCTGTCTTCCAGTTTAACAGCACTTCAAAATCATGGTGGTGAGAGTTGTTTTTTTCTCCACTGTGCGTTTCTCATCTTTAGACATCTGTTGACTGTTAATGGGATTGTGCAGGGCTTTCCATTCATCATCCTCAGCCGCACTGTGTCCTACCATCCCTGAACAGCATCTGTGCTTCAGTACCCAAACCCATGAAGGTTTTCACGCTGGAATACTTTCAAACTAACCTGGAGCCGTGTAGTATTTAATAAAGTGTGCTTGCAAACACAGAAACATGTTATTGTTTTTTCATTTCTGTCAGAATGTTTCGATTTTGCATCCGCCAGAGTTTGCCAGAGATTAGAAATCACAGACGCACATGTTTGAATGCCTCAGTCTATGACGAGGCTCCTGACATTTGAAGACACCGAAAATTGGTTTGTTTACCGGAAACGCAATGATTTGGCAGACAGCAAAAAAGACAGGAAGAAACACTGCAAAATGATAAACAAAGCACAACAAAACATTTTATCATTGAGACATGTAAAATTATCACCTTCTTGCGCAGTTATCTCACAATTTTTTTTCATGCAGATTGCTCCTAAGAAAACGTTTCCTCTCACTTTCCAAACACAGCAAGCTGCTTGACATTTCCCTCTGAAGGAAACCCGACACTTGGTTTTAAATCTGCCCAACAATATAAGAAAAGAGCCTCTATTCAGCTTTTATCTGGCACTAGTGATTCACAGTGATGGTCCAATAACATGCCGTGGCATTTAGTGCCCCCGTGGCTAAGCCATGGATGCCAATGGTGGGCTGGAGGGCCTTCGATTTGCCTAGTGAGGTTAATACAAAGTGACAAGATTTTTGTCTACATTCACTTGACACATTTCTTCCAAGCAGGGGTCTGTCAACACATCGACATGGCAGAATGGCAAAAACAAAACCAGCCAAAAATACCTCCAGTCTGGCTGCAAGCAAATTGACTGAACAGAACAAATAATATATGAGAGACCTTCAAAAAGCCCTTATGTGTAAATCTCTCCTCAATTAATTTGTACTTTTTAACTAAAATCGTTATAGAATACATTTAAATATGCAATATACAAAAGATTAAAAGCAACCATTTTAGATAATAATTAAAAAATGTATACAAAATGTTATTTATATACTATAACTTATTTATTTTTTAAATGTTTTTATTTTTTATGCAATTATTATTGCATTATTGATCTGAATGCAAAATTTTTACTTGTGTGCACATTTTCAATGCTTATAAATATAACAAACATTGAAAACAGCCATTATACATTAGCTTTAAATGTATATGAATAAAACAATTCAACCTAATTTAATGTTTGATTTGATTAATGATTGGTTTTAATGCAATATTTTAAAAATATATAAAGAAAAATATGAATAATAAAAAATATGAATAATAAAAGATTAATAATATAATTTTTCAAACAATTGTTTTCTAATAAATGTAGCATGGTTACTTTTATTGCAATGCATTTTAAAAAGTTACTGCACTTTCATCTTCAATGATGTCATAGATGTGCACATTAATTACAACTATCCAAACCCCCTTATGTCACTGAAAAATTAAAATAATTTGTAAATGCATTTAAATTGTCAAAAAAGGCCATTTATTTTTGCTATAACAAATCAATGGGACCCCAACTCGAATGTTGAATCTATGCCTTTTACTAAAAACAAAAAGGGTTTCAGATAAGGCTTCCACACATGATCAAACGTTTTATGATTAAACATCTGATAAAAGCATGAACACACAGTCATTTTTCTGTCACAATGCATAAGCACTGTGTCAAATACAAATTATTTTTTTATCTCTTGGGGACACTTAAACAGTTATTGCCAAAGTCATTATCTTAACAGTATCATCTAATAGGAAGCTTTGTCTGGCAGTGCTGGCAGTTCTGGACTTAAATAATTGTTCCCACTACAACCCCCACACAGGAACGCAGTCAAGCCGTGAGTGATGCTATCCAGAGAGTAGGTCATTTTTAACTTGATTCCAGACTGGCTTTGTTTCACAGTTTCTGAGCCAAAATAAGAGTACTTCTGATTAAAATTAGATTCTCATTCAGAAAAACACCATCAATAAAAACACAGTCTGCTCTACATGCAGCAGAACCGTAACTCTAAAGGAAAAGACTGGTCATTACCCGTATCCTTGTGGTTGTACTCTTGATTGGACTTGAGAAAGAGGAACTCCTCACAGGTGTTGTGGTCCAGCCGTGGGCTGCCCTGTGTACAGAGGTCAACTATGAGAGACACTGCCCTCTGACAGATCATGTCATGCCCCTTTCCGGCAGCAGTCATGCTCCCTGACGCATCCTCGGTGTTACTGGCTCCTCCAGCGGGATCCGAACACACCCCCTCTCACCCACAGCGCCGCTGAAGCACCCACATGAACGCAAGTTTCTCCTGCTGCTGATTCTGATTGTTCCTCAAGAATGTGTGTGTGTCAGTTTTTATTTGTGCATTCATGTGGGTGTATCATACACATGTGTGTGCAGTGCTTAATGATTCACTAACGCCCCCAGGTATTCCAGAGATGGCGTTATTGCATCACATTTAATCTCAAGATCCACAAATGAAATGCACCAAATGAGTCCAGTGGTGCAGAAGGGAGGCTGTGATTATACAGCGCTGAGCATCTGCCTCCTTCAGCCCCTCTTTGCTCTCCCAAACAATTCCTGCGTCCTGTAATGAAAAGCCTCTCATTATGACCATTGGGCTTGTTTTTCTCAGGTCGATGTTTCCCTCAGCGCTGCCTCCTCCTCCTCAAAGCCTGTCCTCAGAGATCAGAGCCCTGTGTGCATATGTGTGAGCAGAGGGAATAGTGTGTGTGCTTGTGTATGTACCATTTGTGTCTTTAATGACACTTCTGTAGAGCGACTATGTGGTTGATTCATTACTCTAATTTCTGTTTTATGATGACTGTAACTATATGTGGCTGTTTGTAGTTAACTGTGTTTACATATTCCCTGCCGATGTGATATATAGAGATTTTAATATGTTCAGAGCACTCAGTCAACAGCCGTACTAACTTCATGCAACTGAACTGCCAAGACGAATCAGTGTTATGGGCTATTTTGTATCTGTAAAGTAAAACAGATACTGTAAAAAGGTATAAATATACCATATCATTGTACAAAATACAAAACAAATAATGAACAATCTAATGGACTAATTTAATTAAAAATGCAACTCCAACAAAGCCTCCACTGCACCATTGCACTGTGAGAAAATGGCAACCCACTAAAACTGACTAAAGTTGAATTGCCGTCTTACAAAAACAAAGTGATGACCAGCAGTGATGAGTTCACTGCGCTTTTTTTAAACACACTGAAATTAATTACTGATGACAATCGAGTTAAAACCCATAAAATCAAGTAGAAATGAAATGCTTTTGACAGCCTGTGGTTGTCATTTTTGATCCTGTAGACTTAGAAATAGTCTCTTAAAACACACTTTTCATATCATCACTAGCTTGTTTAATTTGTCTACAAAGATATGCAATAGTGTACATTTAAACACAGAAAGTGTGTTGCTGTTCCACAACAGTGCCATTTCCATCACATCACAAATAATGTATTGTGTTTAATGGCAAAAAGATTGTTGAAAAAAGAAATCAGAGCATTTGTATTGTCACCTTAAAAAACTAATATTGTTAGATTTTATACTGAACACGTACAAGTGTATTATATATACTATAACATTTTGTAACTGGATCAGAATCACACCTCCAGTACCACCATCAGCATCATAAACCTGCTTTTGGCAATGGCATTTTTTCCACTGACCACACAGGGTTGAGCAGTGCTTTTTTTTTCTGCATCATTAGATTGTTATTTCTTCTGGCTGCACTGATCTGATTGTGAAAAGTGAGGGACAACAGGCATTAGAGACTCTGCCACAGAGGAAAGGCTGAGGTGACACTTCAATTATTCATGCTCCTTCATGTTCACTAATTTCTTCAATAACTCAAATCACTCCATTGAGGCAATCTCTCTTTTCTATAACCTAAACAGAAGAGAACTACACCTTTTTTTTATTAGAGCAATTCCAGCTTAATAAACAAAGACTAATCAAAAACTGACTGGATCTGATTACAATCAACATTGGATTGTTGATCAAATGTTTCTTTCAGCTTTCAGATTTCTAGGAATTGGCCATAACTTGATTACAAATAAAAATATTCCTTTACCATTTAGGATGCTGTTTGTAGGTTTATTGTAAAGCTGCTAGTGTCTGCTTTAAAAAACTAAATATTGACACAAACCATAATCTCAGCATTGATTCAGCACCGTCATTTCATTTCAAACACAAATGATGTTGAAACACACACAAAAATTATTTTTAAATCGAATTGAAATATCAATAGCATTAAACTTATTTTTTTTTTCCTGAAATGACTCATAATGAAATGCCATGGCATTCTTTCAAAGAACTATTATTATTATTTTTAACAAAGAATTACAAAGAAACAGCAATGAATTAAATGTGACATTTTAAGAATTAAAATTAAAATTTATAAAAAACATATTTTTAATTTTTGATTTTATTTATTATTTATTATTTTTTACAGTAAATACTAGTGATGATTTTGTACAGACAATGGAAATATTTACACTACTTGGAAAATAATCTGTTTTAACATAAAAAAATTGCCCACCAAATTATGTCATATTAGGTCTTATTTTAAACTACCCCAAATAGATTTTTAGTTCAGATAACTAAAGTTAATTCCAGGAGTTTGGAGTTGGTCCATGAGCAGTGATGAATCTCTGAAGTGACAAGGCCGTACCTGCAGGTGCAAAACTTCTCTGTCTAGCTGTCACATGGCATACGAGGTTGCTTATTCCAATCATGCTAATCAAGTACTGTTTAATGGCACAGATAGAAATGCTGTATTTATAAACACACAGAATGCATTTTGTTCAAATGGAAGAATATGATGCAAAGTCAATTTGTGGCCTCATGTATACAAGGAAGAAACTAGGAAATATGACATCCATAAAACATAACCCTGACCGTGAGCAAATATAATCAAACCCCAGAGGAAGTGCATCCTATTTTAAACAAAGCTTACAGGGAACCATGCAGTAACCTACTGGAATTACATTTTCACCATCAGTTGGAAGCAAAGGATACGAGGGCAGCAGTTTAACTCATTTTCTGCAATCATATCACATTCTACGTTTACTGAAGCATCATATTTCCAACACTATACCTTCATCACTGTTGTACAAGGACATGAGTAACATTTGATTGCGTAAAACATGAGCCTTCATCTGGACTACATTTTGAACCCTGTAATCAAACATCTCCAACTGCATGCTAATTAATCTCTCTTAATAAACACCTCTTGGAGGATAGAACATATTTCTTTGCATCTAAGAGAATGATTTAACACTTAAGTGAATGATTTAATGTGGATGTGATTTAAGAAGGTACAATATTAAGAACACAATTTAAATATATATATATATATATATATATATATATATATATATATATATATATATTAGTGCTGTCAAAATTAGCGCGTTAACGCATTCGATTAATTTGAAATATTTAACGCGTTAAAAAAAAATAACGCAATTAACGCGGTTGCAGTTTTTTTTTATTTCCAGTTGTGGCCTATGTGTGTTCAACGTGCAAAGAAATATGGATAAGACCAAGGAAGGACTTTTAGACGGAAAGTTTTAGTATAAAACTCTGCCGGATTACTCTTCAGTCTGCCACAAGAAACATTACTCTTCATTTAGTCTGCCACAAGAAACAGCAACATTAAAATCATGAACTCAAATGTCATTGTTTAAATAAAAAAAAAAAAAACAATGACTGTAACAGTGCGTAAATCAGACCTTTCTGTAACGCTAACGTTAATAAGCTTAAACAAAAATAACGAAATAATTGTGTAGCGGAGTATTTTTTGAACACATTGCCGCGAACTGTCAATCACTCCTGTGCGCGTGCATCACTGTCCTCCTCAGCTGCAGCAACTTGCGCTCTCTCTCTCTTCATCAAGCTTTAAAACAAAAAGGGGACAAAAAGATCATATTGTCTTTGTGCATAGGCTATAGATTAATTAGATAAATGAATATCTAAATTTGTGCCTTGCCGTCTACGGTATTTTTTTAGAACTTAGAAAAAAGATGCTGCAGCCAATGAACAGCCAGCGGGGGCTGCAGGACGACTCAACCTCCGCAGACAGTTTTTAATGTTTATCAGACAATAAATACTCAAGATTTTGCTT
This sequence comes from Carassius gibelio, assembly GCF_023724105.1. Classification (NCBI taxonomy): domain Eukaryota; kingdom Metazoa; phylum Chordata; class Actinopteri; order Cypriniformes; family Cyprinidae; genus Carassius; species Carassius gibelio. The sequence goes on from NC_068393.1 coordinate 15,127,886, forward strand.
TAGTATAACTCACAACGAGTTTCACACACCTTCTCCGGCCACGTTGAGTTGTTCACACTTAACAGTGGGAAAAGCGACACATGCGCTATTCACTTGTATAACTTAAGGGTGAATGGGTAATGTAGTTTCTGCTCTGGGTGGGATGAATTAGGAAGCTTGCATTGTGAAGGGCGCTCTGAAAATCGGCAGTGCAGGTAAAAAATTAAAACCTCTATTAAAACAGATGTCCAAATGAGCGTACCGGTACGCTACAAGCACGTTCTGGGCGCACGGAGAGGTGGCGGTACGCTCAAGAGCTATATTTGGAAGTGGCTGTACTGAGTACCCGTGCATACCGGCCCACTTAAAGCACTGGCAATGACTATACTTTGGAATTTTTTTGCAGTCCACTTAGAATTCAACATGGAAATCATTTTTGTTTTTTATTGGCATTGATTGTCTTGAAATTCAAATGGTACTTACATGCCTGTGTTTTTATTTCTGTAATAAATATGGCTTTCAAGCCAACAGTTAATTTGGAGGATATTGATGGTTTATTGCAGGTATGTTGTTTACATGAGAAAATCTGTGTTACAAGTTAAACAAAAATTCCAATAAACAATCATATTTTGAATTTAAATAGTTTCTTTGTCTTGAGTTTACATCAATTATTTACATTTTACATTTAAATATCCAAAAAGTTTCAGTCTTTTAATTGCGATTAATCGCGATTAATCGCGATTAATTTTAAAAAATTGTGCGATTAATTAGTTAATTTTTTTTAATCGATTGACAGCACTAATATATATATATATATATATATATATATATATATATATATATATATAAATCGTTTTACGCTACTGTTGCTATGAACAAGCTAATCAGTGGTTCAGAGTTGATTTTGCTTCAAGACCCATATTTTACATCAAATAAAATATCTGTCATACTAACAGACTCATTTATCATACAACAGTAAACAAAATATCTTTTAGTATCTTTCAAAATACCTAGAACGAGTGGTGGGTGAGAAAATGATAACAGAATGTTTTTTGGGTGAATAATCATTTTATCTACATTTTTTAGGAAAAAGGAACCCCTCTCTGGGTAAAATGACCCATGAATGAACACAACATGGAGGCTGAATAGACTGAACATGAAACATGACAGCTGCATAAACAAGCCATATTAGGCTACGTTCACACTGCAGGGCTTAATGCTCAATTCCGATTTTTTGAAAAAATTAGATTTTTTTGCAAGGCCGTTCACATTTCCAATTAAATGCTACCTTTTGTGATCTCCTGTGTGAACGTTACCGCCTACTTCAACGCAGAATTATGACGTTTGTAGCATATCAATTACGTACGGGTCGGATACATGTGGCCTGGCCGTTCAGACGGAGGTCGCATTTCAAAAGATCGGCTACGTATCGGATTCAGGACCACATACCCAAGTGGCCTGGGTCACATCTATTCAGGCCAAACCCGAAGGCTAGTATCGGAACCGGGCGGTTTACGAAAACATTTCCAGCGGAATGGCCGAGTGTGGTTACAGACGATCCAGGCTCCAATGCCAGCGAAAAATAAAAAGCCTCAGAGCCAAATACAAACATCCATGTTTAATGTTAGCTACTTCCGCAAACAACGAGTGACTTCGTTCACTGTTGAGTACTCTTCTGCGCATGCGGGTCACTTTTGGGTCATTTCACGTTCACACAGGAGATCGCAAAAGGTCGCATTTAATTGGAAATGTGAACGCCCTTGCAAAAAAAATCTTATTTTTTCAAAAAATCTGAATTGAGCATTAAGCCCTGCAGTGTGAACGTAACCTTATACATATGTACCAAAATCAAATAGAATTACCCCATTAAAAAGGTTTAATTGAATGCACAGCTTTTAACAGCTACAACAACGTTTGTTGATAAGCTAATGAAAAATTTATAAGATTTTTTGGGTTACAACCGACTTAAAACATTGGTTTGGATGACACAGGTGAAGTTACATAGGTAATGTGTCAAACTCAAATTTGGATGTAATAATTTTATTGATAAATAGCATGAAATATTCAAAATCAAAGCTGCACAGTAAGTAACAGATGCAATTGGTTATTTCCTTTCTCCAGCACAGTGCTTTAATTTCAGTCCAAAATGAAAAAGGTTGTACACAATCAACCTTTTTGATGAGAGCAAATGAAAGAGAGGAGCATGGCCAACATTGATTTTATCCAAAAGGAGATCACAGAGACAGGTGGAATAATGATGTGCTGCACTTTAAGGAAGACCAGACACTGAATATTACCCTCAAAGACAGAAGCTGATATTGAGGACACATGCTGGTCACCTGCTGCCTCAAATTTCAAGCAGCTGATTGTTTTGAAGTGTACATTTAATTCATTTTACAGATTAAGTTGAGTTTGTTACAATCTTTATCTCAATTTACAATCAGTCCTCATTCAATACAATCACAATCTGTAATATGACCAAAAAGAAACCATTGTTCATTGTTTTAATTCACATTCAAATTTAAAATCAACTAGGAGCCTCTCTCTCCCTCCAAATTTACTTTGTTATAAATGTCCCTGTCTCATCGTTGCTCCATCTTAGGCAATGTGAGAGATACATTGTAAGAGCATGTCAAAACTCCTTCACCTATCTGACTCAAACAAACCGTGGCATCTCCTGAGCTGAGGATGTGGAATTAAGTCAAGGCTGTGTGTCATTGTCATCTCAGATCTGGTAGTTTATACTTTACACTGCCACTGTTTGTTCAGGTGACTAATACAGCTTATATATTCCTTTTTATTTATTTATCAGAGACAGACATATAGCCACACCAGTGTTTTCCAATAATAACTGAAAATCAATAAGCACTGAACTAAAGAACTAAATTAAAATAAAGGAAATAATTTACATATAAATCTTCTAAGTAACTTAATCCACATGTGATGGTTGCAATGATAGAAGATTTGAAGTCATATCAACTGGACATTTAAATTACATTTCCTCAAATGTCAAGCAACCCCCCCCCCCTTTATTTATTTTAAAACACCTTATTTTTTCACCTTATTAACCTGGCTTTTGTTGCTGACTGATGTTTTCATGTCCATATTATGTGGCAAATACAAGTTTTAAAACTTTTATTGCACAAAAACTTTTCTCCCAAGTCTCCTGCCTAATTTGGCCAATGACTATAACGGCACCAATTCACCCTGGTAACTGAAAGCCTAGGATGGACATGGAAATTACAGGTGCTGTGCGGTCAGCCAGTGAGTCAACAGCGAGAGTCGTCTGAGTCTGACTGCACCGAAGCAGACAAGAGAGTGCAAATTTCCAATAGCAGTCGCTTAATGTTTGAAATCAGCCAGGTGGAATGATGTGATGTTTGGCTGTGATGCAGGAATGGGAGATTTCTTTTTGTGTGGATAAATATAACATTCACCACTGTCTCAGACAGGCAAGAAAACCAACATATCATAAACAAGAAAGGACACGACTAAGGGAAAACTAAATGTATTTGTAGGGGAACAAACAAAATAACTAATGAGTTAATTAATCAAACATAGGTGAACGAAATGACAATTAGGAGGTTAAGTAAATCTAGGTCACAGGGTAACAGTTTCCCAGCAGCCAGTACAAAGAAAAAGCAGAAACAGTCATAGGAAAGATCATGCAGAAAACTCAACCCACCTGCAACAATTAAATTCATTAACAGCTATCAAAAACTTAACTCATGTTCATATTTAAACCCCTGTACGAATAATTTTTATGGGTGTGTATTCAACTCTGTGTACTCTTGTGTCCATGAGGTTGATTTTTATAAAAACTTTCTTTGTAATGGTTATTTTTCTGTTAAATATATTTATTTTTTTTGCCATGCATTCATCACTTATTACCTTTTTTATCATATATAATTTAGCATTCTACCCTTGTCCATCTTAATCTATAGAAATGATACAAATATGAATTACTACATGGTTAAAACATGACTATGTAATAGTCTAATCAGAGTAAAACAATCAAAGCACTTAAATAGTTATTACATGTAATAATACAATTTTTTATATGATTTCATTGTGTGTATTTTGCATACATAGAATTATAGCTATGAAATTAGACATAGCACATCTTAGAAGAGTCAGGTATTTTATTTAAAAAGTGTTTGAAATCTACCAAACAAACTGCATCATTTGAGATGCATCAGTGTGATTTTTACTTTGAGTACCTTTGAAGACTTGATGACATACACCTCTGACTTTGAGCCAGACTGTTCCTTTCTTCTTTCCCCGTTATATAGAGAGCTGCAGGCAGAGAGGTGATTTGAGGGAGAGCAGCAATATAATAAAGACCGAAAGCAGAGTCAGAGTTCAAATGGAGTGTGAAGTTTTGGGGGTGTGAGAGAGAAACCTCATCATAACAGTGAATTACACGGGAAAAGATGAGGAGATTGCTATAGGAGTTGAGTTGTAATTGAATGTCTTGAACTGTGCTGACAGGAAAGACAGTGTTACCACTACCATATAATCAACATACCATAATTGAGATACCATATAATTAACATACTGTAATAATCAAAACAAAACGCATCCGTTTAGCAACTTCTTGAAAAGCATACTTGGTCTGAAATACATACTGATTCATAAAGGCACAGCGGTCGGATTTGAAGAGTTTAAAAGTGAATGAAACAAACATTTCAGACTCCTTCCCAAGCTGTGTGTCTGAAGAACTCAGACTGAATCTTTATCTGCAACTTTGCCAAAGTCAGAAGCCTCATCAAAATGGTTTAGTCAATGTGAAGCCCCACTTTATTCCTGTTAACGATCAGTTGACTTCATTCTCTGCCCACTGAGGCTGCATTTTAATGACACAGCTGTGTAGTCGCCCTGTGATGGGCCAGCTAATTGAAGGGTCCTCCAGAGGGTGAGGCAAAGCTGTACTTCAGTCTTCTCGAAGTCTCCTGGGGTGTAACATCTTGTTATTTTGTCATGACAGAACCAGATCAAGCGGCAGACACGTATTTGTACAACCAAATTTGATTAAAATAAAGGCTGTTCTTTCTATTCATGAAAGAATCCTTAAGAAATGTATCAGTTTCCACAAAAATATTACGTAGCACAACTGTTTTCAATATTGATAATCTTAAGAAATGTTTCTTGAGCAGCAAATCAGCATATTAGAAAGATTTATGAAGAATCATGTGACATTAAAGACTGGACTAACTTGGCTGCTGAAAAACATCAGTGACCTTTCCATCACAGGAATATATTGAAATGTTTAAATATATTCAGTTATATTAAATTGTAATGATAATTTACAATATACTGTAATTTTTTTAAATCTAATAAAAACAACCTTGGCCTTTTACATACATTTAATAGCACATTTTTCTGTTTAGAGGTCATGTGTGAAATGTGAATAGGACCTGTTGTCTAGTAAGTGTTTTGAGACATTTACTACAGAAATGAGTAATGCTGCGCTGTCCTTTCCTTTGATTGCCAACAAGATGATTGATTGCATCGGATAAAGGAGTAAATGGATGGATGAATGTCTGTCGAGTCTGGACACTCTGTGGAGGCCGTTGTTCCCTTTCCCAAGTGTGTAAATAAAAGCACAGATTCTGAAAAATGTGACCAAAGAACAAGAGTAAACACTAATGCGTTTTTGACAAAATGAAGGTGTGTGTGCAATAAATACATTTCTTGTGCAAGTGAAGGGAAGTGCTAGTCCCCCTAATGTGACTGAAACAAGATAAATTACTTCCATCCCATTTCACAAATGTTGGGACACATCAGGGGAATTCAGTCAAAAAAGCAAAGACCAAACTCCGAGTCAAGTCAAGTTAAGCCACCTTTATTTATATAGCACTAAAAAAAAGATTGTGTCAAAGTAACTGAACAACATTAATTAGGAAAACAGTGTGTCAATAATCCAAAAAGGCAGTTCAACACTGAATTCAGTGATGTCATTATTTAGCTCAGTTCAGTTTAAATAGTATCTGTGCAATCATTTGCAATCAAGTAAATGAAGTATCCCCAACTAAGCCAGCCAGAGGCGACAGCGGCAAGGAACCAAAACTCCATCGGTGACAGAATGGAGAAAAAACCTTGGGAGAAACCAGGCTCAGTTGGGGGGCCAGTTCTCCTCTGACCAGACAAAACCAGCAGTTCAATTTAAGGTTGCAGTCAGATTGTGCAGAAGAATCATCTGTTTCCTGTAGTCTTGTCCTGGTGGTCCTCTGAGACAAGGTCTTTACAGGGGATCTGTATCTGGGGCTCTAGTTGTCCTGGTCTCTGCTGTCTTTTAGGGCTTTAGAGGTCATTTCTAGTTGCTGATCCACCATCTGGGCTGGACACGTACTGGATCCGGGTGACTGCAGTGACCCTCTGATCTGGATACAGATTGGATCTGGTGGCTACTGTGACCTCAGAATAAGACAGAAACAGAATAATATTAGTTGTTCTGAGGTTTTGAATATGCTAAGGAATTGGGATACATCAGGAAGATTACTTACAAAGCAGTCTTTTGTGGTAGAAGTGATGGTTCTACCATACTTATAACAAGTAGTAGAATTTATAGTTTATAGTTTTATGCACAAAACTAAATAATGATCTGTGATATCATCGCTTGGCTGCATAATTTCAGCACTATCAACATCAATTCCATGTGACAGTATTAAATTTAGAGTCAGTGGAGCCTTGCAAATGATCTTATTCTGCCATGACTACAGAGAAGCTGACAGAGAGAGCCGAAGGAAGCCTACACATCAGCTGATGGAGATTTATCAAATAGAACATGTGTTTAATGAATATATATATATATATGGACTCGATTTAATCACTGAACAAAACGAGGGACACCTGCAAGATATAGAAGTTCACAAACCATAAGTTACCGTGTCAAATGACTAGAAAGGGTTTCAGCTACATCTCTGCTGACACTTAATGAAAATTCATCTCATCTTCAGAATTTTTTCTTTTTGTTTTTTTTCAGAAGAAAAACATAAACACAAGAACACAAAAAAAGATATTTGGAAGTACTGTTTTTGTACACATACAAAAAAAAGTGAGTGGGGTCAGAAACAACATTTAAATTTTTAAAAAATTCTTCTTATGAGTCCACAAAAGAAAGTCATCGTTTTGGAATAATAACAGAGTGAGTAAATGATGATCGTTTACATTTTTGGGTGTACTATTCCTTTAACCTCTTTATCTGTCTCAGAAATGCATATTATCACCATGAGGGTTGAAACAGCATAAGGTTTCTAAAGGTGAAGAAAATAGCAGGATAACTGAATTTGCGTTATGAACAATACCCACATCGAGAATCCATTGTAGTATTTTAACCTGATAACTGTCACTCACGTTTTTGAAGATAGACTTGAATGTGCATGATACACACCTAAATTTTTATATTTCATGTCTGAAAACATTTTGTATGCTTTGTGGGTTCAGAGAGCATTTCAGGTCAATTAGACAGAGAATCAGCTTCCATCAGTGCAGCCCGAGGAAAGTAATGAGGCATAAGGATTGTTTGAGTCAGTTTACAGAGTTCTGGATAAAAATGACTTATTGTATCTTAGATGAATACAAACCTCCAGTAATACTAACCTGCAATTAGTCTTTCACCATTACTGACTAAATTAGTAAAAGCCAGAAACTGCTACAACTATTCCTGCTTCTGACCTGATATTTTGGGCACAGAACATTTTAAATCAGAGTTAAAACATTTCCAAAGCAGCAGCCTAAACAAGCACATTGACATTCAGCTTCAAGGTGAAGGGCAGCTGTAAATTTATTTTTTGCTGTCAGCCGAAGATGAAAGAAGCTGGACCTTCTTTTAACTGACACACAGCCTTTTAGTTGAAGAATAACAGCTAACTCCTGTCCCCAAGCCAGGCCATCCACATGGGAATCAGTCCAGCTTCCATTGGGTCACCAGTCTCCAAATTAAAAAAAGCCAACGGTACTCTTGCTATCTGAAGGACAATAAACCCCAGGCCCGAATAACTAATCATGGTTAAATAAAAGAATAAAACACTGATAAATGGAGGTGTAATAGCTAAACTTTAGACAAACTTCGGGAGCAAATTAGCAAATTATCTGAATTTTAACCACTAATAGTTTGCACCAGGGAAATAAATTAACTACAACAACCAACAACTGTACTGTTGTATGATTTTCCATGATCTCAGCATGATAATTACTCTGGTGTTTATTGCTGAATTTTGAGCTGTACCTTTTCTTCATGATTAACACATTTGAACATAAACATTTGGACCATGCTGAAGTACTGAATATATATACCATCAGTCAAAAGTAATTATTATTATTATATTGTGATATAATGTATAATATATATATATATATTATATATAAAAAGATGAGAAAAACACATTGCTATTCTTAGAATAGCTGAGACAGTCCTCAGAAGTCCTCTTGAATTCCAAGCAACACCCTTGAGCATCACCTGATGATAAACGTTTCCCTGGAGATTTACGAGTTCAGGTTGGAATGCATTAACCCCTTCAACCAGGCTCTTCAGTGAGTTTTACCATCAGACGTGGACTGACACACACACACACACTTTTCATATGATTGTTTCTGAGTGCCAAGAACTTTGCAAAATGATACACTAAACCAATTCCCTTCTCTCTGCTTTCCCTGCTGGCTGAAGTGTTTATTGGCATTTTCAGCCACACTCTGATTTAACAGCTGTATCAATAATTTATGCTCTGACTGTCTGACAGTGGTGTTTTTTTTCCCACTGCTCTGCTCAGCAGAATGATAATAGAACAAAATAGTCCACTGATTTACTGTTGATCAGTTTCAGTGCATAAACCTAGCTTTACATTTAAATCATCAAACTATAAAAATTACTAATGTTGTGGACATTCTTATTAATTCTTATGATTAATTTGCAAACCTGGTAATGTATATCTAAAGCAAAGCTGTAAATCCATGCTTGTCATTGCCAAGAAGTTTGGGAAATGAGAATATATGGCACACTGGATTTATGCAAGCAGTTATGCTTGGCATGCAATGATAGCCAATGGAATTTTGCTGAATACATTTAGCCTATCCAGGTCCAGGTTTGCAGTAAATTGATCATTGCTTGTTTTTATATAATAAAAAAATACTATTAGCATTGCCTGCAATGTTTTCTATAATGACTTTAACGATCAAACAAATTAAATACAGCTTAACTAAAAAAACAAATACATACAATATGTGAAATAGCTCCATCTAGTGTGTAAAAATTTCCTGTACAGTGTTTTCAGATGGATATAGATAGAAATTTATCTAACCCAGTCTTAGCTCGCAGAAATAAACATGTGTTCTTAAACAAGGCTGAGCAAAAAGCATTTCAGCCCATTCCTCCCTAGTCATTGCATTTCTGCATTGAAAGACTTGCTTAAAGGCAAAATATCTTCTCAAGGATGAATACATTAAAGTTATGTGGCAGTTTCTTCACCACATCAATTGTAAGCCTGTTAAAATGCACTCAGTGTCATGGCTAATCAATAAGGAGCAGCAGCATGAGGCCAGAGTCAAAGCGATTTCTCTCAAAAGGGAATGTCAGCATTTTCTGGGCCAATGAAAGTTGATGATAGCCACACAGTTCATGGGAATGTTGGACTGCTTGTTTTTTAAATAACTGTGAAGAAATGTAATGTGAAGCATTCTAACGAATAAATTGAGAAAAAAAAACATGGATATTCTTAGAATGTTCATATTTAACAGCAACTTGATTAAATGTATAGTCATTTGCATTTATGGCACAAAACTGCTTCAGGATTAGATTTATTTATTGGATCTCTTGTAATTCAATTTAAATGTCAAAAATCATCATTTCACACTTAAAGCACAAACACTAAATCCAGATTTAGAACCGACAACCGAATCCGACAGCTTTATTTATCATGTTTAAAATCTTATCTGAAATGTACTTTTTAAAAAGACAACATTGCTGTTTTTCCATGTAACCATTCATTCACTCAAATAATTACCTCTGATTGCATGCACAGACTTAGTCTTGGCAGAAAGATTAGTTTACAGCACCAGGGGGCCTCACATCTTAAATCCAAATCAAGCAGAGCGCGAAATAATCCCTTTCCTCTGAAGCCAAAACAATTAAGAGCAAACATTAAAATACAAAACTGTTCAATCTGATTACAGATTTGAAACATAGTTGTGTGTGTGTATTTAGCAATGAAAGGCCAAGGCTAAATCTCACTATTTATATTCCAGTAAATATTTTCAGAGTGGTGTTACTTATGAAATCCTGTCTACAGAATATTTCCACTATTATTTCCTAGAAAAATAAATAAATATGTACAGTTTATTTAATTAATAGAGGGGCATGTTGTGACATAGAATGGGAATCTGCAGCATACATAGAATTTCAAGCTAAATCTAAAAATCTTATGCCAACAACATGCAACTGAAATACTACAAACTATATATATATAGAATTTCTTCATTGCTCTCAGTGTAATTCTGAAGTAATAGATGCATCCGTGTGCGGCGTCAGTTCAACAGTTTGGACAGTCAAACTTAAGATCACGTCACCATGTAACTGCTGCTCAAGTGTCCAATGAGGATCTCTGATGATGCGGCGTCATGGCGCTGACATGAGCGGAGAGAAAACACACATTAGCAGAGTTATCCGCTGAATAGGATATAGGACAAATTATAACAATCTTTCAAATTATCCGAGGCGGATAGCAACCGAAATCGCTAACAGCTGGATTAGGTAAGTAGAAAAGCGCCAGGAACAGCCTGTGCATGAAGGTGAAAATGTGACGCTTCTCGTGTTGTTTTTCTCAACCGAAGCAGACAAAAAGCAGACAGTTACTCTGTTACCCGTGTTTCTGTATTGATCATCACGCTCAAGTCTTTGTGTTTGATTTAATGGATAAAAATATATATTAGAAACATTTCCGTTGTTACGTGAAGCCTTGATGTAGTTGGCAGTAGGTGAATATGAGCAATGCGTGACACCAACCATCGGGTCAAATCTTAAAATAGACTGGAATTGGAAAAAGGTCTCCTGGCTCTAAACTATAGCAGAAAAGTCTGATGAAAGGGTAAAACTGGTTTTAAAACCAACATTCAAGGTCTAGACATTGTTAATATTTCTGTAATCAATATATTTGTAAACATTTAACTTTATACGGGGGTTGGAAGTTTCAGTTGAAAGTGAGTGGGTGTTTATTTTATATATATATATATATATATATATATATATTAGAATTTCTTCAAATTAAATGGGTAATTTTAAATGCTAGGCTTTGTGTATGTGTGTATATGTATATGTGTATGTATGTGTGTGTGTGTGCACTTGCATACATTTATTAAAAGTAATGGTTCATGATGATTTGAAATTATTGAGGACTGACTTGCTATATAGAATGAACAGAGCCTGATCCTGGTTGTCCTGAGTCCTAAACTTGCTCGGCTCCTTTGGTTTTGTTCTGATGGAATGCAGAGCCATGGCAGCTGTGTTATGACGGGCATCACTCAGTCAGGTGCAACATTAGACTGCAGGACACTGGTGGGTTAGAGACACACACAGGGTGTACAAAGGCTGTTCAGATGGAAGAGAGTTCCTGAGGGGTTCATAAAGGTGTTTTCTATTCTAGAGTCGTACAAAGAAGATATTATATTTATATTTCACTGGTTGTAAGGGTCAGTAACAGACACATTTTAAAGTCAGTCTAACAATATAAATAAATAATGACTTTATTATGCGTTTTAAAAATACAGCATTTTTTATTGCTTTTTTTGTTGATATGGCGGCTCACACTACATCACAGAGTTGGGCTTCCTGTTTATAGTCATGTCTCATAACTAGATCACGACGCTGTATTGACATGGCAGGACAGTAAGTCAGGAGAAATCTAGTGCTGGTCACTGTCAGCCATGCTATTCTCGGACCAACTGGTAAACCGATTACTAGTAAGCACCCTGGTATGCGAGTTGTCTAAAACGCAACAGGCATAAGATAAATGATCAATGTTATAATTATCTTTGTTGAATACAGCTGCATTTACACACACTCATATATATATATATATATATATATATATATATATATATATATTAGGGGTGTAAAGATAAGCGTATTCGTATTGAACCGTTCGGTACGAGGCTTTCGGTTCGGTACGCGGTACGCATTATGTACCGAATGGTTCATTGAACTAATTAATTATATTTGAAAAAAAAAAAAAAAAAAGTGAAATATAATGATATGCGTTCAACAAGGTAGCCCAATAACCCAAACGACGTAACAGGCAACGCCCCTGACACCCCCGAAGAAGAATTTATGTTAGGCTACTCAGTCAGGCGCTCGCTCACTCAGTACGCGCTGAGTGTCCGAGCAGTTCATGCACGGTACGCGGTGGCCAGTGCGTTTAACAGACCAGAAAATACCAACAGGTCTGGTGTTTGAGTGCACTTTGGATTCCCTGTAAGCTATAATGGTGATGGCAAGAGAGTGGTGGATAAAAAAAACAACGGTCGCATCTGCTACATGACAATAGGGTACACCAGCGGGAATTAAAAAAAACTTACTATTTACCATTCATTCTGTCATCACAGGGAATCCAAAGTGCACCCCAACACCAGACCTGTTGGTTATTGGAGGATCTTGTATTTCTGGTCTGTTAAATGCATTAGCGATTTTGCAACGAACCTTCAGCGCGTGCTGAGTAAGCGAGCGCCTTAGGGGCCGTTCACATATTGCGCCTAAAAACGCGCTAGGCGCGTCTTTCTCCTTCTTTCCAAAACGCTCGGGCAGAAGCGCCCCTGAGGCATCTGCCTTTGCTAAGCAACAATGACGTGCTGCTCTCTCCATGAAGACACAGAAATTTCAGCAAAGGATAAATGGATTTGCAGCTCTAAAAATCGCTTGCAGTAGGCTAGCTCTGCTACTAAATTTATTTCAAAATTGCAATCCATATACAACTATGATCAGCTGTTCCTTCATCTTGGATGAGCTTTCAACGTTGAAGCTGATTGGTTAGTTCTTGTCACATGACCCACGGTGCGCTTGCGGCAATCAGAAAAATTGAGATGTTTTTACTTTTTGCTGTATCTAAAACGTACCGAACCGTACCGAACCGAACCGTGACATCAGTGTATCGTATCGAACCGAACCGTGAATTTTGTGAACCATTACACCCCTAATATATATATATATATATATATATATATATATATTCAGTAATTAATTTATTTAACAGACACAGAACTGCGACACTGCATTATGGAGAATATTGGCATCTAATGCATTCCAAAAATACCCAGCCTCTTGGGAACCCAGTACATGCACAAATGAATGCGTTATTCCTCAACCCTACAATGCATAATGTAGGTCTCACACTGAAAACTGTAGAGCTATGCTGTTCAGAGCAGGTCTATTTCTCTGCAGTTTGTTCATCCACTGGGGCCCCTCCCTCTCTTTCCCTCTTTTTCCCTCTCTCATCTGTTTTGATGAGCCAACCTTCATAAAACATAATTGAGCTGCATAATGTCACATGGATCTTCAGTATAAGCTTTGGTTGTTATGCCTTAAGGAAGCATGTGTGTTTGCCAGCCTGTTTTGATACCTTACCCTGTAGATGGAAATGCCATTTTTATTTTAAACTCACACTGCCATTGACAATAAACCCTCACTTGTGACTTTTGTTGAGAATATAAACAGAATATACAGGAGAAACATTATAGGGTATTTTTACACAGACTGCTAACTTATGAGAATTAGGGCTGTCACATTTGTGAAAAAAATCATTTTCGATTTTTAAGACATAAGTGTTCATTGAATCGATTGTAAAACCGATTTTCCATATCTAAAAAAAGCTTTTACTTTTTCAACGTCAAATAACGGACGAACATAAAGAGAGCACTGGAAACGCACAAGTCAGCAATATTTCTTATTTATTGGCATGTAGTTTTGTGCAGAATAACAAACCACAACAGGAGTGCAACATTCTCGAAAATATATTTATGCAGAGGGGACGGCTGCCATAACAAAAGAAAAACATCACTGCAGGCTTAAACCCGGCTGCATTTTTGATTTAGGCAATTCAAAAATCTCCAAGATTATTTTAAATAATGATTTAATCCGTTTCAAACAACTGTTCAAAAAATTAAACTTTAAATGCACTTGAGAACAGGCCATGTGTTTTTTTTTTTACGTAATCGACACTTAGGCTAGGCGGCACTAGGCAGGCATGAAATGTGAAAAAAGGCTAGGGCCATTACAAATTTATTGGACAGGAAAACAAGTCAATCAACATTTTCGGGGTCCTGGTGTGAACGCAGCATAAGAGGTCGCTTTTGAAGTAACTGGGTCTTTTAGGCACGTAAAATTGCGCCTATAAAGTATACTGCATTTTCAGATTTTTTTATTTTCTTTTTCTTCTTGTTTGTGAGTTTTGTTACATCTATATTTTTTAAACTGTTTAATTATTTTAAAATTAATAGTGTACATATTTGGTTAAAATAAATCAGTTCCCTATTTTCGTTTTCGAAACTTTTTTTGGTTGGTCCGATCAATTGTGCAATCGATTTTCGAACTAAAAGTGACAGCCCTAATCAGAATATTGTATAATTTAGGATTTGTTCATTATTTTTAATGAACATTATTTGTCTTATTTTTTCACGCTCAAATTATTTATATTACTTCCTTCTCTAAAGCACAACAGTAGATATTAAGCAGAAAGTCTGATCTGCCCTTTTCCACACAGTGCAAGTGAACGTTAGTTTATACTGGCAATTTCAAAAATCATGTAACTGTTCTGTATCTTCTGAATATATACAATAGTTTTTTTTTTTTTTTTTTTTTTTTTTTTTTAAACAATAAAACGACCTAAATTTGAGCCATTAAGACCCATTGACATTAAGGACAATAATTATAATGTTAACTCTAACTGAAGTTTTAATAATCATTCTTAAGACCTGTTCACACCAAGGACTATAGTCTCAGTCTCAGACGTCACGCCCTTGGACTGTTGGCTGAACGACTGATGCATATGGGACACAAAAGTAGAAATACGTCAGAGAGTTTTACACACCGGTCTGTTATTTTGGTGACATTTGCATGCCCCGAAACATGCTGCTGAACAAAACAAACTGTGATTGGTTGTTTGTCGTGTTGGTCAAACAGCCTCATGGGCAGGGCTTGGCAGAGATGTTCACGAGTGTTTAAGTTGGAGTCCGAGTCAAGTCTGAAGTCTTTAACCTGGAGTCTGATTCAAGGCTGAAGTCTTTAACCTGGAGTCTGATTCAAGTCTGAAGTCTTTAACCTGGAGTCTGATTCAAGTCTGAAGTCTTTAACCTGGAGTCTGATTCAAGGCTGAAGTCTTTAACCTGGAGTCTGATTCAAGGCTGAAGTCTTTAACCTGGAGTCTGATTCAAGGCTGAAGTCTTTAACCTGGAGTCTGATTCAAGTCTGAAGTCTTTAACCTGGAGTCTGATTCAAGTCTGAAGTCTTTAACCTGGAGTCTGATTCAAGGCTGAAGTCTTTAACCTGGAGTCTGATTCAAGGCTGAAGTCTTTAACCTGGAGTCTGATTCAAGTCTGAAGTCTTTAACCTGGAGTCTGATTCAAGGCTGAAGTCTTTAACCTGGAGTCTGATTCAAGGCTGAAGTCTTTAACCTGGAGTCTGATTCAAGTCTGAAGTCTTTAACCTGGAGTCCGAGTCAATTCTGAAGTCTTTAACCTGGAGTCCGATTCAAGTCTGAAGTCTTTAACCTGGAGTCTGATTCAAGGCTGAAGTCTTTAACCTGGAGTCTGATTCAAGGCTGAAGTCTTTAACCTGGAGTCTGATTCAAGTCTGAAGTCTTTAACCTGGAGTCCGAGTCAATTCTGAAGTCTTTAACCTGGAGTCTGATTCAAGTCTGAAGTCTTTAACCTGGAGTCCGAGTCAATTCTGAAGTCTTTAACCTTGAGTCTGATTCAAGTCTCAAGTCTTTGGTCACGAGTCGAGTCTCAAGTCATTTAATGGCTCGCAAAAAAAATCCTACAAAAAAAGTTTAATAGGTTATAGACAAAATGTATGATGGTGTAATTTTAATAATAAAGGTTTAGATGTGAGGTTAAACCATACAAATAAATTATTTATTTTTGAAGTCATGGGTATTCAATTAAAGTTCCAAGGCTCTATGATTTCTTATAAGCAGAGGTCTGGACAATATATATATATATATATATATATATATATATATATATATATATATATATATATATATATATATATATATATTATTTCTATTTATTTTTTTTATTTTACATTTAGATACATGCGAGGCCATGTGAAAAAAATAATGTTTCTGACTTCAGACTTTTCATCCTGAAATCTATACCATTGTGATATTTTACTTAAAAGCTATATTAACTAAAAATGTCTACAATAATCAAAACGTTTTCATCTTAAGACAGAAAAGAAAGATAACCAGCATTTTCAAAGTTTAAGTTCTATCCTAGCCACCTAACAACAATTACCCAATTATAATTACAAGATTCATTTGAAATGTTCTTAGCCTACAGATTAATAATGCTAAATGTAGATCAGAAACATCTTGCCACAGATGGTTTGAACAAGTTATAGAGATAGATAAATAGACTTGCCTTTTCAATATCAGTTAGGTTATACAAGGATTTAGAGTCGAGATGCTTTTAAAATATTCAACAGTCCTTTTCCTCGAGTCGAGTCAAGTCTGAAGACACGAGTCCGAGTCACTAACTCTAGTGCCCATCTCTGGGCCTTGGCCAATGAAAGCTGCCATGAATTCCAGACCTTCAGCCATCAGCTTGATTATTTAAAGCAGTAGACGAGTGTGTGCTTGGAATAAACAGACAACATAATCTATCATCTGTATAGTTACGGTTCTTGGTGTGAACGGGCCTTAATTCTTAAAGTCCACAACACAATTATAATGATAACAACAACATAGTTCTGAAAATGATTCCAATGATATTGTTCCTCTATTTTTTTTTCTCCAAGGGATGAACAATAAAAACAGGTTGAGGTTAAGCATTTAAAGTGACTGTGCCCGGTTCCCCGAAACGCTCTTTTCGCTAAATAATTCTTAACCTATTCCTTAACCTCTCTCTTAACCTTTATGGCACGATTCCCGACATGTTCATATGCTAAGTATATCTTCTGTAAGTCTCACTTTCGTAAGGTTGGTCTGGACCATTCGTAAGCTCTCTCTTAGCGTTGTTTGAGCTCAAGATGCTAGTCACCACCACTGTGCATCTTTAGAAATCAGCGCAGCACAGTACAAGTCAAACTATGATATGTTGACAATGTTGTGGCTCAACAATGATTTTATCTTATGGACATTTTAAGACTCATAATAAAATATGTTCGCAATGGATACAGGCCTATTATGAAGTTGACTTTATGTGGTATCAGAACTACTATGGTGGGAATTAGCCTAGGCTATTTTGTAATGTAATTAAACCGTTTAAATTGGCAATCACTTTTGATAATTAAAATCTGGCAAACAATTTGGCTCTAAATGGCTAAGATCTATAAATGGGTACGGATGGTGGTGTCCAGTAAGCGACCAACTATGGCAGCGATCCAAAGTGTCCTTAATTGAATCAAAGACGGAGCCGGACGCGGAACCGTTTAGTCTATGTCAATTTTTTTATTCGGCAAAACTTAAGCCCTTTTGACATTTTGCCTGACATGGCCATGTTAAAAAGAAAATCGCCTCCCAAGACAGTTAATTATGGTGCCTCTGGACTTTCTCAGACCTGCGCTTGCCAGGCTAACACGGCATAATTTTGCTTTAAGCCCTGAAGTCAAGCTGCTTGCAGCGCTAAGGTTTTTTTTTTTTTTGCTACACAGAGCTTCATCGAGGTCGTGGGAGAAGGCCTTTTTTACATTGCTTCCCCAGCATATTCTGTATCTAACTTTCTCTCTCTGTTCATTGTAGATAGGTTGCTTTTTATTGAAAACATTAACCAATGGCAATAAATACTGCATTAAACGGAACTGCAGCTGCTTGCCAAATCAATTCTGATTGTAAAGTACCTTACCATTAATATAAAAGTGTAACTTTTAAAAGTCGAAGAAGCGACACAAGTGGCACAATGGGATAAGGAGGGTGGATGATTGGTGACCATTTGATAATTTAATTCATAGTCTATATATTACTGATAACTTAAACTGTTAAAATAAATGTTACTGTAATAATTTGAGGAATGTTTCATTTGCATAGAACGTGCTGTCTTTCTTAATGCTGTATTGCACCTTCGTGTGAGCAATCGATTCCAACTAATTCAGCACCTTCACTGGGGACAGCGCGCTTGTAACGCCGGACGTAAAAGGCAGCGTGCTAATAAGCTTCCTAAGGGACACTTCGGGGAACACACTTAGAAACATAAACAACTTTGGTAAGATATATCTTTCGAGGTCTTCTTAGCGTGCTGAGAGTGAGCGTTATCGGGGAACCGGGCCCAGAAAATTATCGTATGCCAATGTGGATGCAGTGTTTCCCACAGAATTAGATTGTATTTGCAGTGGTGTGGTGTTTGGGGAACGGGGACCGGGGGGGGGGGGGGGGATTAAGTTAAAAAAATAATATATATATATCATATTTTTAGTGACAAGTACACTTAGTGTCAGATACCTTAAAGCAGTGATCCTCAAATCTGGCTCGCGAGATCCAGTTTCCTGCACAGTTTAGCTCCGACTCTAATTAAACACACCTGCCTGTGATTTTCTAATGATCCTGAAGACACTGATTAGCAAACTCATGCGTGTTTGATTAGGGTTAGAGCTAAACTTCGCAGGAAAGTGGATCTCGCGAGCCAGATTTGAGGATGACTGCCTTAAAGGGATAATTTGGTTATATTTGGAGATATTTGGAAGAATGACAGAATCCAACAGATTTCGGTCCCCATTGACTTCCATAGTAGGAAAGAATATATAACATGTTAGTCAACGGGGACCGAGATCTGTTTGGTTACAAACATTCTTCCAAATATCTTCCTTTGTGTTCAGCAGAACAAAGAAACTCATACAGGTTTGGAAAACTTGAGGGTGAGTAAACGATGATAGAATTTTCATTTTTGGGGGAACTATCCCTTTAAAGACATTGCTATTGCTACATTGCTATGCCATTGCTACACTTTATGTGGTTTTATTAACAAAGTTCGGGAGAAGCACGATCAGATAATCATCCAATTTGGCACAGGTGCATCTCGTTTAGCTAATCATCTTAAATAGCACACAAGCCTAAATATATCCAGTCTTCCTACCTCCTGTCCCACCACAGTTTTTTCGGCATCCCTCCTCCACCCCAACTCCTCACTTCTAATCTATTTATCCCAAATTGGGGATGGGGGAGTTATTTGGGTTCGGGCCCGGACCCCTCCCCCAGGACAGCATGCCAAAATATGCCTACTATTCGCCTTCAGATTAGATGTAAGTGTGAACTCGTGAACTATGCTATGACTGCTCCACAGACTTCTTGTTGCAAATTTTGCTCACACACACACAAACCTGGCCCTGAAGATGGACACACACACACACACACACACACACATTCAAACTCACAAACTTACTGACACACTCGAACACAGGCTCACACCAATAGTATGTTCCTGCACAACCGGAGGTAACAGATTCAGGACCGCGGATCTGGGCCGCAGTTCTAGGACCCTAGTTTTTCGTGACAGCGCCACCTACCGTACTGGACGATATTGCGATGGTTGCAGTTTCAGGACCGCAGTTCTAGTACCCTGTTGGTTTAGTTTGCAGTCACGTTACTTTGTATATAGCGTCAATATATTAATCTCAGTGGTATTTGTTTTTAAAAGTGATTTTTGATTCAAAATGCAGCAGAGGTTAATTACTAAGTGTGCTTTGAGTCACAATTTTAAATTTAAAATCGGCTGAATTTGAACAAATTATAAATGAAATATACATTTTGTAAAATTGATGTATATCAATTTTAAAACAATTGTAAAAAATGAAGAACCTTAAAAGTCTTAGTCTCTTGAATTATACAGTATATTGATTAACCTCATTATTAGCTCATTATCAGGTAAGTTAAAGTTGGAATCAGCGTATGGAGTCACTAAATTACTGCCAATATTTTAAAAGTTGTTCAGAGGCAAGACCAGACACAAGAAGGATTCAAGAATGTTTATTTATATACATATATGTACATATATATATATATATATATATATATATATATAGTAAAAGGGCCAACAAGTGCTAAGCATCTCTCGGGTAACTCCTTCAAGACTGTTGGAAGACCATTTCAGGTGACTACCTCTTGAAGCTCATCAAGAGAATGCCAAGAGTGTGCAAAGCAGTAATCAAAGCAAAAGGTGGCTACTTTGAAGAACCTACAATATGACATATTTTCAGTTGTTTCACACTTTTTTGTTATGTATATAATTCCATATATAATTCCACATGTGTTAATTCATAGTTTTGATGCCTTCAGTGTGACTCTACAATTTTCATAGTCATGAAAATAAAGAAAACTCTTTGAATGAGAAGGTGTGTCCAAACTTTTGGTCTGTACTGTATATATATATATATATATCTATATATATCTCTCATTTTTGCGACAACAGCACCAAAGTGAACCCCTTTTCCATCAGTCGCTGCATGGATAGAATGGCTGTAGGCTTCAACTCTAGAGAAAGAGAGAGCGAGAGACAGAGAGAGATAAATAAGAAACTCCCTTTTTGGATTGTTACTGTATATGTATCTTGAAAAAGAGAGCCTAGTGCCTAGTTAGAATATTTTGAGATCATGAAAATATCCCTAGTGCCTTTTTTAATCATCTGTCCTACAATGAGCCTAACCAGATCCATAAAATCACTTCCTATTGGCCATGCAGAACATGACAGGAACACATGATATCAATGGACTGTATGTGGAGTAGACCTGCAGATTAGGCCAAATTGTAACACGCTATTAAAATTGCCAAACGCCTCATTCATCATTACAAAACAATGGCAAAACAACAGGCTAACACATACTGCAACAAGGCAGTCAGTGCAGTTTAATTATGAAAGATATTTTATACATAAATATGGTAAAATGATGACTATTAAGCTAGTATTCACACTTATACATTAAGCTGCAGGTAAATCTTACAAACCTTACATCAACCATGCTCTTGTCATCTGGTAAGTTTAATTAATGTGCAGGCTAGATTCACTTATAATACTTCGTAATTAAAACTCAACAAGGATTTATGAAATCATGGCCACGAATTAACGTCGTAGTAATTAATAAAACTAGCTCACAAATTCTTAATTTGGTGGGAATTAATTATTAATTCATAGGTAACGTTCTCACTATGTAAACTTTGCACCATTTAAACGTTATAAAATAAAACTTAATTAAATATCGGTACTCCCCGTCTAATTGCTGTCCATGTCGTCCATCTTTAATTAGTGTTGATCCAGTACAGTAGGTGGCGCTGTCACAAAAAAACTAGGGTCCTAAAGCTGCGGTCCAAGAACTGCGGTCCTGA
This sequence comes from Carassius gibelio, assembly GCF_023724105.1. Classification (NCBI taxonomy): domain Eukaryota; kingdom Metazoa; phylum Chordata; class Actinopteri; order Cypriniformes; family Cyprinidae; genus Carassius; species Carassius gibelio. Next base: position 15,149,380 of record NC_068393.1, read on the forward strand.
AACTGCAGCCTCCGGTTGTGCAGGAATACCCTTCTCGCTCACACACTCAAACATTCAAAAAGACTCACCACACACAGACTCAGACACACACAGGCTCACACACAAACAAAACTGGACCTGGAGGTGGACACACACACACACAAACCTGAACCTGGAGATAATAATAATATAATGTCTAGCCTGGTTTCTGTGATATCCGTTGCCATGATTTATGAAATGACTGATCGCGAGAGGAAAAAAATGACGTTTTAGTCGCATAACATCGGTTAATGGAAACGCCGTAATTTCGTTTTGTTTATCGATATTTAGAAGAAAAAAAAAACACAGAAGTTTTGTGCGAATCTGTAATGGAAACGCGACAGCGCTTAACATAGACTAACTTCTCAGAGTTATGTTGAGCAACAGTGTTCATTACTAACCATTCAACTCCGGATTGATTCTGGAATCTTCGCTGGGGGAATAAGCATTAAGCACCGGTGATCGGTCCTCTAACTAACACATGCTCATGTTTTGATTAAGATCGTGTTCGAAGAGGAGGGGGCTAGTCACGCGTGCCTCCGTTGTCAGTTTGTGAGAGGGAGGGAGCAAGCAGCGCACAGATCCACAATAAAATACAATTGTACCCATATTAAATATTTAAAAAATCTGAATCAATCCGTGGCGGTCAGCTTTGATATTGTGTGCACAAAATGCAGTTTCATAACAAGGTTCGGGAGGAGCACGTCAGATACTTAGCCTAATTAACTCAGGTGGAGCCACTTAATATAATCAACCTTAGGGTATAAATACAGCTGAATTAGCCTACCTGTCTCCATTGATGGTTTGTCAGCATCCCCCCTCCATCCCCATCTCCTCCACTAGAGTTCATTTTACACTTTTACATATAAGGGGGGTACTCTAGGTTCGGGCCATTCCCGAGCTCGGAGTCCCTTCCCCGGACAGCACGCCAAATATGCACTATAATACTTCAGCTAATTATATGTAAGTGTGAACTCGTGAATTAATGAATGTATGGGAAACCCTGGTGGATGTTAATGTAGTTATCGGTTCTAGTGTAGGCAGATGAGATTTTAAAGCTACAACAATGAGACAAATTGAACAGTGTTAGTGAATGACACCTTTGTTTCTCACTCAAAGCTCACATACTGCTTTAGAAAACTTATAATATAGCACACAGCTTGTATGGACTACTTCTGTGATGGTTTTATTGTTCCTTTGTGTCCTTTTCACAATTCATGTTCTTCATATGGAAAAGAGCAGCTAGATCATACTCTTTTGTGTTTCATTGAAAAAAGAATAATACTAATGGAATGACATGAGATTGATTAAATGATGAATACTGAACTATTCCTGTAAACCTTCGTTAGATTTGTTGATGTAAGATTCAGAGTGGAGAAGTTTCTGTAATCTTCAGTAAGAGAAGCTAAAGGGTGTGTGAAGACCCCCCCTCACCCAGCCTGTGAAAATGGACACTGCTGGTGTATTTATAGGCCAGACACGATGATCACACTCTCTTAAGAGACCAGTGGTTGCTAACATTCATCATAAACACATGATATTCAATTCTAGAAGCTCCGTATCCCTTACACAAATTTAAAAGCTTTGAGAAGATCCACAGGTAGGCTGAAACTTCAATTTGTGGTTTTCTGTTTTTAAAACTTGTTTTCACTACTACAGACTACTAATATACTCCTGTTCTTTGTTTAAAGGAGAATCCAGAGTTCTGACCAGACGTACGTCAAGAGAAAGTAAAGTAAGCTATGGAGAAACCAGTTTTACAAACCCAGCCCTCCATGCTGCCTTTCTTCGACGCGGCCCACGCTGTCAACTTACTTCGTGGCATCCACGAGCTCCGCGCCGAGCGCAAGTTCTTTGATGTCACGTTGTGTGCTGAAGGCAAAGAGTTCCACTGCCATAGAACTGTTCTAGCAGCTGCCAGCACCTACTTCCGTGCCATGTTTGCCGGTACGCTACGAGAGAGTGTAATGGACCGTGTGGTGCTACACGAAGTATCGGCTGAACTGTTGGGCCTCCTGGTGGACTTTTGCTACACAGGTCGCGTGACCGTCACGCACGACAACGTGGACCTGCTGCTCAAGACAGCGGACCTCTTCCAGTTCCCATCCGTCAAGGAAGCATGCTGCGCATTCCTGGAGCAGAGACTTGATGTTTCCAACTGCTTGGAAATCCAGGACTTCGCAGAGGCTTATGCCTGTCGTGAGCTAGCGGCTAGTGCTCGCCGTTTTGTGCTAAAGAACATTGTGCAGCTGGCAAAGAGCATGGACTTTGAACGGTTGTCGTGGAAGCGGCTGCTTGAGTTTGTGTCTGATGACGGACTGTGTGTGGATAAGGAAGAAACGACATACCAGATTGCCGTGCGCTGGGTTAAAGCTGACTTGCATCACCGATTGCATTACTGGCCTGAGTTGTTGCAGCAAGTACGGCTGCCGTTTGTTCGCCGTTTCTACCTTCTGGCCCATGTGGAGAGCGATCCACTGGTCTACTTGTCGCCAGCCTGTTTACGGTTAGTCAGTGAGGCACGCAGCTTTCAGTCTTACGAATATGACCGACATGACCGACCCAGCCATCGAATGCGCCCACGTCCATCCACCGGCCTGGCCGAAATTCTGGTGGTGGTGGGAGGATGTGATCAAGACTGTGATGAGCTTGTTACTGTGGATTGCTACAACCCACAGACCGGACAGTGGAGATATTTAGCAGAATTCCCAGACCACCTTGGAGGTGGCTACAGCATAGCCGCCCTGGGCAATGACATTTACGTGACAGGTTAGTACAGTGATGAAGTTTCCTGTTGGGACAAACTTATAGGCTGATGATACATGGGGATACACCTTTTGAGCAATTTTGCCAGGCAGCTTTTTTTGTATAATGTTGCTAGGGCACTTTATCATTGAGGATGGGTAACACCTGGTAGTCCTCACCTGGTAGTCCGTTGATGGCAGCATTGAGCAAAGTTGCTCCTATGTATCATTAGCCTTACTCAAGATCAACTGCAACTTGTGTCATCATGCTAATGTAATAGAAGAAAGCACAAATCCCCAGGCAGGCTCAGAGTGTCTTTCTTTCCAAACTGTTTACAACGTGGTGGCCAATGTATAAATAAACCCCTGTATGTTCGGCTATGTTAAAGTGTGGTGATGGGACATAATGTTCTGCTAGATCAGCAGTGGCCAACATGATTTCAGGTGACATGTATGAAACGGACCTTCAGGAATAGACAGTGATTCAATCGAGAAGCCATCTCATGCAGTCCAATGCTGCTCCTATTCTAAGTGTTCTTTGCTGTTATGCAAGTGGTGTTTAAAAAGGTGACTGAGCACTGAACTGTGGAATTCAACAGTTCCAGTTCCGATGTTGATGGCAGTTGTAAGCTCAAGCTGTATGTTTGATTTAATAGAAAGTACTGATTTATAGAAGTAATTAAACCTGTAATCAGGCTCCACAAGAGGTTAACAGAATCAAACTACTTTTTTCAACTATCGTCAATAATCCCAAATTATCCCTATTTATAGCAGTAACCCTAAACAGTGGCACATGTGTGGAAGTTTGGAAATTAAGGTTGATAAATGATGAAGTGTTTAAGCTGTCCAACCTGCTTCATTTACAACAGGTGGCTCAGATGGATCACGTCTCTATGATTGCGTTTGGCGATACAACTCCAGTGTGAATGAGTGGACGGAGGTCTCCCCCATGCTGAAAGCCAGAGAGTACCACAGCTCCTGCGTCCTGAAGGGTCAGCTGTATGTGGTAGCCTCTGATAGCACAGAGCGCTATGATCATACTCTAGACTGCTGGGAGGCACTTCCGCCCATGCCACATTCCATGGATAACTGTTCTACTACGGCATGCAGGGGACGGCTCTATGCCATTGGCTCCTTAACTGGAGAGGACACGATGGCAATTCAGTGTTACGATGTTGTAAGCAACCGCTGGTCACTAGTCAACTGTGGAGAACTGCCTCCATGGTCCTTTGCCCCCAAAACAGTCACTCTTAATGGGTTGATTTACTTTGTAAGGTGAGGTATTTATTTTTTCCCCACAGTTGTAAAATATCCAGTAGCTAATGAGATGCAGAAAAAAATAAACGATAAAGGAAGTGTTTTGTTTTTCCATGTTTCTCATGACAGTGGTTTTGTTTCAGGGATGATTCAGCAGAAGTAGATGTCTACAATCCACAGAAAAACGAATGGGATAAGATTTGTCCCATGACACAAGTATGTACATTTGACCTTGTTTCATTTTTTTAAAAGATGCAATTTCATTTACCGTTTTTCATAACATTTTCACAGGTCAAAAGTGAGTAATTTTAAGAGTGATCTGGAATTTCTCTTGAGGGCAAAACATTTTTCCACACAGATTTTGCATCAGGTTTTCAAGTCACTGCATCACTATTGACAAAGGACCTTTTTCCTGCAGTAGTCCTCTCTATGATGTCATTTCCTGTTTATTTTTTTATTTTCTGCACATTTCTGCATGTTGGTTGAACCATGATTTTTCTGGCAACACAACATAACCTGGATTTAGCAGACAAAAGACTTTAAAACGTTTCAAATTAATTATTACTTAATTATAAGTTAATACAGTTTTTAAAAATGTTCTAAGAAATAATTTCCTTCATCACATCATTGACCCACATTAGGCATTCACAGAGGTAACTAAAAAGTCTCACCTCCCACAGGTTCATGTTGGAGGCAGTGTAGCAGCTCTGGGTGGTCGACTCTATGTGTCCGGTGGCTATGACAGCACTTTTGAGCTATCTGATGTGGTGGAGGTCTACGACCCCTCTACTCGATCTTGGTCCCCAGCTGGCCGGCTCTCCCAGCCCACCTTCTGGCATGGAAGTGTCAGCATATTCCGACAGTTTATGCCTCTTGTTCCAAGCACCTTCGAACCCATCGACATACCTGAGCCCAATGACATCCACCTCCACAGACACCACCGCAATCAGGCATTTCACAACCACAACAACGTCAATCAGAACCACAACCAAGATCTCAATGAAGTGCATTGAGAACTTTACTAAATGTGAGACTGAATGACATTCAATGTGACTTCACTACTAGGTGTTTTGCACTTTATCAAATATTCACCTCAGCTGGGCAGCAAAAGGGGCTGGTGAATGGACAATCAATGTTTGCATTATTTCTCCCAGTTACCCAGTATTTCTACAGCTTTAATTGTTGCATGCATTTCTAATGCTGACTGTGTTTACCTTGAACAGAGACTTGAGTGAAGTGATTCATGAAATAGTGCCTATCATGTTTGGTGAATTTCAAGCAATCCAACCCTTGGTTATGGTTATGCTCATTTTTTTAAATGTATTTTATAATTCAGCATGGACCTCCAAAAGTGATCCACAACAATGCAAATTTAATTCAACACCCCCCCCCCCCCCCCCAAAAAAAATATAATACAATACAATATAAATATCATAACCGTAAAGTAAAAATGTCTATTTTCAAAAAATATCGTTTTGAGACCACAGTCATTCCAGTAAGACAGAATTCTGCAATGTGGAAAACCAAAAGTATTTTATATACGCAGAGATTTGGGAGAAACCAAGGTTTTCCAAAAACACCATAATTTTGTTTGACAGATAAACACTGTGACTGAGTCCCAGCATAACCCATTGATTATTGTTCATCTTGCTTGAATAACATCACATTTCAGACAACAGTGGGGCATGCAGTGATCACATTTTTACTGAATTTGTATCCGACTTGCCTTTCAACTCTCATATTTTAATATTACATTAAGTTTATTATTATCTAGTCATTGTTTATTTTAGAGGAAGGTATGTAACGGTTTATGAGAAACAGCAATCATGAAAAAACATGAGGAATAGATGAAGGTATTGTATTTTTGTGCCAAATTGTATTAAAATGCTTTATTAATAACTGGAAGTAGTAATTCAGTATCGCGTTACTCTTGAATAGATGTATGTGTTTGACATTACCAGTGTGAAACTAATTATTTACGATACGCTTAAGCAGTATTTGATGTTGATTTTATTTTTCTTAGAATATTTAGTTAAAATCATTTGTACAATACAGACAAGGCAATGATTTGTGTAATGTTTGTTTGTTTGGTCAACCAATAACTGTTACTTTTTGCTCTTTTCACATGTATATGTAATAAGATCACAATCACGTGAGAGACAAACTATCTGACATACAGTTTTAACATTCGAATGTTCTGCAAAGCCCCTCACAGAGTCTTCAGCTCGAGCACAATAGCACATAAAAGTTGAACTCAATAAAGAATAGTAAACATATAATCAGAACTGACCATGGTTTTACGGTGTAATATTTATCTATGCACATTATTCCAAATCAGTGTTCAGTACAGTATATTAAGTATCCTGTTTCACTCTGAAATACATCAAATTACAGATGTAAAGTGGGATGTAGGAAATCTGATTATTTTTTTCTTTTGAATCTAGTGTATTTAGCATTTGAATTAAGTTGTACATAATGTTTTATGAAATTAAATTCATTAAAACCATAGAAAAAGATGTGCATGGAAAAGTGAATAAAATAGATTTGTATTTCAATGAATTATTCCATTAAAACAAGAGTATACATTAAGCTAGTGACTGTTTTGCCTGTTTTACAGTAGTCTTTCTTTTACATTTTGCCATCCAGATGCTGAATAAATCTAGACATTATCTTACAAGAAATTTGGTCACATGTTATTGTATCCAATTTTGTCAAACATCTTGTAATTGCCAGGTAATTATTTAGTACAAAACTTTTGAGTTTTTATCTGTCCATCCAAATAGAGTAAGAAAATTATCAAACAAAAGCTGTAGACACAGTCTGACTTGAAAAGCTGGTTAACAGCTAAACATTTTTGCAGAAGCTGGGTTACAAATGACTTGGGTTCAAAATAATTGCTGACTCCAATCTCCTACTGATCCCAAAAATGTAGTTCTGGAAAGGTCAAGATGATCTTGCATCGTCATGCTTGATACAACCAAGTCTTCTGTCATTTCCAAGTTCTTTGAAGATAAATGAATAAGAAAATGATTTCTTCATGCAAGAAAGCTTTTCATTTACAATGAATGTCTCAAATTCTTAAACCTTTGTCAAGTAGCTTCGTTGCTCTGGAATCAATAAGTCCCCTTCATTTAAACTTTCCCATCAGCTCCATAGCTGGGCAGTTCCACCACCACACTGGACTGATGGATGGGGTACGCATCAGTCACCAGCAGGGTCTGCTCGTTCACATCTGTTACAGTGAACAGAGTCTGCTCCACCCCCCCATCAGTCCTTCCAGTCTGTTCACCACTCACTGCTCCATCAGTCACTGAACACGTGGCCTGCTCTCCTGTTCCTCCAGCAGAGGCTGAGACGACCTGTTTCACAACAACCTCCTCTGGCTGGTTATCCATGTCTGCTGGTCCTGCGTGAGCCTCTGTCTGGCCGGGAGGACTCGATGAGGCAGCTGCACTCTCATCCTTCACTACCAGGTTACGTAAGCGTCTCAGTTTGGGGTTGTAGTTCTCCACGCGGTTGTGGATCTGTAAGTGTCGTCGCAAATGTGCCTGTCAAAGGCAAGATAGAGATGCTTTTAAAAAAATTATTTTTCTGATATCTTAATCCATAAATACATCTGATTCATACCTGTCTGGTGAACTTGTAACCACATTCAGAACACTCAAATTTTCTCATGCCTTTGTGACGTCGTACATGAACACGAAGCTGCTCAATGGCTGATGGGGCATTATGGGATATTTAATTATTATTCATTATTGATCACTTTAAACTATTGCTATATATATATATATATATATATATATATATATATTGTCACGGGAGGAGCACAAGACAGACACAGTGGGCGTGGCGTCAGGCCTCGGAGAGGCTTTTATTAACAGAAATCATAAAACAAAGGGAATAAAAGTGGCCAAAGGGGGAAAGTGTCCAAAATAACAGGGAATCTGGTGTCCTCGTCGTGCTGCGGGATTTGTGTAGGTCGGGCAGTGTTCATCAAGGAAGGGTCCAGGCAAGGGGCGGAGTCCGGCGGCCGCACGCGCTCCCCTCCTTGGTCCGGGGCGCGAGGGGCGGCGGCTTCTCCTAGCGGCCGCGTCTCTCTCGTTGGCCGCGGCGCTGGTAGGGGATGGACGGCCCGGCATCCTGGCCCGTCGGCCGTGTATACGGGTGCGGTTCCCATCCGGATCGCGGGTCCGGCAGCTCACGTCTTGGTGGCGCGGGAGTCCCTCAACGCACCCTTCCTGGACCCACGAGGACACCAGTGTGCATGCACGGGGAAGAGACCGGTCTCCTGAGGAGAGGCGCGTTGGGCTTTTAAACAGCGGCGGTAATGAGGCTCCACTTCCTTCAGGTGTGCCCCATCACACGCCGCCAGCCCTGACTCGTCCAGCGCCCCTCCTCTCACACACCCACTCCAGTCGGGAGCCTGGTGAAGGGCGGCGATTTAGGACGGGGTGCCGGTGATAATCAGGGAGGAGGCAGCTGACTCGTCACATTCCCCCTCCCAAGCGACATCCCCGTCATCAGGGCGCCGCCCACACGGGAGTGCTACCATCCTCAACCAGGCTCCAAACGGTCGGAGTGGGCGGGGCTTCCTCTCCGGGCGGTCCTCCCTCTCGCAGCGCACCAGAACAGGGACAGAGAAACCGGGTTTTAGTGACAGCCTCAACCAACCACAGGGTAAAATGACAATGGAAAAGTCACTTACCCCTTGTGTGGTTGGGAGGCTGTCCCCAGTTTTCCTCCGTCCCAGTCTGGGTTCTCACGAACGTTTGCAAGCGAGAGGGAGTGACGTCACCAGACGTTTCCCAACTGCGCTGTCTAGGCTCCGCCTTGCCCACATTCTCCACCAGTGTCACGGGAGGAGCACAAGACAGACACAGTGGGCGTGGCGTCAGGCCTCGGAGAGGCTTTTATTAACAGAAATCATAAAACAAAGGGAATAAAAGTGGCCAAAGGGGGAAAGTGTCCAAAATAACAGGGAATCTGGTGTCCTCGTTGTGCTGCGGGGTTTGTGTGGGTCGGGCAGTGTTCACCGAGGAAGGGTCCAGGCAAGGGGCGGAGTCCGGCGGCCGCACGCGCTCCCCTCCTAGGTCCGGGGCGCGAGGGGCGGCGGCTTCTCCTAGCGGCCGCGTCTCTCTCATTGGCCGCGGCACTGGTAGGGGATGGACGGCCCGGCATCCTGGCCCGTCGGCCGTGTAAACGGGTGCGGTTCTCCTCCGGATCGCGGGTCCGGCAGCTCACGTCTTGGTGGCGCGGGAGTCCCTCAACGCTCCCTTCCTGGACCCACGAGGACACCAGCGTGCATGCACGGGGAAGAGACCGGTCTCCTGAGGAGAGGCGCGTTGGGCTTTTAAACAGCGGCGGTAATGAGGCTCCACTTCCTTCAGGTGTGCCCCATCACACGCCGCCAGCCCTGACTCGTCCAGCGCCCCTCCTCTCACACACCCACTCCAGTCGGGAGCCTGGTGAAGGGCGGCGATTTAGGACGGGGTGCCGGTGATAATCAGGGAGGAGGCAGCTGACTCGTCACAATATATATATATATATATATACACACGTGTGTGTGTGTGTTGTCAAATCACATACATATCGTATAATGTATAATAAAACATGTTAATTTTAGCTAATTTTAATAATAAATGTTATTTCATGTAATATAAATTCTATATAAATTGTGTGTATACATACATATATGTATATATATATATATATATATATATATATATATACACAGTATATAAATCTATAATGAAAATAATATTTGTTGTCAAATAAAATAAATAAAATGCAATACACACACACACTTAAATCTTACCTTTAAAGGTTTTGTTGCAGATGTGGCAAAAGTGTGGTCGACCTTCTTGGTGTTTGCTGGCTATGTGCCGTAAGAGAGGGCCTTTCTCAGTAAAGCGTTGCTCACAAAACTCACAACTAAATGGCCGTTCTCCTGTATGCGTGCGGTGGTGTTTGTCCAGACTCGCTGCTCACACAATCAGCAAACATCTTGTTAACAATACAAAACTAACAGAGAAAATGCATGGTTTCAGATTTAAAAAAAAAACTGGAAATCAAAAAGGCCAGAGTTAAATAACTTTTGCTGTAAAATTACCTTGTGTGCGAAATGTCTTGCCACACAGGTGGCACTGGAAAGGTTTCTCTCCAGTATGTGTGCGAAGGTGCATGTTTAGATTGGTTTTCTGTGTAAAAGCATGATTGCAGAACTCACACACAAAAGGACGCTCGTTTCTGGAAAGAAGCACAACAAATACAGCTCAGCACTACTCCACTCAGTCTTTTCACCACATGCATGCATAATTCTAGCATTGGCTAAAAGCCTCGCCTTTCAAAAGCAGGCAAAATATAATTAGCAATCAGTTTAAACAATAAATAAAGCACGTTTCAGTTCTTTGTTTCTTTATGGAAATATTTAATGATGTCCTATGTTAACCTGTGAATGGCTTTGATGTGCATTTGCAGGCCGTTGCGGCTGGACGCCCGATGACCGCACTCCTCACACACAAAGAGTTTCTCACCACGATGTTTGGCTGACTCGTGCAGACGTAGCTCAGTGCGGGACAGGAAGCGCTTGGGACACAATGTACACTAAACGAGACACATGACAAATAATCCACAACACAAAACATTAAATTAAATCAGTGATAGCTGATTTTGTGTTTAGTTTTGAATGGCAGGGCATTATTGTATTGCAAACAATTTATTAGCATTAGAGTCACTTACTGCGTGTGGTTTGGGAGCTCCATGTACTTTAATCATGTGGATCCTGAGGTCTTTCTTCTGCATGAACTGCTCAGGGCATGACGTGCACTAATATGACAAGTAAGATTACATTGGCACAATGTCTGTAGACAAAAGGTCATATCTGGCCTCCACAATGGAAGACGTACCTTATTGGGCATCTCTCCTGTGTGTGTGACCATATGAACACGCAGCTCATGTCGCTTTTTAAAGGTCATGGTGCATTTCAAACAAGAAAACACCTGGCACAAACCGAAAGTTGCATTAAGTAAATACTAGTAATATAAAAGCTGTAATATAAAACCACCAAAAATAACACATTATTGTTGTTTTATTGTATGTATTCATATTGTTAATTGTCTCCCGCTATCAAACTCACCATTTCTGCTCTGATAAGACAATTCCTGGCTTCATGCTCTAGAAGGTTTTCCTTCCTATAGTAGCACTTCCCACATTTAGCACATTCAAAGGGCTTCTCTCCTGTATGTCTCCTTGCAGAAAACAAGATGGAAGGAAAGACAGAACTTTGCATTGAGGCACGATCAGTCATATTAATTACTTACAAAAAAATTATTCAATAGCAATTACACACAAACAAAACAAAAAAAAACACCAGCCTCTATATATAACATTAATCTTATATATGTCTACAATATTTTTTTCATAGAAATATACACTACTGTTCAACATTTGGGGTCAACAACTGTTTTTAAAAGAAATTAATACTTTTATTCAATAAAAACACATTATATTGATCAAACGTGACAGTGAATGCATTTATAATGTAACATAACATTCTATTGCAAATAAATGCTGTTCTTATGAACTTTCTATTCACCAGAGAATCCTAAAAAAAAGTTTTTTGTGATTACAGCAAATCAGCATATTAGAATGAAGACTGCAGTAATGGTTGCTGAAAATTCAGCTTTGCATCACAGGAATAAATTACATTATTCTTATATTCTTCTTCTTATTATTATTATCTTATATCATTATTATTATACATTATTAAATTATATACACCCGTATTTTTCGGACTATAAGTCGCACCTGAGTATAAGTCGCATCAGACCAAAAATACGTCATGATGAGGAAAAACATATATAAGTCGCACTGGACTATAAGTCACATTTATTTAGAACCAAGAACCAAGAGAAAACATTACCGTCTCCAGCCGCAAGAGGGCGCTCTATGTCTTCAGTGATAGACTACAGGAGCACTGAGCAGCATAGAGTGCCCTCTCGTGGCTGGAGATGTTGTAATGTTTTCTATTGGTTCATTTCTCTTGGTTCATTTCTCTCGGTTCATGTCAAATTAATTTTGATAAATAAGTCGCACCTGACTATAAGTCGCAGGACCAGCCAAACTATGAAAAAAAGTGTGACTAATAGTCCGGAAAATACGGTATATAAAATTAACAAAGAGGAAGATACCTGTTGTGTACTTTCAGGTAGTACTTGCTGAGGAATGTTTTATGACATGTAGGACATTGGACAGAGCCTTTCTTGCTGTCTTTAGATGTTCCTTCCCCATTCTTTTTATTGGTACTTCTTTTGTGTCGTTTGCATGTTCCCCGTGGAGTCTTTGACGTCGAGCAAGGTGAATCATGAGGCACATACTCTTCATCGGTACCCTCAATAAGAATGTCCATACTGCCACCTCTATCACTGTCATCATCATCCTCATTGTCAACAGATCCATCCACCTGCTAATGGAGAATTAATAGAAAATGTACAACAGATTCATAATCAATGCATTCAATTTTCATTGTCAGATCAGTGCAGAGATGATCAAGTTTAAATTATTTTATTTGAATAAATGACTTCTGGTTGAAAATGGATTACCTCAGTCTCACTGGTGTCTTGATGTTTGAGGTGATCTCCGTCCTCAGTGGCAGCAGTCTCCTGCTCTTTGTCTTCTAGAGATGATGGTTTTCTTCGTCCTGCTCTCTGCCTCGTGTTAGAAGACATGTGACTTTCCCCGACTAGTCGATTGGGCCCTTTTACAAGCCTTCCAGAACGTGTGGTGGTAGTCGACGTCGAGGCAGGAGGGTCATCATCACTAGCTGTGACCACTGAACCTATCTGGAATGCATCGAGTTTATTTTTCGTCCTCGGCCAAGAACTAGTCTTTCCTTTCGGGGTGTGATCAGGCTGAGGGTCTGCAGATATGAGAGTCAATAGTTGTTTGGCTGTATCATCTTCACTCGAGACAGGTGACTGCAAAGTCTTTACACATGGCAAACTCAGGCAAGGTATGAGAGACTCTGGCACTGATAGTCCGCTAGCTGCATTCTGAATCTTTTCTAAATTGCTATCATCTAAGTGGAGTTCACCAGTATAAAAAAAGTTAAGAAGTAGCTCTAGTCCATCATCAGGGCACTCTATTGGCAAGTCGATCTGTACACATGGTGTGTCTGAACTGGAGTCTTGGAACAAGTGGCTGAAACAGGCAAGAACATTACGATGGGCCAGATGCACCTTCCCACCGACTGTGCTCAGTATGGCATCACAGAAGTGGCCAAGACCCCTCTGATGGTTGAGCAAGGATAGCACCCGCTGAGCGTGAGAGGTGCCTTGAGCAGGTATCGCCATCTAGAAAAGCAGGAGACATCAGTTTCATTCAATTTGTGATTTTATCAAAATTAAATTCTAGATAAAGACAACATAACATACATTTATTGATTAATAAATGTATGCATTGAAATGAAATACTTAAATAATTAATATAAACATTAAATTAAAATGCAAATGATTTTTACTAATTCATGAGCATTTATAATAATAAAAAAATGCTCGATCTCATAGTTATAATACATTTATTTAAAATACAATAAGAGTGTGTCCTAGTTTTATTACTATACTGTAATTATTATGAAATACAAAAAAAAAAAGTAAATGATGAAAATCTTCCATTATTGTAATTACAAGAGCTCACTTATTTTGATTCAAAAACATGTATTTTTTCTGTTTTGATTAATTTACTAATAAATGTTTTATGCAACTTTAAAGAATTTTAGAAAATCATGAAATACTGCAATTATTGTACTACAAGAATATATGTTTATAGCAATAATTTGCTTATTTTGGCGTAGTTCAGTTTATTACAAGTACACAGAATAATTATGAACATTTTAATTTAAATTAAATATTTAAATTACAAACAAATACTAAATACATACATTTGAAACTACTTTTACTTAATTTAATCATAGATATTTATGATAAAAAGAATTTATGCTCAGAAATATAATACATTTGTGTAAAAGTACAATAAAAAGTGTGTCTGTTCTGGTTTTATTATGATACCGTCATTATTTATAAATGTTTCATTAAGATATAATGTTTGTAGAGGTCGTACAACTTTGAGTAATTTTCTAAAATCACGAAAAACTGAAATTATCGTATTACGAGCACTGTTGGGTATTGCAAGTTCTTGCTTATTTTGGCACAGTTCATTTTATAAAACAGTGCACAGAATAATTCTGCACGTTTTCATGCATGCTCAAGAAAGTTTCCCCACATGATGCGGATGACTTTGGTCAAAGACTGCTTGATCAATTAAAACGACCTTAACGTTAATCACGATGCTCGCTTTTTAATGACGCTCCCTAAACTACTCGCCGCACAACCATCAACCGTTCACGACTCACCATTTAGCGTACATTAGATCATTGCTCTCATCTTTCTTTTCATATGCTGAAAGCACACATATATGCGTTATGTAACCTACTGAGTAAATCATAAATAACACAGCGTCAAAAGCTTAATTTAGGCGAAAGAACAAGAAGCCATGTTGAAACAGAAACAGGAAGTGACGTTGAATATGTTGGCCCTCTCCGGCCGGTAGCTGGCCGTTCACCCCATTACGCTGGGAACGAATTTCTTCAAATATGAACTAATTGAATAATTTAGCTATTTTATTCAAACTGCACACAAATTCTTCAATTTTATAACATGTTTGAACGTTATGGTGAAGTATTTTATACCGAAGTGGATTTATTCAGGATTGTAGTATAGAATCAAAGCTCCTTTGAACTCCGTAACATCTGTTGTTGTCCATCACACGGCACACATGCTAACCGTGAGCGCACGGCGCTGCACAAAATTGCTTCCGTTATCCACAGAGTTGTATATTTGACATGGGTTACACGTTTTCTTCATATTTACACTTTCAGACCTATTCATTATACAGTGACAGTGCGGTCTCAAAGCAGATGAAAAGTGGGAAATTAGCAGCTTCGTCTCGATCAGTGGAGGAGTGGAAGCACAAACAGCATCGTGCCTCGTGAAGTGATGCTCAAAGCCAGTCACAGAGAAACAACAGCTGCACCACACAAAATCAATTTCTGATTTGATTCGAATCTGTTAGTATTACCAGTTGTAGCTGCTTCCCACTTTAAACAGGTACGTTACGTTAACTACGTGAACTAACGACAGCCCTGAAACTTGCTTTCTGTATCATTTCACAACAACATATGATCTTACTAGTGATTAGTAATAATACTGTGTGAAACAATACTTTACTAACTGCATAAAGTAAAGCCAACAGATAGGAAAAAACTATTATGTTAACTTGACCAAACCAACTTAGTGATATTTTGTTTAATCTTTTAGTTATTCTGTCTATCTAGCCATCCACTTTTAGTTTTTTATGCATTTCTGATCTAGACAAAATCTATTTGTTACTCCAGATGTTCTGATGCCGTCATCACTGCATGTCTTCATTCACAGGTGTCTCCCTGCCCTGGATTTATGACGTTTTCAGTCTTGTTGGAGTTCATTGGATGACAATGAAAGTACACAAGGTTTCTTCTCAGTCCCAACACGAGCAGCGACATGCCACCAAGCGCCACGGCAAGAATAAATGGCGCAAAAAGACACACAGTCTGGACTCCACTCTCCTAAACACAAGTACTGGGACTGCAAAATTGGAGAAACCAATACCCAAAAGGGAGAAACCCACATTAAAACGTTTGAAGAAGTTGTATACGAAGCCTATCCCTGAAAACTGCTGTGCCGAGCAGAGAAAGGTTAAGGCTCATGTCCACACAAATGGAGGCACAGAGCTGAATGGCAGCAGCAGTTTAGTGGACTCTCAAGAATGGAGTGAATATGCCAATAGTGTTCTTCAGAATGGAATGGAGAGTTCAACCTCACCTAAGACAGACCAGATGGAGGAGGACGGTCTTCAGTTCCATGCCCAGTTTGACAAGACCCACAATAATGCTGTTTTAGTCATGAAACAAGGCCAGGTAGACTGCTTACCTCAGCTATACACTTTTAAATGCTAGGATTTTATATATATATATTGCACTTGTGTCACTTACTTATATTGGTCCTCCATCACTAGTTTCTATAAGTATACTGACTTTTGTGTCTGATATCTGTGCAGGTCTTGTGTTTCCGTGGGAAGTGCCTGCTCACTTGCCTCTATGGTCATGTAGAGGTGCTGGGCTTCACCATAGAGGAGGGCCAACAGCCTTACCCCCTGTTCTCACCACCGTCCCACTGCCCTCTCACCATCACTGCCTTAGGAAACAACCCCCCATCCAGCAAGAACAAGAAGGAGGGGCTGCTGGAAGCAAAAGCTGTTGTTCACAAATATTTCTCCTCAGGTATCATCAGAAGCAGTGTCCTCCCTTCTAAATACCTTTTTTATTTTTATATAATTTTCTCACGATCATATCTTACATAAAGGAAAGATATGGCAGGTAAATAAGGTAAAGAGGCAATTAATAGATATCACCATACTTTTCTAGTTGATCATTACATAATTACAAAAAAAAATGGTATTGCAAGATTGCAGAAACGTCTTGTTTAAATATACATTTAAAAATGATACATTTTATGAAATTTGCAGAACGGTGTTTCAGAACAGATTTTGTTGTTTTTTACAGAGGCGGGTTTCAATCACTCCATGAATCAGAAAATACTGTTAACTGCCAAAAAATAATAATATTAATCACATTACACATTGGATACACAAAGAGCCAAATAGCCCGAAATGTCAAAATTGGCCAGTGCAGTTTTTTAATGCAGTGTCTTGCCTTAAATTAATTTCTATCTACACTAAAGTCTATTTTTCTTTAATGTTCTGTTGCGATTGATTTTTTTAATGTTTAGAGCCGAGTAAAAAGCTCATGAGTGAGCTGGACTCTGACTCATGTGTGGTGCTTCTGGAGCCTCTGAACACGCCGCTCACCCGCGTTCTCACCAGCTTCTCAGAACTCTCAGAGATCTTTGGTCTCAACTCGGTAAGTTGGTGGCATTTCAGATTTTGTATGTTCATGTTTAAAGTAGCTGATGTGTATATGGTTTGTGATGTTCAAATACATTCTCAGTTTAATATCCAGTGGCAACTATGAGTAAGCCATTTGAAGGAAGAATGTAAACACTGTGACTCTGTGACGCTTTTGACATTGTTTGTTTGAGCATCCTGGCATAGCAACAAAGATATATTTGTGTCTGTGTTTATACGTCTTGCAGAAGGAGCTGAAGTCTCAGGCTGCCGTCTATAATCCTGTTCTGTCAGCTGTCGGTGTAACAGCTCTGCGTGGACCTTGTGCACAGGGTCTGGTGATGTCACGTAGCTACAGAGAAGCTATAAGCAGATTGCTCAGTGCCTGGTCAGGTAAATGTTAACCATTTTATTTTCCTTATTTATTTTGAAGGAATATTTAAAGGAATAGTTCACCAAAAAAAAAAAATCTTCATCATTTACTCTCCCTCATGTCATTCCACACCTGTATAATTTAATTATATAATTAATAATATAACGATCCCTCAATATGGATTGACACATCAAATCTTTAACGATATGATGTATTGATGCAAAGATGTAAAAAATCGTAATTTTGTAGTATAAATAGACACTTTTATTTTGACACTTTCCACATATTCACACAATGTCCGTTTACACGAATACTTAAGAGCTTGTTTTCGCCAGGACGAACAAATACAGACAAAATTACATAAAATGCATGTCTTGGTGATTATCCTTGTAAACACAGTTGGTTAGACATATGTCTTAATGTAAACAGTTTAGAAAGAAAACACATGTGTATCAGTATATTGGATCCGTGCCACAAAAAAAAAAGTCTAAAATAAAATTCGTTTTTTTGTTTTGTTTGTTTTGTTTGTTTAGTTACCAACATTTTTTGAAATATCTTCCTTTAAGTTCCACAGAATAAAAAATGTTTGGAATTAAATTATGAATAAATTAGGTCTGGGTTAAAAATATCGATTTCAAGATCAGTCATTTATTCTGTGCTGCTTATTTTGTAAATTAATCACTTCAGTTCGCTAAATATTATATGAAGGGCACCTGCCGTCCACTAATCACAATGAGCTTTGTGCTCTGTTACTTTTGATATGGAACAAAGTCTTAGCTTTCAAATTCTATCAGTTTAATCTCGAAATACAAATATATACAGTTTTGCCCCTCTTTAATGTGGCGTGATAGATCACACAGTTCAATGCGAACCGATCATTTCTTCCTGTTTAATACTAGTTATAGCACGAAACAAACATAAATGGACATCATAAGGGAATGTCAAAAGAAAAAGTAAAACTTACTGAAATGTATCAATCATCATAGAAAGACTACATTAAATTGTAAACCGTGTCACGTAATGTACTTTTCACGTAAGCCATTCAGTGTCCAAAAAATGTTTTAATATAAAATGTTTTTGTCCATAGGGGAATTTGACCGCTGTCCCATAATTCTTGTATGTGGGGGGAAATCCTCTGGAAAATCCACCTTCAATCGACACCTTATTAACAGCCTGCTCAATCAGTGAGTTCAATTGGTTAATTTCATCAGTTCAGTAATAAGAGGATAAATCGAGAGTAAATGTTGTGTTTTTGTAGACTAGCCTGCATGCAAAGTTATATAAGGAATTGACATATATTGTCATTTTAAAGTGGTATTTTTGCTGTCTACCTTGTTTTGTGTGTAGTACTGCAGGCGTAGAGTATTTGGAGTGTGATCTAGGCCAAACTGAGTTCACCCCTCCTGGGTGCCTTTCCTTAAGCACAGTTACAGAGCCGCTGCTGGGTAAGTATCATTCTCCATATCCATATAGCCACACAAGGTACATTTAAAAAGATTCTGTTAATTCAAAAGACCATTGTGCTGCAAAAAATCTAAACTATTTTACATTTAGCATATTCATTTATATGTTTGTAATAGTGGTGTTATTTCTCAGGGCCTCCTTTCACACACCTGCGTGACCCAGAGCACATGGTGTACTATGGTCAGGCAGATTGTCAGGCTGACATCGATCGGTATCTGGAGTCTCTCAAATCCCTCTGGCGCCATGTCAATGGAGAAAGTCCTGTCATCATCAATACTATGGGCTGGATCAGAGGTCAGCAATACAAATATTGCACATAAAATAGGAATATTGATTTGACCGGTATATCGACTTATTAATGGATCTTGAATATTTATTTATGCAAATATTAGGACTATCAATCAGTTTAATAAAATGATTTACTGAGTCAGATGGGTCAGAGGAATAATTAAAGTATTTTTTTCTTTTAATATTTGTAGCACTATTAAATATATTTAATATTTATCATTTTCTTTTTAACAGATAATAATAGTAGGGCTGCCGTGATAACCGCAATATTGTAATACCACGCTATTGACAAGCAAACCGCAGAGGAAAGATAACAACCGCGGCAACAGCAGTGTTCAATTTTTTTACTTTTTTTTTTTTTATGAGGCTATGGCCTTCTTGTTTTTTCAATTTGTCACTGTGCATTCAATGTAAAATAAATTAATGATACAATATTATGACTGTAATTTTCTCGCGAGCCGTTGTACTGTAGCTTTATGGTGCTTCGTTTGTTTTGAATAGTTCGGCTGAAACGATGGGAGACGCTCGATCTCGTCCCAAACCTAATGTCACGTCACCAGTTTGGGAACATTTTGGCTTTCAACCCAATGAAAAGGGCGAGCCAGCGAATATAGATGAGCCGATATGCAAAATTTGCTGCAAAAAGGTTCCTGTGACGCAGCAATACATCTAATTTGAGGTCATTGGGACATTCTAAAACGCATAATGTGAAAAACGCTTAAGGTGGTTTAATGTATTAATACAGTGATATTAACAGACCAAACTCACTAAACATCATACTAATAAAGTATACTATCTACAAAAAATCAGATGATCCCTGAATATGTAAACTGAAAAAAATGAATGCGACCTCACACGCTATCTGCATGAGGAGTGCATCGACTCCAGCGGGAATCCACGGTCCTGGTGGGCCAGTGGTGGCACGATAATCAGTCTAGATTTCCGCTGCTGCCCAAAGTCGCGCGCAAATACGTGTAATACATGTTAGAACTCTATAATTTCTTTAAAAAAAAAATCTTGTTGCTGTTTGGCATTTAACAATAAACAAAAATGTTTTAAAACTTACTTGTAAGTTAAAAAAGCAAAAATATATGCTACATAACTCAACGATAGAGCTTTGTATGCAGCAAAATCTGGATAAATTAGGTATGTAAAAAACAAAAAACGAAGGTAAAACCGCATATCACGCTATTGAGCCACCCATGATAACCGCAGGGGAAATTTCTTAACCGCGACAGCCCTAAATAATAGTTTTCATTTGAGTTTATGGTACTGACATCCTAACACTTGTCTTTCTCTCTTTCACAGGCCATGGCTTTCAGATACTGGTCGACCTCATTCGCCTGTTTTCCGTTACGCATGTAGTGCAGTTGAGTTATGGAAACGCACCACAGTGTCAACATCTTACCCCAGACTTCCTCAGAACTGCCCACGGCTGGCAGACGCACCCACTGACGCCGCCCACCCTGACAGAGGAGCCAGTCAGTCACCTCTCCACTCGATCTCATGTGTTACTCAGTGTCCAGTCAGAATTTGAAGGTGCTGGGACATCTGGAGTAATGTAAGCCAGCCAGCTTCCCCACTTTGGATTTTAACTGTTCCTATTTTCAGTTGGCAAATGATTTGGTGAACACGTAACTGATTTGTAAAGTATTAATATCCAGATATGTATGATCTGAACTAAAGTAAATTCCCATCCTGTATTCCTCATAGGCAACATCAGCGCAGTAACGAGCTGCGAGACCTGGCTCTGCTCAGTTACTTCAGTAAGCTGCAGTCCCCAGAACCTGGCCCAGTCCTCCCGCTCCACTGCTTCACACCTTACCAGGTTTTATTCTTTATGTTTAAAAAACATTTTGCTTCATTTAATTTAATTTTAAAAATTAAATTATTCATATTTTATTTCATTTTTTAATAGTTTTTCATTTTATATTTATTTTCTTATTTTGAAGTTTTATTTCATTTTTATTCATTCTTTTGATTCTAGTATTTTACTTTTTATTCTGATTATGTATGACTGTTATATTATTTATTCATTATTTATTTTGTATTTTACTTTTTGTTTCTTTTTATTTGGATTTATTTAATTTAATTTTAATTTTGATAATGCATGACTCTTTCAAATAAAAGTCTTTTTGTGCTCAATAATTGCAGGTCCCACTCTCAGCAGTGGCTATAGGGGTAACACACTGTGAGGTGGCACCCACCAACATCCTCTATGTGGCCAATGCCAGTGTAGTGGGATTATGCTGTCTGAGTGAAAAGGTTGTGGGCAGAGAAGGTCCTGTTGTACTCTCCCAAACTCCTATCTGTCAATGTGTGGGCTTAGGTGTGTATATATACATATATGAATCTGAGATTGAATTGATCGGTCAAATGACATAGCATATGTAGTGACATTACAAATATTCATTATACATCAAAACAAGACTATGTAATCTTCCTTAAAAATAATGTACCTGCTGTTGTGTTTTTAAGGTGTTTTGAGAGGGGTAGACATGGCACGTGGTTTGTACTTTCTGGTTTCTCCAGTGTCCCCCTCTGTCCTGAGACACGTGAACTGTCTCCTGCTGGGAGAGATCACTCTGCCTAAAATATTGCTCACCAAGCAGGTACGTGAATCAGCACTATACACTACCCTTCATAGGTATGGGGTTAATGGGGTCACCAAGGCTGCATTTATTTGAGCAAAAATAGTATTATTGTCCAGAAATCATTTTAAGATGCTGATTTGGTGCTCAAACATCACAGTTACAAAATGTACTGCTTAATTCTTTATGGATATAATATTTTATATTTGTAATATTTTGTTCAGGGTTTTTTAATTAATTTCAAAATGTCAGCATTTATTTGAAGAGAATATTTTTGTAACAATGTGAAAGTCTTTATTAATTTCTTTAAAAAAATATTCTATGGACTTTTTAAAGAATTTACAAACTTTTCAGCAGTAGTGTAGATTATGGAAATCCATGAAATAAAATAACCAAAGGGTGCATTTTACAATTTACTCATTGAATATAAGGGTCCAAAAGAGAGATAATAATTTGTGTGATGGCAAAATGGTTAAGTGTTGAATGTTAACAAACCTAATGGGTCTTTGTTGTTATCAAATTGTACTTAAACTCTCTCTTTCTCTTTTTTTTTTTTCCTCCAGTATGGCATTGAAGGAGATTTACCTTACGTCACCACAGACTACAGTTTTGAAGTCCAAGGGGCAGGAAAGCTTCACATCTACAAAGGACTGACAAGGCCTGGTTTTATAAAGTCAAATAACTAAGCTCTTCTGTATAAACACTGCTTTCTGTGAATGACATTTCTATCCTTGTATTTGTTTTATACCCTAAATATTGAGGTCAAATTTGCCATTGAATGTACAAATCTACACAAGTATTTTGGCTTTTGGAACTGTAAACTGGGTAGATGGAGTGTATGAGTTCATATGCTGTTTCTTTATCTCTTGTTTAATGGCTCCATGTTTAAGATCCATATGGGAAACTATCGTCTTGATTTTCTGTACTGTTACAGATTGTCTATGTCATTAAGGAAGTGTCAGAAAGAGTCTTTGTTTTCTTTTACCAAGTCACATTCCCAAACCAAGACAATGCAGGCTGTAAAATATTAAAGTGGGTTTCACTTTTGTCAAGATTAGTCTCTCATTGACCATTTTTTTTTTAGCATTTAGGTTGTTTTAATGCAACTTATTTGAAATGCCATCTTGTTGCCTCTTGGAATGTTTGCTGAGATCCCTTAGTTAGAACCAAAGCAAAAGATGCCTGAGGTGGCTGTATCTATGGGGATGTGTGTTATTCACGTCTGCATTAGATTTGAACTTCCGAGTATTTTTGTAACATTTTTAATTATATGAAGAGCCAAAATGACATTTCGCAACATTCACTGCATTTGCCAGCAGTTGGCGCTACAGTTTTGCTATTATCACTCAAGTAATACTTGGCATTATATAAAATATTGTGAAAACATTGTACACCCACACACGGTGATATAAAACAGAAACAATAATTTAAAGAAAATCTAAATCTATAAATTTTTTAAAAATCTTTAAAAATTCTAATTTTCTTTTTGAAATCATTGCTTTATTCTTTGATTTTTAAATTATCTGATGGTTAATCGTGAAATTATGCAAACAATATTATAAGATATTGATTAATCATTTGCTGTTTAGTATTAGAATGTTTAATAATAACTTTATTCCCATTACATTTTTACTTTAACAATTACACAAAGCACTACATTATTGTTTTAAGTTACGTATAAAATAGGGTTTTTTATGTATATGTAACTTTCTCACTAATTAATATTAAATGTTTTTTTTTCTTTTTCATAGACACTGTATTCATACTTTCACTTCCACAGTTAAAATTTCCGTTTTGTTATCTACGTATGAAATTTTGCATTTCGTTTAAACCGAAATCACATCCAATTTAAAACTTTTCAGTTTCACTTGTACTTTTGTAGACACCTGGAGCGTGACGTCCTCGCCAGAAAGCTGTAAACGAGGAAGAGAATCGAAGCTCCGAGCGAGCAGAGATACATTTTATGCTGATTAAAAGTAAATTCGGCTGAGTTAAAGTTTTGTTTTTACGCGTTTTTTATTTAACTTCCGCAAATGAATTAGCAAAAATTCCGTCATGTTGAAAACGTCTCATAGTCATAAACACTTTTAACAGTGTGTAGAATGGACCACAAACATAGACAGATTCTTCAGCTGTATAGGCAAGATCTAGTCACGAGATTAAATCCTGCAGACATCTGCGATGGGTTTTTGTCAAAGGGGGTCTTCACCCAGGACATGATCGATGAAATACAGGTAAAACTGGTGTCTTTGTTTACAAATGGGAAACTGGGATCGCAACGGGATCGTGAAAGTTCACATGCGGTCATTGTGAAAGGTCACAAAAGAACAGTACAGTTTGTTATTTATTTACTTACCCCCTTTAACCCATTATGACTTTCTTTCATTCTGTGGAACACAAATGAAGAATGACAGTCACAGTTGCCATTCACATTAAATGTATGGAAACATGATGCACTGAAAGTGAATGGAAACTCAGAATGTCAGTTTCTAACAACCTGTTTAACATCTCAAACCATCATGCTTCATACAGGATGTTCACAGTTGATAATACTGTGCATAATTAGTTTATTGTGAAGGTAAGGCGATATAACCATTCATGTGTGAGTGCAAACCTGCAAATGCAAACATTGTTCTCCTAACAGAGCGAGATAACAAGACGTGACCAAGCCAGGCAACTGTTGATAATCTTAGAGACGAGAGGGAATCAGGCTTTCCCAGCGTTCCTGCAGTGCCTGCATGAAACCGGCCAACATGACCTCGCAGAGCTCCTTCAGAGTGGAGATGGTGCTCATCTGCCCTCTTCCGTCCCTGAACAGCCTTCAGTGATCCCTCTGCCAGTCCGTAAGTGTGTTGCTTCCATTGAAAACAAGATTTCTTTGGATAAATTTAACTTGGGATGTTCCTATAAAACAATGGAACATAAACCATCTTCACCTACCCATGATCCTCTTAACTGGCATTTTGCTGTGATTTTTCCCCCTAAAGTATATTACAAGATACATAAAGATATCTTATCAGATTTTATGATTCAATGCACAGAATCCAAAATATTCAGAAAAAACAGACAGATTTGATTTTACTCCTCCACGGTTAGTACCACTGAGACAAGAAAGCCTGCCTGTGCCAAAGCCTCTCAGCACATGTGAGTCACTATCATGTTTTGATTCCCAATAAAGTATGTTCGTTTTCATCTGTTAAATGCTACCCATTAAAAAGTAAATGGGAATTTGGTTGTAAAGCATGAATAACATTTGGATTTATGCATATACACAGCTTCTGAAACTGGGGTGAGACCAACCAGGTCCAGACGTGACCGTATAGAGGTAACCGTGATCACTCTCGCATAACAATCTTGAAAGTTTTAAAAGTCATTTATTCTTATTCACTGATAATTGAGTACAAGTGTATTTGGACTTGTCTTTCTACAATTTTTTTTAATTAAAAGTATGCAAGAATGTGCATATTAGGGCTGGTAATTTAACGTCTTAATGAGATAAAAAATTATGCGTTAAAATTATTAATGCATTTAACGCACTTGCCCAAGACCTATGTGGATCATCTGGCATTTCATAACTAATATGAGACAAGGAAACAACTTACTGTGTGATGGATCCTAGAAAATATCCCTAAAATTCAAGATATGGGGCAAAATGTCCGTTTGAAAATTTGTCTCATATTTACATCACGTAGTTAAGAAATATGACACAAGTTGTAGGCTAAGTGTAATATCACCAAGTGCAAATGTGATACTCATCTTACACAACTGTTCATTAAGTTAATATTGTATTATTTTGCTCAATTTTGCCAACCAAATTATAAAGACAAATCAGAACTGTTCATCTCTGAGCAACCCACAGCAGCATTTCATTTCTTAATCCACATTTTGAACGAATTTGGTGAACCATTTAACGCATTGAACCATTGGCCATAGTCGCGTTGGCTTTGAAGTGGCTTCAAAAGCACAAGGAGTCATCTGCTCTCTAATCTCTTGTGGTACTTTGATGTCACACACTGATCGGTCTGATGGTGATAACCCGCTTCAATTCGAACAAGCCTAATGATTCAAGGAACCATTCATAAAGAACCCTTTACTTCACTCCTGAATTAATCAGCCATTTGAACAAATCAAATGAATGAATAAATGAGTCGATGATGACATTTACCACCACCTACTGGCAGTTTTAGTTTATTATTTAGAGTATAATTTCATTAAAGAAATCATTTAATATTTTCATAGTAATAATAAAATTAAGAAAATAAATGATTAAAGTTATAGTTCACCCAACCAAAAATTACAATTCTGTCATCATTTACTCACATGGTCCAAAAGAGTATATGTAATACATTTTATCAAACAAGATATTTCATGCTGAACCTACTTTTTGTAATCTCTGTTTGATGCTTTGCACAACAATGACTTTAAATGATCTTTTCAGAGTAATTTCTCCAAATCTGATGTGCGATTAATTCGATTAATTATACTAGATTTTCTACGCTGTTGCTGCCGCAGAGCAAGTACCGACTTGCTACTGTCAATACATCCACAGAAATCCTGCTGTGAACATGTAAGCCTTACTGTTGCTGGGCATATAACAGTTATGACATTACCCTGTAGCAGATCTAGACAGGTGGAGCTGGGGAAGGTGCAGGGTTTCTGAAATGTGCAGCAAATTGCTACAGCAAACACTGGCCAAGTATTTGACTGTTGAGCAGCAAGCTCATTTTCTGCATATGCAACAAAAACCAATTAGCTGCGCAATGTGAATAATGAAGTCACTATATTGAGTTAGGACCTATCAGCCTGTGCCATCTAACGTTTCATGACAACCTTGTATTTATTTTAAATTATAATAAATTGCTGTATTTTCTTATCAAATACATGCCATCTTGGTAAGCATAAGAGACTTCTTTTAAAACAAACAAACCAAGAATCTTAATTGCGGAATTGTACCTAACCACTCACTATATTTTGTGCAGTGCTATAAGATGGATGCCAGTCCATGTGGGATCTGCCTGATTATAAACAATTTCAAGTTTGACCCAGCCTCTGATCTGAAAGATCGAAATGGGTCCAACATTGACTGCGACAAGATGGAGAAAATATTTAAGGCTCTCAACTTTGAGGTTATTGTAAAAAGGAACTTGAAATACAAAGTAAGCACAATACTTCCTCTTCTTCTCACTGTAAACAAAGTTAAGATAAAATTCTGTCTGTCTTTCATACATTTTTAAAAATGATTAAGAACATTTCTCCCCTACAATGTAGAACATAAAACAAGAGATGTCATTCTTAGCAAAGAGGGATCATTCTGCGTATGACTGCAGTGTGGTGATCATACTTTCACATGGTACTGAGGTAAAACCAGTCACATATTTTTTTCTTCAAAAAAGAGGATATGTTATATTTGCTCTTCAGATTTTTGAAGACTATTCGTTTTCAACAAAGAAGTACAACCTGCAAAGAATTACAAAAAAAGCATTAGAGCAATTTTCTCAATCTGCTTTGGTGCTTTACACTTCTCTAATTCTTAGGCAAACCACACTCATTTTCCTGGAGCAGTGCATGGTGTTGATGGACCATCTGTCCCAGTTCAGTTAATCACAAACTACCTCAGCGGCCAGAACTGTCCTTCTCTGCAGGGCAAGCCCAAGCTGTTCTTCATCCAGGCCTGTGGAGGAGGTGGGCATCTCAGAAATCTTTCACAAGTCTCGTAGCCAAAAGGTGGTGGTCACATTTACCGGGAATCTTCGTGTTCAAAATCCATGCCATTCACGCTGCTGAAAGCGATGAATATATAAATATGTGAAAAGATATAGAAATGGTTTTCCCACGCACTTTCACGACTTGTTCAAGCTGAACTGGCCACACCTAAAAATAATCCAAAATTTTTGAGATTTTTAAATGTAATATTTATTAGTTTGCCTCACTTTTTCTTCTCATCTGTAGGTAAGAAGGATACAGGGTTTGAGGTTCCTCCGGATGAAAAGGAGCACTCTTCTATTCCCATATCCTCCCGCACGCCTGATGAATTGGATGCTCGGGCCACTTTGCCCACACTCAGCGACATCCTGGTGTCCTACTCTACCTTTCCAGGTCCGTGATTTTGGTCATTACAGAAACAAACCTATTGATTGCTAAACACAAATAAGATGATAAATGCTACTGCACCTGCAGGCTATGTCTCCTGGAGGGACACACAGGCCGGATCCTTTTATGTGGAGAATCTTGATCGTGTGCTTGAGGAGAATGCTGCCACGGAAGATCTGGTGACCATGCTGACGATGGTACATTTCTGTCTTGTAAAGCTTCTTAAAACAACTGATAGATATAATAAATACAATGTCAAAAATGGAAAAAAAGAAACCAAATCAAACCAAATTCCATAATAATGCTACCAATTAGGGTAGAGCAGTATGATGGTACAGTACGTACCATATCAAGCAGTTGATATTCTGCTATCTTATATATTCTGCTAGCTTTATAGATAATTTTTTTAAAAGATCTGACACCAAGCAAAAACTATAGTCTGCTCTTCAAAATGCATCACATACACATTTTTGTTGAAGTACTATATTTTCACTGGTGCCAGACATAAAATAAACTCATGCTTTTGTGTTGCATTTAAAGGAAACTAAAAATCTGATTTATTTACTCACATGTGACAGATTGGATTTTGTACACATCTAAGCATAAAAATCCATGGGAGATGTGATTTTTTTTTTTTTTTTTTTTGCATCCGTTCTGAGCTGCTTCTAAATATGGTCTGATACATATCCTATACCTGGACATCTGACCTACATCTAAACATGATAATATACACTAAACTTTCTTAATGTCACATTACAAAGCAGGAGTTGCCTATATGTGCTGTATGCACGCAGAAACTCAGCTTCTTTTATTGGGATGCGAACTTTATAGATACAGGATAGATTATGCACACCGAAACAAACTTGTTTTGAGCTGCTGTCCCCTTAATTTTATAAATAAAATATATACACTACTAAAAGCTACATTCATATTTTTCAGCAAGATGATATTTTTGCTGTTCTTAAGTAATTAAACTCCCAGCTTTACTATAGAGAGGTGGCATTTAAACACATAATCTCTAACAAGTATTATTTTATTAAACAGCAGAATTCTAGATCTAACGACCTGTAGATAAAATAACTTTTTATCCTATCAGTTAAATTGTGCGCTGTAAACATCAATGCTGTAAACAAACAACTGCTGGGCTGGTAAGTGATCAAGGTATAAGTGAGATAATCACAGCAAGTGTACAGTAAAGTCAAAGAACCATGTCAATTATATAATTAATTTTTATATACAGCTGTTTAAAAGCCAAGCTTCAACTGTGTTGCTGTATGAGATCAGCATTAGAATCATTCTTGTTTAGGAAGGGATTCATATACAGTAAATGTACAGTTAGTATCAGACACGAGTCGTGACTTAATTGGATGTAAATAGGTGGGACAAAAAATTGTGTTTGGTCAAAAGATCGAATTTGTGCATTAAGCCCTGCAGTGTAAATTCAGTCTTAGGTTTGTGCCAAACAAACAAAAAAAATTAAGCTACGCATATTTCAAGTTAGACTAGTTTGACAGATTAGTTAGTTAAGCAAAAACAGACACTATTCATATAATTCATGCCTATGTAATGTGTATGTAAAATGACTTTCAAGCAGAGATAATTATATTTATAAAATGTATATATTTAAATGTTTGTGTATTAAAATGAAGTGTATATGTGTGTATATATATATATATATATCTATTTTCTCTAGGTAAATGATGCGGTCTCCCAAATATCTGCCAAAGGCTTATATAAACAGATGCCCGGATTTTTCAGCGTCCTCCGAAAACTTCTCTATTTTCAGTCTTCGCAGTCATGATCACTTGAAGATTTTTTGTTTGTTTGTTTGTTTGTTTTGCTGCAGTAGGCACACTACCATGTACTTAATATAATGTGATTAAGACATTTGTAATTTTTTATGTCTTAAACTGAACCATGTGATCACAGCATTAACTAACTTGAGTTTTTGTTTTTAACATAATTCTATTTTTAGAATTTTAAATAATAATAATAATTCATTACATTTATAAAGCACTTTTCTAGGGACTCAAGGCACTTTTACATTGTGAGGGGGGATCTCCTCATCCACCACCAGTGTGCAGGAACCACCTGACAGAACGCCAACTTTTATCTTCACTGTATTTATAATGAAATTAAATACGACCATCACAACTCCAACTGCCTTTTGTTTTGTTAAATGTCAGTTTTAATGAACAATAAAAGCCATTATAAAAGTATTAGTATAAGAGACGTATGTAATAGGAAAGTCAGCTCTGTATTACGATTTATAAATTATGTATATAAAAATATAAATAACTTTGTGCTCAGCCAAAACAATTTTCTTCATACATGGAAGAAATAATTGATTCATGAGACCAAAGATTCCCTGTTAAAACATTAAGACAAATTTTACCTCACGTTAACCACTACACAGACATCAGAGCCAGCGGCAGGTGTCAAAAGGACTAATATTAGCCGAGATGAGGCTGCTTGCATATAAATAAACAACAGATTTGACATTCTTGTCTGAAATTTTCTTAGAAATGAATTTCATGATACAATAACAGTAATATTTAGAAAACGATGCGGGTTTTCCCTTCCTCCATTAACGTTCTCTGATTGGTGTGAAATGCATTCTGGAATTCCTGGCTTCCTCAAGTATTCTTTGCTCAAGTTCGCACAAGTCACCTCTGGATGCACCACTGAGAAAAAGGGCGAAGCAAGAATACCTCCAGGGATTTGAACTGTAATTGGCTAGATGTGAATTCTGAATTTAAACGACGACTGATGACGATTCACAAGTCGACAAGAACAGGGCTGTGTTCACAGAGGACCTCAGATGATGCCAACCCTGAAACAACATAGCCTACAGATGTACCTAATTTTGCTATCAGTTTGATTGCATAATATAATAATTGCTGTTCATAGTGTTCATTGTCTGTTTGATTTTTCCATAATTTTCTGTCATATGCACACAGACTGACAGTCATCACTGATAAGCTACTACTAAATATTGTAGAAACTAAATTTTCTGTAAAGTTGCTTTGCAATGATTTGTATCATAAAAAGCGCTACACAAATAAACTTGAACTGAATTGAATTTAAAATTCTTACCTCCGAGACTACCAAGTTATGATTTATATGACCTTATTAGGCTACTTATGGTGAGTATTAGGCTTATCATTACTGCTGATCACTGCTGTTGATAATATTGTAATATTTACATTAAATAATCAGAGAAGTATAGAAAAGTTTATGAAAGCATGCTCCACAATACAATAGCAAAATATATAAATAAATATGTATAGTATTTTTATGTTACATTAATCATCATTTAGCACACCTTCAAAGAAAAGGGTATGGACCAGAATACATTGCAATTACTAAATTATATCTAGACAGACTTAAATTAGTTTCAGATCTATATTTGTGCTCTTATTATTTCATTTATTTTGCCTTTAATGTAAATAACCGTACAAACAAAATACTTGCTGCTGTGAATTTATGTTGATGTTAATTACATTGTGCGAGCTGTCTCTTTAACACCGCGTGCGTTATCGACACGTTGCTGATGATTGGGCTGACATTTTTTGATACACCCACCAAAACAAGAGAAAATGTATCACAAACCCCTTTGCACACCGTTTCCAGGAAACATGTCAGTCAAACCGGAAACCGTAGCAAAACGTTGCGCACCGGTTTGAGCTTGAACTTTGCCCCAGACAAGATATTGAGAAAGTGATGAACCCAATCAGCAGATATGGGGCTTGATTGTTAGGAGGCCATGATGGGCCAGTTTGCGTCACACCTCTACTCTTTACAAATTTGTAAGCAGAAGGTAAAATTCACACATATAAACCACTGATAACTTGATAATTTTACAAGTGCAATTTGATACATTTTTTTTTTAGCGTTATACTGTGCACAGCAGTAGGAGGACAATAGACTTTTAATGTAGCCTACTTGTGGCCCAGTTGTGGTATTTGACTGTGGTTAGCTGTCACAATGTGTTCTTAAGAAATATCCAGTTGCATACCGTGTGTCTCTTCTAGTGAATAAAATACAAATAAAATATATAATGAAAATTATAGTTCCAATAATGAGACTAATAGAGTGGCAAATAGACGTATTTCGATTTATCATGGGAAACAGATAAGAAACTCAGGAGAGGAAGGAAATGAATACGACCTAACACCCTAACACCAAGAAAACGTATCAGCAATAGAACTGTTTGTGAGAATGTGAAGGGGAAGCGAGGTCTCACTTAATAGTGATTAATAATATAGTGAATTTCGACGGTTATTATCAGTCCTTGGGGATGTATTAAAGTAACAGGAACAAAGTATCTGCGTAAATTAACTAAAATGGCATGTGATGCAGTCTGATGATCCATATAATCTGCTGTAGTAGGAAAACAGAAAGGTCGTAATGTCATCATTATACGGTCAAAGCATTTTAGATGCATCAAAATGAAAGCGTTTTCCACTGCTTATGTTTGTCTTAGCGACCTTATTATTGTCGGCCTGCGTGGGAAGATCTTCAGAGGAAGCTGAAACTTACTTTCAGAATGACAATAGTCCTCTAAGACGTTTGAACGGTTAGACCAATAGCCATTACTGAGGTGTGTAGCCCTAAATAAAGTCTGTCAGGTTGCTTGCATCCAAATGGAAAATATAGTGTTTGTGAAAGTGAGAAGGCACAGTGAGGGAGGAGGGGCCAGTAATGTGAGGTTTTACTCCGCATCAGTGCACACTACACAGTGACCGAGTGAGGAAGGAGGACAGCAGCCTCGTCTTTCTCTGCATCTCACAGTGTATGTATGTGCGAGGCAAAGACAGTTTCTTAGGGCTTTTGGTTTGGACGTGCGATAATAAAGGAGTTTGGAAGTTGTTTATGATGATATATTGAGAATGCCAATGTGAACATCTGCAGGAATTACTAAGGTAAGTGTTGTGGTTTTACTTACAAATGCAATAATAGCGTAATTTTGTCGTTTTAATGTGTGAAATATTTTCTACTTATGTAGTTGTCCGTTTGCACGTGCTAATTTGTCTTTTTTTTCCATACATTACTTTTGGTTAATACATATAATATAATTAAAAATGCATATTAAACTTTTTTTCACACATATTGCTAAAATAACTTACTCTCTCTCTCTCTCTCTCTCTCTCTCTCTCTATATATATATATATATATATATATATATATATATATATATATAAAGTTATTTTAGCAATATATATATATATTATAAAAATTATATATTTTTATAATATATTTTATTCATTAATTTATTATTATTATTATTATTATTATTATTGTTATTATTATTATTATTATTATTAACCTAAGCCAGCTAGCAAGCTATGCCAAGAAAGTTTATTAAAATTTGTTTTTGTTTTTATTCGGAAACATGCATGTTTCATTTTCTGAATATGCCTGTTAACATTTGTTGACGATATGTCAGTGAACATTTGGTTACTTTTATGGGATGTGAATGGGGAAGTTTCTGTGAAGAATGACAGAAGGAGAGAGTCTGAGGGGGTGGCCTGTTGTCATGATTCACGGTGAGAATGTGCTGCTGCTGTCTGATTTGCTCTTGACACAGGAAGTCTTCTACCTTCCCCTTTTTGACAAAAGATGTGCAATTTGTTCACTAAAATTGAACAGTACACTGTACATCCACCGTACTGTAGGTCATGACGGATGACCACGGTCAAATGTCGAATGAGGACACTCCTGCAATGAACCGATGAATGAGTGCTGAAGTTGCTTTGAAGAGTATATAGGCTATGCTTATTAATTCTAATTTTTTCTTTTTGAATCTGCGTATATTATGCAAGACATTTTTTATGATGTCAACTGCAGAAAGTGTTTATAGACTTGTTGCTTGATTGCCTCAGTACTCGGATCTTAAAGCCAAAGAAATTTGAATATAGCTTTAAACTTGGCACTAGTCCACACTGAAAGTCAATTTACATGTTTCTCATTACTGTGAGTCATATAGATCGTCAAAATATCAAATTAAAAAGCATGAAGTGCCAATGAAAATCGTTTTCAAGTATATTCTTTAAACTTCTTATTAAGCTTCTGTTCATTCACCTAGCTGGAGCTACGAT
Organism: Carassius gibelio; assembly: GCF_023724105.1. Taxonomy (NCBI): domain Eukaryota; kingdom Metazoa; phylum Chordata; class Actinopteri; order Cypriniformes; family Cyprinidae; genus Carassius; species Carassius gibelio. Next base: position 15,183,302 of record NC_068393.1, read on the forward strand.
GTCTTCCCATGTCAAACTGTGGAGGGACAGAGTGAGCACGACAGACTATGATACACAGTTTAAAGGTATTGATGTCCTAATATTTAATACCCTTAAAGATTTCTGAGCAATGGAAAGCCAAAATGATTGCTTTCCAATGCTATGAAATTTGCTGATCCGTTTCTGCTGCAGGTTTTGTATGTGCTTCCGAAATCATAGATAACCAATTTACTCATCTTTGATATTAAGTTAGTTAATAAAAATAAAAAATGTTCATACTTAGTTCATGTTAGCTCTGGTACATTAAATAATATTAACAGATACAACTTGTAAATGTTGTTGAATATTGAAATTAGCATTTATTAATCTTAATGTTGTAGAAGTATTTGTCATTGTTAGCTTTTGTTATTCCATCGCCATCCGTCTTGTTAAACTTTGTGAAGCCAACATGTTCCAGATAATTGTTATTGAACACCTGTCAAATGAAACATAACATATATAGAAATATAATTGGGCTGTCTCTTTTTCTCTCCACTAGAGGTGCGTTTGCAGCTGGCCGATCAGTTGAGGGTATTTGACGGTCAGCTGGAGCAGAAGACTCAGGTGTTGCAAGATCTGTTTGATTATTTGCGCAGACGAGGCGAGATCGAGGGGGAGTACGCCCGTTCACTGGACAAACTGTGTGACAAGTTCTCCTCCAGAACCAGGAAGTGAGGATATGCAAAGAAAAAAAATCACCATTAAACTGTTCTTAACCTATAAATGCATTTATGTTCAATGGCCCCAAATAGTGACAAAAATTGGGCACTTGTGCCACCCTAAAAAAAAACAATGTAATTTATTTTAAAGAAAGATTTCCCAAACACTTTTTTTCAAGAAAGAATTACACAAAAAGTATTATATATATAATTCCATACTACTGATCAAAAGGTTGGGGTTGGTTGGAATATTTGGGAACACTTTACAATAAGGTTCAATGTGTTCGTGTTAGTTTACATTAGTTAACATACTTCTGAAGAATTTGTTCATCTTAATGTTAATTTCAACATTTAGTAAATCACTGAAATCAAAAGTTGTATCTGTTAATATTATTTAATGTAACTGAGCTAACATGAACTAACAGTTGCATTTTAATTAACAAACATTAACAAAGATTTATAATTACTGTAACAACTGTATTGCTCATTGTTAATGTTAGTTAATGCATTAGCCAGTGTTAACAAATTATCGTAAAGTGACTCTAAATGCTGAAAGGAGTCTTGTATGTTCACCAACCCTGCATGTATTAGTTTTAAAATTCAGTCAAATTAGAAATATTGTGAATTATTATTACAATTTAAAGTAACTGTTTTCTATTTTAATATATATTAAAATGTAATGTATTCCAGTGATTACTTCAAGCCATTACTCCAGCATTTATTTGAATTAGAAAACTGTATTATAAAAGACTTTGCTGTCACTTTTAATTCATTAAATGCATCTTTTCTCAGTAAAAGTATTAATTTATATATATATTTAAAAAAAAGGTACGGACACCAAATTTTAAAAAGGTACTGTATAGGTTTTATTTTAGGCAAAACGTATATGCCTGTATGGCTGTGTATCTTACCAGGAACTTGATAACTCGGTTCTCTGTTCCTGTGCCCCTCAGGAAGGAGCCCAGCCATCAGTCAGTGGTTAACTGCTGGCAGGTGTTGTTGACACAAACACGGCAGGAGAGCAAAGATCACAGTTTCTTGAGTGACAGCTACAGTAACACTCTGCCTCAACAGCTTTCACACTGTGCTGAACATGCCCAACGCCTGGCCAAGCGGGTACACACCTACCATCACAGACAAATTTTACATCCTACCACATTTGCAAAAATAAACACCCACATATTTAATGTCTTGGAGCAAACATGCCCACGTATATACATGTGGCTTGCTCTGGGCTGATACTTTGCAGACAATGCACAGACACCTTTCGCATAGCCACCTACCACTCGCCTGACATTGTAATACACAGTTGCTAAAATTATCATTTATCTTTCTGTTTTTACGTTATTTATATTTTCAGAGCAGAGAAATTTGCACCCAGCTACAGGATGGGCTTCAGAAGGTCACCACAGAACTACATACAGTGAGTTTATCGCATCAGTCCTCTCATTAAGCCACGTTCTTTTTTCAGACACAATTTTTGCTTGAATTTACATTTAATGGATTGTAAAATGTCACTGCAAATCTTATTCCTGTGTATGTTGAAAACCAGACCTTGAAGACATATTACCAGTACTACACTGAGTTCCTGTCTGCCGAAGGCAAACTAAAGGATGCAGTCAGACTGGAGGAAAAGCAAAAGCAAAGTGCTTCTAAAAAGATGGAAAGACAAATAGAGAAAGTATAACTCCCTTTTTAATACCAACATATGAAACTGTTGTGTTTGTAATGGTTATAATTAAGATGCATCTATGAATCAGTACAAGTTAAGCTTAATCAACAGCACTTGTGGCATAATGTTGATTACCAAAAAGAGAGAGAGAGAATTTTCACTATATTTCCCCACATATTATGCATACAAGTGTGTGTGTGTATGTATATATGTGTGTATATATATATATATATATATATATATATATATATATATATATATATATATATATATATATATATATATACATGCATGCATGCATACATACATGTAGACGACTTTGTAGACATTTATTATTTAGTTGGCACATTCCTAGAAAATTAGGAATGTGGCAATTTATGTTAATCTACATTATGCCACAAAAACTCTGACTGGTGACAGAATCAAGGGAACAAGAGAATGTTTTGCTTTCATGAACATGTGCTGCATCCTCCACTGTGCAGAATGGTGTGGGGCAAGTGTTAGCTGCACAGGGTAGGCAGACTAGATCACAGCAGTTGGTTATTGTGGTCACATTGTGAGACCTGAATTGACTCACTAAATGTGTGTGGACAAGTGATTGTTCTAGTTACATCTGAGGCTACATTTCATCTCTTTATCTGTGCACAGAGGCAAAATAAAGTTCAGGAGATTCGGCTAAAGTGCACAAAAGCACGCAACGACTACCTGCTCAACTTGGCCGCAGCGAATGCATGCATGAGCAAATACTATCTGCAGGATCTCTCCACCCTCATAGATGTGAGTTCATTACACAAGCTATACAATCACGTTTCAGTACTGAGCAGGTTTAACTCAACCCCTCATTGCGTGCCCTCTTAGTGCTGTGATCTGGGTTACCACCAGTCCATATCCAAGGTGTTTCGTTTTTACATGGCCAGTCGCCAGTGGGCCCAGCAGAACTTGAGCACTGGGTTGCAGCAGCTGGACACAACGGTTTCAGAACTAAACCAGAACCAGGACAGAGACACTCTCATGCAGGCTAACATCTCAGCCTTTTGCATGCCCCTCCGCTTTCAGTATCAACCCTGTGAAGGCGACCAGGTACTGCCTGATAAAATATATCTATATAAGTGGAGAAATGTGTGCTTGCTTATGTATATATCTTCATCCAGGAAGTGGAGGTGTCAGCAAACTGTGAAATGTTGGGCGAGCTGGTGACTCGCTTCCATCAGCTGCAGTCCAGGCTATCTTCAGTCACCATGGAGGTTGAGGAGGTACACAAAACCATCACGTATTATGTGGCCCTCTACTAAAAATAGGATAGATGTACTTAGGGCTATTTGTATAATTTAATACTGTATTTTTGTGTACTCCTTAGCAATTGGGTTTAATACTCATCAAATGTGTTGCAGTCTGGCAAATTACTTCAGTCAGCTCAGTCTTCCATGCTGGATGGTATTGTAGAGGACACATTTGGATCCACCCCAGACTTTCCCAGCAGCCCATCCTCACCAGAGGGTGATGTATCAGTCAGCAAGACATATCTGCAGAGGCGCAGAGCCAGCCTTCCAGACACTGAGAGTTTGTACTTCATGGTAATCTATTATGTTTCTATAATTTTTATGTATGTTGTTAGTAGTAGTATTATATTTCTATTGCTGTTTTTGTCTGAGATTGTCTATTTCGTGTGACTTTATATTACAGAAAGTCAGGGAGCATCTTTGTAACAGCTCTTTAATATCAAAACTGGAGGCCAAACATGACCTGCTAAAGGTTGCCATTCAGAAAGGTGGAATAATGTCTCCTATTTTTACAGACATTGTTGTAAAGCAAAGACCACACAAACAAATGCAATTATTTCTTCAACTTTGTTCTTCTGGCTCTTTTTCTTATCAGCTGAAAGTGTTGACCGTAACCATTGCAGGTAAGGAAGCTGAAGCTTAAAATAGATACATTTTGTTCTGTAAAAATATTTGGGTAAATTCCTTCATTTTTATTGGGGTAGCAAGAGCAGAAGATGCCTTTTTTTAATTTTTGGTGATGACTATAATTAAACATTTTGTCACAATTAAACTGTTTATTTAGAACACGCTCCAAAAGATCTGTGCGTCATAAAAAGAGTAACCCTGGTTCCCAGATCAGCCAGAAGCTTTTCAATGGGGATCTTCTATCATACATCCAAGTAAATATCTCTGATTCAGGAAGTGTTCTGGATTGACTTAGAACAGTACAAGGCATCTGACTCACTCTGTGTTTTCTCCCCATTAGGCCTCAGGACAGCTCATTCCTGCCGTGGTGGAGAGCTGCATTCGCTTCATCAACCTCAATGGTAAATCTAAGTCAGTAGTTAATGCCTCTTTCTACCATTCTTTCTATCTTAATCACTGGTTTTCTCTGGTTAGGTCTACATCATGAGGGATTGTTCAGAGTGTCGGGATCTCAGATGGTGGTGAATCAGCTGAAGGATGCGTTTGAGAAAGGTATGTGCAGTGGGCAATGATATGTTCCTCACTTTCTCTGAGCATTAGTAATAGGCTGTGATTTTTGTATTTATTCATAGGCGATGACCCTCTTGCTGATGAGGGCTGTGACATGGACTCTGTGGCTGGAGTGCTGAAACTTTATTTTAGAGGTCTAATGAAACCACTCTTTCCTGAGGACAGTTATGAGCAGCTGATGGAGTGTGGGCGTAAGAGCACTTTACAACACCATTATCTGCTTGTGTGTTGATCGTGTGTATGCTTTCTTTCCTGTGGTGAGATTTTCTGTTTAAACAGGAAGTGTGGGCATGACGTATTGCAGGGCTGATTTTTAGTTCAGCAAATTACTTTGTGTACACTACCATTAGTAAGATTTTATTCAGTAAGGATGCATTAAATTGATCAAAAGTGACAGTAAAGACATTTGTAATATTACAAGATATCTATTTCAAACAATACCAGGTTTTTTTTTTTTTACTTTCTATATATCAAAGAAAAAAACACCAAAATATTAAGTAGCACAACTCTTTTTAACATTGATAATGAAAATTCAGCTTTTAAAATAATTACACTTTAAAATATATTGAAATAGAAAGCATTTATTTTAAATTGTAATAATATTTCACAATATTATTGTCTTATTGTGCATTTAGAATGCATGCAGCCTTGGTGAGCATAAGAATTTTTATTTTAGCGTATGTAATATGTTACATAAAGAAATTTATAAATCATTCTTTGTTTTCCGTACTGAAAAAATATTATATTTTCACAAATATATATATATATATATATATATATATATATATATATATATGTATGTACGTACGTACGTACGTACGTATATATATATATATATTAGGGCTGTCAAAAATAGCGCGTTAACGGCGTTAATTAGTTGTTTGTCGTTAATTACGTCAAATTTTTTAACGCATTTCACGCATGCGCAGTGTGACAAATTATTCAGGTTTGGAAAGTCTCTGAATTCTCAAGATAGTAAAAAAACAGCGGCGAGCGCCGCGACGAAAACACCGAAGAAGCTTAAGGTTTTACCCCAGTTACTCTCAAATACATTCATGCCAAGCTCGATAAACAGAGATGACTTTGGTAGTTGATACGCTGGAGCTTCTTCTTCCTGTTATAGCAGTGATCCTCAAATCTGGCTCGCGAGTTTCCTGCAGAGTTTAGCGCAGACTCCAATTAAACACACCTGCCTGTGATTTACTAATGATCCTAAAGACACTGATTAGCAAACTCATGCGTGTTTGATTAGGGTTAGAGCCAGATTTGAGGATCATTGTGTTATAGCGTCCTGTGTTTGACACTGCGCATGCGCAGAACGCCTACATGCAATGCAGCGAAAATTACAGCTGTTTGGGAAAGCATATGCATTTTTACTTGGTTTTACTGGCACTTGAAGCCTTCAGAACGTGAAAATATCGATCCTAAAGTATTGTGGCAGAGCAAATGAACACCTCCCAAAAACAAGAGTGCCCAGAGTGCTGCTTATGTGATTGTGGCGCATGTTTTTGTTTCTGAGTTCATTCTTTTTGAGTTTCTCTATCCATGATTTCATAGATATGTGGCTATATTTAACCACTGGTTCACCTAAAACTCTTACACTATCTGTAGTTAAATGGCATGGTTTGATATAGTGCTCAGGTAAATTTGATCTAAGTAAATGTTAAACTTTTGAAATTCAGAAAAAGAGGAACCACATGATGAAACAATGAAAATTATGTATCTGTGTCCAGTTATTTATCTTTTGGTATGCATTTCAGAAAAAAAAATGGTTAGGATTCAGGTGTAGTGGCAAATAGTGATTAATCATGATTAATCCACTGAAAATTCTGATTAATTTGATTAAAATATTTAATCATTTGACAGCCCATATATATATATATATATATATAATGTTATATTTTATACTTGTTTTTTATTATAAGTACTACTACTGGTACTTATATCTTTCTAAATGTTTATATTGTCCCAAATAAATAAATAAATAAATATATATATACTTACTGATTTTGCTATTATTATTTGCTACAAGCTAATGGTAGTAGATTCTAGATTTTGGAGAGCATCTTATTGGACAAAAGTCAATATTTTGGTTAAAAAAAAAGGCTGAACGTTTTACATGCATATCTGCTAAAAGTTTATTTTTGTCGACTTCTAGACGTAACCACAATTAACTAATCATATGGAGTCTTTAACTTTACCTCCATTACAGAAATAGATGACGAGACAAAGAAATTAACGCAGCTGAAGTGCATCATCTCCTCATATCCTGCCTCACTCCTCATTGTCATGAGATATCTTTTCGCATTCCTTCACCAGTGAGTATTACACGGTGTGTTTGGTTTTTGCTCTTTTTCAATCACAAACCCCCAACATCTGAATGTCTGTACGTGTGTGTAAAGTGTCTCCCAGTACAGTGATGAGAACATGATGCAGCCCTATAACCTGGCAGTGTGTTTTGGTCCCAGTCTGGTGAGGGGACCGAACAACGGCGATGCAGCAGAGCTTCAGCGCATCAACTCACTGGTCAAGACCATCATTATCCAACATGAGAGCATCTTCCCTAGCCAGAATGAATTACCTGGGCCAGTGTATGAAAAGTGCATGACTTTGGAAGAAGACGACTGGTAAGAATTAAGCTCCAGCCTTGAAGTGCACTGTGCATACATGCACTCACACACATATAGTATGTGCTAAGGACATGTGCTAACAAAGTCTAAACGTTATGATTTTTGGTAAAGCTGCTTTGAAACAATGTGTGATATTTCTCATCTCTATAGTGAGGCCGAAGGAGATGGAGAATCAGAGCAATCTCAAATAAAAGAAGCAAAAGACGGTATGGTTAACATGGTTTACTTATCAGCATTTGGACTAGCAGAATTTAACCAACTCCTTTTGATCTGTTTTGATGTGCAGAGCTGCAAGGAGTGGCCTTGTTCAACTACACAGGCCGTTCTTCTGCTGAGCTGTCCTTTAAACATGGAGACCGTCTCGTCCTACAAAGCAAAGCCTCCTCTGATTGGTGGAGAGGGGAGCTGAATGGAACAAAGGGTCTCATCCCAAGTAAATATATCAGTGTGCCTAGGTAGGTTTTCATCTCTTTGGATAGCCACATTACTCAAAGCAAATAATACACACATAATATACTTACATATACAATAAATATAGGAGCACATTTAACTAAAATTCATATGGGACATTATGTAAAGCTTCTCGATATGAACAACAGTAACCAAGGGGGCGGAGCTGTGCAAAGAGTCAACTGAAGAAACCGCTTAATGATTTCACTTGTTTATTTGCTTGATTGTCCATAATCAATGCATTTACGTATACTCATTTATGTCACTGTCTTTTCATGATTGTATTTGGTGTTATGCAAATGAAAGCCATTTAGAAGATTGAGCTGTGACTCATGGGAACAACAGACTTATCACTATTGAGTCAATGCCACAATCTGTTACTACCAGCCACAGTCTGGAGTGGCATAACACTTCTCAGTCCTCTTCCTCTGTGTTGTTCAGCGTGGATGGAGGCCAAGATCAGAAAGGGAAGGAAACTCTGAGATCCAGTTGTGGCAAACAGCAGACAGAAGAAGAGCAGAAAGCAGAGCAAAGTACACGGTAAAACCCCCACAGGCTGTTTAATGCGAACCGCTGAATGTAGAGACATGAACTACATAACCATTTTGAGTTTTATGTACTTGTAAAACCACATGGTTGTTCATTCTTTAAAAAAGCGCTGTTATTATTACATAGAGTGCCAAAGTGCCATCCATTTACCATAGTTTCATTCAGAGCTTTATTTATCCCCATGGGGCAATTAATTTGACTGTCAGTTTCAGATGTAGAGACAACACTTAACAAATATTCAAAATATATTACATATATATAAACCAATTAATTATATTTATTACATAAACGAATTGCATCAGGCACAAAAGTAGATTTATAATGGATTGTGGAAAGCCTAAAAGTTCTTAAACGCCTCCCAAGGGGCATCCACTCAAAATAAGAATACAAAGGGTGTGTGCTATCTCCCATTATTTTACGCAACATCTTCACCCCTTGCTGTTCATAACAAGATGCAAGACTACGTGAAGGAACACCTGTTATTTTTGAGCACATTTACAATACCTTGCAAGAAAAGCAACAAATGAAAGAGAAAGATAAAATGCTTTCAACAAATGATTTCTAAAAAGATCTAAGAATGGGTCTCTGTGATCTTTTTAATTATAGCGTCAGTATTTTTAGCTAACTTCAACATATTATCAAAAATTGTTTCTAAATACTTTATATTGTTCAACAACATCCACTTGTGTGCCGTTAATAATCACTAGATTAAGTGCAAGTGCTTTCCTGCTAAAATGAACAACCATCTCCTTAGTCTTTAAGACTTTTATGTCTAGTTTCATACTGCTACAACAAGAAATAAAATTGTGCAAATGAATTGCGCTCATGAAAAAAGGCTGCTTATTCAGTCGAGTCTGTTTTTGTTTCATTAGCCACAGTAGCCGTCACATCTAGAATGAATGATAATATCTCTATTTTTATAAAAGCTCCCGAACAAAAAACATTATTAGGCTATATTCTTTTATGATAGGCAACGTGAGAAAAACTCTCGAGAACAGGCTTGTGACAGATAATATAAGTTACTAAATAAATACACGATTGTGATAGAGAATAAGGAGCTGATGTCTGATTTATTCAAGCGGTCATATTTTACCATGTTTACTATGGTAACATGTTTAGCGTGCATATCTTTTTCATCGCTTATAAATATTTCAGCCTTGTATGGAGATTCTATAATCCACATTGGATCAAGTTATTTCAAACACTCACTGCTGACTGAAAGAGAGTTTTGAGCTCAACTTATTTAAAAAAGTGTTTAATGCTGGTGTTATAGCTGTTATCTTTCTGAAATGATCCGTAGTGCAGACTCTCTATTTTTATAAAAGCTCCCGAACAAAAGTCATTATGCAACGTGGAGCTAAACTCACGAAATGAGACGACAGTTAAAATGTTACTTAATAAATACACAATTGTGATAGAGAATAAGAAGCTGACGTCTGATTTATCCAAGCGGTCATATTTACCATGTTTACTATGGTAACGTTAATGTTTAGCGTGCATAGTCTTTTACATCGCTTATAAATATTTCTGCCTTGTTAAGTGATTATAATCCACATCGAATCAAGTTATTTCAAACACTTGCTGCTAACTAAGAGTGAGTTTTGAGCTCAACTTATTTTAAAACGTCTTTAATGCTGGTGTTAAAGCTGTTATCTTTCTGAAATGATCTGCGCTGACGCTCTCTAGACATGGAGAAACTCCGCCTTTGTTCTTAATCCCTCCTCTAGCCCCAGCTGGCCCGCTTTGGCCTAAGGTTTTCGTCGGGCCAAAAAAACCTGGCCGTTGGCCCCGAAGAAGCCCCGGCGAGGCACGGTCAAGCCCCGGAAGTCACAGTGGAAACGCGACTGGCCCTGGCTCGCACTAGCACGCCCGGTCTTAGCTCGATAGTGGAAACACGGCTAATGATGCATTTAAGAGAGGCAGGGCATAGAGGACTTACAATAATGTACAGTATTTGAAAAATTATGTTTTATTTTTATTTAAAGCATATCAACATATCTGTTACACCAAATACACGAAATAATGATCTTTAAAAAAAAGCATCATATGACCCCTTTAAGTTTTTGGAGAGTGTAGGGAGTTTGATTTATTGATTTGGCAAGGAAATTGGTGGAAATTGTTCTGCGGAATCAGAGCTGTTGAATGCAATTGATAAAAAAATAAATAAAAATAATATTTGTTTTAGTTTTTTTAAATAATGCCTTACGCAAAAGAATACTCTATAGCAACCACATAGCTCACAGTAGGTCTGTCTTTAAATGTTACAGAAATGTGGAGAAAATTAATGTGAATTTTTACTTCTGGAACCCAATTGTTGTATGTTGTTCTGTTTATCATGTGACTTGAACTCTTTCCATATAAATACAAGAAAGGAACAAACATGTAATCTAAGAGAACTTTATTAATTCTTAGTACATGATGATCAAATAATGAAATGTAATTCTTACTCCATAATGATGACCAATGATGCAATTCATTAATCATTAATAACTAGCTAAACTGAACAATAATTCTTTCTGTAATCATTTTCTAGGCTCAAGGTCACTAGTGATAAAGCCGGAGTCGGGCCGAGTCCTGTCACTTCTAGAAAGTTTTCATTACAAATACCCACAGGACAAAATGCAGTGTCCGGAAATTCTCCTGGCGCTCTGCGGAAAACATTAGAGTATGTAATTAGATTGTTTGCTTTTTACATAGATTTTAAAATCACAGATTATTATCTACAGAATCATGACTAAATCTGTCAATTTATAACTTACACAGCCCTCAAATGAGACGAACCGCTGCCGATGGAGGAAGCGGAGAGGAATTCTCAACAGAAGTGGATAAGGTCAGGGCATTTCAATCTCATTTATAATCCTAATGAGTTTTCCATCCTCCCTCTATTAAAGTGTATTTTTGTCCATACTATCTTGCAGGAAGTGCATAACATGATGCACTCAGTGTTTAAAGAGCTCGTCATTCGCCAATCTTCCCCAGAACAAAACACATCTACATTCTCAGAGATCACCGTCTCTGTGCAAGCACCTTCAAACAAAGGACCAGGAGGGAAAGGAAAAGGTTTATTTAGATCAGCTGACAATACAGACTGAAAAAAAGAGAGAGAGGACCAGGGGAAAATTGTGTAACACAATAAAATTTAGGTGAAGCATCAGTCTGAGTGAGAGCTCAATCTCTGTTTATCGTATTTTTTGTACAGTTTAAATAGGTTTAAGAGGTCCTTTCAATTCAATATGTGAATGTGACCGTAGTATGGACATTTAATTTGTCATTTTTTTTATTTTCTTATTGATGCACTTTGTTGTAACAAGCAACTGTACTCTGGTGTACTTTACCCTGTGAAATGAGACGATATCAGACCTACAGTAAGACTAGACTCTTAACAATCTTTTATTTTATTATTATTATTATTAATATATTTTTTTTATTTATAATGTGAGAACTTTGTAAGAAATTTTGAATTCCACACAGCACGACACTTACACCCTAAAATATAACTAACACGTTCTTGTGATATCATGACAATTTCTTTAAACAGTAAAACAGTAAAAAAGTGTCCAGAAGTGTATAAAACATATGAACGATCCATGATCAAGTTTTCTCATTCCTTGTGATGAACTTTAAGCTGCTACAGACAGAGCTACTTTTCTTTGTGTATTGATTTAAAACTTGGTACAAGCAGATACAAATGTGCTATGTATGCAGTTGTCTAAAATATAAATTATTATCATAGATTTATGGAAGTGTATTTTAGGTGAACTAAATTAATGTTTTAAAATTTATATATACAGTATATATACACAGGTGCTGGTTATATAATTAGAATATCATCAAAAAGTTGATTTCACTAATTCTATTCAAAAAGTGAAACTTGTATATTATATTCATTCATTACAAATGTTTCTTTCTTTTAATTTTGATTATAACTGGCAACTTAGGAAAATCCCAAATTCAGTATCTCAGAAAATTAGAATATTACTTAAGACCAATACAAAGAAAGGATTTTTGGAAATATTGGCCAACATGAAAAGTATGAACATGTACAGCACTCAGTACTTAGTTGGGGCTCCTTTTGTCTAAATTACTGCAGCAATGCGGCGTGACATGGAGTTAATCAGTCTGTGGCACTGCTCAGGTGTTATGAGAGCCCAGGTTGCTCTGATAGTGGCCTCACCTCTTCTGCATTGTTGGGTCTGGCATATCGCATCTTCCTCTTCACAATACCCCATAGATTTTCTATGGGGTTAAGGTCAGGCAAGTTTGCTGGCCAATTAAGAACAGGGATACCATGGTCCTTAAACCAGGTACTGGTAGCTTTGGCACTGTGTGCAAGTGCCAAGTCATGTTGGAAAATGAAATTGAATCTCCATAAAGTTGGTGAGCAGTAGGAAGCATGAAGTGCTCTAAAACTTCCTGGTATACGGCTGCATTGACCTTGGACCTCAGAAAACACAGTGGACCAACACCAGCAGATAACATGGCACCGCAAACCATCACTGACTATGGAAACTTTACACAAGGAACGTGGATTGTGTGCTTCTCCTGTCTTCCTCCAGACGCTGGGACCCTGATTTCCAAAGGAAATGCTAAATTTACTTTCATCAGAGAACATAACTTTGGACCACACTTTTCACACTTTCTCTTTAGGCCAGGCAAGACGCTTCTGACGCTGTCTGTGTGTAGTGGTTTTTGAAGCACTGACTCCAGCTGCAGTCCACTCTTTGTGAATCTTCCCCACATTTTTGAATTGGTTTTGTTTCACAATCCTCTACAGGGTGCGGTTATCCCTATTGCTTGTACACTTTTTTTTTTCTACCACATCTTTTCATTCCCTTCGCCTCGCAATTAATGTGCTTGGACACAGAGCTCTGTGAACAGCCAGCCTCTTTTGCAATGACCTTTTGGTCTTGCCCTCCTTGTGCAAGGTGTCAATGGTCGTCTTTTGGACAACTGTCAAGTCAGCAGTCTTCCCCATGAGAAACCATTTAAAGGCCTTTGCAGGTGTTTTTGAGTTAATTAACTGATTAGTGTGTGGCACTAGGTGTCTTCGATATTGAACCTTTTCACAATATTCAAATTTTCTGAGATACTGAATTTTGGATTTTCCTTAGTTGTCAGTTATAATCATTAAAATTAAAAGAAATAAACATTTGAAATATATCAGTCTGTGTGTAATGAATGAATATAATAAACAAGTTTCTCTTTTTTAATGGAATTAAATCAACTTTTGATGATATTCTATTTATACACACATTCATATATATATATATATATATATGTATGAGTGGCCAAATGCTCAACAGCCATGTGGATTAGGAAACCCGAGAGATCCAAAACTGAAAGAAGAAACAAAAATGAAATTCGAAGTTCCACTAAGGACAGAATTCATTCGTTTACAGCGTGTCTACATGGTAGGTCTCATACAACCGACCTTAAAAGGTGGGGGTACAATGGTGTTATCGTGTATTCAGAGTTGTTCACAGTGTTAAAGAGATGGATTCTCATGCTAAACATGGCCAAAGTTTTAAAAAATAATTTAGAAGAATGACTGAGAATTTATGTGCCGAAAATCTTACTTCCGGGTTGGTATAAGTTTTTTTTCGATCGTTGATCTAATGACGTAGACGAGAACGGAAGTCCTTATATTAGAATTTCTCCCTGAAAAGCGCGCCCGCGCACACACGTTTGGACTAGAGGAGAGCGAGACCGCGCACATCAACGCGCTTCAAAATCGTTGGCAGCTGCATAGGATTTGTTTGAGAATGCCTCCAAATAAGTGCATTTTTGGATGTGAGGTAAAGTTTACAATGTTCAGCTTCCCCAAGAACCAAGCATTACATGAACATTACATGCAGTTTGTTATCGGAGTGTCATCAAGTGCGTTTGTGTGTTCTGGTCATTTGAATGATGAACGTTTTATAAACAAGGCCCAAGTCTATGCTGGATTTGCACATCGTTTGCTATTAAAACATAGAGCCGTCCCTGTGATAAAACACGCCACTCATGTAAGTACAATTGCATCAGATTTCTGTCTTTTGTTGGAAATCAGCACATAAGTGAATGTATGTTAATGGAAACAACACGAAACAATATTATAGCTCCGTCATGACACGCCTCCAGCAGCTGGGCTTTCCCGAAAAGAATCGGGAAAGCTGTATTTTTCTTTTATAAAAATGATGAAACTAAAGACTTTTTGGAAATATGAAGGATTCAGTACTGCTCTATTGAGAATGAGAAGTCACGTACTCAAGATTAACACGAGATTAGGTGAAACTGTGTATGTTATGTACCCTTTAAGAGCCATTAGAGCTTTTTATTTTATTTTTTGCCATTAGAGCTATTGGGTGGATACTGTCGTCCCATTTCCTGTGTAATATTTTGTCTAATAGGAATCTATAGATTTCCTATTTTTGTCAGTTTCCCTTTGATATTGATTTTATCTGGTGTTCACAATCTCAGTCCTGACAAAGTGTTCTGCAATTGCTTGCGGCAACAAGCTATTGAATCACTGAATCGTTTTATTATTGCAATTGTATGTTGTTCATTCGGTTTGTTAAACTAGTGTAAATATTTGACATTTTAGTCAATTGCAAATTAGTATAACAGTTTATTTTGAAAAAGTTAATTTTGTTCTCCTGTAAAAAAAAAAAAAAAAAAAAAAAACTAAAAGCCAATTGTAGTTCTGACTAATGAACACCTGAGGGCAGCAAGACTCTTCAAATATGAGCAAAGTGACTTTTCATCGTCATCAGTTTCCTTTTCTTCAACAAGACTTAGTAACATTAATAACTTTAGTATCATTTTTCCAAATATTAATAACACAAACCTGAACCCCCCCCCCCATATAACTGTCAGTATAATTGACTACAGTACTTTCCAAACACTGTAGTATTCACCTGACAGCTTTACATTTTTACAAATCTTATAGGCCATTAATATATATATATATATATATATATATATATATATATATATATATATATATATATATATATTTATTATTATTATTATTTTATTTTATACTACAACACTCATAGTTATTTGCAATTAAATCTGCAAGAGACAGGCTATTAAATGTCCGTTCAGTTTTCAGCAGCGTGCCAGTAACATGGCCGGCTGCCAGGGTGGTCTAAGAAATCCTGGAACTCAAGGTGCAAGTAATTTCATCCTTATTAGAGAGTAATGCTCAAAGCTTATGCAATACTGTAAAATAAACAAGGGATTCTTGCAGAAATTCTGGAAAACATTCTTGCAAAGGGATCCTACATAAATATTTTGGTGATGAAACGGGGTACAAACTAATCTTATTCTGAGCAGCTGATTCTACTGATTCTAGATTGTATCTTCATGCATCTGATCAGGTGTGCAATTTTAGCAGCAGCAGATTTAAACGTCCTTACTTTGTTTATTATCCTTTCAGCCCTCTCTCAACATTTATATACAAGTTCTAATGTAGACCAGCTGTTTGTAATCATGTTGTGTACAACCATCAGTGAATGTGACAATAGTCTTCATTCAGGTTTTGCATTACATGAAGTTCACACCGCTATTTCCTGTTTAACACACTGCGGTTTTCCCAGCTGTTTTTTCAGGGATACAGCTTAAAACAGTTACACAGAACAGAACTAGAATAATATACTACCTTATGTTAGAATGAAAACTGTAAATAGGTGCTAAAATCCAAACTCAGATTTGAAAGATTCTGCTGTCAGAACGATAATTATTTATGCATGAGATTCCACAGATGCTTTTGCTCCAAAATGGAAAGAAAGAAAGAAAATGTTGTGAACAACACTTCACACGCGGATTGAAAATATGGGAATCCATCACTCCGACACAAAAATTACAGAGTGGAATTCCAATCTTTCCTGGACTATTCTTTGTTGTCACTTCACGTTGTTTATTGAGTGATGTATTCTTCTAGAAAAATAAATCAGATTTATTTTCTTTGTAAGTTTCATTTTAAATCTGACCCTAATTACTTCTTCACGGACCTCTCAACAGATATACTCCTTATTTATATCTCTAAAACTGCCAGAAATGGCAATGAATTGGTGCATGACCTCGGACACAGAGCGCTATCCAACACTGGCGGGATTTCTTTGGTCCTCCTGAACCGCAGCCATTAATAAGCCCTGCGTAGCTGTCTTACAAACCCTATGGGATGAGAAGAAATTATGGTTTCATTCATAGGAATGTTTCAGAGATCCAAATTTATCCCACATGACCATTTCAGGTTTGCACTTCAAAATGCATGTGTATTTTCTTTTGCCACATAAACAGTGTTTAATAAAGCTCACTTGCCCAGCAGTTCACATTAGTTCAGTACTGGTCTTCATTGGTTTTCCTGTTCTCTAAGGAAACTGGCTTAAAAGGATTCGGTGTATAATCTGGGATCCAAAGAGACGTACATATGGTGATGTCGAAGGGATGGAAACCCTTTTAAGGGCATGGTTTGGGTTTTGCAAGTGAGAACAGAATGTTCCAATTACTATCCCTCTATGAAGTAAACATTTTGTTTAAGTATGAATTGTCTGTCGGTGTTATGAACAGTTGTATGTTTTTGTGAACAATTTTTTGTCATTATGCAACAACTGGCGATGAACAGCTGGCCAAAAAAAAAGAGAAATCATTTCAGATCAGCTGAAAAGAATCAGATTATTTCTATGTTAGGGATTTTACGATAATTAACACATATAACTTGCCCTTGAAACAAAATGGACTCAAAAGAATATTACTGTCATGGTAAGCGGTGTACAAAAGCCCAAAGAAGATAAAGGTTCCAAAATGTCTTTAGTGATACAAATGCAGGGTAGCAAAAACAAAACCGGCCAGAAACAAAAAAAAAAAAAAAAAAACTGAAACACAAGGCCTTAAATACTTGGAACAAACAAAGGTCACTAATAAGGGCACAACTGAATGGAATGTCTAATCAAAGCAGTAACCAAGGAAACAAATAACGAAAGGGACAGGCAGGGAGAAAGCAAAGATGGAAATCAACCTCAAACCGAACATAACTGTGACAGTTATAGTATTATTAAAGGAATAGTTCAGCCAAACATTGCTCAAAATTTCAAAAATCAAAAGTCGTATAAACTTTTGTGAAGTGAAAAATCTTTATGTTTGTAATAAACAAAAACATTGTGAATTTTTTTTACATTTTTTTTTTTTACTTCAAACCATTGCTTCAAGTTAAAGTATTCTATCTGCTATCCATAATATTAGTCTTTCTTCACTGAATCAGGAGAGAAATATGCACTGTTTACAATAAGTGAAAACCGTTCAAAACAGTTCTAAACAAATATGTTGGTGGATTTTGTTGTGAGAGGACAAATGGAGAATTATTATGGATTATGGACTTGTATTTTCTCTAGAAGCAACGGTTTAAAATTCAAAGCCTTAATGCTGGATTTGTTCATTACACAGGATTTTGCTTCACAAAATGTTAATTGATGGATTGGAGTCATGTGATAATTTGTGGATTTTATCAGCTGTTTGAACTTTCTGCACTGGTGAGTACATTTTCAACAAAGTTTCATTTTTGGGTGAACTTTTCCTTTAATATTGAAGTACTCTGAAGAATCTTTCGTACATATCAGTTTGTGAAGAATTTTAGATCATTTGTTCATACAGTCCAGATGCCAGATGATAACCTCATCACCATAAATCTTAGCTGGAATGAGATAATTTGTCTGCAGCGATGTGCTTTGTCTTCATCAAACTTTCAATCCTAATTTATGTCATAAATTTAACGATCATCTTATCTGTCTGCTGTGCATTCTTCAAATAGCTCTTTGGATCATCCAGGTGGTCTTTGACAAGTGGTTATTTTGTTAAGCCTGGGGTTATTAGTGACCTTCTGATGTATGTGCTATATGACTGCTTCTTTTGCTCATTTCAACTCCTGTGAAGACTAACAACAGTGAGTTGCAACTCAACAAAAATGTATAGATGTGAAGTAATTGTGTAAACATTTTCCGTCTTTGACTATCAGTACAATTTATATGAAGATCAGCTCACATTTTTAGAGTCAAATGATATAGGTCTACAGATAACAAAAAAAAAATTGATTTCAGGCTGTATTAATGCTCAGTTGCTCTTAAAGAAACCCCACTTTCAACCTTGAATTAAAGTATTTATTTTTTTGTTTATGGACTATATCACAAGGATTTGACAAAGACATTTTCTCTTTTAAAATTAAAAATAAATATATTTAGATAAACATTTGTATCAACAGTTTTTTTATTGATTTATTGATTTATTTTACTTATTTACAGTACATCTTGTTTGTTTTCATGTATTCTAAGCCTTTATATGTAGTATATATATGTGAATGTTGCTTTTATATGAAGTGCCAAACCAGCTACTGCTACAAAAATATTTTCTTAACCAGTACTTTGGTTTTGTTTTAAAGCAAAAAAAATATTTAGCCATCCTTAAAAGAAGATATGTTTAATTGATAAGCAATCTTTTGCATATATGACTTTGTAGTGGTTTATGCTTCTGGCCAACTGGAAAACTATTTGTTCTTATTTTAAGCAAAAATACTGATTAAGAAAATTATTTTCACAGAGTATCAGATGACAGGATCTGTATATACAGTTAAATTCAAGGCACTGTATGACCTGATGTCACTATACACATTCTTCTCACATTCATGACTTCTGTATATTCTCACATAACTTTAAATAAGCTTTTAAGTGCTCTATAAATAAACTGACTGTTATTGAGGAAATGAAAGTGTTGCTGCGTTGCACACTTCTGGTGTTGAAACCACTGAATAAAACCATTATTATTTTCTTATTCGATATGCCTCATTAAATATACAATTCTTCACCATATGTAACGTTTTATACCTGTACCTTTTGTACTGAATGACTATGAAAGCCATATTTCAGATATTTGTCCAATAAGGAATGCAGTAAGCTCAGATTTATGGCAGAAAGATAAATGGGATGAAGCAGCTGGCTGTGGGGTTAAGGCCTTGATCTCTTCTTCCTCTGCACTTAAGACGTTTATCTCCAGCTCACACACAATAGTGGACAATACTTCGATGAAATATAGTGTTTAATAAATTATTAAAATTTTTCTTAGAGTTCAAGTTTATTATGACAGTCAGCAAGTAAGCTTTTCTTTATCCTGTTTCACGAGATGGCAAAGATCAGTCTCATACTCAGAGGTCTATTTTTGAATAAGATTCTTATGAATTCATCTTCATGCCATGCATTGGTCCTGTTTGGTCATTAACAAGCCACTCTTCACAGTTCACTTGGTTAAAGTGGCATTGGCAGATACTCTGAGTCTGAATAGAAGATGTGGCAACATGTCTTCCGCATGTGTAGGACAGAGACACCCACATAAATTGCCATCTCTGCTGACACTCAATTTGAGTTTATTCTGTAGGGGTCAGGACTGGTTGTCCTTGGTAGTGGAGGTGTTTATGTCACTGGAGTGGTCATGCATTGAGCTCCTGCGGGGCAGCTTTGGCCGACAGCGCAGCAGAGCGAGAAGTTCACGGGACACGCTGCTGGAGAAGGCTGTGTAGATCCACGGGTTTGTACAGGAGTTAAGATTGGCTAACAGCATCAGGATGGTGAAAGCCACTCCTGAGAATGAGAAAGTCAAATCAGTTTCAAGTCAATTAGTGTACAGGTCAAGTTTTTATCCTTATTTAATTGTAACCACATTACAGACAGCAACTCCTTGAAATGTGCTGATCTAAAAGAAGTTTAAAAACTCAACTACCTTGTTTATACTTTTGAAAAACTTGCAAAGCTAGCTGGGAACGTCCTTATAACTTTGGCTAATGTTCTTCTAAGGTTCTTTTAAAAAATAATTTCTATTAATGTTCATAGAATGTTCCAAGTTATAAGTTAA
Source organism: Carassius gibelio (assembly GCF_023724105.1). NCBI lineage: Eukaryota > Metazoa > Chordata > Actinopteri > Cypriniformes > Cyprinidae > Carassius > Carassius gibelio. Next base: position 15,203,634 of record NC_068393.1, read on the forward strand.
AGTCTTTAATAACTTTATCAAAACATTAGCACAAAAACATATAACAATGTTTTTTTTTTTTTAGTTGGCTGTTCATCTTATATATATATATATATATAGCATTTATACTTGCACTTTTCTCTGAATTATTGATTAAACCAGCAATAGCCTTTACAAAGTGCTGTATTATAATCTTAAGGATATTTATAGTTATATTTTAGCATTATTTGTAGTTGCATTGCCTCAATAGAAAACAGATATTTCGATTTCAAATAAAATGTTACAATATCACTGTTTTTACTGTATTTTACAGTACCGTATAAGAGACTTCTTTCGACCCATTCTAACCTATTCGAAAAAAATCTTACCAGCCCCATCTTGTACCCAAACTTGGTATAGAGTTTTAAACTGGAATAGGAAATAATGGGAAGGCAATTAAAATTAATTCTAGTTTAAGTTTCCATTTGTTGGAAACGCAGTAAGAAAATCTCTTACACTAAACAGTTTATATGACATTTAACTGTTCAATCAGTGGCGATATGTTGCAAATTTGGCTGCAAGTAAACAGTTGAACCAAATCAAAAGCAGCTGGAGTAAAAGCACAGATGTGTGTATTAGCAGCTCTCAGTGGCCTGTGGTGAGAGATGTCAACATCTTGTTGGCGATTGAAGAGCAGCAGGGGAATAGGTTAGTTATTGGTGTGAAGAAATGGGCTTTAGGAGAATAGAACGAGGAAAGAGATAGAGCAAGGAGAGAAATGGAGGGCATTTGCAGGACATTTCTTATAGTAAACTCTGACTTGACTCATTGCATTGACAGGCTACACATTTTCCTGATAATTTGCAGCCATTCCAAAGCACTTCCACAATCCACTGAGTCAGTCCTCTTGTAAAGGAATTAATAATACCCTTATGGAACAGCCAAATGAAGTGTACCTCATGCATTTACCTCCAAAAATGGCTATGTTATCTTTCTTGTGAGGACTGCTTTAGTTTCTCACCTTGGTCAGGGGGATTGGGGTCCCAGGCAGCCCACAGCTGTACAATGAAGAAGGGTGACCAGCACAAGGTGTAGACAAGCACAATCACCAGAGTCATCCTCACTGTTTTAGACATAGCTTTCGATACGCCTCTAAGAGGTGGATGGAGGGGGTAAGGCGGGAAAGAGGGGTTTGAGGAAACACTGGAGTCCTCAGTGGTGGTGTTGTCAGTGTTCCTGTGAGGAACAGAGTTCCCATGTGGTGTCTGGACAGCAGCAGGGTTGCTCCAGAAAGCGTTAGGGTGGGTCTGAATGCGAGGCAGCACATCAGGGGATGAACAGTGAGTCTGTGAGGCCAGGTCTTTGGGACTGCCATCCTGACCAGATTGGTCACAATAATCCGGCTCTGGTGAGTTGCAGGTGTGTGAATGGGACGAGTCACTGATGGTGTTCTTTTTATGGAGTTCTCTTGCGTCTCTCATCTTGCGTGAGCATCTAGCTCTCTCTCGGACTGTACCAGCCCGTTTTTTGAAGATAGGAAAGTGAAAAATGACCAGGTTCTTTTTCATGTCAGCAGAAACCACACATTCTGATTTCAGGTAGATGTTGTCATGGATCTCTTTGAATATTCGTACCTAGAGACCCAAATAAATAAATAAACAGGGCCGTCATACTGAGCACATGACACATTATGAATTAAAGAAGTTTAATATGTTAACCCATTCCATACAATGTAACTGCTTCATTCAGTCCTGGGTTATTACTAAAGATCACAAGTAGGTGTTGCTGTATAATATGCTAACTTATAATTAACAAATTAGTGGTGGGGATTTTGTCAGTGACTCGAATCGTTTGAATTGGTTCACTGAAATGATTCACTTAGATTGGTTTACTCATTCTTTCACAGAATTTTTGTGCATATTGTTTGTGTACTTGTTATACTTAAGCACATTACTGTTTTTCTTTGTTGTCTATCTTTTTTAATTCAATTGCTTGTTCTATGTTTCATGTGTTTGACTAAGTACAGTTATACAGTATGTTCCTATTTATTCCTGTAGCTTCTTGGCCAGGTCATGTGTGTAAATGAGAAGTGGTTCTCTAACAGTTTACCTGGATAAATAAAGGTTAAATAAATAAATAAATGTGTTTGTTATGAGAGATTCAGGAATCATTCATGCAAGGTATTTCAATCAATCAATCAATTACCTTTATTGTATTTTGCTTTAAACAAAATACATTGCGTCAAAGCACTGAACAACATTCATTTGGAAAACAGTGTCTCAATAATGCAAAATGATAGTTAAAGGCAGTTCATCACTGAATTCAGTGATGTCATCTCTGTTCAGTTTAAATAGTGTCTGTGCATTTATTTGCAATCAAGTCAACGATATCGCTGTAGATGAAGTGACTACTTAGCAGTAAGAAATTACTCGTCATCCAATTTTTTATATCGACTATGCATTCCATTAGTTTTTCAAATTGGTGTGTTTCACCGGGCTGCGAGGAAATATAGAGCTGAGTATCATCAGCATAACAGTGAAAGCTAACTCCATGTTTCCTGATGATATCTCCCAAGGGTAACATATAAAGCGTGAAGAGTAGCGGCCCTAGTACTGAGCCTTGAGGTACTCCATACTGCACTTGTGATCGATATGATACATCTTCATTCACTGCTACGAACTGATGGCGGTCATATAAGTACGATTTAAACCTTGCTAATGCACTTCCACGGATGCCAACAAAGTGTTCAAGTCTATGCAAAAGAATGTTGTGGTCAGTTGTGTCAAACGCAGCACTAAGATACAATAAAACTAATAGAGAGATACACCCACGATCAGATGATAAGAGCAGATCATTTGTAACTCTAAGGAGAGCAGTCTCAGTACTATGATACGGTCTAAATCCTGACTGGAAATCCTCACATATACCATTTTTCTCTAAGAAGGAATATAATTGTGAGGATACCGCCTTTTCTAGTATCTTGGACAGAAAAGGGAGATTCGAGATTGGTCTATAATTAACAAGTTCTCTGGGGTCAAGTTGTGGTTTTTTGATGAGAGGCTTAATAACAGCCAGTTTGAAGGTTTTGGGGACATATCCTAATGACAATGAGGAATTAATAATAGTCAAAAGAGGACATATGACTTCTGGAAGCACCTCTTTTAGGAGCTTAGATGGTATAGGGTCTAACATACATGTTGTTGGTTTAGATGATTTAAAGTTTATACAATTCTTCCTCTCCTATAGTAGAGAATGAGTGAAACTGTTCCTCAGGGGGTCTATAGTGCACTGTCTGATGTGATACTGTAGCTGACGGCTGCATGGTTGCAATTTTATCTCTAATAGTATCGATTTTAGAAGTAAAGTAGTTCATAAAGTCATTACTGTTGTGGTGTTGGGAAATGTCAACACTTGTTGAGGCTTTATTTTTCGTTAATTTAGCCACTGTATTGAATAAATACCTGGGGTTATGTTTGTTTTCTTCTAAAAGAGAAGAAAAGTAATCAGATCTAGCAGTTTTTAATGCTTTGTTTAAGACCATTGACTATTTATCTTTAATTTAGGTCAACTCTGGACATGCTGCCTTAAGCCACACTCGGACTAAATGAGTTATAAAATCCTAACCAATTATGAAATCTGGTTGCAGTAGCTCCAGCAAATGAAATTTTCCTTCACAACCCGCACTCGATAGCTATTGGCTCATAAGCAAAAGACTTTTGACGAACAAGCCAGCACATGGAAACCAATGAGATTCATTCACTTTAATAATTTGTTCAAAAAACGGATTCTTACTTGAAACTTGAAAGATACAGCTTTACTTTATAGACGAACAATGGCGGTTCTCAGTTCTGAATTCTGTCCAAATTTAGAACATTGAGCATCTGCCAAAGAGCTGATGAATTGGATCCGGTATGTTACATAAAGAAGATATTCATAATGTACAGTGTTGAGAATCACTGCTTTCCAATCTCTTCCATGCATTTATTAAGTGAATTATGGAGAAAGCCTCTCTTAATGGAAATCTTGTTTATAAACCAAACCCGTATGGGACGTTTAACTGAAGTAAATTAAAAGCTTTGTATAGTTGAACTGAATCACCAGTGACAAGTATGAAATGTTAACAGCAAGTGAAACACACCATTTGTACAAACATTCACAAGATGTCAAAAGACATCTGCAGGTCAGCAGCAAAAACAACTTAACACATGTAAGTTCATAATGTGAGAGTTTGTTCATTTCTGCAGTCTTTGTGGATTTTTCTGGGAATTTTTTTCCATGCCAGAAAGACGTTAGCCTGGAAGCTTACTTTGCAGGAGTTTAATGGTCAAGACCAGCCTTGAGAAGATTCTTGCTAAATGTTTTCAAAAGATGTTTTGTTTCCAAAAACACATTGTCCACACTGAGAAGCAGTTTTAGGTTTGGTTTATGCAATGTGCACTCTTTCTTAAATAAGAATGACCTCCTGGGAACTGTATCAGCTGGTGAAGGGTAAGATCTGCACATTTGAGAATTCCTCTCCTGAAATAGATTTTCTCTGACCAAAAACCTTTGGCCATGTCAGAGAGCAGAATCTCACCAAACACGCATTGCGATACATGTTGGGGGATCCGCTTTCTCTCAAATTGTTGTCACCCCAGAAGATCATGCTTTATCTCAAGATTACAAAAGTCCTTTTTCCATGCAGATCACAGCTGAGACATTTCAGTGGAGTGCTGCAGGAATGAGTCCTTAAACCTGGAAACGAGTTCTCATAAACAGCCTGGAAATATTTTTGTGCTGCTGTTTCCATCGTCATGAAGTCAGTTTTATTTATTTATTTTTTTAATTGCTTAAATGCCTAAAATAAGTTTGGTGGTTAACACAAGCTCAAGATATCTTTATGTTTCTGACATGAAAGGCTTTAGCAGTATCCCACTTGTGATTTTTAAAAGCTTTTAGGTGTTTTGAAAAAGGCTTTTGCTAACAATCGGATAAATGGGACAACAGAGGTTTTCTGGGACATTCAACATCACACCAAACAGGATCTACTCACTAGACCACATGTTTATTATGCTCTAGTATAATATGTTTATTATACTCAACTCAAACTTTTCAACTTATTGAATTTAAATAAAAATTGAAAGAGCTGACAGAAGCTTAATGTTGAGGATGTTGAAGTCATGCGACCATAGTTCATATATCCTAACTGTTACATCCGGTGATTGAATAGGCTTTAAAATTCATAAAAGTTCTGTTTATTTGTGAAGATTATCTTGATGAACAAAATGTGTAAGAATAATAAACTTCTGTTGGTCACAGAGCTTATTTTCTTAGTGTATGTTGATCTAAAAAAAAAACACTGTAGTAAATCATACGTTATTAACTTTTAAACTGCAACCACTAGTAATAATTCTTAACTAATGTGTTAATATTTATGTATTTTTTTATAAGGTGAATGAGTAAACTGGGTTTACAGACAGAAATGGACATCACAGACATCAGGAGTACCTGACAAACGGTGATTATAAAGGTAGGGATAAGAAACACCGCTACAGTCATCCAGGTCACATACGCTTTCAGCCCCCAAGGCTCAGCAAAATTCCCCCAGCACTCAAACACCCCTGGAGAGACCTCTGACCTGGAGAAAATAAACACCTGTAGGGAAGACAGCATTGGAAGCACATTTCAGAATGGAATAAACAGCAGCATATTGGTTTTAGTAATGACCTGAAGGTTAAAAATAATGGGAAAACTGTTGAAAAACAAAACAAAAAAAGTATTTACACTCAGATTATTGAAGTTTTAGATTAGTTTGTTTGTTCATCAGAAAAGATTTGGAGAAATTTAGTATTATATCTCTTGTTCACCATTGGATCCTCTACAGTGAATGGGTGCCGTCAGAATGAGAGTCCAAACAGCTGATAAAAACACAGTAATCCACACAACTCCAGTGCATCAGTTAATGTCTTGTGAAACAGAGGCAAGGAAGCAATGTTATAATGGCCAGAAACCACAGTTTGAAGTTAAAATATCGTAAAGGAGTAGTTTACCTCTAGAATGAAAATTTCATTCAATTGATGGGCACCATTGACTTCCATAGTAGGAAAATAAAAATACTATGGAATTTAGTGGTGCCAATGAACTGTTCTTAATCGGATATCAACATTTTTCAAAATATCTTCTTTTGCGTTTAACAGAAGAAAGAAACTCATAGGCTGATGATACACTGGGCAACGTTTTAAGCAATGTTGCCGGGCAACTTTGGCCAAAGTTTGTGTCAATTGGCAATCAGGTGAGACACTGATCTAAAGTATCCAGATAAAAAATTTGTTACCCATTCTCAATGGGAAAGTGCCCAAGCAACATTGCCCAAAAAAACAGTTGCCCAGCAAATTTGCTCAAAAAGTTGCCCCGTGTATCATCAGCCATACAGGTTTGAAACAATTAGAGGGTGAGTAAATGACAACATGTACATTCTGGAAGTGAAAAACTCCTTTAATGATGGATTTAATCACAATAAAACAATCTTAATCAATGGTCTGGAGTCTTAATGATTAGGCTGCTTGTGTTTTTATCAGCTGTTCGGACTCACATTCTGACGGCACCCATTCACAACAGAGGATCCATTGGTGATAAAGTAATGTAATATATGAAATTTCTCCAAACCTGATTGGTTTGTTAACAAACTCATCAGCATTTTGGATGGCCTGAGGGTAAGTGCAGTTTCAGCAAATTCTCATTTTCATGTGATCTATACCTTTAAGAATGCATATTTACTGACTGATACTACCAAACTTTTTAAGTGTAGTAGGCCTAAACCTTACATTATATTTACGACTAGTACCTGTGGCACACTGAGAACAAGGGCTAGACCCCAGGCTACCATGATGGGTGTATTCCAGTGTGAAACTGCCCCTCCTTTGTAAGCCTGCAGGGGGCAGCAGATGGCATTATGGCGGTCCACTGTCATAGCAACAATCATGTAAGAGGATGCAAACATTCCCACAATCTGCAGATATTTCACTGAGCGGCACAGCACATCAGGACCTTGAAATCTCTCTGTGATATCCCATACTAGCTGCGGAAGCACCTGAAAAACATTAGTGAACTGCTGTTGACAAGTCACTTAAAAGACAAAATGCTACACTAAGCATTATACAAAGTTCAGCTCACCTGAAAAAACGCCACCACAAGGTCTGCAACACACAGATTGACCATAAACAGGTGCATGGGTGCATTGTATTTGCGCCGCCTCAACAGAACCCACAGAACAAAACTGTTCCCTAGTGTTGTGAGAGCGAGAACCAGGCCCAGAACGCCAATCTCAGCTTTAGCCAGAGACATGTCCCGCACCCTGACTGGACCAGGCATCTGAGTGGGGTTTATTGAGCTGTTTTGAGACACCAACCAGAAGTGTGATCCTCCTTTGAAAGTGCTGTTGAGTCCAGTATGCTCAGAGAATGAGGAGGAGGAGAAGTTAGACAATGCAACGGTTGCATGGAGAGATCCTTCCCAACCTGCCTCCCCTGAGACAGTCTCCATCTGCAAGAAAAAAAAAGCATGATTATCTCAAAACTGTAAGAAAAGATGAGAATATGCGATATTACAGTTTTTACTGTATTTTTGATCAAAGAAATGTAACCATTGTGATGTCTTTCAAAGAACGTAAAAAATCTTAATTATAATGAACTTCTAAATATTTTAATGTAACATGGCCATCACACATGGCATTGAAACTCTCATCTTTAATCTTGTTTCATGATTTGAACTTTTGCCACTCAGTTAGTTTAGTAATTTCACAGACACACAAAGCAAGAATACCAATCTGTTTCCTCTTACAATCTTTGGCTTGTTAAATTCCCCAAGGGTGCTGTTTTTCACCCCAAAACAAGTCTGTCTGGTCTTGTCTTTTTTGTTTTCTTTTCTAAATTTTCCCTGTCTTGATTTGACTCCTACTATCCTACTTAGCTTGGTCCATCACGTTCGCTTCCACTAGTATCTCTCTCATCCATGACTGAGTCCTCTTCCTCCTTCCTCCTCCCTCTATTTTTCCATCGCCCATTCTCTTATCCCATATCTACCGCTTCCTCTCTCTGTCTGTTATCAACTGCTCCTTGATCCCAATAAAATCTGGTTTATTTTCTTAACTATGCAAATAAATAGAACAAATGAAAATATAAGTTGCAAGAACGAGACTGACAGTTTGAGAAAGAATGGTAGCATGGGACACTGGGTTAAATAAACGGAGAGGAGGTGGGGTACAGGGCATGAGACGAGAACACACAAAAGAGAAATAATTAGGAAAGACCTTACATACCAATGTAAAGATTATCCATATATGACAGTAAGAAAGGCGGTGTTAAATAGAAATTGACTTATTGCAGGTTTTATGTTGTTTTGTGAAACTGATGCCATCTTCCTTGATGCTAGACTGGTTGAACCTGGATACTAATCTAATCTGGATCTAATTCTTGTTCATTCATTCCATTATACTCTGATGAAATGAATCATATATCATAGTCCAGTAATCTCAAAACAGAGGTGCACAATATACTGCTTTTCTGCCTACAGTTTCTCTTTTTTATGTCATCCACCTTTCAAATTTTCTGGCAGAAAATCAATTTCAGATAGACATATACATATACATAATCAGTGATCTGAAATAAATTTTTGAATCTGAATAGTGGTCTGACTGAAATTAGAACATCTCATTTAGAAAAATCATTAACAGCACCTCATAAATAATACCTGAAACACTTAATCCTTTTTTAGCAAATATAAATAGTATCATTCTGAAACTCTTGCTTTTTTACAGAATTAGTTTTTTTTTTTTTTTTTTTAGATGTCTTACGCTTTGGCTTTCCAGGTCCATAAATAAAAGCGAGTGTCCCTGTCACAGCAGTGTTTGAGGTCATTCTCTGAAGCAGCTAATGCATGAGCTGTTTAGTTTACCCTTGCTTTGTCATTTTCTACTTTCCTTGAATCCCTTTCCCTCGGAGGAATCCACTAATATGGTGCAGCAGAAATGTTGACCTAGACTAAATATAGCTGATGATACAGAAAAAGCAGTTCGCTCTTGCAAGCTGCTTTTTATGCATAATATTTGAAAGTGTTTTAAACATGGATAGACTGCAAAGGACAGATCACCTCAGGTTGCTTCAGGATGATTGGCCATGAAATAATTGTTCAGCAAATTGTGTTTTATTAAATGCGTCAGGGTCTGGTTTATGCAAATGGAAAGGTTTTTTGAAAGAAAGTGTGGAGGTCAAACTAATTATTATTTGAGCAGTTTTATTTTGCGTGGAGTTTTTATTAAAAAAAAAAATTAATTAATTTGTACTATGAATTATGGTCATTGTAATAGTAGATCATTTATAACAATGTGTTTTGCATCCTTTTAATGTGATATAATATTTGACCATATTTATAAAAAAAGACAGTTACGCATATGCACTTTAATTAAAATATTTCCAATAATATATCAATTTACACACGTGCAAGTGTGTCTAAGGTTTGTATGATTCATAAATTATCTTACAATTAATATCTCTTTTATTTTTATCTCTTGTTTTTACCTTCTATACTGACAATATAAAGATATTTGACAATAAATACATTTAAATGCAAAGTAATTTAAAGAGGGTTTGAAATAGATTTGCGATACGGCAGAATTTCAGATATGCCTAGGTCATAATAATTGCTCGAGATGGTGAGCATCTAGAACTGGTCAGGTTGAATAGCAATCGAGTGCATCATTAAAAATTAAATTTCTTTCCAAAATACTTTTCATTCGTTTCATCCTCCAATGGCTTATGCAATTACAAATTAATTTTCCAGGTCATGGATTCCTGCGCTGTATCATATAATAGTATTCACCACCTTATTAATTCAATCAATCACACACTTAAATATTGCATCAGCATGTGTCCAAAACTTCCCTTTTGGATTGCAACAGCTTCTCACACCCAATATGAATATTTACTTTCAAATTCACAGACTTAAACCATCTTAAGGAATCTCATGTAGGATTAAAGTTTTCAGAAAGCTGAGAGAAACCATAAGAACTAGATAAATATGCCATGATAAAATAAAAATAGTAAATGACATTTGTCATCTTTATTGCACTGTTTCATCTTTCATTCTTTAATACTAAATCTCACCTACACTTACACAAGAGCTACACAAAAGGCTGAATTTTAGATCATGATATGGCCATTATCTACACATACAATGTTTAAATGCTGCTGTGCTACCGGCCAGCCCTGGGTTCCCTTCAGGCCTTTACTGACGGCATCAAATGGAATCCATCCTCATGGCCTCAGAGACTCTTACTTTTTCCAGAAGTCAAAACTTTGCTAGAAATAACAATGCAATGTTTATGCAATGTAACATTCTCCATGTTCTGAGGGATTAGTTAGATGATAAAGAAGCATTATTCTCACACCGTGACCACATAACAAGTCTGCATGAGCAATACTCATCAAACTTCCATTAAATGTAAACACATTAATAGTGCTTTGTTTCCACATTTGGTTGTTTACATGTCAGTGGACTTTCAAGATCAAGATTTTAGGTTTATATGATTTATATGATATGGAAAGTATTTTCACCACTTGAACTCAAAAAATTAAAATGTTTTAAATTACTTAAATGTATATATATATTATAACATGTCATATAGTAATATGTCAAATTTCAACACATTAATAGTGCTTTGTTTCCACATTTGGTTGTTTACATGTCAGTGGACTTTCAAGATCAAGATTTTAGGTTTATATGATTTATATGATATGGAAAGTATTTTCACCACTTGAACTCAAAAAATTAAAATGTTTTAAATTACTTAAATGTATATATATATTATAACATGTCATATAGTAATATGTCAAATTTCATGGCAAAAACCCATATTTTTTACAATTATTTAATTAACGGATGACAATTATTCAGTAAAACTTCCATGCTCAGCTCAGCTCTGTCAGTGCGTGCTTATCACTTTTATAGTAGCTTCTACTTTATTCTATTACACTAAAATGCATGAATCAAATAGAAGGAAACCTTTTCTTTATTATAACACAAGTTATTAACAATTCAATAGAATTCAATGTGACCTTTCTAGGTGCCCTTGAGTTCAGAAGAAAAATAAATCAAATAACTGCCGAGCATAGGAAAACTATAGACCTGTCAATATGGCATTTATATACTATGAGTCCATTCTAATGGAATGTACAGAGCTTGCATATTGCATAACACTGAAAATGGTCTCTTGGCACTTTTAAAATTACACTTTAATATTTGACAGTTTTTTGATAGCTCATCCTTTCAACAAGATTTCTTTAGTTTTTGTTAATTAACTATTAATTAAACTGTAAAACTCGATTTTGTTAGATGTATGCTTAGAATGGGGGGGGGGGGGGGGGGTGATAATGGGGTGAATATATTCCAGATAAATTACAGAATATGATCTGAAAACAAGCCAGAGTTTTGCTTTTCAAATAATTGTTTGCATAAATGTCTTAAGGATGTATTTTTATTGGCAAAACAAACTCAAAAAGAAAATACATTTTTTGTTGTTTAGATGAATTGTATTTTTTTTAAATTAAAAACTTACTCTCTTCTCTTGAATCAGCAGCAATAATCCATGTGTTTTGTGAGGAGCCTCGTTCAGTTCTTCAGAGCTGCAGTTGTTCTTTGTGATGGTTCGTTGACAGAAGAGCCGCTGTGCTTATGAAGAGCGTTGAGATATTTCACCATCCCGTGTGAACTTGTAAAGCTGGAGTTTTGCAGCTTTCACCTAAGTTCATTTTCACAGAATTCAGAGCTCCTTTTCTTCATGCATCCACTGGATAGAAGCATGCCATTTATTCCAAGAAATGTCCCTTAATTCCCCACATTACATGAGCACCGGTGCACTGATGGCGTTGAATTTGAGCTGGGCTCAGTATAAACAACATATCTCTTACATTCACTAGCCCTCTCTCTTCCCTCGCTCCCTCTCTTCTCTCTTTTTCTCAGGTCTCATGTGTTGTTAGATGAGGGGAGGAGCCAGTAACGCGAGGTGTTCTTATACATCCATCTTCACTGTGACACAGAGAACAGATAGATGGAAGCCGAAACTCTTTGTCACAGTTTGGGTCAAAGTGACACTGTTCAGACCGTGTGATTTATGCTAATGTTTGCTTCCATATTTCCATTAACCTGCCCTGGGTGTGATTGCACTTCTTGCCAGCTGACTTATACAATACATATTGTGTTTACTTACGTATAAATTCTGAAAGGTCTGTGACTTCAGCTATTTGCAAATTATATTCTGATTTGTATTCCACTGAAGGTTGAATTATTTTATATAAATAAATTATAAAGGTTATATTTATTTATATAATTTAATTTGGTAATATCAGCTTTTATGCTGAATATCCTCTTTCACAGGCACTGGTGAGACTTATGATTTTTATAAGTTATTTTGTTGCAAGCATGACATGTCAATTTTGATGAAATAGTTTGTGATTTTTAGATAATTTCCATCATTCTCAAGTAGGTCCACTTACTATTAAAGTAAGGGCTCCTGATACATTTATGCATAACATTTAAAATGTTAAAATATTTTTTATTTTATTTATTATTATTATTATTATTGGTGTAATAGGGCATTAAAAACAGCACTAGTTGTGCTTGACACTGTAATTTACGAATAATATAAGTTTTGGTTTAAAGTGTACATTTCTAAACTGTAACAGAAAATATGGAAATATATATGATGTACAGACATTGAAACAAACTGATAAATTACTGATAAAATGTCAGTCTTGTTACATTCTAAAAAAAAGGAAAATATAGAATTAATAGGATATTTTAAGTACTGCATATAGTAGCAGTAGTATTTTTTATTTAACCAGGTATGTGCATGATTGCTAATGAAGAACAAGAGAAATATTACCAAAGTGGTCAGGAACTCAGACTACTATACAGTACCCCTGAACACACTGCACTCAAAAACATTGTGTCTCTTGAGCCTCTCCGATTGTTGTGGATTTGGACAGATATCTCGGAGGCAGAATGCATTTGCAGCACAAATCAAGCAGACATAGAGCAGGCTGCAATCATTTCCCATGATCAGCAGATTTATTGAAGGGAACATTTCCAGGGCCCCGTTGGACAGGAACGAGGGCCAGATTAGAGCAGTTCCACATCTCACTGACCTCAGAAGGCTTTCTATAGATGCAGACCTTCTTCTGTGGCCCGAAACTAAAGAGACAGCTGTTTTTCCTCTAACAGAGCATTTGTCTGGCAGTGTATTATCGGCAGGCTTCTTCATAATAAAAGTGCTGAAAAACCCAAGATCAGGCGTGTGATTTAAACATGTTTCTGCCAGAAAGAGCAGCTTCCCCGGATCATAAAAATGTTTTGCTAACATTCTCATTAAGTTATGAAAATGTTATTTATAAATGTTCTCGGATAGTAAATATTTAAATATTATTTATATGTATTATAAAAAATGTTTCTGTGCTACTATTTTGAGAATCTTATTAAAAACTTGATTACCCTGAACAAACATTATATTAACATTACTGGATGTTATGTTTTGTGTTATGTGTAAAACTTTGCCGGAATATACAATCTGAGAATGTTTACTTTCTAGAAAACAGTTTGATAATTAATACATCAATACCTACATCATATCCGGGTTGATAACAGATGTTTTTGTGGTTATATGCTCTGTTGACTGTGATGACTTCAGGTGACACCTGAATTCAGATCTCTTTGGAAGCTCCTGCTCCATAATCCAATGATTTTCAGATCTCTCCCAGAGAAGCGAGAGAGGTAAAGTATGTGAGGCTTTTGTGTGGAGGCTCTGGAGGCTTTACAAGGGCAATGCAAGGAGACAACACTGAACTGACAAGCAGTAAAATCAATGTGAGGACTTGTGAAAAGACATGAAATACTAGTTCATTGAAGTCATTTCTCCTGGGCTTTCTGGTGAGATGAAAGTAGCACCGAATCAACAAGTTTAGACAAAAGACATGCAGTTACTGACTGCTCTGAGTCTGAGCTACTAACCTTAGAAATGGTGCATGTCCACCCATGTTGCAAGTTGCATTATAAATATGTTAAATAAACTGTAGTTCTCACAAATATTTGTTTTGGATTAATTTATTTATGGATTTATTGTCACCAAAGATACCCCCAGTCTCACCTGTTGCACACCAAATTGCTGTTTTCTCACAAAAGCTCTGTCTTCACAAAAAAAAAAAAAAAAAAAAAAAAAAAAAATATATATATATATATATATATATATATATATATATATATATATATATATATATGTATATATATATATAGTGTACATAAACACAACATTATAGCCATTCGAACATTTTATGATTAAAAAACAAATTAATTAATTATAATTAAAATTATAATTATATTTACTTAGTATCTGCATGTTAACAAGGACATCTGAAAAAAAAAACAGACATTTTTCAAAGCAGAAAAAGGTCATACAGATTTGGAAGGACAGACAAAGTTAGTATATGAAAAATATATACCTTTAAGCATTCAAAATCTTGTGAATGAGACTAATAACTGTAGCTATACTGCTTGTCCACTACTGCAGGAAACCATATTATATCACACAACAACATACTTATTATTTGCTTGTCATAAGTCACAGCCTAATAACCTAGAGTCCTGAGTTTATCCAGGCATAGATATGGATATATGTGTTAGTAGGTGTGTCTGAATTCACGTGTGCAGGTATACAGTATGTGTTCATGTGTTCTCCTGCCGTCCTGATTGCACTCATTAACTCGGTGGGAGGCAAAAGGCATAAAAGGACACAGATCAAGGACGGCAATGCAGCTTAATCTGCTTTAAAACCTGGCTTTGAACTAAAGCTTTCTCATTTTTGCCCAGCCTCCATTAAAAGACAGACCAAAAAAAGCGACGTAAGCCTGGGAGGGGTAGAAAAGGATGACAGATGAATATCTAGGAAAACATAAATTGACAGATAACTGCAGATCCTGTACTGCACCACTCATGCACAAAGAAACAGAAAAGCACAAAGAAAAGCTCTGGAATAAAAAGGATGCATCTCAAACAGGGTGTAATGTTAAGTCACAAACCAGCCGAGGCAAACAGACCAGAAGCTGTGGAAATGAAATCGCTGCAGTGCTGAGTAACTGTCTTCGTTTTATATGCTTCTCACGGACTCGGGCTAATGATTTTAACAAGCCCATTTCATTTGTGTGTTTTTATTTACACTTTTTAGGATGTCCGAGGGTTTGTTGACGTCAGTCGGTAATTTATGGCAGCGATCATGATGATGATGACTTTATTTATAAGTGAGTGGAAGGTGGAAAAAGGAGTGAAAGGGAGCTCTGTTGTAGAGGAAGGTAGATGCTGAAGGAGGTACGGGGGTGGGGGGGTGAGGTAAATGGTGCACTGTTTTACTATTAATCATAAGGCTGAATGAGAATGTCAGTGAAACCTTAAATGTGTTTCTAATTTCAACAATACACAGGCATATTCTAAATCCCACAACAATACTGAACAATAAAAAAAAAATATTATGGAAATTATGATATAATATCAAATTAACAAAGTTAATATTATATGAATATTGTCACTAATTTAATTCCCCTTTGCCTTCATGCATAACACATTATTTTTAAATGTACAAATATTGTATGTTAGTCTCTCAATATGAGCTCCTAAATGCATGATATTTAGACTTTTATGAGAAGTATAACATGTCACACAGTCTCAGGTGTAAACATACCAAAGGTAATTCATGTCAGCTGTCCTATTATAAGCATTCAGATTACAGACCAAAGTCTGGAGCTATATTTGTTCCTGGTTGTATAATGAGGGATGTGGTCAAATGTACTACTGATGGACAAATGCAGGAAATAGGACTATTCCCAATTCATCTTGATAATAGTGTTTAATTTTGACTAAAGTAAACTCAAATTGATTGGCAAGTGTGACACAAGGACAATGGATGGTGTGAGAGAAGATGAAAGAGAGAGAAACACGTGGAGAGGGAGAGAGTACAACTAATGGTCCAACAAACTATAGTGGTCTCTTTTCTTTGAAATTATAGCTCACATAACTTAACGAATACACATTATAAAATTATAAAAATTATAAACATTTTGTTTGTAGAATTGACGCCTGTTTATGCCATGGAATAAAACAATTAAAAAGGTAATTTAAACCTTTTCTCACAATTCAGACTTAAAAAAAATAATTCTTGCAATTCTAAGAAAAAAGGAATTGCGAGATCTAAACTCTTTAGATGGAAAAATTAATAGTGGTGAAAAATGTATTCAACATGTGAACATATATTCAACATATCAAGCAATAAACAACAGATATAATTTGTACAATTTTATGGAATAATTATTTGTTATTGCTAAATGCCTTTTATTAAATTCAGAATTTTGCCCATCCATTGGACCATGCTTTTTTAAATAAAGAGGCAAATGAGCAAGAGATTTATTCTTTTTTTTTTTTTTTTATAAGTGAATAATGTACGGTTTTATCTGGTCATTATCACAAAATAAACACCTTCATGGTTTATCCAAGATCCTGTTGGGGTATATTTAGCGATAATGATGTCTGAATATACACTGCTACACCGCTTTTTAAAAAAAAAACAAATGAATAAATGGACATGAAATGTTGGTTTGAGTTAAAAGTATTTGATTAAGGCATGGAGTTCTGTGACCTAAAATTTGCACAGTGTTGCCAGGGACAATAGTCAGTATACAGTTTAGTGGTCATTATTCAAAAATATCTGACAAAAATATAGCGACTGACCAAACAGACTTGGGTATTTCTAGTCCAATGATGGAAAAACTCTCTGAGCACAGCTCCTGGAATCACTCTCACAGCCTTCAGAGGATAAAAGTGTAAACATTAGAAAACCATAAACATTAGCTGAACAATATAATGGAAACAAGTACTGAAAGACAAAGTGCTCATAAAAAAGAGAGATGCTTTGCATTATATAAAACATTAAATTTGTCTTTCAGCTTCGGGAAAGGTCTGTCTGATAGAGCTGATTTCATGTGATGTAAGAATGTGTGTTAAAAGTGTGTTTAAAGTCTGGGTGAGGTTCTAAAAACTAATAAACCACAGACACTGACTAATTAGGCCAATTGTTGTCATTTTTACATTGCAAAGGCAACACGCATTTGATTAAATGGAAGTGTTCTCGAAATGTTACAAAAAGGTTACAAAAGCTGTCACTGGGGCAGTACCTTTTCAAAATGCACACTTTTGTACCTTTTAGGTACTACTATGTACACTTTAGGTGCTAATTTGTACTTTTAAGGTACCAATATGGACTCTTTAGGTACAAAGGTGTGCCTTTTGAAAAGGTAATACCCCAGTGACAGCTTTGAGTACAGAATGTCTCAAAGCAAATTGTGTTTAACGTTTACATACAACAATATGTGAATGATGTATTGCAGACCTAATGAGTTCAGCTTTTATAAGGAAACACTTGTCTTACTTCACCCTCTCATAAAATGAAAAATTATCCATTTTATGAAATGTTCTTATATTTTATGAATGGCTCACGTAATATAAAGAGAAAACTGACATCTGCCCTGAACAGATTGGTGTGGGATTTACTTTTCACTCCTAAACTGCTAGTACATTTCATTAGTAATTTAAAAGAAATACCAAGTAACACATTAAATGTAAAATTTTGAAAGACTGGTAAATAATGGTATTTACTTGTATAACACTCCTATAAGCTTTGTTTTATTTACAATTTAGAAAAATCATTTTCAGTGTTTTTTACAAGGCCGTTTCGCAAGAAAGGCTATGCTTTCACAAAACAATTTAGATGAAAATAATAACAGTACAAAAAGGAAATCAAACAAATATGAAAAATATGACATCTAATAGTTTGTAAATCACCTATTTTCCAAAAGAGACAGCACTTTGGGAAACTAAATGAACTTGACATGACTTGAAAACGTGAAATGATCTGTTAGTGAGCATGTTTTTAGCAAGCACTCAGCTTGGGTAGATTAAAGCTGCTCCTACGTGCCTGTGGTCTTAATTACACCTGCAGTGTTTACAGAGGATGTGATGACTAATGGTCCGAAGAGAAGGTGACTATTAATAATAATAGCTGAACAACAGCTGGCGGTGACATAAGATGCCCAAGTATTCTTATCATTGTACTGAAGTAAAACAAAAAACAAAAGTTTAAAAAGGCATAAACTACAGTAAATTAACTATAATTCATGTATAGCATGCTAATATAAACATACAAAGATATACAATGAAACATGAATTTACATGGGCCCAGGAAAAAAACAAAAAACAAAGAGACTTTGACACACTACTGCTGCTTCTTTACATTCGAGTTACAATACACAAGATCACAGTCACGCAGAGGATCATTTTACATAATTGGTTTTAGCAAACTACAAGGCTGTTGCCTTATTGTATTTTTTCAAGAACGGAATATCAAATGTTGCTATTTTTGGATTTAAACCACTTGGAGATGGATGACAGGTCATCAGTGTTTAATGATACTGACTTCAGAGTGTACTAAATGTACTTCAGTAATGGAGAGTAAGGTGAGAGAGACCTCACAAAGCTTTGCTGCTTTTGTGCCAGGGCTTCATTATGCTACAAAGATTAAGGAGCTTTCCCTATCATATTCTTTTTAAATTGAAATAGGATGGAGACCCGATTATCCTAAATTATTCTTCCCTGCCTTATATCATCATAGGACTTCCTGCCAAAATCCCATAAACTTTTTCATGTTGAAACAAAGATATGTTCTTCAACCAAAAAATATTGCTGAACATTTACTCACCCTCAGGTCATCCAAAATGAGCGTGTTTCATCATCAATTCAAGTTTATTTGTATAGCGCTTTTTACGATACAAATCATTACAAAGCAACTTTACAGAAAATTATGTTTCTACAATATTTAGTAGTAGCTTATCAATGGTGACTGTCAGTTTGTGCACATACAGTATGACACGATTTTTCAGAAAAATTAATACAAGACATAGTCAACCAGACGATTAGCATTATTAACAGCAATTATTATATGATGCAGTCACACTTAGCAATATTTGTTAGTTCTGTTGTTGATTCAGGGTTAGCAGCATCTGAGGTCCTCTGAGGGGTCAGCATCATCTCTTCTCAGGTGTTCTGGATCCAGATTGGAGCTGGTGTAAATCCTATTTATTTGATCAGATGCAACTGCAGTCACATTTTAAGAGATACATTATTTGAATGCTTTGCGAAAGAGATGCGTTTTTAATCTAGATTTAAACAGAGAGAGTGTGTCTGAACCCCGAACATTATCAGGAAGGCTATTCCAGAGTTTGGGAGCCAAATGTGAGAAAGCTCTACCTCCTTTAGTGGACTTTGCTATCCTAGGAACTACCAAAAGTCCAGCATTTTGTGACCTTAGGGAGCGTGATGGATTGTAACGTGGTAGAAGGCTAGTTAGGTATGCAGGCGCTAAACCATTTAGGGCCTTATAGGTAAGTAATAATAATTTGTAACTGATACAGAACTTAAAAGGTAGCCAGTGCAGAGACTGTAAAATTGGGGTAATATGATCATATTTTCTTGACCTGGTAAGGACTCTAGCTGCTGCATTTTGGACTACCTGTAGCTTGTTTATTGAAGATGCAGGACAACCACCTAGAAGTGCATTACAATAGTCCAGTCTAGAGGTCATGAATGCATGAACTAGCTTTTCTGCATCAGAAACAGGTAACATGTTTCGTAGCTTGGCAATGTTTCTAAGATGGAAGAATGCAGTTTTTGTAAAATGGGAAATATGGTTTTCAAAAGACAAGTTGCGGTCTTATATAACTCCCAGATTTCTGACTGTAGAGGAAGTAACAGTACATATGTCGAGTTGCAAATTGTAATTTACAAGATTCTTCTGTTGGCTGTTTTTTGGTCCAATAATTATTATCCGAATTTAATAGGAGAAAATTATTGTTCATCCAATCTTTTACATTTTTCACACACTCTGTTAGCTTAGATAATTTAGAAGTTTCATCTGGTCTCGTTTAAATATATAGCTGAGTATCATCAGCATAACAGTGGAAACTAATCCCGTATTTTCTAATAATATTAGCAAGGGGCAACATGTATATTCAAAATAGAAGGGGACCTAGGACGGATCCTTGTGGCACTCCATATTTTACTGGTGATAAATGAGATGACTCCCCATTTCGGACAGGTAGGATCTAAACCATCTTAGAGCCTGCCCTTGAATACCTGTATAGTATCATCAAAATTAAGTATATCACTTAGTAATAACACTCTCTCTTCATTAAAAAAATCCTCTGTTGTCCTCCCACTTCAAAATACAACAACATATTTGTTTAGAACCTTTTTGAATTAGCATATGTTATGTCTCTGCTTATTCACAATAGATGACGTTTTCACTGGAGAAAGCAATATTATGAATAGGGGACTTAAAGGGATATTCCACTTGAAAAAATTAACATTGTGTCATTTATTACTTACCCTCATGTCATTCCAAACCCCTAAAAGCTTTGTTCATCTTCAGAACACAGTTTAAGATACTTTGGATGAAAACCGGGAGGGTTGTGACTGTCCTATAGACTACCAGGTAAATTACACTGTCAAGGTCCAGAAAAGTATGAAAAGCATCATCAGAATAGTCCATCTGCCATCAGTGGTTCAACCCTAACCTTATGAAGTGATGATGAGAATACTTTTTGTCTATTCAAAGGACACTTACAAAAGAATTTGTCTCCTTTGTATCTGTTGGGATGTTTATTGTAGCAGCACGGACTGTAGAGTGAGTGACACCAGTCATGTTATGTTGTCTTGCAGCTGATAGTGCTGACCGGTTTGTTGTGTTTAATAAAGTTAAGTGTACGCAACTATATTGGCGTTAACCGTCCATTCTATTTATATAATAGAATAGAATGAAACATGGTGGCAGCGGTGCTGTGAGAAAAGTAAAAGCACAGAGATTAGACACAACGAAAGTCACAGGCTGAGTATGGAAGAACGAGCGGGGAGTTCACGAGCAGCGCGGATGGAGAACGCGTTGGGACTTAGACCGCCACAGGCACTTTGCCTGGACTCATCTAATCTAGCAAAATCATGGAGATTGTGGAAAGAAGAGTTCACGCTGTATATGGATCTTACCCTCGCGGACGCTGACGAAGCCGTGAAACTGAAAGTTTTCAGTTATATCATCGGGGACACTGGAAGAGAGTTGTGTGAGACCCTGATACCCACCTCGTCACCAGATCGCACAGTAAGCAGATTAATAAATGCACTAGATGACCACTGCAATCCAAAAGTGAACGAGACAGTTGAAAGGTACCGTTTTTTTGTCAGAAATCAGGGCTCTGATGAGAATATCGACAAATATGTAACAGACTTAAGAATGCTCGCTAGCACGTGCAATTTCGGTCAGATCAAAGACTCTCTGATCCGCGATAGGATTGTGTGCGGCATTTCCAGCTCTGTTTTGAGAGAGAGACTGTTAAGGGAGCAAGATTTGACTTTGGAAAAATGTGTGCAAATCTGCAGGGCAACCCAGCTGTCGCGGGAAAACAACAGAACGATTGAAGGACGAGTGACAGAGGAAGTACATGCTGTAAAACATGCTGTGAGAAAAGAGAAACACACGAGCACCGTGAACTGCAAATTTTGCGGGAAAACGCATGAAAGAAACAAACTGAAATGTCCTGCATATGGAAAAAAGTGCAAAAAGTGTGAAAAAGATAATCATTTTGCCACAATGTGCAGAACAAAAATGCAGAAAGAAAAAACAGTGCATACAATTACTGAGTCAGATGAGGACAGTTATGAAGACATCTTGTGCGTAACAGCAGAGACAGTAAACACTGTGACGAAGGAGAAACAGAGACCGCCCTCAAAACTCTTTGCTGCCATGCTCCTGGGACAAGAACAGATAAAGTTTCAGTTAGATTGTGGAGCTAGCTGTAACATTATACCTGTCAACCTGTTAAATCCAGCCACACCAATAGAAAAAACTGAGCAAGTGCTGGTGATGTACAATAAAAGCACATTACAACCAATAGGGAAATGCAAAGTTAAACTGAGAAATCCCAGAAACAAGAAATTGTACCGATTAGAATTTATGGTTGTAGATGAGGGGTCTGCAGTGCCACTACTGGGCAGCAGAGCAGTACAAGCCATGAATCTGGTAAAAGTGCAATATGAAAACATCATGGCTGTGGATAGCATTGTCACTAAAGAGACTGGGAAACAGGAAATGTGGAACATGCATGATATCAGAAATGAATATGCTGATGTGTTCCAGGGAGATGGATGTCTGGAGGGTGTGTATAAGATAGAAGCAGATCCTACAGTAACACCTGTGAAACTACCAAAGAGGAGGGTTCCTGTGGCAATGATGGCGCCACTTAAAGCAGAGCTGAGTGATCTTCAACAAAGAGGTATCATCACACCAGTTGACTGTAGCACAGAGTGGATCAGCAGTCTTGTTATTGTTAAAAAGCCATCTGGAAAACTTAGAATATGCATAGATCCAAGACCACTTAACAGAGCTCTGAAAAGATGCCACTTTCCACTGCCGACAATAGACGAAATACTGCCAGATTTGTCAAGGGCAAAAGTCTTCACAGTATGTGATGTCAAAAATGGATTTTGGCATGTGACCCTGAATGATGAATCAAGCTACATGACAACATTTGCAACACCTTACGGCAGATACAGATGGCTGAGGATGCCAATGGGAATCAGCCCAGCACCAGAGGTGTTTCAAAGAAAACTCAACCAAGCTCTGGAAGGATTGCGAGGTATTTATGTCATAGCTGATGACATTCTCATCACAGGAGAGGGTGAGACATTAGAACAAGCAAACCAAGACCATGACAACAAACTGAGACGACTGTTGAACAGATGCAGAGAAAAGAATATTAAACTGAATGCAGAGAAGTTTCAACTGCGAAAGAGTGAGGTTCCATACATTGGACATTTGCTTACTGCAGACGGGCTCAGAGTGGATCCTGAAAAGGCACGAGCGGTCAGAGACATGCCACGTCCAGTAGATGTCAAGGGTGTCCAGAGGCTCCTGGGCATGGTAAACTATCTCTCAAAATTCTGTGATCACCTGTCAGATGGCTGTGAGATACTGAGGCAGCTAACACATAAGGACAGTATTTGGGAATGGTCAGATGCTCATGAGGAAGCATTTGCACGGCTCAAAGATGTTATCACCAAAGCTCCAATTCTCAAATATTACAACCCAGATGAGCCACTGACACTTCAGTGCGATGCGTCAGAGACTGGGTTAGGGGCTGCTCTACTTCAAGAGGGGGCACCAGTTGCTTATGGAAGCCGGGCATTGACTCAGACAGAGAGAGGGTATGCCCAGATAGAAAAAGAATGTCTGGCCATCGTTTTTGGTATGGAAAAATTCCATCAGTATACGTATGGGCGCAAAGTAACTGTACACTCAGACCATAAGCCACTGGAAAACATAGTAAGAAAACCCTTGTTGAACACCCCAAAACGCCTGCAAAGGATGTTACTGCGACTACAGCGTTATGACATTGAAGTTAAGTACATCCCAGGGAAGGACATGTTGCTAGCTGACACACTGAGCCGCTCATACTTACCTGAACATGCATCAGAGAGTTCAGTAGAAGTGGAGATTGAAAGTATAAACATGGTCCAGCATGTCAACATAGCAGAAGAAAGACTCCAGGCCGTCAGAGAGGAAACAAGTAAGGACAGAAAGCTACAGACTCTGATCAGATACATCCAAGAAGGTTGGCCATTGAACAAAAAGGACTTGCCCAGTGACATTGCACATTACTACTCTTTTCAAGAGGAACTCAGTTCACAGAGTGGAATTGTCTTTAGAGGGGAGAGAGTAGTAATCCCCGATGCACTCAGAAGTGATATTGTCAAGCGCATTCACTCCTCACATCTGGGCATTGAGGGATGCCTAAGAAGGGCAAGGGAATGTGTTTATTGGCTCGGGATGAATGATCAGATAAAGACATTCATAGAAAAATGTGACATCTGCAGATCTATGGATGTAAAACAGCAGAAGGAGACTCTGTGGTCTCACGAACTACCAAGTAACCCATGGTCTAAGGTAGGAACAGATATATTCACTTTAGACAATAGAAACTACCTGATCACTGTTGATTACCTCTCTAACTTTTGGGAACTGGACTACTTACCTGACACAAGATCCACCACTATTATCCGTAAGCTGAAATCCCACTTCGCAAGACACGGTATCCCAGACATGGTTATCTCGGATAACGGCCCACAATACGTGTCAGAAGATTTTAAAAGGTTCAGTAGACAGTGGGAGTTTAAACACAAGACATCTTCCCCGGCCTACCCACAAAGCAATGGGATGGCAGAATCAGCTGTAAAGACTGCAAAACGGCTGTTGAAAAAAGCAAAAGCTGATGGAAAGGATCCATACATCGCCATGCTTGATCACAGAAACACACCATCGCAAGGGATCAAAGCAAGCCCAGCACAGCGATTGTTCAGTAGGAGAACCAGAACTCTAATGCCTATGCATGACAACCTGCTACAACCAAAGATAATACACACCCGACAAGGACTGATTGAAAACAGGAACCGTCAGGCTGCATGTTATAACAGACATGCAAAAGATCTTGATCCGCTTAAACAAGGAGACAGAGTCCGTGTGCAACCTGAGGAGCATAACAAAACATGGAGAAAAGCGACAGTAATGAAATCTGTGGACTGCAGGTCTTATGACGTCCAGCTCGACTCAGGAAACATTTTGAGGAGAAATCGCCGACACCTCAGAAAGGACAAAGCCACAGAAGTAGAAAAAACAAAGACTTGTCAACCCGCAGAGGTGAACAGGGACTGTGTGACAGGCTCAAAACTTAGCACAGACAGTCCAGGGGTGACTATTACAAAGTCTGGAAGAAAAGTGATTAGACCTTACTACCTTAAAGATTATGTACAGTAATCTACTAACGCTTATCTCTATATCCAGGGGATTTAGTATGTGTTTGCTTACAGTTACAGCTTGTATTAATATGTGAGAGAGAAGAGGAAAAAAAAAAAAAAAACTGAGAAAAGAGGATAAAGATAGCACTTTATTTTGGTATAAGACTTTTATTAATGTAAGGGAATATGTAGAAGAAAAAAAAAAAAAAAAACATTGCAATTTCAGTAGGATAATGCAAAGACAATGTTAAGACATTAGAAATTTTATGTTGTGTAATTTTCATAATACAAAAGTTATAAGAATGTATATATGTTCTAAATTGCATTCCTTGAAGTTGTTCAAAACAGATTGTCTTTCAAGTTGTAAGATAACTAGAAAAAAAAAAAAAGAGAAAGGATGTTGGGATGTTTATTGTAGCAGCACGGACTGTAGAGTGAGTGACACCAGTCATGTTATGTTGTCTTGCAGCTGATAGTGCTGACCGGTTTGTTGTGTTTAATAAAGTTAAGTGTACGCAACTATATTGGCGTTAACCGTCCATTCTATTTATATAATAGAATAGAATGAAACAGTATCCCTCCACATTTTGGAGAACATGAGCTGAATTCAAGCAGCTCTTCTCAGCCACATTGCACATGAGTACAACTCATATTCTCCAAAAAGGCACTATAGTGATGTGGAAAGTTACAGAGGAGATAAATTGTTGAATAAAGTCATTATATTAGTTTTATTTGCATACAGAAAGTATTCTCATCACTTACGGTTACGGTTGAACCACTGATGGCAGATGGACTATTCTGACGATGCTTTTCAGACTTTTCTGGACCTTGAGAGTGTATTTTACTTTGCAGTCTATGGGACAGTCACAAGCCTCCCAATTGTCATCCAAAATATCTTAAATTGTGTTCCAAAGTTAAACAAAGCTTTTATGGGTTTGGAACAACATGGGGGTAAGTGATTAATGATAAAACTTTAATTTTCGGGTGGAGTATTCCTTCAAATCATCTTAATGATGGATTTGTTTCTTACTTTACTAGACATTAATTGATAGACTGGTGTCATGTGGATTACTTGTAGATAGGAAACATTTTTATCAGCTGTTCAGACTCTCGTTTTGATGGCCCCCATTCACTGCAGAGGATCCAATAATGAGCAAGTGAATGCTACGTTTTTCTAAATCTGTTGATAAAGAAAAAAATAATTCACTCTTTTATAGGTGCTTTCTTATTAACACAAAAGGAATCCAACAGATATAATGCTTAAAGGATATAAACATTAAGACCACATCTTCAAGACCACATACTGTGGATTATAGCCAATAAAAGCCTATTAAATTTAGGAGTACATGCAGTCCTTACCAAAGAGCTACCTCTTGTCCCCCATGGCATGTGCCATTCCACACCTAAGGACATGAAGACATTTCCAATAAACACTGGCCAAAATCAAAACATTGGGCTCAAGCAGTAATGCAAATTGTCAGTACGTCTTGGATAAGCTTGCTGAGGATGTTTTTGTATAAACTAAAGTTTTAAGCTGACAGGAGAAAATGAGCTGACTAAAAACAGCAGCACTTTTAGTAGCCTCAGGAACATGGAAAAGCAATACTCATGTATTGGTCTAGTGCCATTATTCATTTGAGAACGAAAACCTAAATGGTAGTAGCTTGTGGTGTATAAAGAACCCAATCATACTGGAGTCGAAGTAAAGATACCTTTATGAAAAGTAAAAGTGCCTGGCATAAACAGCTGATTATAGCCATTGCAACTAGTTGAGTGTCGGCGATGGCGATGAAGTGTGAGAATCTATGTTAGAATATGTGCTTGACTACAGCAGTTCAAATGCACAACACACCAATAACACAATGAAGATGAGCCAACAGAATAATAAGAAATATATGTACTGACACTACCAGTCGAAATCAATTTTGAAATAATGAAAAAGTCTTTTATGCACACCAATGCTGCATTTATTTGAAAAGTATACTATAAAACAGCAATTGTGAGATATAATTTTATTTGAATTTTGTAAAAAATATTATTTCAATATATTATTACAATTTAAAAGAACTGTAAAAAATGTAAAATATCAAATTGAATTTATTCCTGTGATGGCCATTACTGTCCAGTCTTCAGTGTCACATGATCCTTCAGTAACCATTCTAATATGCTGAATTGCTGCTCGATATCATATCTTTTTGATATATAGATATATGGTGCTAAATAAATATAATATGATTATAATTTGCAGTATCTTTAAATAATTTTTACCACTTTTAGCGGTTGAAGCCTGTCTGCTAAATATTGTAAATATCAACAGTTCTCCATCATAATGGGAGACAGCTATCATATACAGTACAAATCTAATAGGAATAGACTTTAGCATCTGCATTTCACAATGCTCATAATATTTAAATAAAAAACATATTACTTTTATCCAAATGCTTACACAATGCTTTGCTTGTCTGTTCTGTTTAGATTTCTCTTGCGTGTTGTTCGGAGCACTTCTCTACTGATTCTGAGGAATGTTAAACAGGGCCAATATTCATTTGGATCTTAGAACAATTGCCTTTTTATCCTGAAAACTTACACACACACTAGCAGAATGTGTCATATCATGGAAAAAAACTAAAGCTGTATAAATAAAGTTGACTTTTGAAGTAAAATAATTGAATGCAGGCTACTGTGTTAACATACTTAAACTTTCAGAACTCCGAACTCCTTTTCCAATTCAAACCCTTTATTAAAATATTGAATAAATAAATAAATAATAATAATAATAAAATCTTCACAGTTGTGAACTTGGTAAATTAGTGTGACTATAAAACTGTAACTTAAACTTTGCCAAATAAACCTTTCAGTCTATGTGGAACAGATTTATCAACTATTGAAGAAAACCCAAGCTGATGGTGCTAAACTACCACAAATTTCCTACACATGACCTGAACTATATCATTATGAGAGCAATAGCTACTTCAAAATAATAATAATAATAATAATAATGACTTTAAAAAAGGGGGAGGGGGTTATATTTTAGTTAATAAACCCTGCTTGCATGTGAATCTGCCTAATCTCGCTTTCATTCAATCCATTGTTACACATTCATGGAAGGTTTTTTTTATTTTTTTTAAATGTTATTACTTGTTTCAGGATATTCTGAGAATATTTCTGAGAAAACAATAAAATGGAAAGTTCCATTACCATTCACACAACCAGGAAAAAAAATATTTAAAAACATTTAAACAATAGATGTTTGGACCTTTAAGAGAACATTCAGAAATAAAAAAATTTATAGCTTTATTGGAATATTAGAAAAAAAAAATATTTGAACATGTTTTTGTTAGCTGGGGAGGGGCTCGTTGGTCTGTTTTATTAACTGCTTTACAAACAATTCCCCACTAATTGTTACATTGTTAGAAAAAAACGTCATACCCTGAATAAAGCCACCACTGTCATGCTTTTCTAGTGGATTGGCAGAACAATCTGTTTTATCAAAAGCTCTTTAGAAATGTTCCAAGGTGAGCAGGGAGTAGACTAACATCAGAGATGTGAAGAGAGGAGATATATATATATATGTCCTTACTCTTTCTCCTTCTCTTTGTCCGCATGCATTATCCCCAGCCTTAAATCCGTTCATTTCTCTAAATGTCCTTAGTCACAGTCTAGACAAGTGTTTGGCAGTCATGACAGGGAAACAGAAACTGGGGAGGCTGTAGTTAAAAGAACAGCAGTGAATACAGCTGCTCTTTGACGGCTCATGTGATGGATTCCCCCTTTTAATGTGTTGTGCTCCCTAAAAACCTGCTGGATATAAACTTAAGGGGGTGGGGGACGTCACACATTTACATAATTGATGGTATGATTCCAGCGCTCAGAGGAAATTAGTTGTAAGATGTCTTTAAAAGTAAACTATGAATGATGCGACAAGAGCTAAGGCTTATGTTAAATCACAGATAGCCCTTCAAGAAGGAAAGGTGACTGAGTCATTCTCTCATCGACTATACGGTTCAACCAAGAACAGAGGCTTCTGCTGTAACTTTAAAGAGAATTTCCTATTTTTCAACATACTGTATCACGTCTTTTGTGTCGATTATCTGAAATCAACGTAAATATATACATAAAGAAAGAATTTAAGAAGTAAATAAATTGTCCTGAAAACTGATAATCATATATAGTAGGGTAAAATTAGCTAAAGTTAAAGGAGCAGTTCACCTAAAAATGCAAATTAACTCAGCCTCAGACTATCCAACAGTTTGTTTCTTCATCAGAACATATTTAGGGAAATTTAGCATTATATCAGTGGCTCACAAATGGATCCACTGCAGTAAATGGGTGCCGTCAGAATGAGAGTCCTCTATCCATAATATTGCTTTCAATATCTAAAAACAGCTTTAAACTAATATTTGTTGGATTTTTATGGGAGAGAACAACATGGACTTTTTCACTGGAGGAATAAGCATTATTATGGGTTATGGACTGGTATTATGGCCAGAAATGAAAGTTTTAAAACATCTTCAAGAGGAATTTGTTCCTTATAAACTTGCAGCTTTTCACTAAACAAGACGTTAATTGATGGACTTAAGTGATGCAATGCTGCATTTCTCTGAGTCTGTTCCGATGAAGAAACAACCTTATTTACACCTTGGATGGCCTAAGGATAAGTATATATTTTCAGCAAATTTTTATTTTTGGGTGAAGTCTTCCTTTAAGCCACCTCTATTTCATAATTGCTTAAATAATTAAGTACAAATAAATGTGTTCTGGGACTGGGCTTGATACTTTGATTGTTAAATGAGTGAAAGTTTGACACCCGTACTTCAAATTAAATATTTTTTTTGTCCATTATCAAGGTTGGATTGTTGGCATGTCATAATAGAATAAGTGTCCTGTTTCCTAATCGCATTCGGGATGCATTTTGGAAACAAAAGGTGCCCTGAACAGAAGTTGTTTAAAAGTACTGAAACTCAGACCTATAACATGCATTTCACTTGACATTCAATGACTATACTAGCTTGACCAGAATATAACATTTGAATACAAAACATAAGTGAAAAAGTCTGGATGGGAACTGATATGTGATGTCTTCTGAATTCTAATAGCATGTATATAAACACTCATGCAATAGGTGGTTGATTTATCAGCCCTGCCATATGAAAAAAATTCTGTTCCTTATATTCTAATTATAAAAGATCACAGAAAAAGATGTGCTGAAACATCCTCTGTACAGATGCAGTTGGCGTCCTGCAATTATCCCTGCAAGATTTTATGAAACTGAACCCTAGAGGGAAAGATACAGGTCTGCAGACATTTCTTGCTCATAACATCTTTGTTCATGAATCTCCATCTACGGTGCAATATCCAATAAGATTTACTGCGTCAAGACCTGGACTGCTTACAGTCATGAAGAGATCAATGACTTCCAAGTTATATCAGGAAATTCTCAAACAAGATACGTGGCATCTGTTATGCGATCCCAAAAAATTCTCAAGTAGTGAGAACATGACCATGATGAAAAAACTTCCACATATTAGAATAAAAATTCAGTATTGACCTCAGCGTCATTGGAACATTGTCGCACATATTCAAACAAACTGTTCAAGGTGAACAATGCAAAAATGTACGTAAAATCAAAATTGTCTTTGGAGGAATGAGTCAAACAGAATTTATTTTGTTATATACTGACCGACGTGTGCAACATCCTGCTTATTACTAGACTATTCCCAACAAATAAATAAATAGGTATACATGATGAAATAACTCAACATGGACTTTTTACAAGCCATCTCACTCCCATTATTGTCTCTCATTAGAAACACATGATGCACAAGGCTAAGGATATTTAACCACATCATACAGTCATTGACATGTAGTTCATATACTTGCATAATCTACAACAAATAACATTCCATATTTTCCCCAGCTGCTGTATTTTGTTAGTGATTGCTAGGCTGTTGCACAGCAATGGAAATTGCCATTTCTTCTGACTCGCCTTATTGGAAATTATATTTCCATTTAGGATTCCTAATATTATTTCATAAGATTTGAGTCTGTCCCTTGGGTTTCCCTCTCAGAACAGCAAGCTATTTTTTTCCACACAGAAAGCTCCAGCTGTAAACAATCGAAAAATGTGATGTCAGTGAGCTTGTCAGATTATTTGGAAAAGAGCGCATGCGGTTTTATGACTGAGAATCAATCTGAACAGACTTTATTGGTTCCTATCAATGCTGCTGCCACACAGATGTAGTGTATTTATCTATTATTTGTTGCCCTCTAGTGCCCAGACTCGCACATCATACATCAATCCTTTAGGCAGCATGTTGTCCTGTAAAAGTAACGATTTCTGCAGGAAAACCGTATTCTCCAAATATTTTTTTTCTTAGTTCAGAGTCAAACAGGACATTTGGCAATGGCCCTGAAAAAGGAATAATCCTTCAACTGGAGTGTTGAGGTTTTCTTGTCACCAGTGCTTACTTGGACCCTGTTTGCGAATATTGTATTAAGTGTACTGCCAAACGTCCTGCTCCCGAGAGCCCCAACACTACACATTTTGAATACATCCCTTATCTAAGACACCTATGCAAATATTTAGCTCGGCAAAAGAAGACTCCAAGATTTCAATTCGTCGTTTGAGATGTGAGAAACTAAAATGTATAAAAGTGCATTATGGCCTATTATAGACACTTCCAATATGATGTCTAATTTCTCAGGCTGTGTTCAATTTTAAGCTGCCAGTGATTGTACCAGCTTAAGATGAAAAAATAAGCAAAACATATTAAAGAGGACAAACATTTTATTCATTATGTCTCTGGATTAGAGGTGAGCCATTGAGGATTTGTGCAACAGTCTAGATTTGAATCCCTTAGAGCAGTGGTTCTCAACCAGGAAATGACTTCGATGACTTAAAATGGTTTAAATTTAAGCTTTAATTTAATTTTGAAAGTGTGGTTTCTAGACCTGGAAAAGCCATGTAAATTCAAAACAAAACAAAAACTACATTTATATTGCCTGTACATAGTTATGCCAAGCTTTGATATATTTTATCAGGTAGAAACTGACAAAGGAAGCCTTGGAGCCTAAAAGTTTGAGAACCACTGCTTTACAAGACATGATGGAAAATGTGCATGTTTAACTCAAAAGATGACAGTGACAGATCCGGACTTATCACATGCTGTTAAGCACTGCATATCACAAGACAATACAGGAACATAAAGATCCAAACCAACTGATGCATCATGAGACCAACATTAAGTAAATAATAACACAGCACAAAAGCCTAAAATAAAATATATCTCATGGATATCCATAGTATGAAATCCAATAATATAATATAATAAAATAATATAAACACCCAAATGTTTAAGGCAGATGAACGAGTAAAATGCTGTAGTTCCTACAAGTATAATTATGTAAATGGACAGCTGGAGTCAATAAAGCAAACCCAAAAGGTATAAACCCAAAATGAATATGTTGTCCTTGAGGATAACATGGCAAGAATGGATAAAACGTGGAATGCAACTGAGCACCAGAAACACAAATCCAATGCCAGGCCCTCATCATAAATACTGTATTAGCATAACATTAATATAATCTTTTAGATACAATACGATAAATCTGAAAACACTGCAGTTCCCATGAAAAGACCACTAGGCCCAAGAAGCAGCACAATCACAAAGCTGACGCATGTTGTATTTCATGTGATACCATCTCCACTGCTGATCCCCATAAAAAGCTGCATGATTCAGGAATAAATCTCTCGTCTAAAGTGAAAGCAACATTACTGAGGCATCTAATGAAGCGCAGATGTCCTTAAGAAGCTGATGTGTCTGAAAGTAAAATGAAGGGGAAAAGATATTAGTGGAAGCCAAGAACTGCATACTACAAGAAAAAGAGAAAACATTAACAGCCCTAGCAAACAGGAAATGGCATTTACAATAGCTTGGGCTTGTTGCTCCTGGACTGAATGGCAGAAGAGATAACGTGCAAGAAGTGCTCAGTACCAGAGTGGTGGAGTGACACTGACTCTGTTTAGATCTCAGTGGTGCGGGGGCCGCCGCTCTGGATGATCCTCATGATAGACTGAACCACTTCTGAGGTAGTGCCCTGACCCCCAATGTCAGCTGTGTGCAACTGCAACAGGAAACATTACAGAAATTACTACTCTGGAACTAAGAACTAAAATGTAGAAATATGAGCAATATTCTTAAAAAGATTGTATACAATATTTTTACATTGTACAGTACAATAAAAAAAAATGGGGGGGGTCACCTAAATAGACATTACTACGGTAATGTAATGCCATGCAATTAATTTCAAGCAAATATACTTTAAAGTTGAAAAGATTCAAGTAAATTTTTAAAAACTTTTATTAGATAAAAAGTGCACTGAATTGATTAAAGTCACATTTATAATGTTTATAGTGTTTCCATTTCAAATGCTGTTCTTTTGAAATTTCGATTAATTAAAGTATCTTTAAAAAATTTGATTGCTGCTGAAAATTAAGCTTTGCCATCACAGGAATAAAGTACAACTTTCAAATATATTAATATGGAAAACTATTTTTTGTTATTCATTTACATATTATTAGTACAAAATAATAATATTTCACAATATTACAGTTTTTAATGTATTATTGATCAAATACATTCAGCCCTGGTGAGCATAAGAGACTTCTTTCAAAGATGTGTAAAAAAAATCTTACTGACCCCAATCATTTGAACACTAATGTAATTATGTAAGTGTATTATGATAAGTGCGGTCAATTGGTAAAAAACAACAACAACAACAACATTAAACTAATTAATTGCAGATTAATCCCACCTAACATTAAAGTTTTTCAATATACTTTTTGGTAACCCAATGATTTAACTGACGACATGACTATGACATATGACATCTTTCACTCTTTGATATAAATTGATAAAGGTTACATTGTGCACTGCTGCATTTGTGCATGCAGTTGAAGAGCACGTGCTGCGAGCAAAGCATAACAGCTGACAGGACAGGAAACATTTTTTTTACTGACATACGCCTGACAACATCTCATCTGACCGCAGTTCACCATTGTTCTGCACTCGTTTGACTTGCGGTGAAGCTAAAGAGCGCGTCTGTTTGATATGGTCGTAAAGACATTCTACGTCTAAATAAATGCATTTCTTGTCAAGAAAATAAGACAGAAGCAGCAGTTGTGAGTGGGGAGGCCAACTCTATCTCAAAACAAATATACAAAATTAATTGCCTGCGTTAATGCAGCACTAAAAATTACTCATTACTACAAAGAGTTCTTTTATGCACAAATTTAAATAGTGCTAAGAATGCCTGAGTCTAACTGGTGCCTTGGGCAGGTATTCACACCTGACAAAACTCTTATTCGCCAAAGCCAGTTGTGATCTAAACCCTGCTTTACAAGATGTGCTAGACCAACCCTAAAATGTGGACTGGGTTTATAAATTAGAGCGTGTGAGTATGACTGACCCTGGTCTCATTCATGGTGGTGAGAATCGCACCTCGGATCATGTTGGCATAGTCATGAAGTCTGAAAAAGAAAAAGCATATATTAAACATAGAACTACAGTAATATGGATAGAAAATTCTGTTAGTACATTTTTGGCTTTTTTTTTTACAACAGGGAAATTCTGTCGGTTAAAGTTAGATTGTAAGAGTTGCAAAGGACCGGGAAAGCAAAAATCAGCAAAATTACCATCACAAGAGTTGACACATAAAATAACAGGAGCTCCTCATTTACCACTTACTTGAGATGATCTAACATGAGGCAGCTGGCAAGCAGCATGGCAGTGGGGTTGGCAATGTTCCTGTTGGCAATGCTCTTTCCTGTATTCCTGGTGCCCTGTCATTCAATTGTCACTCAAAATTAACATTTCAGTTTCACAGGAACAGTTTAATTTCAATAGAGAAACCGTATTTAAACAGAAACATCATTCTTTAAAATGGGTCCATGTATAATTGCATGTAGAACAACAAAACATCTATCTTTTTAAGTAAACTCTGGCTTATGAATATTAATTAGCTTAGCCAAATAAACTTTTTTTAATGTTTCAAAGTCTTTTAGCATTTTATGACACACTGAAAATCGCCTCTCATCAGACAGTATTTGCAATTGCGAATTCAGATCTCTTTCACCACTTATTGCGCTTCAAATACACACAATTATATAAATATCCCTGTCTTATGACTGAAGTGAACGCAAACAGTTGAGTAAGAAAACACGTGCCTATCAATAAATTGGATCCATACCGCTCTTAAAGTGACAGCAGACTAATATTCCTGCTGCTCTGTAACTGTAATGTTAAACAAACACTACCCAGGCCAAGGCTAATAAAACAATAATACATCTAAAAATTTAAGAATTACTGTGTTTTTTTGTTTTTTTAACTTGTGCTAGTTAGGATTGTGCTAATCGCCTCGGTCTTTTCCTTCAGACCAACCGTTTCAAACACAGCGTAGTCTCGCCCGTAGTTGGCACCAGGAACAAGACCGGGTCCACCCACCAGCCCCGCACACACATTGCTGACCACATTTCCATAGAGATTAGGCATCAACATAACATCAAACTGCTGGGGCTTGGAAACAAGCTGAAAGAACATAACCACAGTAAATATAGTAATAAGCTTTTTTGCATTCTCATATCACATCAAAACTGTCACTGGCATGATTTGTTTGATTATTTATGCAGGAGTACTTCACCTGCATGGTGGTGTTGTCTACAATCATACTATCAAACTCGATGTCTGGGTATCCAGAGGCCACCTCCTTACAGCACTGCAAGAACAGCCCATCTCCCAGCTTCCTGTTAGGAGAACAGAGTGAAAACACATTACGTGACCAGTGACATTCTACATGGTACAGATGACAAGCAGTGCACTAACTGACATGATGTTAGCCTTGTGGACAGCTGTGACCCTGCGGCGACCTTTCTCTCGGGCCAGTTTGAAGGCATAGTCAGCGATGCGGAGGGAGTTGTTCCGTGTGATGATTTTTAGACACTCTACAACTCCTGGTACACTCTGAAACACACAGGAAATAATGAGTATTTATTATCATTTCAGGGTATAGACGAAAAAAAAAGGAAAAAATGGATAGGAAAAAAACAAGATTTTACACATGAGTGGGGGACACAGAAAGCATCATGCACTGAACCATATGAACAAATAATGAATATTTATGTGTGTGTGTGTGTGTGTGTGTGTGTGTGTGTATATATATATATATGACGAACAGGTTTTGACGAACAGGTTTTATTATACACTACCATTCAATAGCTTGAGGTCAGTAATTTTTCAATGATCAAAAATGACAGCAGAGGCATTTATTTATATTATAAAATACTAATATTTTAAATTAAACCTGCTCTTTTGAATTTTCTATTCAATAAAATGTAAGCAGCATAACTTTCGTTTCCGCACATTGATGATAAGAAGAAAAGTTTCTTAAAGGGGCAAATCAGCAAATTAGAATGATTTCTGAAGGATCATGTGATGCTGAAAAGACTGGAGTTATGGCTGCTGTAAATTCAGCTTTGCCTTCAGAAGAAAAAATTAAGCTTATTTTATAATATATTAATAATTTGCACTTTTACTAAAAGTCTTTTACTGAGACTTTTCAAAAACATTAAAAAAAAAAAATCTTACAGACCCCAAACCTTTGAACTCATGTATTTTGCTTTTGTACTTATGAGTAATAGAATAATATATTTTAATATCTTCATTGATTAATTCAATTAATTAATTCAAAGAAAACATGTCATGCGTGAAAACAGGCAGAGCTGTGTGAGAGTCTGTTGAGTAGGTGCGAAAAAATGCGGACCTCATGCTCCAGACTGCTGTACTCGCCCTCTGTGTTTTCTCTGATGATGATGATGTCGATGTTTTTGTGGCGCGTCTGGACTCCAGGAAGTGACTGGCAGTGCATCATATTGGCAAACAAATCCAGACTCGTGCTGAGAGAGAGAGAGAGAGAGAGAGAAAGCTGTGCTGACTGCTGAAAGCCAATGATGGTGAACTGGCTTAGACACACAGTCAAGGGCAGGAGGCCAAATCTGAGACACTCAATCGAACTCAAACTGAGGGGCCCAACAATTTTCATCACTTCAAAGCAGCATAATGGGGCTGGTATAAACAGAATAATTGTGTAATCATTTGTCTTTCAGGCTTACCGTAGAAGATTGTTTCGTGACTTGTGGTTAGGGGGCATTGTGTGTTGGGTCTCAATGTTACCTGGAACAAAATGAAAACTTTTGTTATCTAGAATCTCACTAAAAATAGCATTCCATTAACTATAGCTAGATGTACAGACCCTTAAGAGCAACTCCATTGCGGCGAACGGCCATAATGGCATTGTTGATGTCATCCTCACTGGTAGAAGAAGAATTTACGTGCACCACCTCAAAGTCCACAGGAACACAGCTGAACCTACGATTCAACAGGAAAATCTTAATGTGGCAATGGATTAGCATAAACCACTATTTGTATTTGTGCAAAGTATTGCTTTGACCAACCTGAAGAGCTCTCGCACATGGTTAAGCAGTTCGGGTCCAATCCCATCTCCAGGAATCAATGCTACAGTATGCCGGCCTCCATACTTGGCGGGAGGAGGCTGCAGATAAGCATCATGAATAAATATTCAGTGGATATCTTACATGTGCGTGATAATCATGGAAATAACTGAGGTATTTGACAACATGCTTTTATGTTACTCCATACTTACTATGATTTGTCCCTTCAAGACAGAAGAGGGCCAAAGGTGAAGAGTTAAAAAAATACAAATAAAATCACAATTAGTGATAGAAAATTAGGAACCGCAATTAATTCCTTTTATTGGTTAAGCTCATGTAAGACAGTTTTTTTGCTTCTTCTAATCGATACTACAATATAATAGATAGATAGATAGATAGATAGATAGATAGATACAAGTATACCGACAAAGGTATTATTAGCTGCAGCAACCCACTGTGTATGTAGGTTTTCCTCTTTGACTGTTCACTGCTGCGCCAAAGACCTACAAAAACAGAGCCATTAAGCATCACACGTCAGAGCTGTTTCAAAATCTAGTGCGCTGCCTACTCAGACAGCAACCTCCGATGCCTAGAATGCCAAAAATGTTGTCTACGTTGGCACCTCACTACGTTTTGAAACACTGGCGAGCACTGAAATCATCCTGTAACATCATGACAGTCACATTTGCATTGATTAAAGG
This sequence comes from Carassius gibelio, assembly GCF_023724105.1. Taxonomy (NCBI): domain Eukaryota; kingdom Metazoa; phylum Chordata; class Actinopteri; order Cypriniformes; family Cyprinidae; genus Carassius; species Carassius gibelio. The sequence continues at coordinate 15,241,761 of NC_068393.1, forward strand.
CCGCACTGAAATTTTAAGTATAAATTCATAAATATGTAAGTGCATTGACTAAGCTAAACTACAAGTATAATGCGCAATGATACTAAACTGCTGTTTAGCAAGCTCTGACCTTGTCTTGCTGAAATGTCACGCTAATTTTCCGCGTTGTTAAGCAATCTCGTTTTATTTTTTGTGTTAACAAGGTGTCTCTGAACATACTATGTAAATAAAATGCCTTGCCTTTGCTGTATTTCCCAACTGCCTTCCCAAGATTGGTTTTACAGCTTTAGTTAGAGTGGCCATCATGACAGTAGTATGCGTGACTGCGTGTGCGTTCTATTCCGGTCTAAACACCGACCGGTGGAGAAAGGTTCCGGTCTGAAGTTACTTTCTTTTTTAATAAGTCTTTAAAATCGCTTTCAATGTTAAATTAATTACTTAACCACTGGCAGGTTTACACTCATACATATTTGTTATTGTACATTTAAACATGTCGTTCTGCTATAATGTCTTAAACCTAAATTTATAGTAATGTACGCATCTATTTTATTTGCATACTAATCTCTGTTTATATAAATAATATCATGTTGTCCGAATCATGTGTAATTTGCATATAAACAAAATAAACATTTGGAGCATAAGAGATGACATTTGCATACTGGGTGAGCACAAGAATCACTTGCTCATAATATGCACCTAGTCCAGAGCGGAAGGGTGTCACTGGGATTGGAAACAGATGCACGCTTCTGGAGGACGCCGAACAAAGATATTTCTTTATTACAGCGTTTTATGTTCGTTGTATTTGTTGCCGACTAATTTAGCCGACACTTATTAACTATTACACTATTTAAAATGAACTTGCTGCGTTGAACGCAATTAGATGAATGGTGATAGAGTCAGACCACGAGATAATCTGTTTGACAAACCTTGCTGCACAGGCTCACTGCAGGTTTCAGGTTAGACCTATTTCTATTTTAAAATACATGTGTGTAACGTGTGTTCCGATTCCATGACTGTGACCTGATTTCCAAAAAGTTTGCTTGTTTAAAATAAGCAGACTGTAACTTAGTATGAAGCTGCTGTCTAGGTGTCAGTTCCAGGGAGGTTTGCTTCCCAGCTGACTTAACAGCTCTAAAGTCATAGAGGCTAAGTCCTGCCAGTTATGTAAAATAAAATCGTAAACAGAAATAGGCATCAAGCTTGCTTAAAAGTATGTTTAAAACTTTGGTTGAGCTACATTTGCTACTCAACCTAGTTTTTTTGGAATGTCCCTCCTGGGTTTCATTTAGAAACTTATGCTCTGTTCATGATTAATTTGATCATAAATGTTGTTGCTTTACGAACTTAATGTTCTCATTTATTTCAAACAGAATCTAATTTGCTGACCAGATTTTGACATCTCTCTGGCATGAGGTTTACAGGTCTGTGCATTTCCATGCTTCTCAGGTATTAATGACGTTTCTTTTTACATTGGCATTCAGATGGTATTTCCTTCCTCTGTTTTCTCCAGTGGCACTGCGTGCTATTGTTTTGGTTCTTCTGCTGGGCTTTACCTGGCTTCTAGCGAATTCTATGCTAGGAAGGGATGGGAACTCCTTTATGCGGATGCTATTTAGTGGTAAGAATGTTACATGGATGTATTGGTGGTCGACTGCTGTTGTAGTATCATTCAGATTCTTTATATTTTCCATTTTAATTTTAATTCTAGTTAAAGTTTTAGTATTTCAGTTGTTGTTTATACATAGAGAGGGAGAGGAGCTTAATAATATCTTTATTAAACAATTTTTTTTCCTCTTAATATACAATATTTTTTCCAAAAACAGACAATTACACCACCTAAAAACATTTCTAATACATTCAAAATCATGTCATTTTCTCCAGTTTTACAAAGAACTCCTCCCACTGACCAAATTTCAGAAAACATTACAATATCATTGACCAATTTATAATATTTATACTTAATTCTAGCAGTTGTCGTCCCTTTTATTACCATCTCAGCATTTATTGGACCCATATCCGACATTATTTTATTTTTTTAGTTTTCCATATACAGACATCCAAGCTGACCCCAACACAAAATTCATTAAATATTATTTCCTCCTTTCCTGAAAAAAATTGTATTTCGGACCACTTGTCCGAATGTTTCTCCAAGCTTTGTAAAGCATGGTGTTAAATTTACAAAGTCCCTTCAACCTAAAACAATCAATAAATAAATTAATCGTTTCTTCAATCCCACAAACTATGCACTCTTTCCAATAGAAATAGACAAGTCCATAAATCCCCCCTCACTGTGACACCTCTCCCATTTCAAACCATAAATAAGGTATGCTAGAGAGATTGTAATAATATTTTACAAAATTACTGTTGTTATTGTATTTTTGATCAGATAAATTCAGCCTTGCACTTTAAAAATAAAAATCATTTTTAAAAATCATAATTATTTCAATCTTTTGACCGATAGTGTGTATGCAGAGTTTAATGATAGTAAATGACACACACATAATAATTGCTACAATAAAATATATATTACATTCAGTCAAATAGAAAAAAAAATGCAGATTATTGACAATGGTGATTATAATTGGATGACCACTAGGTTATAAAATACAATCTAATATCATTCTCAATGGCTTGATGGTCATTCACAATGTTTTATCATTCATAGGTGGACAAGAAGAGCCCACTCCAGGTAAAATGACTTTGCATTAGAAACATGCATTTTTCCACAAGAAACATTCAAGCAATCTATTCATTCAATGAAATGACCTGCTGTTTTGCAGAACCACGACCACGCAAGTACAAGTGTGGCCTGTCAGCATCGTGTCCCCCCAAACATCTCGCGTTCCGGCTGATCTCCGGTGCTGCCAATGTCATCGGCCCCAAAATCTGTCTGGAGGATAAAATGCAAGTCGCCCTGACCATTTTGCTGTTGCTCTAGTCTCTTTAATGAGCTTGCATGATCACCACTGCACACTAAGCTTTGCATGCAATATCCCTCCCTATTTCTTGTTCTGTCTCTGCTGGTATTCATCATATGGTCTTTGTTTTTCTCATGGCCATCACTACCAGACTCCTAATCTTACTGGGCAGCTTGATGCAAGTAGGCAATGAATTCTCTTTCCATGCCTGTCTTTTGTACATATTCCATTTACTCATCCTCCCTTAACTTCCACCATAGAATTAAGTGTCTTTCTAATAAAAAAAATAGTTTTGAGATGCTTATTGACTGTTTGTTTGGTTTGACAGTGTTGTCAGCAGTGCTAAAAACAATGTTGGCAGAGGGCTCAATATTGCCTTAGTAAATGGTAAATCTCTCATTTGTTTGTACTGATATATTTTTGCATGTGATGAATATGCATTAATGATGTCAACTCCATTTCCGTTTCTCAGGGGTTAATGGAGATGTTTTGGAAATAAAAGCATTTGATATGTGGGCAGGAGGTGAGATGACCTTTGGGGTGATGTATCACTTTGGTTAGGCCGCTGTTTTCTCATGAAAGTGGACCATCAGATCTTAAAACTAGTGTTCCCTCTCTGTCACAGACATTTCAGAGCTGCTGAAGTTTCTTCGGCCTCTCCATGAAGGAACGCTAGTATTTGTTGTTTCTTTTGATGACCCAGCCACCAAGTAAGAATATATTTATTTCTGCACTCTACTTTTAAACCCAGATTAATGTTCTGTGATCTAATAATTGCTTCTAAATCTAGAGCAATATTAGGGGCTCTTTTTCTCCATTGTTTCTTGTATTTAGTTATCGTTAAACCCATTCCCAGGTTAAATGATGAGGCTCGACGGCTGTTTATGGAGCTGGGGAGCACAGCAGCAAAGGAACTGAGCTTCAGGGATAGCTGGGTGTTTGTTGGAGCCAAAGGAATAGACAATAAGAGCCCATTTGAACAGGTATTTCACCTACATGACCTTCATGAAATACGCCAAAATGATGCATTTAAACCCCAATCAAATTAATTTGGTAAAAAAAAAAAAAAGAAAACAACTTTAAACTTGGCACTGCGTACTGATGTGATTTTGCTCTTGTATAATAAATGCTTTTTAATATTACTCATTAGCAAGTCGCTTTGGATTAAAACGTTTTGCTAAATGTTTCAGCTCAAGATTCTTTTCTCTTTCTTTCAGCGAATGAAGAACAGTAAAAGTAGTAATAAATATGAAGGCTGGCCTGAGTCTCTGGAGATGGATGGCTGCATTCCTCTGCGTGCTCCTTTAGAAACTTGAGGCCTCATGGGGGCTATGAACTGTAGAAACACTTCAGACACAAGGATCATGGTGCACTATGTATGATTACAATTCAGCTGCCTAAAAAGTTTACTCATTGGATGGTTCGAAACCGATTTTCCTTCCAGAGCCATCTGCTTCAAGATGAAGAAGAAAACTGAAATTAAATTATAAGTTTAGGTCATGTGGTCTGGTGGAATTAGAATTGTTGTGATTGACAAAAGAAGGACTTTTTTTATAGAGAAAAATAATTCTTTTTTTCTACAATATTTAAATGGTATGTTTAGAAAGGTTCTATATAAAGTGTTAAGTTCATACTGTATAAAATCTGTGCCTAATGGTTGCTCTGAAGGATGCCATTTATATCTGTTTACTTTCAAAGACAGAATATTAAATACACATTAAAGAATGTCCGGAGAGAGTCCATTAAGAATTGTCACGTATTTCTAATCCATGCTTGTAATAAAATCAGTGTCATGACACACGATCTCAATTAGGTTGCATCACTCTTGTTCAAGGTGTAGTTTTTGTTCTTTGTAAAATGATGAACTGATGAAATGCAACGTATAGACAACCCTTGATAGAAATCAACCAAACATCGAGGTTATTCTTGTAGTTTTATTTAGGACAGCCTTTTCTGGGAGGATTACGTTTATCTCGTCTCATAGTAAATTCTCACAGATGTGTATCCCTTTGTTTTTGACCAGCATATGTGTTGGCCATGGGAAATGTGCTATTTTTGCAGCCACCGAAACGCAGTGTGGTTTTGGCGAATGATGTAGTTTGTTCCAAAGGAATTGACTTGGTCACGTGCACACAGTAACGCTATTTACAGAAGCTCGTGATCACGTGTGTTGTCAGCGAATTAAAATCACCAAAACAAGCACCATGGACAGCGGCATTACTGTTCTTATACACTAGAGGGCAGCAGAGAAAGAAGCATTTGAAATGCAACCTATAATGGCAGTTTGTATACGATGAATTTAATTTAAGTTTTATAAACAATATGATTTCTTAAAACTAACTATTTTTTATGTTGTACTTTTTTGTTGATAACTACAGTAGGCTTAGTATCTATTAAATTAGTCAGTATTATTTACATTATCATTTACAAGACACTTTCTCAATAGTCTATTCAATTGTTATTGGTTGTAAATTGCAAAGTATGTCATAATTGTATGGGGATCTGTGAATCACATATTAACACGTCAGACTTTGTACCTATTCAAGACTCACAAGTACTTTTGTTAGTTTTATTTAGATATATCTATATTTCTGTCAAAAAAATCCCCATGAAATAGTGAAACAAATAGTTGGTATCGAAAATAACTTCTAATATTTGGAGATATCCTTAAGTAGCAACAAAACAGGTGGAGATATCCTTGTTTAACATGAGTACATCTCAGACAGTAATGTATTCATTGTACCATAATCCTGCTTTATTGTCATATTGAAATATTGCGCTGAGTAGCTGGCTAATTAGTTAGAATACGAACACAAATAAAAAGAAAACATTTGATGCTTTAGTTAGTCTACATAATGTCTATACATAATCCCGCATATTACATTAAATACGTATTTTCATAATTAAGGCTACATGAATTGCCAAGTGATATTGTAGGATCGGGCTATGAATAGAAAAACCGAAACACATTATTTATCCTAATAACTAACAACCCTATTAAAATGTAAATCAATCATATTGGAATGCTTAAATCTCATTGTTTAATTAGATATTTACTGGGCAATGCGCGACCTCGCGTCGTCAGACAGAAGGCGGTGGCGCGCATAGTTGGAGCACGCGTCTCTTTCTTTAACCGAAAAAGGAGAAACGATTTGTGCTCGACTGAGCGCCGCAGCGACGGACGTTGCTCTGTAAATTATGTCAAATACACATATGTGACTACGCTGACGTTACATTCACCGGCGGAAAGGTGTGCTGACAATCTCGCGCAAAGGAAGAGCAATGTTTTTTAACAGATGATGTGTCCAGGCGGATTTGCAGGATTTTACGACGCCGCTCAAACAAGAAAACCAAACGCTCGTCTAAGAAAAGGAGTAACGTTAAACACCGGCAACCTTACACGACAAATTACGCGTTTATCCAACGAGATGCTGACGAACTGTTGAGTCTTTGACATAAATTGGAGCAAGCGAGACCTTTCGACAAGCTGTTTCTGTTTCAGTAACGACAGAGGATGCCGCACACCGGTGAGGACCCTTTGACTGTTCTGCTAAATAATCATTAGCTCTTGATATTCAGAGGACCTGTCTTTATAGATATAAATTGTTAAATAAAACACACCTTTAGGTTGCTGTATATGTCTTTCAGACATACAGGAATCCCAGGCAAACATAGCTTAGATGCTAACACAACACGGTGGTGCTGAAATAGATGTTGGCAATGGACGAGACAAGCAAAATTACAACCAATATATGATCTTTGCTTAGTCTTCTTTTTACTTCTGATCCCGAGCAGGTTTCTGCTATTGATATGGTCTTTTATATTCTTCATCCGTCTTGCTAACCGAATCAATGTAAATGAAGACTGAATATGCAGCTCAGACGGGCGTTTGCTCTCTTATCTGTCTGTATTTTGTCATAAGCTGCAGTTGACGGATTTTCTTATGCATATTATCAATTTATCGACTGGTGGTGCTTCAGTTTGAGAGTTGCAGCCTCATTAGCACACGTTTGTGTATTTTTGTGGCTGCCGTGTCTTCTGTTGCTATATGTTTTTTAACTCAAGGCATTGGACACTTTTGGTCGGTGAAGTGGCTAGTAGATGGTGCTTGTAGTAGTTGCCTTTACCTTTCTTTCTTTGGTGCTTTGTTTAACTCGTATGTTGTCGGAGATGTAACCTGGGTCAGTGACTAGTCTAACAAGGATGTCTGAGATGATGAATCGGAAAATTTTAGTTTAAGGTGGCAGGTTCTTTGAAAAATGGTTAATGTCAGTTTCTACAAATGTTTTGATTTGTGGACACTCGACAAAAAAATGTCGAGTGGTTTAATCAAAAAATTAATTGGTCAAAACATGGTACGTGGACCTAGAATAAATGTGACCATTATTATTTTCAGAATATTTAAAAAATATATCTAAATAGTTTTTTATACAAATCATGAATTTAATCAACTATCTAGTGGGTTTACCTAGTTTTATTACATTTTACTAAATTTGAACCAACCTGATTTGCCCTGCATTTTTTTTTAAAGTCAAAGTATGTTATTATGTGATAAAAAATAAATAAAAAAAACATAAATGACTTTGAAAGTCAGTCATCAGGGTCTAAAGCGATACTCTGTTTTATGGATTTCTTTTGACATGACATCACCGTTATGCCACCTAAGCATTTTTGAATGTTTATATTGAAAGAGGTGTTATCCCGTTTTTTTTTCTCGCTCTCTCTTTTAATGCATTTTAAAATGTTATTTATTCCTGGGATAGCGAAGCTGAATTTTTAGCAGCCATCAGGCCTATTCCAGTCTTCAGTGTCACATGATCCTTCAGAAACCATCCTGTTATGTTGATTTGCTGCTCAAGAAACCTTCTTCTTACTTTTTCAGGATTCTTTGACTAAAACTTCAAAAGAACAACATTTGCAAGTAGAAAACTTCTGTAACATTAGAAATATCTTTGTCGCTTTTTATAAATTGAACATGTCCCTTGGATAAGTTTTTTGACCCCAAACTCGTGAACATTAGTGTATGCAACTTTGTGTATCTGTGCGATCTATGCTGATGGGGAGTGAGCAGTGATTAATGTACAAGTGTAGTTTAAAATCCCTTAGCTTCAGTGATAATCTGACCCATATTGTATGAAAGGATAAATCAAGAGAAGTTTACTTTTGACATAAACCTCAAAAGCACAATAGTAAGCCACTTATTATGTATAATCCATTGTTCATCATGGCAAGCTTTAATTAGCCTGGTCCCACCTAGAATATATCAAAAACTGAACGAAGAGAAAGTAGTAATAGGCAGTATCTAGTCTCTTTTCTGGTTCACTGTGTACCCTACCCTCTGTGACCATAGTGACACTCACTTTCACATGCTTGACCTAGATTACACCGAAGTGTGTATGTTTTTCTTGGCTGTTACTAATTGGGATGAGGAGGTCAAACTTTATACCTTCGACTCCAGCTGTCACTTCGCTGTAATCAACACCTTGAAATATTGCAAGCACCCAGATTTCATTTAGTAACTCTTACAGTCTTGATGATGTTCTTGGTCAGAGCTTATTTTTACTTTAAAAAAGAGTGCTTTGTGTGTTGAGTTAGGTTTAGAAAGACTTTGAATTTACAGCCGTTGTTATTGTGAATCATAACACACCCCCCTTTCCTAGAAATTTCTATTCAGTAGACTGTGGTTGAGGAATGCATATAGATTTGATTGGTTAAAAAGAAATCAATTGTGACAGCAAATTATCCAGTCTACTTACATCAGTGCCTAAAGCAAGTGCAAAGACTCACAATCTCAAATTATACATTTGATTATTATTTTTTTGCCTTTAGAATCAGAATGAAATGACATAGAACGGATGATCGTAGAGACACCTTTCTTGTGCTGTGAACTGACCTTTTCATCTCAGGATGAACTGTCACTTAACTCTGTTGCAAACTGAGTCAAAAAAATGACTTTGTTGCTATTTGCACTTCCTGATGCTTTAAAACAAAAACAGTGTGCTAAAGAAAAGTCAGATAATTTACTCACCCATGACCTTCATGAATATCTTTCTTCTGAAAAACACAAAAGAAAGTGTTTTGAAGAATGTTTCAACTGTGTTTGTCCATACAATGCAAGTCAGGGGGGTTAAAATAATGGAGCTCTTTGACTCCTTTTTTTTTTGTATAGATTAAAAAAATAAAAATAATAAGCTAGGCATTTATTTTATTTATTTTATTATATTGTGGTCAACTTGAAGACATGAAAGTGTGAAAATGAATTTTCATTTTTGGGTACACTGTCTCTTTAAGACTGTGGTTATCAACCTTTTTGACTTCAAGTCTCCCCCTAATTTGATATTTACCTCTGGTACTTTTAATAAAAACAAATAAAAACTAAATATGATGGCAGTTTAAGGTTGGACAAATACTTTTTAGCAATAAGTTAACATTGTTAATGTAATTAAATAGAACTAATTGTAAGTCTAAATGGCGTGACACATCAAGACATCTCCTAACATTGTGCTGTCATTGAGCGTCAGTCAGAGTTTTTTGCAGTGTGTTCCACACCATAGTTGGAACCCTGTTTTGGCCAATTCATTATGTTTAATCTGTTTCAGCCTGTTGGTAAAACACATCACTTTGATTTTCTATGCATTCGTTTCATGAAGACACACACATGCTTTCATAGTTTTGTTGTCTTACCTGAGGATTCCAGTAGGAGTATATTTTCATACCGACACGGCTCTCTGGTCCGAAGAAAGTGATCAACATGATTCATATTCAAAATTGCAAGCTAGCACTGTTTTGTTTATGGTTTGTATATCCACACTCCGAGTTTTGTTTTCTCTTTTTGAATGGTTAATGTAGACTACTGCCATCTGCTGAAATAGATAGACATTTAATTTATCTCGCGAAACTGCCGAACACACGTACTGTAGTAGTTGGCTTTTAGCTGTGTTTATACAAATTTTTAGCCCAGGCAACAACACAGTCAGATTTCGGGAGGATTAGTTGTTGGTTGTAGGTCTGGGATGTCATAGCCTTCATTTTCCAATCAGCCATCATTTTTCAGGTCTCAGATGTCACAGCCTTTATTCAAGGAAGGAAGTTCCCAAGGAAGTTCACTGAGGCCCCCTAGTGGGCCCCAGCTCCCTGGTTGAGAACAACTGCTTTAAGATTGAAGTTGGATTTTGGTGTCTGACCATTAACTAAAAAGCTCTCTATTTACTTTGCACAATTTACAATTGAAACAAACAACGTCTGACACTTTTATTTATTATCTTTTCTTGTTTTATTTATTACTTTGGATGATCTCATCATACTCTGCTCCACACGTCTTTCCCTCCCACATGGCCAAACTTCATTTGGTTTTGTTGTGGTGGAATTTTGTCTATTGTCTATTGTGTGTGTGTGTGCGCGCGCAACCCCCTCCTCCTATATCTTCCTCTCTTGTTCTCATTCACACACATTTTTCCCACCCATTTCAACACAAACCCCTCTCCTTATCTGTCTCCCCCTTGACTGGCTGTCTAAAACCTTGATGTCCTCTCTCCCTACCCACAGTCCTTTCCTGAACAGCCCCCCCCCCTCCATTTTATCCACCCTTTTTCATCTAGATTCATCATAGCTCAACCCCCAAACCCTTCTGTCTGTCCCCTCGCTAAACACACACATACACACACAGATTCCCTGGCTCCCTCTTTGTCTGCCTCGGTAAATCAGCAGAGCCTGCTCAGTTCCAGGGGATTAATGTGTGTATGCCGGTGAAGAGAGCAATGAAAAAACTGGGAGAGGCAGAGAGGACTCGATTTTTGTGTAGCGCCTGTTGTGTTTGGTGTTTCAGAGCTCTGTGGGAGCGGACAACATAGTGAGTGTGTGAGACAGAGAAATTGCTTTAACAACACAGTGCACTGATTAGCTGTGCCGTTGTTGAAGAAGAGCTGGGTATGGCATAGGAAAGTGATATCAGATGCTTTTAAGAACATCCTGTCTACTGTGAGCTGCAGTTGATGCACTTTAAAAGCCTTTAAAAACCCACCTAGAGAAAGTCTTTACACATTTCAAAGAGGATTAAACCACAGACACTGATATTCAAATTAGCGATACATCTGGGTTAGGTTGAACACCGTATGGCATGATTAATCCCACATGCTCCACTGACAGATGAGAATGTAGAATAACAGAGCTGATGTAGCAAACTAAACATCGTCAGAGGTGACTGGGCTTGTCATATTCAGGTTTTCCCAAAGCATTGTATGCTAGATTACATAGGCAAGTTAAGGCTACTCTGATGCATCTCTGCTTCCAAATTTGTTTGTATATGTGAAATGCTGCATAAAAGTCATGCTAAAATATGCAGCTGTGACCCGCCTCAGCTCCTAGTGACAGCAGCAGCTCTGGTTGTGCTTTGGGTTTGTGTGAATGAAGTGCAGAATCATGAGAAATCATGAAATTCTTTACACTCTTTTTACTGAAATATACTGATTATATACTAATTTTAAAGTTTGGGGTCATGTATATTTCCAAGAAAAATCTCTCTTATTGATCACTGATGTATTAAATTGATCAAAAGTGACAATAAAGATTTATAATGTTGCAAATGGTTTATTTACATGAATACTGTTATTCTAAAGATTATATTTATCAAAACTGCAAAAGTGTGTCATGGTTTCCACAAAATATTCAACCGACAAAGCAATTCAACATATTTTCTGAAGGATCGTGTGACACTGAAGAATAGAGTTTTTTTCAAACTAAATAATTCTGTTTATCCTTCGAGTGGCATTACTGCCATATGGTTTGTGCTCAACTTTTAAAATATTGGATAGTGCAACTTAATACATATTGACACATTTGACCCTATAAAATGCTTGACAGTCCATACCAGTGTTCCCATTTTTTATATATATATAAATTAGAAACAATTGACTTGTCAGTTGACTCTTAAGGTGAAGTCATTGTAGAATTTCGCTCTTGTCTGTCACACGGCACAATTTGAAAGTCAAACCTCTTAATAAATACAAATGTGTTCCGACTGTGCTAATGTGCTTAACCATATTAAACTCTCTTAAACAAGACTGACAACCATATTCTGCTGATGTGGGAATGATCTAAATCCTGTGTGTCAGAAGTGAGTTTGGGAATGTGAGCGAGTGTGTGAGTGATGTGCCTGACGTTCTGTATTCAGTCTATATGGTTTTCACGGGAACTCCTAGCCCTGAGGGCACAGGCAAACAAACTTGTTTAAAACAGCACTTCCTCCTCTCATGGGTTGTTGATGTCGTTGCTTCATGCCCTTTTATATCTCAACAGTCAGCTCTCTCATTAATTTACATTTTATTGCAATGTAGTAGCCCAATTCTAGACTACTGCGACTCCCTTTCTTGTCAATCAAGTGAATCCTCAGAACCATTGCATGTGAGAAATGAAATCTAAAGCCTTTCATTTGTTACCCAGCATGCTATTCATGTCATTATCTTTGAAAGAATGGAGGGATTGTGAAGTTTAGGAGGAGTGGTTTATGTCAGCTAGTACAACTAGTCTAATGTGAATGTAGCCTGCTTTTGCCCCTCATTTTATGTTTGCATTTTTGTGTGTGGGGTGTGAGATCTAATCTTTCAATTTGCATTTTAGTTTTATCTGCAGATGGTTTTTAGATGAACCAGAGCTGCCAGCTAAACTTGCATTTCAAGATATTTTCCTCAGGAAATCTATAAGTAAATAAAAAAAGCAAAACATAAAGAGACCTATCAGTGATGTTTCTTGCAAAAACAAAATTGAACTACTTGAACTACTGCACAACAGAAACATAATGCTATTTCACTTTACTTCAGTTACAACAGGAAAGAATGGCTAACCTGTTTTCTCGGTTTTAATATCGGTGAGATTCAGAGGAGCATCTTTTTCCACCTCTGATTCAGTCATGTTATTATTAGCTTGTTGTTAGCAAACTAACCTGATGGATGTGGCCTGCCAGAAGACCGATGGGCATGACAAGAGGAGAGCTGAAGATAATGATGTCATTAGAGAGAAAAAGAGAGCGATTGTGTTTGTGATAGGAGGGACAAGTAGGTTTTATGGGTCAAAGGGAGCATTGAATCTTGTGAGAGGCCGTGTCAGGTGTTGAGGTATCTGAATAGACCCGGAGAACACAACTAGAAAAACAATGGAGATTCACTGAAAACATGAGAAGCTGTAATGCTCCCCCATCTGGGGGCAATACTGCTGGCTACAATTAATAATCTGTTTTTACTTCATATGATCCCTTATTGATTATCTATTGTGGTCACACATGTTCATTCCTGTAACTACTCTACCTTTGAATTATTTAACTCTAAAGGGCCTTAATGCCATCATTCATTATTAATCAATCACAATCTGCTGTTCCTTAAGTTGTTTAATGGCTAATATTTATTGGCAATTTTTTGATTTGCAATGCACTAGGTACCCGTCCTGCTTCTGGATGGCTTAATTACTGGATTAATCAGTTACTCTCCCCTGTGTTTGAAGGTGCTTGGCTTGTTTAGAATATACTGTAGATGGGCTTACTAATCCCCTTAATGGATTTATTAATTCTCACAAGTTATTCTAAGTGTTCTCGGCAATATGCACATTTGACAAGTTTTTAGTGACAGTTTGTGAACAGGCACAGATTTTTTCTCTCCTCAGGAGAAAAATGCAGGTCCAGTGCTATAGACTTCAACAGTAGCTGAAAGTCCTACCCACTTTCAATGATCCACAATCCTGATCATATTGTTGTGTCCATAAAAATAGCGAGGAAAGAAAGAAAAGCAGAACTGATAATCAGCACTAATAATAAGAAACGTTTATTGAGCACCAAATCTGCATATTGGAATGCTTTATGAAAGATCATTACATTTACATTTATTCATTTAGCAGACGCTTTTATCCAAAGCGACTTACAGATGAAGACAGTGGAAGCAATCAAAAAAACAACAAAAAGAGCAATGATATATATCGATCATATGACACCATACACTGAAGTAATGGCTGCTGAAAATTAGGGATGCGCCGAACATTATTTTTCATGGCCGATAAAGATTTTTTTTACAAGCAAACTGGCTGACTCCAATACAGAATAATTTTTTTTTTTTTTTTTTTTTTCTTTCTTTAAGCAACTAACAAGAATGAAGGAAAGTGTGCATAAACAAGATGTTTATTTTGTATTTAATAGCCCAAACTGGCTTTGGGCTATTTAAAACAATAACTATAACCATCTGAAATTAACAGCAGTAACTGCACAGTAAGTAGGCTACATTCAATACAAACATAGATGGTTCAGACATCAGCATTTAGCTTTTGTTTTTGAATTGGGTTGAAACCACATATAATTTTTAAATAGATTTTTAAATCAAATTAAGTTGATGTAAATTTAAGGCAAAATAAAAATAATCATCCTATACAGAATTGACGTTTACTTCTAGCTTTTCAAATATGTATGCAATTCTACTTTACAAAAAAAAAAATTCAGTTTTGTCACAGTTTAGTCCATTTCGTTTCTCATCCAACACGTGAGAAGTTGAGCTGAACAACCCTTCACTGTCTCAGCTTGTGCAGGCCGCAGACAGGTACAGTACGCTTGCGCAACTTCAGTGAGCAGGAAAGGGACTCTTATTTTGCACAGTCGACTGTTTGATTCCTGCTATCTGTGCCTCAGACATGTAGCTCTGCACTTCCAGTGCTAAACGGCTGTCCGTGTCCTGCGCACAGATTTCGAAATACTTCCACACAAATGACATGATAGTGAATGATTACAATGTAGTCTGTGCACGCGGGTGCACTTCCAGAAAAATTGGCCGAAAAAAAGACCAAAAACCGTCTGATTGCCGATCACGTATTTTAAGCAAAAAACGCCTGGCTCCGATTTATGGCCGGTCAACCGGTGCATCCCTAATGAAAATTTAGCTTTGCTATTTTAAAATATAGATTAATAACAGAAAACTGCTGTACTCAATTGTAATGATATTTATAACATTATTATATTTTTCATTTAGTATAAAAAATTAATTCAAGTTACTTCATAATGTATATGTTTTATAATGATAAATTTGACCCTATTTTTTTATTATAAATGAATACTCTTATTTAAACCTGATACTCATTAATGATACCCTGTGCTTTTCTCCTATAGGATACACCTGACCCCCCCCCCCCCCCCCCCCGCCCCCTTTCACTGAAGGCCATTTACCTGTCATCAGCCAAAAGACACTCGAGGTAGGAAATGGAGATAAGGAAAGTACACAGCAAAAACTGAATTAACCTACACAGTTATATTAACAAAACAAGCTCCCTCTGATACTCCTGTGAACTCGAGGGAACTTGGAAGATAAGAGCCACAGAAGAGAGAGTAATTCTTGTTGCTGACAGCTGGCAACACTGGAAGGACGGCTGAGGAACTTCATAAGAGGGTGAGAGGTTGATCACAGAGTGAGAGAGACGGGGACTGACACAGAGCCAGAGTGCAGGAGGAGGAGGAGGCGAAGGAGTGGGAAAGGACAATCGCCATGGCGACGGACCCGGGAGAGCCCACTGCCACAGAGGAATCCTCCGGAGAGAAACCTGATGGAAAGAGGGAGGAGGAGAGTGACCAGGGGAACAGGGCTGCCCATGAGAGAGAAAGGATTCACAGCACTCCATCTGACTTCCCCTCCTCACAGACCCAGGAAAGGAGAGCTTGGGGCGCAGGAGGAGGAGGTGGTGGAGTGGAGGATGGTAAAGAAACAGAGGTGCCGGCCAAACCTCTGACCTTCTTCATGCCCTCTTCCCCAGCTGCCCACGAACCATGTCGGAAACGGGAGAACAAGCGTTTTTTCCGGAAGAGCGTGGAGATATGCGAACAGGACGATGAGGTGGAAGAAACCATCAGCGCCCCTCATAGTGCCCCTCACCTCGAGTTTTGTGCCTCCGACTCAGTTTTTACCAGCGGAGCCCAGCAGTTACCCGCCAGTGCCTCGGCTGCCTTGAGTGAGGATGGCACTCTTGGCACGCAGCATCCTGATAAGACCGGCCTTACGACGCACGCTCTGAAGGGGAAGGAGAGAGATAGAGAACAGGAAGAAGAGGCCGAGATGAAGGCCGTCGCCACTTCACCCAGTGGCCGCTTTTTAAAATTTGACATCGAGCTTGGCAGGGGAGCATTCAAAACTGTTTACAAAGGCCTGGACACAGAAACCTGGGTGGAAGTTGCCTGGTGTGAATTGCAGGTGAGACTTCTTTTCTAGGGCTTGGCAATCTATCTAAAGATATGATCATGCACATCTAGTCAGTAAATCGCCGTCACCTGTTTTCAAATGGAGCGGCATTTAATAGACAGAGCTGTAGATCACTGACAAGCTACGCAATATCGCGTTTATAATCGCCTTTGATGAATACGAATATGAACGCGATATTGTGTAGCTTGTCAGTGATCTACGGCTCTGTATATTAAATGCAGCTCCAATTATAAACAGGTGATGTCAATTTAGCGGTAATCACAGAACCAAATTTACTGACTAGATGCGCATGATCATATTCTTAGATATATCACCCAGCCCTATTCTTTACCCACAAATTAGCTACGATTACGGTATAAATACAACTAATGCACTTGAGTAGTAAAGGTTTTGACATTTCATTGCTATAAGGTGGGCCAATAGTGGAGATTAGTGTTGGTCGCCTTTCCTGCACAGGAATTCGAGTTGTATCATGTTTTTCTGTCTAAGTGCTTTAGCTCTGCAGGTCTGAATTAAGATGCTGTTACTCAGGAGTTTTCCGAGCTTGTTGGTGAAATCTTAGCCTCTTGTGTTTCTCTTCAGGCTGTTACAGTTGAGTGCAGTGAGAACAGTAGAAAAAAAGAGTTTCAAAGTCAGCTCAATAGCTTTATAGATTACACAGAGACTATCCGTGGGAGAGGAGGGTCAAGCCTACTCACGGCGCAGTGAACTGGACAAACAACAAGACTCAAAGAGGCTCTCTTGTTGTGAAATGGAATCTTTTTGCCTTTGCCACTATGCTGAACCTATTGTTTCCCACTGTGCATTGTATTTTCCAGGAAAAGTTGTCACTAAATAATTGGTTTTGCGACAGGAACCCGACTGTTGTAAACATGCAGTATGTTGATGTCGGCTGTGGCACTGCATTGACCACATATCACAACAAGACTGTATAAAATACAATAGCTTAGCCGATATGCCATCAAAAATATTTTGGTGCAACGTGTCCTTTTAAATCCTCTCATGAAGCAAAGTCTTTCAGCTCATGCAAAGCAGCCAGCTGAGAGGAAAGCCTGTTGCATTTCACTGCTAAAGTGGCAATCAGTACAATAATTAACAAGTGAGGTCCATTTAAGGAGATTAATGCCAGTTATGTAAGAGGCTTAGAGAATCATATTATTGATTAAAAGATTGAAGTAGCATGTAAATCATGAGTCTGATCAAGAGAGATTATTCAGAGAATAATCATTTATATGGTTCCACCTTATTCAAATTTCTCAATGGATGTAGGCTATTATTACTAATTCATGCTCAGGACCTCTTCAGTGTGCCAAAAGAAGTACTTTTCTACATATTTTCATTACAAAACAGTAATTTTTGTTTTATTTTTAATAAATAAGTGGCCTTTTGGGGGTCACCAGGTCCCATTTTGAAAACCCCTGCACTGATCATTTTATACAGCTAAATTGGCCATAGTTCAGACCAACCATACAATTTATAATCCTAAAAAACATGATTAAATCCAGCTGTCCAGCAATACTCTGTGGTTATTGTTGTTTTCAGGCCAGTTATATTGACCTACATCATTGTCTTTTTGTTCATCATGGATAGACTGTGATTCGTTCTTCATAATAGCACATTTGTTGCCAGTAGCAGGCTGGAGGCAGAACAAAAACCGAGAATGACAACACGCCAGTGTACTTTTATGGTGATTCTACTAATATGTGCACAAACAGTGCTGGGCTAATAGAGGTGAATTAGATTTAATCCTGCTGGATTTAAAAATGGAAGAAAGATATTGAAAAGATGTTATTAACACTCTAAACAAACAACAAGCAAAAGGTAATGCAGTGGAATACAGATCTGTGGTACTCTGACAGTAAAAGAGGAACAATGACAGAAGCAGGGGTGTAGCCATCTTTTCAGAAGTGAGGGGGACAGAAATTATATATATATATATATATATATATATATATATATATATATATATATATATATATATATATATATATATACACACATTACAATATAATATAAAACATTACAGAACATTTCTGTAATCTATAGCCTACCAGTCAACAGTTTTTGAACAGTAAGATTTTTAATGTTTTTAAAGAAGTCTCTTCTGTTCACCAAGCCTGCATTTATTTGATCCAAAGTACAGTAAAAGTTTTTACTATTTAAAATAACTATTTTCTATTTGAAAATATTTTTAAATGTAATTTATTCCTGTGATCTAAGGTGAATGTTCAGCATCATTACTCCAGTCTTCAGCTATTGATTATCAATATTTAAAACATGAGTACATTTTTTTCAGCATTCTTTGATGAATAGAAGGATCCAAAGATCAGCATTTATGTGAAATAAAAAGCCTTTGCAACATTATATAGTATATCATTCAAAAATATAGATTTTTTGGAAAAGAAATTATAGATATGAATACTTTTATTTAGCAAGCTTTAAAATCTAAATAAATAACATTTTGAAATATATTCAAATAGAAAACAGTTATTTTAAATAGTATAGTAAAAATATTTCAGTTTACTTCAGTTTAATTCAGTTTTGCTGTACTTTGCAACTTTAATTGTTCTCTAATTTCTAGCTTTTTGCTTAGAAATCTATAACTGCTTGACAATAACAAATAATAACAACTTTTTAAAATATACTACAAATACTTATTTATCACATAATAAGGCAGAATAGTCTCTATACTGTAATAAATCTATGTCAGTTACCACTGTTTTGTTGATATACTGTATTTATCACCTGCTGGAGATTACTTGAAAAAACATATATTGTCCCCATCGTATATTAATGTCTTCGTGTTTCCAAAAGTTTCTGTTCTTCTGTCAAAACAACTGTTTTCATATAGCTATAGCTGGACGCTGTTGCCCATATTAGGAGTTTCCTGATATGACTTTTCTGCGCGAGAGCGCGCTCCGGCTTCGAGGATTAATGAAACACAGACTGCAGGAGTTTTTAGCGCTTCTGGGTCCGAATAAAATATCAGGTCATGCGCAGACTATCCTGTCTCTTTGAGTTTAAATCTATATTTATTTACACCAGCTCTTGAAAACATCTATGCAAACACATTTGACTGAAAAAGTGCGGGGGACGAATTTCCATGATATTAAAAGTACCCCGCGTAATCTACGCCCCTGGACAGAAGGCAAAACACTGACTGAATGAGCAATCTGATATTTGTTCTCAGTTTTCTCTCTTTATCATGTGTGGTTTGTTTTGTTGCTTTGTGTTGAAAGGTTGGGAGTCATGTGTTTGGAGCTAATCCCACACACACGCAGGGGCCAAATCACTAAACAGTTACACCACTTTAGTTTACAGTATTTCAGCATGTGTTTGCTTATCTCATATAATGCTAAAACAGTGCTGACAGCATGTGCATATAAACACAGTTCATTATTTTGAACCACCCAGCTAGGGCTGAATGATTATGACAAAAATCATAATTGTTAATTGTGATTATTAACAAGCTGAAAACACTAACTGAAAAACTGTTATTGCTTTTCTATGGTATTAAACCTCATATATCAACTGCACATTGGATTGGTTTCTTCTTTAAATAAATAAAAATATGCATGGTATTATATTGTTATACTAAAATCAAATAAAAAAAAACTGAAAAACCTTTAAGATAACCTGTAGAAAGTGAAAAACATGCATGCAGAAAAACATACTTTGGGTGGAC
Source organism: Carassius gibelio (assembly GCF_023724105.1). Classification (NCBI taxonomy): domain Eukaryota; kingdom Metazoa; phylum Chordata; class Actinopteri; order Cypriniformes; family Cyprinidae; genus Carassius; species Carassius gibelio. The sequence continues at coordinate 15,261,557 of NC_068393.1, forward strand.
TTTGATTAATTAATGTGCAGCCCCACACCCAAGCTTCCTCAACGTTGTTCTCCTTATGTCAGCAGGTGGGCCAGCTGGATCCTTGTAATGAAGTTAACATGAAAGACAATGGCCTACGCACAGATACAGTGATTGTAATATTCACTTTAATCCTTAGGGTAAGAACCGTGTGATCTCTTGACTGAGTTAGAGCAGACAAATCCATGGTTTAGGACAGCTTCTCACAAGCCTTCGGGACCCCATAAGTCCATGCCGCTGCTTGGAGAGAAACGTGATACAGAACTAAGCCTTCCTTCTCCCAAGCTAGAGTCGTGATGTGAGCCATTTGACACAATGTGGTTATTGGCCTTTCCTAAAAACCTTGGATAAGAGACAGTCTGGAACAGAATGAGACGCTGTGGTTTGCTAAGAAACTCTATGCCAGATGATGAATGTTTGTTAAGAGACTGTATGTGAGATGATGATGCTGTATTTCTTGGTTGCAATGAGTACAAATATTTTGTGATTTTTTTTTTTTTTTTTTTTTTCAGGTGCTCATTGCCATCCAAAGTTAAATGTCGCGTTTTTCCAGTAGTACATTGTTTTCATGTTTACAGTGTCAGTGTGTTTCTCTTTGAGTCCATTGTGCAGTTCATTTCTTATGTACTTTGTTCAAATGCTAAGTGCTTGGTGTTCACTTTAGTTCCTCATTAACATAATTCCAAGCATTTTTGTATACTGCAGGGTACTGTGAGGAACCAGTTTGCCTATGACGTGTTTTATGCTGATTTAAATTTGTGCAAGGAAGAATTATACCAGCTACAAGTGTGTCATTCACATTTACTTATTTATTGCTGTTTAATGCTATAACTGTCAATTTAAAACCTATTTTTGTTTTGTTAATATGGAAATTCTTTTGCTTTCGTTATTAAAAAAAACTACATAACATATATTCTTAAAATAAATTAGCAATTTAATAAATTGTACAATTTAATAAATTAGTCATTCTACCCTGTGCAATATTTATTTACAAATATTTGCTCATAGGATATCATACATTATATCATATTTCTAAGTGGCATAATCAGAATTATTTGTATGACAATTAATCATAAGCCAAACAATTGCATAATAGTGACAGCCGCATTGTCAAAAAAAATCAGGTAAGAAATGTGTACAAGAAAATTAAAAGTGCTGAAGCAGTGTAAGAGGGACTGGGTGATACATGAGCCAAATAGAAGATTAACATGGCATCAATCCCAGAGAGAAGCTGAGTGGCTAATGCTAACCACACACACACACACACACACACAACAAGCTGATCTAATGCACTTACAAGGAATCATAAGAACACGAGGCTCTGTTATTCCGTTGAACTTTCATTTGAGTAGAATTTCACACATTTTTCTAAGCTTCAATTATAATTACAGATGACTCTTAAGATGAAAAGTAAATTCGAGCAATATCACATGAGAAACAGTGTTGTTATTCTGAATATCAGGGAGGCTTGCAGATATTCAGTACAACAGCAGGATTACCTCTCACTGCTCGGAGCTTTCTGTTATTGCTTTGGGTTTTCCATTTCTCACTCTCCACTGAGAGAAATCCGACTCTTAGCAATCCTGGAGTGAAAAAAAAAACCATGCATCTTTGTCTTTCATAAAACCAGTTCCTCGCTGCAGGCAAAATCACACAAATCCACTTTAATTACAGTTAACCGTACAAAACAGATGATTTGCAGTTATCTCTCCTGTAATGAGCAAAATTACTTCCTGGGTATTCATTCATACTATTAATTCTCACGAAACAATCCTTAATAGCCTACGTAATAATCAGAATTATATGTGTTGGATCACACAACATGACTCTGTCGGAATTGGTTTCGACATTTTTATAGATTTTTCAACTCAAGAATGCCATCAAAACATCCTTTTCTTTCCCACTCATGATTACGGTGCGTAACGTTTAGAAGAACTATAAAAACAATGCTGCTGAGCAATGACTGAGACAGTCATAAGAAATGTTCCCTCATCACGTGTCTGCAAGGAAGAAATAATATGCCACACACAGGACAGATGCAAAAATTTAATTCAAAGTAATTGCAGTGCTTGGGCAAACCGCTATAGGTGTTGGTATGTGTCGCTGTAGAACCCGTGTGGTTTACAGGTTCCATAGAAAGAGAAAAAATGTGCACCAAATACTTTAATGGTTACACATGAAATAGTTCAACATGAGAGCAAATGCAATGACGTGAAATAAAATGGCATGTTTTAAAGAGGAGTGGCTTGATTAAGTGGTGGAAATAGCGGATGATGGGCACAGAACAGTAACAAAACTCATAATGTAATGTTTGAGCAGGGGCTGGGCCTTATTTTAAATATCCTGTTCATGTCAGCCGAGGTGAGGTCTGAATTGCTGTCCTTATTCTAACATGAATTTTACTAGTTTAGAAGAACATCTCTCGATACACGTTAATTAATAATAAAGGACAGCGTAGGTTATTTCGGAACGGTGCTATTCTGCATGACCTCACTGAGTCCAGACAGATTTGTACTGGGTGCCAGTGAAAGCAGCAGTGATGGTTAAAAGGCATGTTGTTCTGTCATTTCGGTGACAATTTTGTTCTCTATATGGCCTGGATCCAGATAAAAGAGGTCAAGTGCATAACCCTGTAATGTGAATTTGGCTATTTATTTGCAACTAAATAAGCCATGCAGAGCTGGCTAGACCAATATCCTTCCACAGTCTCCAGGCTGAAGATGTTTCTGTCTGGCCAGCATGTCCTTAAATGACACCTTACCTTTAAAAGTATTAGAAGCATGAGCTAAAAATTGTAAGCCTATATCATCAGTGAAGGAGAAAGTGTGGATTGTCACTTATATATGCAACTTATCTGATGTTTATTTGATTACTGTCTCATCAAGGTCTCCTCTGCTGCATTGAAAAGCCCTATTTAACCTCATCCCAAACACATACATCATCAGAGTGGGGATGCACAATATTTTGGGATCATTGTAAAAAAAAATAGGAGCAGGTTTATTACTGACTGATTGGTTAAAGAAGTTGTCAAGTCACTAGACAGATTTTTATTATTATTAAATTACAATAAAAAAAAAACATGCATTGTTGAATCACTCACAGTATAAGATTAATAACATCTATTTTAAAAATAAGACTTTCAAAATTCTACTAATTTAATAACATACAAGTAATCTAACAATGTCGTTATGCCTAAATTAACTTGTAACATTTAAACTGCCTGTTTTTAATTTCTCCATTTTTTGTCTAACTTAAAGTTTGATATTTAATAAGGTTGCATCTCAAGGGACTTTTCCTTGATGTATGCAAATAATGATGTTTTCTATGCCTTTTGCCAATTTACATTTTCATTAAGACATTATTATATTTATTGAGCCATTGTCATTATGGGGACCATTTGATAGTCCCAGTGGTGTGATTTCAGTGTGTAATCTAGTGGGCACATTTGTCCAAGACAGTGGGTCCACATACACTGGAAGGGAAGGGACTGTTGAGATGGGGACTTACACTTGAAAGAGTGGGGAATAGATGTTCACGTTTCAGTTTCTCCCTCTGTTCTGTTTCATATGAAGCTCTTGGTGAATATTTCCTAAACATGTTATTTAATTTATGTCTTTGTCTTTCTTAATTTATTTCACTGTGTAAGTGCAAACGCAACTCAGATTTATTATTATAACGCTCTATACTGGCACATGAACTATATTGTTGTGTGCCTTTGTTATGCGTGTGTGTGGTGGCGGTGGGGGGGGGTATGCGTACAGTGTTGGAGGGGTGTTCTCTCTGTCCGTGTGATTGAGTATACAGGGTGATCCAGGGAGTTAATTACAGTGGGTGCCTGTCAGACCTGAACAAAAAGCCTGCACAGACAGCACAACTCACGCAGAAACACAACAGCCCAAACCAGACCAGTCTGCCCCAGTTCAGTTCCTGCCACAACAAAACACACTCCAGACCATACAAAATGTGTTTGATTTAGTAATTTTACAAGGAGTAAAGAGAAAACTTGTTTTCTTTGGATGCATGCTTGTCTTTTTATAAATAGACTAGCTGAAACGCTATTCATACAATGAGTGAAACAGTAGATGGAAAAAAAAGAAAGAATATTCAAATATATATAAACTGACTTTGATGGGATTGTGGTCTTCTGTAGTTTTACTGCAGATGTTATAAAGGGATGTTATAAAGGGTCATGTGTTCTGGAAGCGGTGCTCTCAAAATCCATTAAATCCAAGACTTTTAAAATGATTAAGTGACTTTAATTATATCATTTATAGCAGCATGTGAATCATTTTAGCCAGAAGGTTAGCAGAAAGGTCCATAATGAAGATGCAGAAGAGAAAGCTTTTAAGCAGTACTGAGCTGCAATGTCTCTCTCTCCCAGACTAAACACATTTAACTCAGAATAATTTACTGTGAGAGCTGCAGAACTTTTCACCCAGTTGTGGTCAAATTTGGTGTTAGACATTCAGTTACATAATGTGGCTGTGAGTAAAAGAGAGACTGAGGCAATGGCTCCGTGTAAAGATTCTCATTCTGATACATTCAGAGCTCTGAGCCCCCTGTTAAACACAGACCAATCCTGTCTGTGCAAAAGGTCAGTATCCTTAATGTTCAGCACGATCACGTTCTGTACAGTGGGTGTTCAGGCTAGGGTTTGACCAGTGAGTTTTTAAAGGTGCACTCAATAATGAATAATAATTTTGAAAATATGTTAAATAATTTACAGTCCCATGAGATGAAGTCATATCTGTAATGTAATAAAAGCTGTAGTTTGCATGGAGCAAATCAAGTTAAGGTCACATGACCATCCGACTATCACTCACTTTATCTCTTTCAGACAAATAATATGATCATCCTTTTATAAGCTCCCTGTTATTTAATACAAACGCTTAATGACTCCCTATCTGCAGCTTTTAATCATTTAAAGATTAAAATGAGTCAATCAACAATTGTTACTCATCATCAAGCCTCAGTCTGTTCAGCTAGTTCTGAAATATTTGCCTCTTTACAAGTAATACTTTTCTGTTCTGTTCTGTTAGTTGATCATATTAGTGCATTTATTAGTTATTACAGCATTTCTCAGTCAAACTACATCTAAATGTTTCTTGTCATGTGTTTTCACTAGCACACACATCTACATGAAGACAGGCGTTTGTCTTCATTGCAGTGCATTGGATTATGTTGCTTTTGCCATGCCGCTGTATTACAGAGAATGTGTTAGTAATATGAGCTAATCGTCCACCCTCCCTTGCCTGTTCATTGCAGTTAAACCCAAAAGGCATATCGACTAGCGCAATAATAAAAAGATGTTGGTCATGATTGCTTTACACATCCATAGGGATCAGAGAATTTGTTTCGTTTAGTGAATGTGGAAGGCGCAGCTCAATTCAATTTAAAAGCCATGATGTACGTAGTGTGTACTAATGCATTCTTATGTTTCATCAGCACACGCGGGAGCTCAGCAAGCATTCACGTGTAGTGTTTTTATGGGACATTTTCTGGCTGAACAGGTGACAGGTCCTGAAGTGTTTCTTTTTGTGGAAAAGGTCAGGGTGTCTTGAGCTTTACACTCCTTACGCTCTGAGCTACTGCAGCCTCACCTGACAACTGAACAAACACACTACCAAACTGAGCAGGCGCAACTTTAATATGGAAACTCAACTTGAATAATGTTTAAAGTGGTTGCTCGACCGGTTTTTCTCATTTCAATGTGTGCCGTCGTTTGTGACTAATAAGCCATAGATACTGAACAGCTTTTAGCGACCCAAACTCATTACCAAGATTTAGTGCAGATTATGAACTGAACATGTTTACATCCTGGTGACTTTTGACATCTCATTTAATAGTTTGCTATAGTGCAGTGGTCAGTGATTTTGCAGTCTGGAAGGTTTGGGTTCAATTCCTAAAATTGTTATTCCATAAAAAGGGACATTTTAGAAGGACAGTAGTTTGTAAACAAAGAATGTCCATTTGGTTTTACATTACATGACTAATCAATCACTTTCTTAAATCTCTTCTCAATTGCTGACCCAGGTTGCTGAACATAATGCTTTAAAAGCCAGGACAAGACACTGTCATGAAGAGGCCAAAGGACTGATGAAACTCAGACAGACAGAGGCGCCCTTACAAGACAGTCTTAGACACTAACTCAGCATTCAGAGTTCAGCAGCAGGGCTGCACGCGGATGCTCAGACAAACACTAGCACACACATGCACAGATGCACTCATTTTAGATTTCAGCCACAAAATACAGAGCGCAACTTTTTTTTATTGCACCATAAATCAGGAGACATGGGGTGATGCTTTTAGTGATGAGCTTTATGTTGATTGCTTTTATGTTTTATGAGTAGTTGTTGATCAATCTGCTTTTTTCAGTGAGACATTATTAAACTCCAAACATTTAGTCCCCCTTATTTAATATATTTGATTACAACCTTGACTAGGTCTTCACAAACTCTGTGTACATGCAAGAGGCGGGGGTAAAATCCATTCACTGATGCATCGGGGTGCTGTCCTAAATGATTCCAGATTGATCCTCAAATTCGTCGAAATGTATATAAATTATTAATAATTCTGGTTATTGAAAATGCTTATAAAGGGCAAAACATTACAGATAAGTGCCTTGCTGTGTGCAGCACTTCAAAATGGCATAGAAGGTATGTCTGCAGGGGCATTTATAGCTTGAAAAGTATGCACTGTACTGTACTGTGGTATTTATAACATGAGAAGTATGCACTGTACAAACAAGCACACACAGAATCTGCACAGAAAATCCTCTGCAGATTTACTCTTATTCTGTTTTTATTGGCTGATCAAAGCAGACATACTTTAGCAGTTTATGTGGAGCCTTTACAGAGTTGAGCTGATTTATGATAGTATTGGAATCAAATTATGATTTGTTGAATTTAAATTGAATTGATTGAATATGTTTTCTTTTTAAGTCTAAAGTGAAGCTGAGAGTAATGCATTTTTGCAATTTTATTGGTAGCTAAAATCTTTAATAATAATAATAAAATTCAGAGGCTGATGTACACTACCGTTAAAATGTTAGTGGTCGGTAAGATTTTTTTAAATATTTTTGAAAGCAGTCTCTTATGCTCACCAAACCTGCATTTATTTGATCAATAAAACAGTAGCAAATGTGAAATATTATTATAATTTAAAATAACCGCATTGTGTGCAGCCATTACTCCAGTCTTCAGTGTCACATGATCTTTAGCTGTAAATCATTCTAATATGATGATTTCATGTTAAAGAAACATTTCTTATTATTTTCAATGTTGAAATCACTTGTGCTGCTTAATATTTTTGCGTAAACATGTTTTTTTTTTTTCAAAATTACTTTATAAAAATAAAGTAAAAAAAAAAAACGTAATTTATTTGAATTAGAATTTTTTGTAACATCATAAATCTTTTGACTGTCACTTTTGACATCTATGCTGGGTAAAAGTATTAATTTCTTTCAAACAAGGAATCTGAATGGTAATGCATGTGAAGAATTTTGTGAATGACTGGTGTTTGGATTATGCAGTTTTGTGGGCAGATTGATCATGGGTCTACACGTCACTGGCAAAGAAAGGAGGAAAAGAAAACAAGAGGCCTCAGCTTCCACAGAATACTTCCTCAAAGCAACACCCAGTTAGCTGAAGGGGGAGCAGGGAGAGCATGACATGATTTACAGATGGAAGTTTAACAAGAGAGAAACCTCATTACATGGCAAATCCGATTTTACGCCACAAAACAGCCTCCAGAAATTAGCCCTGTTTGTTGATGCATAGACAGCAGGCCAGTGTTTACAGAAATTAAAGTTAAATTATGTCTATAAATCTCATGCGGTGAGTTTGCAGAAGTGTGAAAGTTCATACTTTTATTTGTCTGTTATTTTACACTGCTTACATAACTCATGTTTTGGATTTCGAGCCAGATATCTTTGATTATTTGGTCATGCAGACAAACTCTCAAAGCCTAAGGGTCAAGGAATATCAATACTTTTATATTCAGCTACATCTACCGAATGACCCATGAGAACCTAATGTAGAGTATTACAGTTAGACCGATTATTTTTAAATCTGTGTGTGTGTGTGTGTGTGTGTGTGTGTGTGTATATTTATATATATATTATTTTTTTAATTGGAATTCAGAGAGATGTTCTGTCATCCCACAGATTAAAGATTACAGGCCATTTTTGGGACATCTGTTCAGTGAAGAAAAGAAACAAACAGTGGCTTGTCTTAAAGGGATAGTTCATCCAAATATGAAAATTGTCATGATTTATTTCCCCCTCATGGAATTTATAACCTGTATAAACACGAATTATTATATTTAAAATAAAAATCATCTTGGTGTTTATTTGTCCATACAATGGAAGTCAGAGGGCTCTAGTGTTGGGTTAAACCCCATTGAATTTCATTTTATGGACCTGAACAGAAGAAACATTCTTCAAAGTATCTTCTTTTGTGCTCTATAGATTTATGCAGTTTTAAAATGATAAGAGGGTTAGTAAATGATGACACATACATTTTAGCCAAACTCTTCCTTTAAAAACAAATGCACTATATTAGAAGCCTTGATGCATTCATATTGTTTTATTAGTACTGCGGGGTTGTTCGGGGTGAGCATAGTTAATAATCAGTGTCGCATGGCAGGACAAGTGTGTGTGTGGTATTTGCCAGTGGAGTGATTGAGTGTGTGTGCTTTTTCCCCACTGTGTGCCAGAGATGGGATTTAATCAACATCCGCCACACTGGGGCAATCTGGTCATAGTGGCTGCTGTGGCTGAAATGTGATTTTTAGGCTAATGCTGGGTGTTGCCTCCATGTCACGCATCTCCTTTTTGCCAGCGCCACCTGGTGGCCTTTGATCGCTAGTGCACTGTCTCCTCGTCTGCTCTGAATGCTTGGGCCCATGTTGAACCAAGCGTTTTGCTGTGATCAGCCATTGCTGTACACCTCCAAATATCTCTCCCTCCACCCCACCTGCAACTGTGTTGTATTGAAACCACCAAAGATGGCAGATTCGCTGATGAACGACATAATCTAGTGAGTTTGGAAGGGTAACATTTTTGCAGTAAAACTGAATGAATACAAAGCTTTGAACATTCCTCTCTCGCAGCACATTTTTTAAAGGGGAACTCATTTTCTCTCAGCAGCAAGTGGCTGGAAGTGTGCTGCGGTGTCATGGTATGCTGACATTCACAATTAATGAGGCAATGCGACATAATTTATGAGTACTTTGCTATGAATTTAAATCACATTTATATAAAATCACAGACTAGTTAGTAATATTTATGACTTGGTCATTAACATGATTAATAGAGCAGTCGAGAGCTTTTGGATGTGAAAATAATTTTTCTATCTTTCATAGAGAGGATGTTGAAGCAAGATCTGTTCTATTTCCTATGACAACTTTGCTTAAAAGTATTATTATTATACTTCTAAATGTCTGCATATTTGATATTAGCTCTCCATCCCAGTCAGTGTTTTTTTCTCCAGATCTTAAGCTTTTTTTGTGAATTAATAATGTAGACATGTCAGAGTTAAGGACATTTTAAAGCTTTAGGGGATATATATATATATATTCACACTTCAGTATTTAATGTTTTGTGTTTGTTTTTGTCAGGATCGAAAGCTGACCAAAGCGGAGCAGCAGCGTTTTAAAGAGGAGGCTGAAATGCTGAAAGGTCTACAGCATCCCAATATTGTGCGTTTCTATGACTCCTGGGAGTCTGTTCTTAGAGGCAAGAAGTGCATTGTCCTGGTGACTGAGCTCATGACCTCAGGAACGCTCAAAACGTGTGTATCTTTACGTTTTAGACTTTATTTAATGGTTTTCATAGTTTTTTTTTTTTACATTTTAAATAAATAATACACCTATATAAATTTGTAGCAATATTTGTTTGAAAAATTGCAATAGATTAGTATAATAGCTGTAAGTGATTAATGTGTTGCATTAGCCATAGCCATATCAGTTTTTGATCAAATCTGTAAATCTGTCTTAATATGTGGGCGACTTAAAATATTTTTTTGCTGCTGTATGATGCAAAATGTTACTCTCTTAGTTTTTGGCCCATTCAGGCTGTTGCTGTTAAAATTTGTACATTTTATCATCATGAGGTAAGGGTGAAAACCTCTTCCTGCTTTTCTCTGCTTTAGGTACCTTAAGCGCTTTAAAGTGATGAAGCCCAAGGTTCTACGCAGCTGGTGCAGGCAAATCCTAAAGGGTCTACAGTTCCTACACACCCGCACGCCACCCATTGTGCACCGTGATCTCAAGTGTGACAATATCTTCATCACAGGCCCGACCGGTTCAGTAAAGATTGGTGACCTAGGCCTTGCCACCCTCATGCGGACATCGTTTGCCAAAAGTGTGATAGGTCTGTAACTTTCATTCAGTTTCATGTGTGTATTAAAAGATGTTCTTGAATATGTGATTGACCTCAAAACTCTTTATAGCCTTCTGGTTAAATGCTTGTCCTGAATGGTGTCTGCCAAGAATCCAAGAAAAGGTCTGTTCTTGCTTCCTCAGTCGTTTTTGGCTATCTTAATTTGTATTGCCACACTGGAGAACACTAAAAGACACTGTTCACTGTTCCACATTATTGACAGCAATGTGTGCGCACACAAAAACATCAATACCTATTGATTTAAAAAAATAAATAAAATATATATATATATATATATATATATATATATATATATATATATATATATATATATATATATATATATATATATATATATATTTGCTGAGAGGAAAGTTAGCATGGCAGATTTCAAATTAGTTCAAACATAAAAGGGAAGCAGAACATCTATCTATAATACTGTTCTCTTTAATAAGGTAAACCTGAAAGCTTGTAGCAGCAGCATAATTGGAAATTATATAATTATTGCAATTCTTAATAATGTAGAGGATTCTGCAAAGTGTCTCATGATTAGCATGATCTGTGAGAGCACTAGGGTGCTGCATGGATGATGATTTCTGCTTGCATTGGCTGAAATCCTTCATTAGAATCTCAGAAGTTTTGAGATCAAGCCAGAATAAGGGATACAGTTGGTTTAGGTTTTTTTTAAAATGCTTCACATGTCATATACGTGTGATTTGCAATCTGAGATAAATTGTTTGAACATGTTGCCCTTGTGATATGTTAAAAAACACATATTGTTGGTGTACATTTATAGGCTTCAGACTTCAAGGTTATTGCGATAATTAAGTTTTAATTAACTACTTGCACATTGATTGGCTTGTGTCAAGGAGAAAAGAAGAAATGAGTTTAACAGACTTTAGTTTTTACAATAGCAAAAGATGATAAAGATAGCAAAAATAGCAGACAGGTGTCAAAAGAGACAGGATGTCAAATGGATGTTGCATTGATTTCTCAGGTACACCAGAGTTCATGGCCCCAGAGATGTACGAGGAGCACTATGACGAGTCAGTGGATGTCTATGCCTTTGGCATGTGCATGCTAGAAATGGCTACCTCAGAGTACCCATATTCAGAATGCCAAAATGCTGCACAGATCTACCGCAAAGTCACTAGTGTGAGTTTTTTATGAATATCAATTTGTAGATTATTATTGGGTGAATTCACTAAATTATGTTGAGCATTTATTCTGACACTTGGTGTAATCCAGTGTGCGTTTAGCATTTTAAAGAGCCAGTTCAGATCCCCAGATTACAGTGATGCTACAGTGCTGTACACGCTAAGTAAAGTATTGCATATTGCAGTAGTCCACAATTTGACACTCAAAACCAGCCTGTACTTTTGGGAAATGACCCATTCAAATTGTTTAGCAAAGATGTTTAGGCATATGCAAATAAATGTACCTGTCAATTAGTTTAAAGAATTTTGTGAATTTAATGAATTCACCCTTTTTATCTTTTATTATAACTTTAAATCAGTATGGACATGACATCCAGGTGTTTTGTGAATCATGGCGGGGATTCACACTATTTTCTCTCTGCGCAGGGTATCAAGCCTGCCAGTTTTGACAAAGTAAATGACCCTGAGGTAAAAGAAATCATTGAGTGCTGTATTCGCCAAAACCAATTAGAGCGGTAAGCACATAAACAGTGGGAGTTCTTCTGTAAGTGAAGAGAGAATGCAAAGTCATCTAAATTCTTTCTTTTCACCCTCAGGCTCTCTGTGAAAGACCTTCTTAATCATGCCTTCTTTGCGGAGGACACCGGTGTGCGTGTGGAGCTTGCTGAAGAAGATACAGGCTGCATAGACTGCCTTGCCCTGCGCATCTGGGTAGAAGACCCAAAGAAACTCAAAGGCAAGCACAAAGACAACGAGGCCATCGAGTTCAGCTACGACTTGGAGAATGATAGTGCTGAAGAGGTCGCACTAGAGATGGTAAGAAACGTATAAATCTATAAATTCTTTTTTTAAAGGAAAAGTTCACCCAAAAATGTCATTACTGTAGCAAGTCAAGTCACTTTTATTTATATAGCGCTTTAAACAAAATACATTGCGTCAAAGCAACTGAACAACATTCATTGGGAAAACAGTGTGTCAATAATGCAAAATTATAGAATTCATTGAATTCAGTGATGTCATCTCGGTTCAGTTTAAATAGCATTTATTTGCAAAGTCAATGATATCGCTGTAGATGAAGTGACCCCAACTAAGCACTAACCTGTTTATAAAACAATTTTTCTCTATTAAAAATTCTTTATCAAGTCATACAGGTTTGGAATAACATGAGGGCGAGTAAATAATGACAGATTTTTCATTTTTGGGTGAACTATCCCTTTTAAACATAATTTCTGTTCTCCCTTCTATTGATCTTTTATCCTTTTTACTCATGCTGCAATTCTATTGCCTCTTTATAGGTGAAGTCTGGTTTTTTCCATGAAAGTGATGCTAAGGTGGTGGGCAAGTCCATCAGAGACAGGGTGACTCTAATTAAGAAGTCCCGTGAAAGGCGGCAACAGCAGCTCCTCCAGCAGCAGCAGCAACAACAACAACAGCAAAGTCTGGATGAGCGCCGTGACTCCTCGGTCTTAACCTCCTCCTTTTCTTATGTCCAGCCTTCTGGCACCAACTCCTCACAAGTCACAGGAGCTGCTGCAGCTGCTGGGGGTCAGGGCGAAGCAGAGGAGCTTCCGGAAGTGGACCAACATGTCCAACAACAAGGCACTGCATTGGGCCTCACAGGTGCACAATTCAGTATGAATCACAATTTATGAATAGGATCTAACAGGCACTTTTAGCAAATATTCTATGTAATTTTGATTTGGCATTCTGCTTTTCCATATTCAGAGGGTGAGAGTCTTCCTGTTGTCAGTGGCCAAAGCCAAGCTTTTTCTGTACCCGAGACAGGGAACCAATGTGCTCATGCTCAAACCAGCTACCCCACTGGCACATCTGTAAGTACTTTTATTTCAGAAAACGGTTTCATACTTTGTTCATAAACTTTTTATCTATACACCCCCAGCTGCTGAGACACCACCTTTCTTGCTCATTTGAAACCTTTGATGTTCAGTCCAAAAAAATTTTGTGTGAATGTACACTTTGGTCGGATAAGAAGTGTTTCTTTATTTAGGGAGTGAAAGGAGCAGGGGTTATGTCTCACCCCCAGCTGCTCCCTATTGGTCAGAGCGGAGGGGTTCCAAATGTGCCTGTTGGCCAAAATGGAGGGGTATCTGGGATATCCATGGGCCAAAGTGGTGGTGGGGCTCCTAATATTCCAGTGGCACAGACTTTCATTCAGCCAGTCACTATGGCATCACAGATCCCATTAAGTGTGCCTCAACAATATTCCCAGGTGAATGTCTCCCTTGTGTCGAGCTATACTTTGTGTTTTTCCTCTTCTCTTGGTCCACTCTTGCACTGGACATGACAATTGATATCTAAAACAAATCAATCCAGGGAGACTTGATACACTCAGTGCCAAATCTTATTTAAGTGGAATATGTTGAGGGACTGCTAGAGTATTTCATCCCTCATATTTTGGGACTTTTGTCAGTTGCAGTAACTTTATATGCCATTTATTGTCAGTAAACATATGTAGACAAGGCACTCTATTACTGAAATACTGAATTGAATTTCCACTCAGGAATCTCTCTGTGCAGTCTGTGACTTTGATTTAGGTCAAGTGCTGAGTTACATGATGTTCATTGACCTATATTGTAATGTTAGGTCCAGAGAACAGTTTTTGTTGAATTTTACTGCAAAATTTAGTTCATTTATAAGCTGAACCATATGAGCTGGTAATTGTTGTAAAACAAAGCAAAATTTTATTTAAATGCTGTATTCAATCCTTGAATTATAATTATATTGTAGTACCGGTTGTTGTCATAAAAATCTATGGTTTTAGGTAGTAAGACATTTGTCAAAAAATACAATAAGTATACAGAGGAGTTCCAGTATTTAAGGGAAAGCTACAGTGTTTACAGAATGGACGTAAATTTCTTGAAACATTCAGACATTTCTGAATTAAGGCCTATTCACATTAGGAGTAAAACAACAAATCAAAACAAATAATTGACTGCATAAAGTACAATTTGGGGTTTTCAAACTCTCAGAAAAGTTGGCATAGCTAATCAAAACTGCAGTGGACATTCAAAAAAAAAAATGTTATATATAAAATTGTATTCCATGTGAATAGGCCTTTAGGGTACAGCTTTAGTGGTGGACTGGGCTGACACGAACACCATATTTAATGGCCTTCATTTTTGGAATACAGCTACCTCTTAATCAAAAAACAGCAGCATTGATCGTAGGCTCAACACAGTGTAGAAATAACCTAATGACTCCACATGCTGAATCTTGTTTCATATCTTTTGCTTTCCATAATATCTTGTTTCCTTTGGATGATTAATGATCTGCACTAATGCTTACTCTTGCTCTCTCTTTTTGTCTCTCCCACCACTACTTACTTCTCCACACCATGCTCTGGCCTATCCAACCTTCCCAAATAATATCCCACCAGCCCCTTCCACCATACTCAACAGATGTTACATCCTCGCAAATGTTACAATCCAGACCCACTGACGTCTCCACCCCCCATAGTTCTGTTGTACAGTCACAGTCATACATCCCCCCAGCATCATCCCAGGCACCCATGACTGTCCACACATCCTCCATCCCAGCTGGAGAACCTATAGCATCAGCAGGCAACATAATACCACCTATGCAGACCCAAACTATTATTGCTCCTGTGCAACCCACTGATTTTTTGCCCCAGCAAACTACAGTTCAGACGCAACAGCAGGTGATGTCAGAATTGCCCGGAACGGTGCAACTGAAGATTCAGCACCAGACAGTATTGTTGCCACAGCAAACAGATCATGTTCAACAAATGGCGGTTTTGTTACAACAGCCACAGCATGTAGAACAACCCCAGGTGGTTCTGCAGGAACAGCCAACACATTCCAGTGCATCTCAGCAGCCATATATCCCATTGCCACAGCAGAAACAGCAAACAATGACCAACCCACAACAAAGTGATCTACAACAGCAGGTGTACATACAGCAACCTGCAAGCAAACCCCAACAGCAAGTTGTGATACAGCAGCAAGTTCAGCAGCATCGGGCATCAGTACAACAACCCCCAGTGGAACAATATCAACATCAGACTCAGCAACAACAGGCACAGCAAGTTTATTTGCAACAAATGGCTGAATCGCAAGAGCAGAACATGGTAAAGACCTTTGTACAACAGCCGCCTGTACTTCAAACAATCCAGCAGCCATTACAATTGATGGAGCAACAGCAACAGCAACTTCTGATCAGGCAACAAATGGAGCAGCAACAGAAGGCTGTTTTGCAAAATCAAATGGAGAAACAACAGCAAGTTTATATTCAGTCACCGCAGCAGCAACAAGTTGAACAGAAACAAATTCTTCTGCAGCAACAACAAAACTTGGCAGTACAGCAACAGATCGAGCAACAGCAGCAAGCTTTACAGCAACAAAAGCAAATTGAACAGCAGCAAAAGGCCATTTTACAGCAACAGGTGGAACAGCAAATACAACAGCAACAGGCTTTGTTTCAACAGCAGCAACTGGAGCAACAGCAAGCATTATTGCAACAGCAGCAGCATGAACAGCAACAGGCTCTTCTGCAGCAACAACAATTGGAACAGCAAGCTTTGCTACAACAACAGCAGCAACTCCAGTTCAAGCAGCAACAAGCTATTTTACATCAGCAACAATTAGAACAGCAACAGCAGGCTTTGTTTAAACAGCATCAACAACAACAGTTGGAGCAACAGCAAGCTCTTTTACAACATCAGCAGCAACAAGCACTCATTCAGCAGCAGCAACAGTTAGAGCAAAAAGTACTGCTACAGCTGCAACAGCAGCAACAAATCGAACAGCAACAAACCATATTACACCAGCAACAGCCGCAACTACAGAAGCCGACAGATCAACAATTGCAACCGCAGACAGAGCAGCAACAACAGACATTGCTACAACAAAGAGAGTCACAGATGCATCAACATCTTCTGATGCAACAACACCAGATCGAATTACAGCGACAACAAGCCGAAAAACAACTGCAACAAGTTTTATTGCAGCAACAACATTTTGACCAACATGGTACTCTGGCAGATCACATCGGGCAACAGCAAGCAACCCTAGGGAAAGCACAGCCTACGGAGACGGTCCGGCAGATTAGCCAAATGCAGCACTCTCAACAAATGATGCCCCCACAACCTCAGCCCCATCTTGCTCAACAACAAACTGAACAGCAACATGTCTTTATTCAGCAGCAACAAGCTGTTGTCCCACAGGCATTGCACAGACCATCTCTGGTAGAGTTACATGTTCCAACCCCTGTTCAAGAAGTACCAAAAATGGTTAGCGCTCAAATACCTAGTCAATTAACAGCCCCAGTACTCATCCAGCAACAGGTACCACCACAGATCTCAGCTCAACCTTCAGCACAAGTTCAGATCCAAAATCAAGGGGAGCCTGCGATTTATGGTCAGATACCCTTGAAGGCTCAAAGTCATCCTGCACCACAGTCAATGGGAGGCCATATTGCAGGCCAGCTGCAAGTTCCACAACCAACCCAACAAATCACATCTCCAACACAGGTTCCTACACCACAACCCATTCATTCTTTTGTCCCAACTCCAACACAATTGGTCTCACAAGGGCAAACTCTTGCATCCCAATCTCAGTTTGTTCCACCTCAAGCTGCAGCTTCTCTCCAGTGCCAAGCTGTAGTAGGGTCAACTAATCCTGCACCTCTTGTGCATGCTACAGTGCCGGCTGCTTCTACACTTCTACCAACACAATATGTTCAAGCACCTGTTGCTTCTCAAACCATCCAGTCTGTTCAGCTAGACCTCACACAATCTGTGAAACAACAATATCAGCAAGCAGTACTGTCTCCTGTGTCACTTGCACCTACCATCAACCCAATGGCCACCTTATCAACACAATGCTATTTACAACAGACAAACCAATCTCAAATGCAGGCCCAGGCTCCCCCAGTTATCCAAGCTCAGCAACAACCAGTCAGTGTGGCCTCAATGCAGCCCATGCCTCCAGTGCAACCTCAGGCTACACAACAGTATGAGCCGCAGCTGCCTCAAGCCCACCATGTGCAGCAACAGCAACCCCTCCACCATCAACATCAGGCCCAACCTGTGCATCATCCTCTGCCACTGAATGCTGTCCTACCACAAGATCTCCACCAACAACCTAGTCAGCCACAACCTGTAATCCAACATATGCTCCCGATTCACATTGCACTCAGTCAGGTACCTCAGACAAAGGCTAGAACAGTACCTCTGTACAGTCAGGTAGTCTCGGGTCCACCACCTTCACCACAGAACCAGCAGAAACCAACCATTCCTGCTCAAACGCACACGCAGTCCCACATAGAGGCTACTGGGAGTTTCGACCAGCCTCCTACCTTTATTCCATCACAGATCCCCCCAAGTCCATCTCATGCTTCCCTACAGTCCTCTGCCACACTCCAAGCCCAACAACCAGCTAGCCCAGTTTCAGAAATTCCTGTCACAGTGGAGGCACAGCTAACTCAGACAAGGCCTGCTGACATGATCCCTGCTTCCCCTCCTGCTGTCAGTGCTTCACAGTCCAATGACTGTAATGGATCTGTGTTGCCCACCACCTCACTGGCAGAAAGCGACACTGCATTGCTAGGCATTGCTCAGGTACAAAAGCAAATTAAAATCAGTTTCAGATATACAGTGTTGCACGATAGCAGTGAACATTTTTCACTAGTGAATATGGCATTATATAAAAGAGACCCATTTAAATGCATGTGAGGATTCTGCAGAACATGTTAATAAGTGTAGTAGGCATACAAACATTGATCTCTTTTAACTCTATTAACCTGAGATGCAAGACCCACAACTTTAACACTTCTTAACACCTGCAAAACCAAAGTTCAATTTGCAAAAATCAGACTTACAATTTAATCTTAATAGTGTTTATTTTTTTATTTTTTTTTGGTTTCCACATTCTCTGCCATTATTCTTATGTATTTTTTAATGTATTTTTTTTATTTGTATAACTTATTACATATTTGAAATTTTCTCTTTTGTTTTTCTTTTTGTTTTTCTGTTGGTATGTGGTCGTTCTTGTGTATTTGTTTGTTTGTCTTTCCTCTGGCTTAACAGGAGAGCCTAAATCAGTTGGCCAATAGGGGTTCTTCATCAGGGTAAGCAGTTGCGTGTATTCTTATTTGACTTTTTTTTCTTATTTGAATTTTTGTAATACATTTAACAAGATTGGTTTGACATCTTTTATAAATCTAGCTCTGCTCCTGCCAATGGAGATGAGGCCCAATCAATGTGGGCCAGTGGAAAACTAGATAAGGTAAAATCTCAGAGGAGATCATCCTGTCAAAAAGCTGAAAAAACTCACTTTCAACTGAGCATGTTGCAGGTATGTAAATGACAATATTCATAATATTTTCTGCACTTCACTTTTTATTCCAATAAATTGAATCCTATTATAAACATCTACTCTGTGTTGTAGGTCTCAGGCACAGGGGACAACATGGTAGAGTGTCAGCTGGAGACTCACAGCAACAAGATGGTCACATTCAAGTTTGACATTGAAGGAGATGCACCAGAGGACATTGCAGATTATATGGTGAAATGTGCTCAGCAGCTAGAATGATTCATTTGTTTTTTGAGAAAATTAAAATAATTTTTGTCTACGCTAGTTAATTTCTTAACAATGTGTTTTGTGTAGGTGGAGGAGGATTTTGTTCTTGAGCCGGAGAAAGAGAAATTTGTTGAGGAGCTGAGAACTATAGTGAAGAAAGCTCAAGGAATACTGAGCACTCACTCACAGGTCTTTCATACACAACTCTGTTGGAAATTGTCATTTTTTTCTGTTTTTTTTTTTTCTTTATGAAAGATAAAGTATTGTTTTTTAATGTATTTTGATGAATAGAAAGTTTAAAATGGAATTTTGTAAGGTCAATTTAATGAATCTTTGCTGAATAAAAGTATTAATTACTTAAAAACAAGTGTATGTTTAGTTTATTTATAATCTAATTTTGTATTTGTCTCAGACTGGGTCCTTAGAGCAACTCCATGTGAGCACCCCATCCAGTGCAACAAGTGAGTTTAACAATCTGATCTTCTCACTAATAAAGCAGAAGAAAAATGTAAAGGGTTAAAGTTGGGAAAGGTTAACTTTGCATTAACTTTGTAACTTCTATATCTTTTCATCTTGATCAAGATAAAATGTTTAGCACCCAAGACCTGTTGATTTTTACACTGTTATTACAGGTAGTAGTAAAATAAATAATTCTGTGCTATTCTCCCATTTGCCAAAGTGGATTCAGCCCCTCAGTCTTCTCCAGTGGGTCGCTGGCGATTCTTCATTAACCAAACTATTCGCCATCGTGACTCACACTCCAACCAGGGAGCTTCTACTCCCCCTCCAGTGGGAGAGACCCGAGTCCCCAAGTCCACAGAAACAGAGAAAGGTAGAGACGCACATTACTTTCGGCCTGGAGTGAAATTTGAAATTGAAATCACCTACAGTATGTAATCCAAACTAGAAATGGATTGAGAACATTCATTCTTTTAGCTTTCTATTAAAATAGAGATATAGTGACGATAATTAATATGAATAATGATTATCTTGACAACTATTGAATATTCTACTCTCTGTCTAATGTATTATCAGATCATGAGAACCCTCAGCGCTCAGAGTCTTTTCCTGGGATTGCAACTTCCCCAAGTTCTTCACTGTCTGCATCCTCTCCTCCAATCTCTACTGTGTCAGCTCCTGCATCCATGTCAGCTTTGGTTATTGCTGCCCAAAAAGACTTAACACCCGCTACCTTGCCAACAGCAGAGCAACTCTCCTCTGCTACCCTGACTGCAGGCCCAATACCTGTCATGGCCTCCAGCACCTCTGCTGCTCCTTTCCCTGCAGTCGCGACCCTCATTGGCTCCAGCGTGGACCAAGGAAAAACTGCAGTTAAAGGTGAGGGTGAACAGCCCCCCTCTACCTTATCTATTTATGGGACTCATTCAGCATCGCTAATGAGCCACGCTGATCCTTCACCGCAACTTGTACCACAAACCCAGATTGCACCCTTGCAGGCACCAGATGTACTTCAACAAACCCAGGCACTACAGTCAGCAATGGCCACCACTGAACAAGCTCAGAAACAGCCAGTGTCCCAAGTCGCTCCACAGCCACCAATACTCCAGCCTAGTGAGTCAAAAACACTATCACAGCCAATGCCAATGGAGACGGCACCTTCGCAGGGAGGTCTTTCAGCTGCCCAAGTTCAGCAGGTTCCTCACCAACAAGTACCAATTGAAACTCAACAGCCGGCAATGCAACACACTGCTTTCTTACAGCAACACAGCCTTCAAACAGCCACTGCTGAGCAGATCCAACAGCACAAGGTAGAACAGAATATGTCTCAAGAAACCACAGCGATACTGACCATGCATCTACAGCATGGCCTCCAGACCCAGGATCCCTCAACATTTCCATTTCAACCAGTGATCCCGCAGCAGCTTCCCGCTGAGCAAACGCAGATGTTATTTCAGCAGGTACCGCATGATATGGTGCCTATGACACAAACAGCAGTGCCTCCGGCTGTACAGACGCAAGCGTCTATCCAGCAGTCGGAGTCTGAGCTGTCCACAGGTGAAGACACCATCAGCCACTCCGCCCCACCCCATCCCTCTTCGGACACGTCTCTCCCACCCCTGCCGCTGTCTGATACGGCTCCGCCTGCCCTCTCCCACACTTTCACACCCTCTCCAGCCCAGCCCTCCTCGGTAGCGGAGTCAGACAGTGAAGGCCCACCCAAAATTGAGTTTGTGGACAACCGGATCAAGACATTGGATGAGAAGCTGAGGACTCTTCTGTATCAGGAACACAGTGGTAGTGGGGCAGCCCTGGGAAGTGGCTCCACCAGCGGCTCTGCTCCTGCCCCCAGCTCCACCTCGGGATCTGCTGTGGCCTCTACCGGAGTGGACGAGTTTTCAGAGCCCCCCAACACATTCTCCGCTCCTCCTGCAACTTCTTCAGACACCTCCCCTCACTCCACCTCTTCCACCACGTCCTCCACCACCCCTCGCTCTTCCTCTACCTCTCCGGATGTAGAGCGGGAGAGAGCAGGTGAGGAGGAGACGATCCCGTCTGCTGTGCAACATCAGCCTGCCTCATCCTTCTTCGCTACATCCCCTCCTTGCTCTCTCGTTTCCCCTCCACAGGAGCCTGCATCCCCAAAAGTACCCAGTGAATCATTCATAAGTGTAAGTAGGGTGTGTTTATCTCACTAACAGATAAATGACATGATGCTATTTTATTTAAAAACCAATTAAATTACACCTCTTCTATAATAATTGTTTTTTTTATCTCTACAATAAAATTCATTTAGTTTTCCTTTTTGTGCAGGAGGATAAAGTAGAAAATGTAAGGGGGGAAAAACAGTTCATTAAAATAATAAAGTTTGTAGATAACAAATGTTATTACTTTTTCCTATACATTTTTTTTTTATGACAAGACAAAGACTGGGTTAGTTCAGGATGTAAAATGTGATTTTTGGAGTGACTCCCCTAAAACTTAATATTATTTTATTCAAGATTCTAAAAAATTAACTTAATATAACTTAATATATATCTCACATGACTTGTTTACAGTCATTCAGTATAACTTTTTCTTGAAAACGGTATAAATGTTTCAAAAAGATTAGTTTCAGGCATTTCTCCGCACTTCTTAAATTTGTTTCCCTCCTCTTGTTCACGTGTGGTGTCCAGGCTCCCCCTTCCCTCACTGAAAGCTCCACTCCTGGAGATGTTCTGTTGCCTTCCTCTTCTCAGCCGCCGGTCCCCCTGTGGCCTGGACAACAGCAGCAGCAGCACTATGAAGGAGGTGGATATTTTGGCCTAAACCTGACATGTCCTAGTATCAGAAATCCTGTTAGCAAGAAATCCTGGACTCGCAAATTCAAAAGCTGGGCATGCAAACTGCGCCACTCCGCCAGCTTGTTCAAGAAGCCCAGAGTCCAGCAAGGTAGTGTTCGCAGGAAGCGCGCAAGAGAGAGCGAGTGAGGGGTGTGGGTGGGCACTGACCTAAAACAAATGCTTAGGTTAAATATAATGTAGCCAAATGAATGTAGCTGACTCTTACCTTGCTAGATAGGGATTTCTTAATTGGTAAAAATACTGTTAGAATTAATAATTAATTATTAATCCTAATGGTTCTTCCGTGGAGACATGGTTGTTGCTGTGTTTAGTCTGTACTGAAATCATTACATCACCTAGCCATACATTTTTCTTGCCATTATTTTTGTTTTAAGTGAATTGCTCTGCTGTACATTAACATTTGTGTTGTAGCCTCCTTTTCGTTTTGTCTGCATGGGTTACCCAGGGGTAAGAACAGAGGAGTGTAGAAAGGGGAGAGAATCTAGATGAAGAGGGATGACCCTTGTGCCTCGCACCTGGATCTGAGTCTCCAGTCCCACCGTATGCAGTGCAGTATTGCAGTGCCTGCGCCCCTCACCTTCCTGCACCCTGCTTCACTCACCCAGAGCACCTGCAATCGCAAAATAGCACACTTGTTTACAAGCGACATGGGCCAGAGTGTGAAGTTTGCACCTGTTCATTTTATTATTTGTTTAGTAAATGAAGAGGCATGAAACTAGATACCACAATACATATTATTAATAGGTTTCTGACCGTTCTAATGCAAAAATAACAGCTGTTTTTAATATAAAGAAATTAATCTGGCCACATGACATTTTAGAATTGACATTTTATGCACCATTAACACCAAAGCTTTAGCAAGTAAGTCATTTTAGTGTTTATTTTTCAGATGAAGATTTTTTATTTCTCCCAGAGCTTTAGATCAGTGGTTCTCAATTCCAGTACTTACATACCACCGCTCGGCATATATTGCATACATCTTTTATTTAACACAGACACAGAAAAAACTTACTAGAGAACTGTGACATAAAGTACCTCTATAAATAAATAATATTTAAAGCGCACTTTAATGCCTCTTGAATGGAACATATACAGTTCCTTTGAATTGCGATCAGAATGGGGTAGAATATCCTGCAATGTCCACTTTGCAGTGCACTCACAGAACAAACGTCTGAAGTGATAAGAGATGCATGCAAAATGTGCAGAGCGGTGGTATGCGAGGAGTGGAAGTGAGAACCACTGCTTTAGATAATATCCTGTTCTTTCCAACCTGGGTAGATTTTTTGCATGTCCATGGGTATGTTTGGAATAGAGTACTAGCATACTGCTGTCCTTGAAAAAGTAGCATGTGAAATGATTCAAAGTATGCCCTGATAAATTTTAAATAATTATTATTTTATATCTAATTGTAATATTTTATTAACAATAAAAATAAATGTTTCTTGAACATTAAATCAGCATAGTAGAAAACTAGTAGATAGTTTTTTTGAAATAATTATATTTTTCTGAAGGATTGTGTGACACTGAAGACTGGAGTAATGACTTAAATGACTTAAATTCTGCTTTATCATCAGAGGAATATATCACATTTCAAAATAAATTAAATTAGATACATTGTAATAATATTTCATGATTTTACTGTATTGTTTTTGTAAAATAAATGCTGCCTTGTAAATCTTATAGACCCTCAACTTTTCAGTGGCACCTCAAAATTAAATTCTCTAAATTTGTAGTAAAAAATGGCAGTCTAATCATGCGTGAGAAAAACATGAATGTGTTAAAGGGTAATAAAATAGTTATTGATTTTATTTAATTCCATAAAAACTGGACATTTGCATTCTGTGCACAGTATATATACATAGATATTTAAGTAGTCACCAAAATGTGCTGCATACAAACAGAGCACACTAAAAGGAATACTGTATCAATTACTTGTACTAATTTATCTGGACGTTCCATGAATAATAAACATTTGCATACAGTGCAATATATATATATATATATATATATATATATATATATATATATATATATATATATTTGGTATGAGTAATACGGCAGTATGCCATTCCTAACATACCCTAAATGTAATAAACTGTAGCATCAATCCAAAACAACAGAGCAATAGTTTTCAGCAGTTTAAGTCTGACAGACTGTACATTTCCCGCATGTGTATCAGTGTATATGTGTTTTGTGTATCATGAAAAGCACATTAAGACCATCATCAACTAGAAATAGACCCTGGAATGTTTTTGTATACACACTCTGAACACACAGTAGATGTAGATAATTCACACATGCTGACTGGTATCACTGTTGCACTCCAGACAGTGATATTAGAAGCTGACAGATGAATGCAATCGTGTGAGTGTGGATGGATGGGGGCATATTACTTGTGTTTATTATTCTCTAATGTTTTAGAAGTTGTACTGCAGCGTGAACTGTGTTTTACTGTTTGTTAAAACTGCTCCCTGCCACCCTTCCCCACACCCGTTCCCCATCACACTCTTCATCCACTCAGCATGACGTTTGAGATGATAACCATATTCACATTCATGTCCACTGACTGCCAGTAATTTGCCATGCTGACTCTAATCTTACCATGTGAACATGCATGGATGCTAGTTAGTCAAAGACCTCTTGTGTACTTGAGTTATTAATGCCACCTTTCTGTGTCTGTGGTATCTCTTGTGTGTTTGTCTTGTCTTTTTTGTGTGCTTATTTGTTTTCTTTTTAAATATCAAATACACTATTTTCTTTATGTTCTCTTTTCATTTTACTGTTGTCGTTGTCTTCCCTCGCCTTTGCATCTCTCTCTCTCTTTATTCTTTCTGATAAGATGGCAACTTGAGCCAGGGGATGAAGGAGGAGAGGGAGGCATGTACAAATGACCAACCCTGCTCACGCAGAGGCCGTTTCCAGGTACTGCCATTATTCACTAAGTATTCTCCTTTCCAGTAGCTTGTCAGAAATGAAGAACTTTAAATATAGAGACAAAGCCATATTCTCTGTATGTGTGATTTTTGTTGGTGGGGAAATTAGATGACATTTGTTTTATTTTTTTTCACCAACTGACAAATGTGGATTTTTAGTTCTTGTGATAATTAAAATCAAATCATGTACATTAAGTGTCGAATTTATGTATATTGTTATGCAGACAAAAAGAATGATGGGAAATAGTGAAGTCACACACATCTGTCTCCTTTACACCAGCTAAATGAGTAGTGTTTTCTGGATAGTTTCATCAATATACAAAATATGCATAAACGTATTTGTAGCAACCACATTAATAATTACAAATCTAGATTGCCTAGATGCAGAATCTAGATGCTGATTTGGTGTACAAGAAACATTTCTAATTATCGGTGTTGGAAATACTGGAATTATTGGTTATATTTATAAACTATCAATTTTAAACATACATTTTTTAGGATTTTGTGATGAAGGAAATTGAAAAAAGATATGAATTTTAAACGTTTTGTAAAAGCAGTGTATATAAAAGCAATTATATTTTGCTTTCGCCATGATTGTTTTAATTACTCTTCTTAATTGGAAATGTAATGTGCTGTGATTACAGTTGACACATATAATTTAAACTTGAAGTGAAGTATCAGCTGTTCCCATTCTCTTTTCTCATAGGTGATTCCAGTGTCCCAGTCTGCAGAGCCTCTTCCAACACAGGAAGTTGCACCAAGCGAAGGGATCACACAAAGAAAAGTTGGGCGTTTCTCAGTCTCCCAGGCCAAACAGAGTGAGGAGCATTTGACGGACAGCTCCCCCGTTTCACCTGACCTTGAGCGTGAGAGGAGAAAATCTAAAGGAAAAGATGGCGAGAAAGAGGACAAGAGAACTACAGCACCCAGAAGTCATGCACACTTGCCTCAGGGCAGCAGTGACGATGAGAGCGAGGTGGAGGATGAAGATTTGAGGAGAGAACTGCACAAGCTGAGAGAGAAGTGAGAGAAGTTATTCTATTCTGTAGTGCTGTTTGTCTTTTCCTCTCTTCTCATACTGATGCTTCCTCTCTTTTATATTTGTAGACACATCAAAGAGGTGGTGTCCCTGCAGGCACAGCAGAACAGAGAGCTGCAGGATTTGTACAAGCAGCTCCGCTCTCTTAAAGACCACAGACTGCCTCTGTCCATGACGCTGCCCCGGACCTCTCCTCTGCCCACCGCACCCCTTGCCATCTCCCCGCGTAGACCCCGACCCGCCAAAGCCAGGCTTCGGCCCCGACCCCACTCTCACATGGATAACAACGGAGTCACACACCAAGGTAATAGTACTGCTATATTAGAGAGAGAGAGTTATGAATAAGCAAAACCCCATCACTGACCGCTAATAGAGGTACTAAAGCTTTAGAACATAATCAAAATAATAAAACACTACTGTTCAAAAGTTAAAGATCAGTGAATGCATACTTGCTGAATAAAAGTATTAATTAGCTTAAAGGGGGGGGTGAAATGCTGGTTTTCACTCAATGTCCTGTTAATCTTGAGTACCTATAGAGTAGTACTGCATCCTTCATAAATCCAAAAAGTCTTTAGTTTTATTATATTCATAAGAGAAAGATAGTCTGTACCGATTTTTCCCAGAAAAACACGACCGGCTGGAGGCGTGACGTGTGGGCAGAGCTAAAGAATCACGAGCGCGAGTATGCTTTTGTGTTGAGAGCATGTGGAAGCTGTGACATTACCGTGAAGAAAAAACATCATCCAAAACAAACCATGGCTTACAGTCAGATTCAGCCATTTATTTATGATCCAGAATCAGATCCAGAGGCTGAAACTGAACGAGAGCAGCAGCAGCAACGACTCGCTCCGAGCGGGGCTCGAACCCAGGTGTCTGGCATGAGAGGGGACGCACTAACAAGGAGGCAGAGATATTTGAAGCAGTTTTACTCACCGCATGTGGTTCCAACACACGATCGTGACCCTTTTTCCTTGGGATTGCATCATCCTTAAGAAATAAACGATACGCAAATCCGTCGTCAAACTGGCCGTTGTTTGTAAAACAAGCATCTTCGAAATGCAGGGAACAAACAAAAACACTTGCACAACTCCGCTGATGCTCTTTAAAAATAAACTCCATCCACTGGTCCCTTAATGCTGTTTCTCTTTTGGTAATCTGTGCAGGATTGTCTTGCCCTGGCAACCAAAAACACACCTCTTTTGTGACATTTCGCGACGCTCTCGCTCTGATCAGTGATTGTCCGTGCTCAGCCTCTCAGTGTTCTGCTATACGGGAGCGCGGACTCTTCCGGCAGAAGTGCCCATATAAGGAAATTCCGCTCCATCTAACGTCACACAGAGCCATACTCGAAAAAAACTTTCCGAAACTTGTGACAAACCGGAAGGAGTATTTTGGGAACAAAAATACTCCTTCAAATGTACAACTTAATTTTTGAAACTTTGTCCATGTTTAGCATGGGAATCCAACTCTTTAACAGTGTAAAAAACTCAGTATGCATGAAATAGCATTTCACCCCCCCTTTAAAAAAAAAAAAAGAAATAAAGACTTATTCAGCAAGAATGCATTTAATTGACCAAAAGTTAGTTATTTTATTTAAAATAAATGCTTTTCTTTAAAATTTTCTATTTATTAAGGAATCCTGGTTTCCACAAATATATTACGTAACACAACTGTTTCTTCAGCACCAAATCAGCATGTCAGAATGATTTCTGAAGGACCATGTGGCACTAAAGACTGTAATTGCTGCTAAAAATTCAGCTTTGCCATCACATGAATAAATTCCATTTAAAAAAAATATTAAAAAAGAAAAAAAAAGTTATTTTAAATTGGATCTTGGTGTATTGTCATCAAATAAATGCAGCCTTGGAAAGCATACGAGACTTCTTTCAAAAATGTTTAAAAAAAATGTTTAACAATTCCCTAATCACTGAGAATTAATCTGAGGAATGGCATTTTTATTTAACAGTTGTCTCATTTTTGTTTTCAGACCAGAGTCCTTCAGCCCAGGGTTCTGCCAATAGAAAGAGCACATTCACAGATGAGCTGCATAAGCTTGTTGATGAGTGGTCAAAAGAAGCAGTTTGCCCAGTCCAGCCCAAGCCTTCACTGAATCAAATCAAACAGATCCAACAAGTGCAGGAGTTTGGCGGATGGGGCCAGACCACTGAGGTAAAGCATACATGAAACAAATGTCTCAAACGTGCATATGTAGACTAGCCCATATGGGTTCAAATATTTTTCTGTTATATACAGTGCTGTTCAAAAGCTGTGCGAAATTATGCAGGCTAAAAAAGTCCATTGTCTATTGTTAATAGTGTGGTGATTTATAAAGCATGGCTCACACAGAAGTTTCTTTCAAACCAGGCATCAAAGAATTTGTGGTACCAAAATTGAACTCGTTGCGAAATCAGATTGCATGCATTTCTATTGAAATTACTGAATTTTGCCCATGAAAATGTACTGAACAATGGTAATCATAACTGCACCTTAAGACCACTAGTGAAAAGTGCTTGCTAGAAATCATGCAGCAATAATGTAAACTGTGCTTAGATTCACAGGGTGATCCTCTCTCCCCATTTATAACAGTATGAAAGTACATAACTGTAAAAAGATATTGTGTGCATAACATCATGCTTGTTTAGCCTTTTTATAAAAGACACCCAGGAGTGAGTAGCACACCATGAAGAATCAACAACAAACCACTGAAAAATCTTTAATTTCACATAAAACATGACAACTAAACCTGTGGATTCTAAATAATAACAGAACATTTCCCACTACAGGCAATTTAAAGTCTGACAGTGATCTGAAAGGTGATGGCTGAAAGCTGGTTCTGTAAATGAGATGAATGCTGTGCTGAATGTTTAATATGCATATAACGCTCTCAGTGATTTGAGAAAATGTACCATTGCCAGTGTACTTGTAATTTTCAATCAAACGTTTCCAAAACAAAACCTAATGAAACACATATGGATGCAAGGGCTGGGCAATGAGGTTGTCCATTGGCCTGAAGAGCTTCAATTCTCTCCAGCAACCGTGTCACTCTCATGAAACGATCATAGCAAGTGACAAAATGTTCTATGATCCAGACAAAATCAAGTCCTGCCCTACATTTGATATGCTCTTGAAGTTTTAAGTCAAATAAGTTTAAAGATTTGTTTGTGTCATTTCAGTTAATATATTTAGTTACCGTTATTATATTTATAGATTTATAGTTAGTATTAGTTAACTACAATATATATATATATATATATATATATATATATATATACACACACAATCTCAATCTTTTGGAATCATCTGTATTAATCGTTATTTGTAATAATAAAACTCAAATGTAAATAATGTTTCTATCTTGCAGACAACAGCTTCATCGGGTTGGTTTTCCGGAGCCCCTTTGACTGCTCCAGTATCAGTCAGCATGTCTACGATGGCTCCTTCCCCGTATAGTACCATCGGTGAACAAACTCAGCCGCCTCCAACGCAATTTCCCATCGCTCCTCTATCACAGCAGAACATGCATCTGCAACCTGCCCTGCACCTCCAGCCCCTGCGGTACAGCCCATCTCCCCTGCACCCGCAACAGGTCCCAATCCTGTCAGGATCCCAGCCCCCGGTGCCCAGTGCACCTTCCCTCATGACTGCAGCGGGGCCTCCGCTGCCCCCCACCACCAGCATCACAGCCCCCTCTGCCCCCACCGCCAATCAAGATGCCGTCTTCTGCTCTAGCTCCTCCTCGTCATGCTCCTCTTCCTCCTGCTCCACCTCCGTTCTGCCTCCCAGTGCCAAACATCACCCCAAACACTCCACATCCACCCTTCCTTTAGGACAGCAGTGAGAAGATGGACACCGCTGTACATCTTGTACAGGAAGGACACTAGTATCAAGCAGTTGCGTGTTGGTGTGTGTGGGTATGGGGGTGTATAAATACTGTAGTGTGTGTTTGTGTGAGCGTGCGTTTGTGTTGCATTTTTTCAAAACATATCCTCTGTGTTTTTCTGCACCATCAAGTTTTCTATCTGACTTAGTTGGGTCCTAAACTTCCCCTATATAGAGACATTTTTGACATGAGGTGATCCTCTTTGTTTTTATTTATCAGTGGATTTTAAAAAGTGCAATTAGTAACTGATATTTAAATCCATCTTTTCTGTGTTGTTGTGACATGGATCTGTATAGCTTAAACGAAATATTTTTTTATATATATACGCACAGAAAAGACAACAACAACCAGACGTCAGCAGCGACGCACCATCTTTATAGAGCACAACAGATTCAGCCGGCGGCGGGATCGATCGCATGTTCCAACGCAGAGCATGGTAACCTTGCAACCATCATCGTAGCTACGAAAACAATCGTTGTGCACGGATAAGGCATGCTCCTCATGTATTATATTTTATGATGATAAAAAAAAACTTAGCGTTTTAGATTTAGCCGAGATTTTTTTCTAGAATAACAAATAGCCATTGACTAATTCCTTTCAAGATCCTGCAATTGATTCTGAAAAAAATATATATATATTAATTTGGTTTCAAATGAAACTAGCTAATGTGATTGCAGTATTTTCCTCTCTGTTTTAGCAGACATTCAAGGTTTACACTATTAACATTATTCCCATGGTGAAGAGTGCAAGACTAGGCGGCTGTTTGGACAGCTCAAGTGAAGTAAATGCAGCTTGTTCTTGTTCTTGTGTATTTTTGCACAGTCCCGTATGAACGTGCTTCCGTGCACACCGAACTGTGATCTGTAAACTGTGAGTTTGCGTTTAGTGAATGCAAAACGCTGGCAAAAAGATGTATTCCTCATCGGATCTGACATCAGATACTACTCTGGTGGAAAATTGTATATATACATATACATAACTGCCGAGCAAATTAATGATTGAGAAAACATCCAGAAATTGGTTGCCTTTCTACAGTGTATTTTTCCTGACCATAAAGCTTTTATGTGATTCAGCTAGACCAAGATATCAGAGGCCAGCCTTTAAATCAGCAGCTACGCAACTCTGTTGTACAGCCGGACCACTAAAGATTTATTAAGTGGTTGTCAGACTGCATCCTCCACTGACTGACTGTGTTCTTTAATGTTTTGTTGGAAAAAGTAACGGAGGGTTGGTACGAATGAGGCAACCTGCTTTTTTCAACAAGTAGGTGAGAGAAATAGGGTGGAATGTATTGTGTAAAGCGCACAGGGAATGAGGGTCCGGTTTGTGTTGTGAAGCTTTTTGAATCGTGCTAATGCTTGAACTTGTGGATGTTACAAAAAGAGGTCAACATGACCGCTGCCAACAGAGGGTTGTGATCATTCAGTTTCCAGTATTTCATGTCATTTTCCTAGAGACAAGACCCACCTCTTCGCAGTAAACCAACAGTACAGCAGTGGTGAGTATAAAGGCTGTTGTGTGTAAGAAAACTCAAAACATTATCTATTTGATCCGTACAAATGGGAAATGTAAAGATAACCCTCTGCTGAAGTGTTACCAACATGTAATCTAAAAAGAAAGCATTATTTTTGTATTTTGAAAGGGGTTTTAAAAAATAATTAAAATTGTGTACTGATCAGTGTTGAGAAAGCTGTGATACACAGGTCCTAAAACAGTTCCTCGAGTTCCCCCGGCTTCCAACTTTACCCCAAATGTTTGTTTAAAGATTACAACATGATATACATTTTATTTTTTTTATTATTTTTTTTTTAGAGGGGATTTAATTCAGTGCAAGTCATTTGGAATATTAGAAGCCAAATCATTTCTACAGTGGAGGTGATGTGTGGGTAAAGCTGTACAGTAAAACCAGGGGGAACCCAGAATTACTTTACTGACCACCAATAATTAAAAGGTTATTTAAGTGAAAATAATCTATAGAGGACTAAACTTATTGCTGGTGATTTAGCTATTGTAAATTATAACTAATTCAACTGTTGATTCTATTTATGTTTTGTAACTAATCAAAAATAAACATCACATGTTAAACATCAAGGTGATATGTTTTTTTTTGTTACATTCAAAAGCACATATTTTGTAAGTTAAATTTTTTTTAACAGTTATATTGTAAAATATTCTTAAAATAACTGATTCCATTTTATTTAAAAATATAATGTAACCCTGTGATTGTAAAGCTGTTTTTCCCAGCAGTCATTACTCAAGATCCTTCACAAATCAGTCTAATATGCTAATTTGCTGCTAACGAGATACATTTATCGATATCCATGTTGCAAACCGTTGTGCTGCTTGATATTAATTAATTATTCATATTACTATTTGATGCATTGAACATTAAAAAATAGCATTTATTTTATCTTGGAGAAATATATTTACTGTCACTTTTTATTTTAGATAATGGGTCTTTGCTAAATAAAAGTATTAATTTCTTTAAAAATCCTACCGATCTCAAATTTCTGAACGGTAGTTTATTTGCTCGCAACATACAGTGACTGTAATATTCCGTTATACCGGTAGAGGTCTCAAAAGTGTCCTGATAGGAGAACAGCGAGTATGTGTTCTTAACTGTATACAATCACAACATGACAAGAACAGTTCGACAAAGATAATTTAGGCCACCAATGCAAAGACAAAAAGTACATGTCCCGCTGAATTTTAAATAAGAAACATGTCAGCCAGAATTCTAGAAAGCTGAAAATAAGCACTAAGAAAAGTAGAATCAGCCAGTTGCTGCCATCATAACTGTAAATGCATGTATAATGAAGCGTGATCTTGAGCATTTGCTCTTCTCTCAGATGTGAGTGTTTACTACTGTACAGTGGACATTCTGTTGAGATCAGGCATGTTCTGCTGCGGGTTCAGAAGTCACCAAACCCCTTGACAATGTGCCTATTGTGATAGCTCGGTCTGTAAGCATCAATGGGGGATTAAGCAGTGGACATAGCATGAGGACAATAATGCTCTTCACTGAACAAGAAACCCATGCAAGACCCTCTGCGGATGACGACCCTCTCATGAAACTCTGCGAGACTCTGACAAGAGCATGACTGAAGTTTTTGTGTGATACCTGTTTTACCACTCGATCAACCCTCTATAATTAGCATAACTAAATGCCCTGAAGGAAGCTATTTAGTGGGTATGCAAATAATTCCTTAAATAAGGGAGGGGAACGTTTCTGTCCACTAGAATATATTAGTGTCTTATTTATTTTTTTCACATGTTGAAAGGTAAATTTACCATAATTTATAAATAAATTAATTTCTGAAAAAGCTAAATTTGTAGAATTCTAATAGCCTAATGTGAATTTAAAATTTCAATTTTTATTTAAAAAAAAAACGGTAAAATCAGAGCAAATTAATTGAACCATATTATAGTCTTATAAACTAATGCAAATAGCCTACCACGGTATCGTAATTTCTATCACACGCAGTAGCTACAGCAAGTTTTCATCACGACATGAATAACGACCGATGAGAAGAAAAAAAACTAAACTGACCAATCAGAGTGGTCATGTTATATATTATAATAATATAATATATAATATGATAATATATAAAATTATTTTAAAAGTGGGGGAGGCTGTCATGGACAGAGGTAATGAATGTGTTTTAGTCTGTTTTTATACAGTCTCTATGCTATGGTTTTAGTGCTGGCTCCTTGGCTGGTTTAGGTCTGTCATGGATAAATAAAGATGACAATAAAACCGCCAGTAGGTGGCAGCAAATCCCTGTTTTGATAAATTATTTATTGAATCATTCAAATCAAACGATTCGTTCAAAAGACGTTCAACGAGTGAAACGATTCCATATGGACCGTTGAATCACTGGCCGACATTATTCATTCGAAAACAGATTAATTCACAGAATGAAACACCGCATTGCTATACGTAAGGAATAATTGACGACGGGCGTCAATTATTCCGCTTATACTACGGTTTCCACACCTCAAGACATCGATCAGATTATATATTTAAAGCTATTCGTCCGGTTTTTGTACTTAAATCGCTATTGTGAGTATTTCTTCACATCTACTGGGCTAACTTTAGTTCCAAAACGTAATTTTAAAGATGGTACTGGAGGCTTGAGCTGTTGATAGCATTCTAATGCAGTTATTACTTAAGTTATTAGACAGAGATAGAAAGAGAGAGAGCTTGTGTGAACTTAACTTACCTCTTTGCGTCTGTAAACAGCGCCGTCTCTTCGCTAGTGAGAAATGTCATGTGTGGCCTGTATAGTCTAACTGATTAAATCGTCAGGGCAGCACTGACAACACCTTTTTGTGAAAACTACGTTCGCCGTGCGTTTCCCAGAAAATAATTGCACGCCTCAGAACGTTCGTCAGCCAATCAGATTCAAGCATTCAACGGCCCCGTAGTAAAAACTGTTGTATACAATTATTAACAAATTTATATGCTGATAATCAAAAAAGTACATTGCTTGTGGAATTAATATAAAGCATAAAAACTCATAAATACATGTTTTTTTTTCATTGCTTGAAATATAAGGGCATTCTGAATGCATTACATTGGATTTCATCGCGCAGTGAATGCGTCTGGACTTTTAAGATGTGTTTTTGTTTGTTTTCTTGTCATACTTTTTTGTTGACATACTCGTCTTCCCTCCTATCGTCTCTCAGTCCTTCAAAGTCACAAATTCAGCACAATGACATTATGTCAGGGAAACGTCTTTAAATTCTATTCATGGAAAAATCGTACCATTTGTTGTCTTTTATTTTTTTAAAGAAGTTCAAAAGTTGCGCTTGAACCATTTTGCACGAAAATTTTGGAAACTTGCTTCTACTTATTGCAGCTTGTTACAATACCAAGTTATGATTGGCCAATCGCCTTTATTTAGCTCGTAAATTAGCTATCATAAGTAGAAAATGTTTGCATTTAATTTACACGAAAAATTGTACATAATACATAATGGTTTCACTGGGGGATGCTTTTTGTAATTTCGATCCCTGGGTAAACCTAGTCTATGGGGGGGGGTGCAATTTTTTTATTAGTCTTCAGTAGGCTATTTATTTACATCCTCACTGTAATATTTGCTAAGCTAGTCATTATCAAAACCGGTCAATATTTAATTTCAATTCATAAACAGTAATTTTAACTGCCTGCAAAATGTATGATTTTGACAAAGCCTAAAGTTTTTTGTTTTTTTTGCTCTCTCTGTCAAGTAGTCAGAAAGGTGCTCTAACCGCAGCTCATCACTTCACAAAGCATGTGTTTGTGAACATCGGTTTGTGAGTCACAGCTGCTGTTCTAGTTTCTGAAGGGTGGAGAAGTGTTCATGCAGTGATTGGTAAATAGCAGCGCTCTATCAGGCCAGTCCAAATGTGAACATCATAAGAGTACACTCAGGGAGTGGTGAGCCTGCGTCATACCTTCAGCTCTCCTTCTCACTCCTAATCTCGTTTTGGCTAAGTAGTTTATTGTCCGTTGACTAAGTGGGAAAATCCAATGGGAAAGGTGCTACTGCAAAGCGGAACTTTTTGATCATACACCGCAGATTGACAGGGAACAGGGAGAGCAGCCGAGGAAAAGTTACAGAAGAATTTCGTGGATATTTTATCTTAGCAAAAAAAACAAAAAAAAAAAAACAAACAGATTTCACCAATATTCCACCGGAACATCATCCCCAGGCTGTCCATCTTCCTTGAGAGAGGAGTGCTTGATGTCTGGGTTTCCGCGGTATGTCTGAGGTCGACACGATCCTTCACTCACGAGACGAGACGAGATGAGACAGCAGGTGCTCGCGCTCAGCGCGCTCGTGTTTCTCTGTCTACCTCAGCCAGTAACTCCACAAACACAAGAAGGTATACAAGTGTTTTAATATCGTTTTAATTATATGTATACTCGTTAAATGCCTTTATGAAACTCTTGCAAATTACTATATAATATTACCCCTTATTACCCCCTGGGTTTAGCTCCTTTCCACTTGTTTAAACTGAATGAATTGTTACATCTAAAAACTAGTTAGTATCTAATCTCTACCTCGGTAGTTGACCAATAGCATAGACTTTTTTTGTGTTTACACTATTTATCTGCAAAAGGAAAGCAGGTATGATTGGTCACACGTTTTAAATCACCTTTTTGCTGCTCATTTAAATAGTCATGTGGTGTGGCAAATGCATTTTTAAAAGCACTGTGTAGACATTAATGCTCAAATAATAAAAGTGCAATATAGTCCTATATGTTTTGCATGAAGTTAACCCTAACCCACATTCTAATGTCCAAGTGGGTTTAACTTTAGAAAGTCTAACTCACTTGGACTTTCTAGACATCGCCTTTGACCATGACCCTATGTTTTTAAAATCAATTATCCTAAAAGGTGTTTGTTTAGATGAACCATTTTGGGTTCCCTGAATAACCTTTCAGTAAACATTTTTTCCCTACATATTTAATAATAAATAATCTTTTTCCATTTTAAAGTACCTTTGTGCAAAGTAAAGTTTCCATAAACTTTTATTTTAAGAGTGATCAGAGCTTAATTGTATATGAAAATTAGCAAGAGTTTATGAATGATTTGAGAATGCATGTATGAATGGGATGAGGTTGAACATTAATAATGTAGACATGTCTAGCATAATGTGCCTTTACAGTAGGTGTGTACTGAGTAATAATAATAGGAAATGCTTGTTCTTTTAAATTACCCTCAACTATAAACTGTTGCACGGCTGTGAGTCATGTTGACTTGATATATTGACTCTCTTGAAATAATTAAACCTGCTTCTATTTAAACAGCTTCTGACCAAAGGCTATATTTCCCCTCAGTGACTCTTTGCACAGAACATTAGCTTTAAGAACTGATTCCTATGATGGTCAACCCCAATCTCTTATTTTTGCCGCCAATCACATGACGTCACTGAGCTGAACAGAATAAGGTGTGACTACACTGCCATATCATAAACCGCTTTTTAATAACTCCTTTACAACCATGGCTTCAAAGTCCAGCCTATTTTAATTGTGCAAGAGGTTTGATGGGAAGGACTGGATTAAGTAAATAATGTAATCCCCTTTTCCTTCCGGTGGGAGGAATACTGGGAAGATTTTAAATGGTTGGCATCTGCACTGACCTAAAAAATCTCTCTTGATCGTGCAGTATCAAATATTAAGATCCTGCAGATATTTATATAGACGAAGCCTTTTTATTTTGTAAAGTGAAATGCATCACTTCGTTGAACAGATTTCCAGTAAAAGGAATGACAGAAACTATTCATACTTCCCACTAACCGCCAAATGTAATGGCCTCTGATTCGGAGCAGTCCGTACTTGCAGAAGCTGACGTGAATAGGTGTGGATGTGTGTTCTGGAAGTTGTCTTTTTTTGTCTCGTGTCGGCTCTTATTTCGGTTTGACACTATAGTATTACTTTCATTTCTACTTACTGATCATTGTCTAGTAATCTATCTTTGCTTTTCCTCATGGATTCTTCCATTCACCGTTCTTCTTCTTTTTTCTTGTTCTATCAGTCTCTATATCTGTGGTGCTGTTGATTTAAGATTACTTCTGTGAATGAACAGGATTTCATAACTGTGTGTGTGTATGAATATGCATATGCTATCTTGACAATACCTGACATATCAACAAATATTTACAAGTCATGTGGGTGTTCACACCTTTACATGTGCATGTCTGCATAGCCTTTTGTATTAGTGTATTTCTCAGATTTAATTTAATCATATTGGATAGATAATAGGGATGCACTGGCCAGTAGGGATGCTCTGGCCAGTAGAATAAGAATTCAGTGTTGTGGCAGGTAAGTATTAAAAACCTCTACTAATTTGTCTTAAAAATAATTTGATCCATGTTGTGATGTTTAATATAATTTATGCATTACAATATTATAATGTACAGTATGAAATATGGATAATGTAATGATAAAAAAAGAAAGTGGAAAGTCTTAAAAACCGCTCTATATGAAAAAGTGCTCTCTACAAGTAAAATTTCTGCTGTTGTACAGTAAGATCTTTTTTTTTTTTTTTTACCTGGAAGAGATAAAAAAAAAATAAAAAAAAAAGCAGTTCAGGAACCAAACTTTGTAAATTGGCCAAGGCTACCAAAAGGCACATTTCCCTTTTTATATTGAGAGAGAGAGAGAGAGAGAGAGAGAGAGAGAGAGAGAGAGGGAGAGAAGAAAAGAGTTTAAACCTGAATATATAAACTTAGGCTTTACACATCATGATGTTATGCACTTTTTTTTCTTTCTTTTTACATCTTGAGGGTTTTCTTTCTTTTTTTTCTTTTTTTACATCTGTGAGATCATGTGTACATCTTTTTAGCCTTTCCAATATCTTGCACACTCTTTTGTAAATTAATTTAGAATTTTGTTGGTAAACATGAATATACATGCCTATTGATGAACCATTGCAGCATGAAAAATTTATCTTTTTTTTAATGTTGCAAGTAAAATGAATGTTTTGTTTGAAAACTTTCCAGAGTGATATTAGTTTTGTTTTGATGCTGTTTTGTTAAAAAATAAACATGTATCTGACCCAGAAATGCAAGAACTGTATAGTATGCAGATTTTTGGAGTGCATTATGTGGATTTAAAATAGCACTTTAAAAATAGCATCTATATTTTAAGAATGTGCAAAAAAGAGAATATAAAATTAAATGTCTAATATTGGTCAGTAAATATCCAATATCAACTGCTACCTATCAAAAGTCACCTTATAGTCCCAATAAATTGTGCATACATTCAAACTCGACTGATGAAACCACTTGAGCCAATATACCACTTGTATTGCAGAAACTAGTAATAAAAGGTCACATTTATAGATATAACACCATTTAAGATGTTTACAAAGTGTGCCTATTGTGAATTTACTCTTTTATCTAAGACAAACATGCAGAATTTGCATGCAGAATAGTGCAGATGTGTAACAGAGACCCATGTGACGGCACTTCCTGTAAGCTGCACATTTTTATGCATTCCCAGAACACATGGTGCTATAACTCGTCCCCTCCAGCCTCATTCCTGTGACAGGCAGGAGAGTGCATTTGACTGCTGTAGCTGTAAAGTCACTCAGTGGTGTGGTTGTACACATTTTGGGATGCAATAACGTATAGAATGGAGCAGTGTAGAGGACAGCGGCCACCCTTAGTTTATGTCCTTATGTCCCCCTCTCCGGACTTCCCCTCCTCTTGATAGAGAACTACACTCACACTCATCCTATTGTCTGGTTGTATGATCTCAGCCCTGCACGCACACACACACACACACACACACACACACTGAACCACTGTCAATAACAGCTACACATTAACAGAGCCACACATTTATAGCTAAGTGACAAAACTGTGCTTTGTTCATTAATAATGCCTCTCTAGATCTCATAGCCAGATTCAGCCTTAGGCCCCAGACATGCAGCTAAGCATTACATTCTGCCAGTCTCGGGAATATACCATTATACCCCTCTCAAAATACACCCACAATGCACACTAGGTTCCCTTG
Source organism: Carassius gibelio (assembly GCF_023724105.1). NCBI lineage: Eukaryota > Metazoa > Chordata > Actinopteri > Cypriniformes > Cyprinidae > Carassius > Carassius gibelio. The sequence goes on from NC_068393.1 coordinate 15,301,337, forward strand.
GCTCTCGGGCAGTTTCCAGCTCCCAACATTTAAAGATTTTTTTGTTCTTCCTGAGTGTTCTTTGCACACAATTAATATTTTATAGCAACGCTATGATGAATGGGTTTATTAAGTGGGAACACACGCAGGAAGACCAGCCAGAACTTGCTGTGTTTGTTTTACAATGTCCTTTTCATGTCTTTTTGTGTTTTTAAAGGAATTTTCCAAGTCAAACTCATGCCCCATTGACATATTTGTGGCTGGCTCATCCCACCTCCAAGGGCTGATATGCAAAATTCATCTCTACAAAGGCAATATGCCAGATTTTGTCAGAACTGAGTTAAGAAATTGGGTCTCTTTATCTATGTTGTGATGGACAGGTTTGACTCAGATTCTGAGAAAACACACTGTAAAAACTCAATAAAAAAATCAATCTAAATTAAATTTAAAAAAGATGTGATGCCATTTTCTCAGGTTAGATTGTTTTGTCTTTTTAGAGTAAAACTTGCTCAACTGTAAATGAAACTCACGTAAGACTTTTACAGCAGAAGTTGTGAATTCAGATGCTTTAACAACAATTGTATTTGTTTTTCAGAATATTTGTATACATTTTTTTATTATTAAAACTTAAAAAAACTTTTTTTTTACTTTTTTTTGGAGGTTTTAAACCTCCAAAAATTTTCTAAAATAATGTTGTCTTCATTTAAAGTTATGAGACTGTTAGGAAAACATTCTTATAACATAAAACTGGTAATGCCTGTTCACACCAAAAGCGATAATTTTAATGATAACTATAATTGAAAATGTTTAATAATCCTTCTAAATCTAATTCTATGAAAATGGTCATGTCTTACAAGACCAGAATCTTAAAACTGTTCAAATCTCTTGCTGGGTAGCCTCAAATGCCACAGTATTAAAAGTATATATATATGATGAACAATCCTCTGTAATGCCTCTCTGCAGATGCACTGCAGTCCTCTCAAGAGTTAAGCTTAAGGGTCACGGAGACCCTTATGTATTTTATTGGTGGGGTGAAGTTGTCATGTCTCTGTGTCACCTCGGGCCAATAACCCTGGATTCCATCTCTGTCTGAAGCTGTTTCCCACTATTTTGGTCTTCTCTTTTTAAGTCTGTTTGGGGACTTTCAGTTGTCTTGTACTACATGCTGACCTGTAGCTTCTTGGCAACCTCTGACCTCGCCCTCATTATGTTAATGACCTTGTGTTGTGGCCACTGCAGGAAGTCTTTGTGTGCGCTATGAGTGGACGTCTTGTTTGGAACTGGCCACTTCAAAAACACTATATCTGTGCTTCTTCTGCATCTTGCAAGAACAGTCTAATATATTTGTGCTATTTACAGATGATCGAACAGACAATTCAACTGCTGATCAGTGATTTACAAAAGATTATCAGCCCATGTAACTTATATGGGTTATCACAAAGAAGGATTCTGGGCAATTTACTACTTAATATGTCTATCGACAGCATAATTTGATTCAGCTTTTGGTTTGTAAATGGAAAATGCATGTAGAGTAATCAGGGGTTTAAGATAATTAGTGCCCCCTGGCCTACAGCATTACGTAGCCCCCCCACCCCTAGATAAATATATATATATATATATATATATATATATATATATATATATATATATATATATAATTTTTTTTTTTTTTTTTTTTGCTTTATTGATAATTAATTATATCTAATTAGAATTTTGCTTGTTTACTTTTACAGCACTGTTCTGCTTAAAATATGAATAAGTGAATATGCAAATTCACTCTTTGCCAGGCAAAAGGTGGCGCTTGTGGAGAATCAGAATTATAGCCTTACATAAGGTAAACACTGTATTATTACAGGCATTATACAAAGGCTATATGAAAATAAAATGCCATCGAAACTTTTCTGGCCGAAACTTGACAAGTTGGCATAAATGTGGGCTATTGGTGGTTGCTAAATGCATTTTTATATTGAAACATTCCGTTCTCACATTGAATTAATTCAATCATGACATAAAGACATGCACACAGGCTTCTTTACTATTGCATTGTGCATTCCGCTTACAGAATATCGGTGGAACATTCCAACTATATGGTCTAACAAATGACACGTAAACTCATTAACAGCATAATTAGGTCTATTCTTTTTTTCCCCAACAGTTTGCATGGGCACCAAGAATACTCTGAGCTCCACAGGCACCCCTGAACAACACTACAACAACCTGAAGGAGCGCTACACTGGATGTGAGATCGTCATGGGCAATCTTGAGATCACACACATGGAGAGTGACCTCGACTTCTCCTTTCTCGGAGTAAGATCTTTTTTTATACAGATAAAGTATATTGGTTGATTTGGCCATAAGGTAAAATTCTTATGTTATGCTTCTCTTCCAGAGTATCCGAGAGGTCACAGGCTACATCCTCATTGCTATGAACCATTTCAGCAGGTTGCAGCTGGACCAGCTCAGAGTGATTCGTGGTAGCAGCCTGTATGATAAGGAATGGGCCCTTTCGGTCTTCCATAATTTTGATAGTCACAGTGGCCTGGAAAATCTGGGCCTCAACAACCTCACAGGTGAGATGAAATGTGTTTTAAAAGAATCAAAGAGTAAAAGTGACAGGTGTCACATTGAGTCCAGAAAAATGACACTTCCATGGAATGTGCCACTGCAGAAACAGAAACATAATGCCCTGCTACTCATTGGTTGTGAATAGTGATAGAACAAAAACTCAAATTTAAATGCACTGGAAAAAAAATGCTGATGGATTGAAAAATGTTCATTTAAAAATTGCTAGTAAATATTGCAAATAATAACAACAGGTAATACATTAAACATGTTTTTTTTTTTTTTGAGCACAAAGTCTGAAGTTGTATTTTCTTTAAATGTAATCAAGTAATCATTTTTACAGTGTGGAAGAGATTTTATCACTAGGATCATAAATGCTTCCTCAAATCATTTCTTTCTGTGAAGCATTTATGACCCATGAGAATAAAGCTACCTTCTCAAAACAAAAGGATGTGACAGTGTGACTTGACATCAGTGACTTGAGGAAATGTGTAGGAGTGTTTAGGAATCTGGCACATTTATAAAAAATGCCATGCAGACACCCTCTCAAAAGAGCTTGAGCTTGAAGTGTGTCTGTGTGGTTTGTAGGTCACATCATTCAAACTCAAACTATCGATCTTCAAACTATCAGATGACTTGTTCAGACTCATTTGAGATATTAGAAAAGGTGCACTGAAGGACACTATATGTCTTCTGTGTTAGCTGAGCAGTATCTCACTTATTTGCAGATCTATTGAGACATTTACCAAAACTAGGACAACCACTCTTTAATTCTCTCTTGACAGTGAACTGAAACTTAAAATAACTCTTTACACTCAATATAGTACAGTTAATAGATAACGGCTATCATATCCTACCGATATGGGTAGGGTTAGATTTAGGGGTAGGGATAGGGATTGGGTTAAGTTTACATTTTTGGACAATAATATTGATCCAGGATCATCACAAGATGTTGATCCAGGAACATGTCTTACTTGGCAAAATCAAGGCAACCAGTGACGAACTGCTTCTACTTGGAGAGCGCCGAGCCACTGTGTGTATATGTGCCACCTTCTTCTATACATCACATGTTCTGCCTTAAATTAATCAGACGTTCTTCGTTGTATACACAGAGATCTTGGCAGGAGGAGTACAGATTATCCAAAACAGGAATCTCAGTTATTCTCCATGGATCAACTGGCGGGACATTGTCAGAGACAGTAATGCTCACATCCAGATCCAGAACAATGGAAGAAGAGGTTTGTACATTCACACCTTGATTAGGTGGTTATTGATTGAGAGCGTGAGATAGGTGAGTGTCATAAAAGAATCATAAAGGTAAAAAAAGTTTTAAAAAAAATTGTGAGGAATAGTCACTTGAATATATGTTAAAGAACCACTGGTATTACTTGCTAATGATGTCAATGTTTTGAAACAAAAGCACAAAATGAGATAAAATTAGACAGTACGGGGTCAGAAACAAATGAGGGTCTGGTAGTGATGACAAAATGTTCATTTTCTGGGAGAACTATCCCTGTAATGTCAGTTATTTAGATCAATCACCTCTCTGTTTTTCATAGGATCCTGTGATTCCTCGTGCGGAGAGTTCTGCTGGGGTCCACGAAGAGATCAGTGCCAGAAATGTGAGTAACTGAGATTCAGCTTTCAGTTTCTTTCACAATTGTCTAATTTCTTTTTCAAAAATCCCAAATTTGTGAATTATAGTGTATTTTGTGTGATACTTTGCAGTTTGTATTATTCAATAAATGTCCTACTGTTATACAAAACTATACTAAGGCACTGTGTCTGTGTGTATTTCAGTAACAAAAACAGTGTGTGCGCCACAGTGTCATGGCCACTGTTTCGGGACCAACCCTAATGAGTGCTGCCACACAGAGTGTGCTGGAGGCTGCATTGGACCAAGAGACACAGACTGCTTTGTGAGTGCTAGCACTATTGCCATTATACCCTTATTGCTCAAGATCTGCCACATCTATTGTGAGAGACGAATACAATGAAAACAAAACAAATCATCATAACAAGGCTTTTGATTCTGATATTCTCCCAACAGGCCTGTCGACATGTCAATCACTCAGATGCCTGCGTCCCTCACTGCCCTTGGCCTCTGGTGTATAACCGACATACCTTTCAGCTGGAGCCCAACTCTGAAGCCATGTATCAGTACGGTTCCATCTGTGTACCCAAATGTCCCGGTAAGTTACGACCCATTATACTCAGTTTACCACAGAGGAGAGATTTACTAAAGCACGAGCCAGAAAATAAATAAGCAGTTTCAGGCTTGGCAGATAAAGGATTGTAATTTAAAGAAATGACGTATCATTTAGTTAATGATTGTAAATGAACTGTAAACGAACTCTGGGAGCATTGAGAAATAGATTTAGATGATATGGCTCATTGACAGTGCATCAGAACTGCATGGAAGACCATGAACAACATAGTCAACATGACATAAGTTTAAACGAATGGCAGATTTGAATGGTGCTTCACCACTCCCCTCACTGTGTTGTACTTTTAGATTAAATTTGTGGCTGGAGAGTCTGGAATTAACACTTGCCAAACACCACCTGCGTTGGCGTTGGAGTAAATAAAACACAGGAAAGATTGCTGGTGCCATTTTTAGGAATCGCAGCATAATACATGGTTTTAAACCACAATGGATGATTGCTAGTCTTGAGCAAGATCAAGAGATACCAGAAGTATACTAAAGAAAATTGACTTTACCTTTCTATTAAAAGCATATTCAGAAAGTCACAGCGACTAGCCTGCAAAGCCCCGTCACCCAACCTTCCTTTTCAAAATGTCAAAAAAAAAACATATTGTTATAATTAAAAAAAAGTGTATTTATAGAAATGTTGTGTAGATGTGCGTATTTCTTAAGATATTTGAATAGAAATGATGCAAAATACATTTTCATGGCAGGTGGCTCTTCTTTGAGAATTTGTATATGATGCTGAAAAAATGGTAGTTTAGAAAGCACATTAATGAAAAAAGAGAATCTCATAGCTCTTAAGATGCATAATGAAGAGTGCGATTTGAAGAATGGATGCCTTTGTCTTTGTATTGTTGTTCAGGACACTTTATTGTGGATGGCAGTGCATGTGTGAGCAGTTGCCCTCCTGGTAAAAAAGAAAAAAAGAAGAATGGCATGAAGCAGTGTGAACTTTGCATTGGCCTGTGCCCCAAAGGTAAAGTGTCCATCTAAACATTATTTCATTTTCTAGACCGCAGCAGCTGAATGCAGTGTATGTGTATTGAACAAGAGACAATTAGTTTGGTGTCATGTGGTCCCTCAGCTTTTTCTCTTTCTCTGTGTAGTATGTGAGGGAACGGGAGCAAGTCATAGACAGACAGTGGACTCCAGTAACATAGACAGCTTTATCAACTGTACCAAAATCCAAGGAAGTCTACATTTTCTGATCATAGGTATCAAAGGGTAAGACACGCATATAAACACTCTTTAATAAGCTCTCTCAGACTTGAACAACACTGTGTTATAAACAGCCAGTGCCAGATTCCAGACCTTGTAATGTCACTGAAATGTATCTGGCTTAGGATTTTTCACTCTCTTTAACAGCATTTCACATATTATTAACTGATGAATATACAGAGCTGATTGATGAGCGGCCACATGGAGTCCATTACTGAAATTGTTGATGCTAATATCCACATTGTTCTTATTCTGCAGAGACGTCTATCATAACATACCACCTCTGGAGCCTGAAAAACTCCAAGTGTTTAACACTGTCAGAGAAATTACTGGTATGCTTATTATTTTAGGCTTAATGATTGCTCTCTGTTGATGTTCTTGTTGCTGTAGTTTTTGTTACGTCATTCTGCGTCACGTTGTAACTTAGTGGTGTGTGTGTGTGTGTGATTCATAGGAATTTTGAACATTCAGTCTTGGCCCGATGAACTCAGCGATCTGTCTGTTTTCTCCAGTCTCACTACCATTCAGGGAAGATCTCTACACAAGTAAGACTGATAGTGTGTAGGAGCATGTGCTTTATATCTTTTCGCAGCGACCTATATTACATTTCTGCCACACATGAAAATTCACATGGGTGAATTATTATGAATATTTCTAACTGGCCATGAAAATGTAAATGCTGCAGTATTGTTATTCCAAAAAAGATGTTCTTTTTTTACTTCTATTGTTCAAAATAGATGCATGCAACTTTCGGGGTTCAGATTTTTTTACTTTATTTGAAAGAAATGTCTTATGCTCACCAAGACTGCATATTTGATATACTGTGAAATATATTTATATTATGCTTTTATTTAAAAAAAAATTTTTAAATAAAAAAGCTGTATCTTCACCATCATTACTCCAGTCTTCAGTGTCACATGATCCTACAGAAATCATTGTAAAATGCTTATTTGGTGCTCAAGAAACATTTTTTATTATTATTTATATTTATTTTTTTTCTGGAAAAATTCATGTGTTTCAAGATATTTTTGATTAAAAGTTCAAAAAATTTTAATTTATTTGAAATAGAAATCTTATAAATTTAGAAACATTATGTGTCTTTACTGTCACTTGATCAATTTAATACATCCTTGATGACTAAAACTATTAATTTCTTTAAAAAAAAAATTCTGATCACAAACTTTTAAACAAGAATGTATATATCGGACAATATTTACTAATTGTTTACACTAATTTTACAACCATCTAATGCTCACATAAAGTAACACTTTCTCAAAATCAAAACGTAAATCAGTCTTAATTATTTCGTAATTAAAAAATAATTATACATTTTTCATAATGTAAATTCTAATATTGATACCACAATTTACTCAAGATTTTACTTAAGATTGATTTTAGTTTTTAGTATTTTAGTGTATATCTATTTGTTTAGACTAAATGGTATAGAATTTTTCATTCATCAGTTGTCACATTAATTTTGGACCCTGTGTGTGTGTGTGTGTGTGTGTGTGTGTGTGTGTGCATGTGCAGCTCATCAGTCATTATTTTGTGTGTCATATCCCAGTCACATCCCATGTTCATTTAATCTTTAATGTGTTTGTCTCTCCAGTGTTTTTAATCCCTCAGTGTTTAACATTTGTGCATCTCACCATTGTTTTTGTTTTTGTGTTCCCTGTGGAAATATGTCACTCCCCTCATTCTCCACATATGCTTATGTCTGTCCCGCAGCCCCAAGAGGTATGTACTCCCTGCAACCTGCAAAACTAACTGTCTGAAAACCTGTATTTCTGTACAGCTCTCTCTCTCTCTCTCTCTCTCTCTCTCAATCACATGCACAAATATAGTCTTTTTCCTGCTGTGGGTTCCAAGTAATGACAACAATATTCCTGATGGATTATAAAAAGTTTCCATTAAGGATAAGTGGGGCATGTTGGAGCAAATATTCAGGGTCATAGGCGGTTCATCTACTTATATGATCTGGCATGGGTGCTTATATTTAAGTTCTTAAGGGAAATCACTGTGGATCTGTCCCCTTCTTCAATCATTCTCTGTTTTTTGCTCCAATTTCTCATTCATTTCATCCTCTCCATTAGGCCCTTCTCTTTGTTGGTGATGAAGATTCCCTCCCTCATGTCTCTGGGTTTGCGTTCCTTGCATGAGATCAGCGATGGCAGTGTGTACATCTCTCAAAATAAAAACCTGTGTTACCATCACACCGTCGACTGGAGCCAGATCGTCACCGGTAACCGCGAAAATGACATCAAGGACAACAAACCCCAGGTCAAGTGTGGTAAGTTAAGTTTCCCCCTAACAGGAGAATGCATACTACTTGTTTCACATATGTATGCTATTATTTTGTCGTCCATCGTTAACTTGTACACAAACAATCTTTTGCTTTGCATGTGGGTGTTCATGTAAACAGAGGAAGAGGGCCATGTGTGTGACCCACTGTGCTCGGCAGCAGGATGTTGGGGCCCGGGACCTGAGCAGTGTTTGTCGTGCAGGAACCACAGTCGGCATGGCACCTGTGTATCCCACTGCAACCTCTACTCTGGGTCTGTCAGTGTGTTTTGTAGATTTACTAAAAGTTGATTGAAAGTTGGGTCAGTGTCTGAAGGACTCTGTGTGTCCACAGAGAGCCACGGGAGTTTGCAGCACCGAACGGAGAGTGCCTTGCTTGTCACCCTGAGTGTTTACCCAAAAATGGGAAACAAACATGCCAAGGAAAAGTATGCAACACTTTTACTTCGCTCTTTCATTTTGTCCACAGGGCCCATTTTATTGTCATCGTCATTGTTATTTTCATTCATTTAAATAAAACTGAAAGAATATATTTTTATTTCAATAAAAAATTATAAATAAATATTTATAATATAAATACATTATTTCAGAAAATATTTTTCTCATCTTTTAAATTGAATTTAATTGAATTTAATTTTGACTGATTATTTTTGTGTGATTCTCAAGTCATTTGGGGCCCCATTGCTTTCTCCCTCTCTCATAATTTTAATTTCTTTATAGATAGTAGTTATGTATCTGTCTGTAAATCCGTTTTAGGCATGAAGCAACTCTTTTAAAAACTTGAAAGGTCAGATAAAAGTTTCTGTTCCTATGCGCAAGCCATATCTTAGCTTTTGTAGTCTATAAAATAACAGTCTGCGCATCCTCTTTTAATTAGATTTTACCCTGCTTGGAGGAAAATAGCTCCGATTTAGTTTTTACCAGTGCCTATTTGACACATTTCTAATCAACCTCTCACATCTTTCTTACTGTGTATGAGAGTGCTAGAGGGTGTTATGATAATGATGTGAACAAATCTATTTTACGGTAAAAAAATCCAACCCACTCACTCTCTGTGTAATGTCTGCATGTTCTCTTGATTCCAGTAACCTGCCAGACAGGCTTTGCTTGCTCTTTGCTTCAGAATAGTTCAACGTGCAATACATCACTTTTAACAGTGACTTAATAAAAGAAATTTATGCAAACTGTTTGTCTTAGTGCGGGTGCTTAGTGACCAGAATATTTGTTCTAGTAATAAATAACTTATAAGTTTGTCTTCTTTCTTTTTTTGTGCATCAGGGTGCTGATCAGTGTGCAGCATGTTCAAACCTGATGGATGGCCCTCACTGCGTTTCTACTTGTCCTAATGGAGTGAACGGGGAAAAGGGTCAGACCATATTTAAATATCCAAATGCAGAAGGTCACTGTAAGCCCTGTCACCTCAACTGCACAAGAGGGTAAGTCCCGCTAAAACTAAACTAATGTGTCTAAACAGATGTCAGTTCCAACTGATCATTCTAATGGTTACCTGAGAATGCTGTGGACAAAATCCAAAATTCGTTTGTGGTGATTTTGTCCCATCACTAGATGCACAGGCCCTGCACTCACAAACTGTATAGAGGTCGACAGACTTGTGAACAGGTTAGTAGCGCCCTCTTCGGATTACAATTAGAAAGTACGAACGTTGTAAGATATAAATATTAATTATGCTTTCCTTAACCAAACACCTTCCAAATAGTTCCCAGATCGCAGGTATAGCGGTTGCTGTGTTAGCTGCTATCATTGTGCTCCTGGCACTGTTTGTGCTTGGTATGCTGTATCACAGAGGCCTGGCCATCCGCCGCAAAAGAGCACTAAGAAGGTACCTGGAGAGTGGGGAGGTGAGCCAATTTATCCACTTAAGTACAGTGCTTTTAACTTAACCTATATGAAAGTAAAAATAAGGTTCCATGCATTTTTAAAATACAGTGATTTATCTTTACAATCTATATAATAGGTAAGACCTTTAAAAATTAATTCATGCTTTTATAACATTTTACAATAAGGTTTCATTTGTTAACTTTAGTTAACCACATTGGTAAACACAAATTAAAGATTATTAATAGTTCTACAGCATTTATTAATCTTAGTAAATGTTCATCAAAATTTGTATCTGTTACATTAGTTAACTTCCTCTGAACTAAGATGAACGTTTATACATTTTCATTAACAAAGCTTAATAAATGCTATAAAAATGCATTGTTCATTGTTAGAGCTTATTAGTTAATACATTAATTAGTGTTGAAAATTAGAATTTGTTGTAAATATAACCTTACTTTTATTAAGAAGAACATATTAAATTGATTGAAAAAGGGTCTGTAAAGTAATAGTAAACAGGAATAAAATGAGTAAAAAGGAATTGAAAAAGGAAAGGTTTTCATAAAAATATTATCAAACTGTTTTCAGCATTGAGCATGAAAAGAAATGTTTCTTGTACAACAAATCAGCATATCAGAATGATTTCTGAAAAGATCATGTGACACTTTTGCCATCAAAAAGAAATACATTTTATTTAAAAAATATATTCAAAAAGAAAACATTTCTTTAAAGTTGTAAACATATTTCACAATATAACTGTTTGTATTGTATTTTTAATCAAATAAATGCAGCCTTGGTGAGGATAAGAGATTTATTTTTGAAAATTTCAAAAACAAATCTTAAAAGCTCCAAACATGTGTACATATACAGTAGCAATACTTGTCTAGTGATACAGCATTAATATTTTATTGTATTAATACTGAGTAACTGAGCAAATATTTCCTCCAGAATGTATTTGTGATATTCAGATATTTTTAACTGCCATAGTTTCCAAAAACTGATGATGGCCACTGTACGTCCTTGGTTATCTATATTATATGATGCAAATTTCCTCCTGTCTCCGCACAGAGCATGGAGCCGCTGGATCCAGGAGAGAAGGGGACAAAAGTGCATGCTCGCATCCTAAAACCACAAGAGCTGCGAAAGTGCAAACTTCTGGGCCATGGAGTCTTTGGCACTGTGAATAAGGTTGCAATGACTCACACATTCTTTGCCTTTGCACAATTCAATCTAGAACTGAGTGACCTGTTCTCTGAACTGTGATTTAAGCTGAAGTGATTTTATCTTCAGGGCTTTTGGATTCCTGAAGGAGACTCTGTAAAAATCCCTGTGGCTATAAAGACCATCCAAGACCGCAGTGGCCGGCAGACCTTCACAGAGATTACTGATGTGAGACACTAGCTTGCAATAATGTACACTCATACATGCGTTGCTTCACACCTTCATAGTGATTTTTCACCTGTCTGCAGCACATGCTTGCGATGGGAAGCCTGGATCACCCGTATATAGTGCGTCACCTTGGGATCTGTCTGGGGACGAGTATGCAACTGGTCACCCAGCTCAGTCCTCACGGATCCCTGCTGCAACACCTCCGCCAACACAAAGACAGTCTGGATCCTCAGCGTCTGCTCAACTGGTGTGTGCAGATCGCAAAGGTGAGCTGACTGAGATGAGAAATAGTATGTAACACAAAACGTATTGGTGCATAATGTTTATACACAACATCTGTATCTATATGTATCTTTAGGGAATGTATTATCTTGAGGAGCACTGCATAGCCCATAGGAACCTCGCTGCACGCAATGTGCTGCTCAAGAGTGAATACATAGTACAGATCTCAGACTTTGGGGTGGTAGACCTGCTGTATCCAGATGATAAGAAATATGTGTACAGTGAACACAAGGTAATTTACAGATTTAACGTCTGAAATAAGATATATACACTACTGTTTGGAGTTGGTATGATTTTCTTAGTGTGTCTTTTTGAAAGAAGTCCCTTAGGCTCACCAAGGCTGCATTTATGTATTTAAAAACAGTAAAATAGTAATACTGTAACATTGTTATAATTTATATCATTTTTTTTTTTACTTTTTTAATTTAAATATATGTTTTAAAAAGCTGTTTTCAAAGGAACAGCATTTATTTGAAAATAAAATATTTTTGTAACACTGTAAAAGTCGTTTCTGTCAATTTAATGCATTCTTGCAGAAAGTATTAAAAAGCCTTTCAACAATAGTGTATAGTAATTAATATAAAATTAATGATCATTTGCTATTTCTATGAGAAATATGTGTAATAAAAAAAAGCATCATCTGTTGAAGTTGCTGATGTTTAAAGATGGTCTCTTTTTCAGATGCCAATCAAATGGATGGCATTAGAGAGTATCCTCTTCAGAAGATACACTCATCAGAGTGACGTGTGGAGCTACGGTGAGTCTCAGTGCTGCTGAATATCAAGTGTTTGATTTTGTTTAGTTGTTTGAAGTTCTTCTTATTTGTTTTAGGGGTGACTGTATGGGAAATGATGTCATATGGAGCCGAGCCATATGCATCCATGCATCCTCATGATGTGCCAGGTCTGTTGGAGAAAGGAGAGCGACTGGCTCAACCACAAATCTGCACCATAGACGTCTACATGGTCATGGTCAAGTGTAAGGCAAATGCTTGACACTTTTGGAAAACATTTCATTTTATAAATCTTTATGAGCACATTTTTAACTAGGGATGTAAATTGTAAATTTAAATTGTAATAATGTTTTACAATTTGGTTTTGATTAAATAAATCCAGACTTGATGAGCAGACCTTTTTTGAAAACTTTAAAAATAGTAATGTGTGCTACGTTTTGAGCTGTATAAGTAAAACTATGTAAAATAAAAGGGTTAGGAATCATATTTGTTTTAACTGCTTTTTATTGGGGGTGGGGGGCTTCCAAGTGTTCTCGATCCGACCCTGATATCGTGCGTCCTTATTTTTAACCCCTCTATCCTCAGGCTGGATGATTGATGAGAATGTAAGGCCTACATTTAAAGAGCTCGCCAGTGAATTTACGAGAATGGCCAGGGATCCACCTCGATACCTTGTGGTGAAAGTAAGCAATAAAGATTTTATTTGAAAATGTTCACTAGAAAGCAGGTTTGTGATTGCTTTTAACGTTGATTTCTGTGTCATAATGTAGCCTCTTCAGAATTGCTCTGGTGCAGATGAAAGCCACCAACGATATGTTAGAGGTAATTTAGAGGTAAACTTGGAGGAGGAGGATGATGATGATGAGGTATTGCAGGATGGGTTTGCTACTCCTCCCCTCCAGCTGTCACCAACTAGAAGTCATTCACGCCTCCGAATGACCTCCTACAGGGTGAGCTGTCTGCAAGACACTTCAACAAACATTTCTTTCATGTTTCCCCTACCGTTTACACTAGCTTTAGGTTCAGTCAGATTTCTTTTTTTATGTTTTTAAAAAAAAGTATCTTATGCTCATCAAGGCTGAATTGATTTGATGCCATAAAAAAACACAGTAAAACAATAATATAGTGAAATATTATTACAATTTAAAATATATTTTCTATTTCACTTTATTTTCTATTAAATGTAATGTATTCCTGTGATACAAAACTGAATTATTCCAGGTTTCCATCTCAGACGATCCTTCAGAAATTGTTCTTACATACTGATTTTTTATTTTTTTTTTCAGAATTCTTTGATGACTAGCAACTTTTAATTGAAGTGATTTTTCTCTCTCTTTTCAGGGCACCACAGAACACACAACACTGATAGGCTATCTCCCCATGACCCCAGGGGACGACCCTAGACAGGTCAGGTCTTTCCTATCATTTTATCATGTTGACTTGACTACAGCTACAGTATATATAACTTCAGGCTTTCAGCTCAAATTAACCTTTTTATTGTATCACAGTATGAACATGCATTAAATCAGGGGTTTTCAAACTTTCTGGTGCTAAGGACCCCCATATATAATCCTCTTGCCAGAAACCCCTTTCATAAAATCTAAAATCAGCTATATATTTTAATGCTTAAAGACTCATTTATACTGTGTAAGGGCAAGTAACATTAAATAATTTGCTTTTTTATTACTTATATTATGTTACTATGGGAAAATATCAAGTAATATGATTTAAATTTTGTGAAACATTGGTATTAAAGTGTAATATTGTACCTTTTCTGACAGTTAACTGTGACAGATCTAAATATATATATATATATATATATATATATATATATATATTTTTTTTTTTTTTTTTTTTTTTTTTTTTTTTGTATGGACCCTTGTTTAAAATCCACATCATAAGGTCACGTTAGAAGACAGAATGTGAAGTAATCTGTTTGTATTGTTGCCACACAGATGAGAGCCCAGAGGAGGAAGATGGGCTCAATGAGGACAGAGTCAGAGTGCTCAGAGGGCAGGGGGACCATGGTGGACATTGAACTTAGTTCTCAAACAGGTAGTCTGCACAGAGGTCGCAGTCATAAGGACAGCGCCTACATGTCCAACGGCGTGTCTGTGGCCTCAGATCCGTTTTCCTCAGGTCTGGAAGGTGTAGACGAGGACCATTATGGATATGTGTTGCCCACAGAGAAAGGTAAACCAATATTGCATGTTTATGTTTAGACATTACTGAGACTCAGCTGCATGCCATTTTTATGAGACATATTTTCTCATTTAGCTTCCAGAAGCACTGTTCCTTATGGAAGGACATCCAGAAACTCCAAGAGTGCTCTCCCGCCACCGAAAACAGAAATACAAGAGTATGAGCTAATGAACAAACGGCCCCTTCAGCTTTCTACTTCACCCACAGACAGCACTGCACTGAGCAGCCCATCCACCCCTGCTTCTCCTCACACATGCAGCGTTTTACCACAGAAGAGAGACACTGACTCAACACAAACCGAACAGTCAGATAAGGGCGCTAGTCCGTCTGAAGTAGACAGCGTGGAGTCTGCTGCTGCGGCTGCTGCTGCTGCTTGTGAAGGAACAGTAATATGTACTGATGAGACCCAGTCAGAGAGCATCCCTGCAGAGGAAGAGCCACCACAAGACCTGATGGTTGAGTATGAATACATGGATATACGTAAAGACATACATCAGCGAAACAGTCCCGCGAGCAGTCCAGATGAGGTGGAGAGTGACGGCCGAGAAGAGATTTACCAAAATGTAAGCGCAAGACATAGGCCTAAAGAGAATGAGGATTCTGATCTTACTACACGGCGCAGTGAATATGTGGACATGGAGGCATCTGGGATAACTGACTCTGAGGACAGAGATCAGGCTGATTATCAGAACTTTCCGGTAAAGGGAAGCCCCGTTGTGGGAGAGGAGCCACAAACGACTGGTCTCCGATCCTACATAAAAGTGTGCGCTGGAGTGGAGGTGCAAAACACTTCATTTGACAACCCAGACTACTGGCACAGCAGACTGTTCCACAAGCAGGATGCCGTTTGCACATGATTATTGACTTCAACTGACTATCAGAAACAGTCTGATTGATCAGCGGTGCAAACAGAATGAACTGACAAACTCAGCAAGTTTCTAAGGACTTATATCTAACATGTGTTTAGTATATGAACATATACATTTATGTTAAAGTGTCACCAAAAATTATATTTTATTATAGTATAAAATCACTTGTATTGTTGAAGATTGGCCTACCTCCAATTGTTTGTTCAACACCTGTGGTTTCGTATAGATTTATGTTTGATTTTTAAGACGATTATCTTTGTGTACTCAATGAGGAACAAGCCTTTTTGGACCCCCTCCCCAAAAAAAATGTTTAATAGATTTTTCTCTATCAGTAAAAGTAATCTTTCAAGTTTATTGTC
The DNA here is from genome assembly GCF_023724105.1 of Carassius gibelio. NCBI lineage: Eukaryota > Metazoa > Chordata > Actinopteri > Cypriniformes > Cyprinidae > Carassius > Carassius gibelio. The sequence goes on from NC_068393.1 coordinate 15,317,276, forward strand.
TCCCATACATAATTGTTATTAGTATGGGAAAATATTTAGCTACTTAGCTGCCACCAGCATTTTGTCAAACTAGAGTAGGACATTAAATAAAAAAAATATTTTGATAAAAAATTTGAAAATTACACTTACATGTAATTAGATATAATTAATGATATATATGTGTGTGTGTGTGTGTGTGTGTGTGTGTATATTTTTACGACAACAGAAGCATTTTAATGGCTTATTACAAATAATAATGTGTTTGAAAGAATTTGGTGGTGTAAATGACAGTTGTGGAAACTACATTTTGAGAATAAAATGTACTAATAAGGCTCCTAGAATGTTAATGAAGGTTGTAATCAGACATTAAAGGCACAAAGGTGTGCAAACGAGACAAATGAATGCTTTGCAAGTCAGAAATATAAACATTGAACAGATTAAGTCTATGAGACAGGTTGTTTCATATTTTATCCATTTACAGGTAAATAGTTAGAAAATAATGTCTTAAAACCTAATTTAGAATGTGGTTTAACTGAAAAAAAAAATGTTTTGTTTTTAATGTTTTACATTTTATGTGCTTACCAGGTTTTATTAATTATAAAATAGCCTGTCACTCATAACACAACTCAATCTTCACATGTTGTCATCTTCAGTTTCATGAGTATTAACGGCAACATTGGTTAATTGAATTAGAACCAATCATGATTTACTTTAACCATGAAGCACAATAACCTCAACACGCTGGTTAAAATGACAACAAATGACACATTTGTCCAATATCCAAAACACTGTCATAATTTTATTGAAACTCATACGCTATCCTTACGATCAAGACAACCCAACATCTGATGAAGGTTTGTATTTCAGTTTTTGACAGCGAAATACAGCATCTTAACACAGGCCACTATTCCTCACACTTACATACTCACACATGCATTAAGTATTGAAATGGTTAAAAAGCTAGAAATAAAAGACATCTCAATTAACCTTACAAGACCGTCATACCAAAAATTAAACAAAAGTTGTAATGTCTTATTCAAGCGACAAAAATACAAGACGTTGAAGTTTTAAGTTGTATAAGACGAGACGAGTTATCAACACTTCCACGATTTCCCGCAAAGGTCACTCTGACTCTGTCAGTCTAGGCGCAGGTGTGTGACTTTTATTTTGAAGTGCGGTGTAGTGATCGGCCATCTTGCGCGTCCCCGCGGCTGCTGTTCGCGCAGGCTGTGATCTGAAGCGTGCTGTGCTCCATCATCCCACGAGCGAAGCGAGGGAAAAAGTTACGAGCTGCTCTAGAACCCCACCACTGACAAAGCATGTCAGGAGACGACGACCAGCAAGAGCAAACCATTGCTGATGACTTGGTGGTCACCAAGTACAAGATGGGGGCCGACATAGCAAACCGTAAGATGATTCTGGAGCTTTGTGCGTGATTAAGGGCTGAATTTGACCGAGCGGTAATAACGTTACAGCTCCGCGCTCGGCCATGTGTCTGCGAGGTCTAGTGAGATAGACCTCGATGCCAGTCATTTCTAGTTTTTGGACTTGACTTAACTTGTAACCATATGGACAAGCATCAGCAGCCGATGTTTTGTAATCATATGTGCGTTATTTACATTTATACACTTTCGGCTAGCAGGTTAGCCAGTTAGCTGTAGTTGTTGCGACTTTGTCGTCAAGTCATTGTTCACCAAAAAAGTTCAATGCTGTCATTATTTACTCACTCTAATGTCACTCTAAACCTGTATGACTATGAACCACAGAAGGAAATGTTTGACAGGCTGATGTAAATGTCTGACAGCCTGAGTCACCATTCACTTTCATTGCATCTTGTTCCTTACAATGAGAGTGAGTGGTGACTGACCCTAACGTCTCTTTTCACAGTCTATGTATATATGTATGTGTATAATAGGTAATACGTTCAAGTAATGTGAAAGTCTCATTCTTCCAGTATTACTTTCCGATTACTTCCTTTACTAGAAGTGCTTACTGATCTAATGTGTACTGATCTTCTTCATATCAGGTCATGTCACATAGTGCTTTAGGGAGAGCTTCAAAATCCTTTGGGTAGGAAACTTATTGTTTAATGTGAAATGTCTTTCTCTTTCAGAGGCTTTGAAGGTGGTCATCGAAGCAGCCAAGCCTGGTGTGTCTGTCCTCAGCCTGTGCGAGAAAGGAGATGCTTTCATCGCTGCCGAAACAGGCAAGGTCTTCAAGAAGGAGAAAGAGATAAAGAAAGGTAAGAATAATGCTTATGAAAATAGATATATAATATTCATTACACTCTTGAATCTGTGATTTCGAGGGGACAGTAATCAGTGATTTTAAATGTTTTTTTTTTAATTATTATTTAAAATTTTTAAGATGTTAGTTGTTGTATTGTCTATGTAATTATGTGAAAAAATTATATTTTATCATTTTATTCGTACAATTTATTTTATATTTAAAAATAAATGATTTTATATAAAGTATGACAAGTTTGGAAACAATATGATTTCTAAATATTTTAATTTCTTATACTCACCAAGGCATTTATTTGCTCAAAAATACTGCAAAAACAGTAATTTTGTGAAATCGTATTAACAATTTATAGAACAGTGTTCTATTGTAATATATTTATATTTTTAAATATCACTTATTTCTGTGAAAACAAAACTACATTTCTACAGTAATTTCTTATAAATAGTTATTTCAAATGGTAAAAATAGGTTATTTCACAATATTACTCTTTTTACTGTACTTTTGATCAAATAAATGCAGCCTTGGTGAACATAAGAGACTTCATTAAGAACATTTTAAAATCCTGAAGTTTCCAAACTTATGTCAAAGTACTGTATATTTAAAAAGTAGATATACGTTTCATTTTTGTGTGACAGGGATTGCCTTTCCCACCTGTGTGTCTGTGAACAACTGTGTATGCCACTTCTCACCGCTGAAGAGCGATCCAGACTACACGCTTAAAGATGGTGACTTGGTTAAAATGTGAGTATTATTACTGTTTAATATATATATATATATATATATATATATATATATATATATATATATATATATATACATGCATACATATATAAGTATATATTAGTATATTTTTCATCTTTTTATCATCCCGTTTCCTCAGTATTGCATTTTGTTTCATTTTTTCCTCAGTGACCTTGGAGTGCATGTGGATGGCTTCATCTCCAATATTGCTCACAGCATTGTGGTTGGTGCGAGCAAGGTATGGCTCTCTTCTAAGTGAATGGCTCAAAGCTAATTTTTCATTCTTTTGGAAGTGCACTTAACTTTGCTGTTCTTCTAGGATGCTCCTGTGACAGGACGGAAAGCGGATGTGATCAAAGCTGCCCACTTGTGTGCAGAAGCCGCTCTTCGGCTGGTTAAGCCTGGGAATCAGGTTAGTTAAAAGCTAATAAACGCCTCCCCATGGATAACACTGATTAATGATTTAATCTTACTTTGATGTGATCTCATGTTTTCTTTTGTCATTGTGGTGTAGTGTTAAAAGCTGTTTGTGCAAACAGAAGATCCATAAAGTCACAAACATTAAAGTCTCAAATAGAGATGTTCCGATACCCTTTTTCTCTTCCCGATACCGATTCCGATACCTGGGCTCAGGGTATCGGCCGATACCGAGTACTGATCCGATACCTGGGTGTGTATCTGTATATACAGCTGTATATACTACTAGCCCTGTGTAAATTGCTAGAATTCTTTTTATGGTGTGCTTCAGACAGATCCCTCAATAAAACATGAACAAATACATGGTGAACTACTGTATTTATTACAGTATTTTTATTATCTAACATGAATTTGACAGTATTATTTATTTTCATATGCAAAAAAGAACTTCAAATGCAGCCAAAAATCTAACACCGCAAACTAAAAAAGGTATTTCAGTTTTACAATATAACTGTATAAAAAAACTGCAACAAATAAGTCTAGGAATATAAAAAAAGATCTATTAATCAGATAATCTCTTTACAACAAAACAAATAAAAAACAAGCAACCATCTAGGCATAATTATTATTATTATAGAGACGTATTATTATTACTGTAGGCTACAACAGTAGCTTTATATATTGTCAATTTACTCATGTAAACCAAACATTTATTTTAATGGGCTGCCATGAAGATCTTTGAGTGTCTGTGTTTATGATATGACAGTATTCTCAAATGAAACGGTAAATTCTCATGAAGTGACGGTTTATGCGTTCGTGTCCTCATGACACACAGCAGAGACTACAAAACAGCGAGCTCTCGCGCATCTGTGCCAGTCACCCACAGAGATGTAGATTTTGCGGGAGTAATATTTAAATAGTATTTTGCAGTTTAATATTCACAGACACTAGTATATATTCGGCTACTGTCTGGAGCCCTGCGTTTTGACTTACACGGAAGCGACTGAACGCAGTTGCCGGTACTGAATATACTCGAGAGTCTGTAACTACCGGTACTACAGAGACATACTGCTAACCACTGATCTATAATATAGAAGCGGCTTCACTGTCTTTTGGCAGTTTAGAATGTGATGAGTGATCCAGTCATATATAGATCAGGGCTGCTAACGCGTTTTCATTTCTTCTTCGCTGCTCTAAACAGGGGTTGCTTGTGGCAACACAGCACAACTTCCTGTGTTTTCAATGCATTTTGAGCAGCGAAGAAGAACCGTGCAGCGGTTAGGCAAAGCTTGCGGTCATAACTAGGTCTTTTTTAAGAAAATGGTATCGGATCGGTATATGGGTTCATGTACTCGCCGATGCCGATGCCAGAATTTGTTGTGGTATCGGAGATATTTCCGATACTAGTATCGGAATCGGAACAACTCTAGTCTCAAACCCAAAGAGATATTCTTAATAAAAGTGAACACTCAGCCATGCCTTTCTAAAACAGCTTGTTCAAACACGCCCCCACAAGTCTATGTCACTGTGTGGGAAGATTTGCATAACACCGCACCAATGTTCATGCAAAGAAAGGCGGAACGTCTTATTCTTGCTGTAGTATTGCTGCTGCCATATCATGGAGATGCTGTGTGTTTCATTGCCAGAGCCAAACTTTGGTCTTCCAAAAGAGGATGTAACTAGAAATCAGTGGTTAAGTTTATTCACAACACTGTTCCAGAATAGTTCATATAATATAATGTGTTTTTTCTTACCTTAAACCGTGTAAACATTGCATTACACCAAATACACCAAATAATGTTATTTTGCGATGTCAAATCACCCCTTTAAAGTCATAAGTTCTCTGTTATTAAAACGGATATCGTATTTTTCAGACTATAAGTCACACTTTTTTTCATAGTTTGGCTGGTTCTGCGACTTATTTATCAAAATTAATTTGACATGAACCAAGAGAAAAAAACCAATAGAAAACACTACCATCTACAGCCGTGAGAGGGCGCTCTATGCTGCTCAGTGCTCCTGTAGTCTACACTGAAGACATAGAGCACCCTCTCGCGGCTGTAGATGGTAGTGTTTTCTCTGCGATTTATAGTCCAAAAAATTCGGTAATTCCCTTTGTGGAGGCCAACTTATAACCTTGGTCTACATGTAAGGGACAGTATCTTCAGAAGATGATGGTACTTAATAATAAATTAGATTTAATTATAATTGATACATTTATTTTTACTTCAGTTTTAGTCATTTTAGTACTTAAACTTATCCAACTGACAGTTTGCCAAATCAAGATTTCTGGGTTGTTTTTAGTCTAATACTTCTATTTCAAGTACTGATATTTTTTTAATAATAATATTATTTAACAATACTAGTTTAAATATGATTCTGTATACAACACATTTAGAAAGTGATAGTGGATCAACGGCCTGTCTTTCTGTTTTTCTCAGAACACTCAGGTCACGGAGGCCTGGAGCAAGATTGCCCAATCTTTCAAATGCATGGCTGTAGAGGGTGAGCTGACCAAAAGCTGAACTCACTCACTGCTGGAGCATCATAACACGGTTTTTAAAGCTCCTTCTGTCTCTCTACACAGGCATGCTGTCTCATCAGTTAAAGCAGCATGTCATTGATGGAGAGAAGACCATCATTCAGAACCCCACCGACCAGCAGAGGTCAGGAAAACGAAGCTCTAGATTGTTTTTGAAAACGATTGACTGTTTCTCTATGCTAAATGCTCTCTGTCTTTGTCTGCTCTAAGGAAGGACCATGAGAAGGCAGAATTTGAAGTGCATGAGGTGTACGCTGTGGATGTGCTCATTAGCACTGGAGAGGGAAAGGTGAAGACTCATCTCAACATCACTGTGCTCTCAATGTCTGCCGTTAATATGTGACGGATAGCTGAACACCTTGATCTCTTTTTCCATGCAGGCTAGAGACTCCGGGCAGAGGACCACTGTTTACAAGCGAGACCCCAGCAAGCAGTATGGACTGAAGATGAAGACCTCCAGGGTGTTCTTTAGTGAGGTCGAGCGGCGATTTGATGCCATGCCATTTACTCTGAGGTAACTCTTTTTAGGTTCAAGTAGAGGTTTAACATTTTTTTTATCACTAGTTAAAAGTTAGTTTAACGTACCTTCAAGGAAGGGCCATCACTTAAAAAGTGAAGAATGAAGAAATTCATTATTAAAAGGGGGAAATCACTGCTGGCAAGATAAGCTTTTAATAAAACTTGCTGGTCTGTGCAGTAGAAAAGTTTTTTAAATCTATGCTGCTTGACTAAGGAAAAAAGGGAAGTCCAATCTCTAGTTTTTGCAAAAGCCCTGGAGCTGTTTTGTTACCCTTTAATTCAATCAGTTACTATTATCTTGAATAAAAGGGCATGGCACAAAACAAACTATTCACCTCTGTCGCTCACCACCATTTGTGTCTCTCTCCTTGTCTTTCTGTCTTTGTGTGCTCTGGTGTCTGCTGTCAGGGCATTTGAGGATGAGAGTAAAGCTCGACTAGGAGTGGTAGAGTGTGCCAAACACGAGCTGCTTCAGCCCTTCAGTGTCCTGCATGAGAAGGAAGGTGAGGCAAAGTACCACAGTCCTAACGTTGTATTTTTATATGTAAAACCTTCATGAAGCATGAAGATAAGGTTAAAACCTCTGCAACGAATCACTAAATAAAAATGAAAATGAAAATGAATTTCCTGTCACGCCAGTGCTCAGAGAAGCGCATCCTGCACATTTGCCGCATGACCAGGTCAAAGACTGTTCTTATTTTAGAAGTTTGGTGCCATCAGCAAAGTCTTGAGTCACTTTGGTAAATCTTGTGTCTCCTCATCTTCTTCTCTTTCAAGGTGAATATGTAGCGCAGTTTAAATTCACTGTGCTTCTCATGGCAAACGGCCCTCTGCGTATCACCAGTGGAACCTTTGATCCAGAGCTTTACAAGTCTGAGCATGAAGTACAAGACCCAGAGCTCAAGGTAAGATAATGAACTGGTGTGGAGGGTATATTAGGATTTTTATTTGGTAACACTTTACAATAGGGCTCATTAGTTAACAGTAATTAACTATTAGTTCACATGAACTAGCATGAACAATACTTCTACAGCATTTATTGATCTTAATTTCCACATTTACGCTTGTATTATTAAAATCAGAAGTTGTGCTTGTTAACATTAGTTAATGCACTGAACTAATATGAACAATGAATAACTATTTTCATTAAATAACATTAACAAATGTTTAACAGATTGTAAACAGTGTCACATGACATCACATTTACTTAAACATTTTTTTATTTATTTACTCTAGAGAGGAGCATTTTGCTATATATATATTTATGAACCATATAACATGTTCATTATAATTTTACTCTTCTTCAGTATATTTAATTTATTTGAATACGTCTGTCAAGTTATGACAGCCACTATTTAAATGTTTATATTTCAAAAAATGATTTGAAGTAGAATATATAATTACGTAATTGTAACTTTATTATTATGAAAACTTAATTGAGTGTAATTTAAGTGTTTGTATACAAATCAGTTCATTTTAACCTTCAATATTTATAGTAATGTACATTCTGAATCTCATATATATTTTACAGCATTAGTTGAGATTTTTTTTTTTCTTTAAAAGAAATTGCCATGTTGTACAAGATATACATCTAAAATAATCGCTTGTTAATCAAAATTGAATAGTGAAATTTGTGTCAACACTCAGCCCTAATGTAATTTATAATCCACTATAATTCATTATTCATTAATGTCTTTATTTACATTTTTTTTTTTTAAGTAAATAGGCATGGGACAAACCTTTATGGGTCATTGCCAAAAAAATTAAAAATCCTGCACTATATAATGAAATTCTTCAGTTGATTTTTGCAGTTAAGATTTATTGACAACGTATTTTATTTTTTGCAGGCACTGTTGCAAAGCTCAGCCAGCCGCAAGGCACAGAAGAAGAAGAAAAAGAAGGTTTGCTGTGTCTGCATTTGCTTTCCCAATTTCTAACGGCACTTTGTTGTAAATATGAAACCATATTTTCATCATTTTTCTCTTTTCCCAGGCATCCAAAAATGTGGAGAGTGCCACAGGACAGCCAGTGGAGGCTGAGAGCGAAGCTGCTGCATAGACTCCCACTGCCAACCAAGCTGACTGACAGAGCCTCTGCACAGCCCAAAGAACAGAACCGTTAAAGCTAATTATGACCTGCCCCACTGAGAGCCTTCTGTCTTTCTAAATACCTCCTCATTAGTTATATAAGACTGCTGCAGGGTTTGTGCAGTTTACTTATGTTTGGTTGTCTTTGAACGAAAGCAGAGTGGACGGATGAGCAGGTAGATACTATCCAACCGTGTTTACAGGAGGCGAGTGCTGGGTTTCTTTTGACCCTCTCTGTCATTGTACAAGCCATCATGAACAATAAAAGTTTAACGGTGGCACTCTTTAGGCAGGATTGCTACAAAGTGCCATTCGTGTCCATGCAGATGAGATCCCTGTTTGATGTCTGTTAAAGGTTGACTTTTTGTCAGTTGGGAAATTATCATAATTTGTATTGATGACCTGTAATGAATTTTTGGAGTGGTAACTGCCTCACTACGACTTAAATATAGCAAAACAACTGCAATGGATGCACTGTTCAACAATTTGGTAAGCTTTGATTTCTGTTTAATGACATTCAGCATTCATTTTCTAGTATTTCCCGAATAATAAAGATGATTTTCCATAGCCTGTTTCTATGTTGATCTTCCTCTCAGTTTATTGGTCTGACTTCTGAAACCAGTGTTTGACTAAACTGACTGACCAAATTATCCTGCCATTTTATAAACATACATTTAATAAATTTAATTAGCCAATATATGGATCAGAGCTTGGTTTATTTCAGTTTATCAGTTCATCTCAAACCTGCCATGTGGATAACTTTACCATCTAGACAATAGTGATTTATGAATTCATCAAAATAAAGCAGCCTTGATATACAGTGGCTTCAAAAAGTAAAAATTACGTGAATTCCACTAGACGAAATGTCAAACCCAATGGCATCTGCAAACCAATGATGTACCTTTTAGTGGTTTAACTGAGAATTATTTAGAGAATATATTTAACTGTTAACCAACTGGTCCCAAAACAATTAAACTTGATTGACAGAGTCATCTCCTGTCTAGTTCACACAGGTGTCCTCGTAGAGTATCCACAAGTTTAGTTCCTATTAACTATGAACATTGTCTACAATGCTTGATGGCATGAGAGTTGAATTTTTTTTTTTAGCTGTAAGCCTAATTTATTTTTGACAAATGTTTTGTTTAAATGGTGTGCTTGTGAAACATTCACACCTTTTTAAGAGTGACCCAAGTGTGCAAATACTTATTGGGCCCATTGTGAATCAACATGGAAAGGCCTCAACAGAATGTGTTGAAGGTTCACAGTTTTTGTAAACTCAGCAAAAAAAAAAAGTAACGTGTATTTTACAGAAATTTTTGTTAAATACAAATAAGCTTAAAATATCTTTACTGGAAAGGGTTTAAACAATATTTTTCATACCTGTTCAATAAACAGTTATATGCATTTGCACCTGTGGAACAGTTCTTAAGACGCTTCCAGTTTACAGGCAGCAAGCAATTAATGGTCACAGTTATACAAACTTGGTAAATTAAAGAAACCTTTCTACTGACTGAAAAACACACGACAGATGGCCAGGGTTCCTGCTCACCTGCTGCAGGGAGGCACGAGGACTGCAGATGTGAACGGAGCAGTTCATGAGGATGAGGAGCAGCTGGAGTTACAAGATTCAGGGATTCCATTTCTGTTCACCAAATTCATGTGAAATATACATTTACTGAGTTTACACACAATTCAATTTTCAATTCAGTTTATTTGCCAGATTCATGTCCAAAAGCCACACAAGATAGGACAGATAAAAACAAACAAACAGTAAGAAAAAAGCAAATACAATAATTAAAATACATACTGACATTTCAGCCAATGCACTCTCAGTCTGGATGTGTACCTGTAGCAACTCACTAAGGGATTTGAGAGTGACATCATGATACTGTTAGTAGACTCATCCAGACGTTGCATAAATTTAAACATCAAATTTCTTAAAAGTGCTTTCAGTTTGGTTACTTCTACAGATACAAACAACTGACTAGCACTCCCTCCTCTGGGAACCTTGAGTAAAATTCTCATTGCATCATTGTAGGCAACCTGTAACTTCTGCATGCTAGATTTTTTGTAAGAAGACCTGGGCTGTATAGAGTGGTGTACAATAAGCTTTGAACAGAGCCACTTTAACTCGAGTAGAACAGTAACTAAACTTACGTGCTATGGTGTTTGCCTGTGCATATAACTTATAACACTGTCTGCATATGTCATCATCATCATTCATATCATCTGCAATACAATGACCAAGGTATTTAATCTTTTTGCAGACCTCAAGAAAATTATTGGCTAGCGTGAACACAGGAAATTTAAGCAATTTATTTAAGTTTCGTTCTGCATATTAAAACAGAACTTTTGCTGGAATTTTATTTTATATCAAATTCCACCCTATAATCAGAGCATATATTAAGAAGCTCCTGCTGCCCAGCACTACTCGGACTAAAAATAACAAGGTCATCTGCATACATAAGATGATTCACCAGCATGCCACCAATCATACAGCCAGTGTTGCAACCATTAAGTCTCCTTGGCAGTTCATCCATATATAAATTAAATAAGAAAGGGGACAAGATTCCTCCCTTCCTAACACCATTGGACACTCTAAAGGGGGCAGATATGCTACCCCCCCCCCCCCCCCCATTTGATATGCGTCTGCTGGTGGGCATACCAATAGACAAGAACCCTCACAATATACCCAGGGACTCCCTTTTGCTTTAGCTTAATAAAAAGCTGTTTGTGATTCACTCGATCACATGCTTTGGAGGCATCAATAAAACACAAGAGGATAGTGGAATTTTTAGACGTATACAATTGCACTATTTCCTTAAGAGCATAAATACACATGTCTGTGGCATGGTTTGGCTTAAATCCAAACTGATTATCCAGGGAAGAGATATACCCACTCACTCTATCAAGGAGGATTCTTTCCATTACCTTGGATAAAATACTGGCCAATGCTAATTATCCACGCAGCCAACTTTTCCAGCTTTGTCCTTAATAACTGGGAAATGCAGAATAGATAACATTGAATATGGAAGTATGCCATGGATCAACAAACCAGTAAAGTTGATTGCTAAAAGGGAAGCAAGCCTAAGACTGGCATTTTTCAGATGCTCTGCAGTTATTGAATCCATACCACATGCTTTATTGTTAGGTAATTTCCATATGGCACCAAATACCTCATGTGTCAGAATACTTATTGATTCATTACTGATAGCAGAGTCCTCCACATGTGGATCATGTTTTAAACAATTAAAGAGGGAGCTATAGTCCTGTCTCCATATTTCAACAACATTATCTTCTCCGGAGACTCCTTCAACAGTACAAGGAAGGGAAGATTTACAGTTATTGAGGGACCTCACCTCCTTCCAAAAGTCAGTAATATTGTTGCTCATCATTTTACTAGCCAGTCAGCCCTCATGGCTTGCTCATTTCTAGATATAAAACGAACAGATACTTATATCTGTTAATTAACATTGAAGATTGATTAATTATAACCTGATATATGACTAATAATAGTATATATTACTAATAGGCTTATATTACAAAATAATTTACAATTATATTTTAATTTAATTGTACTTTTTATTTCAGACATTCTCTTATAACACTGCTTGTGCGTCACAATTTATGTGCAAAAAAAGCCAAGTACACTGTGAACACTAAGAAATTTTCACTGCTGTATAAATTTAATGAAAATAAAAAATTATCGACAGAGGTTTTTTTTTTTTTTTTTTTTTTTTTAATTAAAGATTCATATATCAAACATATAACAAGGCATATTGTAATCATATTCAGTCAAACTTACAACATGAATTGAACATGGAGTACAACGTTGATGCATTTTCCAAAAAAAATAAAAAAAATAATAATTATCGACAGATGTAGCGCACGTTTCTTTTTATAGGCGCTGGAAAATGACGCAGGCGAGGCGTATAAAACAGGCCGTCTCCCGTATGACGTTCTCTTGGAGTCGTTGCTATCGCTTGTCGAGGTGAGGAACTAGCTCTTGCTGACGTTGTGTTAACCTCTCATACAATCCATAGTAATCTAAGACATTCACGCACCATCCATCTACATCTCTAACTGTATTTGTTTATTTACAGAACCATCTTCTCATCATGAGAGCGAAGGTAAGTACTTTTTTAATCTATACTTGATAAATAGATTATCGCTGTCTGGCTAGTCTTGATAGCATGTTGGTGGCTAATGCAGTATTTATTATACTAACTTAGTAGTTTGTTGGGATTTGGCTGAATATTTTAAGTTTACTTTTACTATTTAACTATGTCAAGTAAAATACCTAAGGCTCTATATTTTTATTTTCTTATTTGGTAGTGTTATGTAACGTTACTCGAGGCCTACTGTGCTAGCTCGCTAACGCACTTTGTCGCAGGGAATATTGTAACCACGCTTGCAGTTGCTGCGAGTTAAACCATTATCATGTTTGACTTAAATACACTAACCCTTTTGTAATATACAATGTAAAATGTTTATTGCCTATTGGTTTCTTAAAACTATTTCGTCTGAAGGACCATGTTGTGCAGTGGCGCTAGCAGCTAATGCACATGTGTAGTTTTGAATTGCTATGTTTAAACCGTAACTAATTCCCCTTTATTAATGGTTTACTTCTGCAGTGGCGAAAGAAGCGTATGCGCAGGTACGTTTGTAAACCTAGGAGTTACATATTTCATTATTTTGTATTGCAATTGACGTGAAGTGACTGAATCCATGTGATTTTTTTTTAATTTATTTTTATTTTATTTTTTAAGGCTGAAGCGTAAAAGGAGAAAGATGAGGCAGAGGTCAAAGTAAACTGGACCCTGTTTGCTGAAGCTGAGAGTGCTCTTCCACTTCAAGTTTCTCTACAAGAGTCCGCTGGAAGCCCAACTGAAGCTCCACACATCCACCATCTGAGGTCTGCTTCTGAATGAGGATTTGGTTTTCCATCACCTGGTTCTGCAGAAGCATCCTGGTCTTGAGGACCATGTGAACTATTTTGGACATTCCTTAGACCTGTCAGCTCAGCAAGTTTAATGTCTTTAATAAATCTTTTTGGTTTAAATACTTTTGCCTGACTTGTTCTTTTGTATTGTGTAACTGGGTTCTATTTATTATCAACGAGTAATATCAAAGCAAGGTATTTTCAGGAGCAATCATGTTGACCTGCACAATATCTGTAGTGACCTGCACCACTCCTGCCAGCAACAAGACTCAAACCTGTGACCTTTGGGTTACAAGTCCAACTCTTAACCATAAGGCCACAGCTGCCCAGGGCTAGAGGGCTTTTATTGCCATTGCTACTATTGTATATTTGTGCATGCTGCTCTTTCCCATTCAAAGTTAATCTTGGAAAGAATGTGGTGTTTGGATTTTAGAGCATATTATTTTAGTCTTAACATTTAGCTTTTAAGTCTTGTTACTTCTACATAGGGACATTTTATAATATGCCATAAAACGAGGCTTGGCAAGAATCATACTTACCTGCCATGTCTTCAGTGTGTGCATGATTTGAGAAAACGCCCAGTAAATATAGAAGTGTAGTCAAGTTCCAAACTTGCAGAAACTAGTAACCATGGACAGCAGCTATTAACACTTTAAAATCAGTTTTTTTTTTTTACTTGCATACAAGATCTGGAAAAAATGGTGAAAATACTGAATTGATTCTAAACTTTATTGGTTGCATAAACTGCCTAGACTAGTCTTGGAAAAGAGCCATCTAAGTTTTCTTCTATATCAGCTCAAATTTAATCAGAAAAGTGAGACTTATCTTTTGGCTAATTGCTAGTTGGTCAAGCTGGTTCTAAAGGCAGTGTGTATGTTTATGCAACTGGCCCTGAATCTGAGCAGCAACTTAACCTCAGATGAGCAGGTTGCCTTCAGTGGTCTGGCAGCAGTGCAGGTTTTTCCGTAATTTAGTCAGAGTTAATGGACAAATGTTTATTTGCAATAGCTTACCCCTCATTAAACAAAATGCTTTTTCTGCACCATTAGTTTTTTGCGTGTAAGTACACCGCACTCGTTGGCACAAGACGGTATCAGGGCTATCAAGTTTTGAAGACAGACAAGAGTGACACTGCCGGTTTCCATAGTGAGAGCGGCGCGACCAGATAACTTTTGGGCGCTGCGGCATATTAAATATATTATAAATAGTTTTTCTGCGTGAGAAATACAATGTGTGGCGGGAGTGCGTGACAAAAGACCGAAATGAGTGACTGTCACGCTCAATGCGTGACACTTGAGAGCCCTGCGGTATGTAAACAACCATTAAATGTATGCTGGAAGCTTTTTTATATAAATATAATATTATTTTTTTTATGTACAGCATTTAAAAAAAATAAATCAAATCCGTTTTCATGCCTTCAGCCTTTTATGTTGGTCACAGCATAACAACGGTTTCTTAAGTGATTGCTGAATGATGGATGCGTTCTTCTAAAAGACCATAACGATATGAATGATCCCAACCAGACACTAAGGTTATCGGTTTGGGATTAAGAAGAATCTACGTTAGCAGGACTGAAGCGTTCAAAACACGCCCCTACACGCCCATCTTACAAACAAAATCTACAACTTTCCGCTGCAAAGGAGCGGACGTCGTTGCTGTGTTTGGTAGAGTGAACGAATAATGAGTCATTTGTGTGTTTTTATTTAATCATACGTGTAGAGCACCTGTTCGTTTTGAGCGGTATAGAGTGGATTTGTAGTGTCTAGGTTGAAATCGCTCACAGAAGAAAGGATCTGATGCAGAAAGAGCCAATGTCATTTGATGATGCGGATCTGAGCGCGGCTGTCTCTCCGGAGGCTGAGGACTCTCCTCCGCCGCGGAGCTCCGCTGGAAAACACGCCGTGACAGTTCTCTGGTCTTTTGGAAAGTACCTCGGCGCCTTACTGCCGGTCTACCTGGCTGGATATTTCGGATTCAGTATCAGTGTAGTTCTGCTTGGTCTCGTGGTTTATATTGGATGGAAACACAGTCGCGATGAAAAACAAGCTCGACTGCAAAGCGCGATGTATTTTGTGGAGAATGAGCAGGTTGTCACCGCTACACGGGTATTTGGCAGTAGACGGGAATTACCGGCATGGGTAAGGGACTTTATACCATAAATGTATAGCATCATTCAGATTTTTCAGCAGTTCAGCACCACCACAGACATTCAACAACTGAAATCTTGAAAGAGTCATTCAGGATTTATTAGCGATTTTCGCTTTTGTCATTTTTGTCTAAGAGTAAGAAGTCTAGTGAAAATATATAGTGCATTACACAAACTAAAGAATATGAATTACGTTGTACCACGTATACTAGTCACCATTCCATTAACAAGTAAATATTTAATATGTAACTTGTTACCAGTTGCATTTACCATTGCATGTTATGGAGATCTGTAGTCCAGATAATCAATTCACTTCTGACTGCTGACTAATGTGCATTAATAACTAGTAGTCACTACTATGCCAATAAAAAATATTAAATTGCCAATAAAAAATATTCAATTTGTCACTGGTATCAAATTGCATTTACCATAGTAATTTCTGGGGTCTGTGGTTCAGTTAACAATTTTTTACTCCTGATTACTGAACAGTATGCATTTCAAGAAGATTTAAGTTTACTTAAATGTAATCATTTGATTAACTTGGTACCCATACCTGCTGCTAGACACTAATCCCAATCTATGTTCTATTGAATTTTATGGGGACTTCTTTTAGTTCAGATATCAAACTATTCAATTCTATGTAGTATTTCAGTTTTACTAGTAACTGACTTTCAATACTTGGTTAGTTGGTTATATTCAGATAGTTGCTGATACCATATCAGTTTTCGTCGCAATAGTTGAGTACCTGTTTATTAATATGTAGTTCAGCAGTTGTAACTAGTGGGATATGTGTGATTCACTCCTGTAATTATCATTGATTTTACATAGAAAAGGTTTCTTTTTTTCTTCTTTTTTGCTAAAAGGGAACTCATAGTTTTGTTGCTATATTTATAATTATATTGCAACATTATCTTTGGTCAGAATGCATGATCATGCCCCTGTATTGCAACATCATCAAAAAGAGAGCTTCTTTCAGCCACCTCCGCCAATCAAAGTTTACAAGTTTTTATACGTTATATACATATACATATGTGATTTCTTAAACATTTACAAGTATTCTTGTGCAAGAATGATGGTATTTTCAAGAATTGTCAGACCTGTATATTCCTGCAGCTGCACAGCGGATCTCTTCCCTGGAAAACGCTGCTGTCTTGCTAACAACAACTTATGACATTCACAGTATTTACTTGGCGTACAAAATAAGAGGTCTCCTTTCAAACTGCATGAAAAACCGATGTGTTATGTATGTTGACATCGGACATCAAAGTGTACTCTTGTTTTTCCACAGGTGAACTTTCCTGACGTGGAAAAGGTTGAGTGGATGAACCAGGTATTAAACTTTTTATTCAAATACATAAAGGCACTCGTGACCAAAGCCACCGTTCTCATTGTTTCTGTTTCGTGTTCCTGAGTGCACAGCTTTTATGTTTTCAAATTCACTCCCTGATATATATTGTTGAATGTTATTGCGAGTGCTCCAGTCTTTGCATAATGTTTAATAAATTAGTGGTGTTTCTGTTGCCACTGGAGTAGCAGACCTTTTTTTGGGATAAAGGACCCACAGACTACTTTGAGAAACCTTGTTAAAAACCGAAAAATAAATTACAAAACTTTTGCAGACTTTTGTGGCTAGTTTGGCAAAAAGCCACACAAACATTGAGAGCTTATCAGGAAGAAAATCTTCAGACTCATGGCCACATGATCTTCCGGATTCTTTCATCATTTCTAGCTTTAGAGCACAAATATCTAACTGACTTGGAGATTTTATTAGTCTATTCACATATAAGAGCTTCTCAGAGTACCAGGCCAGACATTTAACAGACTGTTCTTGAGTTTTCTTGCACTCTAGACTTGTTGTTAACATTCAGGCTTCAAAGGTTTGTCTTTTGAGTGCTTTTGAGTTTAGACAGTGAGAACAGGAAGGGTGGATTGTGGGATGTGTTTTCAAAGCTCAGTACACGTTACTTGAACTGATGACATTTGCAAACACATTGTAAGCAAATTTGTTATGATGCTGGTTTTGTAACTGTACTTAATCATGTTTTTGGTGTGAAACTAAAAAGCACGGATTTAAGTGGTTGCACCAATGTACAGAAAATCAATCAGTATTTGTATTACTGCTCAATCTAAAAAGGATTTTATTAAGATATTTCTATGAGGTTATTGAGTATAGCAGAAGAAAAAAGTGCTTCTTAGGGCTTTCCTACCCAGTCCTTGTGGTTTCCGTCTGAGGTTTGACTGACAAATTGGACTCATTTTGAATGCTTTCATTTCAAAACATAACGCTCTAATGTTTGTGGATCTCAAAGAGTTCTTTTTAACAAATTAAATATAATATATGCTATGAAGCAATAATCTCTTCATTGACTTGATTTCGTTTCTACCATTTCTTATTGTTTATATCCGTCCCGGCTCATAGATATTGCAGCATGCCTGGCCATTTATTGGACAATGTCTAGAGAAGCTGATGGTGGAGACTGTTGCCCCTTTGATCCGAGCCACCAGCACTTATCTGCAAACGCTCAGCTTCACCAAAGTTGACTTGGGCAACAGGGTATACAAATCAATTTTTTGATAAAAGACTGCGTTATTTGCTTGTGTTTCTCATATTTAAATGTGATTCTCAATTTCTGCTTATCAGAGCTATTTCTTGAAAATGCAGGCCACTGAATAAGAAGTTTGAAGAAACCTTTATACTTTATTTTATTTTTTAATAGGCTTTGAGGGTAGTTGGGGTGAAGGCCTACACTGAGTTTGATAAGCGTCAAGTGATACTGGATCTTTATATCAGGTAGTTATTGATCTCTTTCTGGCAAACATCCTTGCAGTTGTGTTTGTATCTTTTTTATAACATATTTTCTATAGTATTTTTAATTATATTTCTAAAAACATAATTTATATTAAATTATATTAGAGTTTTATTTATATATATATATATTTAAATATAATTTGTTGTCTGTGTGATCTAAAAGTTTTTTTTTTTTTTAAAGTGCATCATCCAAGTATTAAAAGAGTACACAATACTCACACTGATAATACTATAAAAAAGAATAAAAGAGTGCATAAGTACTCAAATTGGGACACACCTTATGTCTTAATTCTGTTACTTGGGGATTGCAAGACATTTAAGACAAAAAAAAAAGTTGAGAATCCCTAGCAGCCATATTTTCAAAACCTTTGGGCTGTGTTGCAGTTATGATGGAGATCTGGAGATTAACGTTGAAGTGAAAAGGTACTTCTGTAAAGCTGGAGTGAAAGGCATTCAGGTAAGGAGGAGGACAACATGACACATTAAATATAATGGACAAAAGACTCATTGACTGAAATCAGTATCCCTCCCTCTATAGTTCCATGGAAGATTGAGGGTGATCTTGGAACCTCTAATTGGAGATGTTCCTCTCATTGGAGCCATCACCATGTTCTTCATTCGCAGACCTGTTAGTACGCCATTTTCCATCTTAATTACTGTAACACATCATGTTATCTCACTCTTTTATACAATCTTTGTTTCTACTTCCCTCCACCATAGAAACTTGACATCAACTGGACAGGCTTGACCAATTTACTAGACATACCTTGTTTGAAGTGAGTGCATTAGTTTTGTATCATTGTTCTATTTTGGTTTTATGATTCAGATATACCTAGAGATGGGAACTGATAAGAATTTAAAGATTCAGATTCCATTATCGATACTGCTTATCGATCCGATTCCTTATCGATTCTCTTATCAATTCTCATTTGGTGAGGGAATAAGTACAAATTTGTAAAACTGAACTATAATGACATAAAAACATGCAAATTTTGGTCATGCATTTGTTATTTTCATTTGAAAATACATGATGCTGGACAATATACAGCAAATACAGAAAATTAACCAACCGAAATGCAGAGGCCTCTACTGTGGCAAACGGGTGCAAAACCTTTACCACAAACTTAGTCACTGCTCAGTGACATTCGTTTATCCTCGCCTCTGTTATTTTATTCTTTCCTAAAGGAGTAGCTAGAGGTGCACGAGAGATACTTACTGCAGCCTCCAAGCCAGCAAGACTCTGTCCATTATTATCATCGTCTAAATTTGATGGACAATATAAATGGAGATTTTCCGTATAGTAAAAGTTTACACAATGAAATGGTGCTCACAAGTTGCCTGGAGACAAGTTAGCTTTGGCATTAATAACAGATGGCGTTCCGTTAGCTCTGCTGCTGCTTGACTCACTTGTTGTGTCGCTAAGTAGTAGTGTATCAAACACACGACAGTCCTGCAAATGAATTTCATGCTGTGTGGCCAAATGTTTCTGCATATTGGAGGTAGTTCCCCCCTTCGACGAAATGGAACTTTTACAACAGTTGCAAGTGACCATATTGTCATCTTTTCATGTGAATAATATTCAAACTATAGATCGCTTCTCTTGCCATGTTTGCTGCGTTTTTAACCAAAACAATGCAGGGCGTGTGACCTCTTGAAACATTCACAATGAGTGGAACCGATAAGCGGAATTGTTAAGCAGGCAAACTGTTCCAAGGAATTGATTCGCTGGGCACTGGTTCTGAAGAAGAACTGGTTCTCGGTTCCCATCCCTAGATATACCACAACTCCACTGGATTTGTTTATACAGGTGCATCTCATGGAAAAGTTCATTAATTTCAGTAATTCAACTCAAATTGTGAAACTCATGAGGAAGACTGCTGATCTGACAATCATTGACACCCTCCACAAGGAGGGTTTTATTGCCAAAAACATTTATTGCCAGAGAAGCTGAAAAGTGTGCACAACCAACCGAGAGATCCGTAACCTTAATGAAGATTGTCAGGAAAAATTTATTCAAGTATTTAAGTGAATTTCACAAGGAATGGACTGAGGATGGGGTCAAGGTATCAAGAGCCCCCACACACAGAAGTGTCAAGGAATTTGCTGAACCACAGCAGAGGCGTCTTACTTGGGCTAAGGAGAAGAGGAACTGGACTGTTGCCCAGTGGTCCAAAGTCCTCTTTTCAGATGAAAGCAAGTTTTGTATTTCATTTGGAAACCAAGGTCCTAGAGTCTGGAGGAAGGGTGGAGAAGCTCATAGCCATTCAAGTTGCTTGAAATCCAGTGTTAAGTTTCCACAGTCTGTGATGATTCAGGGTGCAATGTCATCTGCTGGTGTTGGTCCATTGTGTTTTTTGAAAACCAAAGTCACTGCACCCGTTTACCAAGAAATCTTGGAGCATTGCATGCTTTCTTTTGCTGACCAGCTTTTTGAAGATGCTGATTTGATTTTCCAGCAGGATTTGGCATCTGCCCACAGTGCAAAAGCACAAAAAATTGGTTAAATGACCATGGTGTTGTGCTTGACTGACCAGCAAACTCTCCAAACTTGAACCTCTATGGGGTATTGTCAAGAGGAAAATAAGAAACAAGAGACCAAAAAATGCAGATGAACTGAAGGCCACTGTCAAATAAACCTGGGCTTCCATACAACCTCAGAAGTGCCACAAACTGATCTCATCCATGCCACTCCAAATTGAGGCAGTAATTAAAGCAAAAGGAGCCCCTACCAAGTATTGAGTACATGTACAGTAAATGAACACTTTCCAGAAGTCATTTTTTTATTGGTTTTATGAAGTATTTTAATTTTTTTATTGAATTGGTGGGGTTTTCTTAAATGTGAGACAAAATCATCACAATTAAAAGAACCAAAGATTTAAACTACTTCAGTCTGTGTGCACTGAATTTATTTAAAGTCCAACTGAAATCAAAATTGACCATATTTATTTGTTTGCCTAAATTGATTGTTTTGTGGTGAACAATTCATCCATGCAAGTCAATCCTCACACAAAAGCTTTTGTTTTCGTAATCTTTAATCAAATTTTTACATTTCGAGGAAGGAGGGATAACTCTTGAGAAGTGCTATCACCAATCAGGTACTAGTTGGAAAATAAAGCCACGCCCACTATTCTTCCTCATTCCGTTTCTCTCGGAAATACGTCACAACACTGGAGAAAATTCGTTTGCAACTTCCGGTTCACGCAGACTTTAAAGGTCCCATGATGTGGATTATTTTCTTTTTTTTTTTTTTTTAAGCTTTTTTTAATGTTTCCTGAGGTGTACTTATATTGTTAGTATGATTTATACATTTAAAATTTAGAAATAAAAGGCATTTTTATATCCTGATTTTAGTCTTCTGGCTTTAATGCTCTGTTTGAAGGGCGTGTCTGCTGTGAGACTCAGAGTAAACGACAGCGGTTGTGATTGGCTGACATCTTTTCATTCGTAAATTACATGTGGAACCCCTCTCAAATCACCTTTACTACATTTTTTTACTATTACAGCTGTCGAGATTAACGAATCACGGAAGTGTTGATTATAGTGTTGATTACTGAGCATTGAGTAGACAGAGTCTGTTTATCGCGTGAATGCAGTGATCTCATCATCACAACGCATTTTCTCTCATAAAATGCTTTCGCCACAACTAACAGCAAACACAATATCAACTTGAATACAGTAAAAGTTTCGTTGTGCAGCATAACAGCGTCATTCATTATAACGGCAGTTTGGGCAAGTGTGCAGATATACTCGCGATGTGTGATTGTTGACCTCTCCGAACATTATAAAGGGAGCATTCTTTGATCGCTCTCTGTAATTTAATCACAATTTAAATAACAGATTTGTTTCATGCTGTTCCTCTAAGAGAAACAATGTGAAGTTGATCATTTAGTCACTGGCTTGATTCTAAGCAGAGAAAGGGGAGGTAACCTTTCCCCTTATGACGACATATGGGGAAGATTCCAGATCGGGCCGTCTGATCTCTCGTTTTCTCAAAGGCAGAGCAGGACACCCATGGCTTGGTTTACATCTATCAAAATTTTTTGCCACTGGGGGACCATAGACAGGTTAGGGGAACTCATATTACTGTAAAAAAAACCTCATAAAGTGAAATGTTCATGTCATGGGACCTTTAAAACATAAGTTTCCCAATTTGACATTCTAATTTATTGAGATGCACCTGTACAATAACTCTCTCTTCTCATGTGCTTCATTTATAATCAGTAGATCACTGTTCTGATTCTTTAAAGACTTCTGAGCTTCCCTCTATTCAAATAAAGCAGGGAAACATGCAGCCATTCATATTTGTCATAGCTTTACTCATAATAATCACTCAGAAAGCCATGCTTTAAATAGTTTAAATGTATTTTGTTTGTGGCTCTTGTGTCCTGTTTTCTCTGTACAAACCTCTTGCTTTTATTTTCAGTGCCATGTCGGACACTATGATATTGGATGCAATCGCCTCTTTCATGGTTCTCCCTAATCGTCTCACTATTCCTTTGGTGGCCAATCTGCACGTAGCACAGCTTCGTTCCCCTCTCCCACGGGTAACACTTCTCTGTGCTTTAATAGAGTGTTTAAATATGTTAACCTTTTTATTTTAACTATTCAAGATCCATCAAATGTACTTTAATTCTCCATAGTTCATCATGCATGCTTGTACAGTGTAGCTGCTTCAAAGTGCAAGGGCCTGATGTCATTTACATAATTACATATGCTAATTAAAAGAATAGTTCATTCAAAAATGACAATTTGCTGAAATTTGACTCATCTTCAGGCCATCTAAAATGTCGATTTTGTAAATGGAGATTTTTTCTTCGTGGGAAAAGATTTGGAGAAATCTTGCATCACTTGCTCACCAATGGATCTTCTGCACTGAATGGGTGCCGTCAGAATGAAAGTCCAAACAGCTATTAAAAACATCACAATAATTCACAAGTAATCAACATGACTCCAGTCCATTGTGAAACAAAAAGCTTTATCATTAAGATGATTTTAACTTCAAACTGTTAAAGTGAAATAATAATCTCATTTGAGAAATATGCACAGATTATCATATTATTAATGTATTTTGGCCAGACGTGACAGTTGTGAAATTGTCTTAATGATGGATTTGTTTCTTACAAACATGCAGCATTTTGCTTCACAAGACATTCATTGATGGACTGGAGTCATTTGGATTACTTGTGGATTACTGTGATGTTTTTATCAGCTTTTTAGACTCTTATTCTGATGGCACCCATTCACTTCAGAAGAGCCATTGGTGAGCTAGAGATATTATGCTAAATTTTGAGAAAACAAACTCATCTACATCTTGGATGGCCTGAGGCTGAGTAAATGTTCTGCAATTTTTTTTTGTGGTTACCTATTCCTTTAAGGCACACCTCTTGACCTCTGCTTACACTTGTTTGTGTTTTCCCACAGGGTATAGTGCGTATCCACTTGCTGGAAGCAGAAAATCTTGTTCCCAAGGATTTCCAAATGAAAGGTTTGATATCTGGGACGTCTGACCCATATGCAGTGCTACGGGTGGGCACACAGACCTTCACCTCCCAACATGTCGAAAACAACCTTAATCCTCAGTGGAGGGAGATGTACGAGGTCAGAAAAAGATGTGTATGGGTAACGTGATCAGTGTGGTTGCTGAAATAAGTGTCACATTTCTGAAGAAAGGGAAGCTGTGGTTTTTTAAGCTAACACTTTGTTGATGTTTACTGAGTTGTGACTCTTTTAACTGATTGTAACAGCAAGAAAAACACAGAATGTGGTAGTGTTGTATGTGACTATCATGTGCTGAGATCAGATGAGCATTGAGCAAAAGCACAAGCTCAGAGAAATATCTGTTCACTGCAAGATTATGTATTCCAGATCTTAAAGATGTTTTGAAACATCATTGCTGTTAAATCAGCAATCACTTGACGTTTGTTACATATTTTATATCTGTGCATGTGTGCATTTGTGTGTGACTCTGTATATGTGTGTGTGTGTGTGTGTGTGTGTGTGTGCATGATTGTTAGGTGATTGTTCATGAAGTACCTGGTCAGGAGCTGGAGCTGGAGGTGTTTGATAAAGATCCTAACCAGGATGACTTTCTTGGAAGGTATTATTTAATTAATAACTTATAATGAATAATTATGTTTACCGTATAAACATAAATATTTTTTAATAGTTTGGCTGGTCCTGCGACTTATAGTCAGGTGGGAATTATTACCGTTCACATCCGCGAGAGGGCGCTCTATACTGCTCAGTGCTCCTTTTCCCTCTAGAGCCCCCTCGCCGCTCTAGACGGTAATGTTTTCTCTTGGTTCTTGGTTCTAAATGAATTTGACTTATATATGTTTTTTTCCTCGTCATGACGTATTTTTGGACTGATGCGACTTATACTTAGGTGCGACGTATTGTCCGAAAAATAAGGTATATCTAAAAAAAATTAAGCAGCATCGCACTCATGAATAAGAACAGCTAGTGCTTCAGAAAACCATGGATTATCCTTGCCTTTAACTTAATTTTTTTAAATGGTGCATTCCTATTTATGATAGTTGTAAAACCTTCATCAAAATATTTCTAGGCAGACTCAATGTCAGGGATAAGGAAAATCATATCCCAATCCTGAATAGCATTTTCTGCTTAGGTATTGCAGACTGTGGTAATGACTCAATGATCACTAACATCATTAGCATCTCGGAAGCCAGAGAATACTTGTGTGTAACGTAGGTAAAATTAGAACAATTAATGTTGACTTTTTGTAATCTTTCAAGTTAGGTCTAGCAGCTGTCTCAACTAACTGAAAAATTAAGAGTATCACAAATCACCCAGAAGAACAAGCTCCTTGTAATTCAAAGAGGAAATAGCATCATCATTAGCTGATGGAGGTCTGTAGCAACCAACCACAGTAAATTGTAAGGTATTAGAGACAATACAGTTTAAAGCTAATACTTTATTTTGTTTAACCAATGACTCATAAAGTAACACCTTAACTTCAAAAATATCCTTAACATAAACTGTTACCCCCTCCCATTTTTGGGTCTATCGGCCTTATGAACAATACAACCTCCTTAGGCTTCTCACATTAATATGAATAAAACCATCCTTATCTCGATTTAAAACCAGCATGAACATTAAAAGCAAAAGCAGTATCATTATAAGGACCAGGATTTGGTAAAACACTCACAGAAATCAATAACATAAGAATTATAAAAATATGAACATTAATATCTTTATTTCTATAATATTATATACGTTTTTTTTTTTTTGTCTTCCTCTGTCTCTGTGTCACCTTTTTTAGAATGAAGCTGGATTTAGGTATAGTAAAGACAGAAGTCCTTTTGGATGAGGTACATCTTTTTTTTTTACATATATATTTATTTTTAGTTAATTTGATAATTTCTTTAATTGATTTCTTACACCAAGAAACCTTACAATTATTGTTCTGTATTATGTCTTTGGGATCAGTGGCAATCATATTTATTTCACCACTCTTTCTGTTTCTCACCAATGCAGTCTGTTTTGTTTAAAATAGTAATTTAAAGCTTTTCGCTCTGGTTTCAGTGGTACACTTTAAGGGATGTGGCATCAGGTCAGGTTCATCTCAAGCTGGAATGGCTGTCTCTGCTGCCCTCTGCAGAGCGCCTTGATGAAGTAAGATCTCACCTGACAGACTATAAAAAATGTTATATTTGTTAATTTTCTCCCTTCACTTCCAGACTTTCCCCTTTTATTAAATGTAGGTTCTGGAGAGGAATAAAAACATAACGGTGTGCGGTAAAACAGCACATCCTCCTTCTGCTGCCATTTTGACTGTTTATCTGGACCGGGCACAAGATCTACCTGTAAGTTTGTATTCTGCAGTTCTGTTGCCCTTCTTTCACTATTTCTTGTTTTGTTGAAAGTGTTTTAAATGTTGATGTTATTCTGTTGGATGTCTTTCTGTTCAGTTCAAGAAAGGCAATAAGGATCCCAGCCCCATGGTGCAGATTTCTGTACAGGAAACCACCAAAGAGAGCAAGGTATGACGTCACTCTTCTTGTTATACATCATGTGTAAAGCGTATGGTATATTCATGCCTTTTGCAGTCACTCGGTCTCATATATTCTCATAATTAATAATCCAGATGGTGTATGGGAATAATAATCCAGTATGGGAGGAAGCCTTTACATTTTTTATACAGGACCCACGCAAACAAGATATCGACATCCAGGTATAATCAATATGATTGTATAATATTAAATCTAGTGTTATTAATTTAAACCTAATTTACTCTTAATTATGTAAATGGAATAATATCCTTTCAAAGTGTTAATTTAATTATATATACATGTAAACAGCCTTTCTTCATTGTGATTGCTTCCATTTGTCCCAGGTGAAGGATGATGACAAGGCTTTGAGTCTGGGCACTTTGTCTATCCCTCTGTCCCGTCTGCTCTCCAGTGCTGAGCTCAGCATGGATCAGTGGTTTCAACTGGAAAAGTCCGGACCGGCCAGCCGTATCTACATCACAGCTATGCTGAGGGTAAGATTGAATGATTTTGGTTATTAAAAAACTTTGAGGACACTTAATTTAGGAGATGTTTGTTTCAGGTGTTGTGGCTGAATGAAGAAGCCATCCTTACAAAACCTGTGTCTCCAGTACCCGGGGAAGGAGATAATGAATCAGAAGTGTCTCCAGGGTTGACCCCCACTCCGAAACTTCCCGAGCACACTAGCCCAGATGGCAATTTTGCATCTGAGGTGAGCTTGTTCAGTGGATCTTGATACCCTTTGAAAAAACTGAAGTAAGCAATATCTGTAATTATCACATGTTCAATATAGGGTGTCCTGCGGATTCACCTGGTAGAAGCCCAGAGTCTTGTCGCTGAGGACATGGGGGAGGGAAAGAGTGACCCGTATGTGAAGATCCAAGTGGGGGGACTGGCCTTCAAGAGTAAGGTCATCGAAGAGAACCTCAACCCCGTCTGGAATGAACTGTATGAGGTATGCATGCTAATTGATCTCATGTGAGATGTGGAGGGATGTGGCTTCTTTCTTAAAACAGAAGGATTTCATCTCGTCTTGCTGGTTTTTGCTTTGATAGTCATTGCTTCTTTGCTGCAAACATGTTCAAACATTCCTTTCTGGAAAATAAGTGTCCCAATTTGATTTTAATGTATACCTGGCTTGAATATAGGTGATCTTGACCCAGCTGCAAGGTCAGGAGGTGGAGTTTGACCTTTATGATAAAGACATCGATCAGGATGACTTCCTTGGCAGGTGAAGGGGCAACCTAACTACTTTAAAAAATGTTTTTAAAAGAGGTCTCTCATTTCTCTCCAAGGCTGTGTTTGTTTGATTAAAACTTCATTATAAACAATAATATTGTCCTTTTTTATGATTTAAAATAAGTAAAATGTAATGTACTCCAGCATACTGAATTTTCAGCAGCCATTAATCCAGTCTTTAGTGCCACAGAATCATTCAGAAATCATTCTAATGCTGATTTGGTGCTCAAGAAACATTTCTTCTTATCATCAATGTTGCAAAAAGTGGTGCTGCTTAATATTTTGTGGAAACCATGATAATTTTTTAAAGATGATTGTTTTGATTGTATAATAATGAATAAAAAGTTCAAAAGAGGAACTGTTGCCGCTAGCTAATAACACTAACAGGACCTTAAACTGAGCAAGATTCTTTACAAAAAATCCTAACAGTTTCTCACATAATTTGTGTGACAGAGGCAAGGTTATGAGACTTTATTATTTAAATGGTTAAAAAAAAGCACCTATCAAATGTAATAGTGCCTGTGTGATGTTATTGATCTCATAGCACATAAAATGTATCCCTTCATTTAATGATTGTCACAATGTTTCTTTTAAAGATACATAGTTGTATTTCTATTTTGCTCTGGCCTAATATGTATTTTAATGTTGATGACATAGTGAGTTACACTGTGAAGACGGATGGCCTTAAGGGCAGTGAATGAGATAAAAGCCAATTAGACTGTATATATGTGTATGCTAGTGATCTCTAGTTTGTTTCAAAGTGTCAGGTAAGGCTGTGTGTTATAAAGTTTGTGCATCTAAAGTATCAGTTTCTCATGTCTGTGGATGATTGTCAGTATGGTTCCTGCAGTGATTTATTATCTGGTTGCAGGGTTAAAGTGA
Organism: Carassius gibelio; assembly: GCF_023724105.1. Lineage (NCBI taxonomy): Eukaryota > Metazoa > Chordata > Actinopteri > Cypriniformes > Cyprinidae > Carassius > Carassius gibelio. The sequence goes on from NC_068393.1 coordinate 15,345,835, forward strand.
GTCTTGAAGATCTCATCAGTGCTCAGTTTACTGATCAGGTGAGGCTCTCAGTGCATGTTTGTTTCTAAATATAACATTCATTAAGATTTTTTATATTTTCTATATCTGCCTGTGTCCTGGTGCAGTGGTATACTCTGAATGATGTGAAGTCTGGACGACTTCATCTTGTGTTGGAATGGTTGCCTAAAATTTCAGATCCCACTAGACTTGAACAGGTAATGTGCTTTTATAATATATACTTTTATTGTTCATGTGAATTCAATAAATATTAACATAGCAACTTTTTTTATGAATTTGCATTCAGATCCTACATTACAACTATCGGCAGTCTTACCTCAATAAAATAGTTCCCTCTGCTGCGCTGCTTTTTGTGTATGTTGAGAGAGCACATGGTCTGCCTGTGAGTTTCTTTTTATTTTCATTCAAATATTTCAATTATTCACTACTTAATTAGCAGTGGCTAGTAGTTAGCATTGACTTTGCTTCAATGAACTGAAGATATTAGATTCACCCAGTATTGAAAACGTACTGTTGTTTGTAGTTAAAAAAGAGCGGGAAAGAGCCGGAAGCAGGAGCAGAAGTGTCTCTGAAAAACGTATCCCGCCGGACCAAAGTAAGCCCCTCACATCCTGGTGCTTTTATGCTGATGTTATTCAAATATCGAAGACTCACAAAAGAATCATGTTTCTCTCACAAGGTGGTCAATCCCTCGACTTCTCCACAGTGGCATGAAGCTTTTCATTTCCTGATTCGTAATCCATCAGAAGACACACTTATAGTCAAAGTGAGAAACTTTTTTACAGTAATTATTTATTTTAAGGTGTGAATGTATGTCAGAGAGACCGTCTTTCCATAAAGTTGTCTGGTCTGGAGTGTGTTTTATGTGAATCTGGTGTGTGTTTGTAGCTCTCTCACAGCTGGGGTCAGGCTCTGGGCTCTCTTGGGCTTCCTGTGAGGGAGCTGCTGGATCAGAAGGATCTGGTGCTGGACCGCTGGTTCAGTCTGGATGGAGCCATGCCTGAAAGTCAGATTCTGCTGAGAGCTGAACTCAAGGTTAGAAGACACACACATATTCAACATGTGCTGAGCAGCAGGACACATTTACATTCAGCCACGATGAAGTGAATCTTATAAAGACAGCCTTGGCAAGCATAAAAGAAAAAATAAATCAAGTTCAAATAAAATAAAAACGTCCTGTCTGTTTAAAAGCTCCTAGACAGCAAGTTGGCTCAAAATGCAGAGGATTCAAGTCCTGTCATCCCCGCTGGAGACGCAGCTGCTGCAGCCAATCCTGAGCTGCGACTCAGAAATGTGTCCGTCCAAGGGTGAGCTCAAGAGGAGCTGTATTTTATTTGCAACAGTATTTTTAGAATCAAACAGTAAGTGACATTGACATACATGTTGGTTTATTTGTGTGGATGGATGTAAATACAGAGGCGAGGATGCCAGTTCAACCATGAAGGCCCAGGTGAAACTCTCTGTTGCCTATTTATCTGAGGAGAACCGATTGGTTATTACCGTCCATGCCTGCAGGTACAAGTTCCCTCACTTGAAATGAAAACCGATCAAATATTTACACCTTAATGCTACATAAATGTGACCAGTAAAAAAACAACTTACTTTATTTTGGTAACCTACCAATTACTGAACATGTCAGTTTCTGCATAATATAATATAATATAATATAATATAATATAATATAATATAATATAATATAATATAATATAATATAATATAATATAATATAATATAATATAATATAATATAATATAATATAATATAATATAATATAATATAATATAATAGCTTGAATCATAAAAATGACTAATATATCTTGTTAAATATAAATACATATATGTTAAATATATGTATAGATAAAACATTAACATTTACTGTATGTATATATAAAATATTCAAAATATATAATTAAATACATAAACATATATTTTCGTCATAATTCTGTATTCTTGCACAGGAACTTGCCGTCCTACTCTAAGGATCCTCCAGATACTTATATCTCATTTATTCTACTTCCGGACAAGAACCGGAGCACCAAAAGAAAGACCAGTGTTAAGAAGAAAAGTCTCAAACCTGAGTTCAATGAGAGGTTAGTAGGAACCTTCATCAAATCACTGATGACACAGAGAGACTAATGTTCAGAATCTTTCACTTGCTCCTACAGATTTGATTTTAACATGTCACTTGAAGAAGCTAAGCAGAAACATCTCGAAATGTCTGTCAAGAACAGCGTTTCCTTCATGAGTCGTGAAAAAGAGCTTCTTGGCAAGGTATTCATCATGTCATCAGTCAGATAACAACACCAGAGACATTTTTACACAGAAATGACTAAATTCGCATTGCCATTCTGTTGCAGCTTCAGATAGACTTGAGTCAGCTGGATCTCAAGACGGGAGTATTACAGTGGTATGTGCTTCACTGCTGTTCACTGTAGAGTACTCGGAGATTACAGAGTGTTTGCTTACGTCTGTTCTTATTTGTATTATTTCAGGTATGACTTGTCACAAGAGACCAACTGACTGGCCTTCCCATGTTGTCCTATTTGCAGTGCTTTAGAGTGGAGGGTGGTTTCAGGGATGGTACTTATCCTGACACTAGCAGGGGTCCTAGAGCAGTGTGTCAGGAACAAGATTGATCATGGAATTGCTGTGCAGCTAGCTTTCGCCCCAAAATAGAGCCTGCTTGATTTCCTTATTAAACAAATAATGTTAGCACAAGAAGGCTATGAGGGCGCCTCCTAGAGTCAATATGACATCATGTTGGAGAAATGTTAACCTTTTTAAGTATTTAATTTGAAGCTTCTGCTTTTTATGATTTTTTTATGAATGCAAGTTGGAGCTTCTGTTCAGCTTTTCAATGTTCCTTTCCAAAATAACCAAATTGCTAAATATTAGTATTCTGTTGTTGTGGCTGTAATTTTTTTGTTTTTAGAAGAAAAAAAAGAAGTCTGTGAAGAAGCCAAGATAAAAGGAATCTTTTTTTGCATTTCCTATTTGAAATCTAAGATGTGTTAATAATTATGTGAACATTTCTTCATATCTTTGTTTCACATTTTTTTTACCCTCATGTTTATGACATTTTACACATATCAAAAAAGTTTCAATCAATGTGCAAAATGTGTACTTTCCCAAAGATTTGAAATATATATTTTATATATGTATTTTTGAACCAAAAGGCAATGAGTCTCTAAAAGACAGACGCTCAAAAATGTAAAAAAAAAAAAAAAAAAAATGCTTGAGTTGTGTCTTGAAGTACAGAATAAGTTCCTGCTGAGAAAGATGAAAGGAGGAAAAGAGATATGTTTTTGACATTGAAATGTAGTGCTTCTGCACCCTATTGACCACAGCCTGTATTGCAGTTTTAATAAATATGCCATTTGCACTTTAAACAGTGATTTGATTTATATTTTTAGATGGTGCGTTTCAACCAGCATTCGGTACATTTATATTTAAATAATTCCGTTTCTTTATTCACAATGAATAAGCCAATTATGTTCAGAAAAAAAATCAGTTGTGATATCCACTGTCTCGAAAGAAAATAGTAGTAAGCTCAGCTAAACATAAACAGTCATGGATAAAAAAAAATTAAAATGCAACAGCGGGGGCTGCTGGGATTTTATTCTATTGATAATTCCAGTTTTCGCCTGAAGGTGGCGACAGAGAGTTATTGGGAACTTATCGCGACTGATGTGTAGGAGGTTTATTCATAGGGTTTATTAGAGGGTGGGATCAGTAGCATGTCGATAGTTTTCATTGTGGGTGCAGTGAGTTAACAGATGAGCACTAATCGGGATTACCCAAAATACAACATAAACAAAAATCTACAGCATTACCAAGAGAAGCGAGACAACAGAAAAAGAAGAAATACGAGGACTGGCTGCTTGACATGGATTGTCCAGACATCTGCCATACAGTACTTTTCAAGAGGACTTAAGAGTGATACTTTTTTTATTCAATTAGATGATTTTAAACACATTAGATATATCTTCTTTAAATTAGGAATTGGAATCGGTTCTGAATCGGATCACTACATCATTTTTAATTTTTCTTTTTTTTTTACGAAAACCAAACAAAAGTGGAATGTGATCGCACGTATTGGATGTATATTGGATTTATAAAGGTGAATTAGACACCGCGTCTGGACGACATTATAAAAGTAAAATATGGGGAATATTGAGAGTGTGGACGGGCAATCTGAGATGAAGCATCATTTAATGCCAATGAAAGTTCCCATGCCTGAGCCAACAGAGCTGGAAGAAAGATTTGCCATTGTTTTGGTGAGTATATGAGCTAGTTTTATATCTAAACATACAATATATCGTGTATTTTTACTTTTGAAGTATTTTAAAACCTGCGCGTTTAAAATACTGACTTTATATCAAGTTTATTTTTACTGATGTACAGCCTGTACTTACATGAAATCATAACATGTTTCCTTCACAATTAACTTCATTTAAAATAACTGTTTTCTCCATTGTTCCTAACGGTATTGTTTAGCATCTCAGACTTCACAGTGATCAACAGATAAACACATGGCACAGATGAGCGAAAGGGACGTGTTGACATTTCTTTGATATGCTCCGTATGTCAGAAACTTTATGGCTTTCTCAAATGTTTCACCCCCATTTTGTTACTCGCACGCTTTTCCTCGGTCCTTTTGTCTCTGAAGCTTCACGAGCGCTGATAAATGATGTGACATTTCGCACGAGGGTGAAACAAGCACAGACTTCACTTTACATCCCAAACGTTTTGTTTAGTAAATTGACATACAGTCAAAGAGTGTGATTTTGTGAGGGGTTTAATATAATTCATCTCCTCATAGAGCACAGCATTTTCTGAATTCCCCCAAAACTCCTACGAATGATCCGCCTCTCTCTCTCTCTCTCTCTCTCTCTCGCTCTCTCTCGCTCTCTCTCTCTCGCGCCTACTGTTGCCTCTGAGCAGACATTTGTGTTGAACACACACTTAATACACACTCATCTGTCATTGTGAATCTGACATTATGAGGCAATCAGGCGTGTTTATGTAATACAGTAACTGAATCATAACATCGTAACATTTGGAAACATCTGTCTTTGTAGTTTTTTTAGACTTTGTTAACCAACTGTTGATTTGCGTTTGCGAGTTAAAAACAGATTAGTAGATACTAAATTAATTTTATTCTTTATTAATGTACAAACAGACTTAGTTAGGATATGCTATGAGTTTTTTTATATATATATAATGCACAAATTAAAACCGTTTTCTAATGAGGGCAGTATGTGGTTGCTAGTCAGTTGTTGCCTACATTCTCTTACAGAATTTATTTAGAATTTTTGATTTATTGATCAAAGAGTTCTAGTTTAGCCACAAAATGACATCATCCTTTCCATACTGGACTGATGATGGAAAGACTGACCATCCCAGGGTGGATCCGAGGTCAGTTTTTGAGCCTTTAAGGCAGTCTTCTGCCTGCTTTCGGACAGATTTCCTCTGCCTGCTTTTACTTTGTGGGAAAGCATAACATTTTGAGGAACATTTGTGATTCACTGCTGTTATCGAATGACAGCAAGTGCTGGCCTCTGTCTGTCCTGCTTGACAGATAAAGGAACATCAAAGTGTGTGTCTGGTAGAGAGCTCTCCACTCAGGAAAAGAGGCCTTCGACTTCATGCCATGTTACTGATTAGAGTCACACAGGTTGAAAGTGTATCTTCTGTAAAAGATGTATCAGTGAGTGCAGCCTGAACAAAAACATATATATATAATGAATAGGAAAACTGATATTCTGACAGCCTCCCTTTTACATTTATAACGTTCCTGACAGCATACATTATACAATCAGTGACGTGACTCAACTTCCTTCATTTCCGCCTCTGATTTCCTGTGTTTTACTGTGTATGGTGTGAGGTTGTGTCTGCTCGTACCATTTCCCCTCCCTCAGATGCACACACGCTCTCAGACGGGTAGCGCATCATGATGTCATAGATGTAGGCTGTGGCAGTGCAGTAAAAACCATGCATTGATGACTTTAACAGAAGCTTAGCACACAGGAGGGCGGGCTGTGCATGGTGATGGATCAGGGGATGAGACCCCTGGGTTACATCAGACAACTTCATGTGGCCCTCCAATAAAACTCACGGTGCAAGCCCAAAAGAGCACATGTGCTTTATGCAGCATTTTGCTCTTTTTCCCTTGTCTGGCTGATTCAGACTTTGCGTCATCTAAGCTTTCTACGGCTGGAAACAGCCGCTTGACATTTTTCCCTCGTTTGTGAAATGCCATTGCATTGTCTCCACCGACTTTCCACTGGTCCGTGGAGAGTTTGGCTACTGGCTTTCTTGATAATCTCAACTGACTATTGCATTGGTTTGTTTTGGTCATGCGGCCTTCAGACTGAAGGTTATATATTTTTTTATTCAAAGTAGCATCATCATGACTGAATATCTATATATGTGACTTCAGGAAGACTTAATAAAGGATAGTTCACTTGAATCCTGAAAATTAAAATTCTGTCTTGTACACACTTCAGGGTAAGTAAATGATGACAGAATGTAATTTTTTTGGATCAACTACCCCTTTAAAAAAGTTGAAAAAAAAATTTTTTGGAAGCTTATGAAGTGGGTGTGTTAAAGTCAACATGAACTCTGTTTACTTTCCTAATCCGTTCCTGGGGCCCGTTCTTCTTACCTCGATTAATACATCTGAGATGATTTGACAGATGCCAGATCTTCTAACGGTGATAACTGATCTCTGGCTAATTTGGTTCTTCAGACGAATTTTTGGATTTGATTAAAAGGTAACACTTTAGAATAAGGTTCCATTAGTTAATGTTAGTTAACTACTTTCGTTAACATGAACTAAGCAAGAACAATCCTTCTACAGCATTTATAAGTCTTAGTTATCTCATGTTAATTTCAACATTTACTAATGCATTATTTAAATCAAAAGTTGTGCTTGTTAACATTATTTAATGCACTGTGAATTACCATGAACTAACAATGAATAACTGTATTTTCATTAACTAACATTAACGAAGATGAATAAATACAGTAATAAATGTATTATTCATTGTTTGTTCATGTTAATTAATACATTAACTAACATTAACTAATGGAACCTTATTCTAAAGTGTTACCGATTAAAATATCTGGATTAAGTTGTCTAAGATTACTGCACGTTCCCGTGTTCCCTGGAAAGGGCAGATGTATCGATACTCGAAACACAATCAGCAATAAAGTCATTATTTTATCACAAATAAATCTTTCAATGAATAAAACTGGCTGTGTCTATTGTATTACAGATTACACAATAATGCATTATTATTTTCAAATGAATTTTTCAATTATTATTATTTTAAATGATTGTCCCCGGATTAGTAGGGTACACATGTAATAGAATAGCAGTGGCTGGGACAGATATAAAATGTAAATGTTTAAATTGCACTTAAAAAGATGCAATCTAATCCTGTTTACATGAAATAAGACTGCTCCAGAGCAGGTTTAAGTTTATGGACCTGTTGCTATGACAGCAACTCCGGGAAGAGCGTCGAAGAACCAAATAATCCAATATTTTGCCAAACCGTCAACAATCAAATCCAGCTAACTGAGTTAGCCTCATACTAAGAATGGGCACCTGGGCTTATTGTGCATGATTCATCGACACATGTTTTTTGCAAATAAAATGTTTGTGTACATAATCTTCATCAAAATTTAGACTCCAAATCTTTTTGGCTGACATTCTGGCTTTTCCAGATCCAATCAATTTGCAATCTGTGATCTGTAATCTCGATTTATATTTTTTTCCTCATTAAATGTTATTTTTCAATCCGATTTTTTTTTTTTTTATAGTTTTAGTTAAAAATAACATAACTTCTTGTGATTCATATAAACTTTAAACGTGCACTGTGGAACTTTGGAACTGTAAATGAAAAATGTATTTATTTCACAAGTTTTTTTCTACATCACACATGTCAGTAAAAGGGGGAAAAAAGGTACAAGGGGAACAGCATAAACCTGTAATTTCCCAACAAATCTGACCTGGCAGCTCAAAAAAATGAATTGTTATTGTAGGCATGCTCCTGTATAATGGGTTTTTGTCCATTTTAACTTCTGTAGTGCAGCTTTAAACAATGTAGGTGGAACCCTACATCCATATGGAATATTTTATGGTAATGGAACACTCTCACGCCTCACTCTGTGTCTGAAACTGAAGTTGGGGTCTGGCTTCCTAGCTAAACTTCTCCATATGGGCCTCTATTTTGTTAAAGAGACAGGAGGTGTAATTTAAAAAAAAAAAAACATTTCCAGAGGTGCAGCGATGGAGCAGGAGTAGATGTGTGTGTGATATCCTCTTTCAAAGTGCTCCCGCTCGACTGCACCACGGCGGATTCCTGCGGTCTGCTCTTGGTTAAAGCCACGGGAGAACTTTAGAGAGGGAAAATTCCCTTTGAACTGGCGGTCTGCCACTATGCTCCGTTGTAATGACTTTACCAACACTTTTAGCAGAATGTCGTACTGTGGGCTTGTTTCGAAGTCTGCTGGGCTTGTTTTCTTGTTTATCTCCTTTGAAGTAGACACTAAAAGAGATTTTGGTCTTGGCTTTCATAGTAAACTACTTTTTGCGATTCAAAGAGCTTTATGTTGTGTGTGAGTGTTTAAGTGTGAGCTTTGCCACACAGGAAGAGGCAACACTGTGACCCTTCCAGCCCCGATTCTTGTCAGTGTGACCCCTGACACTGTGCTGTCTGTCATGTCACAGTATTTGATAGATGTCACTCAGGTGGAACTAATGGAGTCAAGCTGTGGCCCCTGTTTATGGGACATTAAACCTAAATCATTTTCATTAGTTGGGCCCGTGCTTCGTTGATCTGCTCTGTGTGTTTGGTCAGCCAGCTTTCAGGCCCAAGCGCTTCTAAAAAGCCTGCAGGTGGGGTGGAATCGGCCATTGTTTGTTTGCTGAGCCTCAGATTCATGCTGTGGGAGTGTACATCTGTCTCTCCAATGGCCCCCATCACAGTGTTTGAGATGGGATGTCTGAGGCTCCTCTCTGTAGGCATCCTTGTCCTACACAAAAACACAGACTCACATGCATGCAGACTCGTGTGCATTCAGGTCAGACAGGTTTTTGTGTTGTGATGTGAATTTAAGGTGAATTTATTAGATCGGGTGTAACTCATTCTTTATAGTTGTTAAATGGGTATTTGTTCAATTCATTACAGAATTGCAGAGGTTAAATTTCACAAAAAGGTAAATATCAGCGTTAACACTTTTTTAAGTGGTAACAAGAAAAAACACAGTCTGCCAGTGCAGTAAGACAAAAATACACTTTACTTTATTTTTCTTGTTGTAAGCATAAACCTTGCTAAACCAAATTTAGAAAAACAATAAAAGAGGAGAAAACAAGAAAAATGGTATATAGTGAAAAATATACATATTTTTTCATATATTATTTTCTTTCTTGTTTTAAGCATGAATCTAACAGAATTTCACGAAGTTTATGCTTACAATAAAAACAAAAGAACTATTTATCAGTGGGGTAAGGAAAATGCTGTTAAATCAATGTATATTCTCTAAAAAATTTAATTTCTCATGCAGTGTTGCTTCTCAACTATACTTGTTCCAATGATTTGTAGGATTGTCAAAAGCATCAATTTAAATATTTCAGTATTTTTTTGTGTGGCTGCCATGCAATATGTTATTTGCAATATGTTGAACAATATATGTAATTTTAGATTTACTTGGCTGTTGGTGTATGTGTGTGTGTATGTGTGTGTGTGGTGTGGGGGTCAGGCTGCTCTCTTGCAGCTGTGCTGAGGGTCCATTCTGAGCAGTGGTTTCCTCTCCAGCACAATGGAGGCTCTGTGCGTGTGTGTTGTTTTAGAGCGAGGGCCTCTCCCCCTAAAACCTTTGTGCACATTTTTTTTACTATAGAGCTTGAGGAACTGCTGCAACAGTTCTTACTTGCAGAGAAATGCCACTTCTGCACACAAACTTCTTTTTTTGCTCATTTTCTCAGGCTCACGTTCAGAAAAAGTGTACTCCTGTTGTTCCATGTATTTTAAGGTTGGCAGGACTGAGTGGGTGGTGACTCTGTGCTAGAATTCACCATTATTATTATCTCAGGGTGGATTTACTCACCACACCATCATGACACAGGCGGTGGTCCTGCTGGCCTCCTTAGCTAGACATTGTGTTTAACTTTCTTCAGGATTCTTCAAACCAAGTTCCACTATTCCATGCTGGCAACATTTGGAACCTCTATGGCATTTTCCTGGATAGACCCCCTACTGCTGCATGTTAAATAATGTGACACATATAGGTGAAACTAAGTTCTGCAATTAGATTTGTGTGTGTGTGTTTTCAGCTTGTTTATTTTCATAAAAAAATATGCCGGGAAATCGCTTCAAACAATGGTACAAACATCATTCATTACAAATTGTGATAATCGTAATTAATAATCGCATTTACAGTTTCAAGGAAATAATTGACATTGTGATTTTCGTTATAACCGTGCAGCCCTGATATGTGTTCAAGAGTGTGTGCAGTTGTATATGTTTGGATGTCAAAATGAAGCTGTCTCCTGTGCTCCCATTCCTGTTGTTCTCTGTATATCCATTATGACCCTGTTCCTTTCCATCTCCTGTGTGGTCGACTGAAGACACAAACAGGACATCCTCTATTTAAGTGTCAGCCAGAACCTCTGATTCACTATAAATTATTTTTGCAGAATGTTTATATTTATAGCACCACACAAGCTCAGTTCTGACTCTGGATCTGATTCTCATGGTTAGAATTAATCCTGCTCATATTTAATACCTGAGATGTGTTCGATCATGACACCATTTAAGAGCATTCAAAGGGATAGTTCACCCAAAAATTAAAACTACCCCATGGTTTACCCACCCTAAAGTCATCCTAGGTGTATCACTTTCTTCATTAAGACAAATACAATCAGAGTTATATAAAAAAAAAATCCTGGGTCTTCCGAGCTTTATAGTTCAATAAAGTGCATCCATCCATCTTAAAAAGTGTCCCACATGGCTTCGGGGGGTTAATAAGGACCTCCTGAAGCAAATCGATGCATTTTTGTAAGAAAAATATCCAGTAATCTCTAGCTTCCACTAATCATCCACCTGAGCGGCATTCTATTGTGAATGCATGTACATTAGATAATGGAAACTAAGAGATTACTGTTCATAAAGTTTTAAATATGGATAATATTCTTACAAAAAAGCAATGATTCGCTTCAGGAGGCCTTTATTCACCCCCCAGAGCCATATGGGACACATCCTTTATAAAGGATGGATGCACTTTATTGGACTTCTTTTGGACTATTGAAAAATAACACCCAGTCACTGCCGTTATAAAGCTTGGAAGAGAGAGGACTTTTTAATATAACTTCAATTGGATTTGTCTGAAAGAAGAAAGAAGAAATTTAGCAAATCAAGGGAACTTAATAGTAATCGCCTGCGCATTTTAGTACATCGAGGGAACGAAGTAGTAAATTGTGCACACGATTTATTTATTTTTCCTTGCATGTCATGTGCGGGGCTTCGTAGAAAGGAAGTCTGCAACTTCACATCTGGAAGCCTCATCATGATCTTCAGTAGTTCCTGAAATCACACCTTTTGACAACAAACAATTCTAAGTATTGTATACAGTATTTCTTAAATTAAGGTTCGAGAACTCACTTTCACACAGAATGCTTAAACCAAAACATTTTTGTGGTTTTATGTAAGAATGGTCAGGCTGTCCTTGTAAGCTTCTGAACTTTTCTAAAAGGAAATGTGTAGGTTAATGATTTGTGGAGGACATCATGTTGAGCTGCTCAGAGCCCCAGGGATTCTCTTGGTGGAGAAGAGCATAGTGCACTATTATGCCAGAGGCACACCACAGCTGTAGATCATTGAGGTGTTAATGGCCCCATCAGCATGATGTTATAGGACTTTAAAGTGTTCATGTTTACCAGTTAACCCTTTGTGTTAATTTGAGTGGGAAGTTTCATATGCAAAGCATTTTTAATGTTCTAATTTCTGAAGAGCTGAAGTTGAATTATTAGTTTTACTTTCAGTGAGCAAGTTCATTCTCTTTTCACTTCTGATTACAGTCGTATGTCTTTGGCCTTTTAAACAGAATCTGCAGTGAAATTTGGTTATATGGTCATTAGATATCATCATTTTCATGTACGTAATTATAATTAATAGTTATAATTTTTATTATAATAATTTTTATTTAAAACATTTTTTATAAGTAGCTATTTTTTTAAATTATGATAATGATTTATTGTTATTTTAATGCGTGTATTCATATAAACATTTTTCAAATTATTATTATTAGCTTATTATTTTTATTTTATTTTAAATTAATGATATATTTCATTGATTTAAAATGTATTTATTTATTATAGTTTATTATATATAATTTATTAAAAATGTTTTACATATTATATTTAGCCTAAATCCTGGATGGTTTGGAATGGGGATTGTTTGTGTTTCTTATGTAAACATCTGGTGGGGGATGGGGGGCAGGTCACTAGTACATCCACCTCAGTCTCTTTCTGTGTTGTGCTGGATGAGACGTTTGTGTTTTGTGGATTTGCTTTGTTGTGATTGCCTGGTTCAGGTTACTGGTAAGGTTTGGGAGATTAGGTGTCAGCGCGATGAATGGAGGACAACATTTTCTCACACTCCATTTTTTCTTGTTCTTTGGCAGAAGACTAGCCTTAAAAAAGCCCTGACCTCCTGTAGATCTCAACTTTCGTTCCCACCAGCAATCTTTTGGTTAGAGTAAACTGTTACTTAAAAAAATACAAATAAATTAAAGTTGGAAATCCCCCTGGACACGTGAAACCCTTTTTTCTTGTATTGTACACTGGTTCGAAGAATAAGAGGAACAGTAGCTTCAAGAGTTTGAGTTGATGTGGTTTTGTTAAACACGGGAATTCACCCATTAACTATACTATGATACTAATATTTCACATTTACATGTGATAGTGATGTCATTGGTAATAGTAATTCTTTCAGTTAGATTCTGTCATTCTTCCAGGTTTGTCATAGGGCCTGGGTTTTTTAAGCAGGTGGTCCATGTATGTCCTTTGACATAAATATAGATGTAAAAAGAAATTAATCCATGTATTATTATAATAAACATATATTATTAAATTATATTTTAAAATGAATATATTTTAATAAAAATAATAAATTTGGTTCTGTAATGACCTGTTCAATATTATAGAAGGTTATAAAGTTATAGGATTATTTAAGGATTGTTTCTTAGCATGCTCTTATTATGTGATTTTTAACATTCCTAATATTGTTTTGGGAGTCTCCTACAATACGTTTACATTTTTGCAACATCAAAAAACACTTCAGTTTTCTCAAAATATGCATTTAATATCACCTCATTTCCCAGTTAATCGTTTGAAGCAGTTCTAAGATTAAGTCTCTCTAAACCCCTCCTTCCCATTAGCGTACTCTGCTCTGATTGGTCAGATGGCCCGGCCTGTTGTGGTTGTGGTTGGTCTACGTTTTGGAAATGATATGCCCATTGCCATAGTTCCATAGTTTCAGCGCTTGATAGAAAATATTAACATCTATTGTTTATAATACAAATAGATTGTGATTCAGTGGAGCCAGCTGGTCCAAATAAACCAGGTACTGATCCATCTTTCATGAGCAAGCATATTATGAATCATGAGATTAAAGAAGCAATTGTCAGGAAAATGATCGGGGTTGTACTGCTGTGAATTTTAACCACTGATTCTTTACAGCCTCGTCTTTCAGAAGTGAAAATAAGATGAATCTACTTTCACAGCGTTGGACACAGCGTCTTCTCGATATGAGTTTAACCACAGGAACAAACTACAGTGTTTGAGGGCAGGCCAATGTAGAACATAGACGGGCATTATGCAGATGTGTCACCCGTGATGTGTAGCCATCAGGGAAGTGGGACTTACTGGCGACTTGTTTCGGCTGTTCAGAGATGATTTTTTTTTTCTTTTGGGAGAGAATAATTTATTTATTGTTCACTTTGTTCCTTACAACTTTACAGATCTTTCACTCTGTCTGTGTGTTTTTGTGCGCATCAGTTAAAGCTGCACATTAATATAGCACAAAAAGGGAGAAAACAAGTATTCTGTTGTCTCGACCAGGCTTCATGTAGTAATATTCAGATTGCTTGCGTTTAATGCAATGAAGCTGGGCTTTTTTTTAGTAAGGAACATTTTTTGGAAAAGTGGTAATGTTTTACTGTTTTAATATTGACTGTACTTTAATACTGACACACTTTTCAGTGCCAAAATATTTGGAAGAATGAGAGGAAAAATAGCTTTAGCAGGCCAGAGTGACGTACAGCAAGAGTTATTGTTTCCCATTCAAACTTACAGTCCACTATACCTGGCAGGGTCCGTGTGCATTCCTCAGGTCTTACGTTGACGCTCGGCTCCTGGGGACCGATTAGGAAGAGCTCAGTAGCTGAAAGAGGGAGACGGTCAGATGGGGAGACGGTATGTGTCTGGCGCTCTGCTCTGCTGACATATGCTAGATTCATTAAAAGGATATGAGATCCCAGACTTCCCCTTCATTTTTCCTGTACTACAGTAGACTGCCATTGAAACTCATCAAACGGATTCAGGGAGGAGACTCTACCTGTTGACTTAACAGTTTAGATCAGTTTGTAAATCACTCTTATTGGCTTTATGGTTTAAATTATATTAAGCTTGCAGATTTAAGTGGGCTTTCGGAGGAGTTTATGTTGGATGTCTCCCAGAGTCTAGTCTCAGGCATGGGAGCAGGCGCTTGGAGCTGTACATGGGCGAAAAACATATTTGCATTGTTTGTGTGTATAAATGCAGCTAAGAATTTCGGCTCACATGAACTCCCACTGCCCTCTCGGAGCGGACAGAGAACCAGCCAAATAAGGCTGTAAAAGTGTGTGGCCCTCTTTCAAACATGCCATAGCTGTTCCCCTGGTGAAGACCAATATTTGACCACTTCAGAATAGGGAAGAAGAGCGTTTTTGTGCTGCTTTCAACATGAAATCGAAATTTACCCTATTTTCTTTATTAATACATGTCCCTGGTCTTGTTGTTAATGATTTATAAGTGCATGCTATTATAAAGAAAAATTATGTTTGTCTTCATAAACTTTTGTAAAAATATTTTGCTTGGATGTTGTAAATATATGTATGCTTGCCTGAGCTGGATTAACCGCGACCCCCCAATTTCCGTCCCTAGTTGCAAACTCGTGTGTTTGTATAGATTATGTGCTTTGTTGCTGAGGTATTTTTCCTGTTCTCACCCAATAGGAGCATAGTCTGGGTGTTGTTGTTTTTTTTCCCTCACTTTCCTCATGTTATGCTGTATTTCTTCCTCAGTTCCCTGTCTTCCTGTCTACCCCCTTGTCATATTGTATGTATGTATCAATGGACAGGTTGATGGCTAATTTTGCTGGTACTTGTGACTAGTGACAATAAAGGGCTACTCCTACTACTACTACTACTTATATAATGTATTGTATTATAATTTATTATATAATAGCATCATTTATAATAATAATAATGATTTACGTTCAATAAAATAATACAATTAAGCATTTAAATAAAAATAAATGAATATAGTACATTATTCAAAATTGTTATAATTAATGTAATAGTTATATTTTTTTATTATTTTATTTAAAAATTGTAAACTATATTTAATAATAATAATAATAATACATTATGACTATTAATAAATGAGTAATCATTCAATCTTGTTTCACACAGAAAAATTACACATTTCCATCATATTACAGAAGAGAAAAATGGTGCAAATGATGTTTCATGTTGACTTTATAAAGTCTATATTGGTATTTCTGGCTGCGTTAGAAGTCATAAACAGGACACCGCTTCTCTGCGCGAGAAAGCACATATTGGGGTCGTTTTCTTTGACTGTATGTTGTCTTCCTGTCTGACCTGTGCACTCCATCATGTGTGATGTTTCGTGCGGGGGGCTGTCTGGCTGAGGTTTGTTCTCCCCTTCTCTTCTCTGTCTCTTCAGCTCTTCACATCTCTTCATTCTCTGTAGTCTGATACCCGACAACAGATCAAGCTACTGTTCTCTGAAGGCACATCTTTCTATTCCCTTTTGCCTGCCCCACTCCCTTTTCAGCCAGACGTCCCAATTTCTATAGGTAATTTTCCCAGCACCCCCTGTAGTTTGTAGCACAGTCTTTCCCCAATTTCATTGTCAGTAATTCACATGGTTCATCTTGTCATGTGCCTTTCCTTTCCCACACTTCTCTTCCTCTTTCATTTCAAAAATTCATTTTGTCTTTTTGTGTTTTTCCATACTTGTCTTTCATGTAAAAATACATGTTCCCAGAAACTAAAATACACTGCACTTATGTCATTTTTTACTCTTGTATAAAATTGTAAGTGTTCCTCAGTTACAACATTTTGGGGTAGTTGTAGTCACTGAAAGCCACAGTCTATTGTTCAACGTAATCCTTTGCCAAACAGCTAAACATGCCAGAAAAATGGAATGGTTCTTTGTTGTGTCTGCACAGTCACCCTTTCACAAACTATACTGGGATCAAACAGAAGCTCTTTTTGTCCCAGTGGTGGGTAGCGTCTCTCTTATTTTGGAAGTAAAGAGCTTTAGGGAGTTGATTTTATGTTTCATTTTCAGACACTGAAAAATGAAGGTATTTTCGTCTCAGATGTAAGATGTGGGCCTCTTTTTAAAGTCATTATGCCAGTAAAACAAGACTGGAAAGGTCTAATGAGATTTGCTAAATTAAATTAGGAATCAGCAGTCAGCTAAACCTTTTGCTATAGCAGAGTAGCCAGGAAGGTATTTTGCTTCATTTTGTTTTGTTTTTGTTGTTTTGCATTCATATTTTTGGACATGACCACCTTTTATATTGTACAATGTTTGCAGACATTTCATACTGAATGTGTGGGAATTTTTATGCCAAAATGAGACGTTCTACCTTTCCAGGAATAGACAAAGTGCTTTGATCCCTTTGGACAGTGTGCCATCTCAGTGGTTAGGAGTGCATTCAGTTTTTTGTTATTTCAGACTGCTGTTTTTTGTGTGACCTGGAGTGGACAGGCTAGTTTTTCTTCATAAATTTAAAAAATCTTCCTAGTGTTTTCTTTGATCTTACTTCAGTGAGCTTTAGCATTAGCGGATCCAGCATTGATTCAAAGATGGGTTTGTGCTCTAACCGTTTTTTTTTTTTTTGGTACTCTTTGTACTCAAGTTTCATTTGATAGTGGTGGTGTTACTCCAGAAGTTTAGCTAATAATATCTGTGCAGGAAGCTCTTGGGCCCTAAGAAAAAACCCTAGGGTAAATACTGCACAGTTGAAACAGAAAAGTGAATCTTAAACGTATTTTCAAGGACTCTCATTTCTGAAACAGAAAACAGAGAAGCCTAAATCTCAGAGAGCTACTGTAGATCAGATAAAGCCTCATCTGGGTTCTTTGCAGCCGCTGTTATCGGTGATGTGGCTCCAAATCCTGGATCATCATGTGCATGGAGGACTGGAACCTCACTGTGCTCTAAGTGCCCTAATTATATATCAGACCAACAAATGGTCACTAGGCAGTCCTGGCTGCAGACATATGGCCAGATCTAACCTCTGATTCCCAATTTGAAGCTTCCCAGAAGGCTGTTGCATTGCTCACAGGTTGCTCTTCCATAGATTAGGAGACCAGAGCTCTTTAAATATCAACTTTGTGTCAGATGTTTTTCCCTGAAATTGCTCATGAAAAATAAAAGTAAACAAATTAGGTAATCGTTGACATATGGTAAAATAGAGCTCTGAAATTAATGTGAATAGCGTAGTGCATGTCGTTGAAAATTGATAAGAAATGTTTTGATTCATACTAAAATATAACATTAATTTTAGACATTGGTGCATTGGCAAATATAAGACTTTGCTTACATGTCTTCTTTAATTTACATGTTTCTCAGAAGAAAATCTATTATTATATTTCTTTCAGATTTGATCTACACGCTCTTTTGCCGTTGACATAAAAATGCAATATAGCTGATATTTGCTCAGAGACTGGATGCTTTCATATTGACACAGCATAGATGATGATGGTATTTTGTAGACATTACGCTCCTTTCTTCCTCAAAAACAATCGATGAGGTTTGTTGTGTGAAATGTTCGGAAGCAGTGAACTCATCACAAAGAGCTTTCCGTTTACATGATTTCTTAAATGCTGCATGCTAACTAGTGTAGGAGGAACCCACTCCATCCTTGACATTTGAGTTGTAGATTAGAGTATAGAGAGAGAAAGAGAGAGAATCTCAACTGTTGATCAACCCAAAATCTATATCCTGAGTTGAAGAGTAGGGAATGGAGAGAAAATCGGGTGATAGAAAAGATAAAGTAGGATAATTTACAGCCAAATTAATTACTGTTATAAACGGGGCACATTCCTTCTGAAACTGTGGACATCTGGAATGCACAATGTCGGTCACAATTTGGGGCGCGGGGGGAGAGGGGGGCATTGGAAGGGGAATCGTAGGAGGAAATGGTCAATGTTTGAGATCTTCACAGGCGGAGCCAAATAACATTCTCTAGGGCCTCTGTCATTTCTGCTTAAAAGTTGTTAACTTTTCAGACATTGCAGCCCTTAGTCATCATAATTGGGATGTCTTCCAGCTGAATGTGGTTTCAAACAAAACAAATTTACTACATGGTCAGTATAGTAAAGTTTGGAGTTCATAAATCCGGTGTGTGTTTCTCAGACAGTCTGTCTGCTGTTGAATTAAATGCTGAAAGACAGACTGTCTGAGAAACACACACCGGATTTATGAACTTCAAACTTTACTATACCTCTTTATTTACCTCTTTTACCTCTGTAAATCTAAAGCTCCATCAGAAATGGACAGCTGTGGACTTTTATTATTCTAAATTCTATTCTAAACTTTAATTCGGTTTAGACTTCCGTCTATGAGATTAAAAAAAATACTTACTATTGATGGGTACTTTTAAAACAATGCTTCCTGGAACTTCAAAATCTTGTGTCAAATCTATGTTTGGAGTATGCAAGACACATGATTTAAGCAAAGTATGTTTTGCCATGTCATTTTCATGAAAGTATGAAAAACAATTTATGCTTAAATTACAATTTAATGAAAATGCATCGAATTGTTTTGTAGAACATGTAATTTTACACATTTCAGTATTCTCTCATTGCTTTTACGCAGCTTTAAACAGTAGGTGTCCTTGCCATCTGGACTTTTAAGTGTTTTGAAGCAGAATTGTTTTGCAAAGGAATTGGTTCAGTTGATTTAAAGTTTAGAAAACAGAATTCACTTATGACCTGATTCTTTTTATAAAGCACACAGGTTATCAGTTTAATTAATCTGATGAATCTTTCACTGAATAAAAAACTGCTATGATACATACTGCATTCACCAGCCTTTCCCAGACATCTCACTGAATATGATTCATTTGGGCTTGTGGAAAGGCTTAATCACTTTACAGTGGAAATAAATTGAAACGCAGTCTTTCAGCACATACAATATTCACTTTCCACAAATCATGGAGTTAATACCACTGGTTTCGTTTATAATGTCATGGTCATGTCATTTCACTGAGATGTTATGTTGCCTTGGCAGTATAATGTGAAGCTGTTGCTTTTGGGGTGGATGAATCACTTTTTTCACAGAGTGCAATGACATAAGTGATGCTCGGGCTGATATGGGTCTCTTCCATCTTCAAAGGAAAACCCACTGAGAGGTCTGTGACATGCTGTGGTGATCTGCTGATCACTATCTGAAATCAGAGCACAGAGTCTCAGGTTAATAAAGGGAGATGCAGTGTTGTGGAAGACAGTTGTCACCTCACACCCCACGCCTGGCTCAGTGTGTGTTCCACTATTTAAGACATTTAGAAGACAATCCACACACTGATCTGTTTGTAGTGCAAACGTGACCTGATATCACAGAGTAGTCTTGTTACAGTTCAGTGCCCTGTCTATTATAAGAAGTGGCAGAACGAACAATGGTTTATTTATCATTTTAACAATAGCATTATTATTATCATCACACCAGTTGATACGGGAATCATGACAATATATATCTCACATTTACACTTCAATTTAAAAGTTTGGAGTCAGTAAGATTTTTTTAATATAATGTTATAATATATATATATATATATATATATATATATATATATATATATATATATATATATTATATATATATATATAGCTTTCTATTCATTAAAGAACACAAAGATATTAAGCAGTACAGCTGATCATGTGACACTGAAGATTGGAGTAATGGCTCATGAAAATATTGCTTTGCTATCACAGGAATAAATCACACACACACACACACACACACACACACACACACACACACACACACACACACACACACACACACACACACACATATATTTAGTTATAACAAAAATATTTGAAATTGTAATTGTATTTCACATTTTACTGTATTTAGTGTATTTTTTGTCAAATAAATCTTGCTTCTGTGAGCATAAAACACTTTTTCCAGAAACGTTGAAAACTCAAAAGTTTCTAGGTTCCTGACAGAGTTGCATTTAGATGTCTGTGCCATTTAATCAAGAGCATTATTACTTATGGAAGCTGTTATATGAACATGCTGACTTGCAACTAACTTGCTTTGAGCTGTTGCTCTGCTGTAAATTATGCTCATGTTCATGCGGCTTATGTGGAAGTGTCCGAATTACATAATTGTGAATTTCTGTAAACTTTGGCACTGAAGTCATACTTCAGCTAATGCAGTTTGTTTTTTAGCAACACTCAAGTAAACATATACACATTGCAAACCACTCAGAATACATTAGCAGCCACATAGCAACACTCTGGCAATCACCCACAATTGTGGCAGTGAGTTTTGCAAAAGCAGCTTCCTTCAGAAATTGTAAAAATATAGTTTGGAATGGAGACTTTAGTAAAAAGATTTTCGTGGTGTCTGAAGAGAAATATGATTTCAAACAGGATATGAGAAGTCAACACAGGACGTGAGGTCACAGGCTGCAGGGTTTCTCATGTCAGACAAGAAACCGCTGTGACCCAAAGAAAATGAGTACAGAGATGTTACCATGGATACATGCATCCTGTGTGTTCTGATGCGAAAGCGCTCTCTTGTTTTTCAGAACTCTATGAACCTGCCTCCAGATAAAGCACGTCTCCTCCGGCAGTACGATAATGAGAAGAAGTGGGACCTCATCTGTGACCAGGTACAGCCTCCACAATCTCCCACTGTGAAATCACACCCTTGCCTCTGTAGGGCAGTCCAGAAGAACACGCCTTCACGAATGGGGTTATTGACATGACATTTAAAAAATGATATATTTTTACAGTTATTATTAACAAGTTAAGAGAAAGTTTTAGCTTGCCAGTTACACACAGTTTGATCAGATTTGAATGATTTAGCACACAAAAGAAAAGGCCCAGACACAGGATCATACCAGCATTTCACCCCAATTTTATTGACCGTATTTTTCGGACTATACGTCGCACCTGAGTATAAGTCGCACCAGTCCAAAAATACGTCATGATGAGGAAAAAAACATATATAATTCGCACTGGACTATAAGTCACATTTATTTAGACCCAAGAACCAAGAGAAAACATTACCGTTTACAGCCACGAGAGGGCCCTTTATGTTTTCAGTGATAGACTCTGTTCAATGAGCAACATAGAGCGCCCTCTAGTGACTGTAGACGGTAATGTTTTCTCTTAGTTCATTTCTCTTGGTTCATGTCAAATTAATTTTTATAAATAAGTCGCACCTGACTATAAGTCGCAGGACCACCCAAATTATGAAAAAAAAGTGTGACTTATAGTCATTGTTTGGTCACCCTCATGTTGTTCTAAACCCATAATCTTTTGTGGAACACAAAATTGAGGATTGTACCTGTCGTTCCTTTCCATGTAGCTGTGTAGAATGTAGTTCCATGTAGTTGTAGAATGAATGGGGTCTGAAGCAGTAGTTGTTTAGACCATTTTTATGATAATTTTATAGTTATTTTATCCTCAGTAACCATTCACTTTCATTGCAATGAAAATATCGGCCTATCCAGTCTTCAGAATTTCTTCTCCTGAGTTCATACTTTCATATAGATTAGGAATAATATGAGGGTGAGTAAATGATGACAGAATTTCAGTTTTTAAAGGAGCTGTCGCTTTAAAAAAAAAAACTGGCATGTCTTATTAAAAACACTTGCTTAAAAAATGCATCAGTGCAGTAAATGATGACTTTGTGCTACATTCTGGGCATTTCATAAAACTATTTATAAATGACTAGTTATGCATTTTGACAAATTTGTGCTACTGAAAAATGGAGTTACAGCTAAAAATTGTTTTAAGACTTAATATTTTTTTTTAAACAAAACAACATAAAATGATTCAGAATATGTGTATGTGTTAGTTAAAACAGAGCATTGATCTTTTGTTGGAGATGTTTGATGATTTTGCCTGTGTATAACTGTCTCCCCCTCTTCTCTGTGTCAGGAGCGTTTCCAAGTGAAGAATCCTCCACATACATACATCCAGAAACTACGTGGATATTTAGACCCAAAAGTCACACGCAAGGTCAGCATCATTCACCAGATGCATAACCAATGTCTGTTTCTCACCTGGTTGCATGTGAATGTGACTTACAGTTGATAAAGGGGTTGTATTATTAGAAATCACCAAAAATTGTATCAACTTCACCAAAAAAATAGCTTGTTTAATTACAAATTGTGTTATATGTATGTATCCTTATACTTTTGTACAAAAATCCCAGAGTAGCACTATAATCATACCACTGAGAATTTTTTTTTAAAAATATATTTGCAGTCAGTAAAATTACATTTTTATTCAGCAAGTATGCATTTAAACCACAAACTTTTGAATGGCATTGTATATGCAAAAATATAAATATTCCTGTTTAGGTCATTAGTGTTGACCTCTTTTGTGCACCAAAAGTTTATCCAGAAATGTTGTTTTATGCAGCACAAGTTAGTGTTTATTGAAATGTGGGTATTTCTCCAAACGTGCCGATAATCATCCGTTTGTCTGTGTGTGCAGAAATTCCGCAGGAGGGTTCAGGAATCCACCAAAGTCCTGCGAGAGCTGGAGATATCGCTGAGAACCAATCACATAGGGTGACTAATTCCTATCTTCTCTCCTATAATCCTACTTTAACATCTCTTCGTCGTGTGCTGATCTCTACAAATACCCCTCCCAACAATCGCCCAGAGTAACATCCCATGTTCCTCCAGTAACTAATGCAGTGAGGTTATGAGGCTCCTGTAAGCAGTGCAGGGAACAATAGCCTTGCTTGTGGTATGGACGGGAAGCTGTGGTATTGTTCAGCTTTCCCCTCTAAAGAATCACTCTTTCTTTGTTCTTCCTGTTGTAGAAAGCTAGATGTAGTTTTTGCTTGTGCACAAATCCCTGTTGTTGGGCTGTTCTGCCAGCTTCCCTGTGCTTTACAATGCTGTCTGTAGACCTCGGCTGTATCCAGATGGTTTTTATTCATCTCCTACCTCACACACCACCCCCTTAGCAGCTCCAAGCAACTCAGGAAGTTGAGTTGTGTATGCTGGAGAGCCAGGAAGCTTGCAGCATCCAACAATGTAGTGTGTGAAAGGACACGTATACACACGCGCACACACAAAGGTTTATAAGTCACATTGATGAACCCAGACAAAACATTGACACATTTGTGTAACAAAGTGAAACACTGACAACTGGGAACATCTTTTCAATGTTTATATCCTGTTTTTAAGGGCACACACTATTATTGAATACAAAAAACAATATGAAGTGAATAAGTGAAATTGTAAAACCATTTACACACAAACACGTTATTTTGTCATATCTTGTTATGTGCGAAATCTTTTTAGTTTCAGATAAGTTTATAAATTTGGAGCTAATTGTTTTTGTGCCAAAAATATGGCTTTACATGAAAATAATACAATTAAAATTTATATAATTTATTAAATAATATTATAATTAATAATATGTACATTTATTTTTATAATAGCATTTTGTTATTAACAATAAACATTTTATAACAAGTTTAAATCATACATTTAAATTATGAATTATATCATCTTATGTTTAAATATGTAAGGATTTAGTTTCTTTCGATTTAAGATTTTGTTCCTTTAAGTTGCTTTTTCTCAAGTCGCTTATTGTTAGTTGTGTGTAGTTAAGCTAACTATTACTTTAAAAGATTAGAAAGCTATATTCAGTTCAGATTACTATAAATTATGAGTAGTTTGGCAAACTACAGGTTCAAAGTAGCTTCCTGAACACTGACACACACCCACACACACACACACACACACACATTCACAGGAGCGAAATCTTAGAAAACACTGGTAAAATATGATTATTAATTACTTCCTTTGTATTCTGTGTGAGCCTTAAATAACCAATACACTCCTCTCTCCTGCATTATTAAGAGCATCCAGGGGATTGTAATGTGTTTCTCATTAAGACAAAAAAAAAGAAAAAGAATAGGCAGTCTTTTTTCACTTTTTTGGGGCGCTGGATGAAATGGAACAGAGGACTGTTTATTGCATGTGTCCGATCCCTGGCCTCTTTCCGATGTGCTACTCCTTGCTTTGCCAAGACAATCTGAAATAGCATCTGGCCGGACAGGAAGAGAGTCTAAAGGGGAGCAGGAAGGGGGAGGTGGTAGACAGGAAGCTGATGATGGAGTGAGCCCCCACCACCTTTTCAGTCGGAAAGTCTGTTTCTTGCTCAGTTCCACATTTTGTCTGTTTTTCTTGTGCTCATTTGGGAGTCTGGTATTTTTTTTTCTTATGCATCTATAACCATTTAACAATAGAGACAGATTTCAACCAATCATTACGGCTGAAAATGAGACTGAAAATGAGAGATGCAGAAAAAAAAGAGTGCATGTATAGAAAAACAGGGAAGGCAGTCTAAACACTCCCACTGTCAGAGATTGAACCTCCTCTCTTGAGCTATGAGCTCCACGTTCTTTTGCTTTTTGCTCTAAAGGGAATTCCTTTTGCTTTGACTTTCCTCTTCAGAAATCTGGAGCTAAATGAAGGAAATCTAAAACCAGTCTCCATTCTGGACTTTCCATCTCAGTCTTGCCAAGCTAGTCAACTCAGCAGTGATATTGTGATATTTCAGTTTAAAAGAGTTGTTTGTTTTAATACTTTTTAGAATGTCATGTATTCCTGTGTTAACATGAATTTGAATTTTCAGCAGCCATCACTCCAGTTATATAGAAATCTTTTGTAACATTATAAATATATTTGCTGTCAAGTTTGATCAATTTAATGCATCCTCGCTGAATAAAAGTTTTAATTTCTTTAAAAACAAGGTTTCTTTCAAATATTTAAACGGCAGTGTGAGTGTGTTTGTTTTCAGAAGGATGTTAATAGGATGCTTTGATCTCCCTCTTTAATGTGGCAGGTGGGTTCGTGAGTTCCTCAATGATGAGAACAGAGGCCTGGACATCTTGGTGGAGTATCTCTCCTTCGCCCAGTGTGCCGTCATGTGAGTGACACACCCTAAAAACAACCCACCACGGGCATCTTCACAACACACCAATCCAAGCACCATCTGTAGGACATTTAAAAGATCAAGTAGCCAGGCTTCTGCTGGAGACAAAGGCTGTGATGAATTCAGTGTTATTTAATGATTATGAACGTGCTGAATGTCTCGTTGTAGGCGTGCTGCATTCTGTTTTGCGCTTTGTTATGCCATGCTAGACTGTGCTGCTTTCTGCATAATCCTGGACCCCCTGTTACTGAACTCTGTTGCTAACCTTGCCTATCCTTACCCCCGTCCTCCTGATGTGGGGTTCCCTGTCTATGCGGCTCAGGTTGAATTTTGAAGGGCTGGAGAATGGTGAGGACTTTTCGCTGGACAAGGCTAAGTCCTGGAGCAGGTCCATTGAGGATCTGCACCAGAACGGTTGTAATACACTGGTGCGCTCTGCTCGACAATCCGTCCTCCGGTATGTATTGGCCTGCTTGTGCTTGCTATGCTCTGCCTCGCTTTAAAATGATGTTTGCTTATGTGATGACAACTTGCATTGGTTTGGTTCAGGCTGCTGGCCAGTCACAACTCATTAATTAGAAATATTTAATGCACTGTTTGAGACTGTATATATGTGTGTGTGTGTGTGTGTAAATATATAATTATTATTGTTTAATGTGAAGAACTGGAAGAATAGGGGGCAAAAGAGCTTCAATGTCTAAAATATTAACCCTATAAAGCAAACTGTATTATATTTAATATACACATTTCTAAGGCTTCTAAATTATTAACTTGAGTCTGATTGGTAGTTCATGCTTTTTAGTAATCTTAGATTTTCTTGATTCTCCATAAATTTGTTTTTAGAAGAACGTTAACATGTGAATATTAAAATATGTTTCAACAAATACTGTTGCATTTAATTATGTTTTGCACACATGCAAACCTTTTTCTTTCCAAATATTGGTTTATAGTAATTTTTGTTTATATGATTATTTCACATAAATTGAATAAATATATATTTGTTTGATCAGTATTTCTTACAATAAAATAGTTGCATGCCAAATAAATCTGTCATTTTTGCTCATTAAATCATCAGATTATGTCAAAATGAAGACATTCGGTTTAACCTTGTCACAGGCCAATATCAGCATTTTAAT
The DNA here is from genome assembly GCF_023724105.1 of Carassius gibelio. Classification (NCBI taxonomy): domain Eukaryota; kingdom Metazoa; phylum Chordata; class Actinopteri; order Cypriniformes; family Cyprinidae; genus Carassius; species Carassius gibelio. The sequence continues at coordinate 15,372,497 of NC_068393.1, forward strand.
ACAAACATTTAATGGGTTTTAAACTAGCTAATTTTATATAAAATAATAGTTTATCTAATAAATCGAATGGTTTTATCACTAAAGACATTTAGTGTCTCATTGGTTTATTCAAAGTAATTGCACCCTTTATTTGGAAAGTGAATATTATTGTTTTATAGTTAACAGTTCACTTCCTGTCTCACTTCTCAAATTATAATGCATGTCTTTATGCAATGACAGGAACATTGCATTGCAGCAAAACTAGGAGTCAGATGTGTGCAGTATTTAGCCCACTGAGCCATAGCCACACTTCCTGAGAGAAGATAACACACGCAGATGAAAGTACCTCTTCATAGGGTGCATATGAGTGATCGTTTATGTTATATCAAATCAAGCACAGCTCTTGTGAACTACTAACTTTCTCCTTCTATTACAGTTATGGCTCAGCTGCCAACAGCAAGACCATCAAGAACTCCAGACTAGTCAGTCAAAAGGATGATGTGCATGTGTGCATCATGTGCCTCCGAGCAATCATGAACTATCAGGTACAGGATGCACAGACCTGATAGGTCACAAAAACCTCAGGGACATCTGACTTGATTGCACAGCAAATCTGCTCTGTCAGTAGTATTATGAAGTTTTTATTGAGCATGACAAGCAACCTGTTATTCTCCAGAATGTTTTTTACATCGGTGTCTGTACAGTTAATGAACGGCAGCACAAAATCTCAATTGAATAACCATTGCATTGTGCTAAATATGTTTTTATATACTTTAATACCACATTACTTTCTTCTTTCACACCTCTAGTATGGCTTCAACCTCGTCATGTCTCACGCGCATGCAGTCAACGAGATCGCCCTAAGTTTGAACAATAAGAACCCAAGGTAAGAATTAAGGTTCTGTATAACAGTGTTAAAGATCCACCCAAAAATGAAAATTCTGTCATTTACTCACCCCTATGACTTTCCAAATCTGTGTGCATCTCTTTTTTTTAGTATTTTCGGACCAAAATATACTACGGAAGTCAGTGATATATGTGCCAACATTGTCCAAAATACCTTCTTTTGTTTTTCACATAACAAAGAACCAACCCATTTGTGATCCCACTGACTTTCATAGAATTTTTTGTTCTTAATATGCAAGTCCCAAAACTGTTTGGTTACCAACATTCTTCAAAATATCTTCTTTTGTGTTCCACAGAAGAAATAAAGATTTAGAATGACGTGAGGGGAAGTACATTATGACAGAACTTGTTTTGTGTGAATAGTCCCTTAGTAGGTAGCTACCTGATGAGCCTGATTAATGCAGTACCTCCAGTGACCTTTAGTTTTGGTGGCGCTGTGAAGTAGGGGATTTTATTAGGTAAATGAATTCTTTCAAACATGGAAAACCCCCCAGCCTTCTTACATATTAAAAAACATCATTCCTTGACCTCAATGAATCATACATCAATGTATCATTCATGCACAGCTTTTAACTGTGCTGTAAAGGCCTTTCTTGTAGTGTGTCATTCCAAAACAGCACCAACAAAAAATGACCCCACCTACACTTACTGCGAGTTAGCATCGGACTTGACCCAGTGAGAGGCTCAAGATGCAAGTGTGCTATCACATTTCTGATTTTGAAAATTGTATAACAATAGACACAAAGCTGCTGTTCTCCCTGAAGGATAGATCTAAGCAGGTGTGGGTGGGTAATGATCTGTCAAGTTTGTAATGTTACCCGTCTTATTGTTTGAGTCCTGCTCTGCCACTCTTGTGCAGTTGAATGCTCACAGAAGCTTTTGTTCTGCCTATAGAACAAAGGCGCTGGTCCTGGAGCTGCTGGCTGCTGTGTGTTTGGTGCGAGGAGGCCATGAAATCATCCTCTCAGCGTTTGATAACTTCAAAGAGGTACAGTAGATCCTGGGACTTTTACACCTGCATGCGTATTACACCATGGATGCTATATTATGCTAAAAAAAGGTTGTTTTTGTTCTAGTTCATGCACATGTAAAGCCAATTAGCTGGGCATTTTCTCCCTTCCCACATGCATTTGTGGGAAAACACCACATCTTAAGCCACTCGTTTCTGATAAGGATCAGGGTTTTTTGGGGGGGGTGGATTGAATTGCCTGCAGACTCAACCGTTCACTCAACCTCTCAGTTTTGTTTGCCTAGTGATTTAAATAGCCAATTATCCTGTAACTGTCCAACTCTATCCTGAGAAACTAGGAGAGCTAATAAACACAGCATTCACAATAATTCTGCGAGAAAGACTGGCAGAACTAGTCTTCAAAGTGTCTGTGGTTGACCTAACTTTGAATTTAGACTAATGAATGAAATGTTCCACATGTAAATCAGCAAAGCATTATGAACAAGAAGCTGACTGAAGTATTTGAGATAAGTTTCTTATTCTTCCATAGTGAAATGTGAGGGTCTAACGTATTTCTTTTTGTTATTTCGATCTCCTTCTTTTTCCATAAAGTCTGCAATAAAGTCTGAATTTCTCCTGAATGGACTGTGATCTGAATTCTCCATCAGTCTCAGCTTCACTAAACCCCATAACTTCATACTCTGCTGTTTCTAGAACTAGAAGACTTAGTAATTTGTTCTATGTTATGTTTGTTTTTCTCAAAGTTTTGGGATAGTTATTTGTGAGGATATATGAGCTACATACTTCATACTGGATTCAAAATATGTGCAGGTATGTAAGGAGAAGCACCGCTTTGAGAAGCTGATGGAGTATTTCCGTAGTGAAGATGGGAACATTGACTTCATGGTAGGTACATGAGAGAAACTCCAGTATTTTGTATGAGACCAATGTATATGTGCTTGACTGTGTGGTTTGTGTCTCAGGTGGCTTGTATGCAGTTCATCAACATTGTGGTCCATTCGGTGGAGGACATGAACTTCCGTGTACATCTGCAATATGAGTTCACTAAGCTGGGGCTTGATGACTTCCTGGAGGTAATTCAATGTTCCAACTAATCTAAAATCATTCAGTGTTTAAATAGCCAAGTTAAGTAAATAGGCAAGTTTGTTGTGTAGATGTCATTATTTATTTTTAATACTACTGAATATTTCAGTCACACCACACGATAGAACATTAAGGAATCCCCTGTGTTTCCTTCCAGAAATCCAAGCACACGGAGAGTGATAAGTTGTCGGTGCAGATCCAGGCTTACCTGGATAATGTGTTCGATGTTGGAGGTCTGTTGGAGGACGCTGAAACAAAGAATGTGGCCCTGGAGAAAGTGGAGGAGCTGGAAGAACATTTGTCACATGTAAGAACTACTAGATATGATTTTCTTTCATTATTGCTATGTTATTATTATACCTCATACACTCAGCATACATCAGCTAAAAAGTGAAAAGCTTTAAAATGTTAAATGTTATAATAAATAAAACAAATTGAATTGTATTTATTATTATATTTAATATTGAATATTAAAAAAATTAATTTCTAAGCACCACTATCATATATATATATATATATATATATATATATATATATATATATTTTTTTTTTATATATATTTTTTTTACATTTGTAATAACTTCCATAAATGTTTACATTTACATTCATAATTTCGGATGAGTAAAATTTCTTTTATTTTTTGATAGAAGTATCTTTTTTTTCACTAAGACTATAATATATTTTAAAATGTGATTTATTTGTGTGGTGGCAAAGCTGAATTTTCAATAGCGATTAATAATTTTTGTAGAAGTTCAAAAGAATAGCATTTATTTAAAATGTAAATCTTTGTAAACGTCTTTACTGTTAAATTATAATTGTCTTTACTGTTACTTTTGATACTTTTGAAAAAAAAGTCTTGATTTTCTTTACTGAAACCAAACCTTTAAACAGTAACGTGTATATTATGATGTCATTTTGGACCAATTTTTAAAGAGTTTTATGTTATAAATGTTTGCTTGTATCACCACACTCAGATTTAGATTATTTATAATCTGATTTGCATACGGATTGGGCTTTTAAGTGTATAATTCAACAGATAAGGCTTGTAAATCTGAGTATGCAGTCAGTGTAAAAACAAACCTCGGATTGTTCCTCTGATCTCGACTCAGTAGTGGGCCTTTCTTACTAGAAATGACCAGAGAATCACACAAAAATTCTGCTCTTGCTGGGGGAGGAGCACAGAATTCCCCAAATATTCCACCTTGTTGGTAATCTTCACTGTATCAAAAGTGAAAGTGATGTTGCCTCATCTGTTTAGTCTTACTGCTGGTATTACTATCATTGATCCATAAGAGAGTGAGAGAGACAGAATGCAGATTAAAGGGGTATGGAAGAGATGTTTACAGGATTTAGGCTCTGAACTGCCTCTCCATCTTCACTCATTTTCTTTTCATTACCTCTCACGCCGTCATGTTTTCTATCGCGCTCTCTTTGTTTTTGTTCTAGGTGAACGAGAAGCTTCAAGATGTTGAAAATGAGACCATGATGAAGGTAGCAGACCTGGAGAAACAGCTGTTACACAAAGACAAGGAACTGACAGCCATAAAGGTAAGCCTCAATTTCAATCATTTATATCACTTTCACTCGTGAGCTTGACATACTAATACCTCCTGTGATAAGTAATATGAAAGACGAATGATGACTGCGAGTCCTTTAAAAAAAATTGCATAGTCTTGCATAGTCTGGTTAACTAGATGTCTAAATGTCCAATAACCAATAATAAATTTTTTGGACAAATATGCCTTGTTTTTTTATATCTACTATGGTACCTTCATAGAAATTACCATTAAATAATTAGGCCTATCATCAATACAATGGACTTTTTTTCATAGACTGTGATGGCATTAATACTGTGAATCTAGCAAAGTGTTGATATTTTCAATTTAAAAAAAAATCTTAGAAACACTGTTGAGGATTGTTTCTTTTGCTGTTTGGGTGACTAATGCTATATTGATAACTAATGCTTCTGAGACCCACAGAAATGTGAGGAGAGTCCACAGGATATATCAAAATAGAGGATCACATACAGTATCTGAATTTCTTTAGAAATTTGGCTGTGAGTTACTTTGTTTGTAGAAAGCAGTTGTCATTCATAACCAAACTGTGCATTAACAGGACTGACAACCACTGCACCATCTATCAACCAAAGTATTTTCAGGGAATTTACATGTGTTGTGTGGCCTTGTTAGATGCTAGACTGAGAGAAAAGTACAATAAATGTGTTGGAGTACCCTTGTACCCTAATATCCTTGACTGGTCATTCTCATGGTTATGCAGGAGACGTATGAGTCCACCAGCTCACAGGTGCACACACTGCGGCGAATGATTCAGGAGAAGGATGCCGCCTTCCAGAGGCACAACAACATCAAGAAGCAATTGCTGGAGCTGGAGCAGCAGGGCACCATCCGTTTACGCAAGCAGCCTGATGGGGATATTGCTATTGAGGCTCTGGGTGGAGGAGGACTTGTTGGTGGAGCATTGGCTGGAGCATCTCTGGGAGACCTGGGCTTACTTACTGCAAGCATGAGTGGGAGTGGAGGTCTGGGTGTCACTTCACCTGCTCCTATTGAAGCTGTTGCTCCACCTCCACCGCCGCCACCACCTCCACCTGCCCCGCCACTCCCTTCAGAAGGTACTGAGTCTGAGAATAGCCTGGGAAATCATTTGTGTATCTTGTGCGGTGTGTGTTATCAGTTACTGTAGCTGGAGTCATTGCTTGACCGGGAGATCTGAGGTTCTCAGAACTCATTTGATTTCAACGGCAGACAAGGAAACATTTAGATCTGGCACCGGTGTAAACCTACTGCCAATGGAAAACAGATATGTAAGGGTTCCCTTGAAGCTCAAGATTATGGAGACTCTTTTAGAGTCATTGTAGTGCATTATAATTAGAAAACAAGGCTCAGCTGTGCACATTTAGTACTCTTTGAGTTACAGAGCTTAGCAGGAAAAGGAAAAGCTAAGGGTGTTTCCTTTAGCTAAGGAGCAGTTTCTGCTGAGGAAGCAGCTGGACTGGGACTAACTAAATATCTATTAAACCCTTGTGACAGTTTGGGAACAGATTTAATAGTAAAGCTGAAAATGTATGCATACTAATGTATTACATCTCTTTTATCTATAGTTGAGTGTGTTCCTATTCCTCCTCCACCTCCTCCTCCACCACTGCCTGGAACATCACCATCAGTCATCCTTAGTGTCGGCTTATCAGGTAATACAAAATTAAAAATAATAGGAAATAGTACTATCTTAGCACTTATATGTTGCAAACAAGATTATCACAGTGACAAATCACTCAGGATCTTGTCACATGCAATTATGTTAGTAAATGTAATGTTTATTCTTCTGTTGTAGCCATACGCATCAAGAAACCCATAAAAACCAAGTTCCGCCTTCCTGTCTTCAACTGGACTGCACTGAAACCCAACCAGATCAACGGCACCGTCTTCAACGAGATTGATGATGAGCGTGTGCTTGAGGTGAAATTGAGTATGACTCAGATTCTCACATTATTTTGAGTGTGAAGTTTAAATATGAAACTCTCCACCCATGCCATGTGCTCTTGATTGGTCGTGTAGGAGTTGGATCTGGAGAAGTTTGAGGAGTTGTTCAAGACGAAAGCCCAGGGTCCTGTGGTGGATCTGTTGAGCTCAAAGAGCAAGGTTCCCCACAAGCCTGTTAACAAAGTGCAGCTGCTAGATGCCAATCGCTCAAAGAACTTGGCCATCACTCTGCGCAAGGCCAACAAGACCTCAGAGGAGATTTGCAAAGCCATTCAAACGTATGCACATATACAAGTGTCTTAATGCTCTCAAAACTCTCCTCTGAGATTATTAATATGACGCAATTTCCATGTTGCAGGTTTGATCTGAAAGCCCTGCCAGTGGACTTTGTGGAATGCCTGATGCGGTTTCTGCCCACGGAGGCTGAGAGTAAACTGCTGCGTCAGTACGAGCGCGAGAGGAGACCTCTGGACCAACTCGCTGAGGAAGACCGCTTCATGCTCCTGTTCAGCAAGATTGAGCGGCTTACTCAGAGAATGAGCATCATCACGTTTGTGGGCAACTTCAATGATAACGTCAACATGCTGACCCCGGTGAGCAACTATAATGTTCAACAAATTGGAAGTTGGGAAATTTTGTGGGTTTTAAAAAAAGATTTTTGGTGAAGAATGACCATCCACATTGATTTTTTTTTATTGTTGCAAAGATATTTGTGAAAATTGTAAGACCAACATCCTCGTCGTTCCTGGAACAACATTTCTGTCCACATTTTGGGGATCAATTGAGCCACAGATTTATCAATCTGTAATTTCCCTCAGATTTTAGGGGTTGTTAGGCTTGGGGTTAATTATAGGGTTTGTTTGTTTGATGGGATTTTTATTCCTGGAACAAAAAAACGTGGATCTAGGAACATGTCCTTGGCAATATAACAGTCACCCTGATCAAATCACGATTTGACATCTGTTCATTTAAATCTACAGCAACTCAACGCCATCATCGCCGCATCCGCGTCAGTGAAGTCTTCTCCAAAGCTAAAGAAGATTCTTGAAGTAAATGTCAACTTGCTTCGCATATTATACATTTTCAAAATCATCTGAAATTTGTCTCCAGTTATGCTTAACTATCCATTTTGTCTCCACATAGATCATTCTGGCCGTGGGCAACTACATGAACAGTAGTAAAAGGGGCTCGGTGTATGGTTTCAAACTTCAGAGTCTGGATCTGGTGAGCTTGGGTGTAGAAATGGCTTCAGTGATGTTGTAGTTGAATAACAGTGCTGTTCTCACCCATACTGATGTTGTTCTCTCACAGCTGCTAGATACTAAGTCTACTGACCGGAAGATGACGCTGCTTCACTACATTGCTCTGGTCGTCAAAGAGAAGTATCCCGAATTGACTACCTACTACAATGAACTGCACTTTGTGGATAAGGCTGCGGCAGGTCTGTGTCCTCCATGGGATGTTGAACTGTAATTTAAAATTAGAAATACAAGAATGCCAATATCACAAATTAAAGCTACACTTACTGAAATGATATACATTTCTTTGGATTTCACTCAAATTGCTTTCTTTGAATTCTTCTGTTACAGTCTCCCTGGAGAACGTGTTGTTGGATGTTAAGGAGCTGGGTAAGGGCATGGATCTGGTCAGGAGAGAGTGCAGTCAGCACGACCACGCTGTACTCAAGGGCTTCCTCCAGACCAGCGATACACAGCTGGACAAACTACAGAAAGACGCCAAGACTGCCGAGGTGTCCTTTCTCTCTTTTTCAAAACGCTTTCCGAATACAAAACAAGATTACCTGAATCTCAAATTGAATCCGTTTACAGGAGGCCTTCAACAATGTGGTGCTTTACTTTGGGGAGAGTCCTAAGACCACGCCGCCTTCGGTGTTCTTCCCAGTGTTTGTACGGTTCATCAGAGCCTACAAGGTACTGCAATATATTAAATGATTCACTCAATGGCTCTAGGCACTGCACTAAAGAATCATGAATCTTCATATTATGACAAGAAGAAAACATTTGTGGCTCTGTATGCGCATCAGATCAGGTAAAGACTTTTGTTTCTAAGCCTCAAGGGGAAAGGTGAACCTGGCCTACTTTCAGGTAATTGAGCACAGGAAGGAGCCGTCCACATGATCTGCTCTCTGCCGTGTTTAGTAAACATGCCGCTGTGAAAGATCTGGTCTGCTAATCTATAGTTTGTAGGTTCAAACCCTGAATGGCTACACAGTTACTATGTGTTTATATCCTTTGGCCATCCTTGTTTTAATGTCTTTCCTGTTGGAGCATCAGCGTCAGAGTGCAGGGGTGGAGTAGCAGACGTTAGCAGAGGGTGAATAACAGGAAGGGGCAGCTGGGCTGAGATTTAAGGGCAGCTGCTGTGTTTAGACTGGGCTTTGCCTTCACAGCCTTTAACCCGGACACACACTCATACACACACCTCTTCCTCGCATTGTTCTGCTGGTGAATTTATGAGTCTACATGAGGAACCAAAAAAGCTCCAAGATCTTTGTGCGTCCAAATTCATATCCCTTCTCAGAGGTTGCTGGGATTGTTTAGATGTGAGGTCGTAGCCTGGATTTTGTGCAGTGTCAGGACCTGGATCACACTCGCCTCACTGTCGGAACTGTGTTGTTGTTTTTTTGCAGGAGGCCGTGGAGGAAAACGAACAGAGGAAGAAGCAAGAGGAGGCCATGAGAGAAAAACTACTGGCACAGGAGGCCAAACAGCATGACCCAAAGGTGAAATCTAAGAGCTGAGAAAAATACCTGAAATAGAACTTGTTTCCTTTAAATATCAAACTAAAAGTTCAGATGCAGAGTGTTTTTTAATACAATTATGCTCATGAAAACATGTATCTTGTTTTCTCACTGCAGGTCCAGGCTCAAAAGAAGCGCCAGCAGCAGCAGGAAATGATCGCAGAGCTCCGGCGCAGACAGGCCAAGGACCACCGGCCTGTATATGAGGGCAAAGATGGCACCATCGAAGACATTATCACAGGTGGGCCAGGCAGGACTGCAATAAACTGTAGGCCAGGGGGCCACAATCACTGTGGTGGTCCACAGCTCACCACATCAGCAGTGTACTGTCTGTTATGTTAAACAGCGACCCTTACGGCCCAATCACCACACTTCACAAGTGCATATCCGTTAAAACACTCAGGGATATTCAGAGTTAATACGATTATTAATTTACCCACAAAGTAATTTAATCAGTATTTAATCTCTATTAATGTTTTTTAAGAGATTCAGCAAAACCTGGATTTTACTTGAACATGTTTTTGTTTAACTTATATTTTAATGGTTCAATCTAAAAGTTTACCCATGTATCTTGTGCTCAGGTTTATCATTAGTTAATTAACAGAGCAGTTTTTTTTCATAAAAAACAAATTCCTCCATCTGAGATATACACTAGTGTTCAAGTTCAAGTTTGGGATCTGTAAGATCTGTAAGATACAAGTCTCATAAAGGTTGCATTGATTTGCATAAAAATAAAGTAAAACCAGTGATGTTGTGAAATATTATTGCAATACAAAATATGTTTTCTGTTTTAATATATTTGGAAATGAAATGTGTTCCTGTGATGGATTTTTTAGCAGCCATTAATGCAGTGTCACATGATCCTTAAGAAATCTTTCTAATATGCATTGTATGTGCTGCTTAATATTTTTGTGAATTGAACAATTCAGAAGAACAGCATTTGTTAGAAATCTAAATTTTTAGTAAAAGTTGAAATATCTGAACTCTCACCTATGATCAGTTTTATGCATTCTTTCTGAATAGAAGTATTAATTTCCTAAAACAAAACGAAATGATCCCTAATATTAGAATGATAGTGTACCCGGTAAAGAAGATTTGATATCTATATCTGTTTAATAGGATTGAAAACCTCTTGAAAAAAAAATCCAGGAAGTTCCAAGGGTCAAAACAAGTGGTTTCTGTTTTAGGAACACATGCTCCTTCTTAACCTCAGATATAACGTTCTGTCTCTGACCTCCCTCCCTCCCTCAGTGCTGAAGAGTGTACCCTTCACAGCCCGCACGGCCAAACGGGGCTCTCGCTTCTTCTGCGATACCAACCTCTTCGACGAGTCCATCTGCTAGCCCCCCAAACCCCCCTCCCAAAAAAATGCCCCTAATGCCGAAGGTTGTCCCGTTCTCTTACCACTTGCAAAGTGCATGCATACAACCACTCGCATGACCCATTCTGACTCACTGGTTACCCAGCATCCTCTACTAACCTTAGCACAATGGAATAGTGGGAAACACGAGCTGTGGCCGTTCACAGATCTGAAACAGGGACCGGCCAAATCTTTCTCAAGAGAATTATGACAAATGGACTGAAAAGTATTAAAGTATCTGTATAAAGTATAATATATTTTGCCTGACTGATGTTTACATAAATGCTTATTTGGTTTAATATAAATATACAATCATGTTGTTAAAATAATTTTTGGAATGGGTCTTTCTATTTGTCATATTGTCCAGAGAGATTTGGTCTGTGTAACAGTCCTTATTATGTTTCACTTGGTTTGTCACCTGCTAACTCTCATGTTCTCTCCAATAACTCTTTGTTATACCTTTCCAGCAGAAAAGGAGATTAATCTGAGTAAATTTGAGCACAGAATAATTGAAGGGTAAGAAAGGCATCATGGAGCTTCCTGACGCTTTGCTCCTGTCTGCCTTTTTACCGTCAGCTCAGTTGCTTTAGCAGTGCTACATTTTGAAGATTGCTACAATGCTGAAGCTTATGTTGCCAAATGAAGTCTTGTACTGAATATTGCTTTTTTTTTTTTGCATTGTTAAATATATATTTTATGAAATGTATCGTGTCAAAAAATCTAAGTAGCTATATCATTTTACCACATTAGTTATATAGTTTGCATCTCGCATTTTTATTTTTTTTACTAAGAATACAAAATAAAAAAGGTAATTGTGATTTTTTTCTCTCACAATTCCGAGCTTAAGTTGCAGCTGAATCTCTGAATTCTGACTTTTTTTCTCAAATGGGCTTCCGTATTTGTATTTATATCAACTACAGTATTTTTATAGTTTTATATAACCTTATAAAATTTTAGTACAAACTAATGATTGGATAGTACAAAAACATATTATTTTACTAGCATCAATTCTGTTAGCTTTTCTTCAGTAGCCTATTTTCTTATGTCTTTTGGAAAGGATCCAGGAATGAAATCTCTATTTTCTTGTCATCACTGTTGCATGTAAAGCTGTGTTTGTCCGCTGTATCTTTGCACTGTGCTGTTTGTCTACCATGTGTATGTCTATCACATGCATGCGAATCTGTGTTCTGTTCAGCAAGATCTACATGTAATGGTTACTGTATATAGTGGTATAGTGTTTCATTATATATGGAAATGTTATAATATCTTTTAAGACCTCATTTACTCACACTCACTTTTTATTTATTTATTTATTTTTCACTTAAAATAAGTTAATTTGAAGAACATGTGTAGCCAAAGTTTCTGCATTCCTTTAACCTTTTTAAATACAACAGCAACAGTAGCATCCAGCTCAAGTGCTGAGATTGACCCCTGAAACCCTGAGTGTTCTCTGATCTAACTCTAACTCTCTCCCTTCCTCACTCGCAGATCTCCGAAGCCAGCCCTTCCTGCGAGCTGACGCTGTGATCCGGAATGGGTGGAAGAGACCCTAAAGACCCCTAACTCACTCACCCTCTGCTACTCTCCCCCCACTTTCTTCTGAAATGGTATCATCCTGCAATTCACAGTGACTGAGGGAAGTGCGGACCAAACCAGTCTTTGGTTTTAAGGGGGTGGGGAAGTTGATATTTATTTATGGAAATCCTTTTTCTGCACTGGAGGCTCTTTCGATAAAGCCGTAAAAGCACAGACATTAAGGGCTGCCTCATGAACGCTCGCGCACGCAAATCTGAGGAGTGTCTGTAAAAGCTTGCGTTGGCACAGGAAAAATGCTTGTTGTGGTTGACACACAGACAGCAGTAACACTAGCCTGCTGACCCTGAAGAGACATCCAACGGGATCTCACGCCCATTAACGTGGATTTCCTTTTACTGTGCAATGTAAGCATTACTTTCTGAGGTCACTGACTTTCAGGCCAGAGCCTGTTTTGTACATCTCTTTATTAACTATGAACTCAATTTATTTGTTAATCCTATTCAACTACCTGGAACGGGCTAGTCTGTCTCCAGTATTTTAAACCAGGCTAGTACTATGGTTTGAAGAAGTGCCTTTCTTTTGAGTCAGTATTATGTCTTATAGCCAATATTGATGTATCTCAGTTTATACTTGTGTTACTTAATCATTATGTGATATGTAAATATATTCATATATCCAAAAATGCATTGCAACTTTAACAAAAGAGCCAGAACAAGTGCTCTATTTGACTGACCATGTGCCTTGTTTTGATGGTGCCTTCATGACCCAGCTTTCTAAATGTCTAAAAAACATTGTATCAAAACAAAGAGTACATATGTTTATGCCATGCAGTGAAACTTCTCAGAGAATAATGCTCCGGTTTATTCTTTACCCCACAGATTTATGTTGTATATAAATGCATTTTAAAAGAATATCCGATGGGAAGCACTCCAGGATTGTAAAGATATCAATCTTTTGGGTGTGCAGTTTGTACTTGTTCACTCTAAACCAGTTGCCCAAGTTAGTGAAATGAAGGACAGTCGACATGGTTTGTGAGAATTAATTCATTTGGCTTAAACCAACAATTACGTTTTATAATATGATTATGATTATATATAATATGGCCCTAATCTAATAATTATTCTCTTTGCACTATCATTGAATAAGAGCCGATTATCCAACCAGCGACTTGAACTGAAGTGTCCGTTTTATCAATAAAAATAAAAAAGGGACATATTACCATAAGATTCGAGCTCAAGAGAAGTGTCGATGTAAATTAAACACTAACAGTTTTTGTATGTTCTTGGGAGTTAGTCCTTAGTCTGATCTTTTTATATATATTTTGTCGGATATAAACTAAATCAAGCCATTTGGGAGAAAACACAAAGAACAAGATGAATGTACCATATTGAAAAAGTTATTTGGTTGAAATGGACCAGTGAATGCAGAAGTTAACTGGATATTCTGTCGGAATTTGCAAATAAAAATATTTGAGACTCAATGACTTTGCCTTTATGACGATTTCATCAATCCATTTTTCTTTTCCCCACGGTGTACTGGAGAGTGAATACAGGTGGAGTGGGACTTTGGGGTATTTGGTTTTGTGATGAGTTCTGGATATCATCTTTTAAATTGATGCTAGTGATAAATAATGCGTGCCATTTTATTTATATTCACCTTGATCATATCTAGTACAAGGACAACAATTGTTTTAGATCCATTAGTTATCATTCTGTATACATGAACCTTACAAAATCTATTGCGCAACAATTCTTGTCCTTCATTCCTAGAGAATCTGACATTTGACCGGCCTTTTGCTGGGAAAACCGTTTCTAAACTGACCACTTGTACCCATTACCAAGCTCCAGCAGAGCACCAATCCAGAAACCACTTCTATTTTTGTTCTGTCCACTTTTATTTTTAATATATGTGTTATAGTCTATGGTTCGTGAAGTTCTCCAGCTGGAAACAAAAGAAACAAAGACTGTCGCTCCAAAAGAAGGGCTGAGCCACCATGCATTTCCACTATAAAAAGCAGTTTAATTATTTTGTATACAAAAAAAAAAAAAAAAAAATTGAACCAACAGAACTACAGAAACAGTTGCAGGGTCGTGACACTAATCATCTGTGACAGTAAAAGGCCACCGAGGGCCGCGCTAAATTACATTTGATAGTAAACAGAGCAGACACTTTACGTTAAGTCCAGATACTCGGATGAATACTGTTAACATGTATCTGTTGAGCTGACGCTAGTCTTTTAGCGCTGTTGGATCCATGCATTAGCCTATGGCGCACGGGTTACCTCCATTAGAAGCAGTGGATGCTCGGCCGCAAGCAGGGCTGGCCGAGTCTCTACAGGTCAGGCAGATGAGAATGATGGGAAAAGTAGCAGCAAGGCAGTGAGTTATTACTGGATCCACACAAACCTCATAGGAATGCAATTACACTTGAGCACAAAGTCCATAAGACACAGAACTAGTGAACTAAAAGTGACATACAGCTCCCACTGAAGTGGTATGGAACAGTTCTGTTGAAGCCACACCGCCCGAGAGCAGACGACACTCATCTGCATGTTTCTCCAGGCTGTTTCCGGCATACTGGAAGACATGGCATCAGATGAGGCCCGCATCCTTTGGACGTACCGCTTGCATACACACCAAGGCCACTGATACCCTTGAAAGAGTTCTGGAATGTCCTTACAGTCGCCATCTGATTGGATTCACTCACTCGTTCATTCAATCTACATAGTGCCACACATTGCATCTTTTCATCCATTAAAAAACCGAAAGCTAAAACAAAGACAAGTTATATACTGCTATTCGTACGGGTGTCTGCTTGTATTCCTGGGTATATTTGTCAAGACACTTTGTTAATTATATGTAAAGATCTATAAAAAAAATCAATCTGTGCAAGGAGTATGACAATCATCAAAAGCGTTGTTCTCTGAGATAACAGTATAGAAGTAAAAGCGAAGCTGACTCGTCCACGTCTCGCAACACTCGTGCACATATATTTGATCTTAACCGTCTGAAATCACACATGGGCCGAGTCAGCATCAGCATCATTCAGTTGGCCGTGCCCCGCTCCCATATATTTCATTAGCAACACTTGGTAAATTTTGCTTTTCCTAAAAGAAACATTGATCTCTATGCTATTCATACAAAAATAAACTTAAAACCAAGCCAAAAAAACAAAAAAAACAAAGATTTCCCATATTGTTTCCCATATTGTTGGCATCTTGAGGAGCACAGAGGTAGTGGATAAATGGAGGGGAAAGGTGAGAAATTAGATATACAAACATCTGAAAAAATGAAAAAAGGGAAGGGAAAAGGAAAGAAAAAAATTTATATAGAAAATGCTTTCTTTTGTTGACCAGAAGGATTTCTCAAAGAATAAAATATAATACTGCGATCACATAAAAGTGTCCTTCATTTTTATCCTTTGCTTTTTTTTCTTTTCTTTTTTTTTTTACATTTTGTACAAGTGTTCCTGCTCTTGTTGCTTTTCCTCTGATGTGTAAAGGCATAGCGGTCTGCGTGAGGGTGGGGGTCCGGCCGTGACTCTACGCCAGCGGGTCTCCCATATCGTCATCTGCTGCAGACAGCAGCTCTTTCTTCTCGTCGGTGCTGGCCAGAGAGTTACGGCTGTTGTGGGCGCCCATGTACAGGGTGGCATACACAGGGTTGGTGAAGTTTGTGGGCTGCAAGAGAGACACAGATGCAGATAAGATGACAATTATTTTAATGGGCCATTTATGGATTAAGGCTCTATATTAAAATTCTATACTATTTTAACTACATATATAAAAAATAACAATCAACTAAAAACTAAGTGAATTTATGTAATACTAAAATTATAATATACAGTATGAAAAATGAATATTCAAGACAAACTTTTAGACTGCAAAACTGATCAAATATTAATAATCTCTCCCTCTCAAAATCTATTTGATCTCTCTCTCTCTATATATAATATATATATATATATATATATATATCTCTCAACTGATACATAAATCAATCAAGAATAACTAAACAAACAAACATTTTATATAATTACATAAAAAATAAAATTTAAATATAAAATATTTAAAATGTAAAATAATTATTTTATAATGTTGTGATTTTGATTTGAATGATATTAGACAATTATTAAATGTATATTATATTAAAATTATATTAAAATGTTTTAGATAAAACATTTAATATATTTAGAACATTAAAAGAACAAAGAACATTTCTGAATAAACTAATAACAAAATATACAATTTAAAATATACAATTATAATAAATAATATTCTAAAAATGGAAATGACAAATCTCGTACTTAAAGGGACACTCCACCCCAAAATGAAAACTTGAGAATTAACCCTTTAACATTGAAGCTGTGGCTTTAATTTTAACACCTCCATGTTGAGAAAGATAATGTAGCTCTTGAGCGATTAAGCTATTTATAGTTTATAAAAATATGCGGGGCAGTGCTTAAAAGCCTGTTCCTGAATGTCTGATTGCATGCAAAGCATGATCTGTGTGAGTGACTGAGTGCGTGTGTGTGTGCATAAGATACACAAGACACTGCATTAGTTTAGAACTCTTTTCTTTTTGTTAAAAAAAGTAGAAACAGTGGAGTATCATTTGTGCAATGATAACCTACCGTCATTGTTAAGATGATTTTTTTTATATATTAATATGAGTACATTACAATATAAATGTATTAGAATGAGTCAATTATTATTTATGGGCTTAAAAACAAAATGCAAACAATCAGAATGTTGTAGCTGGTGGGGAGTGCCCAATGTCAACATTAAACACATGCCATTATCTATATTGTGGTACAGTTATGGAGGGCCTTTATATTGCAGAGGTCAACTGCTTATAGTTAGCACTGGCCCAAGCTTTTAAGGGGTTTGGAACGACATGGGGGTAAATGACATGGGGGTGCTTAATGATAACATTTTTCATTTTGGGGTGGAGTAACCCTTTAAGACCCCTACCAGGGGGTTGGAGAATAACATTAAGGTGTAACCTTATCTGGATCCAAAGTGAAGTCAGAGTCCAGCAGCTCCCCTGCATCATCATCAGGCTCTCCTTCGTAAATCTTGTACGATGGGTTCCCAATCTCAACGTTCATGGCTCCGTTGGTCATTCTCTGGTGTTGGAATCCCTTGGCTCTGTGGACACAAACAGCAGTTAGAAGCTACATCTTTGTCCTAGCTTCTTCGCAACACACCTTTGCAGGTCGAGCCGAGGCACAGGGAGTTACACTCACACAAACACACAAAGTAGCCTATCTCCAAGCAACTCACAAACATAGAGACACAGCTACATCCACCAGGGTCCATCCTGCCATATAAACACATGTGCAAGAAGCCATGACACTTTGAGGAACCATCCATATGCTTTCAGGTGGCGACTGCCAGCCAGAGTGAGCAACTCTGCAAGGTCTTAGAGAAAGCTGGATTTCCAAAAGACATGGTCCACTACAGTCAATGAGGAGCCAAACACTTCAAGCACAGTGACACTGCTCTCATAGACATATATAAACGGACACACGTCTACAGCATGTCAAAAGGAGGAGTGAGAGAGACAAGATGCAGCCCAGTGCTGCGTGAGGTCTAGCACCAAACAGTTGATCTATTTTAGCTGTCGTCAATAGATCCCTGTGTTGAAACTGGTAAAAACCACAGGAATACCACAGTAACAGCACAGGATCAGGCAGGAGAAGCAGGGACAAAGAGATGTAGAGTATGATGATGGGGGAGGAAGAGAGGAGAGGATGGACTAGGATGGGACCCTGCTGTTATAGAGTCAGAGTTACCGCGAACATCTGGAGCTGGGCTTGCCCTGCCTCACAGACCTGAGAGACGGAAAGATGCAGTTTAACCACAGAGAGGGAGAAAGTGAGAAAGCTGGAAATTGAGTTTAGTATTAAAGAGGAATGTAGAGGAATTCATTCTCTAGGTCTTCAACAGGGTACTGAAAGGGGTCTGCTAATTATTGTATGAGCATAGACTAAAATTGTAGGGAAAATGTTGTATTCAATACATGTCATCAATATAAAATTACTATTATAAAATAATAAAAAACAATTATATACAAGAATAATTACATGTAAAATATTTGTATCAGCCAAATAAAAAATTATAGTATAATATATAATCATTTTATTAAATAAATTACCAAAACTAAAGCCCTTGAAGTGAAAAAGTAAAAGACCCCTGCTCTAAATAAAAATTAGGGAGATAACAGAATTTTGATCAATAAACAAAATAAGTTTGGCTATAGTCCTAGAGTGTCTAAGAGTTCCTCTGTCCATGCTGAAATTGATATACTGTATGTACTTACCCGCGCATTCTCTTCTTGTACCACAAGATGGCACCAACTACTAACAGTGCAAGTAAGAGCAGTAATATCACTGGGATGACCACAGATGAAGTATCTACACAAAGAAGAAACATGCATTTTTATTGCCCAGATTTCTTCATAGCAGCAGACACACCTTAACTTCTCAAACTGAATCTGAATCTGAGAGAGATCTAAAGAAATGCTGGCACTTACTTCCAGAGTCTGAGTTTTTAACAGGGGCGATATAGAGCTTACAGCGGAAACCTGACCAGCCCGTGTGACACCTACATAACACACACACACATACACACTTTACATCACTGGTAATCTTTACAGTGTTTAGTTCAAACGTGGCTATTCTATTGTCGTGGCAATTCTAATAGAGAATCTTGTAAATATGTTTTTAAGATCATGCTACAGACAGGTTTGTAAGCTATCTCAAGTACAGAACTCAGGACATTCATGTAGATCATCTTTTATCTGGGGTACCACACGGTTCAGTACTAGGCCTAGCTTTGTTTTCCATTTTCTTTATTCTGTTTGCAGTCTAATTTTATTTTGTTTTATCTATTGGTGTTTTTTCTTTTGAAATTGTACCAACAAAACATTTGCAAGAACGTAAAAGCAATTTATTTTATACAGCTCTGTCCACTTTACCTGCACTGTGGCAGCTTAGAATGAGGGTCTACAAAGCACTGGCCCTCAATGCAGAAGTCATCACAGGTGTAACAGGTGGGCCGCTGGATTTTATCAGCGCATCTACACAGAAGAACATAAATTATCATAGCACCAAAATAAACAGTACACAGCTGATTCAAATCCATATTTATACATCTCATTGCTGGAAGACTGAAAGATCAGTTAGTCGAATAGGCTGGTACGTACGTGCATATTATTCCGCCGCGTAGCACTTCACACTTGCCCTTGCCACAGTATTCACACTTGCTCAGCTCACATTGAGGACCAAAGAACAAGTCAGAACACTGACACTGCTTAGTGCCATTTATCATCTCCATACAAGTACCTCCATTCTTACAGAAGTCCTCACACTGACCTGCACAGATTGATTTTAGGTAATGTATGCTTCAGTTATTATTAAGACTTTTGTTTGTATGCAAAAAGCTACTAAAAAACAACTTTAGGACAATTGAGATTTTATAAATGACTGAATCCTCTGTTTAGGGTGACAAGTAATTAAACTCACTGTACTGGCACTGGTCACCCAGAAAGCCCTTTGGACAACGGCAGGTTGGCTGGTTGCCCTGGCTGACAGTGCAGTTGCCCCCATTCTGGCAGTAGTTGTTGCAAACGTGCAGGTTACATTTGGGGCCAGTGAAACCAGTCTGACAGCGGCAGGTAGGAGCACCTGAAGAGAGGAAACAGAAAGTGTTGCTGATGTACCTTCCACTCTCAATACCCATGACTGAAGTGCCCTTGAGCAAGGCACTGAACCCCCTATTGCTCGCCGGGTGCTGGATATAGCTGCCCACTGCTCTGGGTGTGTGTTCACAATGTGTTCACTTCTCACTGTGTGTGTGCACTTGGATGGGTTAAATGCAGAGCACCAATTCAGAGTATGGGTTACCATACTTGGCAAATGTGACGACTTTCTTTCTTTCTTTCTTTCTATAGAGATAAATGTGCAGAGCCCTGGCCACGATGGCACAATGTGTCGGAGTATGTGTACCTGTGCGTGATGGGGAACAGGTTCCTCCGTTCTGACAGTAGTCTCTGCACTGGTTGATTTCACAGCGTTCTCCACTGTAACTGGTGGGACAGCGACATTTTTGCTGGTTCCATGCATTGACGAAACAGCTGCCGCCATTCTGGCATTGAACATTACATGTAGGAGCTAAAAGAAAAAAATGTTATAGATGATCACCTGGATGAACATTTAAGTTTAAGTTTTAAGAAATGCCTGAGAAATTTATATATTCTTGTGAAGTATCAGAATTCTTTTTTTCATGCATGCATTCAGTCAAGCTCAAAAACAATTTATACACAATATTTACAATGATTTTTACAATGATTTCTGAATAACTGGTGTGATCAATAAAATGTGTATTCTATATTTCACTTTAACAAGTGGCTTCGGCATTGCTCTGGCTGTGGTATAAAATGAAGTAGTAGGAAGTAGTGTAAAAGCAGTAGTAGACTGGAGGGTCTTACTTAATGGGGACTGGGTTGCTGGCGGCACCTCTGTACAGGTACCGTTGTAGGGGATGTGGTTGTTAGGGCATGTGCACACAGGCCCACTGGGACTGAGTAAACACAACCATTCACACTTCTTCCTATCACATGGGTTAGTCACTGCAAAAAAAAAAATACACTTATTAACTTGCGGTAAAAGACTCACATTTGCAATCAGATCCTAAAAAATGTGTCCAAACCACACACACACACTTTAACAGACACTCACTCTCAGGCTGTTTGTAGCGGTGATACAGGACTATGTCAGTGGCGTGGTTGATGCCAGTGGTCAGATTCTCTGCCTGACCTTTGCCAAACTTATTAACCCGGAAGACAAAGTTATTGGTGTAGGTAACTCCATAAATGTAATCCTCAAAGATGTCAATGCTGAAAGGGTGGAGGAGATCTGTAAGAAAGAGGGAGAAGCTGATTAACTCCTTGAATGGAAGTGTATATTTTTTTTATATACATTTTAGCTGATACAGTCATGCTTGAGCTTTAACACCAGAGCATAACAGTGTTACTGAACTGTTTTTGATGTTGGATACAGCCACAACAGGGTCAGAGCCATCTAGACGCACACTGCCGATCATAGAGAGCTTGACATCTGCCCAGTACAGACGCTCATTGAAGTAGTCCACTGCAAGACCTGTTTTAGAGTAGACATGGATTTAATTTTAATACATTGAACTTATTTCTTGGATACAGATGGTTAAAATCAGCTTTGCGCTGGTAAGACCTGTAGGCCACTGGATGTTCTCATGGACCAGGGTTTGTCTGAGAGTCCCATCCATGGCTGCCGTCTCGATCTTTGGATGATTCCCCCAGTCAGTCCAGTACATGGTTCTGAATTATGAAGCAAAAAGAAATGAATATCAATGAAATAATCTATTTGAAGCAACAGCATTAATAAAAACAAACAGTATAGAAGCATGATGCTTCTTACCCTCTCTGAGGATCCACTACGATGGCATAAGGCTCATCAATCATGCCAGAAATCAGCGTCTTCCTGTGCTGGCCTGATATCTGAGCAACCTCGATCACATCACGTCCCGAATCGGTCCAGTAGAGGTTACCAGCCACCCAGTCTACCGCGATTCCACGTGGCATCTTCAAACCTGGAATCTGAAGAGGAGACGGGGAAAAAATTCTGAAAAGGTTTCGCAAACATAAAGTTGAATATTGAACACTGAATGCATTGACTTACATCGAGGTTGGTGATGCTGCCCTCGCTTTGCCTCGTGTTGCGGTGAGAGTTGGACATAGGACCTGATGGTGAGGATGGAGAGGGGAGCTGGAAACAGGAAATGCCAGACGTGTGCCAATTGGTCCAGAAAATGCGGTTGGTTTTGACGTGTAAGTCCATGGCATCAATGCGCACGTTAGCGTCGCCCTGGAATGTCTGCTCATAAACCCACTTGCGCATATCGAGATTTAGACTGCGGATCTCGTTATCATCCGCAATGTAGAGGACCTGTTTACTAATGTTCTGACCTGCAGGTGGACAACATTTTTTTTTATAAGTGATTCTGTCGGACAACTCTTAAGTGAGGCTTTTAAAGAATAAAATCAGCACATACTGTCAGCCTTGCATGTGTTGTTAATCCTGGTGAAGTATTTGTGGCAGCTGCACTTGTAGGAGCCCTTGGTGTTGTTACATATGTGAGAGCATACGCCGAACTGCTTGCACTCATTCTTATCTAAAACACCAACACAACAATTTAACAAATGTTGACCTGCATGTTGCAGTTGGTGATAACCTCCAGTGACATAAATGGCATCTTTTTAAGATGGCAGACCATGTACCTTCACAGGTGTTGTGTCCAACGCTCTGGAAACCCTGTTTGCAGGAACAGAACGTGTCTGTGCCGTTGGAAATGCAGTGAGCCTCATCGCCATCTCCACACATAGATTTGTTACTCTTACAGTCGTTCAGCATGGTGTCTACAAACACACAGACGGACACAAAGTCAATTCAATCAGGATTTAAGAAGCCTTTCTAAATATCAAACTATAAATTAAAAGCAGATTTTATCCACAAACATTGACACTGGCATTATGACAAGCTATTTAATATTGACGGTGAAAAGTGTTGACTAAAATACTGGAATACAAATAATTTTACGTTTTGTTATTTTTTACTATCAATTACATTTTAGGATTTCGCTAAATACTTCACATGACATTGTCTTGAACCAATTTTGTAACTACAACTCCTTTATATAGTGATCGTGGGGTTCCTGCACGACGCTGAACCATAAGGTGGCAGCACCTCACCTGTCTTGCAGCCAATCTCATCTGACCCGTAATCTTCGCAGTCATTAAAGAAGTTGCACCTCAGGTTGGCAGTGATGCATTTGCCATTGCTGCACTTGAACTGGTCTTTATCGCATGTGGATGTGTGGTTTCCTACGTAAACATGAACCATGTCGCAAAGGTCATGAAAACACTCACTGAGGCTGATACAAAATCACTGAGACTTGCCAGAGCAGAAGACTCACCACAGTTGGTTTCATCTGAATTGTCTCCGCAGTTGTCCACACCATCACAGCGCTTCCCACTCCAGAGACACACGCGATTATTCCAACAACGGAAATTTCTAGTGGGTGGGCACTGGAAGTTTCCTGAATTACAGAAAGGAAAGTGTTTACAGTCTGAGCTTACCATGTATTCATGTTAGCTTTCTATTTATCGCCAACCCAAAAAAACTGCAAATATATTGTAAATATTTGTCAGGGTCGCTGATCATTTTTATTACAATTCAGTTGTGTGTGTGAGTTCTTACTGCATTCCTCAGGGTTTTCATCAGAGTTATCTCCACAGTCATCCTCCCCATCACACTTCCAGGACAGTGGCTTACACAGAGTGTTATTACACTGGAACTCATCATGGGGGCAGTGCCGCGCCACTGAGAGAAAGAGATACATGAGATTGTATTTTAAAAAGGACACCTGACACATTTATTTATATCTATATAGAAAGAAGCAGATATGCATAGTCACCAGAACTGTCACAACTCTCTTCATCACTGCCATCAATGCAGTCAGCATCAGCATCACAGTGCCAGCGAAGCGGGATACAGTGGCCGTTTTTACACTGGAATTGATCCTCCTCACACTTCAGCTCACAGCCATGCTAAGAGACACAACAATATATTATTTAATATAATTATTACAATTATTTCATATATTATATTATATTAAAATAAAGTGCTGCGTGTCATAAATGGACCTACTGGATGCAGTAACCACAAAAATCAATCAGTTAAAGAAACACAAACTATATTTATATTTGTTAGCACATTCTTTTTTATCGGTTTTTAAAATCATGAGAAACAAAATTAATTGAAGTGTCTTGAAATGGGTAATTTTAAAATAATAGGTGGATCCTGTTGCAAAAAAAAAAAAAAAATCCTTTGAAAGGCCTGCTTGGGCTGATATGCATTGGTGTTTTTTTTAATAAGTAGCCCTGTCTTAGAATAGGCTTTTTACTTTCGTTTTTTCTGTTTTGCAACAGGATCCAGATTTTTTTCTATATATTTCAGGAAGAATCACTTAATCACTTAATTTTGGTTGAATCAAGGAACATTGCATTTAAGCTTTAATTAAATGGTCCCTTGGTTATTGCAGTTATTAGACTGGCTATACCCATTTTATATGAGATGGTGAAGATGGCCAGTGAACCACAGTACCTCATCAGATCCATCTGAACAGTCATGATCTCCATCACACTTCCACCTCCCAGCAATACAACGGCCATTAGTGCAGGCAAACTCACTTTCAGAGCACTGACGTGGCACTGGTAGGTAGAGAGAAATAAATGTTAATACCGAAGAAAAACCACAGAGCACAATAACTACAACAACAACAAGGAAACCAGGAGGAAGGAAAAAGACACGTTTCAAGACAAGATCAAGAGGTCAGCTTAGAGAGTGAGAAAATATACAAACACGTTCAGGGATGCCACATAATGATGATGATCAATCTCCATGATATTATGAATTTTCCATTCATTTGTGATTGCAAAAAAAAAAAAAAAACAATTGTTTGTTTGTTTATAATATATAATTTTATAATAACAATTATATATATATATATATATATATATATATATATATATATATATATATATATATATATATATATATATATATATATATATATATATATAATTTTTTTTATAGAGTCTAAAAAGAGTCTAAAAAGAGCAATTTACAGCTGGTAAATTATATATAAATAACATTTTGTTGGGTTTGAAGCCTAAAATGAAGAACACCGGTTTTGTTTTATCCAGATGTATTTACTCAGTGCAACTTGTAACATATATGTTATCTCTACTAACTTTTGACAATTAGACTTTATTTTTCAATATTTGCACACTCTTCTCTGCAGAACTAGTAACTCTGCACAAGTTGAGTTTAATTTGATGATGACTGTTTGTGGAAGCCATTCCACAGATTGTCAATGGGGTTCCTCTTTTTCTCCTTCAACCACTGTGTACACAGTTTTGCTGTGTGCTTTGGATCATTGTCATGTAGGAAAGTAAACCTTCTTAAAGTTGACAACTTTCTGGTAAGGCAGGAATTTGATGCTTTTTGATGGTCTCCTTTTTTCCTTAAATCCTGACAGAAGTGATGCAGTCCCTACTGTAGAGAAACACCCTCACAACAGGATATCACCACCCCCATGCTCCATGTTAAATCTTTCACTTGGATGTTATAAGCTGCACTGAGTAAATACAGCTAGGTCAAACCAAAAATGGTGTGTGCGTGTTCATTTCAGGCTGAGATTAGTTCAGAATCATTGTAAACACTTTCATTTTTAAGACAACAAAACCACAGTAAAGGCAATACAAACCCAAATCCAACTTTATTCAAGATTCAAGATCTGAGCTTATAAACAGAAATGTTCACTGCTAGAAGTTTCACTGGAGGAGGAAAATGAACTCTACCATTTCTCCACTAGGGGGCAGAAGCTCTAATTGTTACTTCTGTCACAAACACAAATGGAATCATGGGGTTATGAGAAGAGAGGAGAAAGGAAGGGAAGGGAGCCAGGAATAGGTGGTCTGGAGGGAGCAGAGACCTACCTCTGAGTCAAGCCAATGGATCAGTGTGAAATGAAGAACAGAGACACATGAAGTGAGATGCAACGTGAGTGAGCCATGACATAGGACAAAATACCCACAATGCCTCCCACAGACATATGTGATGGTCACAAGTAATGATAAACCACTAGACTCAGTCCTATAACTGGCTGTGAGCATTCATGCAGTCCAAGGTGTGCAAAGGGGAAGTCGGTAAAGATACATACCGCACTTCTCCTCATCGGAGTTATCGCCACAGTCATTGTCATAGTCACACTGCCAGCGGCCCGGCACGCAGCGGTTGTTCTTACAGCGGAATTGGTACGGCTCACATGTTCTCTCATCTACCTCAAGATAAATCAAAAAAACAATCACTTATATCGAAATAAAAACATTCATAAGGAATAAAAAAAAAATAACTTTCATGAGAAATCAACATTTTTAAATTCAGAAAAGTAAGGCCTGGTTCACAAGGGACGATTTTAAAATTGTCGGCCAATTTTCCAAATATGAGAGACCCCACACACAGCGATAAAAAATCACGGGTTTAACAGTTTTGGTCGTTCCGTGTGTGGTGTGCAGCCACACGGCAATATCAACTCATCACACACGAACCGATTTGACTCCCGAGCATTCCCAGGTCAGACGGGAAATCTCGCAAAATCCCTCGAGATCAAACGTGACTTCAGAGTAAACAATCATGGCGGACGAAGAGGATGCAGTGGCCATAGTTTGTGCTTTGTTTTTTAACGAAACAAAAAACATAAGAAAAACAAGAAAAGGCGATGGTCAAAGAGGTGGAGACAACGCGAGCATGGACTATACTTGCTACATCATGATATGGAGGAAAGTTGTTGTTTTCTCTCATAGAAATGTTGTTACGTACTACACAGATTAATAACCGTTGAAATAAACGTTCATATATTCGTTTCCATGTACTCTGGTGGACTGCAGTTGTGGATGTAGTTATGCTCATCGACTTTATTTGTATTTGTTATATTATATACGCCGGCTGTTTTGATTTTGTTTCCCGGTACTATCGCTGCCTCGTCACCTCACTTTCTGATTGGCTACACGCCACAGTCCACAGGCTGCGTGATTGTTTGTCCTCGGGGGACACCACACACGAGACGAAATCGGGCCAAATAAATCCAACATGTTGGATATCCCCGATTTGAGATCGGAGCGGTCCCGACATTCTTCCGAGCAGAGGAGAGCAGTCTTAACACACCACACACGGCAGGAATATTTGATCAGATTATTTTACGATAATCGGAGCATCCTAAGATTGTCGGAAGGGGTGAATCGGGGCTAAAATCGGCCCAATTATCCTGCCGTGTGAACCAGCCTTAAGGCTGTCGTACCGCATTCCTCTTTGGGCTCATCTGAGCCGTCTCCACAATCGTCCTCTCCATCACATGTCCAACGGGACGGGATACAGCGGCCTGAGTCCTTACAGCGGAACTCGTCCACACCGCATTTCATCTGAGCTGTAGAAAACACAAACCGCTTTAATTAGGTCTGTCAGTCAGTCAATCATTCATTTCAGTTATTTGATTATTTTATGCAATGTTATCATCCATGGCTATTTTTATGGCAATAATGATAAAATCTGTTAAAAACAGGTTAATAAACTTAACAGACATATTATAAGCAGATACATATAAATGAAAGACAAACAGGATAATTCATTAAGAGACATAAAGAAAGTGAACTTAAGAAAAACACTATATTAAATATATAATTTTGAGAAAATTCTGAATACAATCCTATGATAGCATTTTCGATAAAAAAAAAAAAAAAAAAGTACAGTTGTAATATGAAGTCGCCATCAAATGAATAAAGTGGCTTTAGAAGTCATGTGTTGTTGGTTTTTATTTTCTTACTGCAGTTGGCCGGTTCGTCAGATTCATCCACGCAGTCGAAGTCTCGATCACACACCCAGACTCGCGGTATGCAGCGTTTGGTGATGGTACACTGGAACTGGTTGGGAGCACAGGTCACCTCAGCTGCAAGACATCACAAAGACATCCAGCCAATCAGCTCATAAGAAAACAGCCTCATGCATGGACATCAAAACATTCCATTTTTCAACGAATAGGAGGACTTACGACAGTCCTTCTCATCTTCTCCCTGGTCACAGTTGTTCTGACCATTACAACGCAAGATTCCAGGAATACAGCGACTAGGATGTGAGCACTTAAACTGACTGGGCAGGCAAACATGGATGTCTGAACAAGGACAAAAATGAGTGATAACTAAACAAATGTCCTAAAGATGATTATTTCAGTACTACACAATTGACTGGACATCATACCACAGTTGGCTTCATCGGAGTTGTCCTGGCAGTCGTTATCGCCATCACAGATATAAGCCGGGTTGGTGCAGATACCTGTGTCACACTGGAACTGGCCTGGCCTGCATTTAAACCCAGCTAAAACCCAAGAACAGAGAGCATGAGAATTTTATATATGTTTGAGGATGTCCATGGTGTCACTCACAGTTAAAGCCCTGATACTTACGGCAATCGGCAGGTTCATCTGAGCGATCTCCACAGTCATCCTCAGTATCACACTTCCACCAGAAGGGAATGCACTTATCATTCTTGCAGACAAACTACAGTCAGAGAGAAACAAAAGAGAAGCAGAGAAGCACAGACAATCAGCCGAGTGTCATTTCTGACAAAAACATGTCCAGGTCATATTTCAAGAAAAGAAAAAAAAACATGATGACAATTAAGATTTTTTTGCATGGTGACATTTTCATTTCAATACAACTGAACTTCTCATTACCAAAATGCCAAAACAATTAAATAAAATAAACTTTTTTTAAAAGATTTATATTATAATATTATAAATATATATGAATAGAAATAAATAATATTAGTAATATTAGTACTTCAAATGTAAATGTGAAAAAATGGTTTTTCATTTAATGTTTATTTTTCACTTTTCAACAGAAATATTTTGTATATTTTTTTGTTAATCCTAACAACACGGCTTTAAATAAAAAGAAAGTTATTATTTTTAAATTATTTAATAGGACTGCTAATGTTGCTTAATTCATCTATTTAGTTAATACGAAGGAGTTTAGAAATACTACAACATTCTTTTTTATTTAATCATCATAAATTAATGAAAGACCAATAAACATTGACATTATGTTGAAAATACTTAGGATAAATCCTATAATACTTTAGTATATAATGTGTTAGCACTTTCAGTACCTTTTTAATGAGACTCTAATAAGCACCATCATTGAGAATAATGAATATTGCAAGTAAAATGTGCAGAGGCATTTTGAATTTTGGACACACACACACACACACACACACACACACACACACACACACACACACACACCTGGCTGGCAGTACAGTTGGACAGGCACTGTTTTCCATCAGCAGCCAGATAGAAGTTGGTGGGACAGGCACACTTGTAGCCTCCTCCAGGTGAGAGCAAACACAGGTTACTGCAGCCACCATTCTCCTCCTGACACGGGTGACCTGACACTGCAGTCACAAGAGCATCAGAGAGGAGAAAGCTCAGAAACCACATCAAACACTGCAGGAACATTTCCATGAACAGCACGTGTGTATCTTCTCACCCTCAGGCTGTCTGGAGGGATGATAGATGTGTATGTCCATGGGTCTGTGCAGGGTGCTAATCAACATGGTCTTGTTGGTGCCCAGGGTTTTGTGAGCTCTGTTAATGGACTTGGTCTCCCAGTCGGTCCAATAGATGTACTCCTCAAACAGAGTCATGGCAAAGATGTGAGGGATGTCATGAGTCAGCACTATGGGGAAGAGAGAACAAGACTCACATTTAATAAAGCAACAAACAGAAAATTAAAATAAGGGTGAAACTTGATTTTATCCTTCAGATTTGAATGGATCATAAAAAGTTATAGTATCATTGGTTAATATCATTATCCCATCAGCATGGCCTTGATTGTATAGCAGAAAAGAACTAGCTATACAAACCAAACATATTGACCAATATTTTAATAACGGATTTTGATTTTAATTACTGATTGTACAAAAGAAAGTATTCATTTCACTACTAAAGTACTTAAAATATAATAAAAAATCAGTTAATTGCCAACACTACTTTTTGTTTAGATACATTTTTTATTTGATTGTAAAGTCTAAATATCTTTAATAATAATAATAATAATAAAAAAAAAAAAAAAAAAAAAAAAAAAAAATAATATATATATATATATATATATATATATATATATATATATATATATATATATATATATATATATATATATATATATATATGTAAGAAATACAACACCATTAAATAACTTTTTCAAAAGAGTAATTGTTTCAAAAAACAAGATCTTTCAACTTGGCATTTTTGACAATTACAATTGGCCAAAAAACATGTCTGCTTGCTTGATGGTGGTAGACGTTAATGTGGATCAAACTACATTATTTTTATAAGATCATATTTCAATCTGGAAGAGGAGCTAGGATGTTCTTGTGTAAGCTTTCTGAATATGAGGAATTCATATGGAAATAAACCTCCTCCTCACTGCCTGTCTATAGCACATGCCAGTCTCAAAACATCAGATTGACTGTAATATGTAAATGGACACCTATGATGTCATTTATTGGCGAAATGAAGGCTGGGTCACTTCTTTGTCTAAACTAATTGCCTGAAGAAAAATGTCCTCATAAACAGTGTGTGTGTGTGTGTGTGTGTGTTTGCACTCACCAATGTGTCTGTTGGATCCATCCAGGCTGGCAAAAGCAATGTAGTCTTCACGAGCGTCTGCCCAGTAAATGCGGTCATTAATAAAATCTAGTGTCAAGCCGTTAGGCCATGTGATCTTATCTTGAATGATGATTTGGCGATTTGTGCCATCCATGCCGATGCGGCCAATATGTGGCACATCACCCCAGTCTGACCAATAAAGATACCTGGAAATAATCCAAAGTCAAGCAAGCTCATAATGTGTTCATTAATTATTTAAACAATAACAACAACATATTTACATAGATCCATTAAGAGAAAACACTAGGCTATTTTATATTTTTTTTATATAAATATTTTATTTACATTTAGAACATTACTTTATTTACAATTAATGATATATTTTCTTTAAATTATTTAACTTAGATTATATATATTTGTTGTTAAAAAAAATTTTTTTGCAATGCAATTTCAATTATTCACTCATCAATTGTCTTTTTTTTTTTTTTTTTTTGAAAATGCTGATATGCAATTCATTTCAATTCATTTGATTAGTTACTGAGGATATCATGTAATTCGATCACAATTTTAATAGACTCACAGCCCTAGAAAATAATCTAGCAGTTTATTGGGATAATCAGACTGGCTCAGGAACTGTTAGGGAACCGAGTTTAGACTCTCACCCATTCCTCACATCCAGAGCCACGGCTCTGGGCTCTCGCAAGCCGCTGTTGACCAGCACACTTCTGTAAGCTCCATTCAGCTTGGACACCTCAATTGTGTCTCTGCCCTTATCACACCAGTACAGGTTCCCCCCGACCCAGTCCACAGCCAGTCCATCAGGGTTACTCAGAGAGGTTCTGTGCAGCACCTACCCAACAGCCAATCAGAACAAGAAGACATAGGTAATGAATTCTGTCAGCGGTGGAATTATATTAAAGAAACTACACAGACCTGCACGTTACTGCCGTTGATGTTCATGCGGCGGATCATGCTGCCTTGTGTAGTCACGTCAGTCCAGTAGATCATCTGTTCCGCGTAATGATAGTCCAGAGCCACTGCGTTATTGAGCCCCTGATAACACACACAAAATAATAACAATTAGACAATTAGCAACATTAGTAAATTGCAATAGCCTATAAATGACAAATTTGGCCTTTTGACTTCTTATGACATCTCACCTGCTTAATCAAAGTGTAGTTCGATCCATCCAAGTAGAGTTTTCGCAGATAGTAGCGGTTAGCAAAAATGAGGAAAGGTTCCTCATCTGAAATGTAAGCAACAGAAATGACTAAACAACTTTAACTAGCAATGGCAGTTTTTTATTACATTCAGTATTGTATACTTCTTAGTCTTACTTCGAGAAAGAAACACACTCCCATGGGTAATAAACCTAGAACATAACAGAACAAGGGGAGAGGGCTCACCAGATGTGGATTTGCAGCTGGTGGGGTCGTCGGGACGTGGCACAAAGCCATCGACGCAGAGGCAGTGGAAGCTACCATGCGTGTTGATGCAACGCTGAGCGCAGGGGTACGTGGTGGTGCACTCGTCCACATCCACACACGTCTTTCCATCTTGCTTCAGACGGAAACCTGGATGACACCGGCACTGCAGGGGGCGGGCAAGGGGCATGTCATATATTCACTGTTATATGTTCAACTAATTAACATGTGAAAGTATGACGTGTAAATAAGGAAATATATACATACCTTGAAGCCGATCTTGAGATCTTCACAGAGCTGTGAGCAGCCGCTCAGCTTACTGTTGAGGCATTCATTGATGAAGCAGGTATTCTCATCAGAGCCGTCTCCAC
This sequence comes from Carassius gibelio, assembly GCF_023724105.1. Lineage (NCBI taxonomy): Eukaryota > Metazoa > Chordata > Actinopteri > Cypriniformes > Cyprinidae > Carassius > Carassius gibelio. The sequence goes on from NC_068393.1 coordinate 15,404,712, forward strand.
AGTCATTCTTACCGTCACACAACAATGTCTCGTTCACACACTTGCCATTGGTGCACAGGAAGGCAGTGTCATTACAGCGCCTCTCTATGGATAAAAACAAAACAACAACAACTTTAACATTTTTGTTCTAGGTCCAAAGAATATCAGTGACAAATCTGACTGTAATGGACATTATTTATAAATACAAAAATACCATATTTATGAAGCATAATGTTTGCATTTCCATGGAACATGAAGGAACTTCAACTTAGTGTAATAGATTTTAAAAAGTCCAATCATAGCTGTAAGAGCCCATCAATAACCAAATATTCATAAAGTCACTCCAACCCAATCGCCGATTCAGATCTAACACTGACACAGGAAGTTGTTGCTCTATTGAATCAGTGAAGCTCCTTTAACACACGACATTTCACACCTGGCACACTTCCAGAACCCCCAAGAGTTAAAAAAAAGTGGCAACAAATATTAAAAAGACTAAAAGTATGTATCTTTATTGTATTTTATATATATATATATATATATATATATATATGCACACATTTTTTAATCACTCTATATTACCTTTTTTTTTGGTTACAACTAGAAAAATAATAATAATGTGGTAACAGCCTTTAGAAGACCCTTTTTTTTTTCACCATGTCCTTCAAGGTTACTATACTCACCTGAGTCTGTGCAAAGTGGGTTTTTGGGAGCTTCATCTGATTGGTCTCTACAGTCAAACTCTCCATCACACTCCCAGTTCTTCTGCTTCAGGCACTGGCCATTAGCACAGCGGAAATCATTCGGCCCACACGTGGGGTATTCTACATTATGAAAGGGAACACAACATCTGACTCACTATATGATTCACTGCGTTGGTCCGGGTGACTAATAATAATAATAAAAAAAAACAATATAAAATGCACTAAAATGGACACTTTACCACACTCTGGCGATTCATCAGAGCCATCGCGGCAGTCAATGTCGTGATCACACATGAAGTTTTTGGGAATACACTGATAATTCTGACATTGAAACTCAGAGTCATCGCAGGTCTTATTGAACACTTGAGAGAATGAATAAAGAGAGAAATAGAAATAAAGAGAGTGATTAAATAAATATCAAGAAATTAGGCAGAAACAAAAAAACATCAGATTTGCAATAGCTCCTCCCAACAATATAGGTAGAGTTTCATAGCACAAAATAATCAATTCCTCTTGCAACTCACCACAGCCAGCCTTAATGCCCTCGTCTGCTCCATCAGGACAGTCCTTATCTCCGTCACATTTCCAGCGCTGAGAAATACACATGTGAGAGCCAGGACACTGGAAAGCCTCTGGACTGCACGTCTTTGTCTCTGAAAGAGATACATAAACTCAGGGTTATTTGTACGTTCCATCCTCCAAACTCAATTAGATTGACATTTAGATTCATTATGTTAATATATAAGACAGAAATTAAATGTCGGCAAACAAATAGTTGATGGTAGCCACTGAGTTCCACAGTATTTTTCCATAAAGGTACAGATATGACGATAAAAATAATGCTTAATGCAAATAATAAAATGCAAACAACCATATAATCATGCATAGTGAGATCAGAAGAGTCTCAAAAGAGGCAAAAAAACATTTGTTGATGTCAAATGTGGTGTCCAAACAAAATCAACAGTGGCACAAATTCTTCTGTTGGTAACTCGCCAAATTAAACAGATGCCAACAAGGACAGATTGCATGACATCCTCAAAAAACATGAACAAAGGTAAAAGTATGACCCAGAGCGCATTAAAATGGGTTCACTTGATGTGGAGATAAACACGAGCTCTGTTTGTTGATGTAAGTCGTAGTGTGACTCACTGCATTTGCTGTCCTCATCAGTACCATCTCCACAGTCATCAGAACCGTCACACACCCAGGACTTGGAGATACAGCGATGGTTCCCACACTCGAACTGATTTGATGCACAGACCTTGTCTGAGAAAACAACAGTAAACAAACTCATTGTCAGTGAATCTAAATATGCTAAACTTAATTATCAGGTGTAGCTGTGGTCAGAGTGAGACATTAACCAGACTTTTCAAAAATGCCCCAGATCCGTAAAATACCTCTGTTTTTTAGAGGTAGTGATATAATTAATTATATTGTATTCTTATCTGTTGTAGTAGTTAATTTTTTACAACTTTTCTATTTCAGTTTTTAACTACAGTATTTAATTTTTTATAATAAACATGGATATTTTCCATGACTATATTAAGGTATATAATAATAAAAAATATAAAAAAAATCTATATAATGTATTATATATATATATATATATATATATACACACACATATATATATATATATATATATATATATATATATATACACATATATACACATATATATATATATACACATTATAAGAATAATTTGTTTAAGGGACATTTTTGTCTTAATGTGAATATTTCTATAAGTTATGTAATAGTTATGTATGTATGTATAATAGTTATATATATATATATATATATATATATATATATATATATATATATATATATATATATATATATATATATATATATTAGGGGTGTAACGGTTCACAAAATTCACGGTTCGGTTCGATACGATACACTGATGTCACGGTTCGGTTCGGTTCGGTTCGATACGTTTTAGATACAGCAAAATGTAAAAACATCTCAACTTTTCAGAATGCCGCAAGCGCACCGCGGGTCATGTGACAAGAACTAACCAATCAGCTTCATCCTTTCCCGTAACAACATTGAGAGCTCAGCCAAGATGAAGGATCAGCTGATCATAGTTGTATATGGATTGCAATTTTGAAATAAATTTAGTAGCAGAGCTACTGCAAGCGATTTTTAGAGCTGCAAATCCATTTATCCTTCGCTGAAATTTCCGCGTCTCATGGAGAGAGCACGTCATTGTTGCTTAGCAAAGACAGACGCCTCATGAGCGCTTCTGCCCAAGCGCTTTGGAAAGGAGGAGAAAGACGCGCTTAGCGTTTTCCATGCGTTTTTAGGCACGATATGTGAACGGCCCCTAAGGCGCTCGCTCACTCAGCACGCGCTGAAGGCTCGTTGCAAAATGTCGAATGCCTTTAACAGACCAGAAATATAAGTTCCTAAAATAACCAACAGGTCTGGTGTTTGGGTTGGATTCCCTGTAAGCTATAGTTTCTAAATGCTGCAGGGATAGTTTGCTGCGTGCATGTTTCTCCTTTTTTTCGTCTTTTCCCAGATAGTACTGACGCATATATCCCAGATATTCCCGCTGGTGTTTTTTTTTTTTTTTATTCCCGCTGGTGTACCCTGTCATGTTGCAGATGCGACATACCGTTGTTTTTTTATCCACCACTCTCTTGCCATCACCATTATAGCTTAAAGGGAATCCAAAGTGCACCCAAACACCAGACCTGTTGGTTATTGGAGGATCTTCTCATTTCTAGTCTGTTAAACGCATTGGCTATTTTGCAACGAGCCTTCAGCGCGTACTGAGTGAGCGAGCGCCTGCTGAGTAGCCTAACATAAACATATAAGATGGTGTTTTTTTCTTCTTCGGGAGTGTCAGGGGCGTTGCCTGTTACGTTGTTTGGGTTATTGGGCTACCTTGTTGAACGCATATCATTATATTTCTCTCTCTCTCTTTTTTTTTTTTTTCAAATATAATTAATTACTCCAACGAACCGTTCGGTATACATAATGCGTACCGCGTACCGAACCGAAAGCGTCGTACCGAACGGTTCAATACGAATACGCGTATCGTTACACCCCTAATATATATATATATATATATATATATATATATATATATATATATATATACACACACACACACACATACATACACACATACATATATATACATACATATAACTATTATACATACATACATAACTATTATAGAAATATTCACATTAAGACAAAAATGTCCCTTAAACAAATTATTCCAGGGATGTTAATAACAATTTAAGCATTATTATTATTTTTCATGAAGGCAAAATAGCCATGAAAATTCCAGGGGGCAAATATGTGTATAAAAAGATCAGATTTTGCATCTTCAAAACAAAAAGTACACCAAAAATTAAGTATTAAGACAAAATTAAAACGGATATTGCATAAAATCAAACTAAAAGCGAGAACAGAAAAATGTAAGTTAAACAGGAGACATTGACTGACCACAGTGAGACTCATCCTCTCCATTCTCACAGTCGTTCTCTTTGTCACAGGTCCAGCTCATGGGAATACAGCGGCCGCTCGGACACGCAAAGAAGTTCACCGGACAATTATGCTTCATTTTCTCTGTGGGAAAGAAAGTGAAAGGTCAATTTCATTATGTAAAGTCACACATTTTATTTTCCTGGGAAAACAAGGGGATGTGTTAGTGCATACTGAAGTGTGAAGAGTCTGACCTGGACAATTTCTTTCATCCGAGAAGTCTCCGCAGTCATTGGAGCCATCACAGCGCCAGGAGGGGGCGTAACAGAGAGTAGTGAACTCACACCTCGCGAAGGTCACACCTTTCACTCCAAGCAGATAATAGCTGGAGCAGTCAGTGGGGCCTGAAAGAGAATGTTCCTAAAGATGGTATCTGCTCGAGAGAATATGTGATCATGTGTCCCCAAAGTTACACTTAGCATAGATTCTGCTTTAGAATGAAACTCAAAAGGAACCTGCCTTTTAAATGCTAACTTGTGAAGGCATGGCTCATTTTGGCTACTCGAGAGATGGCTCAGTAGAGTGCTTTTTTGGTTTTAATCGTTGGTTTATGTACGTATGCAAACATAGTCCCACTGGTTCTCACCAATTTTTCAGCGTTTCAACCCCAAAACACCAACATATATAAATAATATCACACTATGTAGTAAAAATATATTAGCATAGCAGAAAAAAGTTATATATTTAAAATAAATATATAAGAATATATATATATATATATATATATATATATATATATATATAATATATATATATATATATATATTAGAATAATATAATAAAAAGCTTTTTCTTTTTTAAAAAAGTTTTTCTTTTTATTATTATCATTGTTATTACGTTCTAAAAATGCCAGAATAATGCCAGTTGCAGCGAGCAAATATTTTCACTAAATAAAAAAAAGTTTGTTTCAGACACTGACTATGATGAAAGCGCAGAGAGCAATTTCTCTGGTCTTGTTTTGGTCTTTTTTTTTATTTAATATTAAAACCCCAGATCATCACTGTCATCCTTAAATAAAAGAGAGCTCATGACAAGCTAGATCTGAGAGACAGCTTTGAATATAATGGGGTTTGAACCTAAAACTTTTGGTTTGGTTCCCAGACCAGATATTTTTAGATGAGTGCTTACTGCAGTTGATCTCATCACTGGCGTCCTCACAGTCCACCACCTGATTACAGCGACTCGAGTTACTGATGCAGGAACCGTCTTTGCACTGGAACTCAGCAGCGCTGCACAGAGTCACTGAAGTAAACAGAGAAGGTGACAGTGAAGAACTATTACGGCTTCTTCTTTTTTTTTCAACCGTGCAAAAAAATCTATAAATTCAGGTTTGTATTTCTTCTCTCTCTTAATATCTCCATTCCTTACAGACAATCCCACCCTACTTACTGTTGCACGGCAGCTCATCTGAACCGTCTCCACAGTCATCAGTGCCGTCACACCAGGAGCTGTGTTTGATACAGCGTCCGTTAATGCAGCGCCGGTAACCCTTCTTACACATACGGTTCGCTGCAAGCAAAAAAAAGAGAGAGAGAGTTCAAATGTAACACTTCAAATATCAAGCAGATACTAAACAGGGTACAGATTAGGAAATGCTTCTGAAAACTACAAAGCAATGACTAGAGATGCAGTGTCATGCTTACCGCAGTAGGAATGCTTCTCATCAGACTTGTCCTTGCAGTGGCCGAGACTGTCACAAGTCAGACTGTAATCGATACAGTCGCCGTTTCCACACTCAAACTCATCCACGCTGTTACAGGTTGTGTTCTCCGCTGGGAGACAGAGAGATATGCTTTAATATTAAGCTGCACTTTTTAGAGGAAACATATTCAGAACAGGCTTTTAGACGTTAGCTCTCTCACCGACACAGGTGTTGTCTCCCAGGAGTTTGCGTTCTCCGCGGCAGCTGCAGTTGACTCGTCCTTCTGACGTGAGCAGACACAGGTCCTGACAGCCTCCGTTATTTGTGAGACATGGAGAAAACTCACCTGCAGACACACACATTCTTAAAAATGACTTAAAGATATTTTTAAGCAAATTATACTATTCTTTATTATGCATTGTTATATCAGGGCATTTTTATGAAGATTGTCCTTATTATGGTAAACTGTAATTTTATAATATTTTACTGACTTGGTTGCAATAAAGTGTGCTATGAGGCTGAATAAATATATAAATACCTAAATAGAAATTTTATAATTATTCACTCTTTTAAGCCATTTCGGGGCTGGGTTATTTTAGTATACTATTATAGTTTTGTTGATATTTTAAATCACATAAAATGTTTGTATTTTCTGTGGTCATTTAAATTTCATTTAAAGTTTTGGTATTTTTGTCTTTTTTTTGTTTTAGTTGTAGTTATTTTAGTACATCAGGATAAATAAATGAAAATGTATATTGTTGTCAATTAGCTGAAATAAAATAGATTTAAGTTTTATATTTTATTTTAGTTAACATTTAAGTAATGCAATTCTTCTGGATTTAGATTTAGTTGTCTATAATAACTATAAATAAGGTATATTTCAAAAATAAGACATATACCGTGGATCAAGATATATTTCTGATATCGCCATGCTCAAAAAAGATTTAAAACAGAACTAATTTCATATAACACACATATAAGTCAGTCTTCAGTACAAAACTTACAGCTATTGGTGTCTTTGGCCACAGCAATGATGCCCATTGGCTGTTGAGGAATGTCGGCACGTAGGACTTTAATATCTGTGCCGTATTTATTAGCTCTGAGCACTGCTCTGCGCACCCAGTCTGTCCAGAAGATATAGTCACCGTACACAGCCAAACCGAAAGGATGCACTGGCTCGTTCTTCATGACCACCTGAGAACAGGTACAATTTACATTCATTCACATTTGCAAACAATTTCAAGGCGTACAATGTTAGTAGTGTGTGTCCTTCTAAGAATCAAGATCATGAACTTTGTGCCGTTAAGAGTCACGATCTACCAGGAAAAAAAGTAAATAACTCCAACTTTCAAATGAACAAACATAAAAAGTAAGACACAAATACTCACAAAGCGTCGGCTGCCATCATACTCGCAGCGCTCAATCTTGTCAAACGTGGCGTCGGAGAAATAGATCTTCTCTGCACGGTGGTCGATGGCCAGGCCATTCGGGGTGCGGATATTACTGCCAATGATCACCAGGACGTTTGCTCCAGAAAGAGACGCTCGCATGATACTAGGAGCCTGTTCATTCCAGTTAGTCCAGAACATCAAGCTGAAGCAAAGAGCACACAAAATGGATTTATTTGTATTTATTTTTAGTAGGTAACAGGGAAAAGTAATATTATTAAATAAATATATTATCAAAGTATTCAATAATTATACATTATTGCATACATAAAAACATAAAATGATTGCAAAAAAATTCAAATCATTGCATAAAATTACAAATCAATTCTTATCATTTACTATGTGAACATCACTTTGGCAGTCAAGGCTAAAATTAAGGTTTGTGATAAGTGTTTTTAAATACAATTATAAATAATTTCTTTATAAATTTGGCATTAAAAAGAAAATGTTTTTGGTATTTGGTAGGGTAGTAATTCATACTACATATTGATTCAAACTCTTGGGACTGTAGGTAACGCAGAATGATTAAAACAGCATTGCATCATGGCAAATTTGATATATAACGTTCATACTCTTGGCATTCATCCAGAACAAAGGCTCTGGGGTGGTCGTCCCCAGACATAGTGACCACAGTATCTCTTTCGAAAGCTGCAGTGCGACTCTGGTCCACAGTGTGCCGAGTGATGGTGGAGGTGGTGTAGCTGGTCCAGTAAAGTGTGTCCCAACCCCGGTGATAAGCCAAACCTTCAATTGACCCTACATCTGTTCAAAAGAAAGGAAGAAATGTAGAATGGTATTACACTAGGGAAGCACATAGAGAATCCTGCTTTGACTGCTCATTTCTGATCCAAGAGCTACTCTATTGCATCTAATTTTCTTAATTATAATTCTGTGCACAGACACACTATATTTACTTTGAATAAACTGTTCCTGTAGCTCTACTGCTTCCAAAAGTATACTATAGTTAAAAATGAAAGGATGGCAACTTCAAACAGAATTAATATCATAGAACTTTTATAAGGTAATTCCATTCAGGGCGAGTCTAAAACATCTCTTTTAAAACCTGTCCCAGTGAAGGGTTTAATCCCATGACATGAGTGTATGTTGGCCTCAGCGTGCTGAGAGATAGCTGTTGTCGCTGGTGCATGCGTGTGTTTAGTGGCTTAGTGTCATCCGGTCATTTCATGGATGGGTGCCTGTGCATACAAGACCCCTCCCTCGCCGAATCTCTTTAACCCCGGTGACTAGTTCTTCCACAAAGAGAGGACTGCTGGAAGAGTCTTAGACACAACGATGGGGGAAGAAGCAATGTGGAGCAATGCGCTTCAGTCAGCGCCATCGAAAGGGTCTCAATAGGCAAAGTCACACTGAGTAATAGTCGCCATCCACAAAATGTATGAGCCATCCTTCGTCCTCATGTTTTTGCTAATCGGTACCAATAATAACAATATAAACGCACATCATCTCAACTTCGCCATCATCGGCCGGCTGCTAGCAGGCTCCTCAGTTGTAGCCAATCCTATGCTCTATGCTTATGTGAAACTGTATATTGTTAAGCAATGTACTTTAGTGGACCTAAAATGTCCATGCTAGATTTTTTATAAAATTGAAACCACTGCTGAATGCATACATGTTTACTTTTGAACTGATTCATTATATGGCATATCAGAAAGAAACTGTCAACAACAACAGCCACAAACTTTAAATACAGGGTCAATTATTTTTCAATGCTTTCAATGCACCACTGGCCTTTGTGGCACTTCATTTGTGTTCTTACTACTTCAAGCTATTGTAGGAGCTGACTACATTTTCATCTTCCCCTTTTCGGCCATAAAAAAACAGCATTTTTCAGAAAAATATGTATTTTATTGTCTTTACTGACACTTTTGATCAATGAAAGAAAGTATCATTATTATTGTTCACTGTTAGTTTTGCTGTTAGCTTTATCCAGTTGGTTTGCACACTACAGAGCAATAAAAAGAAGGTCGGTCACTTACTCTCTACTATTGTCTTGCGGTCAGAGCCGTCATCGCTGATCTGCTGTATGTTACCAAAGTGAATGTCGCTGTAGAAGATCCGGTTGGCTCCCTTTCCACCGCCACCCCTGTAGTCAAAGGTAAGGGCGATAACGTTCTTCATGTGATCTGGGTCTTCGAAAGGTTTAATGGGGGCATTGAGGTTTGTTTCATCCGAGAGGTGAATGCTCTTTAGTATCGTGCGCTCCGAGTAGAGGAGGTAGCCGTCATAATCCCTGCAGCTTTGGCCGTCCTCTGCCAGCATACCATGTGCGCAGGCACAGGTACGATTGCCATTACCACTGTACAGACACAGCTGTTCACAACCACCATTGTTCACTTTACAGATGTTGGTACCTGCAAACGATATTAAGATATTAAAATGAACACCGTTCACAATCCAGCTTTTTACATACTGGGTACATATAGTAATAGTAAGTTCTTTAGAAAAAGATACACACCTTGCTGTCTTGCACGGTTGAAGACTTTAATGTCTTTAAGCTGTACACCAATGCCAGTTCTCAGATGCACCATATCTGTGGCATTGTCTTTGTTTCCTCTCTTGATGGAGCCATTGGCATGTGTCCTATTGGAAATAGGAGAAGATAAAAAGCTTATTACCTGTAAAGTCCACTGCAATATAAAGTCTTTGAGAACAGGCCAGGTATTAAAGGTAATTATAGTTAATAGTAAAGAGGTAATGATTTCACACCTGTCACTCCAGTAGATGTAGTCATCAAATACAGAAACAGCAAACATGTCCATGTTGTTACTAGACAGCACCAGCTCACGGTTTTCTCCAGTCTCCAGATTTATGCGTTCAATTTTGTCTGTACGGGCATCGCACCAATATAGCAGGCCCTCCTACACATTACACAACATTAGGGATTCAGCACTTACCATAATCATGTGGTTTCACTGTCTGCTAAGATACATTTTTCTTTTTTATTAAAATAACAATTAAATTAACACTACCATCCAAAAGTATGAGGTTTCTAAAAAAAAAAAAAAAATACATTAAAAAAAATATTTAGTTCAATTATAAATGTATTTATTTTCTGAAAATAAATAAAATAATTTCTTACAATTTTTTTTTTACTTTTACTGACCCAATCTTCTGAACAGAGGTGTATAATAACAATCATCATCATCATCATCATCTTCAAAAAGTTTCTTAGCAATATTATCTGGTACCGGAACCAACAATAAAGTCGTTCTGCAAAAGACGCACAATGTGTTTATGTACAAACCTGGTAATCGATGGAGATGCCATTTGGCCAGCTGATGCTGACATTGACAAGAACTGCTCTCTCAGAACCGTCCAGACGAGATCTTTCAATACGTGGATACTGACCCCACTCTGTCCAGAACAGATACCTGAGCACACAAAATACTTGAGTCGAATATCATTTTTTAACAAGAGAAAGCACTAATACACAATCTCCTCATGTTCATAGACACACATTCTCATCTTCACTAAACATACAGACGCAGTTCCTCACCCTTTCTCCGGATGTACAGCAATGGCACGTGGTTTGTCCAGACCGTGAGAGATGACCACATAGCGGAAGGAGCCGTTGAGTCTGGCCACCTCAATCACATCAAAGCCTTGATCAGTCCAATAGATGTTGCCTATTTATAAAATATAACACACTTTGTTAGATGCACTAATATACAATGTGTTTTTGATTGTTTTTGCACATTTGCACACCTGCAATCCAGTCCACAGTAATGCCTTCCACACGTCCAATGCCATTGGTCACTATGTCCTCCCTCCAGGTCTGGTCTCTCTTGGCTCGGCTAATAGTGCTAAGGCCCATGTCAACCCAGTAGATGGTGTCATTCTCTACAGGAAAAACACAAAACACCAAGTTAGTTGCATTCAGAGCAATTTTCAGACTAAATCTTTTTACACAAAGATATCTGCAAACTTACCAGCATGGAAGTCAATGCCCACAGCAAGAGAGGTGCCTGACACAGGTACCAGGGCATCAGATTTATCTGATGGGTCCAGAGGAATGCCACGGATGCCCTCATGCACAGAGTAGAGCAAAAATGAGCCCATGCCTTCAAAGAAAAGTGCAATAAACACAGTGTTAAAATTTGGTCATGTGAAAGCAAATGGTGTACAATAGCGAGGTTTACACGAGATCTTGCCTTCACAGGACTGTTGGCCAGTCTTCAGACTATATCCAGCCGTACACATGCAGGCTCTTGTAGTTGGTGAAGTTGGCAAGCAAAGCTGAGAGCAGTCGCCATTGTTCTTACTGCAGAGGTTGGTACCTAGAGTAGATATCAAACACATCCAAATGGTATCATCTTTGATTAATAGTTTGTATTCATTTTAAGCATTTATCTTAATGTATTGAGACCTATTATAATATTTATATATAATCTGTCTTGTTATCTGACAGCCCAGGAATTCCCCTATGATTACATGTACTTTTTTCACATTTAATTTGATATTTTTTTGAATATTTAGTAAATTAAATAATAATAATAATAGTTGTTGTAAAAAGTAGTTTAATTAATTGTCCTTTAAAAAACTAAAGTAAAAAAAAGTAAAAAGAAGAATTCCTAATTTGTACCTCTAAGTGCATTCACAGGGTCAAAGTTTTATAAGCTATTTAGGGTTAAATAATCAATAAATTACATTATGTAATTTAATTTCAAGTATGAATTAAAATGTATTAAACTGGGTGTTATCAATATTTATTCTGTCATGCCATCTGACAATCCAGAAATCCCTTTTTGGATTATGTGATCTATTTTAAGATTTAACTGGATATTTAGCAAATTAATTAACACGAACAAAACAACCACACCAATAATAATAATAATAATAGTTATTATTAATTAAATTTAAAAAATTAAATTAAAAATGAATTTTTTATTAATTTTTGCAGATAGTTTTATCCAAAGCGACTTCAATTTTTACCTATCATGTGTTCCCGGGGAATCGAACCCCCAACACTTGATATCACAATGCTCTACCAATTGAGCTACAGGAACACTTAAACCTTTAAACATGAAATTTATCAAATTAATGCTTTTTATTTTTTAAAGAGTAACTTTTTTTTCCGTTTTGCTTTTATTTGGTTCATTTTAGGTCATACCGAAAGTAACAATAACAAAATATAGTAATAAAGTATAAATAATATACTGTATACACATATCTACATAACATAAAACCATACATTAATTCAGATTAAGAAAAAAGAAAACAGCAGGCAAGCATAGTTATACACACAAATAAATAAAATAGGAAGAAGGAAAAAAAGACAGAAAAAGTAAAAGAGACTATATTTATATAAAACAAAGAAGCATTTTAGGGTTACACAATCGATATAAATATGAAACCACACCTAGCTGATGCACAGTCTCATTGTAGATCTTCATATGCATCATGGGTGACGTGTTATTTCGGAGAACCTTCCAGTTGCCTCCATTGCTCTTGTCACATGTACCAATCTGATCTGTGCCCTGATCGGCCCACCACAACTTGTCTCCTACAAATAAAACATAAAATGTCAGTTAGTTATTTCAAATGGGGTTATCAATGCATAGAACTCTATGAACATTGTTCACATCATCACAGTTAAGAGCTGTTGACTCACACTGTTCATATTTAACAGAAACACTTCACAAAAACTTCAGTTCAGTGAGTTGCATTACAAAGTTTTAGTTTGTGTTGCATTGGAAGCAGGCTGATTTTGCTCTCTCACCCATGATGGCGAGGGCTGTAGCTTTGGTGAGCTTTCCTTTCACACCCTCAATGATCTCCAGTCCAGAACCATCCAGCTTACAGCGATTAATGGTGCTGTTCCCTGAACTGATCCAGTACAACTGCTCTGTGTAATAGTCTATGGACAGGCCTGCCATGGGAAGAAGTCAACGTATAAAACAAATCTCCAAAAGGCCTTCTTGTAGCTTTAGACAAACAAAAGTTAACAAGACAAGTCACTTACCCACTGGGCCTTTCTGATTGGTGAACAATAATGTGTGGTTGGTGCCGTCCATGTTGGCCATACTGATGTTGTCCCCATCAAGCCAGTAGAGCTTTCTGTACGCAATTTGCAAATAAAATGTGACAAATTAGATATCAACCAAATATATACACTTTCCAGCCAGGAAAGTTTCTTCATATCTCAGTCAATTGAATGCCTGGAAATCATGCCATTGAGAGTAGAAATAAACACTTATTTATCAAAAACATTGTAGAGTGAGAAAAACATACTGAACAAATTAAAAATCAGCTGAATGACTTGTACTGTCTGCATGCACTAGCTTGTTATTTTTTTTTTACTAGAAACTGGCATGTCTAGAAACTAGCACACTGGCACTACAACAAAAACATCTGGTTCACACTGGCCATATTGTCCAATCTATAGCTCACACTAATGAGTAACATTTAGATTGCTCATCTACACCCTTTACAATCTGTGCCAGAAACATACTGGCACGGCATCTGTTCTCCAAATGTGGCCTATCAAACAAGCTGAGAGCAAAGAGGCTAAAGAGACTAAAAATGACAGAATGGCACTAATGCCAAGACTAAACTAGCAACAGTTCATGTGTGAGTACTTGTACTAACCCCAGGATAGGATGCAGCACCAAACAGTGAGGCTTGTCCAGTCCATGGATTACAGCGTTCTTGAAAGACCCGTCTAGCCGTGCAACATTGATCTGCTTCTTATTCGTATCATAGCTGGTCCAGAAGAGGTTTCTGGACACCCAGTCTACAGCTAGACCCTGAGCATTAGGGAGGTCTAGCAAAGAAAAAAAAATATTGGCTAAAGCTATACATTTATTTACCATCACCTTTGATAAATGTAATGCATCCCTGCTGAATAAAAAATATTTTTAAATGTTTTATATATATCTATATATATATATATCTATATATCTATCTATATATATCTATATATATATATATCTATATATATATATATATATATATATATATATATATATATATATATATATATATATATTTATTAACCCCACATTTTTTTGATAGTAGTATTATACGTCACAAAAAGTTCAGTAGTTCTATTTTTAATTGGGTTTTAAAAGATAAAAGACACTTTTTTTAAAATTAAGCCAAACATTTTTTTATTTTTATTTTTCTGATAATCAAGCACTATGTACCATGACCATAGTTAACTGGAAACTGACTTTATTACTCCACTAAAAATCTAATGGCTAAAAGTAATTGAGAAACAATGGAAAAAGAAAAGATTGAAGCAGTCTGTCAGTTGCTATCTAAAGCAATGAAGTTCAATTTTTAAGTTTTCATTTACATTTTGGGGCCCGTGTATACTAGAGTCCATACGCTTGAAGCTCAAACTATTATCTCACCAGCTGATACCACAGTCTCCACACCGGTCCCATTGATGAAGGCTCTTTTGATCGTCTGAGTGCGAACATCAGACCAGTAGATGCGGTGCTCCAGAGCATCATAATCCACCACTGTAACATTGTCAATGTCAGGCACAGTGAAAGAGATGATGTAGTTGTAATAGGGATTATCAATGTCCACCCCTCTAATTTCAATCTGACGAGCGTACAGCAGGAACTGACGGTACTCTGGACAAGAAAAACAGACAATGTCACTAGATATATATATCCATATATATAAAAAATAATTTAAATGCATGTAATCTGCAAAAAGAACAAAAAGTAGTAGAAAAGCCTACAGTCTCCATGTCAGAATACTAAACACTGATCATGCATCAGGGCAGCAGGGTGCACTGTTGTTTTCTTGGCGGTTAAATGAGATTTACAGCCCACACAAGACTACTAACATTCAGCCCGACCTAAAAAAATCTAACACTGAGGATCTACCGCCAATGCAAAAGGAATCTAAAACAAAAAGCCTCATGCTGTGCTGTAATTCATATACTATTTGTACTGAATTGTGTTAGATAAGCATTGCTGCAATTAAATAATAGTAAACTATTACAAAATATTTTTTGTGGATTTTCTTATTGTTGACCACATTCATGGAGGTCTGTGGCTTTGCGATTCTGCTTACTACTCACTTAAACTGCAACTCCAGATTTAGGCTATGTTGCAAATAATTGACTATTTCTGCAGTACGCTTGTATGTGGAACACCTGGGTGATTTAATACAAACCATAAAACATGCAGAACAAAAGAGATTACTGCATGGAATACTGTCTCTCACAATGCAATGCGCTTGACCTCCCATTTCCACTATGGTGGATTAAAATGATATCAGCAGAAATTTGTAATCAAATAGCCATTGTTAATCCATTTGATAAATAAAATATACTGAGGTCATGTGACAGTATATTGTGCAATAATGTAACTGTTTTTTAGGACAACATTTATGTTGCAATTTATATTGTTCCTTATATTGTTCTTGTTGCACAATAATAGAGTATGTCGTTTGCTATGCCATGGTCTTGAGAAATTTTATATGATGTGCAGTATTCTGTAATTAGTAAAACGGTATTCCATTCGGAACTTGCTAAAGGTTGACATTTGATTGGATCTGAGGGCTGAGGGAGGAGGAGCCTACCGTAGCAGGTGTGATTGTCTGGCTTGAGTTTCATGAGGTGTGGACAGGCACAGGAGAAGGTCTGGTTGTAGTTGATGAGGCACAGGTGAGAGCACGGCCCCTTCCCGTCATTCGCTGCACACGGGTTGGGAGCTGCAAAGCAGGAAGAAAATGTTCACCAAAGTTTTTCATCTACTTTTTCATTGATTTTTAACAGGCTTAGTTAACAACAACAACACTGGTTCCCTCAGCTTACAAATGCAATACGAAACATACACAAGTAATAAAATGTTCCTGACATATGCTGGTTCTCACCCTGAGGTTGTCTAGAAGGATGAAACACTTGAAGATCAAATGGCTGAGTGTTCGTTCTCTGGACCACCGTCACATTGTGTCCCGTCCATTTATTGGCTTTAGCCAGAGTGTTGGTCCGCCAGTCCGTCCAGTAGACCTCTCCTCCATACATGGTGACGGCAAAGGGATGCGACAGGTGTTCATGCCCCCGAAGCACCTCGATCAGGCCGGAACCGTCGTAAGCCGCAGAGTAGATGGCATCGGATCTAAAGACATATTTGTATTTTTAGAAGATCAAGGTTACATACTGTGTGGACACTTTTGCATTTTACGTCACTTTTAGTGCCAATACCTGGCATCAATCCACAGGATACGGCGCTCTAGGTAGTCCACAGTGAGACCGTTGGGCCAGCCACCATTCCCAGTCTCTTTGTGGATGGTGCGACGGCCCTCCCCACTCATAGATGCAGCCTCTATCCTGGGGGAGCTGGCGTCCCAGTCTGTCCAGAACAGAATACTGGGGGGCGGGGGGAAGAGACAATGCTTGAAACAACTTAAGTTAATATCACTGAAAAATAACAGGACTGTCCAAGTATAACATGTTTTACCCATCTCTTGGGTCAAGCGCAATGGCGCGGGGATGCTCCACCTCTCCAGCCAGTAGCGTTGTACGCATGGTACCATCCAGCTTGGCCACCTCAATCTGATCCAGGTTACTTTCCACCCAGTAGATGTTTCCTGCGATCCAGTCCACAGCTAGACCCTCCGGAGTGGCCAAACCATACTGAATCACCACCTCAAAACTGGTGAGAGCTGAAATAGAAATAGGAATCCAAGTTAAACCTAGAAATAAAAGCTTTAGGAGGCTGAAAAAAATGCACCATAAATTATGGATCCAATACTATAATTCTGGCCAAAACTGATAATTCATAAACATTTCAATAACATGTAATAACAGCTATCCTTTTCTTTCTATTAAAAATAAAAAACACTACTAAAAATGATTTAATGAATCATTTTCAACACTATTCTATAATGTAAGTTCATCACTATTGGCATTTATTTTGAGATTTGCTGAAGATTATATTTAACAGTGTTATTTATGTATGTATTTTGTAATTAATTATTAAATAATATGTGTTTTTAAAGATTAACTCTAAGTGACCTTAAGATGATTTAAAGGTAATTTAAATGTAAAAATAAACAGAAATAAAAAGGCACAATTACATATCTAAGATCAACCAATACCAATAAATAAATAAAAATAAAAAACTCTAATATTGGCCAGCAATCAATACAGTGCTGATATACTGTGCATCCCTTAAGAATTTTTTAAGACTCTGCACTATTTTTAGGTCATTAAATGAATAAGAAAACTTGTGACACTGATCATGTGACTTTTTGTGCAGACGGAAAGATGTTCTTGCTTCCTTTGAATCTCAAAATGATCAATGTTTCAAATCAAACGGGAGAACATGATCATCTCTTTTCACAAAAACTTGTGGAGTTCATGCAGCTCAAGTTCTGCAAAAGAATGACCAACCAAATTCTGAGACAATATGAAACTTCTCAGTTCATCTTTTCATCAAATTGTGATACATATAATACATTTTATAATGAAACATTTGTATTAAAATAAAAAAAGCAAGTGGAAGCATTTTTTTTTTTACCAATGGTTTAAGACTGTATATATTGGCCAAAAAATCATTTGATGGCTTCCAACCTGAAAGCCATTTAAGTCAATGCTGCAATAAATATTCCCTCACTCTGAGCTACAGCCATGGGGAAGAGAAAATAATCATTCCCAATCAAGGCACGCTGCTCTCTGATCTGTGAGGGAGACTCTCATACAGTGCAGTAATTACAGGTCCAGAATGGCTCTCACAGCGCAGTCTCTCCAATAGGGTTGAGAAACTGTACTTTGTTTCAGTCTTGGCAGCAACATCAGTCATATTTTAACTCCATCAAAGACAACAGCAAGGATTCAAAAGTTGGAAAGTATATCGCATCTCTGGAAAGAGCTGTCCATAAAAGGAGGGAGGTGTGTGTGCACATGTTTCAAAGCAACATGGTGCTTCCGACACTTTGCTTTTACTCTGGCTGCAGTCACGCAAACTAGGAATGAGTCAAATGGGTAAAGACAGAGCCCTGCAAATTCCTGTGCTACGTTCACACACAGACTCACTTAGATGCATGCTGTGGTTTCGTGAACCGAAAATAGTGTAACAATTATGGACTAACTTGGTATGCTGAAAAGGACAGAACAATGTGGGAAAACACATTTAGACAAAAAAAGGCAACTCAGAACTTTAAACAAGCCTTTAAAACAAAAGAATGTGATTGAAGCTCCCAAAGCCATTATGAAATTATCTAATAAAGTTATCAACTAAAAATAATGTTTGTGATTATAACCCTAACCCAAATACACACACACACAAATAAATATATATATGTGTGTGTGTGTGTGTGTGTGTATAAGGAAAGTATATGAGTCATACTAAAGAAGTGTTTCGTATAAATTAATTTAAATATAATTCTAGGTTAAATGGAGTTTAAGCTCTGTCGATAGCATGACAGGCCTCTTATAATGTTTTGTCTTGTAATCAACAGCGTGCAAGTGTAAACTGTATTTATATGTATAAGAATAAATAGTTAATTCTTCACAACTTATCATAGGACTAAGACATTAATTTACCTCCGTTTTCCGACAGCTTTCCCCGATAGATCTTGTCTTCCACCACATCAGTCCAGTAGAGGGAACTCTGGTTGAGGTGGAAATCCAGGGCAATGGTGTTCCGCAGGCCAGGCACCAGCACGCTGAACTCGCCCTTGTACAAGTCGATCCGACGGATCTCGTGCCGGTTGGAGAAAATGATGAAGGGCTTGAATGGATCTAAAGAACATGGACATGGCACATTAGGACATCCCACTGCTAATCCTTTATATCGGCTTATAAAGACACTAGATAATAAATTATATAATATAATGAATATAATATGGGCCAATTTATTTCATAGTGCCACTGTTTTTATATACAACAGTGTAGCGTACATTTCATTAAGTACACTCACCAGTGCTCTTGCAGCTCTCGCCGTCTGGCCCGAGAGCCCAGCCTTCATAGCACTCGCACTTAACAGTGGCCTTCTCCTGCACGCAGCGCTGGCTGCACTTGAGATGCTTGGCGCAGAAGCTCTGAATCTGGCAGGTCTTGTTGTCGGTACCCAGCTCCATGCCAGCTGGGCAGGAGCACAGGATGCCCTCACCAGGAGCGATGGAACAGTTGTGGCTGCAGCCTCCGTTATCCATCGTGCAAAGATCTAGAACCAAAACAGACAAGAAAGAAGCAGGTGGGATTGAAAAGTGTGTTTGTGAGTTACTTGCTGCAAGTCTATATATATATAAAAAAGAGAATGTGTTGGAGAGAATGTGCTTATTTTATAAGAATTCAAGCCTGAAATTTCTGTCATGCTCATGGGAAACACAAGTTGAGTTGGCATGCTCTGTGCAACCGTGAAAGATTTAAAGGAATAGTTCACACAATAATGAAAATTCTGTCATTATTCAATCGCGCTTAAGGAATTCATCCATGGAACACAAAAAATATAGATAAAAAAAAATCTTTACTAGATCTATCTTTAGGTCAATCTAGATAGAGTCAACTCAGTGGATGGGAATTATAAGGAGCCGATTATTGACAAGGGCCAGCGGAGGGAATTTGGCCAGGACCCCTACTCTTTACGAGAATTGCCATGGAATTTTTAGTGACCACAGAGAGTCAGGACCTCTTTTTAACGTCGCATCTGAAGGACGGAGCTTTTTACAGTATAGTGTCACCATCACTACAATGGGACATTAGGACCCACACACCCCTAACTAACACCTCTCCCAGCTAGTTTTCCCAGGGGGTCTTAGGGTACAGAGTGATATGACTGTGGCTGAAACATGACAACATTTGCATGAAATATTCCTTTAACTTGAGTGTATTTGTTTTTGTGTGTGTTTGCATTACTGCAAAGCTTCTCGTCCGAGCCATCGGGGCAGTCGTCCTTGCCGTCACACAGTTTCTCAGGAGGCAGGCAGATGGAGTCGTTGCTGGCACAAACACGGTGAGAGAGCTTGCACTCCAGAGCCTCGCAGTTTTCTTCATCGGAGTTATCCTCACAATCACTGTCCCGGTCACACACCCAGGCCTTACTGATACAGCGACCTAAAACACACAAAAAAAGAAACAAAAAAAGAATTTGACCCACAATTGAAAAATGCTGCAATTCAATTAAAGCTAACATATACTAAAAGTGACAAAACTTTTGAATTTGGGCCTTTAGGTAGTGATATTTAGATTTATCATGACATTGTTTTTTCGTGGCTGCCTGAAACACGAGTGAGAACATTCAGGATAGCCAAAGCGTGCACTAACCCGAGTCTTTGCAGGTAAATTTGACGGCAGGGTTGCACATATGCGTGACACCCTCGCAATTCTTCTCGTCACTCAAGTCCATGCAGTCTGTGTCTCCGTCACAGCGCCATCGCATCGGAATACACAAGCCATCCATTCGGCACTGGAACTCATCTATGTGGCAACCGCCGGGAGGCCGTGTGGCTGCAGACAAAGACAGAAATGGGACACCCAATTAAAATGCAGCTGTGTGAACAGTCACACAAAGGCACAGACACATATCTTATTATTTAATTGTAATGAGAGCTTGGCTTCCTGACGTCAAAAATCAGTTCCCAGGGGATGGAGACTGTGACCAGTGTGAGGCACAACTACAATGAGCTGATCCAAATCAAACTTTCTCATGAACAGCGGTCCAGGGCTGCCACCGTGAGGGCCATCATTAGGCATCAGTCATAAAGGCTTTCCCTCATGGTAAAGGATAGAATCTGGCAGAGTCTAAAAAGGGGAATGTGGAAAACCAGATCTCGTCCGTAAACAGAGAAGTGTGTCCTAGAACAGGGAACTGCTGGGGTGAACTGACCCCAATGACATCATACTGCTCGAGCTGCAAGAATCCACTGTTTCTCTCTTTCTCTCTCTCACCCGTACACACACACACACACACACACACTAAGACTAAGTAGTAGATATCAATATTGAAATCTGACTGGAATATTACATTTCTCTGTCAATATCTAATATTTTAGCAAATGTGTATAGTATATGCTACTTAACACCCTTCTATATGTAAAAAATCTTAACATTAATTTTGACAACTTAAAAAATCCCCTTTTTTTTGTTTGCTTCCTTTACGAATTCAAAAATAAAGTATAAAAAAGTTAACAGTTACATAGCATTAATAAACAATTTATGTAGTAAAGGCAGAAAATATTTTTTTTTGTAAATAATGTAGCAAAAATCTATATACTGCTCAACACATTTTAATGTTAATATTTAGATCAAATGGCTTGTACCTTTCAAATATTTCTAATTCCAAAATGTAAAAATAAGACATATATAAAAGTAATCAAATATACTCAAATAGTTAAATAGAGTAATTATATAATAAATGCAGAAAAATAATAAATTCTAATAGGAAATTAAAATGCTGCAGTCCTCTATTTTTTTTTTTATATAAATATTAACTTACAACTTTATTATAACTTGAAAAACTGGTACCATTACATGTTTTACTTTTAAATTGACTTTTAATATCCCAACTCCAAACTTCACAACTCGTGTTAGCATGACCTCACTCAGTTCAACATCTTTACACAGGCACAAACTCTCAGAAGACCCAGCACTCTAATTAGGCCTCTGGCTTGGTTCTGCTGCATTGATTCTGTGAGTCTATTAAGCACCAGCATGCCATTAGAGAAGGGAAAAAAGAGAAGAGAAGAGAAGAGAAGAGAAGAGAAGAGACCCCGAAAACAGAATCTAACCCACTATTCCTGTCCCACGCAGGGCCAAGCCAACCACTGAACAATTAACAGTTATAAAGCCACATGAATTGGACATGTGGAGATGGACAGATGAGGAGATACATATGTACAAATTGCAGGTGTGCATACTCCAGCGGCTCATGCATCAAGCGTCCTGGCACTTCAGTGCATGTGTAACCCCTCTAGACAGCAGGTCCCAGAGCAGTCATTAACACTGCTCTGCACAGGGACTTCAAGACTTTGTGGTTTAAGTGTTTCACCACAGACCACAAAAAAAAGGATGACAGCCCAGTTTGTGAAATCATGATTTACTCCAGTTAATAAGGGCCTCAGTTGCATTAGTCATTGTGGTTTTGCTCAAAATCTAGATACACTTCAGAAGGCCCACACCATTAATATAGCTTCAGATAATAAACTGATCATTTACATAATACAAACAGTGTAAAAAAAAAAAAAAGAACCTAACCTTATTAAAAATATATATATATCGCTGCATCTTGAGAAAATACTGATCATCAACCTCAGGAGGTCAAACTAAATATATGAAGGGTTCTGGTGTTGTCAATTTTGACATCAAAAAACTGCAATCTGACAATTTAGTTATTTTCAAAAAATTATTAAACAAGAAAAATACATTTGAACAATGAAAATACACTAACAAATATAAAATAACAAAAATAATGAAATTCACATTTATTGTTAATTAGTGTTGAAATTATTTTTTTTGTTTTATCTTTGTTCATATTGTTACTAATTCACTTAGCAATTTGTTGTATTTAAAATATATATTTTTTAATTTCAGAAATGTAATGTAATTTTTACACAATATATAACATTTAAATTACTTTAAAATAAAAATAACAAAATAAATATATAAAATAAATGAATAGATAACAATATAATAATAAATAATCATAAACAAACAACGAACAAACCAACCAACAAATACATAAATAGTAAGAATTCAGTAGAGTAATTGGTTTGGGATTAGATGTTGGTTTGTGACTAGTCTCAGCCTCAGACGTCGCGCCCACAGACCGTTTGTTAAACGTTTGACGCAAACGGGACACAAAAGTGGAAACACTTCAAGAGTTTCGAAGAAGTCATCAGATTTTTTTTATTATACAGGATTTCCAGGAGACGTGTGTGTGGTGTTCTTTAATGTTCAGTCTGGAAACAAAGATGACATGCCGCCAAACCCCCTCACGAAAACAGAAAGCCATAGTATTTACAATAATCAAGTATTATTTAATGATAGAACTTTAGTAATTATAATTAAAACTTGGTAACCATGTATGAATGCATAGACATTTTAACTGAATTTAGGACTGGTGGTGATGCTTTGTTTCTGTATAAAAAAAAAAAAAAAAACGACGATGATGATGATAATAATAATAATAATATGAATTCTACTAATAAGAACAGTAAAAATGCACTAAAGACTAATGAGCTGCTGGATCCATGAATATTAATCAGGTTTTGTGCATTCGTTGAATTGATTTGCCGAAATCAAAATAGCGGTGAGCACCAGCCAATGAGATTGACGTTTGCGCATTAGTTTCGCCAACTACAGGAAAACCCGGCAGTTCTTAAAAACTGAAAAAACAAATCCAAGGGAACTCAACAAAGAAAACAACAACAAAGAATATCGTTTACATGTGGTGCGTCAATTAACACGCGTTACGTAAGACACTCTCTCTCTCTCTCTCACTTTGCACGTGTGAGAGAAAGCGGCGGAGAGTCGTGCGCCTTCACACTAGAGTTTACTGTACAGCAAACATAGGTGCGCTGCGCATTCACTGAGATGAAATGAAAAATAGTAAAGATTTCTTGACGGAGAGAGGAACTCTGAAGCACTGCATCAGAGAGTGTTCGCGAGTGAAAATATATCTGTGGTAAACTTACAAAAAAAGTAAGAAAACTTTTTGGAACGAGAACTTTTTTTTTTTTATTATTATTAAAAATTATACTTTTCCCAACTCACCCTGATTGGTACAGTTTGCATGAGTCTCATCACTGTAATCTCCACAGTCGTTGTCTCCATCACAGGTCCAGTACTCTGGTATACAGCGGCCGCTGTTGCATTTAAACTGCACACTGGAGCACGAGTGACTGCAGCCGGCTTCATCACTGTTATCCCCGCAGTCATTATCTGAGGACAGATAATGAGGACTTGCAGTTATTAGACATTCTAAGTCAGGATGCAACAAACACACTTTTATAGACAGCATTAGAAACTCCACCATTATCACAACGCCAGTTGACATTGATGCAGCGTCCATTGGCACAGGTGAATTGAGTGAGTGGGAAACAGGTGGGATATGCTGGCGAGAGAGAGAGAGAGAGACAAGAGAGAGGATGAGATAGGAAAAACAGTTAACATTCTTGAAGTGTCAGCATGGCATGATGACAAAAGGAAAAGAGACTCAAATTAAGTTACCACAAGATGGTGGTTCATCTGAGCGATCTCCACAATCATCATCTAAGTCACATGTCCAGGAGATAGGAATACAACGGCCACTGGCACATGGGTACTGATTAGAAGGACACGTGCGGGCTGGGAGAGAAAATAAATCCTGATCAATTAACAAAGCACATAAAGGCTGGTGTACACCACAAAGTACTTTGACAATTATCAGAAAAAAATGCTTAATAGTCCTATTAACAATTAGTTTACAATACCCAAGCAAGTGCTGTTAGATTCATCTTCATCATTCCCACAGTCATTGTCTCCATCACAAAGCCAGCGCAGGGGGATACAGCGGTTATTCTGGCACTTAAAGCGGTCAGCAGGACAGGTGTGCTGGTCTGAAACAGGACAAATAGGCTCATTTAAATGTGCACTCCATAATGTTTCTTTTCATGGCTGATATAACAGCCTGATTTATACTGACACCTAGTGGTATGGATGTATGAATCACAAATATTAACAGTTACTAATGCCACGATTAAGACCTGATTATCTTATTCTGTGAGTGAAAGAATCCGATAAAAAGAATTATAAAGCCATTTGTAATGTTACATAAGATTTCCATTTTAAATAAATGCTGTTCTTTTGAACTGGTCAAAGAATCTTAAAAAATATATCCTGGTTTCCAAAGAAAAAAAAATATTAAGGGTCAAGACATGTTTTCAACATTGATAATAATAAGAGATGTTTGTGATCACCAAATCAGTGCATTAGAATGATTTCTTAAGGATCATGTGATAATGAGGAGTGGTTTTGTTATTTGTATATCTGAAAATATGAGACAAAAGGGCACTGACGGCACAACTCGGGGGCCTCATCGCTGTTGTCCAGACAGTCATTGTCCCCGTCACACTTCCAGCGGTCTTGAATACAGCGATTATTCTTACAGGCAAATTCTCCAGGCTGGCACTGAGGAGGAGGCACGTAGGAAGGGTTTGCTGTTGAGAAAAAAAAAAGAACAATTATTATTTCAAAATGTATTATACCTTTCAAAATTCTTTGAGGTTATTCACGGGAACATTTATACTTCAGGCCACAAAGGCACAAAATAGGCACCTGTACAGGTCTTGTTGTCAGTATCTAGTATCTGATCGTCGGCACAGGCGCAGGAGCGTCCAGTGGGCGTCAGCAGACACAGACTGCTACAGCCACCATTGTTGGCACGGCACACGTTGGAGCCTGTGACTACACACAACAAAAACACCCTTAGCAGATCCCAATAAAACACACAGTAAAACCACTGAAACTCTGATCTCATTAGTTTGTTCCCGCTAACACCGTATAAATAATGTGGCTGTTCAGACATGTTAACATACAAAACAACACAATTAAGTCCTTGTTTGATCTGTCAGCATGCGCTTTACATATGACTCATTAATGACACATTTTCTAAAAGAAATGCTCAGGGTGTTCAGTACTTTGCTGTTGTTGTGCATCATAGGTGCGGATCTCATAGATTGGGGGTCGTTCACTGCGTAGCAACGTGGCCTTTTTGGTGTTCTGGTCCAGTTTGTAGATTGCTCCACTGCGGTACTCATTCCAGAACAGAAAGTTCTTATAGTGGCACAGGCCAAAGGGATGGCTCAGCTCATGTGCTTCATATACTGTCTGGATGAACAGAAAAGTGTTTTTTTTAATACAAATTCAAGTCGGAAAGTCATATTTTGTTTTATTTCAGTTGCATCCAATCACATTTTTTCGGAGCAATATATATATATATATGTGTTTCCTCACCCTGCGTTCTGTGGTGTTGAGAAGCACCATTTCGATGCGGTCGTAGTATGCATCCACCCAGTACAAGATGCCCTGCTGGGTGTCCAGACTGAGGCCATTGGGCCAGAGCACAGTTTTAGAAGTAAGCAGGATACCGGCATTTGAACCGTCCATCCAGGCCTTCTTTATACTGCCACGATTGGTCTCTTTAGGCTCCTCCTCCCAGTCACTCCAGTACATCATTCTGTAAACAGCATGGATTTATACACTACAGTGTAGATTTAAACAACTCTAGTGCAACTCTAAATGGTTTATCTGTATGTAGGGAACATGTAATCTGGTTGGTAGGGTAACATGGTCTCTAAAAACCAATCAGAATTATGTGTGTATTGTGACTAAATAAAATGCATAAAAATGCTAATATCTATCTATCTATCTATCTATCTATCTATCTATATATTTTTTTTTTGTGGAATTAATTGATTTACCCATGAGAAGGGTCTACTACTATGGCTCTAGGATGGGTCATTTTGCCCTCAAGAAGAGTTTTGCGGGTCTGAGAGGCTTTCTCCAGTTTGGCCACACTGATCGTCTTTTTGGGTCCATCATCAGTCCAATACAGGTTTTGCCCCATCCAGTCCACAGCGATTCCTTCTACTGTGTGAATACCTGTGGAATTGAGAGACAAAATGAATGGGATGGAGAAGAGAGTGAGATATGGAGGAGTTGTCCATGTAATTCATCCACCTTCAATGTCACTCCAACAAAAACCATCCCAGTATCATTCTGCACTCACCATCCTTCACTATGATGTCTCTCTCAGTGCCATCAATCTTCTGGCGGCCGATGATGTAGCTGGTGGCATCAGCAAAATAGATGAACTCGGTCTCAGCGTGGAAGT
This sequence comes from Carassius gibelio, assembly GCF_023724105.1. Taxonomy (NCBI): domain Eukaryota; kingdom Metazoa; phylum Chordata; class Actinopteri; order Cypriniformes; family Cyprinidae; genus Carassius; species Carassius gibelio. Next base: position 15,431,791 of record NC_068393.1, read on the forward strand.
CCAGTGCTCTTGGGTTATTCAGGTTCTCAATGGGGATGATGTGCTCATCATACACTTTGGCATGCATGTCCATACCACGAATAACACCAGGCCGGCCTTTCCCGTACAGCAGGAAGAGCTCATGCTCTGGTTCTGAGAAGAAAAACAGAATTGATTATATCCAAAAAAGCCCTATAATGGGGAATGCTGTTATGTATGACTGTTTGAAACTGAATTGAGAATTGAATTGAGATTTCACTCACTCTTGCAGGACTTTCCGTCACTGCCCAGGCTGAAACCTGAACGGCAGCGGCAGGTTCGGCTCTTGTGACTGTTGCCCAGTAGGCAGATATCGGAGCAGCCGCCTGGCTTCCCAAACTGATCAGGAGCACATGCATGACTACGGACTGAGAGGACGAACACAAAAGACTAATTTTAATATAAGGGGCCAGTGGGGAACCACAATGAATAGTACTGAGTCAGACAGGTAGGATGTAAATGTACCCGTCCCAAAAGAGATTGATTTATGCTGCCTTAGGCCCCGATCAGACAGAACATGTTTTTCAGGTTTTAAAATGTGTGGTGCGTTTTCAAACTTTTTTTTTGTTTAGAAAAGAGAAGTGCACTTGTCAGTCTAATTAAAGATTATAGCGTGAGCTTACTGCCAATAGAAAACTATTTAAAAAAGGCACCTCTCACTGCAAAAAAAAGCGTTCTGTCTGAAAATGCTTGAGCACTTGCTGAACTTTACATTTAGAAATATTTTACAAATTGTATCTAATATCCCCGTCATACCTGCAGGCTGACGTCTCTGGTGGTAAACGTGAAGTGCGCCGCCCTTGTCCACGCGTGTGACCACCTGGAAGTCAGAGCTGTTGAATCGGTTGACTCTGATCACACTGGTTTTGGGCTGCATGTTGGCGTTGTCAGAGTTGGTGGCATACAGATAGTTTTCAAACACTGTTAGACCATAGAGATGTTCAATCTGCCAAAACAAACAAAAAAGCATAAAAAATAGAGCATATATATATTTATATACACACTAACTATAAAAATGCCCTTGGTATTAAGTAACATGACTTTTACAGTTCTAAAAAAACAAAAACAAAAAAAAAAACAAAAAAAAAAACAAATGAAGCTTCCTAATATATCCCAGTTTTCAAAGTCTGTCTCCTTTAATAAAATAGCACAATAAAATGTTTAAGAGATTCTGGACTCTGGCATGGTCCCAGAGATAACTGAAAATACAGATGTGACTTTTAAGTCATTTTAAGTTCCCTTTGAAAGATGGCTGGTTGAGAACCAATGACTTATACTATTTTCTGTAAATAAATTAATAAAAATCAATTATTTTAAATGCTGCAAATGAATTTAGGCATCACAACAATTTAAATGTACAGTGAAAATGTAGATTCATTTTGAGATAATTTTGAGTGTCATTGTAATTAATTTTGAAGATTAACTTAACTGATGCTACTGTTATATAATGTGCATTCCTATGCAAAAGTCCTGAAACATCACATATAAATTTATATTAGGACTATTAGATTTTCAAGTAGATTTTTTGCAATACGATGAATGTAAACTAATGGACATAAAAAAAAAGGGTTTAAAAACAAAAAAAAAAGTATGACACTGTTGCACAATGCTCAGTTTGCACTGCTGTCGCAGGTTATAAATGAGCTAATGCTGATCTTTCCATTCTGCTGATCATGTGATGTTCTCATTTCTAGAAACTCATGAGTGATGACATCAATGCAAGTGACATCCTTAGATCAAGTTCATGGCTCCAAACAAACAAATCTCTAAGCGCATGTGACTTCACACATACCAGTAATCCCTGAATGATGGTGTGCCGGTTCTTGCCTTCGTAGTCCACCACTTCAATGTAATCTAAGTAAGCGTCAGCCCAGTACACCAACTTGCTGACCAGGTCCAGAGTGATGCCATGGGGAAAGACGATTTTTGTGTCTACCAGTTTGGTGCGGTTCTGGCCATCCATATCACAGCGTTCAACCTTTGGGATTTGGCCATAGTCTGTGAAGAACACTTTCCTGGAAAAGAAGAAAAGGAGATGTTCAAAATATTAGGGCTGTCATGATTCCGCAATTAAATTGGAGTACTCAATTATAAAAATTGATTGCATTTTGCTTGTGTCGATTAACCAGCAAAACTGACGCATTCCATGGATGAGAACCCATTAAAAAGCATTATTAGACTTTTTTTCTAAGGCTGTACGAAATATTAAAACCATTTAAAATCATAAAAGCATGTTATTAAAAATCAAAAAGGTGTTATTGTGAGTACACAAAAGCTGCGATTCAATTAAATAAATATAAGCGCTGCAGGTTTAATATGCACTTTATTTATATAAGTGCATCTCAGATCGGCTCCATTCACAGTAAACGCTGCTCCACACAAACAGTACTCATTAACATGCGTGGACCGTCTCAAAATTAATCTTTGCATATGCTGTGAGTCTTGGTCATTTAAAACATTCATCTGGGAACAATGTGCACCATTCTGATCAGATTTATAAGTATATTGTTTTATTAAATTGTATTTTTAATTGTTTTGTTCAATAAAACCATATTTGATTCTGATATTATATTTAAACCAATTATTGTTGGTATAATAGACCTAAGTCTATTCCCTTAGGTCTATTTTCATTACCACAAAAAAATGTATCTGATTACTCGATTAATTGTCAGAATTATCGACTGATTACTTGATTACCAAAATAATTGTTATTTACACCCCTATTGCTTTCTTTATTGTAGATGATTATATTTATTTATTCATTCCAGATTCAGTATTTAATAATATTTCAATTGAATCATAAAGAAATTAATAATTTAAGGGATGTACAACAAATACTACCCAGACATATAATTACTTTACAATTAAATAATATTTATTTTTTATGCTTTATTTGCAACAAAATTAATTAAAAAAATCCATATTATAGTATTTAATATGATGGATAAATGCACTTAATTGTCAAGAAAGTACTTTTATAAAAAAGGTAAAATATGCTTTTTTTTCTTTTTCTGTTTATTTTCTATTGCTTTTTTTTTATCTGCAGAGAAAACCAAGTGGCATGAGTGATGCTGGACTTTGCTGGTCCAGACAAGGATTAAGGATTAAGGAATAATGGACTCGGGGGTCTCACCCCATGACTGGGTCCAGTGCGATTCCTTTAGGGTTATAGAGCTCCAGGTCCAGCAGGATGACACAAGTCAAGCCATCTTTACTGCACACAAAAATGCGGTCGTCCACATCATCCACAAAGTAGAAGTTTCCTGTCAGCCAGTCAATAGCCATCTGCTCCACATCTAAATTTGTGAAAGAGAAGCAAGACAGGAAGAGAGTCAGGAGGAATATGGGGGGAGAGAAGAAGAGATGTTTTCAGTGTTTGCTTTATTTTTAGTCAGTCATAACTGCAGCTTCTGTCTGACTCAGCAGAAAGATCCTGCACCGTGTTGGAATGCAAAACTTGGAGGATTGGTGTACTTAACATAGTCCCATTATCAGACAACTATCCGAGGAGAACCAATTAACCAAGACCAAACCCCACTGCGGTCATTACTGTGCTTTGAAATTGTGCTATTCATAATTCAGCATTAACAATCAGTTAATGCTAAATTCAGTTTTTAACAAACAATTTTTTCCACTTTCAGTGAAGACAGACAATTATGACTAATTGTTAGATATGTTTCCATCCAAGTTGCAAATTTATTTTAAAAGTTGGAATAATGCAAACATTTTGTGAATAATGTGTCATCCCAATCTTCAGTGTCACATGATCCTTCAAAAATGATTTCAATATGCTGATTTGACGCTCAAGAAACATTTCTTAATATTACCAATGTTGAAAACAATTGTGCTACTTTTGTGGATACTATGATACAGAAAAAAAAATATTTACCATATGTATTTACTGTCACTTTTGATAAATTAAATGCATCCTTAAAATAAGAGTGTTAATTTCTTTAAAAAATGTAAAAACTTTTGGATGGCAGTGTAAATATGGATCGACCAAATAAAAGCCCTAAATTATACAAAGCTTGATCTGACAATGATCTGACAGTACAAGCTGTGTTTTATAAAAAAAAACATAATGTGCCCACACGAAACTCAAGCAGAAGAAATGTCTCTAATCAATCATTAATCCATTCTGACATAAAATGTCAGATTGAATTAAATGCAGCCGTTACATAAGAACTGCTATGAATGATGTTTGCAGAAACTCGTTCTGCTTGTGTTTTATGAATAAGGCCCAATGGGTTTTATGCATGTCTCTGCATATGTATGCGTGTGTGTGAGTGTGCGTGCAGATCAGCCCAACTCTCTGACTCACTGTCACAAGACTATTATTCACTCAGAGAGTGTTGTTCCCACTTTTATGCATCAACGCAATTAAAAAGACAGCAAAGCAAAAAACCTGATTGCAGAAACTCTACAAACACGCTAGGTGAGACTCCATGCTAAAGTGTCTCAACCGTCTCCACACAATCTAAAAAACCTGACACAGACGCTCGTTCTCCATTACTGCACCTTTTCCCTGCACGGGGAGGCTGGACTTGGCCATACAGATATCCTCCATTCTGGGAAAAGAGTTTGAAATGGTAATTCGGGGGAATACTAAGTCTCAGTGAAAGCAAGCGAAAACTCCAGAATATGTATGGTCGGGAAGATGCATCAGTCACACTTCATGAAGACACCAGCAGACTCTAGAGCTCAAATCCATCTGGACTAGATGTGGGCCATTCTTAAAATGGCAGGACAGCTATTACCCAACCAGCGGCAAGGACGTCCTGAGCCAAGCCAATGAAGTGTCGTGACACCCTCAAGCAGATATGCTCTACCCAGGTTCATCAGCCACAGTGTGGACGCCCACTCACCCACCACCCCCTCCTCACACACTGATTATGAGTTTGTGTGTGCAATGCATCCTACTCTGTTTTCGGGCTTTTTACGGGGGAGAGCGGTCACGGGGCACATCTGGAGTGCTCATCTGCCCAGTATGCTACAGTTATAAATCACTCGGGAAATTACTAAACCTTCTGCATCACAGAATATCTGCAGCATATACACTCATTAAAAAGACTCATCCATCTACTGTCCTTCCATTCCTCCAGCCTTTCCAGCAGAATGGCCACCCAGAGTCATTAATGATGCGGCTGTAATAACAGTTGTCCTATACACACCAAAGAACAGGGGGCTGTTGATTTATAGGTCCAGTTAGAGGGAGAACAGAACTTTGATAACATATAATTATCTCAGCACTGGTGGCGTAGGGCCTCTGGACACTGTGTAATTGAATGAGCAAGCTCTGATTTATAACCTCTTTGAGCAAGTTTTGTGGCTGCTTTTGTAAAAGGCCTGGGAAGCAACTTAATTGATGGCATAGGTGCTCAGAGCATTACACCTACAGTGAAGCAGAACAGAAGAGATCGGCTGTCTTTGAGAACATCCAAGATCAATGTCAAAAGAGTTAATGTCTGGGGCCGTATTGGACAACTTTTCAGACAATATCGATAATTATCCTGATAAAATCTTTATTTCTTGCTGTAGAAAGATGTAGAAACCAGACTGTTAACTGTGGTTTCAAACTTCTCTTTATGGTCAGAGATTGAAAAACACTTCATGTTTTTGAGTTCTTCAGACTTTTCCAGTCATTTTCCCTCAATTCTTACATGCTCTTATGAGTGATATTGTTTCAAATCATGAAACAGGTTTGTGTTGCCTGACTTTGACGATGCTTATGTTCAGCACAGTTTGCAGTGCAGGCTGCAATATTAATAATAATATAAAAATAAAAAATAAAACATTTGTCAGAAACTTGAGTTGACAGTAGTAGTACCTTGATGTCTACATTAATAATATAATAACAATTTAAATTAATATTCCACATTTCTGCCACAATACCATGGTGCAGTTAGTGTAATACAGTAAAACTATGGTAAATGATGGTAGATTTGTAGATTGAAAAGCTTTGACTGTATCGTTGCTCACAGTGTTTCTGCTGTTTGTCAGCGCTGTTTTATCTGACTTTAAACTAGTTTTAATAATTCATTGCACTTTTGGTGTATAAACATAATATTGAACTTTTGTTATTGTTTTAACAAAATTATATTATGATAATTATTTTTTTGATTTTATCGCCCAGCCCTATCCATACTTTTAAGATTCTGTATGCAAATGACCACTGTTTAGCATCGTTTTTCTAAAGCCACACAACTGATTTGTGTGAGAAAAATACATTTTAGTTATGTTCTGCTGATGTTCCCCCTTCAGTGAACTGCTAGCAGCTAGATTACGCGAACGGACCTGATCAGTTCTCTAATCATAACACAGTCCCGAAATTTCCCAACTATACCAAGAGAGGACATGGTTTCTGAGTAACTCTGACACTCCAGCTGTACCCAGTACCTATACCACAGTTCTGCAAGGCAAACTCAACACTTTTACAGACACAGTTTGTGACACAGTTTTTCCTCTTGTCTGTCTTGCATGTAGCGGAGTCTGAAACCACAGGGACGGTGATGGCCAGGGTCCAGACTTCCTGGAAAACTATTCTGAGACACTGAAGCTCTGTTCTACAACCTTGTGATCTTCCATACTGTCTACATAGGAAGAGAAATAATAATGAGGTTCAATCACTGTTAATAATAATAAATCATCAGACAAATTTATAAAACTTTGATTTTTATTGTTATTAAATAAAGAATAATATTTTTTATCTAAACTTTTTTTGTACATTTAAATAGGTTGTATACTTTTAAATGTAATTAACATTTACCTGTGTTAAATTACTAAAACAATAATAATAATAATAATAATAATATTATACGTAAATATGTATTTGTTATTATATACAAATACAAATACATAATCATTATTCAGCATATAATGACAACAATAATAGTCAAATTGGCAGGCTGACTGATGATTATTAATTTATTATTAATATTAACAACAATATTTAATTTACATAATATTTTAAATATTTATCAGTTGTTTTTATTAACATTTACATTTCTATCCTTACACGTTTATTTACATTTATGTCAAGTTGCTATAATGATACTACTAATAATAATAATAACTATCATCATCATCATCATCATAACTATGATTATCATCAGTTTTTAAAATATTAAGATCATGACTATTATCATCATCATCATGAAACCTCATAAAGTGAGAAATCTGGAATCCTCAAGATAGGCAGAAACTTGAATCATGCTAACAGTGCTCTGCATGTGAAGTTTGAAACACTGGGACACTGGGAACTAAATCATCAGTCCTAAAGAGAAAACAGGGCTGGATTATTTCTAGCAACAATAAACTACTGTGCGGTAACTCGCCGTCCCACCCTGCTCACCCTTCCTGTGAAACTGCTTCCTTGGTGTGCTGGCGACTGGCTTTCCCTGGCACCCCAACATCACACACACACACACACACACACACACACACACACACACACACACACACACACACACACACACACACAAATAGATACATAGAGAAGGAAGGGTTGCATCTCAGACCTCTGTCTCTCTGTATCCATTATCCCTCTGTGTTTCATCAGAGAGCAGCCAATATTTAGTCTGAGATGCTTTCTATACATACTGATCCCAGCAAACATATCTACAGTCCAGTAGGAACAAAACCAGACCAGGTGGCAAATAAGACAGAACTAATAATACAGAAACTCCCTACAGGCCAGGAATGTCTAGGTGATGCAACAGTTGATGTAATGGTTGAAAGGTGTCATAGCAATTGCTGCAATGGTTTGGGCAGTAAACTATGTATCCTAAAACATGGTTATTGTGTTATACAATCTAGAACAACCATGTCACTGTCGGTATATCAACGCAAAGAGCATGTCATCAGACATTAATTATATGTTTTCCAGTCAAACATTAAGTCTAATCATAGACTGAGCTGAGTCAAAAGTGATAAATACTGACATAAATATCCTTTCCAGTCCTTTCACTGTCACTGCAGATGGGAAACCGGGGTCAAAAACGCATCAATTGTACAAAACAATGTGAACGCCTTTCGTCAAAGCAATGGAAGAGTTACATAAAAAAAATTATGTGGGCACTCTTTGGGTTAGTGAATGAGAAGTGGGGATATTAACAAAATAACACCATAAAAGTAGCCTAAAAGTAGACTCTATTCTGCTCATCAAATCTTGACATCCACCCCACAGTTCATGAGAGAAATAATGATGCTCAATTCATAAACAAATTGTTCTTTTGAGTCAGATCTTGTCAAAGAATTGCTTAATTCAGGTGACAAAACCAGTTTGAATGATTCATTCATTAATCAGACTGGGACTGGTTCACCATTTTGGTCTGTTCCTCACACAAACACTTGGTATACAACACAAAAGTCAAATGAGCTGCTTTTGTGATACTACCACTTTTGATTAGCATGCGTTAAATTGAAAGTGACAGTAAAGACTATCGTTATGACAGATGTATATTTCAAATGAACGCTGTTCTTTAGAACTTTCCATTCATTAAAGAACCCACAAAGAAATTAAGAAGCACTGGATAACGCTAAAAAAAAACGTGAGACACTAAAGACACTAAAGAGTAATGGCTACTGAAAATTCAGCTTTTCCATCACAGGAATAAATTCCATTTTAAGATATATTTAAATAGAAAACAGTAATAATAATTTTAATAATGATTTATTTTATTTTTGATCAAATAAATGCAGCCTTGTTGAGTAAGAGTGTTCCTTTCATATATATATATATATTCTCACATGCACCCCAAACTTTTGAATGGTAGTGCAAGTCATATGGGTCTGAAATTAAGACTTTGGTTACTTCTGTTTATGGATAAACTTTTCCTTTGGCAGCAAAAATCTGTAACCACAGATACAACCCAAAAAAGGAAGCTCAGACTATTTCTTGTAAACCAGGGATGGGGCAACTTTGATATTGTCGAGGGCCAGCACTCCTTCTTCTTTATACCAAGGGGCCAGGCTTTTACACTGTCTCACTCAATTTTCTTTTTACTGAAGGAAAGCAAAGTATACTTAATGTAATTTGTTTTTAGAGATTTTATCATATTTAAAATTCAATTATGCCAATTCAGTTGGGAAACTTTGTTGTCAATTGACAAGCATTATGTAAACATCTCAATAACATTGTCTATAAATTTACAACAATCAATTGTACAGAGTCCTAAGAGGACAGAAAATACAAAAAAATATCGATTTCTTTTTATATTGACTGGAAGATTTTCATTGTAAATTTTTTAATTTTGCTAATGTTAAAGTGTTACATTTTGTAGTTGCCTTTTTTCTTTTTATTTAGCATCTTTTGTATATCTTTTGATCCATTGGGCTGCACTAAAAGACCCACCGGACACCATTTGCCCATCCCTGCTGTAAACAATGAAGGCCTTAACAAATAACTTTAAGTTCATGCTTTTTTGGATTATTTTGCTTAAACAAACACCTGACATTCATGTAAAACACACAATTAAGAACATGGTACTGACGGTGCAGGCTGAGCGAGATGTTGATGGTCTTCTCCTCCGTGAAGCTCTTGGCGTTGGGGAATTTGGCACACTTGAGTTGGGTGGCAGCAGGTGAGTCACCCATGTGGATCCAGCACACGGTCTCCTGGGCGTAAATAAAGTCCATAGCGGTGGTCTGCTTGGTGTTGATGGAGATGGGATTGGCTCCGCTCAGAGAGGTGGCTTGGATGTTTTGCGAGTTGGCTATGAGGAGGTATGGATGCCGATCTACAGGATCTTAAACATAGATGAAAAAAACCCATTGAGGCCTTGTCCTTCCAAAACAAAAAGGATTTGACCACAGCCAGCAAGACAAAAAGATCAAAGGATCATCAGAAACCATGTTCGCTTCCTACCGTTCTTGGCCTTGCAGGAACGGTTGTCCGGTTGAGGCAAGTAGCCCTCCACACAGCTGCAGGTGTAGGAGCCATCTGTGTTTGTGCACGTCTGACTGCAAGTCCCGTACACTGCACACTCATTAAAGTCTGACACAGAGAATGCCACAAGGTCAACATTTTAATGTACTTCTACACTCATCACTTCATTAAAATCATAAAGTCATTCAGAGCTCACCTTTGCATTGCTTTCCATCTTCTCCCACCTCATAGCCGCTCCTGCAGTAGCACTTTGGACCTGACATTGTCACTGAACAGTTGTACTGGCAGCCCATGATGGTGCAGTTATGAGCATACTCTACAGCATAGGAAACAGAGAGAATAGACAGTCAGTCAGCAGAGAAACATCCACATCCAAAATAAATATTATTCAGAAGAGATTATAGAAACTTGCAAGCAGGACAGGACAAACAGGCAAAAAGATAATACAATACAATACAATTGATTAGTCCGTTAAGAGTGTCTGTACGTGCAAAACATGATACTTGGTACTTGGTACTTGATCCTTGTGATATTTTGTGAAATAGTGAAAAGCCTTTGATACTCTTCGAGATGCCTTTAGGACATCTTGGCAAAATATAAAAATGCAACGGGGGCTTCACTGACACACAGGGTGTATGATTAAAAGGTTTTACTGGACACAGATGAGTGCACTTGGTTTTATACTGTGGGTATTGCTGTGCTGCCAAACACGGCATCTCTTTCCACCAGCCTCTGTGTGAACTCCGACTGCAGCTTTGCTCAGACAAAAAACAAGTCTCCACGTGCCCACCGGATACACACAGGTCTGGGAAAACCACATCCATCAAAACAGTGATTTCGTCTGATATGTTAATGTGGGAACGGTTCAGGGAAGTACAAAGATCACAATGGTAATATTTACATAAGGAACTCCTTTATAAACCCACAGGATTTTTATTCCAGGTACATCTGTCTCATTTGATCTGATCATACGCTGACAGAGCACCATGATCCAACTGCTCAAATTACAGCAGGTCTAAAAAAAAAGTTTTAAACTTCAAAATAAAAACCATTTTACAAAACAAGAAAATAGAAAGAAATGAATTACTCCAGTATTCAGTGCCACAGGATCATAAACGCCAAAACTACATGAGACAATGCCACCATAAGGCATTCGGTCAGTTATGATAAGTCCAATCGGCCCACGATGCACTGCAACGGTCTCCTCCTCTCTCCTTTCTTTCTCCTACAGAGACTCAACCACCCAAATTTACGCACAGGGACAATGAGAGTCCTCCTCACACAAAAGCCTGTGGCACTGAGGGGTACAATGGGGCTTTTGTGGAATGTGTAGAGGAAGATGTGCAGGCAAAACACTATGGTCTGTATCGAATCAATTCCCCCATACCATCCAACCACAGCTCATTCACTGACCTCACAGCCACAAACTACTCCAAACAGAGCAGAAGGCATTCGGGGCGTAACGTTGCCTACCCAAAAAACACTGTTGGTCATAAACTGCAGACTTTTCTGTATCTTCTACACTGATTTTGAGGGATAGTTGTGCAGAATGAAGTTAAAGGGATTGTTTACCCAAATATGTTTTATTGTAATTAGCCTCAAATTGTTTCAAAACCTGTATGAATTTCTTTTTTCAGCTAAATACAAAAGTAGATATATTTTGAAGAATGATAGTAAGCAAACGGTTTCTGGTCCCTACTGAATTCCATAGTAATTTACTAGTTACCCATATTCTTCAAAAAAAATAAATAAATTGAACAGACGAACAAATGTGTACAGGGATGGAACAACTTGAAGGCGAGTAATTGATCACAGAATGTTTTATTTTTGTGTAAACTATTCCTTTAAGTATGGTAAAATGTGTGTACTACACTTTTCTGAGTAGCTGAGAGTGTTATGGAATATATAAAAAAAAAAATTATTCTGAACATGCAAAGTGTGACAATAACATCTGCAGAACTTTCTGCAGACACTGATTTGACATGGACCTAGTCGTGTCATTTCATTTAAGGAATGTTACTGGTTAAATACAAGATCAACAGCCCTGTTTGTAAAAACAAATGTGCTAACAGTTAAGGACTTAAAAAAGAAATTTATAGACCAATGTACAATGATTCAGCCATTGGTATCTATTGAAAGTCAATTTCTATCAACACTGGGTTTTATTTTTTTAATTTAATTTTACAAATTGAGGTACAAGGTGAAACCGTTTGGAGGTATACCTCAAATGTGGTCAGAAGACATTAATTTGAACATGAACACAACTTTAGACCAGTGTTTCTAAACCAGGGGGCCGTCGTCCTCTAGGGGATATAACTTCCAAGGAGCTACAAGGTGACATACAATTATTTATAATAAAGAAAACCATTACAATATGCCAAAAAAAAAAGAACCAGAACTGTAAAAAGTCTTGGGGAGACAATGTGAGGCTTTGACGTCAAAAAGCTTGAGAACTGCTTTTGACCAATTAAATCCAATGAATTCCCATCATTGTAACATATCACTGGAAAATTATCTTTTGAAAGATATTGCACAAAATAGCAATGTAAACAAATTTGCTGATTTTTCCAAAGCACTATTTTAAAATCACTGACAGCTCCATGTTTTCCATACCCACTTGAACCCTGGGAATATTCCTTTAAGAATGAATTTACCTCCGATGAGCAAGTGCAGTTTCTAATTCCCACAGCCATGCCTTGCCTTGCGGGTATTTAGATTGGTATGCAACCCACATGTTTGTGGTTTATTGAGGTAACGAAAATGATTTTTTCGAGGATCATTTCAAGTAACTGTAAGATTGCAGCCAACATGCCATTATAATTAACAGTGAAGTGCTGGGAAGAAAAAAAAACAACCAGAGAGCGAGAGAAATAACGAGTGAGACCGAGAAGGCTGGAGGGCTTAATACCACACCACAGAATCTCTCAAAGACGACAGCTACAAAAACACTGGCAGCCAGACCTAAAATCAGTGTTCAACCGCACCACATGAGATCCGCTCAACCTGTTACAACATTACTATTAACAGCAGATCTGGGATCAGCTCTGATCTTTATATCTGGAGCAGGAGAACCTCAGGAACATATCATGTATCATCCAGCTTTCTTGTTCTCAAGCACACATAGTGAATCAGGACACACATTCTGCATGCTTCATAAGGATAACAGGAAATGGCTGAAAATGTCATGCTTCATATTTAGGCACTTGTGATTTCCAATAATATTCTAGTTGGTGAATTTTGGATAACTAATTATTATCGCAGAGTTGCTACTAAATGAACTTTTTTTCAGTAGCGTGCCAGCAGCAAGCACAGCTATTCCAGTAAAAGCTAGTTTATAGCGTTGAAGCATTACAAAACACTACATTTGTCACATTTACTCACATAGCCTATCAACAGTAAACTGAGGAACTGAAAAAACACTTTCCTAAACTCTCAAACAGCTTTGGGAAGTCAAAATCATTCATTTCAGTGAGTCAGCTAATTGCGACCACATTGTTTAAACGTACTGGTTAAAAGTGATTAATCTGAATGATAACTCGCTTGTTTTCCTCCCACTCATTGTGTACTATCTTACAGTCTTCTGCGTGGTGAACTGTTAGCTAAATACACATAATACTAAACACATAAATATTAAGATTTATGTTGTCAACCTAATTTATACTCCGATAAATCCTGCTCTTTTTCAGTTAATTACTTAACCTGATAATTATAATCAGTTTGACAATTGTTTCAGGATTCTTTGATGAATTGAATGTTGAAAAAAGTACAACAGCATTCATTTGAAATAGAAATGATCTGTAACGTTAGAAAATGTCTTTCCTGTCACATTGAATCAATTTAATGCATCCTTGCTGAATAAAAGCATTAATTAAAATAATCTTACTGATCCCAAACTTTTGAATTATAGTTAAATTGTATTTAAATTTATAGCAAAACTGCATGTGGTCCAAAAAAGCATTTTGGATTGCATTTAGTCCTAGTGGCAAAAATTACTATCATGCCACCCTGCTGCAAAAAACCTGAAAGCAAACCTTTCAGCAAAAAATCAGTTTTGGGAAACGCACACACAAACAAACCAAGTTCGAAGTTCACTGACTTCAAACTAGACAAAAACTCTCGTTGTGTTTGATGTGAGAGTGTCCTCAAGATGAACTCAAATGGCAAAAAAAAAGAAAAAAAAAAGACATTCATTATTCTATTTATCTGAGCAGTACCCGGTCCAATCAATACTCCTGATCTCCCTCCCTGTGCTGTCACAATAATACGCTGAGATCTGAGCCAAACTCATCCATCAGTGCAGTGAAAACATTGTGAAGCCCAATAGCGGAATAGAAACAAATGGATAAGCCACTGCCCAGAATGATATGCTGTTGCCAAAGCTGAAAGGCACAGTTGAGTTTGCCAATAGCAGTGCAAAGTTCTTTTTTAAAGGGCTAATCGTTCTTTGTAAGTGCTGCGTATTTGGCTGTGTGTGCGCGCAGAGCCTTTTATGTGAATAGGTCAGCTAAATATGAGCAAACAGTATAACGGGCGGCTAATACGAGGCTAACAGAGGCATAACACAAGATAAACACAGGAACCATGGCAACATTAGCAGATAAAGTCAACAAAACTGCATTCCCAAACCATGTAATCTGTAATATGCCATATTTCTAAAAGAAACAGGATATTCAATTATGAAAAATAGGACTGCACAATAGTCAATAGTAGTCAGATTGGAGGTGATGATTTATTAAGACGGAATTTTAGAGGAAGAGTAAGCCGTTACATTTGGGTGAAAGATTATGAGAACAAACAAAACATGAACTGATTTATCGTGCACACAAAGGAACTTGCATTAAGAAAATAAATAGTCATTTTAATTTCACGCTGATTCATTACTGAATTATGAGTAGCTTAAGTAGGTAAAAGTCAAATCAAGCTAAGCATTTAAAATAGCCAGCTACAAGCTACTAACAAAAATTTGTTAAGTACATTATTATTCTAATGTTTGGGTTTAGTAAGGTTTTTTTTATTATAGTTGAGTTACTTAAGCTCAACAAAGCTGCATGTATTTGATCAAAAATACAATAAAACAGTAATATTGTTAAATATGATCACAGCTTTCTTACTACTTAAATATATTTTAAAGAGTTTTCAGCATCATTACTCAAGTCTTCAGTGCTACATGATCCTTAAGAAATCATTATTATGCTAATTTGCAGATCAAGAAACATTTCTTATCATCAGTGGTGAAAAATAGTTGTGTTGCTTAATATTTTTTATGGAAACTGTGATTTTTTATCAGGATTTTTTTTTTTATAAAGAGTTCAAAAGAACAGCATGTTTTGCAACATCATAAATGTTACTTTTGATGAATGCAATGCTTTCTTGCCGAATAAAAGTATAATTTTTTTTTTTCAATCTGACCCAAACGTTTGAACAGTAGTGTATATTAAACTAACTTAAGGAGCAATAAATGTAAATAATGCTAATAATGAAACCTATAAAGCTAAGTACAACTGCAACAAAATAAGGGGACAATAATACTAAAGATTGTTGATCAAGAAACTAAATAATGCTGACAATAGTAACTAACTTTCATAAAAGGGCGGATGATTAATGATGCTAATAATGTAAATTCAAGTACAAACCCCATTTTAAATGACAAAATGACCAGCTTTGCTGAAACTAATCAAACAACATAACTAATTTGGAAGACTTTTATTGCTAATTAAAATAGCTAACTGCTTAAAAAAAGCTACTCTATATTTAGTGAAACATTGGTAGTAGTGTAGTTAGTTACTTCAACTATTAAATGTAAATGTAATTCTACATTTGTAAGCATGCAAATACACACAGATTCCTACAAAAGCTATCAAAGTAATTAAACACTACTCAAGGCTCTACCTTCCTTGAAAAGCTATAAAACGTCACCAGATTTCCTGTATTATCTTTAACATCTCTGCCAGTAAAATGAGTTAAGAAGTTGGGAAACACACTGCAATAAAAATGTTCCTTCACTCTGTTGTGAAATAATCCAGTCTGAGGAGTCAACAAAAATTTAGGAAATGTGTAATGAGCTGACCAGAGACATTTTTGTAAAACTTTTTCAGCATTGCTTAAAGTTTGAAATCTATAAATCTCAAGTTCCCTTTTGGAGAGGGCTGACAGTTTCTGACCTGTGCCTTCAGAGCAGGAGAAACTGAACAGACCTTGAAACATCTCTGAGAGGCTTAAGTACAAAATGATTAAATCAAGACTGCGGGGAGCCAATTAAATCTGCCAGAAGGGAAGAGACGATCAAACCCATGCCCAGCTCAGTGAGGGGTTAAATTTACAAAGCCCAGGATAAGACGAACCAGACTAGCACGAGCACGGCTGATATCAGAGGTCAGCAGTTCCCACTGATTTTTTGATGCAGACCCACTACATTATTAGCAGCATAGCAGCCAGATGCATCACCAACAGAAATAAACACCTGACTCTCTCCCTTCTGTCCAACTTGTCAACAAATCTGTGATAATAACATAGAAATATAGTATGACGATGTGTGTTTTGAAAAGACTTGAGCTGAGTTTCTTGCACAATCTCCATGTCCGTTCCAGGGAAGCAAACATCCAACAGGAAAGACATGTGAGCATATATTTGTGTGCATTATGTGCATCTGAGTGCAATGGGTTCATGTGGAAGACTGGGTGAGTGTTTACCTCTGGGTTCAAAGGGTCGGCATTTGAGCTGGAGGAAAAGTGAAGTGTGTGTGTGTGTCTAGGCTCAAAGCGCTGGACAGAGGCCAGGTCAGGAAGGTACATTATTTATTATTCAGCCTTTAAAACCAAGTCTGCCATGCTTACATTCCAGCAGTATGAAATTATGGCGGTGGATAGACCTGGGACTTACATTACAGGGATTTATTTGACCCCACAATCTAAACCTTCCTTTTAAAATTAGATTATCTGTCATTCTGATTTCTTTCAATTACATGCTAAGTGGCCGGTTCAATACTAAAGATATAGGTCAGCCGGATGAGACTGCATATCTCAGGACTTTGGACACAAACAAGATTAGTTCCTGATAACTCATGTGAGGATGATAACTAGGCTCAGGAGCCAAGCCTTTGGGGACACAGGGCTTTCACACACAGATCTTGACATGACTGCCAATAATTATGAGTTCACAATATGGATATCTTCAGCTGGAAAAGATTTTACTTGCAATGACAATTATTGATCCTACAATAATTTTAGCACAACAGTTTCTCGAATTTATATTTGAACACTATATATACGGTGCATATACACTACAGTTAAAAAAAATTCAGGTTCAAATATTTTACATAGATAATAATAAAAAATGTTTCTTGAGCAGGAAAGCTTCATATTTGAATCATTAGAATGATGTAGCACTGAAAACTGGATTTCACCGGAATAAATTATATTTAGAAATTTATTAAAATAGAAAATACTATTTCACACTGGAAAATAATGGAAGACAATAGATTATATAATTACATGTAATTTTAAATAATAATATAATTATATATTATTATATAATATTTACCATATTGTGAATAATTCTTCCAGAATGACTTAAAGGCTGGAATACACTACGTAACTTCTGCCCAGATGTATAGTCTGAGGAAGTCAACACTAGTTTCCCAAATTCAGAGCTAGTCTGAAGATTTTCAACAGTTGTAGTTGACCGAAATTTGCATAGTGTATGATGGGTTATTATTGGACTATGATCGTATCCAGTAGGATGATTAATGTATGAAGCAGGACAATTAATATATGAAGCTTAGTTTTTCCTCTGTAGCATATACAAAGTCACCAAGTGCATGATTCCTAGTGTTTTGTTCGTAGTCATCTAGTGTATTTCAGCGTTAAGCCACTCAAGTCACAAAGATTTTGACAAAATCTCATCTGTGCCAAATATATGATATATTGGTGTCAGATATGGCACTGATTAAGTTGAAAGTGCCTTGAAAATTAATAAAGATGTATTTGGTTCATGATCAGACTGTGTTTTGGACATGTTACCTCGACAATGTGGTCCCTCGTCACGCCCATCCGTGCAGTCTGGGACGCCATCGCACAGCTTGCTCAGGTGAATGCACACATCTGTTCCTCGACACTCAAACTCGTTGGGAGGGCACTGTGACACCTGGGTGTGATGGCCTGCAAGATCACAGCAAACAACCACAAGTTAACACATTGCAACTATACAAAGAGATGCAGCTCCATTCAACTGCTAGCCATGTCGATTTCTTTTAAGAATGTTAAACACCTCAAAGTTAACACCTGAGGGATGCAATGCATGATTATTTTCCACAATACAGTGACAATAGACTCTATAATAGATAATGTGTTAGAGTGTGAAAGCATGTGCATTTGAGTTTTAAACCATTTGGTTTAAATGTCTATAGCAACCTTATTACAGTTTTCACCAGCTATAAAATTATATTTCCGATTGGTGCAAATGGTTTCAAATTATCTTAGTATTAATTATGTATTATAATACTATTATAATATTATTCATTTAGTATTAGTATTAGCTATGTTAGTATTATTTAGAAATTATTTTTTATACTAGCTTTTGTTTAGAATAAGCTTTTATTTTTATATTTTCAGTTTGGACTTTAGTTTTAGTCATTTTGTTATATTCTTCTGTGACTTCAACTTTTTTAGGTTTAATATTATATTTTATTTAGCTTTACAGCTTTATTTCAATAAAAACAATCATTTCAATAGTTTTATTTCATTATATTAACACCATTCTGAATGTCCATTGACTATTAAATTAAAAGAATATACATGTCTTAGTCTGCTTGCACATATCTTGTCTCAGTAACTTATTCCAGAAGTTAGGAGAGCAAGTCAACATCAGGTCAAACAAAAAGTAAACTAAGACACTACAAACCCCGTGTCTCCAGAATGGAGAAAAAACACACAGCATCAAAAGTTAGAATTGAAAACTAGAACAACAAAAAAAACTGTCTTCTGTTTAAAAATCTTATTTTTAAGACTATAACATGCTCTCTCGGTTTAGAAAAAATAAATAAAAAAAGTCAACCTAAACCATTCAGAGCATCGCTATTCGCCGGAGTCGTTTTCTCTCCATGCAGCCCACATGGCAAAGCAAATTGTTTGTCTTGGATATTTTTCTTTCTCTTTCTTTATTTCTTTCTTTCCCTCCACCTCTACTCATAACATCTGCTGACCCATTTTAGAAAAACACAAGAAAAGGGGGAATTCACCTCCTATACAAAAGTGAAACAGTTTTTTAGCCACTCACATTGCCCCACATGGCTGCTTCTGAAGGTCCATTAGGTTTTTCTGCTCACTTAATAGCACATGTGTGAGTATCTTCTGGGACTGAAATTAAGAGGCCAACGTGCTTATTTGGTTCATTAAAGCTTGGCAAAAACAGACTGGAAAATGTTTCTGTGGGAGGCCCCAACAGAGCTTGAATTTTATACCAAGGGCAACATTATAGCTCGGTTCCAAAATCTAGTGAGCTGCCAATGTAGGAAGCAGTTTATTTATATGTTGAATGTTCAAAATCAATTCCAAGGTTCTATCTCTGCTAGAATACTGCCATAGAAGGCAAATGCCTATGTGGGCAGCTCACCAGTTTTTGGAACACACCTATAAATTGACTTCCATTTTATTTCAAAATCTATTCTCAAGCAATGGCATAAAAGCTGAATGAAAATATTTTTATTTAACTATCAAAGACAACAGTAAACAGCACTTGCAAACCATAAACTCATGTAATGTAATATTTAGTGGTCGACCAAATTTTTTTTTTTTTTTTTTGACAGCCGATAACCGATATACATATTTTTGTATATGTATATAATGTTTTTTTAAGAAATTGGAAATCATTTAATAATGGATTAAAAAATAAATGTATAAAATAAACATACTTCTACTTTAGATGACAAAGTATTTTTCACAAATAAATAAATACTTAATAAAAATATAATTAAACAAACGTAACATCACGGCTCACTCAGTCTGAGGTAAGACACAAGTCCAGTCTGTGCTGAAACGCTGCCATCAATCAACCAATCGTGGGAGGGGCCTCTGACCGTGTGACGTCACACGGTCAGATGGCTCGATTTGAGAAAGGGGAAAACATTTAACGAGATTACAAAAAAATTATAATAATAAAAAACTTGGTGGATTTTTATCATTATAGGGTGGTTGTGTACACACAATGCCAACACACATTTCAGTTCAAACAACTTGTAAAAGTGCATATAGCATTATATGACCCCTTTAAGGAATATCTATCCATAATTACAAAATGATTATGTACTTATGTAACTCCAAAGATCACAATGAATACATTACTGTAATGAAGCCTTCCAGCAACACCAACACATACCTGATCCAAACAGCCCCCATCTTTCCAAACTGGGCCGTTTAATTTCAGCTGTTCCACTAAATTCAGGAAGGAACATTGTGTAACTTCCTCTTTTACTCTTTCTCCAGCTTCATATTTATAATGGTTCTGATTCATATCACATGACAGCATCCATCTATCATCTGATATGATGGGAAGGAAACCAGTAACAGAGATCCTAAGGAGTTTTACATAGACCAGAGGTCAGCAACCTGGGAAACTGAAAGAAATTCATTTCAAATTCTATTTATTAAATGTATATTTACTGCAGGAAAGTCAAAGTCATTGTATCTGGTTGTTCCTCTAATTCTTCCTCATGGTTAAACAGTCTGTTTTACTTAGTTAGCTATGTGAATGGAATTAATTATGTGAAGTGAATGGAAGCCAAAGTATACTGTTACACAAGTATCCAGTGGGTCATACCGTGCCGCTCAGATGCACAAGTTTACATTGCTACAAAAAAACCTATTTAAAAATTTTCCTGAATTTTCTATTATGAATTTTTTTTTATCGTGGTTTCCATTTAAATATTATAATAATCACCAAATCAGCATATTAGAATGATTTCTAGAAAAGTTACTGTATGTTTGGCTAAATAAATGCAGCCTTAGTGAGCATAAGAGACTTCTTTGAAACACCTAATAAAATCCACAGGCTCTTTTTATGACCCTCTCTTCACCTCTGTGTTTTCTATTGAAGCTTCGAGAACCTTCCCTCTCAGGGTTTGCTGGCAGGGTTACAATTCAAGCAAAGCCTAAATCCAGATCTTCGAGTTCAAACGTCTCTTCAGCCATTGCTACCCATCTGAAATACTAACCAAAACGATTCTGTGACTAGTGTGGAGAACAAGAGGCCATCTGAAAAAAACTCACCAACTAATCCCAATTCTTCTTAAATACAACAAACTCCTAACATCTTTTAAAATGTCCCCAAAAAGTGGAATGAAATGGAAAAGAGAACATTAAGGGGTGATGCTGGCATGCAAAAAGCAGTTTTGAGGATGAGGAAAACACACAAGGGAGCAGACAGACATAATGAATGCAAGTAAGTGAATAGGGGGCAGATCTCTGTGATCTTTGAGTGAACTAGGAAGTCGTTGGCCTTTGCTAACAGCAGCTGTCTTATACGGGCAGTGACTGCTTCCTTCCTGCACTGTCACCGACACCCCGAAGCACATGCACTAAACACAACAGAGAGAGACGGGGGAAAAGTGAGAGGAGAAGGGGAAACAGAGTGCCCATCCACAGATAAACAAATATAAAGCTATGATTAAAGAAAACAAACACTTTAAACAACTAATCTAACCATCTCATGAACAGGTCCAAGTAGTTTTTCAAACCAAACCAAATATTTTGCTTCAAGAAAAGGAACAGGATATTTAGTATAATTTAGTGCTGGGCGGTATACCGGTTCATACCGAAAACCAGTGTATATTTTCATGACGATATTAATTTTTAATATACCGTCATATTTAATTACTCAACGTTCGGAACCAACGTTATGCTGCACGACACTGTTTCAGACAGACCCTTTACAATGTTGCACTTCTAAGCAGCGACTGCGAGGCGTGGTGAGGGTACACACAGCAGTGCTCTGGTGTTACGTTATAACGCCTGTTTCACACATAGTCTGTCTGCAGTGCGTATTAACGGATTAACGAGGTTGTGGTCCGTCAGTGTGTTCCAGGAGCGGTGCGTCTGTAGCAGTTCACTGATTGTTTACGTACCGAGTCTATTTTTGCTGTGCTGCAGGCACTGAATTAAAGTGATAGCCCATTGTTCGCGGGAAAAATTAACGTGGATTGACACAGAAATGCAGTCATTTCACAATAAATGTATACTAATTAAAGCCTTCTGTGTTTCACATGCAACACATAGGTTTCTGGCCAGGTTTAAAATTCACAAATCAAAACAATGAACAAATGTTGTGTTGGTGGACTAAATGTCCTGTGTGAAGAATGAGTCCGTGCTGCAGACTGAATGGTTTCCAAAAATCAGACGTCGACCAAGCATCCATTTTATGCAAGTGCTGTCGGGCTAACATTCAAGGCCGCAACATGAGCAATTTGCTCCAGCACCTTAGCCGCAAGCACGTCTTGGAATATCAACCAGCAGAAAATGCATTCTACACCTGATTATAAACCGGAAAACCGGCATAATTTTGAAAAAAAACTTGATATAAATTTTGGGTCAAACAGTCAGCACTAGGATAATTATTTTTTCATTGCGACATTATTCATTTTGTGTGTTATTAATATGTTCCTTTGTTAAAAAATTCACTTATGCTTATATTAACAACACAATTAGCTACATTATAGTGCTTTATCACAATAATGTTCATGTAAAAAAAAAAAAGGAAAGAAAGTATTAGTTCCAGATGAATTAAAGCAATGAGAAAGGACTTACAAAGGTTTTACTAATTAACAGAAAATAATGTAAATGATAAAAAAAATCATAATGCTGTATTTAAAAAGGAGGAAAAGATGTTACAATATACACATTAAAATGAAAAATAAATAAATATACATTTATACTAGTGTTTTAAAAGGTACTATATCTTAAAAAGTAAATTAACTAACAAATAATTAAATAAATATTTAAATAAATAATAAATAGTAATATTTCTAAATTAACTAAAGTTAATAAGTAGGCTAAATAATATCCATAAATAATTATAAAAATATGGTAACGGGCTTATATTTTAAGAACAAACAATTCTCGTGGATGGGGAAGATGGCTTTGAGTGAACCTGGGTTCATGCTGTCAAGATGAACTTAAGCACTTGAGCGGAGCCACAGGGAGTCTAAACACTATGTGAGGAGTCTGTATGTATGCGTCTAAACTCCGCTTATCCTATCCTTTACCCTAGTTACATAATGACCACCCATTTGGCTTCCCTGTTGTGCTTTTGTTAATTGTGTGTGTAAGATGCACCGTTGCCTCTCCCCACTTGAAAGGTCTGTTTCTGTCTCTCAGTCTCATTCATGCTACTTTCAGCTCTGATGAACAAGCACATAATAATGTCTGCCTACATTGGCCCAAGTTGTAACGTCCAACGCTTCTTTGCCCCTGCGCATATTACAAGCATTTCTCACATTATGTAAAATACACGCTACAAGATCCAATAAATGTGTTTATGTAGGCCTATTCTTTTAAAATACATAAATTATGGTCTAAGGACTAACTGCATTACAAAACAACCTTACTGAGCAATAAATGATCGGAATTATTTATTCATCCAATGACTGACGATTCTTGTTCTGCATGCTCACCAAAAAGCTCAATGGCAGAACAAAATGGTATTTTAACAAATTATCTTTGATCTCCTGTTATCTTCATTGCCACAGTGGAGCTCCTTTTTTTGACACTTAATTTTAAGCAGTCTGTGACCAGTTGATCCAGGGTCAGCGGCGACATGACATTAACCCAGTGTCCTTAACCTTCTGTTCTCTATTCCCAATAACAAATGAATCGGGTCAGGTGATGAAATGAACCGCTGATCGCAGTTTCTGCTGTCCAGAATACTCATTATACCCATAAGCTACCAAGATCATTCCTCAACCAACCTCAAATAGTTCATTCCTACACAATCTACTGTTACACTGTTCCTTCTTCATTCATGAATTTCAGGCGGAGTAAAAACTTAAATCTCTACACCCTCATGACCTTTCTGCTAAGCACTGGATTCATTCTTTATTGGAAATACAGTTTTGGGGTTTTGTGGTTATCGGGGTCCTGGGGTACGATGGGGTGGGTGTGGGATTGGGAGAGGTTCTGGTTGGGTAGTGGTTTATTTAACAGGTTTCGTCTCCTTTGTTGTAATCTGTTTTTTGTGTGTTCTATCAAACAGCGACATACACAAAAATGTATATTTATGGATTTTTATAAAACATTAAAAGGTATTTCCAAATATTGTGTCATTTTTCATTTTCTATTAAGAAGAGACAATGTACCTTTTGCTACAGAAATTTTGCTGCAATTTCGCTCATGTGACTCCACTGTAAGAAGAATAAATGAATAAATATTTACGGATAAAATCAATATATATTTATTGGAACTGAAACACATTTATGCAAATAGACCTTGGTTAAGACACCAGACCTGTGGGCATAGTAAGATAATCTTAAAGATAACATAAATGATAAAACAATATAAAATGTTACGATTTTATGATTCATAGGCAAGATAAATGTTCAAGTTTGGCAATAAAGAAGCTATAATAATGTTTTTATTGTGCTTTACAATGTCCTCTTTGTTTTCCAGAAGTTCAAGAGCATACAAACATAAAATATTTATTAACAAAATGTCCACATACACTTCACTGTATTCCTTTCTGGCAAGAATTTCTTAAGAATGGTAAGAATAAAAGAATTTGGAAATGTGACATGCCATCATATTTGATTTAATAATTATTAGATTGCATGGTTCGTAGTAACATTATAACAAAGCTTAGCATTTTATATAGCACTTCAATATGCAGAAATAAACAAACTAATCTTTAGCTGAATCAAAAGCCTTGACTCAATCAGTCTACCGACAAATCTCGTGAGGGACAAAACTAGTTATCCATCTTTCGCTTTTCTCTGCAGGTCACATGTCTTGATGACCTTCTCTCAATCCTATCAATCGTTGTAAATGACACGGACAGATATCAGTCTCCTCAGAGGCGGCTGTGGGTGGTAACAGCCTTACACAAGTGCAAATTACACAGAATAATCACTCCTCCTCACCCATTCAATCAAAGAGTCTAAAACAGCATCTGAATGTAAAAAGACAGCATTTACATACTCAAATGCATGTGGCCCCACGCTGAGCGTTCTCATTTCCCCAGAGCTTTCTGGAACAAGACTGCTGATTTATCAATACATTATACAACCAATACCATTATACAACCAATAAATGGTTCAGTTGGCGTCTCCTTCATAATAATTAAAAAAAAGAAAAACACAAACACACACACACACACACACGAACATTTCTTCCATGGACTAAACCTGCCCCACGCAGATGAAAGATTTTCATCTAAAGCATTTTTGTGTACATCTGGTCCTGTTTTCTGCTCTGACCACAGTCATGCTGGCCATAAAAGCATTCTGTGATATTGTACACACACACACACACACACACAAAAAAAACAGCATTCTTATTGTAGATGGAATTACATAAATAAAAAACAGACATTTCTAATGAAAACCGTATCCTCCCGCGGATTGCAAAATGATTAGCTAAAAGATCTTGTAATGTGTAACCTATTTAGTGCCCGAGTAACAATCCTACAACATTTTGTGATGCATGTTGTTCAAAAATAACCATACACTGTAAAAATGCTATAGTAAAAATCTGTTATTTGGTTTACAGTAAGTTCTCTTAATCTATACGGTCAAAAACCGTAATAGTGTTATACTAGGACTACTTCACTATTAAATGTACAGATTTTGTCAAAAAGAACTATAAGAACAATTCTTCTTATAATTGACAGTAAAAGTAACATTTACACACTGTAAAACCAACCACAACTTGGTGAAATTAAATGAAATTAGTTAATTTCACTCAAATAATAATGAAAGTTAATTGGGCTTAACTGAAATAAGTTCTGTAATGTTGTCTCAAAATGTTTTTGTAATAAGCTGAACTTAAAATGATTGTGTTTTCTAGTTCCCAGCATGCTTTGCATCAGATATAAGGAAAATAAATGTAAAGATTAAGTGTTATTTTGTGTGTTTTTACACAAGATTAACATAGCGAGACTTGAGTTAGTACTTAAATGTTGTGTTATGTTAGGATTAACATAGCTTTCTGTTACGTTGGTTCTGTAGTATTACCACTGTGGTGAAGAGTAGAGCCTGTGGTTAGGTTAAGGATGAACATTAAAACTTAATGACTATAGATACTGCATGTTGTTTGACTAATTACATGAGTCTTTTTGGTAACTACAGTATTACATGCCAGTGTACTGTTGCTAACTAGCACTTATCTATTAAGGTCTGAATGAATGTACTGTTAATGGAAGAAAGTTGTATATAATTATAATTGTGATGAGTGGGGTGTGATCATGGAAGCGAGGCTTGGCTCCCATGGCTCTCAGTCCCACCCCACTTGTCATAAAATTGGTAATCTCGCGGTTAATTGTTACATCCCTAGTAAACGGAGACTAAATAAGAAAAAGATACTAATTACAAGCAATAAGACAAAAAGACACAGTAGAACAAATAAAGAAGAAATGCTATATACATTGTATAGTAATAAAATGTATAAAAAACATGCATATTCTTCACTGTGTAAATTAAATATATGTCTATTCTTACTAAAGTAACAAAAGTGATCTAGTCAATAGCTGTGAAAGATTTTCTCTCTTTTGTTGTTTGATTAACATGACAGACAGCAAAAATATTAGACTGCTGTCACTTTAAGGCAGGGACACACCAAGCCAGTGGTGGCTAGTTTGTTTGGGGTGTTCCATTCGTCGACTCTCATCGGCGGCAGCTTGATCCAATTCAACATGTTGGGTCACCGAGAGTGAGAAGTATGTTCAGTTTAGCGCATTAGTCAGTGTCTGAGAATTAAAGCGAAAGTGATGAAGGCGGTACAGACAGAAGGCTGTTTAAATGTTACGTGATCTTTCCCAATCATTCTTATACGCGAATGTTTTCATAACAACATGAGATGCTTAAAATTACTGACGTTATCAAAGTTACTTTCGAAATTTTGCATGCAAGCACTACTTTGTTTACGTTTCGTACATCTGCGTTTACCTCGTGTATCTTTGTTTAGTTTTCTCCTTTTGAATAATGAATATATACTATTGATAGCTGCTGATATGAACTGCTCGTTGCTCTCATGCATGCGCAGCATGCACGTGTTAGTTTGCCATTGGCTGTAGTCTGTGCAGTGTGTTCGAGTGCAGCTTTTCGGTCCGATGCAGCCGATGCGAGGTGACACCACCATCGGCTTTCATGGCCGCTAGTTCTTTGAAGTCCCGGGCCTGGATCAAATATACTGTTAAAAAATGTAAAAACATTTTTTTTAATTTATGCATTTATCAAACGCTTTTATCCAAAGCGACTTACAGTGCATTCAGGCTATCAATTTTTACATATCATATATCTGTTACAGATCTGTTTTCTATCTCCGCTGTTTGCTTTCACTTTATACCTAAATTACTGTGATTACAACGATACTTGTGAAGACGGGAATTTGACATGTATTGAACCACATGTATTTAATTTATTTGTATTTAACCGGCAAAAACAATCTCTGTTCAAGAGTCTTGAGCTCTATGAGCATTGTCTTCGTATGTATGCGCTTCTCTGACAGCCTCAGAAACATTTAGAACAAATGAATTCTCTTTCGCTGCAGATAACATTTCAATGGATTAATGCACGCTGTCTGGGAAGATGACTCACAAGGGTTTGGAACACAGTTGAAATTTAAAATTAAAGGCAAAGAAGCCACAAATGAGAGAGGAGAAAAGAACAAAAAGTCACAAAGAGAATTTGATATCTAATTTTGCGTATTTGAGAACGCCTGGGAAAGATGAGTCTGCTGAGCTCCACGGACGTGCAACGTGATGACCAGACATAGCCAGACTGTGAGAGTGTCTTTACCTAGGGTAACTGCAGCTTAGGTAAGACACCTGGGAACAGTCATGCAATTAAGACACGAGTCTAAATGAAAACGCTGCACGACTCACTTTGATATACTTCTAATGCTGGCTCAGTGCTTCCACATACTAAGGACGGGCACCAGCAGCCACATATAGAAATGCCAATTATCAAACAAGACCAGTTTATAAAAATGTTTAATTTCACACTAATAAAATAACATAAAACAACTAAACACATAAAGGCTTTTTGCACCGCCGGAACCTTTTCATAGTACCAGAACTAATTGTGGAACCACCAACTTTTGGGCATTTAAAAATAATACAATTTAAAATACCTAGTTTATACTTGAATATATTTTAAAATATGGTCACAAAAATGTTACACGACACTACATAAATCATTCTAATATGCTGATTTGGTGCTTAAAACAAATATATATATATATATATATATATATATATATATATATATATATATATATATATATATATATATATATATATATATTTTATCATCAGTGCTGAAAACAGAAATATTTTTGTATATTTAGCAGAAAAAAATTGTCTTCAACAATGCTAGTAATAATAAAGCACCATTATTAACAACTGATAATTACTGAGCACCAAATCAGCATATAATTATTTCAGAAGGATCCCATGACTATGAAGACTGGAGTAATGACTACTGAAAATTCAGCTTTGCCATTATAGGTATACATTTCTTTTTTAAAAATATATTAAAATAGAAAATTAATAATATTTCACAATATTACCTTTTTACTTTAGAGCAAAATACATTTTTAAAGACTGAAATTATTCCAAACTTTTGACCGTTAGTCTATACTCAGATACTATTAGCAATAATAACAAGCATGTTGGTAAAATTAACTGTAATTAAAATTGTGATAAATAATAACTATTACTAATACTACATATATTATTAATATATATAAAAAACACATTTTAACAGTGTCTAGTAATTGAGCAGACAAAATGACCAACCTCAATATTCATCTCTAATGCATCAGTTCCATAAACAAGCGTTACCTTCACATTTAGAGATGCATGCAACAATAAACTTTTACAACAGGTGCATTAGAAATTGTGATTGATGACGTCCCCAAACCCTTCTCAATCTTCTCTCTTTATTGAAAGAGAGAGAGAACAAGTGAAACGGAGTTCCTTAGTGCTCTTGTATCTTATTTCAGTGCTTTTCCAATAAAATACTGACCTACTTAAAGATATAAACAAGCCCTACGCTGGGCTCCAGGTTCGTTGAAATCTCTGATTTACACCCAAAGAGAAAGGAAACAAAAGAGTGAAGGAGCAGAAAGGAGTGCAAGATTTATTTGCTCTGGCAGCATGGCACTTTTGGAAACTCAGTCTGTTAATTAGAAATGAACCTGAACTAGAGAACGACCTTCAAACACACAGCACACCTTCGTAGCACAACAAGACAAGTCTCAACTGAACCCTGAGCAACAGCCACCAGACTTAGGTCTGAATGAGTGTGTTTGCGTTTCAAAACCAGAAGAATTGATAAACAGGTTTCTGCAACCCATCTCATTATATCTCTTCAATGGCGTTACATCCGGCAGACCCCGCCTAGTGACTTCACAAAGCCTCTAAAAACAAATCAACAGTTAAGACCAGGATTAGACGTGATACTCACTGTGCGATTTACTGGCATTCTCGTTTGAAATGCTGACAGCCGGCACTGGCCTTTCTCTTGAAGTTAAAGTGTTGAAAATGGCTTTAAGAAAGAGGATTAAGTGTGTAATGTGTGTAATTGGTAGAAACAGATAATGATGAATTCAGAAGGTCAGAGTTTCCATCTAATGAAAAGCCCCTTTGTGTGTTCAGCCAAACTGCATTAGTGGCATTGAGATGATATTAGTGGTGCTCTTTGAGCGACAGATGGTGGGATGGAAGCAGAAAGTTTATTTGTGGGCAGAAAACTCTTTGATGTTTACATGCTTTGAGCACCTTGTTCTCAAATGCCCAGGAGCTATGTAAGATGTCCAAATGACAGGCCAGTTATTTTAAGGAGTCCCATGTGAAATTTTTCTTCATAGTCCATAAACTACAGCTGGACATTTCACATAATTATTTTGGCAGAGGCTTGATGAAACTTACCAAAAGGAACCATGGTATATGAATATGTTAATCATTTGACAACACAGAACACTGTGTCCTCAAGCACCATGGTATTAAAACCAGATTGTACGATTGAATGTACCATGGTATTACCACAGTAATTTTTTTTATTATTTTTTGCAAGGGGAGCTGGTATTCTGTTATTCATTTTACTGAATGGTGCTTACAAAAAAAAAAGTACCATGGTATTACCATGGATTTTTGGACATCATAGTAATAGATGCAGATGTGTAAACAGACAAACTATGGATGAAACCTGTTATTACTACCCTATTTTTAAAGCATACATTTAAACAAATTTAAAACAGTATTACCATAACATATAACAGTGTGTCAGCCAAAGTACTTTTTGTAAGGAGCGCGGAGGGACATGAAAAGCCAAACATCAAAGCTAAATAAAAAGCATCAAGAAAGAGTAGCTTACAATTACAATAAATGAGTGTAATATAGAAAGGGTAAATGAAGAAAAACCATTAGATGTAAACACAGACTAGCATACTCAGCAAAGAAAGGATGTTTGCAGTTTGAAAGGATGAAAAGGCTCTGCAATTACAACTCAGAAGGTCATATGTAAACACTTTACAAGCTCTGTCTGTTCTCCTGCTGGACAGTAAAGGACTTCCCAAATGCTTATGGTAGAACCATCATGGCCACCAGCTGTGAGGGTGTCTGGATTGTGTGACAGATGTAAAGTGAGGTATGGTACAACTGGGTTCATTAGGTCGTCTGCATGTACGGAAACATTTAGGAGCCGGTCAGTGTTAAATAAAAAGACCCAGCTCCTGTTTTTTTGAGTTTGAGGTCAGCTCACACACACAGATCACTTGCCTGGACAGGACTGTGTGCAGTCAGCCAGACTAAACAGAGCAGTTTAATTAGTGCCATCGCTCAGAAGAGACACAGAGTCTTTAACCCCCATGTGCTACTCCACTCAATGCAACAGATCACACAGTCACAGTCACAGTCATGAGATACATTTTTAAGCTATTTTTAACTTGTACACATGCACAAATACATTCCTTACACTTTATCTGGCTTCAATTTATACAGTCAAAACATTTTAACATTTCATTTCATAGGTATCTGATGAGATGGATAAAAATGGTTTACTCACAGATATCTGTGGCTTCATCAGAGCCGTCGGGACAGTCTTTCTCTCCATCACAGCGCCAGCCTTTGGAGATGCAGGTCACCTGATCTTTACACACAAACTGCTTCGGACTGCATGTCTTTGGAGCTGGAAAAGAGAAATAAACTGTAAGTGTGAAATGCATCCCTCAGATCAATTAATTTAACAACATTTGGTCAGTCTGATGCTTTTACTTTCCACTTGCCGAAAGATTTTGAGTAAAACTACGTAAAATGATTTAATTTTAGAAATAGTTCACAATCCACTTTAAACCTAGATTTTTTCAAAAACTAAGAAATGCTTTGACAAAATAAATAAGCAATACCCCAAATATGATCTTAAACATAAGGAAAGTTGCAAAATATAAACATGTTTACAAGTAGTCTCAGACTTTTGTGCTTTATATTGTACTATAAAGAAAACTAGCAAAATCAGTCATCATCCAGCATCCTGTCTAGATATCAGCCACTGAACGACCCTTATTGGTCAACCACTAAATGCTTCAGCAATAATATATCACATTTTTGTTAAAGGGGACATCTAGATGTACCACTTATGAAATAAGCAAATACCTCAGTGACCGGCAACTTTGACAAGACAAAACTTTTAGAAGAAAAACTTTGTGGATGTGGCCACAGACTTTGCTGAAACTACCATTCCTCATTCCAAAGATTCTGGTTTCAACTCAGAAACACATCTGGGTCATGCTAAGTTCACAACTGTGCTTTATATTCCAAGACAACTCATTCTGCTGTAATATTAACCCACTTATTTCAGCATAGGTGCTGTTATGTTTGTTTATTTCTCAAGTGCTACCCACAAAAAGTGGTTTTCTTTTGCCCTTTATAACCTGAGAGATGTTTTGGATAGAGGGCTTCTCATTACCGGCGGTAGGGCGAATTATGCGTCAGTTCATTCAAACTCCGGGGAGCCCGGCAATCAGGGGAGTATCTTTGCTAAGTCAGTCTGATAAGATTGTTGAGATAAAAAAAAAAAATATATATATATATATTTATTTATTTATTTATATATTATTCACCTAAAACATAATAAAAATCTATAAACTGTCTAGATTTGACGCATTTAAATAAAAATTACTGTATCTCTTCCAAACATTTTCATTTATATTTAGCAAAATATTGACGCATACTGAATAGGGATGCTCACTCGGTTCATTTTTCTGATTGACAACTGCTACTCGTATTAAAATTATAAAATAGTATTAAATAAAAATACAAACAAATATATATATATGACAACTGCAACTTTATTATTCAGTATTAATCAGTCTAAATCTTTACTTTTGGTTAACGGTTAAATGGTCAATAAGAGCATGCCTAATACTAAATATGTGAGTATGTGTTTATTACTTAAACATTTTAACCCATGAAAAACTCCACACAAAGACATAAGAGGAAACAAAATGGTCAAAAATAAAATCATATTAAAATATGGGATATTCAAAAAGTTGTGTGACTATTATTATAGCCCAGTTTGTGCTGATTACAGTGATATTAGACATTACCCATTTAGATATTTATAAGAAACTGAAAAAAGCACAAATATCAGGACTTGACAAAACTTCTCCAGGCCCCAAAAATACCCTTAGACTCCAGAGGGTTAAATCAACAAAACAAAAAGACCAAACACAACACAGGTGACCATACAGTGGGATATCATGGCTTAAAGGCATACTTTTTGATCTTAATAATTTTAATCAGTCATTGTTTTGCCAAAACAGTACAAAGACTGTAGTGGTTGTACGCTTTCTCTCAAGTAGAAGTTAAGTACAGAAGAGGACTGATTGTGATTCTCCGCAGGACTTTCCCTCTCTAACACTTACCTCTCTGCACACTTGGCAGGAGGAGAGGTGTTTTGGGAAAGGGAACCAGAGAAAAACTGCAAGGGGGAGAGGATGTGACTGCAATCACAAGAAAGAAGGGAGATGTGCATAGTCATGTTTCTGTACATTATTGAAAGTGTTGAGGAAGCTGGGCCACTGCCTCCATTCTCACACCATCACTTCCCAAACTTTCTCCAAGTACTGTCGTTTGATGGAAGATGATATCCCCATAGACATGACGGAGCATAATAGAGACAAAGTGGGTTATATTATGAAGGCTCTAGAGAAATGTCGATATCGGAGTATTGTTGTCTTAAGATTTGTTCCAAAACATACTGAGTTGCCCTCTAAAGCAGCTTCCTAATTCAAATGGAAGGAACTAATTTGGACATTTTTTGTAGATTGCTGACCCATCCCTTACATCTTAAACCTACCCAATAACACCAAACCTGTCCCTAACCTTACCCATATTCCAACTCAATAGCAGCAAAAGTGTTTTGCAATACAATATGAACACAATAAGTACAGTGTACTTATTTTTTGATGTAAGTGCATAGTAGTTAAGGCCACTCAATATAAAGTGGGGCCAATTGCCTAATTTCAATTGAAATGAACATTTTTTACCAATTATTTTCAGTACTACATAAAAAAACTATACATCATATTTCTTTTGACTTGTCGGCCATCTTGGATGGGCATTCACAGAAGACACTTTCTAGCATTCAAGTACAGCTCTATGTAGGCCTGTCACGAGAATTAAAGGGTTAGTTCACCCAAAAATTAAAATTCAGTTCATTGCGCTTTAATTTCTCATCTGTGTGCAATGACTTATGTTGCTTCAAGCACATCATTCTGCACTCGAGATGCGCATAAGCACTGGGACTCCTTGTTGCTTCAAGTGCACCATTCTGCACCCTGGATGTGCATAAGAGCGTTGTGACACTATGTTTGAAGCGTTACACATTATCAAAGTTTTGCACACAGAAAGATTATTAGAAGACTTTCTTTTTCCTCAAGATTTCTATCTTATTTTCATATATGTATTTAGTAAGAATACAAATAGTTAACAAACAACATGTTTACATTATATAATGTGCAACAAAGATTTTTTTCAAGATATTGTTTTTGCTGCTTAATTATACAGTCAGCTAGTTTAATTTCACAACTTATATATTTGTATTCAAATGTAGTTTTTCTCTATGATGAGGCAACTATGCGATGGTTTCGGCTATATTACTTTTTATATATTAAACAACAACAAACAAAAAGTGCATAATATTAAAAGACAAAATATGCTCATATTTATAATTCCAAACAGTCAGTAAGCAACCAGTCCTTGGTTTGGACTGCGGTACAGCCAGCTGAAAGAGATGCTTCTCTGCCGCTCACTGCACAGAACAGACACATCAGCTTTCAGATGATGTATAAATCTCAATTTTAAAAAAAATTCCAGGATCACATATATATTCTAAGGAAAAAAGCTGCTAAAAGCTTCTGAAAGTTGCTAAATCTAGCGTTGAAGTCAAAATTTCATAATCATGACAGCCCTAGCTATAGGGAGTACAAAGTATGGCTAAAGGAAACATTTAACATCAGTCTAGCTAATCCTCACATAAAATTAAAAAAATGTACAAATGGACACAAGAAAGCGTCCTCTGTGAATAACCCCTTATAATCTGGCCAATAAAAACAGATCTCCAATGAGACTAGCTATACCACACTCAAAACAAGCACTTAAGGCCTTGCTGTGAGTTCTCCTTCAGGACCGCTCCCAGGATCCAATAAACACAATGCATGTCGACATCCAGGATTTTTCATCTCTTCCCAAACAAACTTGCAGAACTAGGCTTTGTTCCAGTGCACCAGTTAAGCTATCAGATATCCGGTCAGCAGTATTAGGAAGATGATGGATACAAAGTGGAAAGTGCATATAAAACTTTACAAGCCCCAAATAGACATTCAGGAGAGAGAGCTTCGAAAATATGGAGAACAGTTGGTGAAGAAGACATGTAGATCCTGTAGATTATACATAAAATCACCAATCACCAACAATTATGGCCAAAAAAAACAGAAAGGTAATAAAAACATCATCAAAGTAGTCCATGTGCAACAGAGGGTCAGTTAGAATTTGTTGAAGCATCGAAAATACATTTTGATCTAAAAATTACAAAAATTATGACTTTATTCAGCATTGTCTTCTCTTCCGGGTCTGTTGTGAGCGCGATCACAACACTGCAGTGACGCTGCTGACGTGTTATCTTTTTTATTGGGTGCATCAGAAAACACGCCAACAGCATCATACGTCAGCAGCATCGTGAACGTGCTCACAACAGACACAGAAGAGAAGACAACTGGATCTCGCAGCACTGCTGCATCTGTGCAGTAACAGTATCGCAAAATCAACTTTGGCTCAGAAATGCAACAGAAATGGAAGAACCTATGAGTTGGTCAACGTGGTGGTTATGCCAGTGCGACCGCTCACAAAAATTAGTTGCACCGGCAGAAATTTTTTTTGCAAAATGCAACCATTTGGTCGCAGTCTGGAGCCCTGAACAATCAACAGTATTCATTAAGAGAAGAGTGTTAGAAGACAACATGTTGAACACTCTGCATTCCTGAGTTCTAAACTTTCAACCAGACTAGGGCATTCTCAGCACTCAGGCCACCGACTGTACATAAAACATGACAGTAAACACATGCAGCATCTAAACTTAACACAAGATCACACAGCAGCAGCGAGCAACCACAAAGAGGAGAGTCTGTGACTCTAATTGGAGGTTTTGGGGTCATTGGGGGGAACCGAGTACACAGGCAACTTTTCCCACAGAGCTTGCCTTCATTCAAAGCACACAAATATTTCAGACAGAGATGTTGATTGTTAATTCAGACCTGTTTTTTTTTCAAACACACAGCCAAACTACTCACAAGTTTTTGAATGTGCAAATCAAGGGGGACTGTTAATCATCCAAGCATCCGAGTCTATGGTGAGGAATCAAGAAGGCCTTTATTTGTCCTTCTGGGCCTGCACCCAACTGCAAACATCAGGAGCATCCCAAAAAGGTGCATCGGCCAGGACTCCTCAAGCTAAGCAACCCAAAATCACGCTGCAGTCATTTGAAATACCACAATCCCGTTATAAAAAAATGCTGTTTCCACACAAGGGCTGGGAGCCGGCCAGAGGACCAAGGCGGAAAACACTTCCGTCTCATTCATTTGCGCTTTTTTCTTGGGCTTAAAAAAAAAAAACAGGACTGTTTTACATCCAGGCACCTTTAAAGATTAAAATACATTAATATTTTATCTGAATTCTGGCCGAGGCAGTTTGACCAATTTACAAGTTTGTCCTCTGATGTTAATTTTCTAGGGCAAATCTGAAATGAGTTTGGCGCTCCAGAATGGGGCCAGTTTCTAATGAGGTGAAATTCAAAAAGAAACCGGGCTAAAAACCAATCATCCATACATCACCGTCCTTCAATTTTTCCCTGTACCCTCCAGG
Organism: Carassius gibelio; assembly: GCF_023724105.1. Lineage (NCBI taxonomy): Eukaryota > Metazoa > Chordata > Actinopteri > Cypriniformes > Cyprinidae > Carassius > Carassius gibelio. The sequence goes on from NC_068393.1 coordinate 15,468,311, forward strand.
ATGACTGTTATGTTCCACAACTACTAAGAACGTATCTGCTTCACAGACAGCATAGTGGGGAAAAACACTGAATGAAAGTGGAAAAGGAACCACCATGTTTTATCAAATAGCAACATGTACCCCATGTCCACATGTATTGCTGCTTTGGGGCTGTAATCACAATTTCAAACTATTGTGAACATGCTACAGCTACAGCACTCAAGAAAGAAACTGCGGCACACCCTACTTCAGGGATCTTCAAGCCAAGAATCATCTCATTGTTTATCTCTGTTGTCTTCACTTGGACTTTTGTTGCCTTTTTACATTTTGGTAATGGTCATTTTGGGGCATTTACACCAAAATGTGCAAATGCATTTAATTGCTGCATTTATCATTTGACTATTGAATATCTGGAATGTGAGACTTGTCTGTTGGAAAGCATTATCATTTTGGAAAATATTATCTACAACCTCTGGATCATCAGGGAATGAAAAAACACGGAATGACTAACCCTTTATCTTTATTTTCTTATCTTATCGTGTTTTGTCTGAAACCTCAAGTTATTTTTATTTTTTTGTGCCATTGGACAAAATCCAAAACAGTGGGCACCAGAGGCAATTACATTGGATTTCTGCCATGATTTATAACTAAAACTAAGTCTAAAAGTATAACCATCCAAAATAGCTGTTTATATATAAAAAAAAGATATGTTAATTGCCTAAATTAATCTCAATTTGAGTAATCTTCTGAAAACAGATCACTTGGTGATTACAAAAGTAAAAAAAAAGAAAGAAAGAAAGAAAGAAAAATAGATATTAAAAACTTTATCAAAAGTTAGGGTAAAATTGGACCAACAAAAACTAGTTACATTACAGTTAATAATTTATCTAGATTTTTCTCATTTCTTTTATTTTTTTATTGTCTTAAATTATAATATATGTATATTTTATATTTATATAATATATTTTATTTTATTTTATAAATAAAATATTTGATTTATCTTTTAAAAACCCCACTGACCCGTCACAAGCACTACATTGTTGAGAAACCATGTTAAGTTATAAAACATTAAAAAAAATTAAAAAAATTAATGATGTAAATAAATTAAATGTAACTGTTCTTAGTTCAGCTAATTTTCAAAGAAAGAATTAATATTATTTAAACGGCACAAAAAAATACATCCATTATAGGTAGCACAAACCCACTATCAGTCTAAATATTCAGACTTTACTGAAAGGGCTGATCCACCCAAACTTGACAATTCTGACTTATTTTTTACAGTGGAACAACAGAGAATATTTTTTAAAGAACAATAGGAACCTAACAAAAGTGATGAGAGTGAGCAAATTACGCTCATTTTTGGGTAAACTATCCCTCTAAGACAATTAGTCATATAATTTTCAGGAAACCCATCAACCAGCTGGTTGTGAAACATTTTGCACATTCCAAATAAAAAATTCACTTTAAAGTTGATTTAAGCTGAAATGAGAGGAAGACGAGATTGAGTTGTGGGTGGCGAGTGATAAAAGGGAGGGAAAAAACAGTGGATGCAGACAGGAAAAGGGAAAAAGACCTCCTGGGCTCGTCTCATCTGGGGTTCCCAATCCAAGCCAGCTGCTGTTACCTTTCTATGTGATGGCGGCAGTGAGGCCAGCTGTGAGAAGCATGACCCACTTTCAGCCCCTCAGTCTCCACTTCCCCCTCACAGCGCACCGCCCCTCCAAATCAACTCCAGGCCTCGGCCACACATTCCAGCACCTTTTAATTGATTTCATCTGCAGCCTCGTCCTCTGTGAGGATATGGGCTTGTAAAAGACTTGAGTTTCAGAAACGTTGCTACATAACTCAATGTTATGCATTCTCAGGAAAATTCCTGAAGGTCCTGTTTGTAATTACAAGTTGTAGATACATCTTTAGGAATGTCCACCGGCCTCCTCCACATTACACCACTGAAGTCCAATTTCAATATAAAATCAAGCTCAGAAACTTTTCAAAGGAGTAAACTGACATCTGAAAGCAACAATCAGGGTGCATTTTCACTGACGGTGACTGGTAGCGTAAAGCATGTTTAAGTTATATTTCATATTTAAAGTCATTTACTGATTCAGGTCTCGACAAAAAGGACTGCTCTCGTGACAGTTGATGGATTTGTCACTGGCCCAATCAGGCCGCTGCCACGTTGTCACAAAAAGTTTATCATGTTGTGTAGCTGACTGGAAAGGTTTTTTTATTATTATTATTATCTTGGCTTGGTTTAATGCATTTAAAGTAGTGCTTATATGCAGTGCTGCTTTGTGTACAGCAGTAACAAAGTAAACACTGCTGTTCCATAAACACCACCTGCTGTCAGAGAGTGAATCTGCGACTCATTCAGCCCTTCTGCTGTTTCTGTATCATGCAGGTCTTTTATGTGGCATAATTTCACGAAGCTAAAATCTTGCAAATCAAATTTTGAAATTATACAGTCTAATTTAAATCTTCTTTTTTTTTAGAAAATTTTGAAATGATCTTTTTTTATCAATTAATGATTAAAATGCAGTGGTTACCACTTATTTCAAATGGCTATGAAAAATCAAGGTAACACAGTAAAGAATATGGAAATGTTATTTTATACATGACTATTAAATTTCTGTATGTGAGCATCTACAAACATAAATCCTAAATCATTTCATTTGTCTCTTTGTTCTATATGTTCTATGGTGTTATTGCTTGTAATTTGTTTACTGACTGTTCACTTGATTGAACTTTATAATTGTCAGGCTAGCAGGTTTTGGGATGAAATTGAAATCGAGAATTGTAAAATGTCATTTGTATCTAAAATATCGCACAACCCTACTCCATATTCAAAGAATACAGAAAAAAATGTATTACAGTTTCTAAAACAATAATAAGTAGAACAACAGTTTTTAATAGTTTTAAAATACAGCAAATCAGCATTAGAATGATTTCTGAAGGATCATGTGACACTGAAGAATGTAGCTATGCCATGAAAGGAATAAAACAGCAGTTCAAAATAGAAAACATTTCAAATTGTAAAAATATTTTGCAAATAATATTTTTTATCAAATAAAGGCAACCTTACAAGTATTTTTAAACATGGAAAAAAATTATTAAAAATACTAATTTGATTCCTGTATTTGACAATCATTGTTAATCTTTCCAAAAAAAAAAAAAAAGACATTGTTAAAAGTAACTTTTTATTTTTTTTACTGCCTATACGCAATCAGGTTTTCAAAACTCCACCAATAATATTAGGACAACCAGCATTGAGGTTGCCTATACTACAACCAAAACTGCATCAACTAAGCAACATCCAATTAAATCACTGTCAGGGGGAAAAAGTTCTGCAACAAAGCAGTTCTTATCACTGCATTTGGCTGCCTATTCAGCACAACAGTGCGGGACCCATAGGAAGGGATATGGGTTAACGTGGTAAAGTGAGACCAATCAGGTTACATTCTCTGCTCACACAGCTCTATTTCTGTGTTGGGACACAGTGTCAAATACAGTCCAGCGACCCATCTGAGAAACATCACACCGAGCTTGGACATCCACCTCATTTCAAACTTAGAAAAAGTGACTTTGAAAACACACTGATTGTACTTAATACACACTCAAGCATGAAGACACAAACAACAGGACAATACAGTCCAATAGAACTGTTCAGTGAATACCAGGGCACCATGAACTGAACTCAAGAAAGCCAATTAACTCAATAAGAATAAACTAGTTAGTTTGGGTGTGTTTTATGATGATAACCTGAAAAAAAAGGTGAATCCTATTTATAACTCCTTCATTTGAACAAACACACAAAGGTAAATTTGAACCCATGTTTGCAAAGTTAACCTAGGATTTACTGCACATGAATTCCATTCCTGTCTCTTAAAGAGGACATGTATCATCCTTCAGTTACCTAGGCCACTATATCCAATCCCAATGAGTTATATTCTCTAATGAGAACATAAAAGGCCTTAAATGGCCAGTTTTTTTATAAAATACGTGAGCACATACCAAGAGCTTAAAGATGGCTTTCAGATACCAGATTGTGTAAGAGGTCTAGACGAGACAAACATATATCAGTTACATATCAGTGATAAGAAAATAGCGCAAGCTTTGTCAGCCATGTAACCACTTGTCGGATGGTCATTTGACTTGAGAAATAATCTCAGATTTGACGTTCCCTTATCATAACCCACCCTGATGTCTATCTTGCAGTACAGAAAATGTAGCTACCCAAGACTAACGGATATAATTCACTTGTGAGCTACAGGCAGTGTGATGTATTTATTTGTTTGGTTAATTTTACTTTAATTTTAGCTAAAGAGTTAATGACACTTTATTTGTGACAAACAGAGCAATAGACAGGATTTACCAAGACCGTCCGAGGAGCTGCCAAGACATGTTCCCAGGCGTAAACTACTTTTGAAACTAATGAAGGGCGGTTATGATGTCCACACAACACCTGTTTCTTTCTTAATACCAGTCCTTTTATATAAACAACACAACGGCTGATTACAAGTCAGTCTTGAGTACAAAGAAGGCCCCAGGTCATTTTCATGATCGTCAATTCTAGTAAACGTCCATTCACCTCCAGGCTAAGTACCTGTAACTTTAGAGCTGAGCATTTTAACGGCTCTGGGTTGTGATGCAGACAGTCTTTAGTCACAGCACAAAAGATGATTTGGATCTGAATTGCTTTCACACATGAGCAGACTCTGACAGGCAGATGTGAGAGACGATGACGAGTGTTAAAACACTAGACAAAAGCTTTAATGGACCAAGCTCATCTGGAATATACCAATAAGTGGAGGGACAGGTCACACAAAAATAAAAGTTCTGTCATTATTTACTGAACTCATGTACCTTCCAAATCAATGTGCTTTTATTTTATCAGCTAAACATAATGGAAGCTTGTGTGTGTGTGTGTGTGTGTGTGTTTGTGTTTGTGTATAAAAGTGAACGGGCAAAAGAACTGATGAGCTCCAGAAAAGGAAATAATATTTAAATTGGCTTCACACTTGGAAAATATAGCACGCACATCATACCTGTCACTTTTAATGGTTTATGATGTCATTTGTCATCTTGAATATAGACCCTGTTCACTGTGTGAGAAAGTGCAGCCAAAACATTCTGGACAATAACTCATATTTCATGGGGAAAAAGAATTTGCAAAATCTTAAGGGTGAATAAATGATGACAGAAATATCATTTTTGGTTTTGTTTTGTTTTACCCTGCAACAAAAGAGTCCTACTCGCTGACAGTACACTAGGTATTGAGAGTAAAACACTACTGTTCAAAAGTTTGAGATTTTTTTTTTTAAAGAAAAATATTTATCAAGATTAACATTAAATTGACCGAAAGTGGCAGTAAAAAAGCATAATGTTTAAAAAAAGTTTATATTTCAAATACTGTTCTTTAGTTACACTCTCTTTATCAAAGAATCCTGTAAAAAAAAATGCATCATGGTTTCCACAAAAAATATTAAGCACCAGAATTGTTTCCAATGCTGATAATAAAAACAAATGTTACTTGAGCACTAAATCAGCAGATTAGAATGATTTGCCATCACAAAAATTAAAATTACAAACTACACGGTTACACTTATATAAAACAGTGAAAACAGAACCGAAAACACATAAAAAGACAGAAATATATGAAAGAGGTCTAGCACATTAGTGTGGGATCATGACAACTGTCCTCAACATTTGAGCAGACATGTTTGTGCCTAATGTGAGGAAGGAAGGCGGCAATCGATTACAACCTTCAAAAACATCAGATCATCAGACTCTAAAGAAACGGCCAACATTACACTCATGTCTGCGTCCTACGTCCTAGTAGTTGACAGAATAATAGCACTTGATAAACCGCTCACTTATGTTTCCTGTCACTGGCACGTCAACAGCACCCATCCACTTCAGTTTGCTACATGCAGCAATGTCTTCCTGGGTGTAGCAGTTAAATAGGGTAAACACCAATGTTGCATACTAAAAACAGCAATTACAGCACATTAAACTCACTACCATCAACAATATCCTTTCATCCACAGCTCTCAGCCTCTCACACAAGGAGGATCCATGCCATATCTGGTCAGTTACGCAAATCCCTCAGTCGCAGAGGAGTCTAGCGTGTATCCCAGGGAGAGGTGAGGTTGAAAAAGGGAGATTAGAGCCTCCTCCAGCTCCAGCTGAGCAATCTAATGCGATTACATTGTGCTTTTCTTATTTCAAGAGACAATTCTTGTGCGGCGACAAAAATAAACAGATTTTCCATCAAAAGCGTGAATAATCTTAAAACAGAACGTTCCGGGTTCTTTACAAGCCAATCTACGGCCAAACCCAGAGAGTCACGTTTAAGACACAAGTTGGCTGTTACTATGCTATTGAAAGTCTAAAAGCAGAAGTATGAAAGTTTTTTTTTTTTTTTTTATAAGCACTCATATTAATTTATTATTTCAAAAAATGATGTAAATTAAGCTTGGAAGTTTTGTGAAGCAATTAATTCACACTTAGTCCTGACTAAACTTTTTAAAATCTGCTGTGCCCCATAGACTTCCATTAAAAGCAGTGGTATTTTAGTATCATTGAGCAACTATAATTACAACTTTTTTATTTTACTATAATAAAAGTTTTTTTTATATATATATGTCCATGTTTTCATTTTTATTTATGTCAGTTTTAGTTATTTTAGTACAACATGTTAAACTAAGTGAAAATGTACTTTAAAAATTGTTAAAAATAAACTTCACGTTTTTTATATTTTATCATTGTTTATTTTTTTCTAATAATGAGGCTGACGTTCACATATCAGTATTGACTTGGAAATTAGCAAATACTCCATATCTTCATACCTTCAACACTATTTATAGAAACATTAAAAGATAATGTTACATACTTGCGCATAACCTACTTAATATTCATGAGCAAATCATTCATCATTCTGAGATGTCACAATCAGCACATCAAACAGCACTGACAGTGTGTGAAAGATGCATCATTCCTTTGAGTATTTTCCACATTTGAATATCTGCTGTGCAGCGTTTTACATCGAATAAAGGTTACGTAACAGACTTTTGCCTTTGCATTGCTCTTCAACTAATAACAACAACAAAATAAATCCCAGTCTGAATGAGAATGTTACCAAGAGGTTTATAATGTAGCTCTATTCATTCATCAGATAGAGCAAAGATGGTGTGGGAGAAACGACTGGTTGAATGAACACTGAATGTATGAGTAGATGTATTAATGTATGAATGTAGGAGGATTCGTGGACTTATTTCAGGCTATAAGAGGATTGTAGAAACCTCTAAAATATCTGAGCCACAAAGACTGATGTGTAGCCTACATAAGATGAAGCACTAATCAAAGCAAAGGTTAAAAAAGACTGGTAATTATCAGTGCTAATATTATTAGAGAAAATTTGATAAAAATACAAAGTTAAATAAAAAATTATAACTACAATTAAAAACTGAAAATACATTAACATGACTCCGAAAAGACCTTGGTTTTTCGTACAGTCTTTATTAAACGCAAAAATGCCACTATATACCAATAACACTAGACTGTGCTGAGAAATGTAACATGTTTTAATACGTTTTTAAATTATACCAGTTTGCACAATAACTTTGGCAGTCCTAAAATCAGTGGTTATTGTTAACAACAAAAAAAAAAAAAAAAAAAAAGATTACAAATAAATATTAAATGGAAAAAAGTTGAAGTAAAATTGAAATAACTAAATATAAGCTAAATATAAAAAATAAAGTCAAATTTGATTACTTACTAATTAGACTTCATAGGCATACCAAAATGAAATGAAAGGAAATCCCAAAATAACCGATTCAAACTGTTAGTAAATAATAAAATACTAGTATAGAATAATAATATACAAAGTAGGACTGCACAATTAATCAACATTAAATAATAAAGGCAATAAATCGCGATTAGGCAGAAGATGCGATTGTCATGCATATATTTCAGAAAGGCAAGGTTCTGTGATGAGTAGTAAATCTCCATCCAAAGGCCAGAGGGTGCTCTAATGCTGAACGCTAAAATCCAAATACGCGCAGAAGAAGAAATCTAGGAAATGCAAATCATGCAGCTGATTAAACAGAAGATTTACCTGCTTTAATTGATTCAACGTGACTAATAAACACACGACTATGGCTATATGGTTTATATGGTGCTACCAGATGGAGCAGCATTTACCACACAGAGCCGTAGATCACTGAGAAGCTACGCAAACTGAAAAAATAAAGCTGTCATTATCGTGAACGATTTTGTCGATTTCGTAATCCTACGATTATATCGTCTGCAATTACGAACGTGATTTTGCATAGCTTGTCAGAGAACTACGGCTACGGAGAACCGGCTTTACTGATCACAATTAATCAGGCAGCCCTAATACAAATATCTATTCCTAAAAAATTTCAAAAATTATTCAACAATTAAAAATTGTGGACACCACAAAAATGAAACTGAAAAAATGTATTAACAGACATGGTATTAGTAAAACTGGTCTACTCCGATAAACAAAACGACATCAGTTCTCCTGCTCCAACAGTGATCCAACACAAAGCCACAAGCTCCTGCTGTAGTCACTGACAGCAGTGGGATTCCAGCTTGGGCCCACTCACCACCTCCGCCTGAACCACTGCAAGGGTCACTCTGCATTCCATCAAGCCAAATGCTAACATCTACATTAAATCAGTGCCTAGCATCAAATACCAAAATGTGAGGCAATGCCTCTGCAGACACATACTCCCACTCCTTTAAGCCAAGGCCGATCACTAATGGTCTGCTTTCCTATTCCTCCCCATATAATGTCTAGGCTAACGATTCTCCTACATCCAGATAGGGTTCCAGAGAGGGTTTAGGTGGAGCAAGACAATACAGCACAGGAACTTAAACCCTGCCTCCATCCACCAGACCATTTCCTCCTCTTTTCCACAGAAGACACAAACCCATAGATCATCTGCATATCACAAAACCATTCTCATTCTCATATCATGCCAGGAATAAATATATATATATATTTTTGTATATTTAGATGAGGTTTGTTCAAATATAGAATATTTGTTTATGACCGTTATCTTAACTTCCCAGAATAACAAATAACCCACATCCACCAGGCCCCGAATCCTGTCTAGACAAGATAAAGGTTCATCTGAGGTCTGCTGAGGTTTACTTGGATTCTTTTTTTTTTGTGGTCTCAACTAAACCTATTATCAGAGCTCAAGAGAAGTGACTCAGCTGTGCCAGTCAAAATCATCTGACAGACCGTCTGAGGTGGCAACAAGTAGCCAATGACTCAATCACATAACTTGCTACACTACTCATATTTCAGTACTGCATCAACAGTCATATAAATTACATAACCTAACAGTTTCCTGAAAGAACTGATGATTACTGATCATTTGAAGGATTTAAAGGGATAGTCATCCCTAAATGACAAGAGGGTGAATAAATGGATACCAGAAATTTCATTTTTGGCTAAACTTTACCTTTTAAACAACACAACAACATATGCTTTACAGTCAATGTGCAATGCACAGACTACTGAATGACTAAATAACAAAAGTTAATCACAATCTTTGAACTTCTCTTGATCACGCCTTCATTATGCATTTATTTCTTGGGCATGAGCATTACATTTGGATCTGCATAATTCAAAATGTGAGCCATTTGCAGGACAGTTTTCTGAGCCATACTAAAAAGGACTGTTGAATAATTTATACAGATATCACAGAAAACTTTCTGGAGTATTTATTCAAAAGGCATCCGGTATGCTCAGTAAGCACCATTTTCCTTTCATTTAATTGAATTGTTATTTTTAGCATAACTTCAAAACAAGTACTATATACAAGGAATAACTAGGTCAAGCTCTTTAGTGTTTTAAAAGATTCAGCATGTCTTATACCTTAAAACTGCATAATGTCATACAATGACAACCATACTTAAAATGCATAAAACATATACATACATACATATACACACATACATAAATATATATACATAAATATATATATATATTTTTTTTTTTTAACATTTTTTTATAAAAACAAATGCTCCACTTGATTTACAATGTAAAAATCTGACACTTGAAGTAAAACTAGTCGACGAGCATCAAGTGTGCACACTCAAATGACTTCTATCCAAACTAACTGAGCAAACTTGGCCTAAGTATTGATAAACATGCAACAGTTTTTGGAGTAAATAAGAGCAGTTGCCCTGAATATCTCAGATAACGACGTTTACGTCACGCAAAACAAATGCTAAAGAACCGACAGGACTCTTTTGTGGGCGAGCACGAAGAAACACTAGCAGAGGATGTGCCTATCCGTGCACTTGAATAAACCGCTAAGAATGCGGGAATATGGAGCGTGTCCACTGCATGCAAATAGACCTGTGGCGAGCTGTAACAATCCATGCAAGCAGGAGAATAACATTTGACAGACATTTGAATTTCTACACGACTCCGGCGAATGCACAGGCCTGTGGAGCTTTTACGAAATAACTCAATTCCCACATCTCCAATCTGTCCCCATAAGGCACAAACGCGTAAAAAAAAAAACGGGCGATTTGTGGATCTGTGTACAAATGCTGATAATGCGAATGTTTCACTAGCGCGAGTCTGGATGAGGATAACAATGACAGATGTAGCAATCACGGCACAGGTGATAGCAAAACTGCGCAAATACCCTCCTCGGCGTATTTATTTATTCCAAATCAATCCTGAAAACCTGATCACACTGCAGCCCATATTGGGTGTCGAAAGCAGCAGCCCACACGTAGCTTGGTCACTATCACCAGGCCATGTCTGGAAAACTTTACAGACTGTCTCCTAAATGCATGCATAGACAAAATAACACGTTTAATCGTGGTTACTCACCTTCAATGGCTCTGATGGGATCTGCTATCTGTATTGCAAGAACTAAACCCAGGTAAAGCGATCCAACGGTCAACATATTTGCATTGCAAAATGGCATTGCCTATGGAAATATCACAATTGTTCACGTAAGGCTGGATTCAAACACCTCATCCGAGCCTCACAATTGTCCGCCGTTGTTTTTTGTGCCCTCCGACACGCTAGCAAACGTAGCTGAGCAGACAATAATGCACAGCAGACAATGTGTCATTAAAATCTAGACATAAAAAGGCTTTTCCAGCCTAAAAAAGGGGAGGTGGTGTACAATGGCACGGTCATGTATGTTGCTTACTGAATAACAGCATGCAAACAGAGGTATGTGGTGTCTTATCTAAAAAGAATCCTTAAAAAAATCAAAGCGGTCTTCTCTGTGATCAAATTATTCCTTTTGCAAAATCAGTATAGTAAAAATGCAAGATCGTCTGGTGGCGGTCCTCGCTGCAAAACAATTAAAATAAAAAAAGGCTCCTCTTTCAGAGCCCCACCGCTTCTGATGCTGGTGGTTGCAATTTGAGTGAGGGGGAGAAAGTGGAGCCTCTACTGGACTGCTGCATGACGTCACCAACCTGGACTGGAGTACAAAAAACTGTAAGCCCTACGCGTCACTGGGCTCCTGCGCATGCGCGACTCAGTTTACGGCTGACCATTTGTTTCGCTCCTCATTCGGTGGAAACTGACCCCGACGCGCAGCCATTTTGGCTCTATATTTATGTAAAGCTTTTGGCAAGATAATTGTTTGAAATAAATTATGAACTTTTACAATTCTGGTCTTGTGATACATACAGTCTTATTACTGTAGTTTTTATTTCTTCAGCGTCAGTATGATAATATGGATGAAAAAAAAACAAACAATAATACTGCAAAAATCTAATAATAAACAATTCTAAAACAAATTATTATTATTATTATTATTATTGATGTTGTTAGTCATGGACACCTTTGAAGTAAGTTTAGGTGGTAAGGATTCCCTATACATTTCAATGCACTGTTTTTTTTATTTTTTTCAAAACTAAAGTTATTGATCAATTATCAAATCACACTAATCTGAAATGGATTAGTTGATACAGAGAGTAGTGGTGTAGTTATTATTATTAGGGTTAGCTATTTGTTCTTCCCTCTCTATTTCTCCTTTTGTTCATTTTAAGATTTGTTTTCTATTGTCCGTTGTCTTAAACCCTGGTGACATGGTTCCATCTAGAGGTAAATAATGGTTATTGCACGAATGGAGTTAGTTCTCATTTGCCTGGTTGTTAAAGACTCAATAGGTGAAAAATTCTCATTCTAAGAAAATTAGCATTTGTAAAATGAGTTCAAACAACACTAATCATGATGGTAAGTGGGGATTTTCTTTTTGTGCATTTTTCTGCCTTAAATCCACATGTTTTTTTTTTTTTCTGGAGGAAGTTTATTGGATGTCACAGTCCAAGGCGCAGCTAAACATATCTCTGGACAGCGTGGAATTACCTGAAGCTTGGATAATCCTTCTCAATAACAGCATGAAAGTGACATTTACTTTTGTTCCAAACAAGTCCAGACAGACAGCTCAGATAATACATCTCTGAATGTACCATTTTCTTATATATTTTGCACTCTTTTATGCATTCACCAACCATGAAGAGAGTGATTAAAAAGAGATCATTTCTTCATGGTAGATGCTTGTGACAGAACATCTAATCAATGGAAAATACAACATCTAAACCTATGGTTATGATAAAAGTGTCTTACCTGATATGGACAGAGTGGAAACACAAATAGCAAGCTCTTGAATCAGTCAAGTAAGGTTTAAGTCAAACTGAGATATTTTCTAATGCCACAACACATTCACATTTAGTCATTTTTGACATTTTTCTTTTTTTTTAAATTACAAATTTTGTCCTTTAAAATTGTTCCTTTCAAAGATAACTTTTCCGATACTCTTTAAATCAAATGTTGTTATTGTTAACTAAAACTGAAACTATTCAAAATAGTTTTCATTCATCGAAATAAAGCTGAAAAATTTAATATACAAAAGTATAAAATAGTCAAATAAAACAGTAATAGAATATGACAAGTACACAAAATTTAAAACGTAATTAAAACAATGAAAAACAAATGAAAAACATTTTTTTTAAATAAAAACTAATTAAAAATATTTGTAAATACTATAATATATAATACAAATGTATAAATATTTCTTCAATAGCTCTGCTCTCAACAGTCCAGTAAAAGTTAAAGGGGTCATATGATGCAATTTCAAATTTTTTCTTTCTCTTTTGAGTGTTACAAGCTCTTGGTGCATGAAGAAGATCTGTAAAGTTGCAAAGACAAAAGTCTCAGATCCAAAGAGACATTTTTTTATCAAAGTTAAGACTCTTTCACGCCCCCCTAAAATGGCTTGTTTAAACCTGCCCCCACATGTCTATGTCACTATGTGGAAAATTTGTGTAATGCCGCCCAAATGTCACGCAAAGAAAGGCAGCGTGGTTTCAGTAACCGCAGTTAGTGCTGAAGCAGTCAAGTCAGGCAGATGCTGTGTGTATCTAGGCCAAAGCAAAAGCATTTTATTTGGCCTTCTGAAAGTAGATGTATTTAGGAATCTTTAAGATTACATACAACAGAACAGCAACAAATTTTATAGATAACCGTTTCTTGAACCTTGGAGAGCTTCTGAATTAGCTACTGAAAGTATGTTTTGTTATTAGTTTAAGTATCTGCTACTGACTGTTCAAATGCAGAGTTTTGCGTGTCGCATGTGTGTGTGTGTGTGTGTGTGAGAGAGAGAGAGAGAGAGAGAGAGAGAGAGAGAGAGAGAGAGAGAGAGAGAGAGAGTGAGAGAGAGACAGGGTCACACAGTGGAGTCAGCTGTATTAATCGTCTGTGGCTTGTGTCTTTCATGTGACTCTGTTCCCATTTTGGGATTGAACTGATGGTAAAGCTAAGGACATTATTAACTGTATTTACATTTATTTTGAAAGAAGAATCTCGCGATTATGAAAAGGGGCATTATATTTCCTACGAGTGCTTTGTGGTGTTCGGCCAATCACAATGCTCTGGGTCAGTTGGCCAATCAGAGCAGACTGCCCTTGTCTGGAGGAGGGTTTTTGTAGAAAACGATGTGTTTGAGAGAGACGGGGCATAGAGGACCTACAATAAAGTACAGTATTTGAAAAATAATGTGATTTTTGAACATTAAAGCATGTCAACATATACACAAAATAATGATCCTTAAAAAAAGCATCATATGACCCCTTTAATACATAAAATACCAATGCATAAAAATTGTGCTGTCCTCTGGGTGGCACTACCAGCCCGTTTACTCTCTTCTCTCCAGCTAGTGCACATTTTCTAATTTCAGTGCTTTTGTTCAGAGTTTGCTCCTCCAGCCTGTCTAATAAATCCCACTGTTATAGTGAACAAGATACCACACAGTTTTTGAAGATTTTACAGCTCCACCCAAGCGTAATATAAGCGCAATGATTCATGGAATACCGCCTAGACTTCTCTTCAATGAGGACCTATTTAAATGATCTAATAGATCAAATGATGTCATGGAACACATATGACTCAGTGCTTAATGAATGTGCGTAATCACTGCTAAATTTGCCATGTTTTTTTTTCATTTTTTTCAAATAATTTCCTTGTTTTATTTAGTGCACAGTGTACTTTAAACTAACATTTTTAATCTTGGTTAAATAACTTTGGAGTCTTTTAACACTGGAGAAGCGAAACCCTTTTAAAAAATCCTACTGAAAAAAAAGAAGAATCTTCATCTGAATGACATTTGTAATCCATAGAGAGGTCAAGACAAGAAACCCAGTCTGTGATGTGGGGACATACATTGCTGTCATGTCTTTTGGGAGAATGTGCAGCCGGCAGATGTTGTAGAAAAGAACAGAATTCCGACAGTGTGGAGCATCTGGGAGTAGCGTTGCAGGGATGTCTGGCCGCCCATGTGCCTGAGCATGTATCTGCCCTCATTCCCCAATGCTTCACTGGGAGAAAGGCTTGGAGGTGGTGATAAAGCTCATTGTACATTGGGGTATAAATCCAACAAGCTCATCGTCTGACACAGCATGACAACCATGCATGCTTAATGACCTCCTCTGCCCTAGGCATCTGTGACAATCTGTGCATTCAACTGTCTCTGAAATGCACCCAGCGCAATATTTGGCCACCAATTTGGGTAAAGCAGTCTCTTTTTTTTTCCGTTTCAAGTGAGCCATTAGATTAAGTTGTCTTGAGCCTTATGAATCTGACGGTTATTATGCCATCCTACATCAAAACATCTGGTCTCATCCAAGAGTTTCATTAAGAGGATAGTTCACACAAAAATAATGCTGAACCCTGATGTTTTCCAAACTCAATTTGGAACAGAAATGTAAGTGTTTTAATTACGCATCTCTGAAACCTTGGTGCAATTTGAATATGCGCATATTAAAATGTGTCAAACTGTATTGTTATCAAGTCATTGAACCTATAAAATATGTAATCACTGACGTCAAATCTGGAAAGTTACATTCTAATGTGACATATTTGAAAATATGTAATATGCGTATGTGAATGAGATTTAAGAAATTCAGCAATCGAAAAGGCAACCATGAATAAATGTACAAATTTTATTGTGAATTTTTTTTCATTTTGGTACGTGACCAACTGTGGTCCAACACCATCCCCTTTTATAGAAGGGAAAAGAGCAGCATGAACATTCTGCTAAACAACTTCTTTTGCGTTTCACAGAATAAAGTAAATCAAAGGGTTTTTTGAGTCCGTGATGCCAGAATTATAATTTTTGCTTTAAAGTCACACTGAAACCAAAGTGGCAACATATATTTCCGTATTGTGACATACATCTTAGTGTAAAAGATCACTGAAAAATAAAAAATGTTGGGCAGGGACTTGGTATTATCCATCAGTTGTTGATTGGATTTTGATATGATCGATTTTCAGTTTAAAAATGGGCAGGGTTTAAGTGGACTGAATTTGATTGGAGAAATCCTGCATATTTCACCACAGAGAACATCCAGTTATGATATATTGATAAAAACGTTTGACTATTGATCTATAACATAAATTTAGAAAATAAGGTTAATTTTCACTTCATGCCAAGTTTAAGAAAAATTAAATCATCACTTAAAATATATTTGCTTTATTTCTGTGAATGAATGCACCTCACGTTTAACAATTGACATGAAGACTGATGTCGCTCAGTTAGCAGAACGGCTCCTGAGCAGCAGCAAGGGAAAGAGATGTGTGTGTGTGTGTGTGTGTGTGTGTGTGTGTGTGTGTGTGTGTGTGTGTGTGTGTGTGTGTGTGTGTGATGTCCTGTGAGGCCTAGCATGTTGTGTGGGGGTTGATTTGAGACAGTGCCAGCGTAAACAGTCCCAGACCACATGTTCTCTCAGGGCAAAGCGCCTGGCTACTCTCCAAGCACATCTGCACACAATCCCCTGCCTTTACCATCCACAGCGCTGGAGACTGAGCTGGTTACAATGGGGGGAGGGAGAGGAATGAACGGTGTTCCCAGACTCTACCAACCTGCTACAGACAGTCAGGAGTACGGGAGATGGAATTCTAAATGGTCCATGTAAAGATTCATTGAATTGAATCCCTCCCTGATGGTTTGGTTCTCAAGCTATTTTGCATACATGCATCTAGTTTGCTTTATGTATGTTTATGAAATGAGTTTCTAGCTGGAAAATACATGATGGCTCAGTTATAGCTCATATTGCATTGCTGCATTGGGATACGCTTCTGTTACCTTTGAGCATCAACATAATGTGTGAGAGTGCTATGAATAATTGGCAGCAATTGAGACCTTTTCTCTAGTGTGCGTTTGTGTTTGTGTATGCGTGTGAACATTGGGTGAATGACATCACACATCTTGGACTGTGGGATGTCTGCTAGGCCAACATTACTCCTCTGGACCTCAGCCTTGAGCGAAGATGGATAGTTGCATAAATCAGGCCTGTGAATCTCCCAGCCCTGCACTGCAGATGTCGCCGAACTCAGATTGTGATTGCATTTTCCAATGGCGACAGTGGAAAGATATCGTTGCAGTGTCCCATTTGTGTTAAATTTGCAAAAAAAATTATGGAAATGTTGAAAGTTCACAACAAAAGTTGAACGTGGGCATCCTAGAGGTAACAATAAATGATCTTTCAGTCCAAAAAAGGTATTTCCTTCAAAGGAAGACATTCTAAATAGCAGGTAGGGAAGTGAGTCAGGCTTCCACAGGATGATAATTATGGCAAGGGCCATGCTGACAACACCTGAGGAATTCAAGGTATGCGCACACACCAAAGATATTCCCAGCCCCCATCGAGACTTCATTCTCCCTCTTTCAGTGTCTGATTAAGATTTCAAACTTATTTGCTTTTGGCATGTAAAAAAAGCATGTGAGTGCTGCCATCATTTATTATGCCATTGTCAATTTTATTTAAATGCATATAATATTTATATATGTACAGACGTGTTTTGTACTACTTTGGCTAATACAGTTGCCCAGAAAAAATATTTAATGGAAAGAGACAAACTGAGGAATTAGATAAAATGTTAATGAATATAATGTTTTATTATTGTTATTGTTATTTATATACAATAATTTTTTTTTTAAATATATTATTAAAATTATATAAAAATATTATTATACATACCATGCAAAATTTGGGAGTCATTACAAGTTTTATTTATATATTTTTCAGCCAATATATTTTTTTTCAGGAGGGATGCATTCAATTGATCTTCAAACACATTTATAACAACAGATATACAAAACATTTATTTATTTTCTTTCATAATGCTACTCTTTTAAACAACAAAGAATCCTGAAAAAAAAAAAAAAAAAAAAAAAAAAATTATATATATATATATATAATTGTAAAGGGTGTTTGTAAGAATCTATAGTGTTCGATTTTGCACTGTGGAAGGCCAAACTGTTTATCTTGTGTACATTTGCAAATCAATAGCTCAGTGACCTTCATTTGTCCAGGACAGCTAACTGGCTTGGAAACTCTTATTATTCTGTTTAAAACCAAATTCCCTGATATTGCTGAAATGTCATAAATCAAAGGAACTGCAAGACTAAACTGAACTAAATTTGTGGCAAATCATAAACCATTTTCAAATATGGATATACATTTCCAATCCTGTTTTGACTCTTTGAGAACACCCATCAAGGTTTTAATCATTAAAATATACAGAAAGTGTAAATATGTCTTTACATATTAAACACTGTACCAACACCATATGAATGTAGCATGTAGCTCTTATCTAAACATAAACAAGCAAAATGCCAGAGACCTGTAGACAGAGCACTGGAAGCAAAGAGATTTCGTCTGCAGTGTCCAAACAAAGAAAACAGAGTTTTAAACAACTATCCTCCTACATTAGCCACTCATCTGACTTCAGATAAACACTGGCGGCTACTCAGCTGTTGCTGTGATGCTGGAGGAGATGACTTAGTGGTGTATGACTGGGTTCTGCTGTGGGCTGATTCATGATCCCAAGTGACTTTTGGGCTTTGCTGGCAACATGGTGTTCCTTGCCTACACTGTAATAAGAAAAGTAACTAAATGGCAGGTGTTGTTGTAAGAATATACTCAAAATATGTTGATATTGTTTGGGGATTATTGGAGTCATTTCAGTGGCTGCATATTTGATAATATACATAATTTGCGCATAACATTCAAAAGTCTGGAATAATGAGCACTAAATCAGCATATATGAATAATATCAAGGATCATGCGACTGGAGTAATGGCTGCTGAAAATTCAGCTTTGCCATCACAGAAATAATTACATTATAAAATAATTCTGATAGAAAAGAATACTTTTAAATCACAATATTATTCATTTGTGTAGTTTACTACACCCTAGTTGTGGTGGAGCAGTCACTTACATTTGCTAGTGCTTTCACCGAGCATCACAATACAGAATACATCTGAATTTGTAAATGTCCAGCTTCCCAGAGGTGCATATATAACCAGTGTTTGCACAGCTGGGAAAATTCGGCTTAGATTTCCAGAAAGTTCAGGAATTGGTCTTTGGGTTGATTTCCTCAAATACGATCCTTGGTTAAAAAAAGAAAAAAAAAGTTAACATAAAATCAAAACTCTTTCATTCTTATAAGAGGGTATAGATTTCAGTACCACTTAGAGCAGAATATAATACACCATTGCTGTTTTCTTCCTGTGTGCTAATGAACAGCAGTGTGTGTGTGTGTGTGTGTAAGCGACTCAATCTCTTCCACAGACTCCAGGCTGAATGTCCCCGGTGACGTCAGCTGACTGTTTTGGCTGTACTAGGCGCTCCGGACACAGCGCTGGTGCTGGTGCTGCTGCTGCTGCTGCTGTAAAAATGCTGCTCTCTGTGCCGCCAAGGACAGGAATCAACCCATACAACGGCTATCCCAGCAGAACCAGTAAAAAGGTAAAGCCCTCTTCATATGCGGTGGCGTCATCTGATCGGGCAGGCGGAAGACGCTCATTTATGTCGCTTATCTCTGTTGTCTGTGTAATTGCTGTATGAGCTGCAGTGTCCTTGAAAGTGGGACCGTGAAAATACTGAAGTGCATCATCGCGCGATCGTGCCGGTTAATCCAGCGCTGTGGAGTGTGATACTAAAGTCAGCGTGTATTAAAAAGTGGGTATATTAATCTAGATTCTGCTGGCGGAGAAGTAACAGACAGCACGGAACTTGCGGTCGGATATGTTCACGGAGAGATACTTATTTATAGGCACTCGATGCTCGTGTATTCGTTGCAGTAAACCAGCGTAGAGGACTATTAGCCTATTTGCGATTCTTGAGGAAAATTGCTTGATTGGGGAAAAAAAAGAAAATGAGTTTAACCAAGTTTTACGTTGAGCCAGTCGCCCCACCCCTATAAATCCCACTACTATGAGGGGAAGCATTTCGGTTTCGGATTGACTTTGCAGAGACAGAAATTCAGTTAATACGACATAGGGTGACTTGAATTATAGGCTTTTATTTTCGGAGAGACAAAGGTCACAATTATATAAAATGTGCTTTTATAACATGCTAATGGCGCAGTTCATTTATAATAACGAACGCTTTAAATCCGACATAGGCTAAATTATGTTGGTTACATGCAGTGAATTATTCAGTATAGATACACTAATATTATCATGTTTAATTTTTTATATGACAGATATGGTACTACTAAATATATTAGGCCTACTACCGATATTATAACTTAGCCTACATTCAGAAACGATTTGTATTTAATTTTTTTGTGATACAAATTAATCTTCTAAGAGTAACATGCAATTAAAACATTTTTATAAAAAGCACTATTAAAGCACTGCTGTTTCCTGTTGAACCCAGAAGTGATACAATGGCGTTATTGTGTACTACTATTGTTTTATCAGTCTCTACCTGATATGACATTAATACTGTGCAGTGATTCTGTGCAAGCTAGTTCATTTATATATGCACTTCAATTTGTCAACCATATATTTGTAACATGGTGTGTATCAAGTGCGTTTTATAACACTCCATCTTTATCATCTGCAATATTCAAGGTCATCATCATAAATAAATAGGCCAGTGCAAATCAAAGAAAGACTAACGCGTCCATACCTGATAACTTATAGAATAGGTAAAGGGGGAGGAGTTTCTGACTCTGACATTGGGTATGATGGTCCGTCTACTCATTAACAGATTCATAAGCATACACCCTATGATCTGATCCAGCTTGGCTCTCTAAATGTTATTTCAGCTAAACGCCCATGCTCAGGAAATAATCCAAAAACAACGCATAGATGCAAACAGTTGTCAGACTGGGTCGCTGATTTCATCTTACTTTACAGTTTATGAAGAAATAAGAGAAGACCACATCATTGAGATTCACAGTTAGTTACATGTTTAACCACATTCACTGACCTCATTGTCCTTTTGTTATCAGAGCTAACCGTGTAAGGGATTTTTACAAAACCTACACTTTACTTAAAGGTGTTGCTCTAGGAGCATTTAAATGTCTGATAGCAGAGCTGCCACACGCTCGGCCGCTGAGCAGGCAGGTGTCCGAGCCCATGGTGTATCTTTTCTCAATAGCTCGCACAGCGGGGTGAGTGCTGGGGGAGGAAGTGTAGGTAATAGCGTGAAAGGAAGTAAGCTGTGTTGGGCAGGTGGGCATCATGTCCCTCGGCCATAAAGAGGACATGTTTGTCACTGAAAGGTTGTATATTGCCATGGAATGGACATATTATGCCATGTATCACCCCAGGGATGCCGGTGAAGATGGTAGACGGTGCTTTTGAAAGTAGTTTTGGGCAGAATTGAATTTAGGGCATTTGTTTTTAATAAAAAAAAAAAAAACTGGTGATGTCAGGTTGCAATTCACCTGCTGGAATGGGCTGGATGGAACGGCATTCAGCGGATTTGAGTTGGGGCTAGTAGCCAAAAGCCTAGAGGTGGTCTTATCTGTTGAGTAAGGATGGCTGTTGTTGCTGCCAATAGAAGCCCAAAAGGAGAATGACAAGTACAGTTTGGACAACAATTTCAGGTTCCACTTTGGAATATGTTGGATGAGTCCTGGCCATAGTGTATTCTGAATCTGAGGAAGCCCTCTATATCAATGTTTAGTTGTTGTAGCTATGTAAAAATGCAGAGGGAGAATGTCAGGTATGGGTAAAATCACCAAACAGTATTTCTTCAGAGATACTGCAGCTATCATTAAGTGTGGGCCAACAGGAAGATTAACCTACTAGTTGTGAGGTTAAAGGTCTGTTTATACCAAGAAAGGAATGAGAAACCAACCAAAAGCACTCTCATTCTAATGCTTATATTGCAGATCATTTTGACTCGTTATAGGGGTGCGCGATAAATATCGTCCGATAATTAATGTGCATCTCATCAGTAAAGCCGGTTCTCTAATCAGCGGTAAATTCCATCAGCTGTGTGATTTCACATAGAGCGGCTGTTACTACACAGAGCTGTTATTAACTGAGAAGCTGCGCAAATAAACGAGATGAGATGCGCATTAATTATCGGACGATATTTATCGCGCACCCCTAACTCGTTATGATTTTTTTAATTGTTTCGAAATACTGCTTAACCAAATGGATTTTATTTTTGACATTTTGGGACTTTTCCTCATTTAGGGTCATGAACGTGTCAGCAAAGTGTCGACCATACAATGCGTTGTAGAGTGTGTATGTACATCATTTCTATTATGATTATTATGTTTGCATGTCACTTTGACACTATATATTTAATCTTTAAAGGCAGCTACACAGAACTGAAATAAAAAAATAGTTTTGAATTTTGTCACGTCAGTTTCTCTGCTTCTTAGGCTATTTATATTTACATTTGTGCATTTGTCAGACACTTTTATCCAAAGTGTACATTATTATCAATGTATGCAATGCTCAGTTTGCTGGAAAGTGCCACATGCTGTTTGAGCTTCAGGAAAGCACACACTTCTTCGGTTTAAAATGACAAAATGTTTTTTAAAAATAGTTGCAATACTATTGTAACAACTTTCGCAGATTGGGAAAAAGGAGGCGGAAACCGGCTAACATTTAAACATAGAACTTTAATAAACAAATGAACAAACACAAAACGAAAGTAAAAGAACCAGCCCCTTATGGACCACTGCCTTATAAAACATAGCAAAACAACAACATAACCTGTCATCACTCCTTCCGTAACTCTTCCGTGGGACTTGAGATAAGGCAGGTGTTGCTCATTATCAGTTACCCTGACCCTGATTTTCAACATAATACAAGAGTTAAATTCAAGACAATAATTCAATGCAACTTCACATGCTTTAATGCAAAAACATATATGATAATATTTTTCTTCTTCTTGATGTAAATAAGCCCCGCAGAAAATTCTCAACCTTTTTAAATGACTGCCCCTTTTTAAAAACCCCAAAATAGCTTTTTTTTTTTTAAAATAAAAGTTTTTCGCGAGTTGCTGCAGTAGAGGCACCGCAACAATAATGACTGTGAATAATCCCGCCCAGTCTAAAGTGGTGCTAAACTGCTGTGGAAACGCAAACCGAGCCGAGTTCAGTTGAACCGTGCCGTACGTGGAAAAGTGCCATAATTTCCTCCTCAAGTGCCCCAAAGTTAGATACGCTTCCTAAGCCCTGCAGGTCTGCTAAGCACTGCTGCACTGACTCACCCAACTGTTGTCAGCTCTGGCGGAATGAAATCCACTGGAGAATGTCACTCTGTGGGGCGACAAAATGTTGCAAATCACTTTACACAGTATGAATATTTGATGCTCATTACAGTCTACCAAATATTCTGTGACCTTTTAGGTAATGAAACACCCTTTTTATGCGAATCACTCAGTTTTGAATGTAGTTGAGAGCTTTGAGATGTGTCTTGAACAGCACAGTATAGTGAGGGACAATGAGAGCCTGCTGTGGATGCAAAAAGACTTGTGTTGTGAGTTTGAGTTGTGATGCAAAAATGTGTGTTCACAACTTCACATACGCACTTAATTTGAAATTCTCCTTCACGGGGTGGATCACTGCTGAAAGACACAGTTTTGAAAACCAAGCAGCCTAGAAGGAGAGTCGTTCCCTTCCTTCCAGCACTCTTGGCAGGGATGCAGATTACTCTGAGATAAATGACTTGGAATTCCTGGAATTCCCATCTCAAACATTGTGCATGGACCCTGGGTTAGGGGCTGTGGCTAAAGGTTTTTAGTTTTTTTAATTTCTACTAAGTGATAGTTTGACTTTTTTTTGATTAGCCAAAATATATATAGACAGAGAGGCTGAGAAAATGCCTGACAATATGAAATGCTGATTTGTGAGTGTAACTTGAAAAAGGTGGAGAAATGAACGACTGATGCATTTTTTTTCCCTGCTGTTCCAGCCCCTCCTCCTCCTTAATCCAATGAACTATGTTGGGGTGAAAATAACACATTTCACAAGAATCACCATATATGTGATTTAGCACTATCAATTTCTCTGGAGAAATAAGAGTGAGAGACAAAAATTTGAATAAATGAAGTATAATTTACTTAATAATATTACACTGTCACATTATTTTTTAAACAAATATTTGCATTATTATATTTTTAGGCCAACACAGTTTTGAGTATTTCTATTCAAGATAATATGACTCTTAAATCTGACTTAAATCTTAAATAAAAACATAAATCTAATCTATTTCTCAAACTACAGAGTAATTTGACTAACTACACATAAAAAAAATTCACAATTTATTGCATTGTGACCTAGATATTCATGTATGATATTGTATATTATGTCTTTTTAGAAATTGATTTTTTTTTTCTTTTTATCTTATTCATTACATCAAAATTCTTAAATCAAGTTGCAATCATTTGACATAACAAAATATAAACAATGCTTTTTATACAAAAAATAACATTAAATACTGTTTTAAAAATAATATTCATACAATATAAATGTATTGTTAAATATTATTAAAAAATTAAAACCTTCAAAATCCAGATTCTAATATAATTTCACAAACTGCATTGTAATTTGACTTGAAAAATAAAGAATCACAAAATGATTGCATTCGGACCAAGACATCTATATACAATGTTGTATTTTATTATATATATTATGTATTTTAAGAAATAAAAAAAAAATAATAAACATAACTTTTCCTCTGTCTTAATTCATTACTTGTCAAAATTATTAAAAGTACAATCATTGGATTGCCATTGTACATATACCTCTTTTCCAACAGTAACCGTATATATAATGCATGCAAGTTCTTTTCACTTGGAATGGAAGACTGCATTATGCCTCGATGTGTGTTGGTAGGTCATTAAATGTCCATATTCCCCGGCAAAATCCAAAGCACGCATCACAATACTGTAACCTAGGTTGGAGCGGCAGACAGACCATTTATTTCCATCCACAGTCACACCTGGTACCAGCCCTTTAGAGCCACATCCCCTGCTAACCCTTCAGAACTGCTTACTACCTCCTGTGACCTCCATTTCTGCAAGCCTTCCCAAGAGTCTGCCCTAGTGACACTGCAATGGAGTAATCAAGAAACATGCAAACCCCGCCATACTCTCATTACCACACTGCGCATATCTATGGAAATGAAGGCCTTATTGACGGTTCCACGTCAGCGCTGTACTCAAATGGAAATAAGGGAAGACTCTCGGGTTTCATTACAGTGCAACTGAGATGTTCAAGGGCAGGTTTGCTGGTATTGATTAGTTGTTGACAAGGATTTGTTCTGCATTCAGATACATTGAGTGCAATCTTAAGTAAACAGAGCAGTTGCAGCAGATGGAGCATGTGAGGATGGTCGCGATGCGTGAATCACTGTCAGCACGGTTGAGGACTCTGAGGAATGTCTTCACCTAATATATCACATGCTTTGCATGAACAAGAATTAAAGTTGTAGGTTTAACAGATGTACTTGAATGGGATCTATTTGTGTAGAGTCCATATGGGTCATGAGAAGTCATGAGAACAATACAAGGCATGGAATCTTAGTTAAAGAGAACTAAAATGCATAGCTAACTTTTTCTCCCGAGAATGCAAGCTTTAAATTACCGAATCACACACATATTTTGTACACGGGAAAAAAATGCAGTTTAAACAATTTCCACTCTGAAACTGCTAGTAAATTTGACCAATAATTAAAAAGAAGTGGCAAGTAACACATTTGATTAATAATGAATTTTTTAAGTAGAAAGACTGAACATTTGTTATTTTCTTGTAAAAAAAGAATAATTAAAAAATCTTTGTTTTATTTACCACTATAAAAAATACTTTATAACAGCATAGTTTGGGAACACAGTTTTCTGCAGAACTGAGCTAAACATGACAAAACCTTGCTAAAATGTTAATAATAATATTAATACACTACCTTTTCAAATGTTTGGGGTTGATAAGGGTTTATTAATGTTTTTGAAAGAAAGTATCTTGTGCTCCCCAAGGCTGCATTTATTTGATCAAAAATATTGTGAAATATTATTACCATTTAAAATAACTTTTCTATTTAAATATATTTTGTAAGGTAATTTATTCCTGTGATGACAGCTGAATTTTAAGCAGTCATTGCTCCAGTTTTTAATATCATATGATTCTCATTATTGATTTTAAAAACAGTTGTGCTGCTTATTATACATTATAAACATGATTTCTCAAAAATGCTAAAAAGCTAAATTATATAAAGATTTAAAATGCACATATGCTTTTAAAGTAACCTGATTTTTTATAGATAAGAAAAAACAGTATGGCTTGATTTGAACAATTTGTATTGATGTCATTCGGGGGTTCAGTTGTTATTTTTAGCATGTAGTGTTTGTATGGTGAAGACTGGTGTTGGTAGGTGTGCGGCTCTGCTCAACCTTGAACAGCATTGCAGGGCAGATGGGCTTAGTGGGGGGCAGTGGTTCAGTCATCTGTTTTCCCATGCAGAGGCAGAGTTAGTCGAGTAGAGCAGTCCTAATGAGACAGTGCTTTCTGACTGCACCCAGCACATGACAGGGATTAGCGCTCAATGCTAACAAGCTCAGATCTCAATTAATCAGGCTTCTATATCTAAGTTCAACCAGATCAAGAGGAGAGCAAAAGACAAAAGTCCTATATATGGCATAGCATTTGGGCAGGCACTTCTGGTTTTGTCCCTCTTCCCTTTTTCCAACAATCTCAGCCAAACCAGTGAACTTGTGGCATGTATTAAACTGGCCCATTGTTCCCTGCCTGAGATTTGATTTCACAGGCTTGACTAATGAAATACTTCATCCTTGCCTGCCCTTCTGACTGATGAGGAGTTAATTAGAAAACTAACAGAACCTCTCAGAAGAGGGAAAGCTCCAGGCTTTGGACACAACAACAACAACACAGAGGCATCTTGTTTTTGTAAACCAATTTTTAAACATTTTTAAAGGGACAGTTCAACCAAAACTGAGAATTCTCTTATTATTTACACACACTTATGTTGTTTTTAACCAGTATGTGAAAAGGATAGTATGTCCAAATTCACAATATTCATAAACCAGTAGGGCTGCATGATTAATTGATTGCGATTGTCATGTGCATCTTGTCATAAAGCCGGTTCTGTAATCAGTATTAAATCTTCATCATGTGCTTACAGACGGAGCAGCATTTACTAGCCGTACTAGCGATTATGAAAGCTGTTTGCGTAGCTTCTCAGTGAATTACAGCTCTGTGTAGTAAATGTTTGATCTGAAATCGTAAACATGTTTTTACGATACTGTTTTAAACAGCACATGTAAATGCCCACCCAATGCACTGACAAAATAGTTTATCATACAAATGTTACAATAAAATTCTTAAAAACACACAAGAAATTTAAACATAATACCATGAACATCAGGCCCAACAATATGTAAAATTATCAACATGACATAGATGGAAATAGTCAATTTGATAAAATCAGTCAAGTGTTTGAAGTAAATCCAGATTTTTAAAAAAAAGTATCCAGATGACCTGCTACTTCCAGCAAAGTGTGCATCAGATGGACACTTTACTGTCCCATGATGCTACAGGACAAGAAAGAGTTAATGGCAGAGAATCGACACAACTAATGCTGGTAGGTCACATGATAATGAAAACATGAGTAAAAATGTTACAAAGTAAACATTATTTATTCAAAAAAAGTACCTACTAAGAAAGTATGTGATTTTGGACACAGACGGTTACTTTTAATGAACTGATTGAACCAGTTTGTGAATCAGACTGATCTGATTCTACAGTTCAACTCACTGATTCAGTGATCCAGTCAACATGACTTCTGAGTTCACTGAAGGGAAATTAACAGAGAATGATAAATTACTTTCAGTTTTTCACACAAAGCTTTTGCATGGCATCAATAATACTTTTTTGTCACTGTGAACTGTTGTTGCATGGAAATTTCCATTTGTGTTCCATGGAAAAAAACAGCATATGGGATTACACAATTACATAATTTTTAGTAATTTAGTAATAATTACAGAATTTTAAGGTTAATTATGTTTGGAAATATGCCTGTTATTATAGCATCATTTCAATATTTCAGTATTTTTATTAATGGTCAGCACAATACCCTCTAATGCAAAAATAATGGCAAATTTTAAAGGAAAGCATTTTGGAATTTTAATCTAATAGCGTTTTATTGTCTCTTGTCTTATCTGTTTTCACAGCAGGCGTATGCATCCTCCACCCAGCAGATGGCACTGCCCAGTCCCAACACCACCACCAGCAGTAATGGAAGCAACAGTGGTGGGGACCAGCTGAGCAAAACCAACTTGTACATCCGTGGTCTCCATCCAGGAACCACTGACCAAGACCTAATTAAACTCTGTCAACCGTAAGTGTCCTTTAACAATCCCTGTTTCATATGGAAGTTAAAGCTGCAGTTGGTAACTTTTTGACGCTCTAGCGGTTAATAAACAGAACTGCTTGCGTCTTGCGGAAGAACATCGTAGCCGGAACTACTTCTCTCTGTTTATGTCTATGAAGAATCACAAAGGTACTGGGTTACTCCGTCGCGGTACCCCCGAAGCAATCTAAAATAGTCAGAATATAAACACTTATTATAGGTGCAACCTAGTGATTCAGGACAAGCTAAAAACACGGTTTGGAAAATGGATTCATGGTGTACTCGCTTATTATATACATTTTTCTACATTTTGAACACAAACAAAGTTATGGACCGCATCTCTGATTGGTTGTTTCTTAACGGGAGCGATGTATTTCTGCAAATGGCAATAGGACAACTGGGAGGAGCCAAAGGAGCTTGATTTTTTTCACAGATTATCTGTCTCATATTCTACTGTCAGGACATAATGACAGGTTTAATAAATATGTAAAAAAATATATTTTTACAAAAGTTACCTACTGCAGCTTTAATTTAGGATTAGTGGTGGAGGCAAGTAAGGTCAGGTTCAGAATCAGTAGTTGGTGAGGAACTCAGATGTATAAAAAGAGCAGAAAATGCATTTAAAAACAGAAGGTGTGTGTGGGAGAGAAAATCTCAGACTCTGAGCGTCCTGATTTGACCCTTTATGAGGAGGTTAGAAATGCACTGCTGGCAGATCTTTCGCAATCATTTCAACATGAAGTGGTTTTAAATAATCCAATTCAGCATCTTGATCTAGTAGACTTTGTGTAAATCACACATTTCTATTCATGAAATGTTTTTGATACTTTCTAACTTTTTGGTGCAACGCCTGAGGGGTGCTCATTCTTCATCTTGGTACTGGTTCTCATTCCATGTGTTTTTGTAGGTATAGGGGTGAAACGATTAGTTGTCATTATTGACAATGTTGACAATAAAAAAATTGTCAACAAATATTTTTGTTGTCGAGTAGTAGTTTGATCTCATATGACCTATTGCAGTGTTTCCCAATAATAATAATACGTTTTGTTTTTTTACAGTAACGACCAAGCGGTCAGCGGCAGACAGTGAGCCTATGTTTGATTAATTTAGCCTTTTCAAATCATTACAACTTGCCTTAAATAAAATCTATCTATATAAAACAGTTCAAGCATATAATAATGTTTAAATGTTAAAACTAGATAAATGTGCGCTATATCCAATAGTTTGTGCAGAGAATGCAAGAGCGCGCTTTGCAGGACATAAAGGCGTCAGCACGATTACTTGCATATTTCTCAGGGGACTGGATGCGCCATCATTTTTGCTCATAAAGGTAAGAGTAATACATCATTAGGAACTGTAAAGGATGTACTTTTATTTGTGTGCACTGACAATATCAATAAAATGTTGTGCTTTTATAAACTAAAGAAAACATACATGATGCACTTTCTGCCGTCTCGCCTTCACAAAAATGAACTGAAACTCAAAGAATACATGCCACACAGACATGATAAATATATCTATAGAACACTTTAAATGACTACTTAACTAAATAAAACAGATCAAAAACAAAAACTCTTTCATTGTAATTATAATCAATAAAGATGCACTTCTCTCTTAAAGCGCGTCTAATGAGGAGATGGGAGAAGCAGGATCAGCAAATTCATCCTTGCGACACTCAGAAAACACTATATATTTGTAAATAATTCATAAATAAATCTCCTTACTATTTATCTCGGGAGAGGGAGGCTGGGAGGGAACACAGGAGGATCAGGGCTGGACAGAACCAGCGGAGATACAGGAGTTTCAGGGCTGGGTGGAACCAGTGGAGAGACAGGAGAATTAGGAATTACCTCCCCAAACCAGCCTATAAGGTCCATTTGAAAAATGTCTATTAATTCCTTCATATAATTTCCAGAAACCAATTGCAGCTCACCCTCAGTCGCAGGAGTGTGGGAGGGCTTTTCCTCCACGCCTTCGATCTCCACCAGTGATCTCCGCCGGCTCACACACCTGGTCAGTCGCGCTCTCGAGTCCTAGCTCTGGGACAATGATTGTCTTCTTTATTATGGCCGGCTCGGGCTCTGCGGCTGTGGTGGGCTCTGGAGATATCCTCTTGAGCAGGGCCAAATAGGGATAACAAAAGGAACAGAAAGTCCATGACTGTGACAACAATGACATTTAGCTACTTTCTCATATAGCTAATTAAATGGTGAATAAGAGTTTCTCATTTTCATCTCATTTTGTGGGCCAGAATATTTGTTTGTATAAATTAATTATATAACTTTAATTAAATAATGATTTTCGAAAGCTGAAGTGATTACCTCAATTTATTTGTAAGTATATGTATAGCTCAATATTTTAAGAATTGCAAAAATGTCTACTGATTAATCCGCAAAATAATTGATGATAAATCGATCAATTGTTCAAATAATACATTAATCAATTACCAAAAGAATCATTTGTTGCAGCCCTATGTAGGTACATAGGGAATTCATCTTTTGAAATAAATCTCATATCACTTTGTCATCATAAGATCTGTGCTTTCATGTTAAAAGACGTTTTGGTGGAATGTAATGACATAAATTCAACTCCTTTTTGTTAACCAACTGCAGTGTTTCCAACAGCTAGGCATGATGGTTCCCCCTCTTTGACTCTTTCCCTGTCCGCACTTCACTTCCTTTAAGGGTTGATAAAAGTATGCTAGGGTTGATGAAAGTGTTTGACGAGAGATTTTGTCTTCAGTTTCTCCCACGTAGATTAATAAAGAAAAGTGCTTAATATCTAAAGCTTAAATTAAAATTAAAATGGAAATATAAAAATAAAAGCTAATTCAAAATACGAATACATTCTATAATATTATATAAATAACACTAATTGCAAATCTAAATGTATTAGCTTAGCTTATCATGAGACAATTCCATCTTTCTTTCTTTTTTATTTTTATATTACATTTCCAAAGCAAAAGTGAACAACATAACATTTTTAATTACCAGTTTGATGTAAGTTGTTTGGCCAATAAAAATATGATGTATTTTTCTTATGCCTTCTAGAAGTATATATTCCATTTTAGGAAAAACTACTCATATATTTAAGATGGTGAACAGATTTGAGAAGTATATCACTGGAGACCGAGGCCTTCTCTGGAAAAAACGGCTGAGATGAGGCTGCCCAGCCCTACAGGAAACTCTGAGCCCAGGGGGAAAGGGAAAGACAAACAAGGGCAACAGCTGGGAGGGAGAGGAGACGAAAAGTTGTTGCTAATGGGGGTGGGGAGGAGCTGTGAGAGAGAAAGAGAGATTTGGGGGGAGTGTGAGAAAGAGAGATAAGAGCTAGTCAAATATATCAGGTGTTTCTTAGCAAAGAAACTGTTAGAGGAAAGGATGTTTTGTCAAGTAATTCCTGTTACTTTTATAGAAAGTGAGAGAGCAGAT
The DNA here is from genome assembly GCF_023724105.1 of Carassius gibelio. Classification (NCBI taxonomy): domain Eukaryota; kingdom Metazoa; phylum Chordata; class Actinopteri; order Cypriniformes; family Cyprinidae; genus Carassius; species Carassius gibelio. Next base: position 15,499,920 of record NC_068393.1, read on the forward strand.
AAAAAACTGAATGGTTTCAGAACACTACAGCTTGTTTTACAAAGTGAATGCTGTTGATATCACAGGAAAGAACAGTGATAAAACGATAGCTACATTTATATTTCTGATATATTTAAGCATTATCATGAGCAAGAGTGCTGTTGTTCTGAATATCAGCTGTGCAGATATTGATATTTGATATTTCTTCAATATACAAGAAATGAAAACTGAGTAACTTACATTTTAAACAGTATTGCCAGTTACTTTGTCTGTTTTTAACCTGCCAGTGAAAATAGTTCCAAATGGAACCAAAGCAAAATAAATGTGGCTCTGACACACATTAGTGTCATTCCTTAATGATTAAGTGTTTCTGACCAAATCAGTTGAGTGAATGATTTGTTGACTCCCTTATGAAAATAGTCACTTGTTTGGTTCCTGAATGAATCATTGTTTTGAATGGTTCATTGTGTTTTGTTGCTGAATGAATCAGAGTCACTGAAGCATTATAGAAGTAAAGCCGTTCCTTGACTCTAATTTTAGTGCTAACTGCCCTACCAATGCTAAAACAATGCTAAATGCCATCTCATAGTGCTTGCTTGGCCATGACTTTTGGTTGGATCTCACACATGACTAACTGTCCCTTCATCCCTGGGCTGTACTGATAATGACATCAGGGAAAAAAACAAAACTAAATGCAAATAATAAAATGCAATTAACCGTACAGTCATGCATATTTTGGATGGCAAAATACTGTAAATAGGCTTTTGGCTTGCTTGTGTGCACAAAACTGCCGCTGACACAGTGAAAATCAGACAAGTTCTACTATTGTAGTCAACTCTTTTAGCCCTCCAAAAGCAAAATGGCCGAATATTTTAGTTTAAAATGATTTCATCACTAATAATCAAATTGTCATGTTGATCGTTTTACAAATTGTTGGGCCTAAGATGTCCATGGTATTATGTTTAAATTCCATGCGTGTTTTCAATAATTTTATTTTAACATTTGTACAATAAACTAGTTTGGCAGTGCATTAGGTTGGCATTTACATCCATTTATGCTTTTTAAAACAATAAATACATGAAAACATTTGCTTGACATTCGATTTAATGATAGAAGATGTCTTGTGAAATTCAAAACTATTAAAAAATGTCAATGATTTCAGCTGAAAACAGTGATTGTTATTTGTTTGCTGTTTTGGCTGAATATTTCTGGTTGCCTAAACTTTGGTGCATCACTAATCAAATTGTTTATTCCATCTGTGTCATGTTCATAATTTGACAGATTGTTGGCTCATGGTATTATGTATTAATATATCATGTGCCATGTGTGCTGTATATATGTGTGTGTATATATATATGTAAAACATATGCTAGACAGAAATTTAATGATTAAAGAAGTCTTTCAAAAATCAAACCTTTTAAAAGGTTGTCAAAACACCTGTGTTTTGTTCATTCTATGTCCAACATGAACGACCCTTTCATTCAAATAATAAATAAAAAACTGAAACTACTCCTGCCACTTTCCCATAATTCTTTCCTTTATATGACAAGTACATTATATACATTTAGTTCAGTCATGAACATCAGCGTGAGGTTCAGCGCAGGCAGTAGGACCCAGATGAGTGCAGTGGAGGGCATTGCAGGTTGATTGTTGTGGATCTTAGCCAGAGCTGTGCAGGGCAGACAAGGAGAACTCTCAGGTTACACACAAGCACATGCCTGGAGAGAGAACACCTCCCCCCATTCCCCTCCCCATCCCTCAAACACCCACAAGCCTCTAGTAATCCACAGACGTGTACACAAACCTACAGCTATTTACCTGTATCATACTGCGCAAATGCCTTTTCCCACGATATGCAAAGCAGCATGAACATGGCATGGAATCCATTATTCAAAGAGCATTACCATTTGATCAGGGCTTCTCCACCACTCTGGCACCCTCATGAAGATTTAATGCAAATTATTTCTGTATATGGGGGCTCATTTTAAGCAGCACGTTGTGAATTGAGTGGCACCGGTACCCTGCATTTATGGTTTTTTTGTTACCGGCTTATATTTATTTGGCTCTTCCTAACTGCATTTGACCTTATAAAATATCAGATACACATCAGCAAGTCTTATGATTTTGGATGAATTTATTATTATTATTATTATTAAGCTGTTAAAAGGCTGTTTAAGGTGTTTATCCATTCACCTAAACCAAATGTTTCTTTTTGTTCTTGTTTTGTATTGCACAGCTATGGAAAAATAGTGTCTACGAAGGCCATTCTGGACAAGACCACCAACAAATGTAAAGGTAAGATGTACTGTATAATTTCATCTTTAAAGGAATAGTTCACCCAAAAATGAAAGAACTCTCTCATGTTGTTACAATCCTGCATGATTTTTGTTCACAAAAAGAAAAACTTTGCATAATGAGATGTTCTGTTACTTGACATGAGAGCCGTCAAACTCTCAAAAAAAACAAAAACCTGTAAACGGCCTCTGAAAAATATATTTTTGTGTGACAAGATTACTGAAATTTAATCAACACTTACAGAAAATCTTCCTTGAAAGCTGTGGTCACCATTCACATTTATTGAAGGGAAAAGAGCAGCTTGGATATTCTTCTAAACATCTCCTTTTTAAAACCATTTCAAAATTATTATTTTATTATTACTTTGTTGGAGATAGTAATACTGTTTTAATGAAAATTAATTATTCATAAACAAAACATTTGAGTTTGAACATTTCAATAAAACAGTACTTTATTTTTTATATTAAATATTAATTCTATAAGTATGAATTAAATTATCCTATTTTATTTCATATTGTTTTACGTTAATATTAAATATTAATCTTTATTTTAAAACATAATAAAATGATTTTCCTATTAAAATTCACATTACTGCAATGGCCATTTTTGTATTTAGAAGAACATCTTGGACTTTTTTTCTAAACACCTGTCTTCGCGTTCCACGTATGAAAGAAAGTCATACATGTTTTGAAAGACATTTTGAAAGAACTGTTCCTTTTAACTCAAGATCACTCTTTAAATATACTTCATCGATTTGATCTCTATAGCAATTGTGTGCTGATGTAACAGGTATGAGACTGGTAACCCTACATCTGTCAAGTGGACCAATAGTATTACGTTAGTGTATGTGTGTGTGTGTGTGTGTGTAAGAGAGAGAGAGAGAGAGAGAGAGAGAGAGAAAGAGAGAGTGTATAGTTAACTCTGTCTAATAGCTCTTTTCTCATGTGGGGCAGAGAGATAACCAATGTGAGCTAAGGTGCAGAGGAGTGATAGGGAACGCTATTGGCTTAACAACTAAACTCTAAGCAGTGATCACTGATCCTGTGTTTGTGTGTGTGTGTGTGTGTGTGTTCAGGCTATGGCTTTGTGGATTTCGACAGCTCGGCCTCTGCACAGAAAGCGATGACGGCGCTAAAGGCCAGTGGAGTTCAGGCTCAGATGGCAAAGGTAAGAGACAGTGGAACTAAACACCCTGTTTCCTAACTGCTCTTATTGCTGTAAACCTTTTATGGCACTTTGAATATGTGACCCTGGACCACAAAATAGATTTTTATTTTTTAATGCCAAAAATCATAAAGATATTAAGTAAAGATCATGTTGAAGATATTTTGTAAATTTTCTAGCATAAATATATCAAAACTTAATTTTGGTTAGTAATATACATGGCTAAGAATTCATTTTGACAAGGTGATTTTCTCAGGATTCAGATTTTTTTTTGGTACCCTCAGATTCCAGATTTTCAAATAGTTGTATATCGGCAAAATATTGTCTGATCCTAATAAACCATGCATCAATTGAAAGATCATTAATTCAGCTTTCATATGATGTCTCAATCTCAATTTTGAAAAAAGACTGGTTTTGTGGTCCAGGGTCACATATTTGTTGTGGAAACCATGTTTCCGGATTGTTTTATTATTTCAAAGTTCAAAAGAAGAACATTTATTTGAAATTCAAACCTTTTGTATCATTTGAAAGATAATTCACTTTAGTGTAGGACGGCATGATTCCACACTTTAACACACTGGGCCTGTCTGTGGGTGTTAAGCCATGAAAATGGAGCTGGTGTCCCCATTAGGCTCATGCAGGTCTGCCACTGAGAGCAGTTCAGAGTAAGTGCTTGAGGAGTATTTGTCCCGTTTCTGCTCCTGCGTGGTGCTCCAGCTCTACAAAGAGGTTGTGTGTTCTTCCTCTCACCCATGGCTGAGTCACTGTCTGAGCAGCTTGGCTGGTAGTGCTGCACACCCTCTGTACAGGACCGTGGCCCTGCAGGCCAGCTGTGCTCCTACCCTGGCCAACCACTCACACAGCCTTCTCACTGATTTCACATCTTTTTAAGGAATCTTATTATTTAGTTATTGTAGAACATCTGAATCTCAAGAAAAAAATGTCCAGATCATATTTCGCAGCAAAATAAATACATTTCTGTCTTGACAACTCTCAGAGGGATTGGCATTGTAATGTACATGATAATGTTAATGTATCTGGTTTTGGCAGACAATAGATCTGCTACGCTGCTGCTGCTGCTGCAGAGCGAGTACTGAGACTTTCTACCCCCAATATATCCACAACATGCTGCTGTGAGCATGTACGAATATTGCTGCTGCAAATATAACATGCATTAAATAACACCATAGCATACATAAATCACCTCATAGCAGATCTATACAGGTGGAGCTGGGGAAGTTGAAGGGTTTATGAAGCAAACTGCACTGCTACGGCAAGCTCTAGCCATATACTTGAATGTTGAGCAGCGCGCTCATTGGCTACCAATTTAGGAGAGAACTAATCAGCTGTGTCATGTGATAATGATGTCAATACGTCAGATTATGTCAGACCTATCGGACTTCTCCATCAGAGTTTCATGCCAGAACTCTGTATAAAGACAACATTTTATTTTTTATTAATAATTATTTTGAGTACACATTTTATTTATTTATATTTTATATATGTTTATATTTCAATGACAACAAATGTATTCGATTGAACAATTATCATTACTGAAATGCAGTTAATGTCACAAAATACATTCATAATCGCCATTATACTGTGTAAATAAGTATCATTTAAAAAAATACTGTATGTGTATATATATATATATATATATATATATATATATATATATATATATATATATATATATATATATATATATATATATATAATTACCATAAAAAAATTAAGAACATATATATATATATATATATATATATTACATTTTTAAAAATGGTCAGTAGCTTTTTTCAAGTTTTTTATTTAAAACATCATAAATTAAAGGGACTACAGAATTAGCATGTTACTTTATATATTAATTTCTTTCCATTACAGTAATAACATTGATATTTTTTATTGTAATAAGAAATGAGGGAGGGTGTGCTTAATTGTGCAAAAAAATTATCACGATACACTATGCAACAAAAAACAGAGTTTAGTCTCCTTACCAAATATAGTTATTTCTATTTTAATTTTGGTGTAAAATGTGACCTAAACATATTCTTGAAAGGATCACCTATTTAAATCTGTAGATCAGTGTGAAAGGGCAACCTCTTCACACAAGAACATCACCAAGCACCCGTCTTAATTACAGCCGTTTTAGAGTCTTTCAGTGACCTGACCTATTTAAGAGTCTGTTGAGACAATGGCAGTGGATTTTTCTCCTCCCATTCACTCTGTGGAACATTGCACTCGTCTCACAGCAGGATTAGATCAGTACAAAAATCACCTTCATCGCAGGTCACTGCAATTATACATTAATTATTCATGGTGGTGAGATGAACTGGTAATACATTTACAGTTCACATTTTAATCTCATCTGCACACCAAAGCAATGAATATGCAAATCAGCAGCGGGTGAATTGGAGGTTTGCTATCTTGCAGCTATCTTTACTGTGTTTCTGATTTGTTTAGACAATAACACACAACTCTTGCTTCAGTGATAATGAACAAAATTATTTTGAGTCGCATAATATGATTAAGGGGTTTTGAGATCCTAAGATAAAAGCTCCAGCTCACGCAGGAAGTGGGTAATCTGTAGAAGACATGCAAGCACATGTTTTGTGTATGTGTTAATTTGAGGTTAGAATGGTGTCAGTTTGTACTTTATGCATATTTGCTGTCATGCCTGCAGCTTCAAATGAAGCTAATTAGGTGTTTATATGGTAATGAGCTGACTCAGTACTGGCCTTGAAAACAGTCGTTTTGACACTTTTTACTAAAAAACCTGTTGATATCTAAAACTCATAATGCATAATTATGCAAAGGTAAGAGATAAATATGGCTATAATAAAATATGGAGATAAAAACAGTTTTTAATGTTTTGAAAGAAGTCTCTCATGCTCATCAAGGCTGCATTTATTTAATAAAACATTATGTAAAATCAGTAATATTGTGAAATATCATTATGAAGTAACTATTTTTTTTTATTTTAATATATTTTGAAATGTAATTTATTCCTGTGGTAACAAAGCTGAATTTTCAGCATCATTACTCCAGTCTTCAGTGTCACATGATCCTTCAGAAATCATTAGATGCATGAAATCGTTCATATTCATTGAAGAATCTGGAAAAACTGTATCACACAGTTTTTAATATTGATAATAATAATAACGAAATCAGCATGTTAGAATGATTTCCGACACTGTAGACAGGAATAATCACAGGAATAAATTACATTTTAAAATATATTGAAATAGAAAAATTGTATTTTAAAATCATAATAAAACAATCATAATCATAACAAATTTTTTTTTTTTTTTTTTGGAAAAGAAACAACTTTTAACAAGATCCATATTTCATAGTTGAACTCATGCAGCATTTGGCAGAAGCAGAACTGCTATTATCTCTCCGATCTCAAACAAGTGCATCCATGCACATGGCTGCTGGCTCAGCAGTTTGTCCTACCTGTAAACTCCTTCACTATCTTCCTTTTGATTTCCAGTATATTTTTAAGGTGGAATGTATCGTTACAAGAATATTAAGGTAATTTCCAACTTAATATCTGCATGTAGTATTTGTCACATGTGCCATTTAGTGGTGTCCCCGACTAAAGATAAGGATTGCTGATAATTGAATCATAATTTTGGGGTCAGTGCAAAATACATTGAGTCAAGTCAGGCATTCGATAGTCATACAGTAATTACGATTTATAGGTTATCTGCAAAAAGGGCCCGGATGCACGAACATTTTTTACGCATCAACATGCAGAAACATGGCAGCTAAACTCTAAAAATTCACAGCATTTTATTATAATGGTGTTCTCATTTGACAGTCCCAGTCATAGTTATTAATATTCTGCATTGTTGTTTGTCATGTTCGGGGTCACCCCTAGTGGCATTATGCCGATTTTAACAAAACCCAGGAAGGGACATGGAAAGGAGGTGACATAACTCTTCATAAAGTGCTCAGAGTTTGATGATGCTTTGCTTTATGCCTGACAAGGCCCTAACCTCACCAACCCATCATACTAAACTTATTGAACATATAAGGCTGATCAGTCCTTCAGGTAAACAGCAGGGCATTGAGGATATCAACCTACAGGAATTATGTTTGTAACACATAACCAGTCTCTCCACCTAAAACAAAACTTTTTGGACCATTTTGACTAATCATGCTTACTGGGGTCTTTAGCAGAAATGACACTGCATTATATAAATGCAGCAAAAGGTAAAAGTTTTTCATCTTACATCTTAGACATTGCAATAAGATGGCTTTGTGTATAAAATAACCCAAAATATTATTTTAACCTAGTCATGTCCATGTTTTTTAGTATTATTAGAATTACAGTATTTATTATACATATTTAAAATATTTTTTTAATCTATGTCATAGATTAAAAAACTTGATGCAATGAAAATGAAAAGTGTTGCCTTGGCATATATATATATATAACACTTTTTTAACACTTTTTTTTGGCAACACTTTTCATTTTCAAGTTTTTTATTAAGTAAATATTTTGATTTTAATTTCCGCTTTTATTTCAATTACCGAAAATTACTGTTAATAGTTGTAGTTTACAATATTTCTTAGAGATGATTTCCTGTTCAATCTTTCCCACATTTCTTTCTCTCTTCTTGATCACCTCTACAGCAACAAGAGCAGGACCCCACCAATCTGTACATCTCTAATCTGCCTCTGTCTATGGACGAGCAGGAGTTAGAAAGCATGCTCAAACCCTTCAGCCAGGTCATCTCCACACGCATCTTACGTGATGCAAACGGCACCAGTCGTGGAGTTGGTTTCGCCAGGTGCGCCTGACCAGCTCTCATACGTATCACATGACATTATCATCATTAATATTCCATTAATAATGCATTTGCAATTACTCTATGTTAGGATGGAATCGACTGAAAAGTGTGAGGCCATCATTCAACATTTCAATGGCAAATACATCAAGACTCCTCCTGGAGTAGCAGGTACTACGTTTTTGGATTGAGTTTTGTGCTGACAAGATGGTTATGACAGGTAACGAATGAGAGCTATGTTTTCATTAAGTGCCTACAGAACCCTTGCTGTGTAAATTTGCGGATGGGGGACAGAAGAAACGTCAGAATCAGGGGAAATATCTCCAGAATGGGCGGCAGTGGCCAAGAGAGGGCGAGACTGTAAGAGAGCTGCTTTTCTCTTCTTTTTTCACATAGATTTTAATTATTCTCTGGTCCAAGTCTGAATTCAACTCTCTCTCTCTCTCTCTCTCTCTCTCTCTCATTCTCACACACACACAGGGTGGGATGACGCTAACATATGACCCTACTCCGGCATTACAAAATGGGTGGGTTCAGAAATTATTACTCAATAAATGTTGTAATTTGTGCTTTTAATTATTGACACTCCATGGCAACAGCTCTTTAAAAATGTTCTTTAAAAGAAATGCTCTTAAAAAAAAGATGTGTTTGTCGCCCCCTGCAGGTTTTACTCTCCTTCCTACAGCATTGCTCCTAACAGAATTATTGCTCAGACTCCCATCTCTCCCTACATGCACTCACCTGTATCCACCTACCAGGTTTGGAGGAGCCATTTGTTTAGCAAAAGCCATATTACTCTTCACGACTCATGATTTATCATGCTCTAGTCTTTTGAAGCTCTACAGTCATTATATATTTGGAATCTAAGTTGTTGTTTACAGAAAAGACTTTACATACTCCCTAGCTTATTAGGTCTAAATTGTTATAGGTCTGAATTATAAAGAATAATGACCCAAATCTGAGATTAAAATGTGTCTCCTTTTAATATCAGGTACACAATCCCTCCTGGATACATCACCAGTCATACCTCATGCAGCCCACAGTAAGTTGCAGTTAAAGTGCTGCTCTATTTCCTAAAGCACCTCTGCCTGTATAACTTTCTTTCTCTTTTGGACGCAGGGTACAGTCCTCACACCCACAATGGACCACACCATGACCCTTCAGCCCACTGCCATAATAGGGCCTCTCACACAGCAGCTCAGCCATCTAACCCTGGGCAGCACAGGCACGGTACGTCCCCCACAGATGCCCACAGAGAATTTATTACAAATGTCTTGAGAAAAAAAAAAAAAAACGTATATATATTGGTCTAATTTTTTATGATTGGCAGTAAATTTGTTTATATTCTTATTTTCTACTTGTCTTTGAAAGTTTGACAGATTAAGATTTGAAAATGAAGAAATTCACAAAAATTATAGTATTGTAATTTTACAGCGTACTATTAAAATATTTGTAATACTTTTATTAAATATTCAATTTATTGTATAGTACAGTAGTATTATTGCAATATAGTTTTACAAAATGTAAAAAATAATCACATTAAAAAAAATCATATTTTATGGTCAAATTGCATGGGTCAAAGACAGTGGTAATGGGGACTATTAAATTCCAACGAAGACAGAATAGATCTTTTCTTCTCTCTCACTAAATTGACTATATTAAATTTATAACATTTTATAACAAGTTTTCCCCAAATTGCTCAGCCCTAAAGGGATGATTCATACTCAAACAATTCTCAAAGTCCCAAATTAAAAAAGGAATTTTTCAGCTTTTAAAGTATTTGTATTTTATAGCCTTTTTTATAATGCTAATCTTGAATGAATAATTCCAATCAATATATATATACTATTAAAAAAAAAAATTAAAAAAAAAAAAAAAAAAAATATATATATATATATATATATATATATATATATATAATTTTTTTTTTTTTTAATAGTGCAATACATCACAGAAAAACAAAATATCCCATTGACATTTTTTCTCTCCAATACCATGTAGCTCTAGAAATGTTGCATCACGGCAATGTACGAAATTATAAGAATTCTACATAACCACGATGGACAAGAAGTTCATCCGCTTAAAATATTCCTCTAATGTGTACTATCTGTGTATATCACACATTTGTCAATGTCCTCAGTACATGCCTGCAAACGCAGCTATGCAAGGGACCTACATACCACAATACGCCCAAGTGCCTCCTTCAAGCATTATAGCCGAGGTATGACATCTCTGCATGCTGTATTATTCCAAGTGTTTCAAAGCCTGATTCACTGTGATGTATTGTCAGTAATGTTGACCTCATGCCACTACAGGAAAATAGTGTCCAACAGCAGCAGGTTGCAATAGAGACACCCACAGACCACACAACGTACTCCTACCAGCATGGCAAGTGAAGAGGAGGTGGGCTACTTCTTGTTCCTTTGGAAATGTTGTGGTCTGTAATGGAAAGAGAGAGTGAAAACATGTTTATCCACAAGAAAATTTTGTCATGATGTTGTATTAGCATCTCATTTTGTCATTAGTAACTCAAGTTGTTTATGTTTTTATAAGCTTCCTGTCTGACTCTAATATCTCTCCTTCTCTTATTTTAGTACATTCATATGAGTGACGGAGGACTTTGGATACTGAACCTCTTCTCTTGACATAAAAACAAATGGACATTGCAAAAAGGAACAGAGAAGCGTGTCTCTTTCCAATGAAAGAAAGCAGACATTTTTGCAACTTTTTTTTTCTTGGAGAGGACCAACCGATAATGAAAGTAAGTGGAAGACTTGGATGGAGAAAGCTATGACTGCTATGTCATAAAAGTTCACAGAAAGCGGAGTAAGCTTTTTAACACAAAGACTCACATACATGCACACACACACTCCCAACACACTTTGAGAAATATTTTTCTGCAACTTTATTTTCTAAAATGTTCTGCAAAGCCAGAATGAAACAACCACGTTACAACACCATTTTAATTTGATTTAATGTTTTTGTAAAATTCTTCCAAGATTTTGTTGACTGCTTTTGAACTGTCTGCTGCAAAAGGAGGAATTTTGTACATAAAAAAACTGTTTTTGAAAAGTTCTTGCAGCATTTTTCTTGAATATTGATTTAAGGAAATCCTGATGAACCTGCTGAAACCAGCAGCTAACTCATTTTGATAGATCTACAGAAAAATGTGCTGTATCGAAGAGCGTTGTAAATGCACTCATTGTTTCAAGCAAGATTGTGTCTAGCAAGATGAGACTGAATTCTGAAACAGAGACCTCATATACCCTCAAAAAGAAAAAAAAGGTACTTTTTCCCTTCCAAAATGCTGCTTTATCTTGTAAGTTAGGTTACGTTTAAATGTTGAAATTTATTTTTGTATTTGAAGATAATTTTTTTAAAGGAAATTTCAAACAGAAGCTATTTGGATGATAAAACTTTTTTATGGCTTTGTTTTCATGACAATAGTCCTGTCTTGCCTCTTCATGCATATGGGTTATGTCTTTTATTTTATGCATTGTAAGGATTGCACCTCCAATGTTGTAATGTAGGCCTGTAAATTAATTTTTCTTGCTTTGGTGAACTTTAATAGTGAGGAGTGTTTTTTGGGATGTGTCCCCTGAGATATAAAAATGGCAATATAATGAAAACCAAGCGAGTTCTTCCGTTATTGGTGGAACACTCCTTCAGTTTCTTTCCTTCCTTCCTTAGTTACAGATTCTGAGTCTGGAATAGTGATTATTTGTGTTGTGCTCTGTGCATAAATATAAATCCAAGATGCTGAATTATACATTTAAAAGGGTCATATGATGTGATTTCAATTTTTTCTTTCTCTTTGGAATTTTACAAGCTCTTGATGCAGGAAGAAGATCTGTAAAGTTGCAAAGACTAATGTCTCAAATCCAAAGAGATATTCTTTTATCAAAGTTCAGACTCTGCCCCTAAAACGGCTCATTCAAACACGCCCCCACGTGTCTACAACACTATGTGGGAAATTTGCACACCCAAATGTTCACACAAAGAGAGAAGGTGTGGTTGCAATAAGTGTTGAAGCAGCTTTAAAAAAAGCATAATATGACCCCTTTCAATCCACTGAACAGCACAATCCATTCAGTTATGTACAAAATCAGATATATTACTATAATCAGAAATCAGAAAGAGCTTTATTGCCAAGTATGTTTGCACATACAAGGAATTTGTTTTAGTGGCATAAGCTTCCAGTACACAGAGACACCAACACACAGACAAAAAAAAAAAATGTAGCCAAATAAATAAGTGTATAAACAATTGTGCTATAAATGATAATGGGATAGGATTGAAAAAGATGTAGGGATGTACTAGGATGGAGGGGTAACAAATAAATATAAGGATGTTGCACTTTTGTTTGCATAAGCATAAGTGGGGAACATTTAACTGTTCATGAGGTAGATTGCCTGGGGGAAGAAACTGTTTTTGTGCCTTGCTGTTCTGGTATTTGCGGCTCTGAGACGCCGGCCAGATGGCAAAAGTTCAAAAATGGGGTGACTTGGATGTGAGGGATCCAGAGTGATTTTATGAGCCCTTTTCCTCACTCTGGATGTATACAGTTCTTGAAGGGTGGTCAGGGGAGCACCAATAATCCTTTCAGCAGTCCGAACAGTTCTCTGTAGTCTTCTGATGTCTGATTTTGTTGCTGAACCAAACCAGACAGTTATTGAAGTACACAGTACAGACTCAATGACGGCTGAGTAGAACTGTTTCAGCAGCTCCTGTGGCAAGTTAAACTTCCTCAGCTGGCGAAGGAAGTACAACCTTTGTTGGGCCTTTTTTACAATGGAGTCAATGTGATTGTCCCACTTCAGGTCCTGAGAGATGGTGGTTCCCAGGAATCTGAATGACTCCACTGCAGTCACAGTGCTGTTCATGATGGTGAGTGGGGAAAGTGCAGGGGGGTTTCTCCTGAAGTCCACGATCATCTCCACTGTTTTGAGCGTGTTCAGCTCCAGGTTGTTAAGACTGCACCAGACAGCCAGCTGCTCAACCTCTTGTCTGTAAGCAGACTCATCACCGTCCTGGATGAGGCCGATGACTGTAGTGTCATCTGCAAACTTCAGGAGCTTGACAGAGGGGTCTTTAGAGGTGCAGTCGTTGGTGTAAAGGGAGAAGAGCAGAGGGGAGAGAACACATCCCTGAGGGGCGCCAGTGTTGGTGGAGCAGCTGTTTGATGTGAATTTCCCCAGTCTCACTAACTGTTGCCTATCTGTCAGAAAGCTGGTGATCCACCGACAGATAGAGCTAGGAACAGAGAGCTGGGTCAGTTTGGTCTGGAGGGTTGTTGGGATGATGGTGTTGAAAGCCGAACTAAAGTCCACAAACAGGATCCTCACATAAGTCCCTGTTTTGTCCAGATGTTGCAGGATGAAGTGCAATCCTATGTTGATTGCATCATCCACGGACCTGTTTGCTCGGTAAGCAAACTGCAGGGGGTCCAGTAAGGGTCCAGTGATGTCCTTCAGATAACCTAGAACCAGTTTTTCAAACGACTTCATGACGACAGATGTTAGAGCCACAGGCCTGTAGTCGTTAAGTCCTGTTATCTTGGGTTTCTTTGGGATGGGGATGATGGTGGAGCGTTTGAAGCAGGAAGGTACTTCACACAACTCCAGGGATCTGTTGAAGATCTGTGAAAAGATGGGGGCCAGCTGGTCAGCACAGATTTTCAGACAGGCTGGTGTAACGCCATCTGGGCCTGGTGCTTTTCTTCTTTTGTTCTTCTTGAAGACCTGGCGCACATCATCTTCACAGATTTGAAGAGCAGTAGGTGTGGAACGGGGGATTGCAGGAGGTGTTAATGGTTGTGCAGGGAGATAGTCAGAATGGGTGTTGGGGGTTTCAAATCTGCAATAAAACTCGTTCAGGTCGTTAGCAAGCCGTTGATTAGCCTCAGTGCAAGGGGATGGTGTCTTGTAGTTTGTGATGGCCCTCAGTCCTCTCCAAACTGAAGTTGAGTCGTTGGAAGAAAACTGGTCTTCCAACTTTTTAGCGTAGGTCTTTTTAGCCGCTCTGATCTCTTTGTTCAGTGTGTTCCTGGCCTGATTGTACAAGACCCTGTCCCCATTTCTATAGGCATCCTCTTTAGCCTGACGAAGATGTCTGAGTTTTACTGTAAACCATGGCTTATCGTTGTTGAAAGTTAAATAAGTCCTGGTAGGAATGCAAACATCCTCACAGAAACTAATATAGGATGTTACAGTCTCTGTGAGTTCGTCCAGATCGGTGGTAGCAGCTTCAAAAACACTCCAATCAGTGAGGTCAAAACAAGATTGTAAATCCTGCTCTGTTTCGCTGGTCCATCTCTTCACAGTCCTTACTACAGGTTTAGCAGATTTAAGTTTCTGCTTGTAGGATGGTATAAGATGAATCAGACAGTGATCAGAATTTCCCAAAGCTGCTCGTGGAACAGAGTGATATGCATCCTTTATTGTGGTGTAACAGTGATCCAATATATTACTGTCTCTGGTGGGACATGTAACATGCTGTCTGTATTTTGGCAGTTAACGGGAGAGATTGGCTTTATTAAAGTCCCCAAGAATGATTAAAACAGAGTCCGGGTGTTGTTGTTCTGTCTCTGTGATCTGATCAGCGAGTTTCTGTAAAGCTGAGCTCACGTGCGCTTGCGGATGGATGTAAACACTAACCAGAATGAACGAGTGAAACTCCCGCGGCGAATAGAACGGCTTGCAGTTGACAAACTGCATTTCTAGATCAGGACAGCACATCTTCTTTAACACAGTTACATCTCTACACCACCGTTCATTGATGTAAAAGCATGTGCCGCCGCCACGCGATTTCCCAGTAGATTCTGATTCGCGATCCGCTCTGAACAGCTGAAAGCCCGGCAGATGGAGCGCGCTGTCCGGTATGGCGTCATTCAGCCAGGTTTCCGTGAAACACAGAGCAGCAGAGTGAGAGAAATCCTTATTTGTCCGAGAGAGCAGAAGGAGTTCGTCTGTTTTGTTAGGTAGAGAGCGGAGATTTGCCAGATGGATGCTAGGCAACGGCGTTCGAAATCCGTGCTTCCTGAGTCTGACGAGCGCTCCCGCTCGCTTCCCCCGTCTGCGCGTCCTGAAGCGCTTGATCAGCGCCGCCGCTCCTCCGATAACAACGTTCACTAAAACGTCTGAATAATTTAAATCCGGTAAAAGATCTTGTGGTGTGTTCTGCCGAATGTTCAACAGTTCATCCCTGGTGAAACTGATAGTGTTTGTTAAACAAAAAACAGGAAAAACGAACAAAAACAGTACAAACACTGGAAAGCCAAGCACTGAAGCAGCCATGCGCGGCGCCATCGAGTACTTCTTAATTCAAAATATATTAGGTTAAACGGATTAAGCGGTCTCATTAAAAATATGACTTAGTGGGCATACAATATTTACATTTCACATTCACACGTTTGAGTTAAGATTTTCAAGAAATATATACCCAACATCATTTCATATTTTATAATCTTTTGAGTTTCTAAAGAAGCCAACTTAGCTTCTCCCAAATTTACTCAGTGAAAAGTTGTATTTCTTACGATTGTTAAAATGAAACAGCACCGCTGTTTTAAGTATAATATTTAGTAATGGAGGCTACAGAGTAAAAAAAATAAAAAAAAATTGGCTTTTCAGTACCTGCAACGTACATTCAACAGCGGAGGAATCTTCAGCGTCACGGCAAAATAAATCCTTTTTACCTCAGTTGTTAATGAGTTCGTATGTGACGCAATAAACTTATCATTTACCTCGAAATAATGACCTGAAACGTCGTCGTCCTCGTGAGTTGTCATCACGTGTTTCACGACCAGTGTAGTCCGATTCAAGATCACGAACGATTCACGCAGTTCCACTTAAGCAATCAAAAACGTACAGTGCAAACAATCTATGCGCAAACACCGTAGTGTATTTGTGAAATGAAAAGTTAAAACTAAATAGTTATCGTTTTGAATAACTCTGCATTGTATTATTTACAGCCTTATCAGGAGAAAAAAAATTCATATATACCCAATGTATATTTGAATCAGTCTATACGGTATTGTTTACAATTTTACCAGAACTAATTTCAAATGCAAATAAAACAATTAAAATATACACAAATGATATTTTTGTCATGGAATAGTCTTTACAATTTCATTTCTAAAACAGTGAAACATGAGCTTGAGAGACGAGACTCGAACAAGAATTCATTTGAAATCTCATTTATCCTCTGATACATATAACCTCAGGAATTTACTTCCAATAAGATCTCTTCCACATACAAAAACAGATAATAAAAGTTACAAAATGAGTATTAAATATGTCTTCAGCTTTACTGTATAGTCACTGTATATACAAGAATTGTCAATATCCTGCAGAAAAAAAAAAATCTAGAAACAATTGCCAAAAATAGTTTTCTCTTACATAAAAAGAAGAACAGAGGAGTTGTATGACACTGTTGGGCTTTGAAAAAGCAAATAAATGTAAGTGCAGTCTGTCTGAGTTGACCAAAATGATCAGAAGACTCCCAAGTTATCAAAAAGCCACCAAATACTGATAAAAATAAACATCCCTGTGATGGCAGAACTCCATCCCAAAACATACTGAAGTCAAAAGCATTGCAGCACAAGAGCTTTATCACCTCTAGGGGAAAAAAGAACCACAAAACCCTCCAAAAAGATGACTCTAACCGAGTCTTAATTACTTATTTAAAATAAAATAAATTTCACGGTTAATTACCTTGACAGCATCTGTATAAAACATACTGGTATCAAATGTCACAAATATTAAGTAAACTGCTGTTTTCAGTAGAAAACCACTGAGTCTGTGATTGTCAATTCCAGATATTTTACTAGTCCTAGAGTAAAAACATCGGTGTAAAACTCCCTAATTCTATTTAGCTGTAACAATTAGGACTTCAGATGATTTGAGATCAAGCACACTCCATGTCAATTAACACAAATTATTATTTGAAGTAATCTTAAGACAGGCCATTTATTGACAGCTATTGCAAAAGAATGGCAGTACAAGAAAAGATTGACAATAACGTCCTTCCATTGTCAGTCAAACAACATTCGCTGGCAAAGCAAAAGCATGTCAAGTTATAGGGAACTATCAAGGGACGTAAATCCATTGCCCCTACTCTTAAAAGCTGAGACTATGTCCATAAGGACTTCCCGAGTTTCAGTTAGACAGCAAAGAAATGACCGGTGATTATGGGCAGCCCATATTTGTCTCAGAGCTCCTGAAGTGCACAGGAGCCCTTGTATCCATATGACATATCAAAATATGTTCTATACAAAAGAATCATCCAATCACAAAAGTTTCTGGTTCAGGATCTCCCATACCATTCGTCTTCTGAAATAAGGCATGTGTTTCTGTTTGAAAAATGACAAAAGGAAAAAATGAAAAATTCATATACAAGTGTGACCAGCCAATAATTTATTTCAAACTCTATCCAACTGACGCTCACCTGTGTGAAGGTGATTGGCCGGTCTTTGGTGATGTATTCAGCATATTTGCACGTGAACATTCCACAATCACTTCCATTCATTTGCTGAGGAATCTCCTAAGGATTCAGAAGACAAAATCTTTGAGATGAGTCTCAAGC
This sequence comes from Carassius gibelio, assembly GCF_023724105.1. Classification (NCBI taxonomy): domain Eukaryota; kingdom Metazoa; phylum Chordata; class Actinopteri; order Cypriniformes; family Cyprinidae; genus Carassius; species Carassius gibelio. The sequence continues at coordinate 15,517,733 of NC_068393.1, forward strand.
TTTTTTGTCAATTTAAAGGGTTAATTCATCAGAGAATGAAAATTCGTCCATCTTCTACTCACCATCGAAGCATCCTAGGTGTATGTGACTTTCTTCTTTCAGAATACCGTATTTTCCAGACTATAAGTCACACTTTTTTTCATAGTTTGGCTGGTCCTGCAACTTATAGTCGGGTGTGACTTATCAAAATTAATTTGACATGAACCAAGAGAAATTAATCAAGAGAAAACATTCTGTTCTGAAAACAATGTTTTCTCTTTGTTCTTGGTTCTAAATAAATGTGACTCATAGTCCAGTGCGACCTATGTTTTTTTCCTCATCATGACGTATTTTTGGACTGATGAGACTTCTACTCAGGAGCGATTTATAGCCGAAAAATACGGTAATCCAATCGGAGTTATATAAAAAATTGTCCTTGCTCTTCCAAGTCTTTCAATGGGGGTAAGTGGATGTGTGTTGTCAACAGTTCAGTAGACGTGAAATAAATAGCACTTATCTGCAATAAAACATCCCTCACACAGCTCCAGGTGGTGAATAAAGGCCACCTGTAGTGAATCCATTTGTTTTTAGAAGATAAATATTCAGATTTCAACCGTAATAAATTTTTTCTCACTTTTGGTGACTGTTTGGAACCGAAGACGTGCAGGCAGATTCCTGAGCTGCGTGGTTAGTGACGAGCGTGGAGAGAAAGACCAAAACAAAATACTCCTCATGAATTAGAAGCACAAAATGAGGATTTGCAAAGAAAAACTTCAGAATATTTCAAAATAAGCCAAGAGGAGACTTTTTCTTTTGCTAAAGTAAGGACACTTTGTTTCCGTTGATCCTACATTTCCCATAGGCGCACGTGCGACACATACATCTTCCGCATACCAGTCAGCAGATGTTAGAAAAAAAAAAGGGTTTATTACGGTTGAAATCTGGATATTTATCTTACAAAAATGCACGGATTCGCTGCAGGGGGCCTTTATTCATCCCCCAGAGCTGTGTTAGGGACGTTTTTTACAGATGCGCGCACTTTATTTCACGTCTTCTGAACTGTTGACAACAAACACCCGCTTACCCCCACTGAAAGGCGTGGAAGAGCAAGGACAATTTTTTTATTCAACTCCAATTATATTATTCTGAAAGAAGAAAGCCACATACACCTAGGATGCTTCGAAGCGGAGTTGAACATGGATGAATTTGAATTTTTGGGTGAACTAACCCTTTAAGCCCTAAATTATGCTTACGTAGGTAAACTCACATTGCGTCTTTTACTTTTTAGAGTCCATTCTGAGGTATCAAAGTTCTGCCCCTTCTTTTCTTCACTTTCTTGTTTCAGATATTTTCTGTTGTACAGAGACACAATTAAGACACATTTGACAACTGTCTAGTCATACATTATTTATTCTGTCCATTTCTTAACGGGTTATCACGGGACTCATTTTGAAAAGGCACTTCTTGCAGACCCGTTTCATCATCTAATCCTCAAGCAGCACTCACAATAAAATCCTGCAGGCCTCGTCGTTGTTTCCTCCCATTGAATCAAAGTAAGTGATGCTCTTCTTACGAAAATCCACCACCTTTCAAAAGGGAAAAAAGGGGTGAGATGTGCCAATCCTGACTTTACAGCAAACCTATTTGTATTCTTCAATTATTAAACTGATTGAAATGCATCATAATGCTACATTTATATTTATGTATTTAGCAGATTCTTTTATCCAAAGCGACTTACAGTGCATTCAGACTTTACTTTTTTTTTTTTTTTTTACCAGTATGAGAGTATAATACTATTCTGAATTACTTGTGAATGTCAAAAAAGCAAGCATCAGTCCACATGCACATGTCCTCAATGTGACCTTGCTGCTGGTTAGCTACTTACAGACAGGCACCAGTGCACCCCCAGGTGGACAGGCACCAGAATGATGTCTACAGAAAAGATGTCCACTTTCTTGGTCCAGCGGCGGACCGCAGAGTAACCGGAGCTCCGCAGCTTGGGAAAGAAGAAGGTGTTGAAAGTGTAAGCCGAGGGCAGGTTGGGCCGTTTACTGCGCTCCACCAGCAGGTTCATGTAGAAATTAATAACCTGCAATGGAGGAAATATATCAGTCAGACACTCAAATCACTGACAAAATGATAATTATGGCAACACCTCAAGACAAAATGATTAAGAAGGGACTCTTAACAGAATCCATTTACTGACAGTCTTGTACAGAAACCTGAATGACGATATAAAGTTCTGACCTCATCGTTGAGCCAGTTAAGGTGGTTGAGCGTCTGGAGGTCTTTTCTGGTGATGGTGAGGCGGAAGCCCTCGCTGAGAACCTCATCCAGATTACTGCCTCTCAGAGCTCTGCTCACCTCCTTCTCCATGTCCTGTGAGAACCACAAGCAGGAAACACACCATTCAAGTACAAAATAAAACGCATACTAATAAAAGAACGCAAATGTGACCAATAACCAACAAGAACTGCGAACATAAATTGTTCAAATGTACTGTTAAATTATTTAAAATAAGTAAATAGAAAGAACATTTCAGGGGGTACTTAAAGTGAATATTTTAAGTTATAAAAAGTTTGGAATTCTACTGAAATGCATCTTAAGTCTGACCACATTGACATTACAGCACAGAACTATAATGATACATTCAGTTAATAAAGTCAACTACTGCAGGGATCAAACAACTGTTCAAACAAATTAAATGTTATGAAGTATAATGAAAAATTTCAATAATAATAACTTGACTTTGCACAAGACCAAGTCAATGCTATAAGAAACTAACAATAAAAATAGGTTTGTGATAAACCATGCTGGATAACATTTGGATTTTCAGGTATTGCAGAAAGACAAATGCAATCTTTTCACTAATAGAAGCATTTACTTCTGTTAACTCTGGGAACTCTGGCTCCTCTTTGATAGGCTGAGGCGTTGGGATAACAGCTGCAACAGGAACCTCCCTCTCTAGAGGGACTCGAACCTTTAGCTCAACACTTGCTGGGGTGGCTCGACCCTCTCCTGAGAGGCGCTTATGATACAAATGAGAGCATGAGTGCTTTAGTCACATAAAATGCAAGTGTAGCATAAAAAGAGGGGAAACTTACTCACCTGGCGCAGAAGCTGAGAGGCCAGAGCCTCCTGTTCTTCAATCAACCTCCGTCGCTCCCGAGCTCGAGAGTCATAGAGGCTAGTCCTGAAAATACACAACAAATATGGCCGATATCACAAGCTATTCACTTCCATGAGCTAAATGCACCGATCCTTGTACACGTCAGACAAGACATAACAAGTACTCACAGTTCTTTGATCCACAGTTCAGCCTGGAAGCATGGCACACTAGAAAAGGTAAGAAAGTGTTACGTAAAGAAAAAAAAAAGAAATGGGTGAAAAGATAGACTAAAAATGTTATGCTACCTTGAGCTTTCATGCTTCTTCCCCTGCTGCTCCATCACAAAAATGACCGAATCTCCATCATGAGCTTAAGAAAGTGACACAGGGCATAAAGTCAGTCTTTAAGCCAGGATTACATTACAAACATTAAAAAGAAAGAAAAAACAGGACTTACCTGAGGACTGCGTGTCCTGAGAGGAGGTATCCTGAAGGGCTGCTGGTGAGGGAACAGCTGATCCTTTAGTGCTGGGCTCAAGGTCATGGGTCCACAGCTGAGGCTCTGGAATGCTAGAGGACGCACCAGGACTGGGAAGGGCACTGGAAGTCTGGCTGGACCCAGGCCGGGGGCTGGGAGGCGGACTGGATAACCCATAGGATGACACTCCAGCACCAGAGCCTGTTGGAGAGGCACAATGAAGAGGACTTCGACTGGACGACAGGAAGCTGGAGCTGAAATGAGACCAAATGTTTCGCTGTAAGTAAGAGAAACCATCAAAAATCATCCTAAAGGAATAGTCTCTGAAGAATACATGCCCAATCATTTGAAGCCCACCAAAAACTTCAGAAAGTTCTTGAAGACACCGTTAACAATCCATATGAATCGAGTGATTAATATGATAAACAAAAGATCAAACCTGTAGGCTTGAATAGCAACAACAAATGAGGTTTGTACTGATGTGTTGCAAGCATGTTTGTGCTTCGGAAGAACCAATGAGATTTGTTTTTGCATATCAAGTAAGCACAGCTGAGTTTCTGTGTTTACTATATTTGATAAACTCTATGCATATGTGCTGATTAACATTTTTATGTGAACAAAGCTTAAATTAAATAACATAAAGTAGGGACGTTACGATTTACTAGGGGTGTGACGGTTAGTATATAACCGTGAGACCGGCGGTTATAGTTGAACACCGTCATTAGAACTTTATAACCGCCAAAACCGTGTCACTAAAATATTTTTTACAAACATTTTTTATCAAAAATTATTTTCATTTTTTAGATAGGATCATCAGATGCGCAATATATCGGGAGACATGGTTTTTACCACTTAATGAAGTTTTGTAAATCGTCAGACATGATATTTACCACTTCATTAAATTTTGCTTTGTAGAAAACCTTTCTTAAAAACGAATTTCGTTTTGAACAAATTTTATCTTAATTTTAATAGATGTTTCATCAACCAATTGCATGTATTTTAATAAATAAAAAGCAAATATAGCAGACAATGATAACCGTGACATGGAAGCACCAGCGCGCCGCGTTCACTTGCACTGCACTGTGAACTAGAGCGCATCTCATTGTAAATGAAACTCAGCGTATGCCTATGCCTCATACTCTAGCATTAAATATTTTTGCTGCATCCTTTCCAGAACAGACAATGGCTTTTTTTTTTTTTTTTTTTTGCGGCTCGCATCAGCAAAGCATAGACCGCAAAACAATCAGCGGATGGCGGGCGGGTGCGGCTTTGAAATTTGCTCAAAAAACTTTGGCGCGGATGATGAGTTTTGTGACAGATCTCCTTAATAAACGGAGGTCTGAAATCTCTGCCCCTTTACCGATCAGAGCGCGCGCTGAAACGGAGTTAACCTGCTATCTCCAAGATCAACCAATTGACTCTACGGCAGATCTACTAGCATGGTGGCGAGACAATATGAAACAAAATGAAACACGCTATCCGCCCCCCCCCCCCCCGTGTTATGAACCGTCACATTTGACTCACGTCATAACCGTCATCACCAATTCTGAAATCGGCACACCCCTACGATTTACTCAAATCAGGATGTGATTCACGATACTGATTTCACAATATGATTTTCTTACAAAAAAATTGAGATGAGAAGATATAAATGACAAATAACAAAACTAAAACTAAACTGAAGTTTAAAAACAAATCCCAAATCGAATAAATAAACAGCACAAATAGGTATGTGACGATGCACCGCGAGCCGGATTGAAAATCTATGCAAATATGTAACGATTCAAATTGGTTGAGATGTTAAGTGAATCACAATACAGTTGTAGTCTTGATACTTAGTTTTGTCTTCATATCCAGTGCATCTCAAAAAATGTGAATATCTAGGTCTTTATTTTTTGTAATTTAATTTAAAAAAAATAACGAACTTTCTTCTATTAGATTCATTGCACACAAACTGAAATATTTCAAGAGTTTTTTTGTTTTAATTCTCATTGTTACGCTTAAATCTCAGAAAATTAAAACTTCAGTATCTCAAAATTTGAATATTCCATTTTGAGCTTGATTAGTTTGATTAATTTTGGGTATAAATACTGGGTACCTCTTCGGCTAGTTTAGAACATGTACTCACAATTATGTGACTGCTGACTTGACAAATGTCCAGAAGACAATCATCAACACCCTCCTTAAGAAAGGTCATTGCTGAAAGAGCTGGCTGTTCACAGAGTGATGTATCAAAATATATTCATAGAAAGTTGACAGGAAGGAAAAGTGTGGTAGGAAAAGGTGGGATGACCACAACCTTGAGAAGATTAAAAAACTTGGGAGAGCTTAACAAGGAGTAGACTGAAGCCGGAGTCAGCGCATCAAGAGTCAACACACTCAGACGTCTTCAGGTAAAGGGCTGCAGTGGTCACATTCCTAGAATCAAGCCACTCCTGAACCAGAAAAATAATGTCAGAAGCATTTCACCTGGGGTAAGGAGAAAAAGAACTGGACTTTTGCTCAGTGGTCCAAAGTCCTCTTTTCAGATGAAAGTAAATTTATCATTTCATTTGAAAATCAAGGTCTGGAATCTGGAGGAAGACTGGAGAGGCACAGAATCCAAGCTGCTTGAAGTCCAGTGTGAAGTTTTCGAAGTCAGAGATGATTTGGGGAGCGCGAAGTCTGCTGGTGTTGCTCCATTGTGTTTTATTTAGTCCAAGGTCAATTTACCAGGAGATTTAGGAGCACATTATGCTTCCATCTGCTGACAAGCTTTATTTCCTTTTCCAGCAGGACTTTAGCACCTGCCCACAGTGTCAAAACCACTTTCAAGTGGTTTGCTGACCATGATATTACTGTGCTTGATTTGCCAAACAACTCTACTGACCTGAACCTCACAGAGAATCTATGGGGCATTGTGAAGAGGAAGATAAGTAACATCTGACAAACAATACAGAGGAGCTGAAGGCCTATTTCAAAACAACCTGGGCTTCAATAAGACCTCAGCAGTGCCACAGACTGATCGCCTCCATGCCACACTGTATTGAAGCAGTAATTTGTGCAAAAGGAGCCCCAACCAAGTATTGAGCGCATAATTAAACCTGCTTTGGAGATCTTGAACATTTCCGTTTTGTAAATTTTAGGAAATATTCAAATGTTTTGAGATACTGAATTTATAATTTTCCAATTTGAATAGTTATATGTTTGTATCGATTTTCAACAGGCTCGAGGTGCATTGTTACATCCCTAATAAAAAGTAACCATGTTTGGAATGATTGAGCAAGTTGAGCAACAGAATGATAGAATGTTCAATTTCGGATAAACTATCCCTTTAAAGAGCTCAGGTTTAGTCACAGACATGAAGAATACAGGTTTTGAAGTACCGTGACACAGATACTCACAAATCTCGATGCAAGCGAATGCTGGAGTGAGAACTTTCATCGTGAAGGAAGGTCGACTGGCCACCAGACACCATGGCTAGAAGCTGCCTATAAACCTCCTTTTCTTCCACACGCACGGACTATAAAAAAACAGCAAGAGCAAAGTCTAATTAGAGCTACACTGTCTGGGGAAAAATATAATCACATTTTTTCTGATTAAATAAAATAACAACAATCTCCTGATTTGCTGTACTTGTTTGTTTAGCTACAGAATTTGGCCCAAATTGCAATTAAATATCAATTTGGCTACACAACGATAATAATAATAAACATTATTATTACTACTACTAAATAAAAATATCTTGAGCTGAACATGTAAATGAAAACCGTTCTTCAATCTGAAACAGGCTGCACACTATATAAATCACAGCCCTTGTTATTTGATAATTCAGTTTCTCTCTCATTGTGTAGTCCTTCGTATAATTTTACCATTTATGTTGTCATGAAATATTTGGTTTATTAAACAAACCAGTACAACAAGTGTCGGACCTCCTGTGCTGTACAGCGGGCTCTCCTCTGGAAGAGACGGTTAGAGCTGCCGTGTGAAGGACTCTGGACCACTCGGATGGGAAAGGTCTTCTCATATAGGCTGGTATAATTGGCTTGTCCTGAACTGGTCTCGGGAGATGATGAAATACTACAACACAGAAAAAAAGTCCTTTCAATTTCATATCTTTGCATTTAATTACACTCTTTCAAACCGAAGCAATAATATCGAACGACAAAACATTTAACAAAAAAACAAATTCAATTATTTAATTATGATTCTTTCTAACATGAATGTCATGATCTAACACATTTATTCTATGTTTAATTCAACCTGTGTGGTCGGTGGTACAGGGATCTGCCCAAGCGGGGAGAGGGGGATGGTTTTGACAAGGAGGCAGAGGGTAAATTAACAGAGTGTCCGTTAGCTTTGTGTGTCTCTTGGGGTGGATGGTCCATACAAACTTGTCTTCTGCTTGCTTTTGATATGGTGACAGACTGTTCAGTCTGTAAGGAATCTGTCACAACAGAAAAAAGACAATATATGTAACTTGCAGATAGAAAATAAAATAACGACACACAGAAAACATGACCAATTTACCATTACCAGTTTTTGTGACAGTCCTCCATTGAACTGAACTAGATGGAGCTACAAATGTGTCCTCAAGTATATCATGTGACCGATCCCCAAACTTTAAGAAAAAGCAAAACAGAAGTAAACATGCCAAAATATATAGCATACATAAAATGAATTAGATTGCATGAAAGCTTTGCTCTTCTGTGACACCTGATCTCAAAGAAATCAAGTAAACCCACTAAGATCTTGAGAAGCAAAAAAGTACCTTGTTTTCCGCCCATAAAGATGCTGATGCAGCGGAATTGGCTGCGGGTTCTGATGGTATTCCTGTTTGAGGGGGACCCGCAGATGTCGGCAACATGTTCCTTGGATTAGGTCTGACACTGTTCTTCATCCAAAAAGCAACACTCGAGCCATGTGTCTTCACTCCCTCAGCTGCATTCTTCACTGTATCCATAATATCTCCTAAAGAACAACAAACAACAAAATGTTCTTGTAACTGGCATAAATCAGTTTTATCATGTATTCAGATTACTGTTTATTTACCCATTCTGAATTTCTTCACCACTTTCTCCTCCTGATCAACTGCATCTCCATCTTCCAAACTGTATGAAAACACAAAATTGAGAAAGTTATGCGCATGTAACAAATATTTAAGAACACAAAACAAATATTTAAGAAAAGAACAGGTAACAAATATTTAGGAAAATAATATGTAACAAATATTAAAGAAAATTTGTATCGAATGGTTTATAATTATAATACTTATATATAAACATACATTCATAAAAAAAAGAGAATGGAACAGCATAATATCATCTTTAATTAAAAAAACACATATTAGATTAAACAACGAAATAGACGAAAAATAAATAAGAAAATGAATAGTTTTTCAGAAACTCCGGACAGGCACGTGCTTCTAACTTCATCCCATCAAAACAATGACCGAATGTCAAAATCAAATATTTTGACTCAAAAAACAGTTTAAAGACCTAAACTTTTATTATAAGACCAAATAATAAATACAATAACAGTCCTTGCACTTTTACACTTGTAAGCGATCCGCTCGTAGTTCTTTGCACATATAAACAATCCTCTTACCAGTCTAGTGGTCTCTTTCTCCGTGATGTCCCGTCCTGATCCACTCTCACGGGACCGGTGTGATCCGCAGCAGCTGATGCTCCATTTCGCAGACTGGCGATTCCGGTTCCGATCCATTCGTAAAACTTATTAAACATGATGAAGGACTGAAAGCCTCGATTGTAGCAGGATAAATCGTTAGGGCTGTCAGCGCAGTCCCAAACGCGGGCTCCCTCTGCCCTTCATCTGCATGCCACTGCTAACCAGCTTAGTTCGATAAAAGTAACTGAATCCTTCACTTAAACACGACTAAACTAGTTCAGATAAATCCTCACCGCTGATCTTTAGCTCAGCCAGCTAACCAGCTGCTAACATGTGAGAGACCAGCCCAACAATATTTACCTCTTCAGGTTAAGCGAGGTCCATATAGTTACCCGTGTGTGTTAGTATCTGTTGTGAATATTTTTTCCTAACTGACTTGAATTTCTCAGAACCCTTGAGGTATTCTGTGAATAAGATATTGAGTACACGAAGTTAAATTAACGCCTCCCGCTTCTTCCTTATTTAAAAGCAGAATATGGCCGATGCCCACATGTTAAAACCGCGCTTTCCCATTGGATGAGCATCATCAAGTGCGTCATCGGTGCGCAGTTTTTTCAAAGTGGAATGGTGGGATCATCCGCGCTATGCTTTTCAACTTGTGCTAAATGTATCTTTGGGAAAAAGAAAGATATGTCTTAATTATATATGGGATTTATTAATTTTAGTGACTTGAATATTTTGAATCGTTTAGTTCATTTGGCTCTTTAAGCAGGTAATATCGTTATACCAGTAGGTGGCGATTAATGGGTTAGTTCATCCAAAAATGGAAATTATGTCATTAATAACTCACCCTTATGCTGTTCCAAACATGTAGGACCTCCTTTTATCTTCGAAACACAGTTTAAGATATTTTAGATTTAGTCCGAGAGCTCTCAGTCCCTCCATTGAAACTGTGTGTACGGTATACTGTCCATGTCTAGAAAGGTAAGAAAAACATCATCAAAGTAGTCTATGTGACATCAGAGGGTCCGTTGGAATTTTTTGAAGCATCGAAAATAAATTTTGGTCCAAAAATGGCAAAAACGATGAGTTTATTCAGCATTGTCTTCTCTTCCGTGTCTGTTGTGTGAGAGAGAGTTCAAATCAAAGCAGCTGGATATCCGGTTCGCGAACGAATCATTCAGTTCACCAAATCAAACTGAATCATTTTAAACGATTCGCATCTCTAATACGCATTAATCCACAAATGACTTAAGCTGTTCACTTTTTTAATGTGGCTGACACTCCCTCTGAGTTCAAACAAACCAATATCTCGGAGTAATGCATGCACTCAAAACAGTACACTGACTGAACTGCTGTGAAGATGAACACCGAGCCGAGCCAGATAACGAACAATAGACTGACTCGTTCACGAGAGAAGAACCGGTTGCATAGGTTTTCGGATCACCAGTAGTTCTTTCGGACAGTTCGATTCAATAAACCGGTTGAAGAAAACCGTTCACTAGTTCTTTTGCGATCGACTTAATGGCGTCATTTGCGATGATTGCTCTTGATTCAAGCCTTCGGTTTACCCGCGCTGATTACACTAGCACAGAATCAGTTCAGAATCAATCACCAAAAGTTTTTGCTATTTTTGGACCAAAATATATTTTCGATGCTTCAAAAAATTCCAACGGACCCTCTGATGTCACATGGACTACTTTGATGATGTTTTTCTTACCTTTCTGGACATGGACAGTATACCGTACACACAGTTTCAATGGAGGGACTGAGAGCTCTCGGACTAAATCTAAAATATCTTAAACTGTGTTCCGAAGATAAAAGGAGGTCTTACATGTTTGGAACAGCATAAGGGTGAATTATTAATGACATAATTTTCATTTTTGGATGAACTAACCCTTTAATGAAGGTTTGTGTTTTATAAGCGAGTCATTGAATCATTAATTCAACCGAGTCTTTCTGTCTTTTTTAATTACATGTCTACAAATGTATTAAAGGATCTAAGAAAGAGTTTTAAACAAACAAAAATAATTGACACAAAACTGGTCTATTAATCCTGTTTTCCTCTTTGATGTAGAATTAAATTTTAAGACCCCTCCCGAGGTGTAAGCTTGTTTTATTAAAAATATAGATAATTGTGTTGATAATCTATAACATTACTATGATAACATTCCTGCACAAAAAGATATAGGTAATTATATTTGTGTTTTCAGAGAAAGTCAAGAACAGTGACAATTATTAACTCTGACTGAGGAAATGCATCCTTTTAATTTGCAACTGGAACATACATTGACATTTAATAATTTCATATTCAATACATTTTAATAAATTATATTACACAATCTCTACTGTAAAGGCTACAAACAGGGGAAAATACCTAATATGTAGCACTGCATACTGTTTAAATCCAGCTGCACTCTTTTAGTGAACACTGTAAAGCTATGTACACATCCAAAATCATTCACAACTGACTGTCTTCAAAAATAGATCTGTGCTAATGATAATACATTAAAACTCTATGGAATGAATTTTTTTGTAAAATATTTAATAACCCATAAAGGTCTTCGCAATATAATTAATGCTCAAAAAGCATATCTCAATCAAGTCAATGACTTTACAATGGCAGTGAAAATCACCAAATAGAACATTCCTAGAATATGAAATATTATGGTAAATTCAAATTGAAACACTGATTATTTCAATAGAATTTGTACAAATGAACTCAGAAAGGTAAATGTTGCATTGATTCATACTTTATGTGCAAACCTAAAACCACAATATCTATTTTTTCAGAATGATTTGTTAAAATGTCCTCATGCTGTGATATCACATATGAATCTTTTGCAGGGTCAGACACAAAGATGAATGTGGTGGACACTGATGGATAAATCCTACTAAACAGGTTCACCTCAGTTTGATGCTGTTTTTGCTCTAGTTCATGCACTTTCACTGCTAATGACATCATATAGGTTTCACAGCACCAGTGCATTTAATATGTTCTGTTTTGTTTTCTGTAACACCATTTGTAAAACTGGCTGAATGTTGTTAAAGTTTTACCAGTGTACATATGCAATGAATATGCAAGACCTCCTAAATGCTACAGGATAAATGCATGGCACATCATAAAACCTGAGGTGAGGGGCTCAAACACAACAATGTGCCCTGAAGATCCAAATCATGCTGGAAAGACAGGATCGCTCAGATCAGAGAAACAAAAAACACTCAGGAGAGCCGTTAGAGCTTCAGGTTAACAGCATATTCACTCCCGGTTTGGGGTTCCAAACAACTGGAGAATGAAAGAGAAGATATAAACAATGTCCAGGTATAAGCTTAGAGTGGCAAAGATGTATTCCTCAGGACTAATGGTATATTGCTTCTTCCCCATCAGCATCTGTGTGTCAAATGCCAGGAACTATAAGACAAAAGAGAGATGCTAATAATTACAAACACACAACGAATATTATTTCATATGTTAGGCTTTACATGATTAATCCGAATTAAAATCTGATCTAAAAATACTTATAATTATTTACCATGCAAAACAGTATTGCTCCCAGTACAGCGTACACAGCGTGCAACCATGGAACCTGTAAAGAGAAGAGAGAAATAATTGATGAAAGAACATTCTAATTTCTGTGAATCTTAAAATCTGCCAAGAAATGATAAATCTACCAGTCAACTGCTGACATTGGTACTTACATATCCAAAGGGCAGAGTGAATGCCAGGACAAGTCCACAGATAAACAATACTGTGCAGAAGACTAGCAGCACACCTTGGTATGAAGTAATATCAATCTGAAAAATCACAAGTATATGATCTGAATAAACACACTCCAGAGTTGAAAATTATTGCATTCAAGACAAATGAAAATATGTGTTGCTTATAATAATACTAACCTTGGTTTGGAAGCTAAAAATAGTAATAGCAAGACACACCAAGGCAGTAATACCCAGGCAGATGATGACAGATTTAGTATTGTAGTAGCTAGAGAGATGAAACCAGAGGTGGAATATTTAAATAAGAAATGGGTCTATAAAAGCCTGACATCTTGCTACATACAAAATTATTTAACTTTAAATCGTTTTGTGACATTAAACAATATACTGTGCAAGTATGACCAAGTGAAAATATGAATATCAAATCATGAATTATACAGAACATATTTAACATGTATTTAAAAAAAAAGACGATACACATATATGAGACTGTACCTGGACAACATTCCTGTCATGTAAGAAAGAGACAGAGTCTGGAAAAGAAGAAAAGAGATTTCATGTTTAAATAGAGGAAGACTTTCTTTTAGGCTTGTTCTTGATCAATATTAGTATTTGTCAAATAATAGTTAGTTTAATGACCAAAGACTTGTAATTTAGGTTGCTTTAATACTCACAAAGATAATGAGCAGAATCAGATTCCATGGGAACTGCCTCCTGTAAGAATAAAAGATGAATGCATATTATACAATGTGTCAATTTAGTTAAAGCTAATTGCTAAAAGAAATTATATACGGTACATCTGTGTCTCTGCAAATGCACTCACCGGGGTCCACGGCAGCAGGATAGAGTCAGATATGTGACAAAAAACACCCCACTGTTAGGAGAAAAAGATAAATTAGCCATTATACATTTACGGCATAGCAACGCATAAAGGAAAAAACATGCACTACTACTGAATTAATGTATTATATGCTGTCTGAATTTTAAGATTTGCATTTACAGTGTCAACCCAAAGTCATGAAATGTACTCACTATGATGCCCAATACCAGCCAGGGTTGGTCTGTATGTAATATTTCACGGGTTCACTACAAGTTAAACAAAACATTGTTAAACAAGCTTAAAAAAAGGAAAAATGCATTATGAAAGTTTGTTCAGCACACACACTCACCAGAAAACAAAAAGAGCCACAAAGGCAATTGTGACAGATAGCTGTATCATAAGGATGCTGTACACCTACAAATGAATAATATTACATTAGTTCACTCTATATTTTCTACAGCAGTTTAGAAGCGCAACAGAAGGCAACAGTACCTTGCGGATGAATATCCTCCTGATGTTTTGGTCATCCCAGCTGAATTCTGTGAGCATCTCACCATCTCCAGTATAAGCTCCACTATAACAAGGGCTTCCACCTTTCAATACCAGAAGGAAATATGAAACATGTTGTTTCTCAATGTTTTCAGTGTTCTTTATTAGTGAATAGTGACCAAAATACATTTGCATTCATTGAGTTTAAGGGACAGTCCACCAACAATGAAAAATCATTTACTCCCCCTACAGAATTTTTATTTTTACAGAATTAGTATTTTTAGGTGGACTATCTAAATTAACAATACATTTAAAGTACAGATTAGTTTAAAAAGTAAATGCACCAAGGAAAATAAGGTATATACCAGCAGTTGCTTCCTCATAACTTGGAGGAACTGGAGCCATCGGCTGAGGATCTGAGTCATTGTTTGACTTGCTTGCTACTGAAACCTGTAAACATATTAGACTTTATTTGTTATTCTGTATATATGTGCACTCATTCATTATAGAATGATTCTTAAAAGGAACCTGTATTGTTACAGAACCAGTTATTTAATGTAATTTATTACATGTCAGAACAATTTTTTTTATTATATACTTCTACACTGTGCATGGATCAGTGAATTGTTGTACATAATGCCATCCAACATGTGTATTATACGTAACTGAGAATGAGAGAGAGAGAGCGGGTAACAGATCTGACCATTAATTTTCAATGACTGGTTCTCTGTAGGAGAGTTTGCTGCTGATAAATTATATTATAAGCCACCTTAAAAGACGTTTTCCTTCTGAATTCCCAGATCTATTTAATTCTAGAAGCTCTGAACAAACATTGTTAACATGCCAATTGAAATTTAACACTAAGATTATTTAGCATGAATTAGAGGTTAGTAACTTACTGTACCTTAAAGGGTTAGATCAACCAAAAAATTAAATCAGAACTCTTGTTCCAAACCTGCAAGACATTCGTTCCGTTTTGGAACACTAATGAAGATCATTTGAATGAAATCTGAGTGCTTTCTTTCCCCCTATTGACAGTCTATGCAACTACCACTTTCAAGGTTCAGAAAGGTATAAAGAAATCATTAAAGTATGTGAATCCAGTGGCTTAACATCAGTTTTAAGAAGCAACATAAGTCCTTTTTGTGCAATAAAAAATAAAATAAAAATGTATTTTTTAATCTCAAAATATCTATCCTACAAGTGTTAATGAGAGCATCGTAATGCTTTTTATTTTATTTAAAAAAGCACCATAAAAAAAAAAAAACAAGACTTAAATAGAATGAGTCTTGCATACCGTGTCCCTTTTCCTCTGCTTGTAAACAGTGTAGAGCTTCCGGGATGGGCAAAAAAGTCTTCCACACTATAACCACTTTTTAATGGTGCTTTGCACATTGTTATGTTAAATTATGTCATATAATATTTTTGTCTTAAAAGCCAATGAATGAACTTCTAAGAATGTTTAAATAAGATAAAATGTTCAATTTGTATATATTGTGCTGAATTTATTTGCTACTAAGGATATGGTATAATTTTGTAGTAATTTCTGTATATCCGATTATCTATAAATAGTGCAGAGTATAATGTAAATCTACAGAATTTTTTCCATATTAGATTCAGTCCAAAAACATAAGGCTCAAATCCAAGACATGACAAAGCTTATTTTAGGGTCACGGGATCATTATTAATCATCACGGGGGACAGATGAAACCAGAACAGTGCTGAGTCAAACAGACTAGCACATAAAAGAAATTACAGCCATTCAGTCCACTGAATTCACAGACAAAATAACCTCATTGCATTTGATTAATAACCAGCAATTAAAGACAAATGATAAAATCTCATAACAGTAAAGAATAAAAATGCTTACCTTTCCCTGAGTCATGGTCTCAGCTTTGAATCTAATTTAGCTTACTTAAAAAAGTCGTTGTGTCTATCTCAGAGCTTTAGTCTGTACTCTTCGCACCTGGCTTGGATGCTGCACACAGATGGTGATGATGCTGTACTGCTGTAATGAACCACAGCTCTGTGAGCACAAACCCCCTCCCTCACTCTAAAAGGCACATTCTAGCAACATCGAGGTTTTTAAACACCATTGACCGAGGCTTGGACTGTACCAATCAAGCTGGCACAAAAGGGGAGCAGCATTTCCCCATGACACACATTTTACTGCGTATCACTTCTGCAACATTTGTCCAGAGAGATCCAGAATTTTTCCACAGCACCAAAACAGGGAGAATCGAAAGAGCAATGAAAGACAGTAGAGTATATATGATGATATATATAAAAGAATAGGTGACCTAAAAATTAAAGTTAGCTGAAAATAGTTTCTTCATCTGAACAGATTTTGGAGAAGTATAGCTCACCAATGAATCCTCTGCAGTGAATGGGTCAGAATGAGAGTCACACATCTGATAAAAACATCACAATAATTCACATGACTCCAGTCCATCAATTAACATTGTATGAAATGAAAACAAATCCATCATTAAGGCATCACTGATGGCTAAAATACAAACCCATAATCCATAATATTGCCTCCTCCATCGCCTTACATTAAAATCCATATATGAATAAATGTTTTACAAATGATTTGGACTGTTCTCACTTAAACGTGCTTGATCTGTGAATATTTCTGTCCTTATTCAGACGAGATGACATTTTTACTGACAAAGCAGTATTATGTATAGAGGACTCGGTTTGGAAGCAATGGTGAAGCTGAAATTGTCTAATGCATGGTTTTGTTTATACCAAGCAGTGGACTATAACAAACACACACTTGTGTGGATTACTTATGGACTATTGTGATACTTTTATCAGCTGTTTGGACTCTCATTCTGACGGCACCCATTCACCGCAGAGATTCAGTTGGTGAGCAAGAGATGTAATGCTAAATTTCTTCAAATTTGTTGAGAAATCAAGAAACAAACTCATCTACATTGGATGACCTGCGAGTGAGTACATTTTCATTTTTGGGGGAACTATTAATTTTAATTTAGTTTACGGAGTCTAACATTGAGACAACTAAATCAAAACATCTACTAGACGTCTTCAATTCAAAGCTATTTATTCTATTAAACACCATAATGAAATAAATAAATACACACCTCAGTGATGTGTTATACTAACAAGAACTCTGTCATCACAGATAAAACGGATACAGTACAATAACTCAACATAATAACTTGTTGCGGCTTGCTTTCTTTGGAATACTGATGTATGACAACAAGCATAATTGCAGTGATAATTGTTTAAAATCATGTTTAACTGACACACATGAAATGACTAATGGATGTGCCCTCAATAACCTGCATGCCCCATCATTTGTATTTTAGAATTAATTTACATCTAATTTGCATTGCTCCTCGCACCTGTTAGAAATACTTATAACCAGCCAAATGTTCATTCAAACATCAATCCAATCCACAGATAGTTTTATAATATTACAAACAGTACGTTTTAGATTATTTTCTAAGTTTCTAAGCACAGGTGGTGTCCATTTCCTGTGATAAACTGATCAGACAGTGGCATGAGGATTGACAACAACTGCAAACAACTAATCTAACAATGGCACATATGAATGGTTGGCCTTTAGAAAGAACACATAAAACAGCCCCATTAAAAACACACTGCAAATATAAAACTTACACAAATACATTGCACTATAATTCTCTGACCTCCAATGTATCGATTTTTTGTTAAGAATAAATAAATAGCCCAATTATAAATATTCCAAATATTAAAACTTTATATATTAGCTGTTAAAAGGCAGCTCAGCTGATGGTTACAGGTTGATTACCGGAAGCAGCAGACTGCCAAAAAAATACATTTTTTGTCAAGTTTTAATATTTCAGCTCTGTGTGAAGCCACAAAACATTTGAATGCAACAATAGGGTTCAGATGTGACCTCTCAGATTACAGATCGACATTTTAGGATCACCAGCTGCCTAATGCCTCACCTGGAAGGCTAACCTCTCATGGATCTCACTAAACATAAACAGTATTGATATGTCAAGCTTCTTGTAGTGAACTCGTAGCATTTCGTTCCCACACTAAGCATGTTGTTTCTGCTGTGGAGGGAGACATGGAGAAAAGGACATCGGGTACCAAACACCATAAGTCACGTACCATCCCAATATCCCACACAACGTCCCTATAGTCTTGTCAATAATATCATGAAAATACACAGAAGTGCATCCGAACATCCATATCCAGATGGCCACAATAGCATTGAGTGCTATATAAAGGCAATCAAGAGGAATGTTTCTGTCACTTTGCGGTATGTTTAACATGGGCACCATTTCCTCAACGATCACAAGGCTAGAGTAAGCCAAGATGAAGGAGTGTCCTGATATGTCAAAACCATCCCAGATGAATCCGGCCTCCTTGCACGCCGCCTTTGTGGCAATAATGTCACTGTGGATGACTTGCATGGTGTCTGATTCATAGCATGAACCGGTAATGTCTTCAATGTAGGAAAAAGTCTCAGTGCAGGTGTACCAAATGAATGTGGCCACCAGTAATGAAGTCAGCCGCCTCAACACAAATGTGTGGGTTCTGTTGTAAATGTTGGAGTAACGGATGAAAGGCAGAAGTAATGCAATGGTCCATGCCCACGAAACTTTCACAAAATATCTGAAAGTAGAAAAATTTAAAGAAAATGATTAAATGACTTTGGAGCCAAAAATCAACGTCATAGTAAGTTGACAGTTGCTTTTTAAAACTGCTGCTTAAAGTCTATTAATTTTATATTGCATATAATAATTGTTTTCTAAACACGAACAAATTTCCAATAAATTAATTTCGTTTTACAGTGTTTTAATGAGTTTTATCATGGTAAGGTTGCTACTATAGACTTGAATGTACTTACAGATTTAAAATATTTCTGCTGTTACTGAAGTAGCTCTCCGGAACAAGGCCCGTCGTTTTCAAAACCGATCCTATAAACGAAACACAAAATAACAAATGCGGTAAATAAGCACGGGTACATGGTTGACTCCAAAGACAAGTCAAACTGTTTACTAAGCTGCTTACTGCTGCCATGTCGTTCTGTGTGTGTTGTGTTTGACTGCAGAAACAGAAACCGTCATGCCGCTACGAATCTACGGTGACGGGTTGTCGATTAATATTCATGAGCAAGCCTTCGCCACTGGAGAACTACTATCCAACGTCGCCATTAGCTAATTAATATTCAAGAATAGGACGTTCGCCATAGGAAGGTTACTATATCACGTTGGCACCGTCTGAATATGCATAAGCAAAACCTTCGCTCCAGTAGGAATCGTAATTTCGCAACCTGGAATCGGGAGAGTTGATGCTCAGTCGGCTCATCAAACATTATCACTAAAGTAAAATCTTTAATTGTTATGTGAGAGATTATAACATCAGAACAAGAAAAAAGGCGGCAAAAAAGATGCTGGTTGGTTAAATAAGAATTTAAAAGTTCTTACAAATGTAGTTATTTAAAAAAAAACATACAAATATATTACATGAAAAAACATAGTATAATGTAGAATTGGTAAGTAATAGAGATTCCCCTAAAGAACAGTTTTGCTTTAAAACAGGTCGCTTTCACTGTCCAATAGGTGGCACTATAATATAGTCACGAAACGATAGTAGAAACGATAGTGATTTTTTTTTAATTAACCTAAGAACCAGAATCTCATTCCAATTTGATCGATTTTAGAACACATTTGCTGAAAACCACTGTTTTCAAAGCACAAAATCCTACAGATAGCCTATACACTTGAGAGAACAGATGTTCAATGTTCAGTGTGCAATTATTAATTAAAAAATCGTGTTGATTTTTTAAGAAACAATATGATTAGTATTAATTAAAAAAAAAAAAACTTAGAAAGTTCCATAGGCTTGCTCTTGTTGCACTCTATATTCGCAAGAGTGTATTTATTCTATTGAGAGTGTGTGTCATTTGGCTATGTTGCCTCTCCATTCTGCATCCACTCACTCTGCTTAATGTTTAAATACTTTCCATGGATTTAAAAATCATTTGGAAATCGCTTAAGCAGTTAGAACAGGAAACAGTACAGGTGCATTTATTTTAATCATTGTATCAAGTTTGGACACTCCCGGATTCAGACAAGAATCAACAAGAGAATAAATGTAATATGATTTTGATGAACTAGGGATCTGTGAGCTGAATGGGCAGAAGTGGTCAGTATTCTCTTTAGATACCACACTTTGGTACACGTCTGCACAAGATGATGTCAAATTAGAGGAAGTCGGATAGTTTGTGGCCTGATTGTCTAGAGATGTTCCACCCATGCTTGACCCATTTTACCTTGTCTCACAGAATGGGGACGCAGTGAGTAATGGCTTCGTCTGCTCGTCCTCAGACCATTCCTGACAGTAAATCTGAAATATTATAGCTTGATATCATAAGTGCTTCATTAAATGGAACTTTTCAGATCCCCACATATGAGACAGATGTAACTGTTCAATATACGGTAAAGTCTTTAGGGCGAACTGTGCCTTTAATGATTTGTGGACAAAATTATTTGATGTTAATTTAGTGATATTTTCCTTTTATCAGTGTTGTTTGTTCACAGGTTTTAAATTGTCAATATATTAATTCTTTAAATTAAATGCAAAATCAGCAGCAAATGATGCCGGCAAGTCTAGGGTCCTGGATTTGATTCCAAGTGAATACTGAGAAAATGCATCGCTTTAATATGTCTGGCAATATAAGCTTGTATCTGCGTATGAGTAGTTAGTTCCTCTGCTGTAAATATGTTAGTGGTTAATCAGTGTGTAATGAGAAAACGTGTGGTGTGATTCCTTTAATTCCAGTAACCGATGGTCAGAACAGACCCATTGTCTATATTCTCTTCAAAACCATCCATCACCCTGAACAGCTTACATCACTTAGTAAATTTGTTTTCGGGGCTGCCAAAACAAAGTTTGGACTGCTGACATGAGAAATGGAGCAGCAGCAGGGAATGAGAAGTCCTGGATTTATGCTAAATGACGTGATTCATACACAGAAAGACCCGACTGCCCTTTCCATTGCTGTGGAGGAGATAATGGCGCAGCTGTGCACCTTTTTAAGTCACCTTTTCTCTCTTGTTCAATTCCACAATGCACAAGGGCCCTTCAGCATTGTGCAGGAAGCATGAATGAGATGTAGTCAAGGTAACCATTATTTGCATGAATTAAGCTTAACATAAGCTATAACTGGTTACACCTATAACGTTTTCTTAGGACTGCTTACATATTGAATGAATCATTTGAGTTTTCTGCTCAACATTCATCACCTCCTTTGATGTGTGAGAACAGCACTATTAAGTATGTGATAGAATTGACAGAGACATGCCTGTAGCTATTTTTAAACACTACACTCCACAAGGACTCACTGTAGCATTCTGTATTCATCATATTAGCACATAAAACTGTCAAACATTTGACCAGGGGAAGAACGTTTACATATGTCTCATCAGTGGTATGACTAAGCTTATGTATTTTGTCTACAAAGACAAAGCCATAAAGGTCGCAACATTATGTATGTTAAGATGTGACATGATACGTTTGTATAGAGAACAAGTCTTGGCTTTCTTGACCAGAAAGTCTTCCAACAGGCCTGGAGATGAACTTTGACCCCGCCGACCATGACAGTTTGTGGATGACTGTTAACCTTTGAGGATTCCAAGCCTTTCTATACAAGTGCTACTGAATGAAAAGTTTAAAAGCTAAGATTAAGCTTTTATTACTTTTCTAAATAATGCTGAATTAGATTTTTACTATATTTTGCTTATAATAATAAAAAATAAAACAAAGAATTCTGAAGCATTGCCATTTAGAATTTCTGTTCTTTTACTTTTTAACAATACTTGGTCTTTGGCTGAAAAAAAGTCCTGGTATTAATCTTGCAGTGACATCTATTTTATGCCAAGTCTGCTATTTTCCAAGTTATTGCCCGAATCATTAATAAGTCGGACTCTGTAACTCGATGCTCTTGATGACCTGTCCAGTAGTTGCTGCAGCCTGCAGTTAAAGTTGTGCAGTGTATATTGGCACTGCCCAGAGACTGGAGATATTACACATGGCGTGTCCTTCCTGGAATCCTAGACAGCTGGGGCAATGTGCTGACTGGGCTATGATTTAAAAATCTGGCTTTTAATTCACAGAACTCCCTTCCTTTTATAAAATCCTTGCCTGTGTTTATTGAAATATTTTGCCAGAATGGCTAAGTGCAGCTCCAACTAATGCTCACAAAAAGATTATAAAATGTCCAGTATAAGCATAGTACAGAAACAGATTTAGATTTAAAGGAACAAGAACCCAATGTAGCCACTATAAACAAGCATAGACAATTTTTTTTTCATATTACTTTGCATGCACTAAATGCTATTTTAGTTACTACAAGTATGATGAAGATAAATGATGAAATCAGAGGTGGAAGTTGCCCAAAAAGCTGTTAAACAACATTTGAAAAATCACAGGCAATGGAAAGGAAGAGCTATAACTGTTGAAACGTCATCAACCTTAAATCCCATTAGAGAGCCTGACTGCTTGTAGCTTCCATACTGTGTGCTGAAAAAACAAAACATTCCATTAAATTGTTTCCTGAACCTCAGGAACATCGCTGTGGGGGGAGAAAAAGAGACAAGAGCTTTTCTTTTACGTCAAATGGGTTTAGAGAGTTGGCCCAGTTAAAGTTCGCTGCCACACATGTCAGAGACGTTGTTTGCAAAGGCCAGAGTTTAAGTGGAGATCTTTTCAGCTGCTCTTCTTCAGACTGTGCTAAAGTGCTGGAACCACTGCTGAAGGTATGTGCTGTGAAGACCACTCCAGCTGAAGACCCCCGCTCTCTTCAGACTGCAGGACTACATTTATAAGTATATGCCACAATTTACTCTTCTATAACCATTATGTGTTCACATTGATTTTTAAATGGATATAATAGAAACTTGTTATTGATGCACTGATGCATTTTCCAAAGTTTACATGTGTCTAAAGACTAGTGAGGGCATTTTGGTGTAAAGTTGATCATTTTGTTTAAAACCATGAGTTTTTGCAATGTAACACTATGAATTACTCAGTCAACCACATCACTTTGTTAAGTATATATATATGTGTGTGTGTGTATATTTTACATTTACATTTAGTCATTTAGCAGACGCTTTTATCCAAAGTGACTTACAAATGAGGACAATTATATATAATCGATAGAGTAAATTGAATTTTAACTATAGCTGTGACTTGTAATTATGTGTAAATATATATATATATATCTGACTGATTTGACTATTTCTATAAATTTTGATAAAGAAAAATATATATTTAAAGAGACACTTCACAAAAAAATTTACATTTTCGATTTTATCACTATTTTCACCTTATTTTATACTAATTTTTGGGTAACCATAAAAGTGTGGGTAACACAGCAAGTTATCTGCTTATTATATCAATATGCTGATGTTATTCTGTTATTATGGATTAAAATGGTCTACAGGAATTTCAGGATTAAACTGTACTTGCACTTGAGTAGGGACTGTACCGTTCCTGAGCTTATTTTACTGGCTAGTACAGTGAGAGATTGTTGACTCTGAATCCTCTTTCCACAAATAAATCACCTGTAGCCAACCAGACAGAAGGCAGAAACATGAGTTTGGCCTGCGCTCAGCTGCTCTTTGCTGCCACCCTGTGGATACTGCCGTGTATGACAGCAGCAGAGACGACGAGCAGCGCTGCAGAGGTGCTTCATCTGAGCGAGGTTTCCCTGGTGGCCGTACTGAGGAACAGCAGCCACAGCAGCGCGCCTCAAGAGCGGCGCAAACGCTTCATCTCAAGCGAAGATATGACGGCAATTTTGGACTATCACAACCGCGTGCGTTCACAGGTCTTCCCACCCGCAGCAAACATGGAATATATGGTAGGACATTTTTATTAGCTTTAGTCTACTAATTTTGTTTGTTTGTTGCATTAGGCTACTAATGTTTTAAAGATGTCAAATATAGTGATAAAAAATGTTTCTTTTTACATTATGTGATGTCACATTTATATAATAGGCCTATATTTAAAAATCTTCACCTCAAGTTAACTTGTTCAGGGCAAGCGAATCAGTTGAACCCGAGGCTGATTTGTGAACGAATCATTCAGATCAGTTTCATGAATTGAATCAACTATTCCGTTGAAATATCTGATTCAAAAGAATCGTTGCTCACGATTCAGTTCGCAAGGGCTTAAGTTAAAAGCACAATATGTAGGTTTTTTTTTTATTTAAATATCCAAAAAACACCAGAACCGCGTTATATATTTTACTGACTTGTGTCACATTACCCCCCACCCCCCATTGATATTTTAAATTGATTTTCCTCACAAAATCCATGATATATTGCTCCACAGTATATCTGAATATATTACAGAAAATCTTCCTATTTTCAAGTCTTCCTGTTTGTTGCCTGACATCTTCATTTCCTAGGCACTGTCATTGCATGGGTCTTTTGGGTGAACTATTTATTTTATTTTATTTTGTTATAATTTGTTCACCTATCCTCACTCTCCTTTGTGAGGTGTGGGATGAGAGACTGGCTAAATCTGCAGAGTCCTGGGCCGCTCAGTGTATATGGGATCATGGGCCGTCTCATGATTTGCGACACATTGGACAGAACCTGTCCATCATCTCTGGAAGGTACAGACCCTTACAACAACATACTATATATGGGAGCAGTCATGATATCAGCATGAATTAATATCTGAAAACCATGTCAGTTCTGGATCAAATCACAGTCTACATATTCTGACTATGATTTTCTAAATATTTCATTTTGCAGATACAGATCAATCACTGACCTGGTAAGATCCTGGAATGATGAAAGGCACCATTTCTCCTACCCCAGCAGATGCAGTGGCTTTGTCTGCACTCACTACACTCAGGTGGGTCTCCAGTATATACAGAGGGGTTACCAGGATGTCATGTTTGGGGGTGCATTTGGCTTTTTTGGGGGGGCAACATAAACAACTGAAAAAATCGGCGCAAAATAATCTATAGCCTACTACACACAATCTGTTTTAGTGCATATCTTTTTCTAAGCCAGGAACCCACAGATAGGTACAGGGCCCCTATTAGACTATAGGGCTGTCACATAAAAGTTAGTTAAACCCGGTCAACATTAATAATAATATGATGATGATATTATTATTATTATTCACAGATTCATATATAGAACAGATCACGGTGATTGCCTGATGATGAGTGACAGGTGTTTGCTTGTGAGAAGACTTGCTACACGAGTAGGCTTTTTTAAAATGAATCTGAAGTCACGTTTGTATAGACAAGAGGTAAATTAATTTCTTTCTTCTAAGCTGTTCCAGACGTAGGTGCTACCATACATTCGCCAGTTAGCCTCTAAGTTTCTTTGTGAATGCGGCCCCAGGTAAAAAAAAAAAAATGCAAATGCTCATTTGAACAGTATGAGAACAGTATTTAAATGGTATTCTCTGGTTGTAAGTGGCTTTGGATAAAAGTGTCTGCTAAATGAATAAATGTAAACATGTAGGCCTAGATAAAAGGGAACATATTAGGCTACAGGGGGGTAAGGAGACTTAGAGAGTTGAAATAAAATATATTTTTGTGAAACTATAAGAATTTAATTTATGATCTCATTAGCAGAGGCAACATAACTATTTTTAAATATGGTTTTATTTTTATTTTATTTGTTTATTTAATTTTATTTATTATTAGTGGTGCTTGACATAGGCAAATGTTATTATTATTTTACAGGGGTGTGGAGTCTGTATGGGTTTGTTCTCCCTCAGGGGGTGGGTGATATAATAAAAATCTAATAAGTCTGTGTTTTTTTTTGTTTGTTTTTTAGAAATCATGATTTTATCCTGATTCTTTGTCATGTTGGTTTTTCTATTTTGCAAGCTGTTTGAACATCACAGCCAAACTAATTTCCCTATTATAAAGCATTTTAAGGTAACAAAATATGAAAAAGTATGGCGGATATTTAGGCCAAAGTGCATGGGTGAAGATAAAAATCTTTGTAATTATTTTATCTTTGTTATTAAAAAATGAGAACAAAGATACACATTAAAAATACAGATATTATACAAATAAAGTGTTTTATTTTCAGGTACAAGAGATGTATTTAGCAGGAGCATTAAAAAAAAATTAATGAACAAATATAAAAATAAAATAATATATACACTGATTCCTATTAAGGCAACTGTATTATTATTATTTTTTTTTTCAGTCAAGAGTATTGAGTGATTTTTCTCTGTGGGTTTGGTGTTTTATTAACATTAAAGGAATAATTCACCCAAAAATTTTAATAGTGAAGAAAAAAAACCTGAATGAGTTTCTTTCTTCTGCTAAACATAAGCATTATTTTGAAGAAAACCAAAGAGTTGCTGGTTCACAGTGACTTCCAGAGTATGTTTTACTACTATCAAAGTCAATGTGAACCAGAAACCGTTTGGTTACACAGATTCTACAAAATATCTTCTTTTGTGTTCAGCACAAGAAAGAAGTTAATATAGGTTTTGGACAACATGTGATTGTATAAACAATGACAGAAATTAAATTTTAGGGTGAACTATCCCTTTAATTCACACGGCAGAATGTACTGCCTACTGTCCCTTTAAGACCTGCATGCATACAGACATGCACCCTCTTTCAGTTGTTTACTTTCATTTTAGACATATCCAACTTAGTCTATACATAAACCTTGTGTTTCGACAGTATTAGCACAGAACATAACTAAGAAATCAGGCACAGTTTGAAGGGCTTTTTCGTTTTCGTGCCGCACTATGATTGTGCTTAGAAGAACCGAACGTCAGAAAAGCACACGAATGAAACTTTTAAATAAGCAGTAAGGATTTAAAGCAGATGCAAAAAAAAAAAAAAAAAAAAAAAAAAAAAAAAATGTGAATAAGTGCAGTAGCCTATCCTGTTTGAGTAACTCTACCGCTGAGTTAACACTTATGTTTAATGTATTATAATAATTCCGTGGCGCCAGAACTGCAGCTGATAGAATGTGCGCTGCGGCACAATGCAACAATATTTCTTCAAAAGCAGATCGTGGAGACATTTTTATCGTCCACAACCAAATATATTAATATACTACCCTCGGCAGAAATTGAGGACAGGGGGCAGACCCTGTTTCAGTCAAAATCACGATGTTCCGCTCTCAATGCACTTCGATCCCATACGCTGTTTTGGGGTGGCAACTGGAGTGGCAAAGCTCATTTGTGCCACCCTTGTGGACACGCCACTGCTCTAAGGCTCTGCCAGGTAAACATTTCATTGGCGTTCTATTCTCACATGATGCACTTTTTCTGAGCCCGTAAGCCTGAAGCGCGCGCGCACTGTCAAACAGCGCCACACTGGATTTTTGTTGAGTCTGACTCATCTGCTACTGTTGGAAAAATATGCACAAAACAATCAACTTTTAAATATCATCAGAGGGACAGTCTGTTTCTTGGGGAAGGCACTGCCTCCCCCAGCCTCCCCCTAGACACGCCCCTGAGTATATAGATCATTTATAATAACAAAGTACTTTTTATTATAATTTTTTAGATTAATAATTAATTAATAATTACTTTTTGAGCACATTGAGAAATATATATATATATTATTTTTTTTAATTACATTTTGATTCAGATGGTGTGGGCAACCAGCAATTAGATCGGGTGTGCTATCAGAAGATGTTCAAACATGTATGTTTTTGGAAGTATGCGGAAACAGGCCACCTTACTGGTTTGCAACTATTCTATCAAGTAAGAATTATTTCTTACTGTATCAATACAATCACTTTAAAAAATGAAGCAATTTTTTTATGAAGCAATTTTATTTGAAAAGCTAACGAAAGGGAAAATAATCAAACTTGTGCATATTTCTTCTTCTGTTAGGGGGAACTGGGTTGGAGAGGCTCCATATAAGACAGGAAAACCATGCTCTGCGTGTCCCTCAAGTTACGGAGGATCATGCAATACAAACCAGTGTGACTCCAGATCAAAATCCAGAAGAAATGCAAGTTTCAGAGGCTAAAAAAGAAAGTAAAAGAAAGTATGATTATAAATAACAAGAAATAAAATAAATAAATACATTTACATAATAGAAACCACTAAAACAAATTTCACAATGCAGATTTTTTCATGGTCATTTTAAAAAACTGAACACCATTTCAGTGCTGTAAAATGTCCAATTAATCAAAAGTGTAAATGTTAAATTGAAAAGCATGTTACCAACCCATAGGTGTCAATTTTGTAAGTTTTAAATTACTTTATTAAGCTTTTTAATGTTTATAATTTGTTGTTTTTCAATGCTATAGGACTGTTTGCACTGTTTTACCTATAATTTGTTTGTACTAAGTTGTATCGCAGTGACAATTCACACTGGGGATAAAGCAATTTCATTATTATTTTGTTCTTTTGTACAGGTAATGCATTTTCTTTAGATTAGGAAAAGTTGTATTTTCGGTGGTATCTAAGTTACTATCTTTATGAAATGTCTGTCACACTGTATACTCTCAATGTCAGTGGGCCCCCCTACACATGCCAATGGTGGGGGAGGGGGGGGGGTCCAGAGTGTCTGGCACTGAGTTCATTCTCTCAGTTGTTATAAATATATTTTGAAATGAATAAGGACATCAAATGAAGGGCCCAATTAATTCGAATTAGGCTACAAAAAAAAAAAAAAAAAAAAATTACAAAAAAAATAATAATAATTGATGGGATTTCAAAGGGCCCTCTCCCTAGACGGGGCCCTGGGTAGTCAGGTCCACTCTTCCCCCCACTGCACGCCCATGCACACAGGAGACATGACTGAACTGGAAGCACATTTGTCCTCATAAAAACTGACCTTTTATTTACATTTTCTCTTATAACACAGACAGACTGTTCTGACAGCGAACACCTTTCCAGCAGGCACATAGCCAAAAAAGTTATAAATAAATAAATACACCAAGCAAAAAAATTATAAATATTTTTCAAAAATATATTAGAGGCAATTCATTTTAAAAAAGTGTTTGTGAGCAGCTGGTCAAGGATCAGTATTGAGAAGCAATATGAAACCATATTTTATCACCTCATTAATGTGTTCAATCCTTCTAAAAGAGACACATCTGCTGTAAACCACAGCTAAAAGGTTTTTAAAGCCATAAATGAAGAGCGGACCACTGCTCTAATCTAATGTGCCTGGGAATCCTTTGGCAGTAACTGAAATCATTCAACTGAATAAGAACAAATACTACTTTTTTAATGGTTTAAAGTTTAAGTACATTGATCATAATATTTTACTTTTACTAAATGTTTTGCCAAATCAGCATATAAGAATGATTTGAAGGACAAATGAAGAATCATGTTACAATGAAGACTAGCGTAATGGCTACTGAACATTTTTAATATATTAAAAAGGAAAACAGTTATTTGAAATTTCAATGTTTTTTTTTTATTTTATTTTTTTTAACTGACAGTAGTCTATTGTATATAAATATTATAAGGCAAATGGACACATACATAATGGAGAACTTAGAGCTTAGTTGTGACAAACATAGGGAAAATCTAAAGTTTCAGAACACTGACTTTCCCACAAAGCTATCTAAAAGTGAAAGCAACAGTAGACTTGTGTGATGCTACACTTCTGTCAGAAAGAATCACTCTATATTCATGGGAAAAGCTGGTGAAACGAACATAGTATCTGGCCCCATATGTATGTCTATACTCAAGCTGTTTAAGATTGAAATTGGATGGCACTGGTCTAATGGTTAAGAAACTAAGCTTCTACGCCAAGGTAAAGATGAAACAGTTACAACCCCCTTCAGTCTGTTTAAAGACAAATAATTAGTAGCGGAAATGAAAGCTGATATGAAGCATGTTGTCAAACAGTACATTCTGATTATTTCTTATCAAAGTAATGGGAATCAAACAAATCAGAATAGCTAAATGAGTCTGTGTAAACCCTCCACTTCTTTTCATTTCTCACAACCTTCAGTGTCCTCATGCCTGACTGAACAGAAATCTTCCTACCCTAATGATTCAATCCTGAATATGGCATGAGTTTAAAAAGATGCAGACTTTGAGAAACTGAGAAAAATTATAACAAACTTGTCTATTTGAGTTTCTGTCATCCTGTTGTCATAGCTACAGCTGTCATATGGATTGGCCTCTATACAAGCCTGGTTACTGTTTAACCTCTCCACCCACATTTGCCCAGATTAGGAAAATCAATAAGATAACAGGAGTACCGGCCTTACCTTGCGCCAACAACACCTTCACCAAAAACACAGAGGACTGTGCAAAACTTGTATGGGTTAATGCTTCATCATCTTTCACTCTTAATAGAGAGAAAAAAAACAGTAAAACACAAGTGGGGAGCAGAAAAGACAGCATGGTCAACGTGAATGCTCAGGCCAGCACCCATATGGATCCACCGTTTGGTAAGTGCTCAGTCTCTTTCGGTTGCCTTCAAGAAAAACATGATGGGTGCGTTGGTGATTGTGGTGGAAGGTGTTGTTAAATGGGCATGTTTCTTGACATTTCATCCAGAATGGTAGCTATAACCGCCATTCATGGGAGCTTGTGGTGCACGACTGTAATTTGGGAGGTGTGGCATATCCACACTGACTGGTAAATAGGGCCTATTTGCAGGAGAAGATGAATAGTGTGGATAGAATGGCTGAAGTTCCTCTTTTCTTGCTGGGACGGAATGACTCAAAGTACTCTGGACAGAATGCTGGAACAAAGTGAGCATTATAAAAGACCTCGAAAAAATAAAAGGCTTTAAACTTCAGACCAAATTAAAGATTTAGTTTAAAGTGCAGCTTAAAAAAAAATAGGCACACAGCAAAACCATACACATCATTATACACATTATATAGCAAAACAATGTCAGTTTATCTTTGACTTTTTTGAATAAAAAGTTATTTAGATATAGTTATTTAAATCTAATGAGTAGAAGATTTAAATAATAAACACTGCCATTTAAAAGCTTGGAATATTATAAATATCTTTACTGTCACACTTAATAATGTAATGTTTTGATGAACAAAGCGGGTTGCTTCTGCGGGAGGGTTTTGTTGCAATAACCTGGCAACCCTTCTCCCTTCTCCGAAGAGTGCAGAGCTTCAGGAGCTAATGTGCCTGTGTTACTAATCTCACACATTGCTTCCAAACCAAGCGGCAAGCTCCCACTCTCTCTCGTGAAGCCCATACAAAAGTGACTTAAACTGTAATTCATCGACTGGCCGCTAAAAACTTGCTGCAAAAGGAAGTCAATCCCATAGACTCCCCATGTGGATTAACCCTAACCCTAACCCTAACTCTAGCCTTAAAGCCTTAAAGTTCTGCATAATTAAGGGCGTGGCCACTTGAGTGACAGGTGGATTGCTGCTCTTCTCACCACCGTTGAGCTAGGTTGGCATGGTTTCAGCAACCATCTCCTGCCTTTCTGACCATTTTCGATTACGCTCGGTGATGCGCTGCCAAGATGGCGACGGCCGGCTCTGCCTACTTTTGGCTTCAAAAATGCTCTTTGGAAACCTATGGGTGACGTCACAGACACTACGTCCATGTTTTTATACAGTCTATATCCCAAACGCAATTTTTAACTACCACATTCCTATTCACGATCATTCTTGTAGCACGTGAAGGCAGCATTATTGAAAACAGGCAGACACAATGGTAGCTTTAGCAACATTAGCCTTGCAGAGAGCCAAGAGGCTCTTTTGGAAAACAAAATATGATGCGTGTTGCTTACTTCGTCTGGAGTCTGGACGTTTGCGCACGAAGCGTTGGTATCAATCCTTATTTCAGAAGCAATCTTTGCACAACTCCAGCTCTGAACTGACCCTCGTTTGTGAGGCAGTAGTCCAGTATTGTATCTCCAGCACGACAGCAAGAGAACAGTAATGGTGGACTGCTGCTTCTCACTCAGGGCTGTCTATATGCTAATAGGGCAGAGAATGTCACAAATGGGCGACTGTGTCATCATAGTCTGGAACTGCTTGTGTGGTGAGACTGTTTATGATTGTTTGGAAATATAAAACAATAAGAGAGTGGATTTTTACCATTTATGGCTGGTTGTTTTCACACACTGTGTTCACACAACTTTCAGTGTTCAAACACCTTATAAAAATTATTTTTGCATTCTATGTAATCTAAAGATCTATGTCTTTAAGTGAACATCTCTTAGTATCTTACAATCATACTGTATATGTCAACAATTGCAGTAGTTGCAGTGGTTTTATTAATGGCCACACATTTGTCTTAGTAGGGCTCTAGCATATAAGGAAATGTTTACATTATTTTTGCATTTTCCTGGCAACTACGAATAAGCAGCTTTGTGGTCCAGATAATTTCAGAGCGGTTGTAATGTGTTTTTTTGTGAACACAAAGAATGCACAAAGCAGTGCTGTAAATCCTAGTGTGAAATGCTGCTGACGCAACATCATGTAGAAGGAGGTTTAAACATATTAGTCTATATTTAACATAAACTAACACAATACTTAACATGAACTAAACATGAAAAAAAATGCTAATTTCTACATATATACAAATACATTTTTAATAGTAAAACTGATATATATGTGTAAGAGTGCAAGCATTATGAACTAGTATAAGCAATTAACAATAGTGTATTCATATATTAAATAAAAAAATCACCAAAAAATGAAAATTTGTTGAAAATTTCCCCAGGCCATAAAAAATGTAGATGAGTTTGTTTGTTTTTGTTTTTGTTTGTGTTTGTTTGCCTTTTACAACTTGCACGAATAGTAAACCAACACATTTTGCAGGATTGCCATCTAAAATTAAACACAAGAAGTGCTGCTGAACACCTTTTGAGCGAGGAACTCTGTTTGCCATGAAATGTTGAGTGACTTTATGGTGGAGGTCCCGCGGCTGCAGCAGTGCAGCTGTCAGCTCAGACTGTTCAAGGCCAGAACAAGCAGCCACCAGAGTCAACAAGCCACAACGGCACAAAGTGTTTGGAATATTGCTAAAAGTAGAAAACCCACAAAGACTCTCTGCCACGTCTGGATATGTTTGTCACTCCAGAATCATTTCTTTCTCTTGATCACAGAACTCATCTCTGATCAGCACGCAGCAGAGTTTCTAGAGGCTTTCAAAGCTGGAATTAAGCATCTGAATCCACATTTAAAGAAACAGTTCGCCCAAAAATGTTTAATTACCTCATCATTTTCACACCCTCAAGCCATCCTATTGGTGTATATGACATTCTCCTTTCAGATGAATACAATCAGAGTTATAGTAAAAAATGTCCTGGCTCTCCCAAACTTTATAAAGGTAGTGAATGGGGGTCAAGATTCTTAATACTGTTTTCAACACTGATAACAATCAGAATATCAGAGACTGTATAAAATTGTCTGGAGCAGTAAATCAGCATATCAGAATAATTCCTGAAGGATCATGAGAGACTGAAGATTGGAATAAATACTGAAAAAAAAAACATATATTAATATAAAGAACTGAAATTGAACTGAATTGAAATAATATTTTATAATTTTACTGCCTGAAATGTATTCTGGAATACAAAGAAATGTTGAGCCTTAAAGGTGACTTCTTTCAAAAACATTCTAAAAACCTTACCAAGCCTGTACCTTTGAATGGTATCTACAAGACTGGCACCCAAACAAGTCTGCTAAAAAGCTATTTGGATACTATCACTCTCCAACAGTTCATACTGTTACTGTAAAGCCCCGTTCACACCAAGAACGATAACTATAAAGATAACGATATTAGCTTCCACTCCAGCGAACAATATCATCTGTTTATTCTAAGCGCATGTGCGTCTGCCGCTTTAATTTCTCGAGCTTGTTATAGGAGCCATTGCAATTAGCGGGTGTTGCACTCCATCGGTCCATGATACGTTTAATATAAAGCGCATCCACTGAAAAAAAGTGTTTCACACGGCTCCGGAAAGCTGACCATACCCCCGGATGTCATACCCCCGGATATGCTTCCGTTTTACAACTGTGAGTGCAAGCTAAATTAAAATGATTATTATGTTTTGAATATGGATATTTTTCTCACAAAAACACTTCGATTTGCTACAGAAGGCCTTTGTCAACCCCCCGGAGCCATGTGATACACTTCTTTTCATTAGATGCTCTTTAAATGAAACTTCTCATGGACCGATGGAGGGCAACACCTGCCGAGTAGCATCAAACGGCTTGAAAGATCAAAGACATTTTTTTTAATAACTACAACTAAATTCGTCTGAAGGAAGAAAGTCTTTTAGGCATAAACCCAGGATGACTTAAGGGTGAATAATGTATGGCTTAATTTTCATTTTTGGCTGAATTAACGCTTTAAGTGATGTCTCTTGAATGATGTCTCAGTACAATTCTTTCCTCAGCAACAGAAAGCTATTCAATTGAGAAGCATCTTCACTGATTAAACACTGGTGTCACACTCATCAAAATGACAGCCTAATGTTTCCTATCCATTTGAGGGAGAATCCAGGGGCCTCGGGAAATAGAAGTGCCAGATATGAATTATTAGTTCTACACTTGACACTATTAGGCCATGCGCTCAAGCCCCAATCAAATCACATTGTGACAGGCATTAAGGGATTAGGTCAAGCTGCCGGTCAGCGTGTGTGAGAACACTGGCTCCCTCACACACTCACAGAGACACTGAGGACTGAATGGATAGGTCATTGTGTGGAGGAGGTTGAGGAGCGGGGGTCCCTGCTAGCTCTCAGGACCACAGACCAGTGCAGGATGTATGAAGGACATGGCACGGGCCACTTCAGCAGCACACCAGGTACAGGGACCGCAGATTCACTGCCTCTTTTATTACAGTTGTGGCTGAAGGTTTGTGAAGTAGATTATGAAAATTAGCTTACATCCTAATTAGAGTGCACATTCACCAAAAATATGCGTGACTTCTATTTGACAAGATAAAACATATAGTGCAAAGGAGTTTACAAATAATACAGGCATAATTTGGGCAGATATTACACCTATTAGAACAATGAAGATGACATACTGGATCATTATAAAACAATTTAAAGTTAAAAGTTGTTCAGATGTCCTCAAAGTGGTCATGTGCAGAATATTTGACTCGTTCAGATCTAGAGGTTTATGGTCAGAGAGTACAAAAAAAAAAAAAGGTTTCAGTTTAGTTCTTTATGTCACAATTGCTGTTATGGTTGTATATTAAAACAGACTGCTTATTTAAATCACTGCTGACCTGATATTTTGGGGGGATTTCAATCGACAATTGATGAAGCCTGTGTGGTTCTGCACAATAAGGCCCAAGGCTGTGGGAACCTTGCTGATGTAACTGCAAGCTTTGTCCACAAAGAGGAGCTGAAGAATAGTAATAGTATACTTGACGGTAACTGTGCACACTAACAATATTGGGACATCTTTCTCTCTCTTTCTCTCTCTTTCTCTCTCTCTCTCTCTCTCTCTCTCTCTCTCTCTCTCTCTCTCTCTATAGCTATAGATTTAAAAAACAAAAACTAATTAAAATTGACAAAATACAACAAAATTACTAAAACATTCAAATTAAAATGAAAACTGAAAATATGAATATAAAGAATTCTTTATTTGATTAGTGAACAAAATTTTTTACATCATTTTTACATCATCATTTGTTTTACATTTTGCTAAATTCTTAATTGTTCTTTATTTACATACAAACCAAGATTTTCAAATATTCATTCATTTGGAACTTACTCTATATGTCCATAATATCTGACTCTGAATGTATGTAAAAAAATAAAACTTTTTTTATATACAGTATACTAATATGAAAATAAATGATCCAACTGTCTAAATGTGATATATCAACACAGAAATAATAGCATCATCAAAGATTATTATACAACATGGAAAAAAAGGCTTCCATAGATTTCTTGTACTGAATTTCCATAGTATCATTAAAGTGGTTAAATAATGATTACACCACTAAAACATTACAATCAATATATATTAAGACGGCAGGAAAATGACTCCAAACAGCACAAATGAGTAAAAGTACAACAAGCCCAGAACGTTAACTTATTATTAAAAATGAATTAGCCATATGACTCTTTAGCTTTGATAAACTGGGGTAAAGTTAAACTTGTTTGGGTAAAATGTTCTTGTGATCTGTACACTGTGATGAAAATGTAATTGATTTATGATAACAAGTGAGTGATAACTGTCCATGCACGCAGCATCACTCAGCCTGCAAATATGATTGGGTCATCAGGCAGAAAAACAGTTAATCATTGAAACTGTCTTATCAGAAGATGTGATTGATTTACAAAGAGCATTGCTCTAAATGTTTACTGATGCAATTGTTTACTTGCGTGATGTGCACGCAGCTACTTGAGCTTTTGCAACGTGATTAAAGTAACAAAGAAGCTTGATCATTTCAGTAGCGCAATTTGTCATATAGTATGTAATCCCATAAAGCTGTGTCCATTTTATAAACAAGCAGGCAAACCATCAGGACAAAATCCTATCAGTGACTCTATCATGTTTCTGATGAAAAGCATGACATAGACAGAGATAAGCAGAAAGTTACAGCAAAGGTTGGCTAAATGTGACTCTTTTTTGTCAAACATATTATTACCCAATGATTTTGTGTTTTAAACCACTTTATGGAGGCTGTGCAATATTAGGCCCTAGGGGTTTATGATTACCTAGACTACAAATACCGTGATGGGTGAGGACTATGGGAACTTCATAGATAACTGTCTCTGTTAATCGTTACGGAGGAGGATGGTTTTGTCTCTGGTGCCCCTTAAGAAAATGGCTTTGCTTTGAGTTCTATAGTATCTCTTTTAAAATAGAACACACTGCTAAAAAGACAAGTCTAAAACTTAAATTGAAATTGGAAATTAAAATTTAAAAAAAGATTTTATTAATAACGAAGTAAATATTAATAGAAATCTTCAATTTAAAATGCAATTTAAATGAGGTTACAAGAAAGTGAAATCCTAGTTGTTCTGAAAATCTGTTCACTGCTCATAAGGCTTTAGGTTTTAACTTAAGTATCCATCATAAAACCACTAACAACATCATAAATTGCATCTTGGCAGATATCACAGATTTTTCTTTTGCACCTGAGATATGTATTAAAAACATTTTTTTTTTACATTTTTTGTCAAAGCAACAGATCACATGGCATGTTTCTCAGCTTCCTGGTGCTGAAAGAGTTTGATTGGCAAATACTTAAATACTTTCTGATTTATTCAGGATGAGTTTTGTTATTATCATCAGCTGACTAAAATGTTTGAATTAAAGTTGAATATAAACTATCAAAGACAAAACAGAATGAAAATGCCCTAACTGCTTGAAATATGTAGCATCTGACCATTGATTTACACTCGATTGGCCTTTTAAAAGCACCACAGCCTTATGAGACCACACACACACACACACACACAAAAAAAACTTAGACAGAGGGGAGGGGCATTATCCAGCCCCTTCACACTTCAACATGGACAGATACATTTCAGCAGTCATATATGAGGCAATATTAAAAATACAATAGTTTTAAACTACAAATAAATGCCCAATATATGCAAAAAATGTCATTTCTATTAAGCAAAAGTAAATATTTTTCCCCCAAAGGGCATGAGCTGCGTGGTCTGCAGGTTGCAACCAATCTGTTGACAATCCCTTGTGTGTTCACTATGTCACCATACTCACATATCTGTGCCATCTATTCCAGTCAGTCCACAGAGGCTTTTCTGCTGGCCTTGAATTTGCTTTAGTAAGCATATTCCTGCTATCTTCTCCCATTCTTATTAAATATTCAAAATCAAAAGAAAGCAAAACACTCATATTCCCATGTAAAGCACATATCCCCGAGTACTCCAAGAGCGTGTTACTCCATGTAGGCCACCGGTTCCCACAACATGTGTATTTCACATCCACCTTTGGAGTGCTACTTGTTATTCCCATTTGGTCAGACAGGTGAAATGAAAAAGAGTCATTGGAGAGAAAGTACAAATAGGCAGTGGTTACAAATGGAGTTTGGTCAGTGGTCGGAGATCCTTATTGTGGAGATAGACAGGACTTTGTTCACAAACTGGAGTTTGAAGTTTCAAAGGGGAAAATAGGCAGAGGAGTTACATCAACCCTCTGACTTTTAGCCCCAGGCAGGCGGTATGGGTGACTGATTATAGGACATGACATTGCTGCCTCATATCACTCAGAGAAGACGATCAGAGCAGGACATGTGCTCATGTGTCATGTTGTCTTCTGTGATGAGACTCAAAGTACGATTGCACCACGCTGCAGTGTGCGTGTAAACGCTGATCAGATAACGGTGGAAAATTTAGACAGTTTGATGCAGGTTATTTTCAGATAGTGAGAGAGTTGCTTTGAGTTTGTTGTATTAGCCTGGTCTAAGGGTTCAGTCTCTGTGCCATCACTGATACAGTTAGAAGCAGGTGCTTAAGGGGAGGAGAAATGAGTGGTAGGAGTGTGTAAAAACATTACATACTGTATGCAAAAGTATTACAGGTGAGTTGAATGTTATCGATTAAAAACAACAGTAAGGACAGTGTTGGATGATTCACTGCGCATATCTGTTGGTGCATAACAGATTTTATTAAATCAACATGAAGATTAATACTATAAAAAATTATAATTAATAATGAAATAGAAATGAAATGTAATTACACAAGAGGGAACGTTCAAGTAACTTTTACAAAAGGACATATTCAGTTCAGTCTGTCAATTAATATGCGGTCATTTAACTTACATTAAACTCTACTACACTATAAAGCTTAAAATCAATCATACATATTATACTCAAAATTCTAAATATACTGATTTCAAATCAAATAATTAATTTACACCCATGGCCTGCCATGTTAATAGAAGTACATGAGTGGCATACAAATACCACTTGATGAATAAATCGATAAACTAACTGTCTTCTTATTCCACATCATCACATTTTACAGATGCATATCTGTTAAATAGGTCTGTTCAACAAGAGGCTTTTGGTCATGTGAGGCAATGATCTAATGTAGTTATCTACGGCTGCCTGCTCTGATCGCTGAGGTGTATGTGAGAAAGGGCCATAACTTTACAGATTACACTTTATAGAGGTCATTACTTAGTTAACAGAAACATGGAGATGTGTGCTGCAATAAGGAATTTATTGGTGACTCCGATAAGATTTGTTCATTGTGAGTCATTCCTGTACACTGATTGTCATTACTCAGGTTAACTGATAGAGAAGTGAAGTCATCTCACACAGACATAAGGAAGACTAATAAGCGCTCCTGATCTATAGGCTACAAAGTCTGCAACATCTTGTAGATTTATTTTGAGATCTACCAGTTAAACATCATCCTGTTAGAGCTAACATGTTGCTAACATTTCTTCTTGTGAACATAATTCACTCTTGCCTTTTTATTTTTTAATAACTCTATAA
Source organism: Carassius gibelio (assembly GCF_023724105.1). Taxonomy (NCBI): domain Eukaryota; kingdom Metazoa; phylum Chordata; class Actinopteri; order Cypriniformes; family Cyprinidae; genus Carassius; species Carassius gibelio. Next base: position 15,557,305 of record NC_068393.1, read on the forward strand.
ATATGCAAGTGTCTAATGTATTCAAAACCAGCTTTCTTGTAAGTTTAGGTTTTTTCCAGCCGGTTTAAAACCAGCTCAGCACTTTTAGTCCACAGAGATGGTCAGGTGGGATGTACCATACAGATATTAAACAGTGTTTAATATCTCACCGGCAATAATTTCTTGTTTCTCAAATTTCTACTCTATGAAAACAACACAATTGTTTTCTAGTCATTTTTTTTTTAAATGTACAAAAACATACTAAATACAGATTAAGATTTAGGTTTTTTTGCAGTGTATTTATGTATGCTTTGTAATGCACAGCACACAAAATGATAATTAGGTTGTTCACTCTGACAGTATAGCTACAGAAGTTCAGGTAGACATGAGATTGAGATATTACAGGCTCATGGCAGGTCTGAACTAAGGAACGATGACCCATGGTTTGTTCTGTTGCTTTCTACTCTTCAAATATATTTTGTCTGTTTGCCCTGGCCCTGATTCGTAGGTACCTAAAGTTGGTATTTGCTTAACTGTAACATCAAATTTTCCTGTTTGAGTAACAAATAGTTTTATCCTCTACAAAAAGAGTTAGGAAAACATAGATTGTTGTACAAATTCAGCATTATGTACACAGATGATCACCTCAGTTTTTTCCTTTTCTCAAGGTCATTTAGAAACTATCTTTGCAGAATCACACTCTCAAACATTTAAGTTTGCAAAAGGGGGTTTCACAATGATGCCACAGAAGAACCGTTTTGGTAAATACTTCTTCAGAGAACAATTTTTTTCTGAGTGTGAAAAAGAAAATAATCTTTTGTGCAAAGGAAAGGAACCATGAATGTTAAAGTTCCTAATGGAACCATAGATGCCAATAAAGAAACTCTATTCTTAAGAATGTAGTTTGAATTCCAAGTCTTGAATGCCAGTGTGTGTAGACAATAAAAGGTCACCAAACTGTACAAATGTTAGACATTTTAATGGAGAAGGAATAAAATAATATGTAATGTAACAAAGTAATGTTAAAAAAAAGTATTTACTGACTGTTAACCAAACAATTTACTAACTACTCATTTTTGTAGACATATTATATTATATGTCATATTTTTTTTTTTTTTTTTTTTTACAGTAAACTTCTGGCAAACACAGCTGCCCTTGTTAATTATGAATTCAGATATTTTACTGCCTTCCAAATGTTAGTTTTGATGAGAAGTAAACAATCTCTTCTGTACAGCTGTAACCTAGTTGTGCATTGCGTGCACATGCAGAATGTTCAACAGAACAATGAGCTCTTTTACATAAAGGCCACAAATTTTACTCTGTGTGAGTTATTGCTGTTGCTTATTGTGCTAGAATTAACAGAGATTTAGCAAACGCGTACTTTGCATGTTGAAATGTGGACCACTTACTTTCTATCTTATATATTAGAGTCAAATATGAGTCATTTTCCATACTGTCTCATATGTGTCAAGACAGTGACCCAGACAGTCATCTTTCATGATGACCCGTTAAGCCATTGTTTGGGAACTGAGATAGGAAGCATGGTGTTGAGACTGGATATATTTTTAAGTAATAAATTTAGGGCATTGAGACAAAAAATAAGACAGTAAAACCCTGTTTGTCTTAGTCTCTGAAAAAAAAAACAACAACTCTGATTTAGCACTTTAATCATTAACATGAGAGCCATCCCACTTCAGAATGGGGCCGTGCTCTGGGAGGAGGCCCAGACTGTCAATCACAGCAAGCCTCATCTTTGCGCTTAAGGACATGGCCCCTGTCACTCAAAGGTGTCTACCCCTCCAAGAGGAGGGGCTTGGCCTATGAAGGGGTGTCCAAACGTTGTGGAGAGGACAAGTCTTTCACCCCAGCATCAGGTAGCTGAGAATGCGTTTGTCCAGACCACTAGTAGACATGGAGATGGCAGACTATAGCGAGGCCTTGGACCCAGCCTACACCACCCTGGAGTTTGAGAACATGCAAGTGCTTGCGATGAGCACAGGTGAGTCATCTGCTCAGACCTGCAGTGAACTTTGAGTCCTTTGGTGACTTATATAGGCTGGTGTATATGGTCAAGCGTGGGAGGCAGATGTTTAACAGGGTTGATAGGCTTATAGTTAAGTGCCAATTGGCAAGTTCGTAACCTTTTGCACAGAACACCCAATAATGATTGTAAAAACCAATACAAAATATTTTTTTAGGAGAAGATAAGAAGCACAGCAGGCTTTGTCCTGCAGACATGGTACTCGACAAGAAGAAGATGTTCATTCGTTTCCTCTTGCTTGTTCTCATACAGGTGGCTTGGGATAAAATGACTTGTTTGGATAGTATTTCAAGAGAAGTTTGACACCAGGATGAATGATTACTGAGCAAAGAGGGTGTCATGTAAATGTTTCGCAGCTAAGTCTCCCATGTCTAGGTTTTGTGCAACAAATTGATATCCAACCAGTATCAACCTGACAAAGTAATCTAATATGTAGGGTAAAGTTATATTTAGGTAAAGCAGTAAGTGTTTTTACATTTTAGTTAGATTGAGAATAATATATATTATATTTAAATTATTATAATTTTTGTAACTATGAAGTATTACAACCAATATTTTAAATTATAAAATGTTTAAACCACATATAAGCACAACAGTTGTATTATTTTCCATTTAGATGATCACCACATAATCGCTCACACCGATGAGCCATTTAAAAACTGTTGCCTTTGATCATTGCTTGGCTTTTAATGTAATTATCTTTGATTAGCTCTTACGAATAATGAACATTTAACAACTCTCACATCTTTTGTGAAATTGTCAACATAAAATCAAATCAAACTGACTCATATTAATCATATATGTTACTGTAAAAAAAAATAATTGTGTGAAAATTGTTAAGAAGGGCATCAAGAGCACTAATTAGAGTTCATATAATCTAAGATGATATTGTTGTATCTTTTGTACAGGTTTAATACTAATCATTTCTTGATTACTTAGCAAACAGCCCTTCCAGCACATGTTCATGATGATGATTCATTGCCAATTGATTTCGCTGTAAATATGTCTTTTTTTGAGTATTTTTCACCCCATGACATTTCCCCTACTGGTCTGGAATCAGGAATCTAACTGGTTCGATCTGCAACCCAGATATTTAAGTATCATTCATAAAAAGAAGTAGTACTTCACAGCATCACATACAGTATACTTAATTTATTGATTTTAAGCAGCTCTTATTTCTTATGCTTTTTTTTTTTTGCTTAAAAAAAGAATAGTTAAAAAAATGAATAAATAAAATAAAACACTTGTGACAATACATTCAAGATCCCTTATGATTTCAGACTCCTCGTCAGCTGAGAGTGCCAACATGAATGCTGTCAACCATTTAGGGGCCGGCACCCTATGTGCCATCTGTGGGGACCGGGCCACAGGAAAGCACTATGGAGCCTCCAGCTGTGATGGATGCAAGGGGTTCTTCAGACGCAGCGTACGCAAAAACCACATGTATTCCTGCAGGTCAGAAAAAAACACCTCCTTGCCTAACAATGTAGACCTAATGCAATAATTCTGCATAAAAGAGCATGTTTCCATCGACCGTCAAAGTAAATCTCTGACTTCTTTATGCTTCCATACAGATTTAACAGACAGTGCATAGTGGACAAAGACAAGAGAAATCAGTGCCGGTACTGCAGACTAAAGAAATGTTTTCGAGCTGGGATGAAGAAGGAAGGTACTTGCTCATGCTGTGAGATTTCATTCATATAATAATATTAAAGAAGTAAAAAAAATAGACACTAAAACTCCCTGCCCTGTTTGGGAGATTAGGGGATGAGGTGGCGCAAATGGGAGATGTTGCAACAGCAGGGAGAGAGTTAGCAAGAGACATTTTGTTAATGTTCACTCAACAATGCACTGAGGTCTATGTCTGGTTTATGCTGAACAAACAGTTTAGAGCCATCATAACTCCGCACTGATAAAAAAGCACAACCTTGAGGACTCCCCCCCTCTCACAAAGTCAGCTAATATACCTCATCTCTGCTATCTCAATTGGTTGTCAGAACTGGATGACATTCACTGCTACTGATAATGAAAGAGTATGTTTCAGTGGATTACTCAGAGCTGTTTTTGTCTGTATTGGTCAAAATGAATCTTCTATGTGTATTTGTAATAAATGTAATGTTAATTTGCTAATTAAAGGTGTTCCTCTCATTCTCAGCTGTGCAGAATGAGAGAGACAGGATTAGCACCAGAAGATCCAGCTATGAAGACAGCAGTTTACCCTCCATAAACGCACTCATTCAAGCTGATGTCCTTTCTAGACAGGTAAACAGTGTGATTCAAATATAGGTTCAAACCACAAGGTGAATTGTGACATGGTCTCAAAAAATATCTCTAAAATATGTCCTCTTACCCCAGTTCAATATGTAGAGACAATAAAACATAATTGATTCTCAGACTTAGATTGGTTCCTCTGAACACTTTGGCACAGCTAGCAACACACTGCCCTATTTGTTTGAGCAACCCAATTAGAACCACACTGCAACACACGCTTAAAGGCACAATATGTAATTTTTCACCAATAGAGGGCGCATATTCAAAATAAACAACGATCGGGTAGCGTAGTTTGTTGTTTATTATACTAGATACGTTTGAAAGTTCTGTTATAATGCTACTCTGTGCAGTCGTCATCAGAACTGTTAAAACATTTTAAAGCGTCTTTGGTGTTACCATATGTTTTCTACAAAACAAAACCGGAAATTGAGGGGTTATGACATCATTGGCAGGCGACACAATGACACTGTGGACACAGTCCATGTCACTTGTTAAAATTGCTTATTTCTCTGGATTTAAACATTCTTCGAAACATTTGGGATATTATAAGTACACAAGTCTGCAAAATATATAACACTGTTCTTACATTTTGTGCATTTAACCATTGGAATTGGTTTGTGCATGACTATCTGAGCAGTGGCAGTTTTGGAAACCTGTTCGGAAACAGTCAACACTTCTCCAATTTTACTAGGTTTAGCTAGTGGCACAGAAATTACAAAATTTACCTTTAAAATATAATGCATGATTTATATTTATAACATGATTATACATTTAAATCATTACTATACATATGTGTGTGTTTATGCATGTATAACCATATTTAGGAGGTGTACACTACACATAATAAATAATTTAATAAAATAATACAATTCTCCCATATCCTACTATGCAGATCTCATCACCCAGTTCTATCTTGAATGGTGACATCAGAACGAAGAAGATAGCCACTATAACCGATGTGTGCGAGTCTATGAAACAGCAGCTCCTGGTGCTGGTTGAATGGGCTAAATACATCCCAGCATTCTGTGACCTTCCCCTGGATGATCAGGTAAGATAAGCACCTCTTATTTAGCTGAAAAAACTCCCTCTATGTACATTTCATAGATATTTGCATCAGTTGGCCCAGATTTTTGTCTCAGTTGGAAAAAAAGTTCAGAGATCTTCAGTTTGGGTGGTTAATGTATTTAGATGGTTCAGGTTAGAATATGATGAGCTGGTTTGAAATCTCTTCTTGAGACATTCAGAATCATTAACATGCTGAGCACCGAGGCATGATAACTGATCAGTGATTTAGCTGTGCATGAGAGCGCCTCAAACTGCATCTTCTCACACACACATGCACGTGAATACACACATGCACATACAAGCATGAACACAGACCTGATTTTATGGTGAAAAAAAAATCAGCTAATATGATTATTAAAATAACTCTAACCAAACCTATGCATGTTTATCTGTCTCAGGTTGCTTTACTGCGAGCTCATGCTGGAGAACATCTGCTACTAGGAGCTGCCAAACGTTCAATGCTGTATAAGGACATTTTACAATTAGGTGAGTTTAAAAGCACATTGGAAATGTGGATATGACAGTCATCTGGACTCAAGCTCTTTTACTAATGTTTTACTTCACAATTTTCCATGTTTCTTGCAGGTAATGATCACATAATTCCACGAAACTGTCCCGAATTGGAGGTGAGCCGCGTGTCTATAAGGATCCTTGACGAGTTAGTGCTTCCCTTCCAGGATCTCCAGATCGATGACAATGAATATGCCTGCTTGAAGGCCATTGTATTTTTCGATCCAGGTAGATAAATTGCGCTAAAACTGAGACAAAACAGCGCAGAATGTCAAGTGAGTTTTCAAACAGATCTAATGTGATGGTCTTTCTCACATAGATGCCAAAGGTTTAAGCGACCCAAGCAAGATCAAACGTATGCGATACCAAATTCAAGTTAGTTTAGAGGACTACATCAATGACCGGCAATTCGACTCGCGGGGGCGGTTCGGCGAGCTACTTCTTCTGTTGCCGACGCTGCAGAGCATCACCTGGCAAATGATCGAGCAAATCCAGTTTGTTAAATTGTTCGGAATGGCGAAGATAGACAACCTGCTACAAGAGATGCTTCTAGGAGGTAACTGATTTCTGTTAATGAAGTGAAACTTTGTAGACAAGTGCAAAGTCATGGTTATTAGACAGCACTGTATGTAAATAACCCTTAACTTTGGATGGCTGTCAAAAGGTTCAATACTTGAGATGCATGATAAAAAATCTAGGAACAGCTTGTCATAATCTTGAAGACTGAGATAAAAAAAAAGGCACTCCACTTTCTTAAAAACCCTACATAGATCATATAGACGGAAAAACAAGTTCCATCTTCCAAATCACAGATTTAATGACTCTTTTTCTGTCAGGTTCAGCTAATGAAGCTCCTCATGCCCATCATTCTCTACACCCACATCTGGTCCAGGAGCACCTCAGTAACAATGTCATAGTCACCACAAGCATGGCCACTCCAATTCACAATGGCCAGATGTGTAAGTAAAACTATCTTCTTGAACTGCGTGATTGAAAATTTGTTATAATGGAGAACTGAACAGAAAATATAGGTCCTTCAAATGAGAAAGCCAGGTAGTCAGGGACAAACAGACGTGTTGGAGTAATCCCTGCCAGAATCGTAGAAACTAATCAGGCTTATTTTGTCAAAGCAGGCTACTGTAATGCTTTTCTACCCTAATGCCTTCAGAAATTTCATAAGCGTGCTTACTTCATGTCAACCAATGGTTTCTTTCGCATGTTTTTGCTATGCAAATTATGTTTATTTAAGGTTCCATAATACCCCTATGTGGACCCTTGAACTAATGTATCTTCTTGCTCTTTTTACAAACAGCCACTCCGGAAACTCCAATCCCATCTCCCCCGACGGCCTCAGGTTCTGATCATTACAAAATGGCTCAGGGTGTTATAGCCACAGTGCCCAAGCAACTAAGCTCCATCCATCAACCAACCATCACTAAACAAGAAGCCATCTGAGTGGCCTGACAACAGGCCTGACTATGATCAGATGTTTGTTTTAGTGTACAGTATTTTAACAGCTTGCCACTGGCTCTTATAGTACTTTTATGATATCCTGATAGAATACATAACATTTTGTGCCTTTGAAATATTGTTATTTACCAAAATGCTGGTAATTATTTTATGTATGCTAAGAATATGTGAATTTCATATTTTTCTGTATGTGCCATACTTAAATTGTAAATATAACGATTTCCTTTTTTTCATGAATGGATTTAGTCTATTCTAATTCATGATTTTAGGATAATAATAAAAAAAGTGTTTCCTGTTCAACCCCTTGTAACTAGATAGTGATGTGTATGTATGCATACAGTAAGAGAATGTCACACTCGTATGTAGTTTTACATATTGGTCATTCACTGCCTAGGAGAAGGGTTATTCTAGGAGAAGGGTTATTTCAAACTTGCAATATGAACTGATATTAAATGTCAAGGCTATATTTTTACATAAAAGTGTTCCGTTGTTTATTTCCATTCATATATCTATAGTTATCATTTGTGCATTTTTAGACAGAATCCACCATAATTTCAGTAGGTTCAATAAGCCTTTTTATTTGGGAGATACAGTTGTTATATACTCTCCTAAATCCAACTTAAACCAGTCTTAAATGTTTTTTTTTGTTTTGAATTTGGACAAGTTTCAGGCATGTATTGGATCAGGCTACTTTTCTCGTAATCATCACCAGCCGTAAAACCTGCATCAAAACAAGATGATAAAAGTGAGTGTACGTGGCAAAGAATGGTCAAGGATTTTTTAGTGCTGGAGGTGTGTGCTTCTCAACACTGATAACAGGCAATAAAACAATTCATAAAGCAGGCGCCTAACTGATAGTTTCTCTTAAGAAATCTGTCAGGGAATTATATAGGCCTAACCAGTATTGCCAGTTTTTGAATGATTTGTTAATCACATCTCCAATTCAATAAACATGGTGTCAAGTCGCATTCAAGATATAACGTTACTTTAATATATATTTATATTTCATAACGGTTTCGAATACCTATGGTCATGGGACAGAAAGTAACAAAGTGTAGCCTGTTAACAGCCTTTGGAAAGTAAAAGTCGATTTTTATAACCAAAACCAATGCCTCTTTCAATTAATGTAAAAATAACTTCTTACCTGTCCTGTAATGCGTTTGTAAATAGGTTCCCCCAAACACTCATGGTGTCTGCTGCAATTGGCCGAAAAACCGCATAATCCCGCCCCCAAACCTATGCCATTGGTTGAGCCAATGTTGATCTGTCAATGTTTTGGTATGATCATAGGGCCAAAGTGTATACATTTTACGGTAAATCAGACTACAGTTTTCTTATTTATAAATGCACCTGCATATTTATTTTTCTTTAGAAAAAATTACACACTTCAGCTTTGAGGGAAACAGGCTGATTAAACATCTAGCGTCATACATCACATAACAAAGAGTAACCAATGGTAGAACGGCTTGTTTTCACTGCACAAGGAACTGATGGCAGGTTGTTTATTTCTTTTGATTTCTGTTCAGTTTTACATAAAGGGCATCAACTTTTACACGTTTAAAAATCATTCAGCATTTTAAAGTACCATGCCTGGCTTCATAATTTAATTAAAGTATTTCATGAACACCAAAGTACCACCAGGAGTCCTTTTACAGTTGTTCTTCATAAAAGATCTTGCTGTATGTAGGAAATGCTGTATAAAATAATATCATCATTAGTTTCATTTAATAGTCACCAGGAAGTTGGACATTGTCATTGTATAAAATAAAATATGAACATGGTATTGGCAATATCTACATTTTTCCAACAAAACATTGATATTCACACTAGCAATTATCATGCCAGCCGGAAAGCCTGGCCAGAGGTGTTTCAAGGCCTGAAGCCCTCCACAGTGAAGCACGTCCTAGATCTGGGTTTTCGTTTGAGACGAAAAGATGATCACAGTTTCTCTTTCTTGCTGCTTTGATATCTATATTATCCCAGTGATACTGTTAACAATAAAGAAAATAAAAAAATTATGTCTTTTGTTTTCTAAGGTAAATGGCCTAATGATTACCCATTTGTGGTCAACATTCGGGCTATCTGTTTGACATTAGAGAAGCTTATTCAGCTTGAGGAAACCCAAGTGAATGGAATTGTTTTCCTGGTGGATTATACAAGAGTTGGCCTCTCTCAAGCCTCTAATCCAGGACCGCTTTTGGCAAAGAAAGTTGTCTGTATTTTTCAGGTAAGACCATGCAAAAGTAGCCCAGTGATTCGTTACGATGAAGTCGTTGATTTTTAGTACTGACTGACCGTTGCTTTTGTGTTTCAGGAAGGCTTCCAAATCAGAATAAAGGCTGTAAACATTATAAATGAGCCGCGTATCTTCAAGGGTATTTTTGCAATAATCAAGCCATTTCTGAAAGAGAAAATGGCAGAGAGGGCAAATAACTAGCTACTTATCCTGGTATTTACGCATAGACATTTCTAACACAATAATATTTGATACAAGTCTGTCTCCTCCCAACAGTATGTCCTGCATGGCTCAGTTTTGGCTTCTCTCCATCGAGTCATTCCTCAATCTGTACTGCCGCAAGAGTATGGAGGAGTGGCTGGAAGACTTGACATGTCTGCCTGGTCCAGAACGCCGCTGGAGGCTGAGGAAGAGTTTGTGGTGGAGTTCTGTCAGCCTGATCCTCTGGAGGGCGTCATTCTGCCAGATTCCATGCTGTTTGAGGGAGAGCAAGCAGGCGCACATAGAGAAGACTCCTTAAGACATCTACATCTATGACTACCTACAGTATGTATTCACAGATCACCGGATGAGTCTGACTGTTTAAAATATGAAGTACAGACAGCCATTTAGATGCTGGATATTTGTTTATTGAAGAGGCTTATTTTATCCTGTATAAAATAATGACCATGTTTCTTTCTGATTTGTCTACAGAACATCTCTAACATATTTTGTTTTCCTTATTTATGTCTTTGACTTTTCGCAAGTGTGTTACATTTTTGTACACACAATACCTTTGTCATTGTTAGTTACATGATAAGCTTTAGAAATTGTTTGACATCAAGTAGTGGTACATTTTCAGCATATTACGCTGAGGTGAGTTAGCTCAGTATAATTTATGTCTGGACTACATACTACTTTTAAAGTTAAGTGGACAACATAAAGTTCACGATTTGTGTTTGTATATTGTCATTTGCCAAAATACATGAGATGGACGTTAACCTATACATCTTGTATACATAACTGGTTTCTTATCTTAAGCATAATGCTTCATTAAGCAAGGGATGTAATTTAATTTTTGTCTTACTGAGTACATTTATTCCTTAATTTTCAAGTCTTATGTTAATGTCAGACCATATGTCAGTATTGTAGCCATATCTTATTATTTAAATAGCCTACTTTATTATTTCTGTTTGAGAACAAATCGATAAAGATTATAATTTTTTTTTTAAGTGGAAAGATTCTGTTGTTTGTGGTTGGCTGAAGAAGCGCTGTGTGGTATGAAGTTCACCAGAAGATGGAGACATACACCATCTGACAGAAACTCCACAAGCACACTTCCTTCCTGTCCTCCTACATCTGGAAAAAGGAATCAGTTCATAGTGTGTTCACAAGCACCATCCACGAAAACATAAAATCCCTACTTACAGCCAATACAAATAATATCTTCTTCAAAACATAAAGCTTTCAGAAATCGTCATGCTTGATTTGCTTATTTTTGCTGACAATGGTGGCCAAGTTTACCACAGTTTCATAACAGAAACAATCACTCTAGGTTGGAATTTTGGCGAAAACTGTGGTTGCCATGGTAATTTTGGAAGGGTATTCAGCACTCACCTACATACTCCAGCCTGGAAACTTGCTTTCCTTTCCATAAATCTCCCTTAAAACAAACATTTCAAGATGTCATTTGTTTAAAGTTACTGTTCAGCGTTCGGGTTTATCAGGCGAGGAGCTCCGCGTGAACAAAGCGAAGTGCTGTTATTGGTGAGAGAACAGGCGGAGTGTGATTGGCTGTGGGATCACTCCATTTTGGAAACAGCTGTTCAATGCCTTATCCCTCTTGGCTCATTTTCGTTGTGTTCAATACACAGTCAGGGGAGCGTTTGGGATTTACCAGGAATCTTTCAACAGATCAATTAAAATCCATTGAGTCTGTGTGTGGAATGCGGGAAAAGCTTTTGGAAATGAAGGGGAATCCCGACAAAGAGTGAACGGCGTATGGCATTGTAACAAGTGGAAGAAAGTGAAGCGGATTAAGGTTAGTGCTTGTCACAGTGATCATGGTTGATCACAGCCGATATGGTATATATAGTATTATATACAAATGTAACGAAACACATTGTCGCGTTACTTTTCATGCTGAAAATATGCATAGAGATTGTGGTTACATTTTTACACGATGATTCGTGACGTTTCTTTGTATTAGACTTTGAGGAGTAGTAATGATGTAAGGGTTTGTTTTGTTTTATTCATGCTATTGTATGTCTGCAAAATATTCAAAATAAGTTTAAATTCCCCAATCTAAATATGTAGTTGGAATTGGTTTTATAAAATGGTCTGGCTTGTTTATCCTAACTTGGCGACTGTTTAGTTGATTTCCCAACGTTAAAAGGGACAGTTCGCCCTCTAATTAAAATTAAGCTATCCTCTTTTTGTTCCAGCCCTGTTTGACTTTATTCTGTGGATCACGAAAGGAGATGTTTGGTGAAATGTAAGGAATGGACAAACTCAGTCGACCGTTTAATGACTCCTTTTTTATATAGTGCATGTGAATGGTGACTGTAATTGTCCTTCTGCCTGACAACGTGAAGATCCGTGAACAATGACAGGATTTATATTTTTAACAGACACTTTATGATCTTCATATACAGGTGCTGGTCATATAATTAGAAAAGTTTATTTATTTAACTAATTCCATTAAAAAATGAAACTTGTATATTTATTCATTATACACAGACTGATATATTTCAAATGTTTATTTCTTTTAATTTTGATGTTTATACAGTAACTGACAACTAAGGAAAATCCCAAATTCAGTATGTCAGAAAATTAGAATATTGTGAAAAGGTTCAATATTGAAGACACCTAGTGCCACACTCTAATCAGTTAATTAACTCAAAACACCTGCAAAGGCTTTAAATGGTCTCTCACTCTAGTTCTGTAGGCTACACAGTCATGGGGAAGACTGCTGACTTGAGAGTCCAAAAGACAACTTTTGACACCTTGCACAAAGGGCGGCAAGAAACAAAAGGTCCAAGCACATTAATAGAGAGGCGAAGGGAAGGAAGAGATGTGGTAGAAAAAAGTGTACAAGCAATAGGGTTAACTGCACCCTGGAGAGGATTGTGAAACAAAACCCATTCATAAAGGTGGGGTAGATTCACAAAGAGTGGACTGCAGCTGGAGTCAATGCTTCAAGAACCACTACACAATGATGCAGATTTCATTTTCCGACAGGACTTGGCCCCTGCACACAGTGCCAAAGCTACCAGTACCTGGTTTAAGGACCATGCTAATACTTTTCATGTTCATACTTTTCAGTTGGCCAAGACTTCTAAAAATCCTTTCTTTGTATTGTTTCTAATTTTCTGAGATACTGAATTTGGGATTTTCCTTAATTGTCAGTTATAATCATTAAATTTTAAATAAAAAAAACATCTGAAATATATCAGTCTGTGTGTAATGAATGAATATAATATAAAAGTTAAACTTTTTGAATGGAATTAATGAAATAGACATTTCGATGATATTCTAATTATATGACCAGCACCTGTAGTCTCTTATTTGCTATTCATACTTATATATTTACTGTTCTCTCATCAATTTTATCTATCCACTGAAAGACCATTCAACCAAAATGTTCTCATCTAACACTTTTGAGCTTCCAATGGCTGTTTGATGTGTATGTGCTGATCAGTGTTTATACCTGAATAAAAGTCTAAATTAAATCTATTCATCTAACACTTTGATTAAACTGCTAGATTCATATGAATTTCTAATGTCTATTTGTACATTTTGAAGTTTGCAAATTTTGGTCCATTTCTTAATGGAAGGGTAAAAAAAATAGAGAGGGGATATAAAAAATATATCAAAAAAAAAAAAAAGGTTTTGGAAATGTTTTTTTGCTCCGAACTATAACTTAAATGTTTGTAAAAAACACTCCTGAAGATGCCAAAGACATGTAGACATCAAATGTAGTCACTTTTAGTGTGTGCGTGCGGGAGACCTGTTTGCTCCGATATGCGTATTTAATATACAACATGGTCTGTTTTTAGTTCTTTTACTTGTGAGGAGTCAGTTGTTTAGGTCACTACATTCATGGGACCCTTGAGCTCAAAGACATGATGGACTTGATTCACTGAAGTGTTTTGATGAGTTGCACATCAACAATGAACAATCCGAAGAAGCGAAATGATCTCGAACAATCAGTTCATTGTCATCGGCTTTTTAATTTTTCATAGTCACGTGAGCTGTGTAAATCTAGACTATGCGTCCGAAGCTAATTCTGTAGAGTGGATGTTAATATTTGATGTTACAATTGATATTAGATTGATTGGTGTTGTAATGAACTTTTATGATGTGTGACTTAAACTGTCAGTTTGTTCTGCACAGCTGGTGTCTTTTGCTCTCAGGAGCTCTTTTGCCCTACTTTCTATCTATGGCCCAACAACTTCTCTATCAGCTACTGTTTTGGACCTCTGAGTCAAAAGATATTATTCCCGCAAGTCATCATGCACTTGGCTTCTTCTGCTAGAGTAAGTTGATGAAATGGCAGGTAGTGGTACTCAATGATGTACTGTGACTATTATCATTTATATTCGAGATGTAGCAGAAGCTTTATCCTCTGCTGGCAGCAATTGCTTTGGTAAGTGCTCTCAGGCACTTTGCTCTAAGTGAAAAGTTCATTTGCATGACACATCCAGAGTTTTGCATCAGTGCTTGAACCATTATCAAACCACAGTATCCATTGAGGGCTTTGGTGGTTGTTTTTGTTTCGATTTGTTTTCCTCTCTATTTTTATAAAGGTTTTGCTAGTTGGTGCAGTGAATAGGCTACTTAACAGTCTCATATTTCATTAATGCATGAATGTAAATTTATAAGGCATTCTGCTCAAAGGAGAGGCTATTTGTGGGGTCTCTCACTGAGTGGTAAGCTGGGAGCTTTTGACCTGTAAGCTTCACAAAATCATATTTGTTGTCCCAAAATAAATTTGTGTGCACAAATGCTTTGACAGAGTTTCAGTGCTATAGTGTCTTGAGGGCCTCATCAACATAGCTGTTGATATTGTAATGATATAGCAGGGAAGCAATTCTTCACTCCACTATAGCCTGCTGGGAGCTGTTCAGATTATTATTATTATTGCACATGATATTTATAGCTTTATAGTATCAATATAATTGCATATGTACCACACAGTACATCTTGCAGGAATTTACACAGCAGTTGCTGAGTTAATCAGGGTTTGACATTTTCTCATATTAAGAATTTTTTTTTTCTTTTGTCTTTTTAAAAAAATCTATAGGCCTATCCACAGGAATATACCAACCTTTTGGTATATTTTCCACACTAAATAATTTTTCACTTGAGGTCCTTCTCAGTCTTATTTTAGTATTATTTATATACTATTAAAGTTGTTTCATTTTTGGAAGTAGCTCTTTATTAGTAAAAGTGTGTGTGTGTGTGTGTGTGTGTGTGTGTGTGTGTGTATATATATATATATTAGAGCTGCACGATTAATCGTTAAAAGATCGCGATCTCGATTCAGACACCCTCTCGATCTCATTTCTAAAAGACAACGATTCCCCGAGTCTGTTAAACCTTTGACAAAGTCTTACCGGATCATTCAAATCCGTGCGCGCACTGCCGCTGACACAGAGAGAGCTCTTACCATGTTTGGTTAAGAAACATCTTCACAAACAGTCTTTTCAACTACACAGTATTATATCTGTCTTACAGTCATTTATATTATCACAGAAATACTGGGATAAAGTTTATAGTTTAAATATAAACATCAGGGCCGTGCACAGACCTTTTGAGGGGCATGTGCTGAAACTGAAAAAGGGCACCCCCCTCCCTTTTTTATATCAAAATTATTAAGTAAGCCTGCATAAAAGGAAGAAATGGTCACATCTTCATGACAAATTCAATAACACAAAATAATAGTCTCAAAAGCTTTAGATTTATTCACGATTAATAACAACCATAATAATAATATTAGATAATTAGATAATATAGATAAACAGGGTTTTAAGGGCTTCTTTAACCCTAATTACAACATCAACCTTCTGTGAGCCATGTACCTGGCAAAAATTTGACAATGTGGTGGACCAGGGATGTTGGTCTCTTCTTGAAGGTCTCTTATTCACTACACTTTCCCTAAAATAAGCCAGCAATAAAAAAATAAATAAAAATAGTGTGAAAACTACAGTTGCAGTGAAAAGCATTTCTGAAGGATCACGTGACACTGAAGAGTACTGAACTGGAGTAAAGATGTTGAAAATTCAGCTTTGATCACAAAAATAAAATCACATTTTAAAATATATTCAAATAGAAAACAGTTATTTAAAATTGTAAAAATATTACACAATATTACTGATTTTGCTGTATTATGGATCAAATAAATGAACCCTTGGAATGAATCACGAATTACATTCTGCATGATAAAATATAACGATTTCACAGTGATCTTCTGTAATTTTTTTTTAGTTACTACTACATTACTGTAGTAAAACCATGTTTTACAACATTTTATACATGTGAGGACGAGCGGAGAGTATACCATCACGTGATTAGCCTAAGTGTTAATAAATTAAGCGTATCAGCAATCATAAATCATAGAAGAAATTTCTTAGAAATATAGTTATGTAGGTGACGAGGATCACTCGTCGCTTTGTGTAAGTTCCAGTACGAAACAGCGCGGGTGCGCACCTGTTATGATTTTCCGATGGTAAAAACAAATTATATGTTGTTGTATTACTTATCAATATATTGTTTTTGGCCAGCAAATGTGATTTTTATTTTTTTGTCCGTCATTAAAACGGCGACGGCGCCAGCCCCTGCCGGCATCACATTACATTTTTATCTAACGTTACAGGTTACAAACTAGTTTTTGTAGCTATATAGACGGAGCGCTCAGTTTTCCTGTGGTAAAATGCATTTGGCCAAAATAGCATTTTATAAAATATGAAATGCAACTGTATGCACAGGCTATTTAAGTGTTGGCTATGACTAGATGGCAAATGCTAGCCCTGTCTCTCAGGCGACGTCCCACATGTCTCAGTCAGTGAGTCAGTCAGACATCAAATAAATAAAATATGAGCCTTTATAGACATAGTGTTTAGTAGTACTTATTAAAACAACAAGATATTTATTTACCCTTCGCAAAACTTTGTTCAGCTCAGCTGTTGTCTACTGTGCGGCTGCTGTGGAACTTCAGTTGATTTAATGAATATAGAGGGGGCGGAGTTATCAGCTTACTGACAGCTTGAGGATCGAATAAGATTTACACAAGCCCAGTAGCATTGATTAAAAAAAAAAAAAAAAAAAAACCCACCAAACAAAAAGGGCACTTCGGGGTGTAAGGGCAAAAAGGGCATGTGCTCTGCACAGGTTGAGCCCTACCTGTGCACGTGCCTGATAAACATTGATGTCTATATGGCAGCGATCAAAATATAACAAATCCCCTTTTGAAAGTACTGCGCTTTAAATAACTTTTGTGTCGATTGCATTGTTTCACCAATAGGTGGCGACAAGTGTCTTAATTTATTTGTCAATGAATTAATTTTTCATTCAAGAGAATCGTTCAAAAACGCTGATTCATCCAGAAATGAAACAAGTGTAGTAGGTTTATGAGTGAGTCGTTGAATCAGTGATCTAAACAACTTTTTCATCATTCTAATATTAAAAAAACTGGGGTTTTAAATATATTATATATACACTACCAGTCAAAAGTTTTTGAACCATAAGATGTGTAATGTTTTTTTAAAGTCTCTTCTGCTCACCAAACTATATTTATCTGATCCAAAGTACAGCAAAAACGGTAAAGTTTTGAAATATTTACCATTTAAAATAACTGCTTTCACTTGAATGTATTTTAAAATGTAATTTATTTCTGTGGTGTGCAGCTGTATTTTCAGCATCATTACTCCAGTCTTCAGTGTCACATGATCTTCAGAAATCATTCTAATATGCTGTTTTGCCATTCAAAAAAAAATTATTATTATTATTATTATTATTATGTTGAAAACAGATGAGTAGATTTTTTTCAGGTTTCTTTGATAGAAAGTTCAGAAGAACAATAATTGTGTGTAATAGAAATATTTTGTTATAAATGTCTTTGTCACACTTGATCAATTTAAAGAATCCTTGCAAAATAAAATAATTAATTTATATACTTGTGATAATGATAATGTTAATAGTAATAATAATAATAAAGAATCGTAGGAGAATCGTGATCTCTATATGAGATAAAAAAATCGTGATTCTCAATTTATCCAGAATCGTGCAGCCCTAATATATATATATATATATATATATATATATATATATATATATATATATATATATATATATATATAATTCTGCACAGTCAATAATGAGAAAAGAGCATGCATGTAATTTAATTTATTCAGAATATACTGAATATATTTCTACAGGAAACAACGAAAAGCGCTTATATATATATATATATATATATATATATATATATATATATATATATATATATATATATATATATATATATATATAATTAGAATTAGTACAAATAAGATGAAAATTTAAACTCATTCATTCTCATTCATGTCCTTGACAACAGCACAGAAGAGCGTATTGAATTGCAAAATGATGGTGATGAGACTCTTACCAAATTTGTTTTACCTGTATATTTATTCATTTATTTTAATGTTTGAATAAAATAATCAGTCTTTTATTCATATGCTTGCAAAAATAATAACAAAAATAATACTTGTTGTTATAATAATAATAAAAATAATAAATAATAATAATAAATAATAATAGTAGTTGTTGTTATTATTATTATTATTATTATTATTATCATTATTATTATTATTATTATAAGCTTATTTATTTATTTAGTCAAGTTACATTCCACTTTATTCAAATACTTACATGGTGGTTCTGACTGGAATATTTGCTGATTAACAATATTTGCTGTTTATATGGCACTTGCATCATTGACATAATGACAACAATCTGATATTATTCTGAATTTTCACGTCCATGTTAACATGGTCAGTGTGGCTTTCATGCCCTTATGTGGGTTACGGCTAAAGCCATTGGTCAGATTCATTCAGGCTGTCATTCAAGATTTGAAAGCTTCTCTCAGGATATGTTAGGTTTGTTTTTCTCTCTTTACGCCCACATCCTCCCTGATCTGTGGGAGAGAGGCGTGCTGCAGCTGTGTGGGATCTGTTTGCTGTGGAGAGAGAGAGCTAGAGAGACGGGAAGGAGAAAGAGAGCGAATGAGAGGAGGATCTCTCATAAACGCTAGGATCAGAGGACGCCGCTTTTTTGTTTCTTGTGTGGACTAAAATAAAACTGTCTTTATTCAGGTCCTCGGAGAGCTTTGTAGCACCATGTCATTAGCGTTTGAAGTGCGTTTGGTAAGTAATTGAAACTGTGACTGTAAGTTTGGATAATGGTTGTTAGCTTGAAGTATTGATTAATGCAAGCGAGAAAAGGGTTAAGCATGGTGCAGCAAAAAGAGGAAACGTACAGTGACAGGTGGTCTTTAAGACTTAACAGCTGTTCAGCTTCATTTGCTTGTCCAGGACATTTCTATTTTAATTGCTGTCTGGGTTTGGTGGCTGTGGGAACTGGGTGGAAGATCTCGCCTACATGTGACTAAATCAGAAAACTGTTATAGATTAATAAAACTGTCATAGATTAATATAGATTAAAGGTGTTATTACCACAAAGATGTTAATTCTATCTTGCTTAAGTCTCCTATTATTTTGTTGGGCCTACATACAGTTTTGCCATACAGCTGTACTTTGTTTAAAGGGTATTTTCTGGCTCCATATGTTATTCAAGCTGTCACTGAGGAAAACACCTCCCACAAACCATGAGGTTGAGCATTCAATGAACGCTTGTGTCAGTGAAATTCAGGAGCTATTAAGTTATGTGTCAAGTTCTCGTTCAAAAACTGTAGAGTTCTGTAGATGGATTTTAGAGAGAGAGTTCACTCAAAAAGGTTGTCATTTACTCACCCTCATGTCAGTCCAAAAGCATAGGACCTTCTATCCTGTGTGAAAAACAATAGAAGATATTTAGAAGAAGGTTTTTTTTTTTTTTGGGAGAACTTTCACTTTAAGCATCATAAATATGTCTGTATTCTGTTTTAGTCTGCCTGCACACCAGATGCTCACTGGTACAGTGTTTCTGGTTTTGTGCATCCTCTCTCTCTCTCATAAGGACATAAACGACAAGGACAGATGCTCCACCTGCTTCCTGTTAAGGCCATGTGTGGTTTAATGCAAGAGCAAACTGGATGTGTGTAACAAGGTCTTGTCATAGAGACAATATTCTTCCATTTAGAGGGATAGTTCAGATAGTTCAAAAATGAACTTTCTGTCATATATTATGAGTGTTTTAAAATATTTTCACAGATACTTTCATTAAAGTAACATTTCATTGAAATTTGAAGATGCTTGACGTAAGATTTTATGACGTCAAACACTTTTTTATTTTGAGAGCTACAGAAGAAAAGATTTTCAGTGACTTTTATTTTAGACTGTTCCTCAAGCAAAGCTATATTATATTTCAAGACTTCGAGAGCGAAATAATGTTCAGAGATCATAGAGCATGTTTATGTTGCATTTATAGTGTTCAGTATATTGAAAGGGACTGTGTAAATTCATTGAACAGTTTATGTCTTTATTGCTCTCATTATTTTATTGGAAATGAATATGTTGGTTGTTAACATGTTGGTAAGTAAATAGTGGCAGAACATAGATTTTTGTGTGAACTCTTAACTTTCCTGATCCACTTTCTCACAACTTTGGTCTTGCTAGAAAAATGATTTGTTTGTTTCTTTACTTTTGCGGATTAGGTTTATCATTTACATTGTCTGCATGCCATTGTTTGTAAAGTATGTAACAGAAGGGAGCAGATGATGGTGAGCAAATTGTGTAATTTTTGTGCAAACCATTCTTTTTCCTAGCAGTGCGATTTATTTTTCTGGAGGCATGTGACCTTTTGACTGAAGGCAAAGAGTTTGCATATGCATAAAATGGTGTAAACCTCTGATCATTAAATTTTTTGGGACCACTGCACTATATTCCAGGCGTGCTGTAGCACTGCTTGAAACAAGCAGACTGATATTAAGACACTGAAACTCTGCTACAGCAATAACATTTTACTCATTTAAATACATTTAAAGTTTGAATATGCATGAATATTCCAATTTGTGACATCGCAATTGGTCAGGAAATTCATAAAAACAATGAAGCTTGTTTTGAATCTTGAAAAAACAAAATGCATGCTGAAATGCTATATAATGAAATGCTATATATATGCTGATATATAAAGCCATATTGAGTTATTTGCCATTTTATCTCTGCTGTTTAATTCAGAAGATTTAATCTGGCAATTACTCATTAGGTTCTCAATCAGATTATAATGTTTGTGCCCCTTGTCAGAACTGAGCTTGGTAAAACTTCTTTAAACTATTCAGATTGGAATCTACTCGGTTACAAAACTTGGTGTCTTGTAATTATTTTAAAACTTTAGTATGAGAGAGAATTAATGGTGTGTGTAATTGTTTTTAGTTGGTTATTAACATACAATTCTAAAACTGACACAAAAACATATAATTTACAGGTAACTCTTGTTTATTTTTATATGCAAACTCAACTGCCTATCTTGGCCAGGATGCTTCTGTAACAGAGATGTTTAATCTCAGAGTCTTTTTCCTGGTTAAATAAAGGTAATAAATCATGTAAAAAAAAAATAAAAAATACTCTGAGCTTAAACCTAGTGTAATTGGTATATGACTAAATATACATTATTTAATTCACAATGCTTTCAGAAAAATTTAAATATAACACCTGAGTCACTTTTATGATATTTTTTTGGAGCTTGAACTATACTTCAGTTTTCCTTAATTTATTTTTCACAGAAGAAAGAGATTTAATTGACATGAGAATGAGTAAATAATGAAATATTTTTGGGGAGAGCTTTTAATTTTTTATCCTTTTCTAACATTCTCAGTCAAATAACCTCCCGCTGTCCTCATCTGAACGACACCACCTGTTCAAGTCTCAGCAGAGATCCCTCCCTTCAGTCACTGTTGTCATAGTATGATGTGTGATGCATGGGGAAATCCTAAACTCTTTTAGCACACTCCATCTCTTTCGCCTCCATGCTGTGAATTTAATTGGGGAAAGCGCCACATAAAAACAATAAGTGGTAATTATGCCTCCAAATAAACAATGGATTGATTCAGACATCTGATACTCTTGGCTCAGACGGATATTTGAACTCTCTCAGCAAACACTCGTTTTCTGGCCGAATGATTGAATGTGAAGGGTGATTGCAAACTGCATCTTGTGGGCTTACATGTCATCATAACTGTAGAAAAAAAAGCCATCTTGCAGTGACACAGGAGTTTTGCTTCCTCTTTGAGAACATTTCAAAGTAAAACTCTTTTTTTTTTTTGTTTCATTAGGGAAAAAAGATCTCTTCTTTTTAACCTTCTGCGTTTTCAGATGAGTTCAAGTTGGCATTTCTGCTTATTATAGATATTAATTGTATTTGAAGTGGAAAGGAAGGCAAACACAAGCTCTTTGCTCTTTATCATTATGAATTCTAAGCTGCCGAGTTTGGTGTTTCTTTCAAATAATGAGGCAAGTACGATGAGGCTTCCACCTGGTGCCAGGCAAATAATGTTGAGTCCGTGTTGGATGTTGGTGTTGTGGAATTATTAAAGATGGATATGTGTCTTCATGTGTAAGCTCTGAAGTTCAGCGGGCTCGAACTGCCCTAACATTTGACTCGGTCTCACTGCAGTGTCCTCATTATTATTTAATATTTGCTCTGATATCAAAAGGGCTGGGAAATGAAGCTCATCAACTCCTGCATTAGTAAAGAGGCGGCGGTCGCACACCTTCATCTCCCCGAGCCTTTTTAAATGCTAACACTTTGTTTCATGAAATAACACCAAATTACCTGCCCTGTGCAATAAAAGCCTTCCGACATCAGTGCGAGAAAATGGCTTTAATCTCGATTCACCAAATCTTCAGTTAATTGCTTCTTAGTGGCTTTGAAAATCCTTCGATTGTAAAGTAGCAGCTCAGCACCCAGGGAGCTGTAAGGATCTCAATGACATGAGAAAAACTTCCTCTTTCGCCTGACCGCAAACGGACTGCATTAGCTTAGCAATTCTCATGTTGATCCTCCGTAAAATCCTCGTGGATGGAGTGGCGCCGGTCCTGAATGACAGAGTGAGTCACTCGTCCACAAGTAGTATGACTGCAGGCCTGACAGATTAAAAAGGTGCTTCTAGGATTTTGGACATCTGATCTATGTCAACAGATTTAAAAAAGGGATCCATATATCTCTTATAATATTTGAATTATATGAGTAGAAGCCCAGTTTTTCTTCACATTTAGATTTTACTAGACGTTTTAGATTTATATATGGGCATTTTCTCATTGGGTCTATTTAAAAATGGAAGAAATTATATATTGCCCAAATATATATATTTTGTCATCAGTTTTTGAGTCAATGAGTAAATGAATGATCTCTTGTGGATCCTTGAAAATGTTGCTAATAAAGGCCCCAACAGGAATTAAAAAAGACATTTTGAATGTTTGAGAGTTGGGAAAAGTGAGTTTATCTTATACTATTATTCAGATTTGTAATGATAATGTGGTGGGATGCTTTCACAGAGATATTTTCAACATTTAAAAAGCATAAAATAAGTAAAATGTTTATGTATTTGTATTTATTCTTGCATGTGTGATTCAAATTATGAATGAGTCAGAATAACTTGTTCTGGTGTGTGACATGCTAAACCATTATAAACTATATCCTGTGTATTACAATTATGGTGCATGTAATATTCATAATCTCTCATTATTAGGAGAATCTATAATTGTCCTTAAAAAAAATTTTTTTGTCACATCATAAGAACTGTTGAAATGAAACGACAACTGCAAAAAGCTCATTAACATAACTCATTGAAATATTTTTTTGTCATTAATTATGTAATTTTAAGCTCAAATCGTCTTTTTGTTCTTGATTGTTTGTTCATGATTAGCCTACCATTATTTTGGTTTAGTGTTGTTAGACGATTTGAAAGTAATTTTATTTGGAATGTGATCAAAGATCCTTTTTCATATTTCAGGTGCTGTGGATGTGTAATGTATCAGCAAAGTTCCCTTGCGGTGGGCTTATAACCTTTTCCAGAAGATGCTGAATGTGGGCCTTGAGATATGTTGATAAGAGGCTGTGAAAAGTGCAGCTGAAGTGCTTGGGGACCGTAAAGTTGGCATTTAAATCATGATATCACTATATGCTTGGTTGGTAGATTTTTGGTCCTGAATAATATCACCAGTGTGGAAATTCAGGCAGTGGCTCTTTTGATGTTGCTTGAGAAAAGTAGATGTGGATACACAAAGCACGGCTCTTCAAAAGGAGGAAGGATATGTAGGACGACAGCAAACGCACTTTGAATTGTGAGATATCTTTTTTTTTTAACCAGTGCCAAAAAAAACAATGCCTGCTTGATGGTCATTTGGGTGTTTTTTTCCCCTTCATGAACGACCAGTCACTTATGTCATGTGAACAAGCTGTGGCTCATCTGAGCAAATAGGGTATGGCTGGAGCTGGAGCACTTATCTAAAGAGCAGCTAAATGTGCTTTCTTCTTTAGACAAGCTGGAGTCTGATCAACTTGATTAGATGCAGCTTCACTGTGTCCAGAAGTGTATTCCTGATAAAGACAAAATATGGAGCATTTTTCAAGCTTGAAACTTCATTTCTTAGGAGCCATTATATAAATTGTGTTCTCTTGCCCAAAACTGGAGCTTTAAATGTAGTGTCAGCAGACTCCTTCATCTTAAATTCCCTTTTAAAAGGCCTGAAATTCCTGCAGTCAGCAGAGTGTGTATGTCTGTTGACTGGAAGTATGAAAAGCAGGTTGTGTGTGTCATTTCTATGCATAAGCTTGTCCCATTTGGGTGTTCCTTGGGCATTTTTTACACATAATAAATAAACAAATGCTAGCAGCAATATTTCAGTCTGGTTGTCGTGGTGGTCCTATGTTGGCATTTTATTCAACAGGGTGTCAAGGAAAAGCTTTTGTTTGTTTGTTTCATTATTGATTTCTTCTGTTGTTTGTTATTTTTTTGTACTTTCATTTGTGAATTTAACTTATTCAAATTTTTTTTAAACAACTTGTTTGATCATTTATTTGTGCTTTCCTTTGTTCATTTGTTTATTCAGTACTTTATTCATGTGAGATTGTTTGTTTTTGTTTACTTCGTAGCTCTATTCATTCATTCATTATTAGTTTATTTGTTTATTCATTTCTAAGGTCATTGGTTTATTAAATTGTTTGTTTTCTTTTATTTATTTGTTTTTTCATTTAAAATCTTTCATGTTCTTTTTTCTATTTTTTTTTTTTTTTTTTTTTTTTTTATAAAATTTTTAATCTGTTACTTTGTTCATTTGCTTGTTGGTACATTTAGTAGTTTATTACTTTATTTTTTAGTTTATTAATGTTCATTTATTTATTTGCCTGACAAAAGTGCTAATTTCAACAATGGAGATCACATTGACATTTATAGATTTATAGATATTTTTGTTTGTTTGTTTTGGTTCATACATTTATTATCTTATTTGCTGATCCATAATCTAAATGTGTGTTTTTGTTAGTTTATGTACACTGTAGGGTCAAATAGTCTGAGCTCACATCGAAAACCTTTTGATGGTTTCAACTTCAAGGTTTAAAATGTAACTTAAATTAGTAAGCTAAACAAATAATGACATTCATTTGTGCTTATGATGGGCCTATTGGCAGATTCTGCTGTTTTTTATGCAGCTTTATTCCTTTAGTAAATTAAATTACTTCATTAAGGCCACTCACTGTAAGTTTGGGCATATTGCAACCAGATCATATGTTTTCATTATGCTCCGAGGCACTGAGGGTCCAGTAGAATTGTAGCAGTAGACTTATATCCATCGCTGGGCCGTCGGGCATTTGTTCATAATATCAGTAAGCACTCTCATTACACTCTGTTGAGAAGATCCCCCATTCATCGTTCCACAGCCTCAAGGATGGAGGACTATAAATGAAACCTGTTTGCTTTGCAGGTGTACTGATTCACACTGCATTCATGGCCACAATAATAAGCTCCCACAACTGCACCATGCCATTATATGATTAGAGCATCACATTGACAAAGAGAACAAAGAAACATTTTCATCCTCTCTAAAACCGTTATTGACCGTGCTCATGTTACAGCAGGTTTAATGAGATTAGTTTGATGCGATAGATGAAAATGAGATCCATTGATGGCCTTTCAGTCCACAGCTGATCTGGATGAAGATCAAGTGTCTAGAGTGAACTTTGAGTCTCTTGCTTTTACGGTTCATCTCCTGGTGCTGAGGTCAGAGGAATAAGGGCTTCTTATCCGGTCCATACAGAAGAAGCTCTTTATTGACTGAAAAGTTATTTGCTTAGAGTGGCCACATGCACTTTCAATCCAGGGACTGATGGGGATAGTCAAGCAGTTATGAGCAATCAGTATTTAAACCGTGCATGTAATTGCTTGGCCTTAGGCAGCCCTGTGACCAGGTTTGATGGACTGGAGTTCTGGAGACTAACTCAATATGTATTCGTGTTGGTTTGTTTCTTGGAAGCCACAGGCATATTGGAGATGAGCATATTTGTCTGTAGAATGTATTAGCTTGAGGTGTGCTGTAATGATATTAACCTCAGAGCCATTTTATTTCCTTTTGAGTGTGCATTCCTGAGCTGCACCGCTGTCTCTCTGTCTGAGCACTTTCCTTTTCATGGAAGTGTCTTCATGTCCTGAGGTTGGTGAATTGTGCCATTTGTGGTCTAGAATATCTGTCCATCACAGCCGTAACGTTGATATTTAAGACCGATAATTTTACCTAAGGATCATATATGGTGTTTTCTAGGAACAAGGCGGTCTGTTGCAGGCTTCATAAACTGAAGGAAGTAAGATCATTTCTGAAGCACCTTTACAGAATTGCTGGTAAAGGGACCATATTTGACTCTTTCAGGTGTGGTTTGGCACTTTTGCAAATTATTTGATGATAATTAGACTGGGCAAACCTTCACCTTCCATGTACTGGAGTAATTGTGCATTGACAAAACAAGAAGTCGCTTAATACAGATAATTTACAGATAATACAATTCATTTTTATTTCCCTCATGAATTCCCATTAATGTGACAAAGAGCAAGTGTAGTTGTCAAGAATGTAAAAAATATTGATGATACTTCTCATTAAAAAAATAAAAAAATAAAAAAATAAAATAAAATAAAAAAATATATATTTTAGTGGTGCTTCTTGTTATTTCAGAGTTTGACATCCTCCAGTGCTCATTCATCTTTATTATATGGAAAAAGGAGACCAAGATATTCATCATAAATTCATAAACATTAACATGAATTTTGCACGTGTGGTTGAGTTAATAATGACAGAATTTTCATTTTTGAGGGAATTATCCCTTAATTGTCAATAGATCAGTGACTGACTCTCATTTTGAGTGAAGATCTAGTCGGCTGGCCTTCATTCTCATGACGGGGCCTAATATCTCAAGATTTGTCCATATATGGACATGTACCCAGTGGGCTGTGCGACTGTTTAGACACTGGACATATCCAAACATCTAGTGAGAGTGGAAGCAGGTTTGCTGTTTTGTTTTTTAATGTAAATGAAGGTTAAACCTGAGTTTGTCATTTGTTTAGGTCTGCTGGCGAAGCAGAACAGATGCAAATGATGAATACGTCAGTCCTCATGTTGGTGTTTTTGTAAGGCTCTCTCTCTTGATCCCATGAGGACTGCAGGCTAAGGGGAGCTAGGCTGTTTTCCCTCTGGTATGTGAGATGTTTTGATGATGTTGTGCGCACACCTGTGTCGTTTGTCTTTTGACACTGCCTACAGCTGCTGTTGACTCCTCTTTCCTCCTATGTCATATAACCTTTAGTGATTCATAGTGTAACTTTATTGTAATGAAGTTTGGGAGAGTAAATGGAAAGTAACTGAACACTGTACATTTGAGCCAAGCAAAGCAACAGCCCCCTGTTGCCTAAGATAAACTCACTAAATATAGAAACTTGTTTTTTTGTTTTGTTTGTTTTTTCAAATTTATTTTAGCAACAGCACAGTTTTGATAAGTAAAAAATCCCACAGCGTGCCACTAAGCAATGAAATACAGCAAAATTGCAGAACATTACTATAAAGAAACTGGTTTCCATCTTTAAATATTGTAAAATGAAATTTGTTCCTGTGAAGCAAAGCATAATTTTCAGCAGCCTTTACTCCAGTCTTCAGTGTCACATAATCCATGTCACATGGTCTAATATGCTGATTTGGTGCTAAAAAAATTTCTTGTTATTGCACAATTTATTGAAATGTTGAAAAAACATCCGTAGCACAGCAGTTAAACACGGCGTTGTCAGAATTCAGCTTGGGATGTTAAGCTTTTAAATTTTTTGTGAACGCAAGACAGTATATGCACTTTTCAATAGAGTGCAGCTTGAGTTTTTTTTTGGCGGAAGAGTCTCTGAAAAGTCTTGTATGACACTTTGTGTCAACTCTGGGAAGATGAGCTCTCCACAGGCCACTTTTCCAAATCTTCATCAGCTTCTGGGACCTGAGCCTGATGTTTGCTGGAGTACTAGTCATTAGATTCTGCGGAAACAGGTTGATATTTGGAGAACAAGTCAGCAAAGTTCGCATGTAAGTGAAATTGGCTCACACTTCTCAAGGTCCTGGCTGACGATGAGGTTGGGCATATCGGGTAACTGACATGCTGCTGCCGGCAGACGTAATGTGTAATAAATACAGCCTGATAAAACACAGTGGCCAGTGTTGAATGTGCAAGGCTGTGAGATGATAGTTAACAGCTGAGGCAAGTACTGCAGATCCACTTCAGCATGATGCTAAATAATGTACTGTAAACCAGTGCCATGTGGAGCTTCCTTGAATGTTGCTGAGTGCCTTGGGGTTTACACTAAATTTCTAAATGCATCAGAATAGGGCTGCATATCTGAATCAGCTGACATTGTGATATGTTGTTTTTCAGCTACATATAATATGAAAAAATACAGGAATTTTCACTAGATGACTTGAAATATCTCTAGTCATTCGTGCATGATGCATTCCTTTTTCCTTTCTTTCTTTGCATCATTCTGTATAAAAAAATTACATTGTAATTTTGCAGAAATAATAATAATAATAATAATAATTTCCTATTTTCAAACAGTAAACCATCAGGCCCTTATTTTGACCGGTTTCCTTCAAATATGAAATTAAGTGCAGCTTTAAACTTAACTGAATGATGGGTAGCAGAAAAGAGTGCATGATTTGAGATTTCACACTAAGCAATATCGCATTATTGATTTTATTTCAATATGTTGTGCAGTCCTACATCAGAATACATGGTTACTTTTGAATGAATTTCAGTGGAGAAATACAGAGGAATACTTTTTTGGAACCAGATAATGTAGTTACATCATGTACTATGGAGTAGTACATACTGTGTTTGAAAGCAAAACAAATTAAATTTATGTATAACCGTCTTAAGGTGGTTTTAACTACAAAAATAAATTACATTTCTCTGTATGTGATAAACAGCACAAAGAAAAACAAAGATTTGCTAGCATTTCAGTTTTATCAATTTATTTTTGCTATTAAAACTGCCTCTTTTTCTGTGCAATCATTTACTTTTTAAATTAAAATTTAATAAGTTTTGCTCTCAATGACAGTGTTTATTTGATTAAAAAAGACACACAAGTAACTACACAATCTAGCACGCCATGGGCTTATTTAATCAGCCAAACTTTGACCACTTGATTCACAAGAGTGTTGTGTCCAAAATCAACCTGAACACATTCTAACATTGGCATCTATTGCTCCTGGAGATTGTTTGCAGAAATCTCAGTCCACATTTTGGGAGATAATGAGTGCTTTTTCCAAGTCTAATGTCCCTCTCACTTTCCAGATTGTTCTTACACCCTTGATTTGTTCCGCACTACTGGAGCGTTTGAAAATAATAGAAAAGAAGAGAGAACTATAAAAAGGAGGAGAAAAATAAGAGGAGGGTTGTAAGGAGGAAAGATAAATAAAGGGATGAAGAAAGGTGATACGAGTGGAAGGAGAGATGCAGAAAGGAGGGATGAGCAGTGAAGACCAGCACTATGATTTATACCCTGTAATTTTCTCCCTCACTACCTCCCCCTCTGCTTCCAACACATAGCATCACATTTATTTGTGTTTGCCTTCGTTTCCTTGACCTCTCACATCCCTCTGGAATATCCCTTCTTCTTCTCTTCAGATGGTCCAGCTGAACATATTCAGAGTGGCATTTAAGATTCACAGCTCGCATAAAGTCAACACTTGTATTTATAACCCAATGTGATCAGTGGTGGACAGTAACGGAGTAGCTTTACTTCGTTACTGTACTTAAGTACATTTTTCAAGTATCTGTACTTTACTGGAGTAGTTTTATTTTGAGCAACTTTTACTTTTACTTCACTACATTCCAAAGCATAAAATCCTACTTTTTACTTCACTACATTTCATAAAACATATCGTTACTCCCTATAATATCACGTGCTCCGACACGCAGAAGCGGTGTCTGATTCATCATGAACGAACTGAATCTTTTCAAAATAAACTTTTAAATCGGATCGCGAATCACACCAAACGATTCGTTTACGAATTAGAATGATCCGATTGCAGCTGTTCTGGAGTCGACCACTCACTGATTCAAATGAACCGTTTAGTGCGAGTCTCCAGAAGTAAGAACCGGGAGATCTTGTGAGCGCGCGTGCGTCTGACGTTGCTAAAAGTAAGTTATTAATGTCGAAATTTTGGATTAATTATTGTAACTGAAAATCATATTTAGGTCAAAACTGTCAGTTGTTTGGAAACTAAATCCGTTGTAAAGAGTGATCTATTTAAGCCCACTCAAATGCTCGAGTGCAGACGATGCAGACACATCAATTCTAGTTAAAAAACAACAACAACAAAAAACCCATAAAATAACACAGATTAAGTACAATAACTCGTGCACGTTCAAATTCCCCGCTGCCGTAATGTTAACAGTTTTATTAAAATGTCCTATGTTACGTCTGTTTTTATATTGTTTATCGACAGTAACGTTATACATATGTATATTGTTTGGATTAACTAGACGAGTAGACAGACATGAATGTTCATCGTACTGAAAATAAGTAAATATTGTTAGCTGATGCTAACTGTCTAGCTAACAAGCTTGTTGGTGCTAAATTGATGTAATTTTTATAAATAATGTCCAAATATTTTTATTCAGCCACCTATATATATATAATATAGTTTACATCTGGTTAGAAAAGAAAGGATGTGATGTTCAGAACATGCTAACTACAGTAATTATCAGTGGGAAGAGATGCACCCCGTTTGGCCAGGGGTGTTTTTAAACCACAGACAAGATTTGAGAAGGAAAAAATCATTATCTTGATTTACATTTTTTTTTTTTTTTTTCGTAAAATGTTCTTCCTAACTTCAGGCCTTATTATCATGTCATATATACAGTACAGACCAAAAGTTTGGACACACCTTCTCATTTAAAGAGTTTTCTTTATTTTCATGACTATGAAAATTGTAGATTCACACTGAAGGCATCAAAACTATGAATTAACACATGTGGAATTATATATGGAATTATATACATTTCAAAAAAGTGTGAAACAACTGAAAATATGTCATATTGCAGGTTCTTCAAAAAAGCCACCTTTTGCTTTGATTACTGCTTTGCACACTCTTGGCCTTCTCTTGATGAGCTTCAAGAGGTAGTCACCTGAAATGGTCTTCAACAGTCTTGAAGGAGTTCCCCGAGAGATGTTTAGCACTTGTTGGTTCTTTTGCCTTCAGTCTGCGGTCCAGCTCACCCTAAACCATCCCGATTGGGTTCAGGTCCGGTGACTGTGGAGGCCAGGTCATCTGGCGCAGCCCCCCATCACTCTCCTTCTAGGTCAAATAGCACTTGATGCCTTGAGTGAGACTCTACAATTTTCATAGTCATGAAAATAAAGAAAACTCTTTGTATGAGAAGGTGTGTCCAAACTTTTGGTCTGTACTGTAACTTTGATATTCTGTAAAACAACTAACTTTAAAATACTTTGTTCTTACTGGTAAAGATCAGATGGTCATCTCTGTTTTCTCTCAGGTACATCACAGTGTAAGCTTCACAGTGAACATTACTCTCATCAGCGTAGTCCATATCAACAACAAAAATATATCTTGACTCCATATAGTGGTTATTTTGAAAAAATCCAAGGTATTTTGAGCAGTAGGATTATAAAAAGAATATGTGCTAATATAAAATTAAATTAAGTAGCCTATATAAAATTGCAAACATCTATCTTGCAGTACTTTTTTACTTAAGTACATAAAAACTCGAGTACTTTTGTACTTTCACTTGAGTAAAATTGAAAAAGGAGTACTTTTACTTTTACTGGAGTAATATTTTACCATATGTATCTGTACTTTTACTCAAGTACTTGATTTGTGTACTTCGTCCACCACTGAATGTGATGCATCTCTACATGCATCACATTTTAGCATTAAGATGAAAATGAGAGATGGAACTTGATTTTATCCATCATGAAATTATTGCATTGGTGATATCAGGTGGAAATAAAAGACATTTCAGTGATAGAATGAATTGGTAATATTTTAGGAAAGACTGGGTAGTATGCACTAAAAAAATAAAACTGAGCCCTGTTACTTAAGAAATCTGTTTTAAAGTATTGCAACATTGCATTACTTTTTTTCCACTAGTCTCTGCTTTAGACATTTATACTTCTTTATTTTTAATATATAATTATTTTTATATAATCTGTACTGTTCAAAAGTTTAGTGTCAGTATAATTTTTATTATATACCGTATTTTCCGCACTATAAGGCGCAATGGATTATAAATCGCACCTTCAATAAATGGCCTATTTTAGAACTGTTTTCATATATCGGGTGCACCGGATTATAAGGCGCATAGAATAGAAGATTCTGCAGGCAAACGTTTAATTGGGATTGCGTTATGCGTCCACTAGATGGAAAAAAGGGAATGTCAACAAAACAGTCAGATAAAGACGCCTTGATCCATATATAAGGGGCTCCGGATTATAAGGCGCACTTATAGGTTGTTTTTTGAGAAAATTAAAGGCTTTTAAGTGCGCCTTATATTGTGGAAAATACGGTATATAACATATATACCGTATTTTTCGGACTATAAGTCACACCTGAGTATAAGTCGCATCAGTCCAAAAATACGTCATGATGAGGGAAAAAAACATATAAGTCGCACTGGACTATAAGTCGCATTTATTTAGAACCAAAGCACCAAGACATTACAGTGTACAGCCGCAAGAGGGCGCTCTATGCTGCTCAGTGTAGGCTACAGGAGCATAGAGCAGCATAGTGGGCCCTCTGGTGGCTGTAGACGGTAATGTTTTCTCTTGGTTCTTGGTTCTAAATAAAATAAATCTCTTAGTTCATTTCTCTTGGTTCATGTCAAATTAATTTTGATAAATAAGTCGCACCTGACTATAAGTCGCAGGACCAGCCAAACTATGTAAAAAAGTGCGACTTATAGTCCGGAAAATACGGTAATAACTTTCTGTTCACATTTTCTACAAAAACACCATGCAGCACAACTCCGTTTTCAACACTGGTAATAATAAGAAATGTTTCTTGACCACCAAAGCAAAAACATTTCTAAAGGATCATGTGGCACTGAAGACCCAGGAATAAATTACATTTTAAAATATATTCAAATAGTAAAGAGTTATCTTTATAGTAATATTTTTAAGTAGTTATTTGAAAAGTATTCAGGGTATTATGGTGTAAGAAGCAATACGAGCGTGTTACTTGAGACGTTA
The DNA here is from genome assembly GCF_023724105.1 of Carassius gibelio. Taxonomy (NCBI): domain Eukaryota; kingdom Metazoa; phylum Chordata; class Actinopteri; order Cypriniformes; family Cyprinidae; genus Carassius; species Carassius gibelio. The sequence goes on from NC_068393.1 coordinate 15,590,782, forward strand.
TCACCAGCATTGGTTAAAGTCCGTGGGGTTATCTTGTTGATTAAGGAGACACTTCTTGAGTTGAGCAGCTAATGTGTTTTGGACCAATTCTCTGGGAGGATTCCTCTCTCAGTATAATGTCTACCCATGACTCTCCTTCCTGAAAGCAGTTTGATGAGCTCCAAAAAGTGTCTAATCGATCGCTTTGGGTTTTATCTCTTGTTTCCATGCCAAAACGACTCCATTTGCAAGCTTGCACTGATACTCATAAGAAACCCTGAGTGTAAACAAGCATGAAAAGAACGGCGAATGCATCCAGAGTTGGATGAATGCGTGAGGCCCTCTTATATAATTAGGCCATGAAATGAGTTCAGCAGCTGAATCTATTAACTTTAGCGTTGAAATAGAGCCCCTGAAGTAATGATTACTCCAATTCATCAGACGGCGTGTTCTGTCATGGGCATTACTTGAACAGAGATTCACAGTGTGTTTTCTGTGTGTAAGGATTTTTTTTTTTTTGGAGCTCATTATATGGCGTTTTTCTAAAGAGATTTTAGTCAAACTGTTGGCTTGGTTTCTTTCTTAACAGAGTAAATGCTCTCTTCTTTTGTTTGTTTCAGGTGGAATGAGAGGGCAGTTTGTGAGCAGATGATGGACGTTGAGACGTCATATACAGAGTTCATAAACTGTGATCGTACAGGTCGCAGGAACGCAGTGCCAGACATTCAAGGAGAGGCAGTAGTGAAGGGCACCAGTGAACTAACCAAAGACCTGGCTCAGATGGACCTGAAAGCTGCAGGTACATCACACACCGCTTTCCACTTCTGCTTGCAAGCCAGCACTTATATTGATATTTCTCCAACATGCTCTTCTTCTGCTTCTCTTCCTCCTCTGTCATCTCATTCTCCAACTTCCCCTTTATTTTTTCCCCCATCTTCTCCTCCTCCTCCTCCTTGTCCCTCCTCCTCTCTTTTCCTCCACCTTCAAAAACTCCTTAAAGGGGGGGTGAAATGCTCGTTTTCACTCAATATCCTGTTAATCTTGAGTACCTATAGAGCAGTACTGCATCCTTCATAACTCCAAAAAGTTTTTAGTTTTATTATATTCATAAGAGAAAGATAGTTTGTACCGATTTTTCCCAGAAAAACATGACCGGCTGGAGGCGTGACGTGTGGGCGGAGCTAAAGAATCACGAGCGCGAGCAGGCTTTTGCGTTGAGAGCATGTGGAAGCTGTGACATTACCGTGAGGGAAAAACCATCATCCAAAACAAACCATGGCTTACAGTCAGATTCAGCCGTTTATTTATGATCCAGAATCAGATCCCGAGGCTGAAACTGAATGAGAGCAGCAGCAGCAACGACTCGCTCCGAGCGGGGCTCGAACCCGGGTCTCCGATGGGAGGCGGACGCACTAACAAGGAGGCGGAGATATTTTAAGCAGTTTTACTCACCGCCTGTGGTTCCAACACACGATCGTGACCCTTTTTCGTTGGGATTGCATCATCCTTAAGAAATAAACGATACGCAAATCCGTCGTCAAACTGGGCTTTGTTTGTAAAACAAGCATCTTCGAAATGTAGGGAACAAACACAAACACTTGCACAGCTCCGTTGATGCTCTGTAAAAATAAACTCCATCCTCTGGTCCCTTAATGCTGTTTTTTCTTTGGTAATCTGTGCAGGGTTGTCTTGCCCTGGCAACCAAAAACACACTCCTTTTGTGACATTTCGCGACGCTCTCGCTCTGATCAGTGATTGTCCGTGCTCAGCCTCTCAGTGTTCTGCTCTACGGGAGCGCGCGCTCTTCCGGCAGACGTGCCCTCAGGACCCATATAAGGAAATTCCGCTCCATCTAATGTCACACAGAGCCATTCTCGAAAAAAACTTTCTGAAACTTGTGACAAACCGGAAGGTTAATTTTTGAAACTTTGTCCATGTTTAGCATGGGAATCCAACTCTTTAACAGTGTAAAAAACTCAGTATGCATGAAATAGCATTTCACCCCCCCTTTAAAACATTTTGTGAATAATTTTAGACTTTGGTAGACTATTAATTTGGGGTTTTGCACTAATGTTATACTTCAAATAAATATACGATAGAAGTTGAGAAACTTTTTGTTAGAATATTCACTCTTCAGAACTATGTATTTAACAAACAGAAATGGCATCATCTGTCTTGCATTTATTTGCATAAGGAGTTGCAAATGGTCTTTATTTTATCTTTTAGATCATCTATACCTTTTAACACTCAAAAGACATCATGTGAACAAGAAAAAACATACAAGTTTAATCTATAAAAATGCAATGAAATATAACCTTATCTAAAACTGCAAACATGCATGCACTGGTATTTCATTTAGTACTTTATTTGTATTCTGACAGCAGTAATTCACATGATTAATTCTGCAGATCATCAGTGGTCTATCAGGTCATATTTATTATGCAACACTGCATCAGTTTGGCCACTGTAATGACTTGATTTGTGCATACAGTAAGACGGTGATACATGAACACATTACAAGTGTAGGATGTGAACCAAAGACTTTCACTGACCCTTACTTTATCCAGGACACTGCTCTGTAAGGTCACAGTGTCCACTTTGAACACAAAGAGGTTTGATGCGGTTGAATGGAGTCTGTCGGTGCTGGCAAAGATTTATTATCTGCACTCTCACCAATAACTGCTTCCTTGACCGTTTCCTATTCGTATGGGAACTTTTCAACTTTTTCCTGCTGAAATAAGAGCAGCATCTGTCTCTATTTGACCCAGTTTCCTTAGTTCACATTCTTGGCACTGTTTTAGCTCTGAAATAACCTGAGACTTTCCCATGACCATGAGGACTCGGTTAAGAATGTTTAGCTGGAGAATATACCGGGGCATGTGCGCATTTAATGTGGCAAAAAGGTTTGCCATATCTGTGTCTTCTAGAGGGAGATGCTTCCGGATCTCCAGCCCCTGAAGCAGAGGCATCTGGGAGCCAGGATAAACAGGGGACAGAGGGACCGTCATAAAGATCAAGAATGACCTGGAGGAGAGAGGAAAGCTGGGGAGTTCTCTCCTTTTCTCATTAAAATTCTCCTCATCTTTGCTCACCAGGCAGCAGTGAAGAGTCTCTTTCATAGACTGCCATTAAGGTGGACGTCCACCCATTGCATGCTGTCGAGTGCCTAAAAGACAGATGGAGAAGACACTGCCTTTGCAAACACCACTAAATGGGACGAATCTGTCGAGGACTGTATTCATTCACAGCACTGAGTGAGGGAAAAGATAGTTTTTTGTAACAGAGGTCGAACAGAAGCACAGGCATTTTGATATTTTTCCAACCTAAACTTAAACTAAGCAGTTCAATCCTGTTGAGTTACTGGTTAAACAAATACTCAGAGCTACTGTAAACTATAAATTACCAAATATAGCCTTTTTGTTACAGCTTATGAGAACGATGGCTCAGTTAAACAATTATTATTATTCTTTTTTTTTAAACAATGACCACTACAGTTGAAGGATGTCTGATTATACAACAGAATTCCCAGATATTACCTGAGGTCAGAAACTTCATTATATACTATTACACAAATGTAACATAATTAACAATGTTTGTGTAGTATCTGAGTTACTGTTTTCTGCCTCTGGCACTGTTTTGTGTGTTTTGTCAGATTCTCAGAAACACTCGTTGAAACACTGCATTTATATCGTGACCTATAAATAGAAGTACCTCGAAATAAACCGGAATGACATGATTGCTTTCAGTGTCTTATTTGTGTATTTATTTTTAAGTTGGGTGTTGATGTATTTAAATGAAAAGTCTATTTGCATTGTCTTTCCATTTCTCAAATTTAGGAAAATTATGATACAAGGGATAAATAGCCAACCATAAGGAACCACACAACCATTCAGATGCAAATTTATTTGTATTGATCGTTTATACAGTGACAAAGCTCTCAGACCCTTCCTTCCCATATTTATAGTCCGTATGTTTTCCTCTGCAGTTCACATTATACACAAAACGTAAAATCTGACAATTATTTTTCACTAGGCTGATAAACTCCATACCTGAGTTACTTGAATAGTCTTTTGGTAAGTGCCCTCTGGTGTTAGAACAAAGGAAAGAAAATTAAAAGGGTTTTTGCACAACATTTCATCATAAAACATCTAATAACTTTAATATCAATAGGTTTGTATATTGCATATAAAATATACATTAGATAAAAACCATACATAAGATCATATTCTGGTTTAATGTTTTGGATTTATACATTATTGCCATTGTAAAATTGTAGAATACAGCTGAGGTACTATTTAATTTCTTTCTCATAGCACCATTCACGTTACACAGCTTAACATCCTTCATACGAAGACTTGACATTATGGTCATATTCTGTGCATATACTGAGAATAGCATAACGTATAGTGGCTTGAGTAAATATGAAATAAGACCAATATTTAATGTTATATGATTATTACAATATTTGTAATAAAAATGATGTAGATGAAAGGCAACATCGTTTGGTCAAAACCAGTATGCTGTAACGGCGGTTAATGAAATGACAATAAATTACATTTGTAACATAAATGGCATGTTAACTTCTAAAGCTGAATCTTTTTTTTTTGAAGATGTTGACGTATGAGCTTTATTATTTTTGTGTAAATAATATTTTGCTGAGTTTACGAGTTCTCCAGTTTCATGGAATCAGGATCCACAATGGAAAGGCAAATGTCCTGAAAGGCTGTGCCCGCTGCACTCTTGTTGTGCTGGCTTCAAAAGCCTGTGCTTTCCTGCATGCCATAAGCCTTATAGAGTTGTTCAAGAAGCTCCTCTTTCTCCTTTGCGGGAAGAAAGCAGGACTTAGCTGCATTTATATTCTGCAAAAACAGAAGCGGACAGGAAAATACTCAGTCACTTTTTTGCAATGATTTGGTTATATCAGAGTCCATTCGAGAGCCTGTTTTGGCAAATTGTGTCTTACCAGTCTCTTGAATTCCTCTTCAGTGAAGTCCATATACTGCTGCACCACCTGATAGTCCGAGTTCAAGGTGGAGTCAAAGATGGTGGGGTCATCTGTGTTTAAGGAGTAGTTCGCTTTATCCTTCTTGAATCTGAAATACAGAACAAGACATTTCAAACTTGAACTAGTTAACTCTGGCTCATTTTAAACCCCGGGTAAACTGAATCCTAGTTTATATGACTTTGGCCACCTATACTGCCAAAATGGCCAGAAACAACACTGCTACCAAAGTTAACCATTAATCCTGGGTATACATGAACTCACGTTTCAAACTGTACATTGCCAAAACCTGTTCTTTTTACATAATCGCATTGTTTTGCCAGTGTCACTGATTGGACAAATGCTGCATGCGCGTTCTCATATATATTGTTTTGTTTTTTCATGAATGGACTTTTCAGAATATCAAGGTAAGAATCCAATTCACTCTAATTCATGTGTTTTCTGTCAACATTTGACTTTTTCCCCTTAAACTACCATGGCGTTTAGTTGACCGTCCAAAGCACACAAATATGATGCTAAGTCTGGCACCTCAAACGAGGCACTACCCATGCTCTGCAGTAGGCTTTCATAACAACATGTGCAAAGTGGTGCTAACCTAATGAACAAATGTGAAACATTTCTTAGGCGGATAAAACTGAGGTTTAGACCAATGATAACCCGGGGTTAAGTGCAGTGTGAAAAGCCCAGCATGAATCGTCCAGTTTAATTCTGTAACACACCATATTTCTGAGTGAAACATGCTAGGTACAAAACCATACCTAATGCATTAGATGGTGAAATGCAACAGAAATTGAGTCAGAATGAGAGTTTGCTAAAGCAGTGCTAAAATAACTATTTGGAGATGTGTTAACATTATCTAATAGCCTAACTATTGTTACTGAAAAGGTGGGATAACATGTACCAACAAATAGTTCACAATATGACCAGGAACGTGCATTAAAAAAAGTAAACATTAGAGCAAATAAACCTATTCTCACGTGATGAGAGGATGTTTGGTGAAGTCTGGGTCACAGGCTCCTGTCAGTCTGCTAGAGACGGGACAAATCTAGAGAAACACACACAACATCAGGATCATAGGGACAAATGTAGATTAATAACCATCTTTAAACACCTGAGAAATATTCTGGTAACAAAAATCTAAATATTATTACACTGAGAGTGTCCGGCGACTCCATTTATAAAGAGATATTTAAATAATGTCCCCTAGAGGGCAGTGTAATATTACATTTTATAAAACCCAGTTTCTCAGTCTCGTTTCTGGCTTAAAAAAATTTCATTCTCATTCTGACACACACACAGGGCCACTGCTGGCCAAATGGGTGTCCTAAGCAGGATTGTATTGTTGTGCCCCCTTTCTCAATTGTAGCTCTCGACATTTACCTATGGCTATAACTTCATTATGACTCTAATTTTTTTTGTAGTCTCAAGCATTCAGAATCATCCAAAAGAAAATTAAGTAGTTTTACTATGATAAAACCATGTTTTATTTTTTGTAAGGGTTGTGATAGCCACATGTTTTTTTTTTGTTGAAGAAATTATAAAGGATGTGTCATCGATAACAAAAAGATGATATTTGAATTACATTTTTGTATAATAGCCTAAACAAGAATTTGATCGTCCTATAAGTGTAACAGCAGCAATCGCCTGGCCTTTGGCAAATTTGCGTTTGAGCCCAATAAATTGTGGAAAAGTAGCATCATTTACATATGATCTACAGTTTATTTTAATAAATATCAAAAATGTAAAAGGTGTGCATTATAGTTGACACCTAGATGAACAATTACAGTTGTTTTTATGACTGTAAGTCATTCTCCTCAAATGCTTTAGACGTTAGAAATGTGTATCGCATGTAACTTTAGAGACCCTAAATTTGCGAATATCAAATGTCCAATGTCAAGCTAACTTTATGCCTATGTTTGTTTGTTTGTTTCTTTTGTTTTCTTTTCTCTGTGCCGGATTGCTGACGTTTTTTAACAGGACATAGATCTCCATCCATCAATTATGAACATTAAGCAGCAAACATGAGGTGCGAGTGGTCCCCCTCCCCCGGGAGTTGGTACCCTACGCAGACTGCGTACTCTGTGTATAGGGAGCAGCGGTACTGCACTCACCTGCACTCAGGTCATGGAGCACACTCTTAATGAACTAACGAGCCGTTACATAAGAAAGATATCAGTAAAGTAAGAACTCACAATGTATGTAATAAGCTCTGGTTATCAGTTAATTAATTAATTTTTTTTTTTTTTAAGATAATGTCTCTAAGTGTGTGTGTGTGTGCTCTTGTTTTAGTGACATATCAGGACAACTTTGTATAGCTTTGGTTGAATGCAATACGGCATACAGACTGGACGGAGATGAACATAAATAATGCTCGTGTTTGCAGTGCACACTTCATATCAGGTAAAATAATCTATGCATATGAACTGGTGTGTTGGTTTTATCTAGTAAATCAGCAAGTTTCTGTTTTATAGGTGAAAAGTCGCCAACCTTAAGCGTACTAGCTAGTTTGTATGTTAAACAAACATACAGCGATAGATGTGTGTGCCATCCTTTGAATGGTCTCTTAAAATAATACACATTGCTAATCATAGTTAGCCCAGCGATAGGTTACATTAGAAAATAAGCCTTGACAAAATTCCCCAAACCACCCAAAAGTAATTGATATGGCCTTATGGCACACGGGTCAGGTAGCCTGCTTCCATCCACGAGAGTTAATTTACAAAATTGCTGTCACGGTCCCGCAGAGTCAGTGACTGTACATATTCGGACAGTTCCGAACCTTCTTCTGCATCAATGTTGAATAAATCCCTCCTAAAACGTGCTAGTTTACGCTTGTCAACATTGCGTCCAAGCCTCTTTTTGCCTCCAGCTAAGCCCCGCCCACCCAGAGACATTGCAATGTTTATAAACTTTTAAGGGGTCTATAATGACATGGGTATGACACAGGAATTACAAGGAGAGGGTGACTTATGAGGACATAACCCATGTCCCCATTTTTCAAAACGCTTATAAACCATACAGAATTAGGTTCTTTTTCAGAAAGTAAAAATGCACAGAGTTTCTTGTGAGGGTTAGGGTTAGGTGTAGGGTTGGTGTAGGGCCATAGAATATACAGTTTGCACAGTATAAAAACCTTTACGCCTATGGGATGTCCCCACTTTTCACAAAAACAAACGTGTGTGTGGATATATATATATATATATATATATATATATATATATATATATATATATATATATAAACAGTATTTTACTTACTATTTTAAATATTTTTTAATCTTCTTTCATTGACTAAATAACATCTTGGGACAAAAGTTGGTTAAAATCCATTAAAAATGACTCCGATAACTGAAATTAGTTCTGATAAAAGCTTTATCATTGTTTGCAGATGCACATTTTTTTTATTGCCCATAATATTGGGTTGGTACTGTATGTGAGCACTTTGATCAAGAATGATCAAAGAGTCTGGTGCAACATGAAGATAAACATGAAGCATTGTCAACTTATGCATAATAACAGCATTTTTATCAGACTAATGATATGAATGTATGTTGGTGTATATGTCAAAGTGATTTCTGTAACTGTCAGGAAGCTACCATCTAGTCTTACCTCAAAATGCATGTTTTGTTGGAGCAGTTGTTTATACAGCGCTTGGTCTTCAAGCGTGTGGTATCCATGTCCAATGCGCTCTGCTTTCAGGACTTCAACAGCCTGCAGGGTGTAAACACATTATGGGAAGAGTTGGCACATAGTTTCAGATCCGAAGGTGTTTTCTTGTGTAGTGATATTTAGAAAAAGGAGCTGAGTGGTAGTGTTTTTTTCTGAAATATCTGTCTTTTTTGATTTAGTACTTGGGAAGGAAATGTACTACTCAGACAGAAGTTCCTCACAGAATAACTGTAAAGCTGATAGTTAAGAACAGCCTCAGCACTGTTTACACAATTTTCCATCTGTACAATAGCAGATAGCAGATGGGGAATCGTTCTGTTTTTGTGAGAAGCACATTTTGAGTGGTTACTGCATTGCTGCTGAATAGATTATAATAAATGCTGAGCAAAAGAGGAAACTCATACCTCCCTCACCACACTGGCAGGGCCCACTTCTCCTGCATGCACAGTTCTGTGCACCTCACTTCTGACAGCTTCCTATCAAAAACAAAACCGTGAATTCACAGAACAATACCAGCAATAACCGTTTGTCTGCAGATGGGATAAAAGCACCAAGCAGTCTCCAAACACAGCATCTGTAACATGCACTCTGTTATTCTTGCCTAATTAAACAAAATTTATAACTGTCAAACAGTGTTTGTAAGCTGAAGCTTAGATCAACGGATGATAGGGAACTTGTTTCGTTTCCTGAACATCTCAGCTGTGGCTTTTAGCATGTGAATGGTCTAAACAGATGTCTCTGTGTTATCTAAATGATGATTTATATAAGAGTTTACAAGCCAACAATATAAATGTAAATCTCTTAAAAGTTATAAATGCATCAACTAATCAAAGTTTTACTGTGATGTTAGACTTGTTCATGTAAAGCACTTCAAATTGTGTGCAAAGTGATTCGTTTTAGCTAGAAAGGGAACTCAAGGAAAAAGAAGACCTTGACAAAATGGTATGTGGATAAGACATATGGTTATCATTTATGTTCTGTCAAATTCTGAGAATCCTGTGCAGGCAGTTTCGTAACAGACCTCATAAAGATGAGTTTAATCTCTCACTAGATGATCTGCTGAGAAAAATGCAGCCGGAGACGTTTATCAGGTTTCTTGCAGCTCTTATGGAGGATGTGTGGTTTCTTACCTCAAATGCGTTCCTGTGTCCTGAGTATGCCTTACACTCCATGGATTCATCTCCTGCTAGGTCTATTGCCACAACTCCATCTTTACCATACTTCTTGCACAGCTCGACCACGTCCATAGACCAATCTACAGCAGTAATAAGCATCAGATTATAACAGTCCATGATTTGGTTGTGTTATCATTTCCTCATAAATGCTGCATATAAGCTGATAATTACATGGTTTGGATGATGCATTAATTCCATAGAATATTATAGATTTATAGTGTGCACATAAATGCATCTTAATAAATGCATCTATATGTATAGAGAGAGAGAGAAATTTCTTGAGAATTCAGCTGTCATAGAAATAATTTACAAATTAAAATTCATTCAAAATGTAAAATGGTTATTTTTAATTGTAATATTTCAAAATATATTAATATTTTGACTAAATAAATGCATCCTTAATGTAAAAAAGCTACTTCTTTCAAAAACAACAAATCTTACAACCCCAAATTTTTAAACAGCAGTGTAGAAGACAAATCTCTTCAGTTTCAAGTGTTACATGAATTGTGTATCTATTTACAAAACACAGTGCGCATGAATCACCAAGGCTTTCTAATTCACTAGAGCATTTCGAAACAGTCCATCTTGAGGGGGAAAAAAATCTGAGCCAATCCGCAGGCGGTTTCGGGCAGTGCTGTGATTAATGAAGGATGACAGTTAGAAAACGTCTCTCAAACACACAGAACGCTGGGTGGGGAGGAGGTGAGAGTGCATTACTTGGCATGTGACGCATGCAGCACAGAATGGACCTGACTTTGATTTTGAAGGCCTTCTCTCCCTCTCTGAACCCCTTGTTCACCAGGTCCACCACATCATCAGGAGTGATGTCTCCTCTGGGAGGAAGAGGGGAGGACAGGCAAGAACAAAAACAAGAACAGGGTTATTGTGCAAGAGAAAATGTAAACCAGCATTATGTAACATATAAGAACAATAAACAATACATGGCATTAAACAGCTTTGGATTAGAGCAAATATGGTACACATACGGTTCTTGGTTCCAAGGTAGAGGATCCACTCCCTTGTTGGCCAGCAGATGAGGGCTGTATCTGGCTTCAACATAGATCACTCCCTCTTTGGCCTTTGTCTCTACAAACTCATAAGCTATTCTCTTGATGGCCTCTCTGTCCCCTCTGCAGATGGAAAATGAAACCGATAAGATACCATGATAACCCCAGCCCCTCGCTAGCTTCAAGGCCTACAGAGTCATCATCCCTCGCTACCTTCAAGAAACATGTTTGTGTGTGTGTAATACTGTATATAGTACAGTCATGGCCAAAGTTTTGGCAGTGACACAACATTTTGTGTTTTGAAGTTGGCTGCTTAATAGATTGTATGGGTTTGTTCACTCTTGGCCATGGACGGGTGCAATGTTCCCTCTAATTTTCCCTAAATTTTTCTTGCTAAGCAAAACTTTTTTCTATAGAGCAGACATTTCGTCCACCTGAGCAAAAACATTCTTCATGCTGTACCAGACCAGTACAACTTTTAACTTTAATGTGCTATTTGTATTAAATGTGTAACTTTAATATGCTTGTATTTAATTTGACCTTTGACAAAATGATGTATATTTTAGGTTGCCTAAGAGCTTTCTATTTATTTTTTTATTACAGTATAATGCACTGCCATTCAAAAGTTTGGGATCAATAATGTTTATTAAAGCAGTTTCTTATGCTTATAAAGGCTATATCTATTTGATAAAAATAAAGAATATTATTTCACAAAATAATATTGTGAAATATTATTGCAATTTAAAATAAAAGTTTTCTATTTTAATATACTTTAAAATATAATGTATTCCTGTGAAGCAAAGCTGAACTTTTATCATCATTTCTCCAGTCTTCAGTGTCACATGATCTTCAGAAATCATTCTAATATGCTGAATTATTATCAGTGCTGGAGACTGTTCTGCTATTTCTGCTGTTCTGCGATATTTTTTGGGACGTGATATTTTTTCATGATTCTTTGATAACTAAAATGTTAAAAAGAACAGTGTTTATTTAAAATATACATTTTGTGTTACAATATGCACTACTATTCAAAATTTTGTGGTCAGTAATTCTTTCTTAAAAAGAAAATCTAATAAAATTTTATATGACACTGAAGACTGGAGGAATAATGTTGAAAACTCAGCTTTGCTTCACAGGAATAAATTATATTTTAGAGTATATTAAAAAAGGGAAACCAATATTAGAAATTGCAATCATGTACTGCCGTGCACATCATTCTCTTTCTATAAAACCTGTAAACCGCATTCACCAGTTATCAACTCTATAGCGGTTTACCCAAGCATTGCAATTCATTCGCTTTCACAAATGGCTTTCCCAACTCAATTATTTGTGTGCACGGCACATGATTTTTTTCTACGAGGTTGCGTGCAGCTTAGAGGGAACATTGGGTGGATTGCAAAAATGTCACTTTTTTTGTTTTGTTTGTTTTTAAATATCATGATTTTATCACAAATCTTTGTCATGTTGGCTTTTCTATTTTGCAAGCTGTTTGAGCAATACAGTCAAACTTCCCTATTATAAAGACAAAGCCTTTTACGGTCAAAATATGAAAAAGTATGATGGATATTTAGGCCACAGTTGGTGAAGATAAAAATGTCATTATTTTATCAGTTATTAAAAAATGAGAACAAAGATACACATTACAAATACACAAAATCTGTGTATTTAGTATGAGCATTCAACAAACTGAATGAACAAATATAAAAATAAAACACTATATACAATGATTCCTATTAAAGCAACTGTATTAAAGTTTTCAGTCAAGCGTATTGAGTAATTTTTTTAAATTAACATTAAAGGAATAATTTAGCCAAAAATTTAAATAGATTAGTGTTTTATTTTTCATATCTTCATGTACTCACTCAAAAGTTGTTTTAAACCTGAATGAGTTTCCTTCTTCTGCTAAATGTAAATGCTATTTTGAAGAAGGTGGAACACCAGACAGATGCTGGTCCACAGTGACTTCCATAGTAATCCCCCCCCAAAATATCTTCTTTAGTGTTCAGTACAAGAAAGATATAGGTTTGGGACAATGTGAGTGAATAAACAATGACAGAAATAAAATTTTAGGGTAAACTATCCCTTTAATTACAGTCGATAGCATGTAGCCTACTGTCCCTTTAAGACCTGCATGCATCTAATATACAGACTCTGTTTCTTCTACAGAGTCTAAATAGTTTCTGCTAAATAGTATGATAGTGATGTTACCTGACTAGTCATCATTCACACTTTCACAAGAAAAGTTAATTTATTGGCCAATGAAGTTTTTAGCAATTGCATCTGATTACTCTACACAATAATCCAGAAATGATGTGATTGAACACCACAACGGCTTAAGCTGCAAACTTTGCAGAACACAAAATTTATGGCACTGCCAAAACTTTTGGCCATGGCTATATATATATATATATATATTATAGCTTGTAATTTTCTAAGAAATGTTGTATTGCATGTTGTTGCTTCATCTGAATCGCTGCCTTAGAATTTTGTCACTATAAGTTGCTTTTTAAAAAATAAATTATCAGACAACTAATTTAATGTATATACACATTTGTATGTGTGTGTGTAAAAACAAATTACATTAAAGCATTTCTGTTCCTAAAAAAGAAATTAATTTACTCATGTGTTACTAATTAGAAGATAGTATTTTAATGTGTTATGTAGGAAAATATGCAAGAAATCTGCAAACAGAAGTGCTTTTATGTATGTTTTTACACATACATAAATTATATATATATTTATATATATATATATTTATATATCTCAAATTACAACTTCATCTGAAGTATAAATGCTACAGTTTTATGATGTCAAAAAATTATAGCATTTATGACTTCTTCATTTATAGATAGCACATCTTCAGAGATATCTTATGTGAATGATTGAATTAACTGAATGAACTAGATGTTACTTTCACTAACACATTCATAAAATCCATCTTTATTGCATAAGCATACGCTTTTCCAAGAACGCCCACAACTGGAGCAAGATACCGAAGGCTATAATCATTTTTACAACTCAGTTACACTTATGATGCTTATTTTAAACAGCTCACTTGAACAGTTATTGTATTTTTTTAATTCAATCTCTGAATCATATTATACTTGAAAGTGCTAAATAAAAAGGCTGTTTGATTGCAGTAACAAAGCATGTTTTCAGGTTATACCACATGACATGCATTGAGCCTGTCTACAGCACTGGACAATGGGTGCCCAGTGGGTGCCAAAAACAGCCAGCAAGTTCCCATGTTGTTTTGGGGGAGGCGCATGCTGTAAACAAGGCCCTTTTAAAGCCTCTGAGGACTAGAGGTTCATTTTCAATGAAGCATGTCAGCTGCCGGCCCACAAAACTACCGGTTGCACTGCTTTTCATGTCTACATGTCAAAGCATCTACCTCTCATGTTCGTGAATCTGAGTGGAAACATGCAGAAACTGCCACATTCTCTGACTCTTGTTCAGAGGACTAAGTGCAAGACAAAAGAAAAAGCCTCTGCTGAGGTTTATATGTCCGTTACTATAGTGACACGTAGTGAAAGTGTGACATGAGCTGCATGTAAAGATGTCTGATGCAGGACGTGAGAAAGGCAGCTGTGCCTTTGACGGTGTATCCACCACTAGCGATACAGTGAGGCTAAAGGAAATTCATTTGATTTGATTATTTGATTCATTAGAAATCAAATTTCCCCAGATCTAAAGGGTTTAATATACAATGAAATCATAAACTTTCAGAAAAAGTTTATAACAGTTAAAAAAAGCTGTCACTGGGCAGTATCTTTTAAAAGGTAAACTTAGTATCTTATTTAACCCTAAGAGGTGCATAATAGCACCTTAAAGGTACATATTATTTCCTAAATTGTATGTATTAGTACCTAAATGGTACATTTTAGTATAAAATATTTGAAAGGGTACTGTTCCATTGAAACTTTTGAAACTTTTTTTTTTTTTTTGTAGTGTAACTTTTAAAACTCCTCTCCTGGAAAAAGGTTACAGTGTTAGGAGGTGACAACTTAGTATGAATTCATACCATACCATTCCTACAAAAACATATGATTTTTAGAAAAACAATACACAAGATGAACCCAATGGTCAATGGCAGATTTCATGAAAAGGTAAAAATGAGATTGTACAAATTTGCAACACTGTTGCAAAACCTCCCCAATCTGAAAATCAGCAGCTTTGTGATGATCGTGCACAATTTCTTTGCTGTTCAGAAGCATTTTTTGTCTGTTAGGGAAGAACAGTCCTGAGGAACTAAAATGTAACTATTGTTGGTGTAAAATCTTCATGGAAAATTGTAATAAAACCAAAAAATTGTTATATGTCATAAAACCATTAGAAAAACATATTTTGTTTTCTTCATGCAGTTTCAATGACAAAGCTTCCATGCAATCTTCAAGCAAATCAGCAACACAATTTATTTAGAGCCAGCAGATCTTTTCTCAGCACAACTACTTACGCAATGGCATGCATGTAGTGATCGAACTTGCCAAGGAATTCTGTGAGTGTGCCCGGCCCATGCATTATGCACATCTCTCTCATTTCATCCTCGCTGCTTGCACGTAGAGTGATTCCCCGCCTCCTGAGACACAGTTACACAGAGGTCAGTGGTTAGAGCTTTGAAAGTTATTATGGAAACCTGACAGAATTAGATCTTATCTATTTACCTAAGAACATATGGTGCTGTTGATTTATTATAAAAAAAAAATTTGATGCATATCTGATAACTTGGAATAGCCTAAGCATTCCAACATATTTAATTCTCAGCCAAAAACAGCCTAAAGCAGATCACAACATTATTACTGAGCATTGGCTATCAAGATTAAAAAAATAAATAATTGTATAAATCTATCAAATCATTTTAAGTAGTTATAGTGATATCATTTATAATAGTTACGGTATATTATATTTGATTTTAAAGCTGCAGTGAAGATGAGCTTAGGATTTAAAATCGTTTTAGATTTTGGATTGTTCCTTTGGCCTCAGAACGTTTGAAATAGACCACACAAGTGCTATAAAAATTAAATTAAAAATACAAACAATACCTTTACTCAATATTATAAATGTTAATATAAATAATTACTAAGTATATAATTATTAAAATAATAATCTTTTCCACAGAAAATATAGAAAGTATATATTTCTCATGGTATGTAACTGGAATATATGTCACTTACTTTGCTACTTCTATTATCGTCTTTATTCGAATAGCACCATCAAGATGCACGTGTAGCTCAATCTGCAAAGATAAAAGAGCAGCAATAAAGTGAATCTGTATGTCAACGCACACATTTGCAGACCATTTAGCCACGTGACAAATGCTGAAAGAGATACTTGTTGATGGCACAGAGCAGAACCACATCCATCAAAACTCTGAGCTTAGCTTTCAGCCTGTTGTATTCAGATAGAGTCTCCTTCCCATGTAAATGCTCCTTGTGGAGCGCATCTAGAATGCAGAATGCACGACTGGGTGAAACAAGTTCAGTGGACAGGCTAGGAATGCCAGGGAGGGCTGTGAGAGAAGTGAATTTAATGGCCTCAGTCTACTGAGATGTACTGAGAGATGTCCTGACAGATGACCAGATTAAACTGTGACCCAACTTCACCAGCAGCTGGGAGGACAGAGACAAACCACAAAGAGAAACCTTGTCTGTTGGAGAATCTAAAAACCCTCCATGTGGCGTCAACTGCTCTAATAGTATGTTTAATCAGTGACAAAAGAATTTGGCTTGTGCCTTCTTTTCCACATTGTTTTATTCAGGTACAAGAGTTGTACATTTGCTCGCCATCATACCACCGTGAGTAATGTACTCTTCTACCAATAAAGTTAGAAGAATGCATAGAAACGCTGCCAACTTATCTTGATTCATAAATATTTTATTGCCTTTATATGGTGACAAAGTTGTGATTTATTTTGGTTTGTTTATATGAACTTCTTTTTATGCCCTTGCATATTTCTGACATGAAACTTTGACTTAGAATAGATAGCAAGAGCATGATTATAAACACTGTGTACTAGTGAGTAGATAAGATTTCTTGTTTGGCGTGAAGATATTTGAGGTCTCCATCAACCTTATTAGTCCTGTTTAGCCACTTGTTAGGAATTGCATTTTTCAAGTAAAATGTTAAAAAAAAATCACAAGTAGGTATGGCTGATGTAGTTTAAGTTGTAGAATAAAATGTAAAAATATATTGAGTTTGTATCAATCATTAAACTTAACCAAACCAAAAATCTATTTAAAAAGCCCATTGACTTCACAAAATTGTAAGTACTAAAATGACTTGTTTCCACCATACAATATCACAAGATAACGTGTGAGCATACAAATATATGAAAACTATGTCATCAACTATGTCATTTCATATACAAATATATGAAAACTATGTCATCATCATTAGCTCTTCACTTCAATCTTGCTGAAAATGTTTGTTAACCGAAGAGTGCTTCATCAACTGTAATGGAGATGAAACCGGAGACCAATTTTGGTGAGTTCACAGGAAATTCTTAGGAAAAAAAAGGCGTTACAGGATCACTGTGCACGTGTACTAACAGCTGTACATCTTTGATAAAACCTAAGTTAATGGTTGTTCAGTGGATCGTATTTCCTCTCAGCGCTCACATACAGTTAACACAGAAGATAAAGACACTTTCAAACAGAACTGACCCTCATGAGTAAGATAGAAACCAGATACTGAAAGAAGTCAACACTGATTATGCAGTGTGATCGCCAGGGACGAGCCAGACACGAGAAAGGACACTGCAGAGTATTAAGTCCCTTCCCCCACCCCCAGAGGAAAATGTGGTGTGCACGCGGTCTTTTATATCAAATGATATCAGTCCCTTCAGCACAGTTCAATGACGGAAATGTGCTTGCTTTGTAAAGGCTTTACTTGAGGCGCCTGGTAAATCTACATAATCACAAAGCACTCAAAGCAAACCGGCATTGATACGGGACAAATAAAACTATTCTTTTTACATTCTTTTGCAGTAAAACCAAATGTGAAGCACTCTCTCATCTCATTAAAAGACTAAAGTAATGCTTTGGGGTCTAGTAACGTTTAAAATAAAAATATCTAATGCTTGTAAACTATTTTATATCAACATTAATGAAGAATCCATTTTCAAGTGGCAAGACACTGTCTTTGGCAGAAGTAAACAAAGATGATGTCACCTCTAGTGCTTTCAATTCATTGGTCTTTGGCTCAGTTACTCGGATCAGGTTAGCAGAGCATGAGGCCCGACGACACTAATGTCCTCAAGCACTCTCTGCATGGGTCTTCTTGCAGTCTATTCAATTACTAAATTAAACAACTCACTGAATATAAAGTTCTGAAAATTATGCATGTATGCTGCTACAAGCGTTGTTTTTCCTGCCATCATGCATGTCGTTGTGCGCATATATATATATCAAGTGGCAAAACTGTCTTGTCTGTACTAGCCTATGCTGCCATCCTCTTCATACCTGAATAGGTTCGTACAGTATGTGAATTACGAACAACTACTGTAGTTGGTTTAATATTAATGTCATTGGGTAAGAGCATGCGGGTGAATATAAATGTCAATTAAATATTAATTATTTTGACTTGATTGTAACTGCTTACATTATGGAATCAAAAAAGCTATAAAGTTTGTTATGAAAATACTGCCTTGCTGTTGAGGTGTGTTTTGTGTAATGAATGTGATCCACTGTTGTTCTAGCATTACATCTGAAGGTGTATCCTAAAACTTGTTTTAACGGATTGTCAGTCGGCGATCAAACAACAAGATATGTGACCTTTCTGTATGGTTTCACTGTGAATATCATGTTATCGTGAGATGTGAAACAAAGTCCTGGGCAGCTGATAAAATATGGAAGTTACTGTCTGTTAAGTATCACTTAATCTATTGAATTTCTGATATAGCAAATTTTATGAAGGGTGTGATTTAGTCAAGGAATGGTAAATTGTTTACTGCCTACAATGATTGTAGCTCTTTATTAGGTCTATTACAAATACACCACTAATTTGCCTTCTTAAACACAAATTAAACAGCAGAGTAAGCCCTTTTGAATGTGTGTTTACAATGAGGAACCCAAAGAGAATGATGCACCGTCAGGGAAGCCTCTCACACTATGCTGCTGCTAACAATGGTGTAGATTCACACTGTAATTATTATTCAATTTTGAAAGAAATTTGAGAAGGGCATTGCATAAGTAAGAATAAGCTGAATGCTAGTTTCAGTGATGCTGGTGTCAGTCCTCCACCTGCACATGGTAAGTGTAAAACAAGAGGAGTACAGGACAGACAGTGTCGACTCTTATATTGGTTATAGACACTTCCACAAATTATTTGCTTATCAATCATTTTTCTAGTATCAGTTCTTCTGGCTGACTTCTGCTCGCTGAGTCAGTATAATAACTCCAAAGGGCAGATGCAATGCCCTGTATCTCCCTGCAAGACCAAGAAGTATTAATATTATCCCGGAGTGTTCTCTCCTTCATCACTGTATGGGGTCAGCGCATTATGTGCCATAAGTTAACAAGTAACATAAATCAACATGTACCATTTGAATCACTGTTAGAATACTGATGCATCAGTTACAAAATGTCTTTATAATAAATATCTTATATCTTATTTTTTATATTTCAGCTATATTATGATAATGATTGTGATTCTTCTACTTAATTTTTTTTAAGTCTCTTCCTCCTTATTAAGCATCAGAATTAAGGTCTTGGATCTTAAGCCTATATATCTACATTAATCATGTAATTTAATATGTGCTGACTGAGTATACTGTATTATCAGTTTATTAAAAAAAGCATTTCACCGTAATGTATTCCTGTATGTTAAGAAGAAGAAGAACAACAACAACACTACTAACCTTAGGTTGATCAAATTCTGGTTTTCCACTCTTTTCTGCCATTTTCCTGACTTGAAAGTGTATCTCTGTCGTGATACAAGTTGAACACGCGCTCTCCGGAACCTGTCAGCTCAAGCAGTGAAGTTCAGCTTCTTGATATGCGCGTTACTATTATACACTCCAGCCCAGGCTTGGACAAAGAACACGCCTTATTATGAACAGATACTGTATCACCGACGAACTCCGCCTCAACATCAGCGTCCAATAAACTGAAAACAGTGACAACATTAACCTAACAAACTGAACTGACAAGCTGATCTACTCCATGCGAAGAGATTAAACCGGAATCCTATTAGAAGCTTTTTAGAAACAGTAGTATCACATCTACACTAGGTTACAAGATGAGACGCGAGATTTTTGCGTCGCGTCGCGCTTTGTACATAGATTTAGGCAAAAGTTTACTTTTAAAAAGGTTTACTTTCTGTTAACTACAAGATTTTCGGCCTACGGTTCGTTTATGTCAGTTTGTGATTTAACAAGAGTCTGGTTAGTTTCACGACTTGCAGTTTCTGTTTCTTAAATAACAACTACCGGGAGTTACTTTTTAAAAGGTTTTAAAACTCATGCATGCATCCTGTTTGAAAACAAAGTTAAATAGGCTACTTCATCAGGACCAAAAAATCCGTTAAAAAAATAATGTTGAGATACCCTGTTATTTGTGTGTGTGTGTGTGTGTGTGTGTGTGTGTGTGTGTGCTAGGGGTGGGTGATATGGCAAAAAGGTTTTTTTTTTTTTTTTTTTTTTTTTTAATATCATGATTTTATCACGAATCTTTGTCATGTTGATTTTTCTATTTTTCAAGATATTTGTGCAATACACTCAAACTTCTCTATTATAAAGACCAAGCCTTTCCAGGTAACAAAATATGAAAAAGTATGACGGATATTTAGGCCAAAGTGGGTATCATTATTTTATTAAACATATTTTATATCTTCACCCACTTTGGCCTAAGCAAATACTTCATCAGGACCAAAAAATCCGTGAAAAAATTAATGTTCAGATACCCTGTTATTTGTGTGTGTGTGTGTGCAGAGGCGTGCACAGACCGCCGGCTAGGGGTGGGTGATAAAAAAATGATGAGGGGTGGGTGGCAAAAAGTTTTTTTTTTGTTGTTGTTGTAAATATCATGATTTTATCACGAATCTTTGTCATGTTGATTTTTCTATTTTGCAAGATATTTGTGCAATACACTCAAACTTCTCTATTATAAAGACCAAGCCTTTCCATGTAACAAAATATGAAAAAGTATGACGGATATTTAGGCCAAAGTGGGTATTTTCTGAAACATATTTTTATCTTCACCCACTTTGGCCTAAATATCCATCATGAATTATTTGTAATTAATTAACCAAACAGGCTGGTCCACAGGGACTTCCATATCTATAAAACTATCACTATCTATCGTCTATCACTTCCCTGCTATCAAAGTCACACTGAACCAGTAGATATTTTTGGTGCAAAACAACTGAGCGTCTGTGACAGTGGAATTTGTAATTGTAGAGAATAGCCCCACACGTGTACCAGTACATTTGAATTTACAGACAAAAGTTGCAAACTAGTATTTTTTCCCCTCTTCCACAAACACAATAGTTACAAATTCTCGAATCCTTCACTGCAAGTGCTCAAATTAATTAATTTATGTATTTTTCCTTGGTTGCTTTTTCCAGCACAAACACAAGTGCATAACGACAACGGCGTGAATCTGTCTCAAAGCTATGGAAGCCCGTTCCCGCCACAATTCAGAAAAATATGATTCTGTAAGTCATAATAATTAGAAACTTTCTGATAATTATGACTTAGTATCTCATTAAATTGATAAACTTTCTCATAATAATGAGAAACTTTCTCACAATATTGACTTATTATCTCGTTATATTGAGAAACTTTCTCGTTATAATTAGACATTTTCTCGTAATATTGACAGTTTCTCATAATAGTGAGAACATTTCTTGTAATAGCCTAACGTAATAATTTTAATAATCTTGTAATAATTTCTACTAATGACTTAGTTTCTCGTAATGAGAAACCTTTTCGATGAGAAACGTTCTCATAATAATGAGAAACCTTCTCGAAATAATGAATATCCACAAAAAAAAAAAAAAAAAAAAAAAAAATCTCAATGACACATGCGCAACACAAGAGTGACGGCACGCTAGCGACATCTGTTGGTCAAAGCAATGCAAGAACACCACAAACATTGTTCTGTAATCTAAAGTGTATAATGCTATAATCTGTCATTAAATAACCATTTCAGATAAATCATCTGCATGTAGTCTTTTTTTAATTTGTAACACTGTTACTGTGCCAGATAGTTATGGCTTCAAACATTCCAGACTAATATTTCTGTTAAGAAATAAAGGTATTTTATGAAGAAATTGTTGAATTCTCCGTTAATAATGCAAATAGCTTATGCGATTTTCAGGTCATTGCCCGGCTGGGACAATTTCTATAGGGAACTATGAAGCAATTAAAAATATATATCATTCAAACGTCATTCAAGGGCTGCAAGTGAAAGAAAGCCGACAAACCAAAAAGCAAGGAAAGTGGAGAAGCGTCGCCGAACAAAGAAGAAACCTGGAATACTAGCACAATATGAATTTAAAATTGAGAACTGTAATAAAATTGATGCGGAAGCAGGAATCTTTGAATAAAAGAATAATGAAGCTGATAAAATAGATGGCTGACTATTAACAGGATTAATCTGGGGCTGCAAGGGTTAACGGGTAACCTAGAATTGTCAAAAATGAAAGCTCCAGTCAAAATGTTTTTGATGTACCCCATGTTTATAGGTGTTAACCTCTGTGGTTTGAGTTGCTGTGTGCTCTGCCTATTCAGCAGGTAGAAAAGGTAGGGGATGCATCTTGCAACAAACTTGCAAAATGGAACCTCTACCCTAGTTGTGCTATTTTTACTAGCATGCAGGTGTGACCTTTGTGGTTAACACAGGGCATACTTGCAGATATGCTTGAAAGTGACGTGATATACAGCCAAGTGGTGACCCATACTCAGAATTTGTTCTCTGCATTTAACCCATCCAAAGTGCACACACAGAGCAATGAACACACACACACCATGAACACACACCCGGAGTAGTGGGCGGCCATTTATGCTGAGTGCCCGGGGAGCTGTTGGGGGTTCGGTGCCTTGCTCAAGTGCACCTCAGTCATGGTATTGTCGGCCCGAGACTCAAACCCACAACCTTAGGGTTAAGAGTCAAACTCCTAACTACCCCTGACACTCTGTATGGACTATGATAAAGGTCATGTATAATGTGTGTGTATGAATACATGTAATTACCAAATAAGGAGTGATGCAGGGGGGTTAATAAAAATGATATGCAAAAGCTATGAAAGACTCAAGAGTGTGATGTTCAAGGCCGTGGTGAAGACCTAGGGCTACTCGCTGTTACTTTCATATTTTTTATTGTTTATGAGTTATTGTCTATTAATAAAGCGAGGCCATTACAAGTGGTGATGCATTAAACTTTTATTAAAAGAGTCTCTGAGTAATTTATTTATTAGTAACATATATTTCTGGAACTGAATAGCCCTACTAAACTTCAAGAGGCTCGACCTAGCTGAGCAGGTGTGGGTGTCGGTGTGGAGTCCAAATCTTTTCGTCACATATCCAGGTCCCAGAGGTAAGAGCAAATGGTTTTATATCTGACAATGATAATAAGGAATGTGCATTAGATAATATATGGAATTTTATATTATCTAATGCAAACATTTTTGTCATTAATCTCTTACCCCCATGTCGTTCCAAACCTGTACAAGCTTTGTTCATCTTCGGAACACAATTTAAGATATTTTGGATGAAAACCGGGAGGCTAGAGACTGTCCCATAAGTAAGTTACACTGACAAGGTCAAGAAAAGTATGAAAAGCATCATCAGAGTAGTCCATCTGCCATCACTAGTTCAACTGTAATGTTATGAAACATGTATTTATGCTTTGATTTGAAAGAAAACAGTGCATCCTTGTGGTGCGGCTGATTCAAAAGAACGTAGGCAGTCTGAGTGATATGGAAAGAGAAGACTGTTGACAAAGGAATTGTAGAATAAATTTGTTATTTTAGTTTTATTCAAGTACAAAAAGTATTCTCGTCGCTTCATAACATAACGGTTGAACTAGTGATGGCAGATGGACTATTCTGACAAAGTATTTCATATTTTTCTGTACTTGACAGTGTAACTTACTTGGCAGTCTATGTCTTAAGCCTCCCAGTTTTCATCCAAAATATCTTAAATTGTCTTCCGAAGATGAACAAAGCTTTGTAGGTTTGGAACAACATGGGAGTAAGTGATTAATGACAAAATTTATATTTTGTGATGAAGTATCCCTTTAAAGCAATTGTATATTACCTCTACTGGGAGTATTGGGTGAATTTTCCCTTTGTGTTTGGTTTGATTAACATTAAAGGAATAATTCGCCCCAAAATTAAATAGGTTAATGTTTTATTTTGTATACCTCCATGTACTCACTCAAAAGTTATTTTAAACCTGAATGAGTTTCTTTCTTCTGCTAAACGTAAACACTATTTTGAAGAAGGTGAAAAATCAAACAAGTGCTGGTCCACAGTCACTTTAGTATTTTTTTTTTGCTGTCAAAGTCAATGTGGACCAGCAACTGTTTGGTTATCCAGATTCTTCAAAATATCATCTTTTGTGTTCAGCGTGGGTTTGTTCACCCTCTGCTAGGGGTGATAGGCTATGGCAAAAATGTCACAAATCTTTTATTTTATTTTATTTTTTAGAAGTATAGACTATGATATATCATGATTTTATCACGAATCTTGTTATGTTGATATTTAAGCCAAAGTGAGTGAAGATAAAAATCTTTGTTATTTAATCTTTTTTTTTTTTTTTTATGAGAACAAATATACACATTACAAATACAGGTAATATACAAATAAAATAAAACAATGTTTTATTTTCAGTTATTAAACAGTTCCATTCCTTGATTCTGATTGGACAGCAGCGGTGTTTTATTCACGACACAGCACATCTATGACCGCTTCACCCAACGGTTGTGGATCACTGTACAACACCCTTGGCCACATAAACAATCATTTATTATGTATTTCGGCAGTTAAGCCTACTCACTCAAAAGCTGTTTTAAACCTAAATGAGTTTCCTCCTTCTGCTAAACGTAAACGCTATTTTGAAGAAGGTGGAAACAAAAAGTGGCAGTTTTGCCAACAATATAGGCTACGTGAATGGAATATTAAATGAATCATGCCTAGCTGCAACAAACTGAACTAGTAAATTAAATAACATCAATCCTTCAAAATAATACTTTTAAATCATGCCAAACGACAATGCCCCACTTGATGACATAATTGACATACAAATGTTTTTAAACTAGTTTCTTGAAAATATGGATCAACACAGTTTAATAAGCCTACTTCAAAACAGACAAACATTTAGGATATTTTGGATTCAGAACCGTGGTTTTATTTACGAACTGTTTTCTATGACTGTGATTTGTTGTTAAAGATTATTTATTTCCATACTTGGAAATTCTAGATATGTAAACTGCGTAGCTTACAGTAGTTGACCACTAGATGTCATCAGAACGTCACAAGTGTATTCATTTCTGTGTTTGGTGGAGGTGGAGGAACATGATCCTTGACGGAACCACATTCCAATCAACCAATCAGAATTGAGGGAAACATTTCAGAAAATATCTGTTTAGACTTATGATGGGGGTTAGGTGCTTCTACAACCTTGTTATTTAACATCATTTCACACTGATTTTAGAAATAAATAATGTGTAGGGTTAGGTTTTGGGACAGGGATTGGGTTAAGTCTATATTTTTGAACAATACTGTTGATCCAGGATCAACAAAAGATGTTGATCCAGGAGCATGTCTGTGCAAAATCACAGCGACCGGAGGGGGCCACACCTGTATGCCGAAATATGCATTATGTGATTAGGAAATAATTGGTTGTGGTGGTATATATATATATATATATATATATATATATATATATATATCTTTTTTTATATAATTAAAATTATTATTATATTAATTATTATTATTTTTTTTTACACGTCTGGTATATTATTTTTTAGCAAATAGCAATTGCATATGCACCTCTCTCATCAAATTAAGACTGTTTGTGTGTTTATCTTTGTTGAATATTTGAATGCACAGAATTTTCTTGTTTTGTGTTTGTTCTTAAATAGAGCACATCATAAACCATGTACAAAATGACTTGCTGAATAAGAGACAAATATTGCAAATAGTAGGCAACATAACTTTTACAGCATGCCTAAAACATTACACATTAACAAAGTTCTTTCTAAACCACTGCTGTTAGAGCAGTTCCTAAACAACAACTCTTATTTAACTTGGCCTAATCCTACAACTCTAACCCTGCCGTGAAGCCACATGGACCTTATTCTGTTTCAGCAAAAACATCCCATTAAATGTGTCATACATAAGTCTGCTGGAACACGGCTTAGGAGTGTGGTAGCACCACACTGTCTATAAACCCCTTTTATGCTATTAAGACATGAATAGAGATGTAAAGCTTTTGAGCAGATGTAAAAACATGCCTTTTTTCCATTTACCATTTATTTGCGTCTCTTTCCTGTAATTTGTGGCTCCTTACATGACACCCCTGTGTAACAGAATAAAGCACAACTGTTTATTGTTCAAGCATCTGTGACGTCTTTTTAAGCTAACCATTACCACTCTAAACTGTTATCAGATATGACAGATATGCTGACCAAATATGGTTTACACATGTTGTTTGATCAAGACACTGATAGATTCTGTTAGAATGTTAGAGGTTGTGGAGATCTTGTCCTAGCTAAAGAGCAGAATATCCGTAAAAAATATTGACTCTGCTGACCACATGTTAGGAAGAAGTAACCGCAGTGAATCTATCCTTTGTCCTGTATTTATTTGTTCTTGCTCATTTAAAGGCATGGACTTTTTTTTTTTTTTTTTAATTCAGCTTCCAGTAACCTGGCCAATGGTGTGATCCTGATCTGGTATTGTTTCATAATATTATATCATTCAAATTTTGATGAGGTAACTCCAAAATTTCCAAATAATTACTTGTTCATTTACACAAGCTGTGATAGTAAGATGAAAATCATTATCACATATGCATTGATCAGTATTTGTGTAATGTAATTGGTTAAATGTGTTCACTGACAGCTGAATGCAGTGTGAAATTGACTTATATATTTAAGGAATGGGATGTTTTGTGTTTTGTGAAAGATACTATATTAAAAATAAAGGTTCCAATAGATTTTCTTTTTTTTTTTAGATGCCTTAGAAAAAATATTTTGGGATCTCCAAACAACCTTTCTGTCATCAGTGTTTAAAAGAACACTTTTTTATTTATTTTTTGAGTGCCGAACATGATTTGAGGGAGGGAGGTCTCACCAGCACTCAGAATGTAATTTCAGTGCACATCACTGTTCTGCAGAATACCTAACCTCTCATGCTGTAAATTTCAATATGACTTCTGAAGTTTACATTAAAAGATTTCACAGATTCAGTTGAATTATTTTTAATATTCCCTTCCAGATGGTTACTGGGCTCTTCCCATAAAGCTGTTACTGCATGTGGTTGTGTGTGTTGTCTGCAATCTTTCCTGTGACTGTCAGATTTGCTTTCTCTCAAACATCATTACTTGACCCTTGCTTATCAGAAATCATAGGCTTTCCTGTTTCGACTTGTGCAGTTTCACATCTAGTTAGAATTCTTGGAACTTAGGTACAGTATCATTTCCTCCCCTCAAAAACAGTTAGTCAGATTCAGGTTCTTCTTTTTAGAGGCTGATTCATCTACATCGCTGCACATCTGGGCTGCAGCTGCAATTAATGTGTAAGAGGTCGGTTCAAATAACAGTTAAGAAAAAAAGCAACCTGGAAACTTTCATTTTTTACTTTGCATGCTACAATTTTGATGGTGAACAAACAAAGCACTGATAACATCAATCTAGAGAATATAAAAATGATAAGTCAGTCTGTCCTGACAAATTAATAATTTGTTAGACAGCTCTCAAAAATCATTTGTTCTGATTATTCAATCCTACCAATCAGTGATTTTAGTGGTAGTGTTAATACACTATACAAATAAAATTATACATTAATTTCCTCTAATATAAATATTTCATATATTTATTTATTTTGTGAAAAGCCCTGTAAATATCAGCTCTGCCTCTATGATTTTTAGCATTGTCTGGCTGGCTGTACATTATCCCTATTATTCAGATGTTTTTAAATGTTTTGGTCTCAGTGTCAGGTTAGATTTAAGATTCATATGAAAGGAAATCTAATATCGTCATGGGATACAAAGGAAAAAAGGTTTTCGGTTTTCAAATTATTATCTATGACTCAAACTGCTTAACTATGACACATTGCAGTTGGGGCCAAAGTCTTCAAACCTCAAAGGCAAACCAAAGACTTTTTAACATGAAATATTGTTAGAATGAATGTGGGAATTATGTTTGGTCTGTCTGGTCAAGCATGTTGATTCATCAAGTATTTTTTTATTGCAGCGTGTGCAGTAACTAAGGAGCTAACAGAGACAAAATCACATGTGCACTGAATATCACATGCATTGCACGGGAATCGATGTGAATAAAGGAGTTAACTAAAAGACAACCTATTTCCAATACCAAAAGCATAATGAATTCCACAGAATATTTCTTAAATGAAACCAATTACACCACACTGAAAGAAGTTACCTTTTAGGGCTGTTGTACATTGATTCTAGAATTCCACTGCACTGTCATTTAGTATTTAGGGTTTTACTCTGCTGTGCCACAGCAGGTGTTAAATGAAAGCACTGCCCACAGCTTAGTGTATAAATATGAGGCTGCCTTTCCAATATCCTGTATTCCTGGTAACTCAAGTAAGTTCAATGTGTGTACTTCATTTTAAGAGAAAACTTTTCCATGAGGCATTATTGGACTAGTTTTTAACCACAACTGGCTGTATTTTAGACATGAAAGAGGGAGTCTTTGTCCCACATCTGCTTTTCTTGCTCAGTTAATCTCTAAATATTTAAACAATATTTTTGTGGATCATCCTTCCAGAACAAATTTACACATTCCTGACACCCTATAACATGTTTCCACTGGACTTTGAATGTTTATTTAATACCATTTATAGGATAATAATATTTAGATTACTCCATCCTCCACTGTTAAACTGAATCAAAATCATTCAAGAATAAGACAATATTTTTCATTCTGAATACTATACTGTGTTTTGCATGAAGAGATGTGTGCCCTGTACCCTTTACGGTGATATTGTACATTCCAATCATTTGTGATTTTTGGTAAGGATGTCAAAATAAATATAAGAGTGGCTGGACAGAATTTTTAGACAGAACTAATATCCACTTGACTTTTGCTGTATCTGGCAGGCCACATGTGTTCCAGCTGAATTATCAAGAGCTGTGGTATTTGTAAAAGTGAATTTCCCGTCTAGGTCTATATTTAAACCGTCATTCCCAGTGGGTCATCCTGCATTTCATTAGGATTGTTTTGTCTGAGCACTTGACATGAAAAAAATTTATAACGCCTTTTTGAAAAGCTAAAAACTCTTTTTCAGAGCCACCCGCAGTTTAAATGGAAGCACATTCTCTATTTTAAATGCTATTACAATTCAAAGAACAATTAGTTCCAGTCCTCGAACTTGGTGACTGAGCAAGCTTTCAAAAAATTCTGATCACTGAGGCTTTTAATGTTTAATGTCAGTGTCTATTAGTAATGGAGATTTTCAATGACACTTTGTACACTGATTTTTTTTTTCATTAATCCAATAACAGTAAAATAATGTAGGTTAATGATTCACATCTGAGTCAATGAAAAAAAAAAACTTGCCCTTAGGGCTACTGTATATTACTAGATAATAGGCAAGAAAAAAAAAATGTATTCAAAAAAATAGTGTTATACAACTGGTTGTGATAATCACACAAAGATGAAGGTACAAGGAAACAGTCAAGGCAAGCTTTCAGTTTTCTATTTTATTAAATTCTATTTTTACTTCATGTGGAATTATTGGTGGATAAAAATACACAAAGTTAGTGGCAATTGTGTCTAATATGTAAGTTATGCAATATAAACTGTTTTCCTGAATTAACGTGCAATGTTTTATTCCCAACCATGCTTATCAGTCTGTTTTTTTATTTAAATATATATAATGTAGCCATTTAATAAACAACAGCTATTAGACTTTCGATGAAAACAGAAAACTTGGATGTGGTCAAGAGCAAACCACAATATGCTGTCTTCTCTTCCAAAAGTCAATGTTTCACCTCTGCACACCAGAGCAGACGAGCAGAGGGAGAAAATAATTCCTGGTTGTGGAAATGGGCAATGGAGATGTGGAATTTGAAACATTTCTGATCCAGGTCCAGCCACTGTTTACCCTGCAGTCAGGCTATGACATCAGAGCAAGGACTTTATAAAAGAGCATGTGCACAGAGCCAGGCAGTGAGAAAACAGTAACACAAGTAGAAAATCTCATTGTGCTGGAACCTATAGCAGAAAATGATGGACAAGCTACAGAGAGACCGAAACAGTCTGATGGCATGGGCACTGCTGTTTTACCTAGGCTCACAGGTGAGAATCTAGTTGCATGTATGCATTTTGGCAGTGAAAATATTTCTGATGTGTGTGTTCAGCTTTTTTTTTTGTGCAACAGATGTGAGATTAGATCTGGTTACGGTTTTGTAAACTGTTATGCTCAGAGTCAAGAGGAAGAGCTTACTTTAATGTTTCTTTATCAGGGACTTATTGAGGGACATTTCGCCTCAGAGAGTTCATTAATAAACAGGGTTTTCCAGTACAAACTGAATGAAATGGGAAATTAAAGCTTAATTAAAGTGTCATTGTTCTGTACAAATGGATGATTTTCATCTTAAGCTTATTGGCTCTAACACTAGCTTATAATTGAAAGCATGTTTTTTGTGTTCAAAGCCTGGGAATATTTACCGTCAGTGATTCGCATGAGGGATTTTTTTTCTTTCCCTTTTGCTTCTCCTTATGCTATGATTTTTTTTTTAACAAAGCTGCATGTTTTAAAAACCAGCAGTGATATTATTAGAGGCATTCATGAAAAATAAAGCATTAATGGAAACTTGAAAGAAATACAGTGTATATTACAGTAATGCTTGATTATTGAAACTGCATTCAAGCATTGGACACATGGTATTATTGAGCACATGTACAGATTGTGTAGATTTTACCCATACACTGATGCTCTGTTGCATTCATTACATAACAAGTCTTCCTGTATCCTGTCTTAGGTGTGCTGTCAGCAGTGTGGCAGCCCATGTCAGTGCCAAAGCTCTCTACCAGACTGCCAGGAAGGCGTTCCTCTCATTCTCGATGGGTGCCAGTGCTGTCAGGTGTGTGCGCGGCAGCAGGGTGAGGCCTGCAGTGAGCTGTTTCCATGTGACATTCAGCGCGGCTTGCAATGTGACTATAGCGCCAGCTTCCCTGGAGACCCAGGAGAGTGTGTCAGTGAGTTTCCACCACCTAATACACTGCATTAACATTATGGTTACAACCATAAGCTCCACTCATAGCTCTTGACTAACATGACAAGGTCAGTTACTATCATAATTTTGGGATGGCACATATTATTCATCATTTGTAATGTTGGTCTGAGCATTTGATTTATCTTTTGAGATGTCCTTTGAGTATTTCATCATTTGAGTATTAAATAATAGTTTTAATTATGCCAGGGTTGTACTGAATCTCAAATGTAAAAAAAAAGTTTTCTAAATTCTAAATATAATAATATAATGTAAAATAATAATTATATATTTTTTATAGTTTATGAGTACAATTGTATTTGTGTTTTGATTAAGCATTTGAGCAGTTATTTAGAGAATTTGATTTATTATGCCATCATTAATAATTGTAATTTAAAAATTTAATGGGGAAAAACTTCAATAAAACCTAAACAAAAAAAAAGCGATAGAATTATGACAGGGTAAAAGCAATGACAATCTAAAATTTTAACCTGACATTCATTTAAAATAATAAAATGAATGAGTTCAACTCTAAACAAAGTTTAAGTGAATATATTTTTTTACAGAGAGGGAACATGAAATACAAAGCCAGTAAGGCCTGTTTAGGAAGCAGAACTTACAGCTTCTGTGCTAAACCTTTCACAATAAACCTTTATGAGAACTCCAGGACATTTAGACTTTCTGTATTGCATATCGTGTCATCAGTGTAATCTTTTGAACCTTTGTTTTTAGGTCAGGAGGAGCTGGGCTGTGAACATAATGGAGTCTCTTACCAGGAAGGCCAGGTATTTCAGCCCTCCTGTGCTCTTCAGTGTCGTTGTTCAGGTGGAGGGGTGACCTGTGTGCCCCGGTGCAGTGAAGATGTTCTCTTGCCCACCCCAGACTGCCCTCATCCTCGAAGGGTTCAACAACCAGGAAAATGCTGTAAAGTGTGGGTGTGTGAAAATATGGACAACACAGTGCTTCAGGACGCTCATATAGGTACTTTATTAACTGTTTATGTGTCCAGCAAACAAATCAAGACATAAAACATACACAAAGGCTGTTGTTGATGTAATAGTTGGCTTACTCCATGAGCTGAAATGAAAACCGTCTCTCTTCTTTGGGATTTTGCATAAATCTTTTTACATGTTTCTTATTCGAATCTCTGAGAACTCTGAATTACATTCCCGTCTGTGGGATTTTGACCATTTAATTGAAAATGTCTTGCCAAGATGGAACCCAAAAGCACAAATTCTAGCTTCTACCCGAAGCCAACTTTCCATGATTCATAACAAGACTCATGTCTGTGTAGTTTAACAATTAAACTCCAAAAAAGCCAAACAGAGCATGGAAGGTGTTCAAAGGCAATGCCACCCAAGTTAAATCAGCTGGAATGGTACATTTTGTTCAGAATGTGTTTACAGTGAGGACGTTAACAGATCCATGTGCACAAAACACTGCCAATAAATGGCTGATTATCATCTCGTAGGGATAGAAGTATTTGGTATTGCTTATTTGGGATTCTCATAACAATTACTGTCAGATGGTAAGAGCTGGTTACAAAATAATACAACTCGATAAGGTTTACTGAGATAAGAATTAATATTTAAGTTCAACATGAAATCAGAATTGATACTATGTACTTTTCTTTCTAAATACACATTTCACGACAGTTCTGTGTGTTATTTTAACCCTTGTCCTTTTAAAAAATCTTGTCCTTGTAAATCTGTCATTATGCTATATTATCACCAAATATTGGAATCATTTTTTTTTTTTTTTTTTTTACATGTTTTCTTTCAATTAGCATAGGTTTTATATTTATTTTTGGAACTGATTGGTCAAATGGCTCATTGATCTTAGCTTCCTCACTTCAGTTTTTGAATGAAAAAATTATACAAATAATTATTTGTGGATAATTTCGGCAATGTTCACTCAAAAACAGAACAGAACCCAATATTTGGTATTAATATAGCATAACAAGGGATTTGTTTTTGGGATGGCAGCTTCAGGGAGTGACCAGAAATTGCCTGCAGACTCTGCATACCAAACCAGACCTGGTTCAAACTGCATAGACCAGAGCTCAGAGTGGAGTGCTTGCTCACACACCTGCGGGCCTGGAATATCTACACGGGTTTCCAATCAAAACCTGGCCTGTCGCCTGGAGATGCAGATGCGCTTGTGTATGATCCGACCCTGTCAGCCTGTTCTCCAAAGAAACCCACAGGTATGTCTCCTATCTACCATAGGATGCTTCGGTTTTGACCAGTCAAAACATTCTCTAACTAACTTCTATGTTTCAGTGGCCCAGGAGGAAATGTCAACCCACCTACAGGTCAGCGACCCCGGTGCGGCTTTTCCACCAGAGCTGCTATAGTACACAGTTCTACAGGCCCCGTTATTGTGGCACATGTAAAGACAACCGTTGTTGCACTCCTTACCACACTGGCACAGCACTGGTCACTTTCCGCTGCCCTGGAGGAAGACTGCTTAATCATGCTGTCATGACCATCAGCTCCTGCATCTGCCATTACAACTGCCCCTATTCATCTGGAGGGGCATATAGAGGGTCTCCCTTCTTGGGATAGACACTCACTCTCTTATAGGCTGACTTTGGGTCTAGTAGATTCATATTGGACGCTCTGTGTTTTACATGTCTTTTTGCGTGTTAGTTACACGGACCCAACTCAAGATTTGAAGTTTCATTTTACTGACTGACAAAAACCCTGTTCGACTTAAAGCACTGAAGAGCACATAAGCCATTTGAGATGTGACTGTTTTTTTTTTTCATGACGTGTGGTGGAATTCAAATAGGTTATGAGCTTAAGATGTGCCTGAAATGACAGTTGTTTTAGAAAAAAAATAAAATTATGTAAATGAGATAAAATGTTTTCTCCTGGTCAAGAAACAGGATTTAAGCAAAGAAACTTTAGTCTTAGATTTGAAATTTAACTGAAATAACATTGCACATAGAAGAAGCAATGTTTAGATGCCACGCGAAATTTAGACAATTTTTTTGTTTACAGTTAAATGGAGACAGGGGTAGCCGCAGGTCGAAGCAATGTGAGTGGCAAAAGGTGGCATGCTGAAAGTTGAATTCTACATCAGCAACTAATCCCTCTAACCACCAATAACTCTAAACAATTAGAAAACCTTTTATCCACACCTTACCTTTCATCTTTGGCCACACCCACTGCTTCCGCCTGCAGTTATCCCTACTTAGTTAATTGTGGCCTCTTCACTTGTATTTACTGCAGGCTTTTATTTGAAGACTGACACTAGCCATACTTTAGTGTTTACTAATTTCTTGCAAAAGGATTGACTGTATATATATGTAAATACTTGTTTATGTCTGTATGTTCCTTTCATTAATACTAGAACCTTTAATATTTGTGTTCATTTAGCGAATTTTAAGTTTCATTGCACTGTCAATTGCCACCTCACAACCTTGCAGTCAAAAGTTAACAGCGTTTTCAGACCTTAAGAAAACTATTTTTTTTTTAATCTCATCATAAATTCTCAGTAATAAATGTTTTGTGCTGTGTGCCTGTCTCCTTTTATTGGGGTCTAGTAGCTCTATACTGAATTCCCACCACGAGTCTCTCACTCTACAGTTTAGTTTCAGTAAGTCATGTCAAAGCAGAAACTAAATCAGCAAACTATCATATAAAAAACATTGCAAGAATAAGATGTTTTGTTTCCAGTCAAGACTTGGAGAAACTTGTTCATGCCTTTATCACCAGCAGGGTGGACTATTGTAATAGTCTCCTCACAGGCCTTCCCAAAAAGACCACTAGACAGCTGCAGCTCATCCAGAATGCCAGAAAATCTGAGCACATCACACCAGTCCTCAGGTCCTTACGCTGGCTCCCAGTTACATTTAGGATTGATTTTAAAGTACTTTTACTCATTTATAAATCACTCAATGGCCTAGGACCTAAATACATAACAGACATATTCACTGAATATAAAACTAAGAGACCACTCAGGTCATTAGGATTGAGTTAGTTAGAAATACCAAGGGTTCACACAAAACAAGGGGATTCCACATTTAGTTAATATGCCTTCCGCAGTTGGAATCAGCTTCCAGAAGAGATTAGATGTGCCAAAACAATTTAAATCCAGGTTTAAAACTCATCTGTTTAGTTGTGCATTTATTGAATGAGCACTGTGCATTGACCGAACTAATTGCACTATAATTTATGTTTAAATTCATTATCTGTTCTTCACTGTTTTAAACTAATTTTAAAACTCTTAAATCATTTTCGAAGTATTTCAATTCCTTGTTTCATTGTTGTGATTTCTGTTCTTATTGTTTTCTTTTCTTTTATGTAGCGCACTTTGAATTACCATTATGTATGAAATGTGCTGCTGTGTATAAATGAACCTGCCTAACAGTGATTCAGAAGTGTAACGCTGCCCTCTCTTGTTTTTACGAGGAAAGGCAAGCAAGAAAGATGCTCTAGTTTGCTCTCGGTAGAATTTGTTCCATTTTGTAAGGTATTACTGTATGTACAAGAATGGAAAATACAACAGAAATAAAGAGGATATTCAGTGGAATGATAATAAGTGAGAGATTGTTTTATTACATCGATCCCGGGTATAACTAAATAACCATATATAGGCTAATTACGATATATAGCCTAATTATATAATAACTTTATAATTAAATACAAAGCAGACATATTCACTGAATATAAACCTAAGAGACCACCCAGGTCATTAGGATTGAGTTAGTTAGAAATACCAAAGGTTCACACAAAACAAGGGGATTCCACATTTAGTTATTATGCCTAATTATATTAGTTATTATAATTATAATAATAAATTATTATAATAATTATAATTATTATTATGTATATATAATTTATAAAAGCTTTTTTTTTTTTTTTTACAAATTAGTTCAAACTCAAAGTGCAGAGTTCAACGTTTTTTTTTTACGCACATGTGCCTTTCTCAGTCAAGACATCTTAACGTGCTCACACTTCCTGTAACATATTCATGTGCGAGAATGTCAAGCATCTCCATCCTCTAGCAAGAAAGTCTGATGATCGTTTTTAATGAACGATGGCGTACAATTCAACCTGCAAATCAGTCGATTTTGGTTTTACTCAAAAGTTTTTGCCCTCGGTCTACGTGACTGTTTTCATTCTAGGAGCAATTGGCAACTGTTTGGGGCTGAAATCTATGTATAATAACTGGAGGAAAATTGGTAATGTAAATATCTTTGTGCTCAACCTTTGCCTGGCGGACATTTTATATATTTTAACCCTGCCCTTTTTGGTGGTTTACTACGCTTCCAAAAGCCACTGGAAATATGGAAATGTTTTTTGCAAGATTTTAAGATTGTGTTTCTGCATCAACCTGTACGGCAGCATTGGTTTCCTCACATGCATCAGTGTTTACAGGTATCTCGGCATCGTGCACACATTGAGGGTTAAAGGCAGAATTACAGCGAGACTCTCCATGCTGATTGTTACGCTGGTTTGGTTTTTAGTTTTCCTTCAGTCTCTCCCGGATATGTTCTTTGACAAAACCTTCTTCAAAAACAAAACATCATGTTATGACACAACTTCGGACATATACATCAGGGAATACCTGAAGTACAGCATCGGAAAGACGGTTCTTGGATTTGGGATCCCGTTGTTAATAATGTTATGCTGTTATGGGCATGTGGCGTTTATTCTGATGACAAAGAAAGACATCGATGTCATCTTGAAGCTGAGGTGTATCAGACTGGTTGTCATCCTGACCCTGCTCTTCTCTGTTTGTTTCATCCCTTACCACATTTTTAGGAATCTAAACCTGGTAACTCGTATCTCCAAACTGGACGGCGCGTGTCAGAAATGGTATAACTCTATGTACATCGCAAACCAAGTTGGTAATGGATTGGCATGCATGAATAGTGC
Organism: Carassius gibelio; assembly: GCF_023724105.1. Classification (NCBI taxonomy): domain Eukaryota; kingdom Metazoa; phylum Chordata; class Actinopteri; order Cypriniformes; family Cyprinidae; genus Carassius; species Carassius gibelio. Next base: position 15,627,910 of record NC_068393.1, read on the forward strand.
GATCAACCCACTGGTTTACTTCTTTAACAGTGATGATTTGCTGATGAAGTGCTTTATAAAGTGCGGACGAGGCCGTCAGTCTGCTGCCGTCTCTTTTGAGGATGACTCTGACTTACGGAAGAAAACTCCCGACAGCATGGTCAAGAAATAGAGATGAATGGAGTTTCTTTGTTATGTTTTGCCCACTTATCAACCCGAAAACATATCTGTTCATCGAGATTATGTACACTGAATGAAACGATTCTTATCTAGATCATCATAATGTAATGTGGTTATTTGGGGCCTTGCTTTTGTCACAGGATGTGCTTGCACTTTATTCTGAGAAACAGAACTGATTTTGTTTTAATTTTGGTTCCGCTTTAAAAGAAAGGTCATTTAATGTGGTGTCTTGCAATGCTTTTTTTACACATTGAATGATTGAAAATGCATTTTTGCTTTTATGTTTGCACACATTTCTTTATGTATAGCCTAAATTCAGAAGAACTTCAAAAGTGATTTTTGTCATGTACATTCATCAATCACAGTAATGCTCTAGGTTTCTAAGCAGCATGTTGCTACTGAAACAAACACAAAGGGACCTATTTTGAGTTTTTATTACATAGGCCAGTGCAGATGAACAGTGTTATAATATCCACATTAAGATATGACACACAGCAAATATGACTGCCATGTGGTAAAGTAAAAGCAAAACTGAAAGATCTGAAATTTCCTCAACTCTGACAAGTTAGATAGATTGATTGATAGATAGACTTGCATCCAAACACATGAACAAAACCATGCAAGGTAAATATATATTAAATCTAAAAATATTGGTTCTCGCCAACAAAATGTACATATTATACACAATTTTAAAGAAAATGTACCTTTGTATGATTGTCAATTTTGGTATTGTGTTGTCCCCACGTCCAACATAAAAAAACTGCACTCTGAAAAAAAGAAGTTCTTTATTATGCCAATTATTTTAACACAGATTGTAAATATAGGTTATGTTTTGTACATTTTTTGTTTATATTCTTTTTTAAAAAAAAAACATGGATCATTGATAATCTAAGATCAAGTTTATTGTCAAAGCAATAAATACTGAGGAAATGCTCATTGCTGTCACTGTTGTTGTTTACTTATGGAGAAACAATTATAACAGTCCTCAGTGATGTTCATGAATGTCATTACCTCTTGCTTCAGAGGGTTGAAATGGTGCATCAATAAAAATATTCTAGCAGATACTATTGTCATGCTGTAGAACTTATCTTTCTTATTAAAATAACTCCACATGATCAAACCTAACAATATCTTATATTGACAAACTTAAACATGAAATTGACATAAACTAGTGGTTGATAATGCATGAAACCTAAATGCCTGTGGTTATATAAAGTGGTAAATGGTCTGTGGAAAACATAAAGGTTAAAGGTCAGAAACATAACCTTTGCTGCTGTTGTGAGTAGCCTGTGCTTGCTGAGAATGTCAACTCTTGGTCTGGCAGACATTAAAGGACAGGGCCAGGCGGCACAGATCATATGTCTATGTGTCATCAGGGTGGGGGATGATAGGGAAGAGAACGCACAAGCTTCTCCTGTTTAGTTAGCTACATTAAAATGAGCATCTGAAATACATCACACCGCACAAGTTAGGGATTGATATTTACGGTTATCTGCGAGTTTTCCCTAAAGATGGACACATTTGCGAAGGAGTTCCACAGACGAACGCGTTGTGACAGTGCCGGTGAGTTCAAAGTGTGACAACCAGAGATTGAAACTAACTTTTTCACTCACCAGCCAATTTGGCTCATACATTTTAAGTTACTGGCCATTCATAACTTATATTAGCCAAAAAACAACAACATGTTAAACCCGGAAATAAACCAGCTGCTTGAGGCTGTCTATGCTGGATTTAACAAAGTGACCATTCAAAAATCATTTTAAATCATCAAAAATCATCAAAAAAACTAATATATATATATATTTATTTATTTCATAATAATATAATTTAATTTACTTTACTTGTGAATTTAATTTACTTTTTGTGTGTTTCAGAACATGTTCTTTTTACTATATGTAAAATTAAATAAAAAAATATATACTTTACTATATACTCATGTATGCATTTTATTTCATTAAAAAACTAATTTATCTTGAAAGTAGGTACATATTTTACATAGTTACATACCCTTTCATATTTTCTAGCGGAAGTTGTCATAGTTGGGTAAACTTCTATAGTGGTGAATGAGAGACTACATTAAATATATGTTTTGTCACAATAGTGTTTCTACAAGAGGGTAAAAAATAGAAAGAATTTGATACGATGCTGATGACCATTAATCAATTTCGATGTCTTGATTCACTATCAATTCACATGAATAGGCCTACTGTACTTACTTTTCTTGGGTTAAATTCAGTATTTTCTTGCATTAATTAATACGCCTCTTTGCATTGAATTTAAAACCCTTTTCTCCATTTAACCTTCGGTACTACACTAATTGTATTAGGCTATACATAATAACGGAAAATGGGATACAATTCATAACAAAAACGGTTGATCTGCATGTTTGTCTTCGGCGTGATAATCAATGCATGTTTGTCTCACGCAAAAAATGTGAGAGTTAGCAGCCCTGCTTTGTCATCGTTGACACAAAAAAAGCCTTCACCTGATGAACATGTTCATCAGTAATAACGTCCTTAATTAAATTAACACTGTTTTTGAGCAGTCAGGTACGGAGCCCCTCTGGTCCCATTTTGTCAAAAAAAAAATATACAACTAACTCGTGGCCTCAAGATTAGTTATATCGTGGCCTCAAGATTAGTTAACTAGTGGCCTCAAGATTAGTTAACTCGTGGCCTCAAGATTAGTTAACTCGTGGCCTCAAGATTAGTTAACTCGTGGCCTCAAGATTAGTTAACTCGTGGCCTCAAGATTAGTTAACTCGTGGCCTAAAGATTAGTTAACTCGTGGCCTCAAGATTAGTTAACTCGTGGCCTCAAGATTAGTTAACTCGTGGCCTCAAGATTAGTTAACTCGTGGCCTCAAGATTAGTTAACTCGTGGCCTCAAGATTAGTTAACTCGTGGCCTAAAGATTAGTTAACTCGTGGCCTCAAGATTAGTTAACTCGTGGCCTCAAGATTATAGTTAACTCGTGGCCTCAAGATAAGTTAACTCGTGGCCTCAAGATAAATTAACTCGTTTAATTAATTCAGGAACTAAACATCATCATGTTCCTTAGAGATGCAAGCAGCATTGTGACTGTGTTTGGAATTATTATTATTTTTTGGCAAAAACAGCTAATATGGTGTCTAAGAAAAGTCTCTTGATATACACTTATTGTTTATTGTTGTATAAAATCAATATTACATTTGTAACCATGCTGATTTAAAGAAAAAATGGCACTCTTCGTGTGATATTGATTTACTTTATGAAACGATATAACTTAAATATATAATTTATCTTGAATTAAGTGAGCATTCTTATAATGCATAATAGACTGAATCTTACAGTGAAAGATGCATGCACTCTGTAGGTGTTTGGTTTGGGTTTTGTAATATAGGCCTAACGTTACTCGATAATGTCACAATGTCTCACAAGTTCAGTATTTGCGCTAATTCTTGGCTGATTTGGCTTACTTTGACTCCTAACCCTAGCGTTGTGGGTTTGAGTGTCAGACTGGCAATACCATGACTAAGGTGTCCTTGCTTGAGCAAGGCACCGATCCTCCAACTGCTCCCCGGGCGCCGCAGCATAAATGGCTAACCACTTCTCCGGGTGTGTGTTCACAGTGTGTGTGTGTGTGTTCACTGCTGTGTGTGTGCACTTTGGATGGCTTAAATGCAGAGCACAAATTCTGAGTTTGGGTCACCATACTTGGCTGTATGTCAATTCACTTAACATGAACTTCCCCAAGAAATTAATGAGTGAACATAATTTACGAGAAGTAACACGCCACATTGACTAGTTATTTGACAGCGTTTCCGGCCACAGCTGATTTTTACCCTAATTTTGCGGGTTTGCAGGTGTTAATTTCAAACCCTGGTGACAACAACTGATGGATGAGTGTGAAACAGGCAACAGATAGGCTAGATAGAACTGATAAAGTTTACACACCGCATAAGCTGTCAGAATAAGGCAAAGCTTTTTTATGTTGATAATTTGTATTTTGGCCGGTGTATTAGTGACATTTGGTTGAACAGTTTGCTACGTAGAGCTAGAACCAGTAAAAAAAAATGAGTAACTTGTTTATTTGAGCTAATAAGGAGCACACGCAACACATGTGGTCATGGGCGTTGTGTGTGACATCCAGGAAGTCTCAGGGCGAAGGTGTCGGACATCACACTCAAAGGGGAACAGCAGTGAGTGCACACTACACCTGCTTGCTTGTACGACAGCTTCCTGATTACTGTGAACTATTGTTAACAGGAAACACACAAACCAGAACATGAAGACCCTTAATTGTTCTACAAATAAATATAAACACTTGAAAACTTCAAAGTACACTTCATAAAAAAAATAAACATTTGAATGACACAACAACAGATATATTGTTCAACGTTAAGATATAAATGGTGTTCACCTCTACAGAGTGGTTACTTTACAATATATCTTTGACTGTGTGAACTTGAGAACTGGGAACTTGGGAACTGAGATGCTTAAAAAATAAATTCTGAGAAAGGTTAAAGAATTATTAGTTTGCAGATGTTTCACAATCTTTAATCTGTATCATGGAATAATGTTTTTTTTTGAGTGAGACATTTTTGTGAGTCTTTTTTTGGTGACATTAAGTTTAACTAACCCGCTAGCGCTTAGAAATGAAAGTGCATGCGTCTCGCGAAAGAGCAAAGTTTTGGTTGTGCTTCGTCTGTGCTTGTCTGCGTGGATGAATGTGGTCACACACACTGCTGTATAGATAGATATCTTGTCAGAGCAGTTGTTTTTACAAAGGGCAATTTCCCATGGAGAGTTTTGAATGATCCACGGTCAATTTCGCTTGGTTTGATTTTGAGTTAAACTTGGAATTCTTATTTTTTTATTCACTTTGGTACTAATTTCACAAATAAGGTGTACATTTTCATAACTCTTAGCACAATAATTCACAATAATACAGTACAGTAATTAAAGTAGCATAAACTGCAGATGATACATCAGAAAATAGAACTATTTAACTAAATTTTTTTTGTATGTTATTATTGCAATGCACAGTGAGAGAATTATTTATCTAAATAATTGCAAAAGCATTTTGATATAAAAATTCTAATATTAATAAGAGGATTTGCAAGCGTGCAGAAAAAGGCGTGTGAGCTTTGACTAAATTCCAACTATCTTGAAGACAATAACCAATCAGAAGTTTTCAAGAAATCAACAAATGTGTCTGTGATTGGCTACTTTGCTCAACGCTGTATACAAAAACATGTTGTAAATAGACACTTTGATGCTCTCCAGAGTGCAAACACTTCTACACACTGGAGAGGTTGGCAAAATATCAGATTAAACTGTGGGTGCTCTGGCTGTCGCTCAAAGGTACTTTCCAATGTATGAGAAAATGGACATGTGGTGTTAGAATGGTGTCAGTTGAGTGTCTCAAGCTGAATGCTTGCAGCTGGCAGCCCTGCAACATATATTGTGCACGCTTACCGAATTATGGTATCACCACATCACAGCACTCTATCTTAAATCATGTGCACTATTCCCCTCTAGCAACTGTACAGCACAGGCCTTCTACAGAGGATATGTTACATTATTAAGGCCGTGATATCAAAGGACACCTGGATCAGGGAGCAATCTGAAATCAGGCACATGCAGAATCAGACAGTACGTAAGTCTGTCTGCAGACTTGCTAATCTTATTTACAGTCCTGATCAAGCTGCTTCTGTACCTGGCCTCATTGTGCTCTACTTCACAGCTGTGGGATGATAAATGGGTCATGAACAGCTATATTGGTTCTTTCCCCTTTTAATCTGAAGATAATCTGACAGTTTATTTACTGTATAGGGTCTCCAACCCTAGATATACTTCGCTGCCTTTGATATCCCACAATCCTGTGCGTTCCATTCCGTGATTGTTGAGCTAAACAATAAAGATGGCCTCTGAAATGTATATTTCTGACAGCTTTTGCACTTATTTCTAGCGAGAAATCAATATTATAGTAATTAAATATTTGTTTAGTTATCACCAAAACTCGTTCTATTTTGTTGTAGATATAATTAAACCATTACGCTGCCTCAGAAGCCTGTCCGAAATCACTTTCATGAGGTGCCTTAGTACAAAAAAAGCTGCCTACAAAGCGAGGCAGCTGACTAGGCTTTTGGACGCAGCTTATGTTTATACATTTGTAGACTACAGTGTTCCTTTACATAGTGACATCGCCAACTAGTGCCTGGCATGCATAGGACAATGTTTTATTTACAAGAAAATACGGTTTCAGTTTTTCTAATTCAAAATTTCATGTTTAATTCAAAGTTATTTTGCTGTTTAATTTTAATTAGCTTATTTGTGAAAATTATTCCTAAACAAAAAATTTCAGTGCATAAATAATAACTTTTAGCATCAACATTCTGTTTATTGTTTATTGTATATGCATTTTGCATGTCTGCATGTATATGCGTCTGTTGTTCTTAGTCTTAAGAGTCAATTGGACTTAACTATTTTATATAGTTATATAGTAAATACGTATAATTATATAGGCTATAAAATATATAGGCCAATTAAAAAAAAAATATATAATTTCATTGTATTTTACAAATTTGCAACTAAACACAGTGCATACATTCAAATTAGGACGCTGCTGGTCTAAAATATATACATGAAGTAAAATATTTGTACATAATGTTTTAAATGTTTCTTTTTGTTTAAGAAATTTTATATTTTTTGTCATGAAGCCACAATGAAGCTCAAATCCTCCAAAGGGTTAACTAAGTAAATTACCCATTGGCAGCCAGGATTCTGTCTCTCCACCAACCCTGTCTCTCCTCCCAACTCTTCCCGCCTCAGTCAGGTGACCTGAGCAGGAACAGGGTTGATGGGATCCCAGCCATGTGTTCTCAGTTCCTAAACACACAATCAGCTGTGCAGGTCCTAAAGACATGTCCACGGAGCAGAAGGAGCTCACACAGACACCACTGCTCAAGATATGGGTGCCAGGGATGGGCAGTTCTCTAGGCCAGAGGAGAGGCTGTAAGTGAGGGTCTAACTTAATTCACCTGCATTTCCTATCTATATTTGCTTATTCCCTCTCCTCTAAAATTCTTGGGCACTATGAGGGTTAATCTCTTGTAGACGATCAACATGGGTGTTGTGAACTTCAGACCTGCCTGCTTCTTTTGTCTACATTTCATTGCCTCTTGAAGTTGCACCAATTTGTGTTTTTGAGAGTATTGTTTCTTCTGTTGTGGCAACGGGATGATCAAGAATATTAAGTACTTGAGCTGGCTTCAAGACTCATGTGATTCCTTGGTTACTGTGGGATGGTCTTTCAGTAGTTTTCATACTCTGTGGAATCCAAGCCATTTGAGTAACCCTGCTGTCTCATTACAAATCAGTATAGAATTTATAAACTGATGATGAAGATGTGCTGTTTTCAGTGAAGAAGTCCTGTATGTTCTTAGAAGTTAATCCGGCAGCCACCGCCTTGTACCGCTTAGTTTTTCCTCAATTCTCTCAAATGTAACAGACTATCAGATTAATTTTGCATAGGCATTATTTTGTGAATGAATATATAATCTCCTACTCCAACATCTTCAAGTGATTAAACATTGTTCAAACTTTAATGTCAATGTTTTCTACTGGTCCACAGCCTCACGACCCCAGTTTACAAACTGTCCCACAATGATTGTGATGGTTGGTCTGCCAGCCAGGGGAAAAACCTACATCTCCAAAAAGTTAACCCGATATCTAAATTGGATTGGAGTCCCAACTCAAGGTGAGTGTATGTGAAATTAATGATCAGCAAGTATTTGGATTTGTTTATGTTTGTGGTATATATGCATAAATACTGTATGTGCATGTGTGTATGTATAAAACAAACCTATACATTTTTTCAGCATTATTTAATTTTAAATAAAACTCTATACATTTAGTGTGGAAATATATGTAGAAATATCTGCTAACAAATTTTTTGTGTGTGCGTTTTGTTTTTATTCATGTAAAGTCTTTAATTTGGGTCAGTATCGAAGGGAAGTTGTGCAGACTTATAAGAACTATGAATTTTTTCGTCCTGACAATGAAGAGGCCATGAAAATCCGCAGGTACAATACATTAAGAATGATTGTATATACCTTCTAAATAAACTGTTATTTGATTATGAAACCTGTCTCGTGTGCATATCTATGTATTGTGTAATTTGTTCAGTGCATATGTGTATTATGTGTTCAGAGCCTGTGCCACAAATGCTCTTAAGGACATTGCCAATTACTTCACTAAGGAGCAGGGACAAGTTGCAGTGAGTCAAGAATGTAATGAATAACAATTCTTCTTGTTTGTCCAAGCTATGAATTAAAATAGTCAAGATACTATATGAATCTGAACCTGACTTTACATCCAATACAACTGAGAATTTACCAGTTTAGTCTGGGACTCCCAGCATTCTTATTGAGGAGTCAACCAATCATTGAGGCAAATCAGTCTCTGACAAATACACTTCACAGGTATTTGATGCCACCAATACTACAAGGGAGAGAAGAGGAGTCATTATCAGTTTTGCCAAGGAGAGGGGCTATAAGGCAGGTGCAGGTTTTTGCTTATTCAACAGACTGCTTTATGTATCGATGTGATGATTGATGGGATGTTTTTTTTTAAGACTATAACTTTCCAAGTTATTTTATCAAACATATTGTAAGTACTAGAAGAGATTGTTGTGCTCCAAGATTCAGAGTTTGATTGAGATATCGAACTGATTGTGTCAATGTGCTTGGCTACAGGGTAACAACAGCAATTTAGTATTTTGTGATGCATTGAAAAAAAAATCATTTTGAAATCACTTAAATTGCTGTCATTTAATAATTTATAAAACTATTTCCTTTCATAAAAATGTTTTATGTCCAGGTATTTTTCATTGAGTCGGTTTGTGATGACCTAGAAATCATTGAGGAAAATATAATGGTAAGATTTTATTTTATTAAACTATTTGTGATGTTAGACTATTAAAATAGTTTTGAACATACAGTACTTTAGAATGAGATGGCTTTTGTTTATTATTATTTCCGTGTTTTTTGACAGCAAGTGAAGCTGAGCAGCCCAGATTATGAAAACTACGATAAAGAAGAAGCACTGGTGGACTTTCTGAAGCGTATTGATTGTTACAAATTGTCCTATGTCCCCCTGGATGAGGAAAAGGACAGGTACCCTGCTGCTGAATTCTCAAATGTAAGATGATGCATCAATTCCAATCCTCTGTCTCTGCATCTGTTTCATAGGCACCTCTCCTTCATTAAGATCTTTAACGTGGGATCCAGGTACCTCGTGAACCATGTCCAGGATCACATTCAGAGTCGTATAGTGTACTACCTCATGAACATCCACGTCACACCACGATCCATCTATCTGAGCCGCCATGGAGAAAGTGAGCTCAACCTGCTGGGAAGAATCGGCGGAGACTCAGGCCTCTCTTCACAGGGACTAAAGGTTATTTAGATCCTAAACTAAACGTAAAATCTTTGTCAAAGTGGAATAGTTTACACTTGTTGAGGGCGAAAACTGTTTTCGAAACCTTGGTTTTCACAGTCCACATTCCAAACAAAAACAGTGTTTTTTTTGGGAGAGCATCTTCAAAAGCTCAATTTTTGCAGAATAAAAATGCTGTCTCAGTATAGACGAAAGGCCAAAACATAAAGAAATTAGACACTTTCAGATTTAACCGGATTGTGGATGTAGCCTTAATTCTAGCATACAAAGCCATGCCTTTCTGTGATTTGAATCTTCCTTGAACACACAGATATAGATTAGACTTGTGTCTGTCTTGTTGCTTAGTACGCTAAGGCCCTTGCAGAGTTTATCAGGGGTCAGTCCATCAAGGACCTGAAGGTGTGGACCAGCCACATGAAGAGGACCATACAGACAGCAGAAGCACTGGGCGTACCGTATGAACAGTGGAAGGCACTGAATGAAATCGATGCGGTAAGCTAGTCACGCTCTGTATTGATGTTATGCATGTGTAATACAAATGTCAAGAAAAACCGTTGAACTCAGTTGCACATTTTAAGGGGGTATGTGAGGAGATGATGTACGAGGAGATTCAGGCAACCCATCCAGAAGAGTTTGCCTTAAGAGACCAGGACAAGTACCGTTACCGATATCCAAAGGGTGAAGTGAGTCTTGTACACAACACAACAGTGTTAAAATGAGTTTATGTGGGAAAGTACACTGCCTGTCAAAATTTGGGGATCATTAATTTAATTTCTTCTACTTGTCAAGGCTGCATTTATTTGATCAAAAATACAGTAATATGGTGAAATATTATTACAATCTAAAATAATTGTTTGTTTTTTTAGTTTTATATACATTTAAAATGTAAATGTATTCCTTTGATGGCGAAGTTGAGTTTTCAGTTTTCAGTCTTGAGGGTCACACGATCCTATTGTTGGTCAATAAGAAGATTTTAATAAAATGAATCAAGTAATACGTTTATTCAGCAAGTATGCACTAAATGATCAAAAGTGACAGTAAAGACATTTACAATGTTGCAAAATATTTCTATTTCAAATAAATGCTTTTTTATTAAAGAATCCAAAACAAATTATTTTTAACAATGCTAATAATAAGAACCATTACTTAAAATTGAGCACCAACAGTAATTAATAGTACCGTATCAAATCAAAATATTAAGATATGAATATGAAGATTGGAGTAATAGCTGGTTAAAATTTGCTATTTTAAATTGCACGATATTACTGTTTTTACAAACTTTTGACCTTTTTGAGTTTTGCCCTGTTCTGTGTTCTGCAGTCGTATGAAGACCTGGTGCACCGTCTGGAGCCAGTCATAATGGAGCTTGAGAGACAAGAGAATGTACTGGTCATCTGCCACCAGGCAGTCATGCGTTGTCTACTGGCCTACTTTCTGGACAAGAGTGCAGGTCTAAACAAGAAACAGCCAGCAATTGCTGTCAATGACTATGGAACACACTTTGTCACTGTAATAGCATCTTTCATCTAATTTATACATCTCTGATTTCTCCACAGATGATCTACCATATCTAAAGTGTCCTCTGCATACTGTTCTCAAATTGACTCCATTAGCGTACGGTGAGTAGGCATAGTTATGGTTTTATTTCAAACATGGCTTGTTCCATGGTTAATGTGGGGTCCTGATGTCTTTTAAAAGTATGGAAATCTCTTATTGTTTTCAGTCTTAGAGAACTACTCTGTAGATATATTAGAGAAAGAATTATGATCAAATGAACCCAGCATGAAAAGTAGCTACTGTAGCAGCATTTAGGTCAGTACCACCTTCATTACTATATGAATTAAAACCACAACATAACATTATAATTCTGATTTAATCTGTTGGAGTGGTATTTAGTTGATTGGATGCAACCCTGGATACTACAGGATTGTCCCTCATTACATTATTCATGAAAAGTGCGACACATAATATGTAAGTGTGTTGTGTTCTTTTATGCTCTCCTTGCAGGATGCAAAGTGGAGTCCTTCTATTTAAACATCCAAGCAGTGAACACGCACAGGGACAGACCCCCAGTAAGTCATAAAATCCTACGGAGTGAAGAATTTTAATCGCTGATCAGTTTCTAAAAGGGATTTCTTGTTTGCATTACAGAATGTGAATATTGCAAGAAAGACAGAAGAAGCACTACAGACTGTACCTGAACATCAGTAATCACAAAAAAAATCTTAAATTCGCCATTTTTGCACAATCTACACACAGATTGTTTAAATGAATAACAAGGTGGGAGGACATAAGTATGTTTCCATTAAGATTATCAAGTCTTACAAACACACAAGTGGGATCTAAAAGTCTGATACCATAGCTGGGGGAAAAACCACATTCTAAAAAAAGACATAAGACATTCTGAAAGTATACATTTTTATACTTTATTCAAATTTTGTTGATAATATACATTTTCTTTACAAATGATATTAATTTTGTATTAAATTAGAAAATGCAAAACAATTTTGTTTTCATAATAGGACTCTCAGACTTTTGGATTCTACATTAGTTTTTAAAACTAAACAGTGAAAATCAAGAAGCCCATGTTTTTACTTTGTTGATAAGATGGTTGCATTGACAATGTTATAAGCTGAAATGATATTGCAACTAAAATGTTTAGTTAGAACAGGGAAAATCCCCATTGTTTGAAAGTGAATATCTGTTATTTGATTAATTTAATATCGTGTTAAAAGATTTGGGCAATAATTACGATTTATGCATTGATAAAGTATAGGAATCAGAAGATGATTCGGTTAACAGCACCATGGACAGCAACCAAATCAATCAATCTATATGAGTCATCACAATATCACACATGAGCATTCTCAAGCCACTTTACTCCTCACAATTTGTTAATATATTAGTATGTTCATGGGAGCCTGTCCAAAAACTTCTTCAATTTGAGATTTCTATATCCAAATAAATTTTAGACATAATTATGTAACGACTAAAATGTAACAGTCCTATATGCAGTCACGGGTTACTGGATTGCATTTTTCTGTACCCCCACAATCGTGGCGAGACTCTGCGAAATGTTCAGTATGTACACGTAAAAAGAGCTCCCTTTGAAACCCACAAACACCTGCACTTGATCTAAACTCATTTCTTATTATAAGCTATCGGAAGGTAACTTTTCCAATCTAAATGAGCATCCATCTCTCTCATGGCATTATCGTGGCATTATATTTGACTATCCGTACTGTCATTTTCATCCTGCTTACTGTTGTTCCTTTTGGATGTGCGCATTTTGACGCACACACAGTCCCTCCAGGTACCTGTACTTGTTATAGCATTAATATTCATAATTTTTCATAAATGTATCGTTCTGTGACATTTTCCTCTGATAAGTAAAATGTGAAGTTTGTCTTGAGTGACCGATGATAATTTGGGCGAAATAAACACTAAGAATTTGCCTGGTCACATTACATGCAAAAACGCACATACCTGTAGGGGCCTATACTGAAGAAGCACACAATTTCTGTACCAGTTGAATGGTATTTCATTCTTAGAATCATATGTGGTGTCTATCTACTTACAGAGCGTTTTTATATTGTATTTGGATGCATAAGTCAAATGGAAGGGTGGTATATAACATCTGTTTACAATCCTTTTAGTAATCACAAGTCTTTTTTGTGTTGTTAGTAATTTTTATTATGCGTTACCCTGGAATCTTAAAAAGTTGTAATAAAGATTCCCACAAGGTATTCTGTATGGCATTCTGTATGAATTTCTCATTGCATTCCTTCTGGATTTTTGATAAACCTATGTCACACAGCAGTTTCGTTAAAAAAAAAGTGTGCCTTAAAGTTAAAGTGGCAGAGACACATTCTTTTCCATATTAAGCTTTTTGTTTGTTTTTACAGATGTGGTAATATATTGGCACAGCAGTGAATTGTGTGTAAAAGCTAACATCTAAAATCCTCCAGTGGCCTTGTACAGTATTGACATTTAGTTCCATTTCCATTCCTTTCATGAATAACTTTGATTCTGTTTTAATGTGAGATCTAGACCAAACAACTACAACTACAAGCAACAGCACAAATAAATACAATAGAGTAAAGATACAAACAATAAACAGTGATTTTCCGATTTTTCTTTTTTTAAGCAGGTCTAGTTTTTAAGTACAGAAATTGGATAATCAAATGTAAAACAGCATTGCATATTGGTCTGTATATTCTTTATTAAAATTTATAAACGCTTTTTAATCAAGAGCAGTGAGTGATTTCTTTGTTGTTTGTTCGTTTTATATAAAGACTGTCACTTTAAGAGAACGCACTGATCCAGTGCTCCGATACAGCCGGCCTATGTTCATCTTTGTGGATGGGCATCTAATGCTGACTCCTTCAAAAGGGGGGCTGGAGAATTGTACTCGTACCTTCTTTGCCAGGAATTCCATCATTTGCTGCCAAAGGTGGTGTTATGATCACATTAACTCTGGACTCAGTACAAGTAGAAGTGGATGGGAAAGAAACTGAGATGCTGTCCACCAATCAGAGAGTATCTGTGGAGCTACACGGTTAAAGAGCACCACAGCTGTTGGATTGAGCTCGGGGTTGGTGTGCAGTTCCTCATTCTCTTCCATCACTACAACCATCCCAAATAATTTCAAATGGAGGATTTGTATGGGTATTTCTTTCCAGGCCAGTTTCAACATAGTCATATGGAGGTCATAAGGGTTTCAAGGGATCAAGATGGTTTCCATCATGCACAAACAAATAAGAATGCTTCACTGGCTGTGGGCTTTGCTAAAGAAAGAAGATGAGCATTTTCCTGTCACTCTACAAGACAAGAATTAAAGACTCACCCAGGAAGCGTAACTCAGCTCAGGGTAGTGCCAAAGATGGATGTACATAGAGAGACTTCTGGGCCAGTCCTATGAGAGCTATGTTGTGGATCGCCAGTAGAAAACCTTCACATCACGTCTCCACTTCTACAGTTACAAAAGGTACAGAAAAGACACTGGAACTTGAATCTTTTGCTATTTGACAGTGCAAAAACATTTGATGGGGGAGAGCCTAAGAATAAACATGAGCTGTGATGAACTGAAGGATGTTTCAGAAGCATTGACTGATCCAAATATTTGCATTTTAATATAATCGTACAATATAATTCAAGGGTTTGTGGTCAGTAAGATTTGTTTACTGAAGAAATCAACACTTATATTCTGCAAGTATGCATTCAACTGATGAAAAGTAATAGTCAAAATATTTACAATGTCACAAAATATTTATATTTCAAATAAATGAAATTGAACTACTTATTCATCCAAGAATCCTGTAAAAAAACAAACAAACAAACAAAAAAATTCCCTGAAGACTAATAGGAGTAATGGCCTTGCATTTTTAAAATGTATTAAAATAGAAAACGGTTATTTTAAATTCTAACTTTATTAAAACAAATTACTGTATTTATTGTAGTTTTGAATAAAGAGCTTTCTTTCAAAAACATAAAATCTCGCTGAACTTCTGAATGGTAGTAATCAGTGCATTTTTTTATCAGTAAATTGACTATTTAATACAATTAATGTTTAATATTCTTTTTGGGATAAGATGATAAAAAAATCACAGTAATCAAAAAATCTTTTCTTTCTGCCAGTTAGTTTGCATAAATATGTGTGTGTGTGTGTGTGTATGTGTGTGTATATATATATATATATATATATATATATATATATATATATATATGTATATACAGTACAGACCAGACCAAAAGTTTGTAAACATTACTATTTTTAATGTTCTTCTGCTCATCAAGCCTGCATTTATTTGATCAAAAATACAGAAAAAACAGTAATATTGTGAAATATCATTACAACTTAAAATAATAGTTTTCTATTTGAATATACTTAAATATATATATATATACAGTATATTCTTCGCTTTAAAATAATATATTTATGAGAATTGAGTGAAAAGTGATTATATAATATTGTATATTAGTAGAGTATTGAATACTTTGTCCTGTTAAGAGAGGAAATCCTTTATCATGTACCAATAATCAAGCGTAACCCAAGAAAGACTGAGTTTCATTTTATCCATTTTTATTTTTGTTGCACAAGACTGCTCAAACACGAGATGAAATTCACAACTTAAAATTGTCGGGTTTGTGTGTCAGTTTTTTAAAGATGTTTAGTTGTTTCAACATTGAAAATGAAAGACAAAATGAAAATAAATACAGTACAAAACAGTTAATCCAAACATATGCAACAATATGCTGGAGAGGTGCAAAAGATAACAAATAGAGCAATGCAGCGTTATTCTACTTGATTCCAGTTATCATTAATCCATCTAATTTGTGCACTAAGGAAAGAGTTCAAGACCTGTATGCTTCTACATGAATCAATAAGGCCATAAGTGAATTTGGCCCAATAAAATTCAAGAATGTAATGAAACTGTCACACTCCTTGTTTTCCATTTAAAATAAAGAGGAAAGGAGGGAGGGAGGGAACTCGAGTCAAAGGCTTTTTCTCAGCAAAGGCGAGTATGGAAAACATGACAATGCTTGTATATTCTACACTGAAAGCTGTACAGTAAGAGTTCAGACAGCACACCATTATCATCTGGTCCAGACTAGAGTCCACTATAACTATTGATGGCAGATCAATTCATTTGAAAACAAAAACAAGCATGAATAGGGATATAAGTAATGGTGAAAATGACCAGTCATAGTTCAATACTAAGTTTGTCTTGTGGTTTCTAACAGCCAAGTGTAAATGCAGAGACTGCATGTGTCAATCACTGATAAAATAGAAATCGAAGATGTGGTTTAGTTGCATGAAGAGTGAGAATCTTTACAGTACACAGGGAGAGGCATAGTGTTCATCACAATTCAAAGTTAAGAGCATGAATATATTTAGTCAGCCTGGTTTACAAAAGCCAGATTACCAACAGATATGGCTACTATTGAATACCAAAGGATCTGATACTCATTAAATTCACATTATCATTTACTTCTGCAGCTGTGGGAGTGAAAATTGCTTCCACGTTCTTATTAAGACTCATTTCCCGTAAGCGATCGACTCATTATGCATTTTTGCTCACATCTGCATTCAATACCAGCTGTCTGTATTGTTTTTTTTTTTTTTTTTTTACTACAAACAAGAATGATAGCAGGAGGATGAGGAATGTAGAATAAGGTCGACAGATCATTGTGAGGCCATACAATGTTTTTAAGTTAGCACAAAGACTGTAATGTTAGCTACAAGTTAATGGCTTACAATTCACTTCTATACTGCATATTATACATCTCATTCAATTTAGTTGTCTCCAATAATAATCATAAAAAAGAACTAAATACCTTTAAAGTGATAGAGCAGAAGGATCATGATTAGAAAATGCAATGATATGAGACTTATAAGACCGTCAGTTCAGGTTTTGATTGCTGGATCTAGCAAAGTCCGATTTATTTTTGTACGACTTCTGTGTTTTAAATATTGTCGATATCATATTACATCCTTTTCCAGGTGTCAAACACTAGTTTTTAATTGAGAGCGTTTCATAATCGTACTATTTTGCTCAGTGACACTTTCCCAAAGTACAGGAAAGCTGCTGTAGTGTTCACATGAAAAAGTGACGGCAGTATGCTAAACTAACATTCTGAGGACAGTTCACCAAAGTTGATGAGAAATTGTTTTAAATCACCTTCAGTATTCGAGGAATCGTTCACATCTGTGGGCTTCAGTCAAAGATGATTTTCAGAGAACAGAAAGAGACGTGTTTCACTTCAGCAGGATATTTTGCGCAAACGATGCATACTGCTTGTGTATGAATCTAAAATAGCATGTTGGTGTGAGCCCACTTTGTAGTGCAGAGTTGTGGAATGTGAGCAATAGAGCATTTGTGTGTCTGTGTGCTGAACTGTAAGTATCCGAACAGAGACACCGGAGGAGTGTTGAGGGAATGAGCAGATAAGGATAAAGATAAGGCTGGTTGAAAGAGATTTAAAGCGTTGTCAATCCTTTGAACGCAGCCTCATCTCTCCCTCCACCTGATCATTGCCTCTCCACTCCTCCGTCACTTCTCCACCCCTCACTGCTCGTCCTCGCCGAAGACGTCGTTCTGTTTACGCTTCATGTTCTCAAAGTCGAAGTCGCTGCCTGTCATGCGCTTGTAGATGTCCTTGATGTCGTTACATGTCGTTTCGAAATGAGTGGTGGCATCGTAGGACCGTGATGCAAAAATCTGGAAACATGGAAACAAGGATAGCGGTTATGTTTTGTGATTGATGCCCGGCAGTGCCTTGTTGAAAGAAAGAACTGTGAAGCCAGTGTTGTTATTGTTAACTAAAACTATTCAAATAGTTTGTGTTAACTGAAATAAATTAAATAAATATTCGCTTAAAAACAGAAACTAAAAAACTATGATGAAACCAAAGCAAAATGAAACTTTAAGTACTAAACTTACTAAATCAAAATTACTAAGTTAAATAGAAATATTTAAAATTCTAATAAAAATGACAAAAGCACATAGTCAAATTACAACTAAAATAAAACTGAATGAAAGCTAAAAGTATAGAAGCTAATTCAAGATGTTAGTAAATACTACAGTAATATAGAAATAATATTAAAATAACTGAGGGAAGCTGACCTGGCTCTCTGTACCATCATCTCTGGGTTCATACATATCACTGATGGCCACAAACCTGTAGAAATGGCAAAATAATAATAAAAAAATTGCATTCCATTTATGATTGATGTTTTAATATAAATATTATCTGTAGTCCAAGAATTTAGCTGGCAAAGCAGTGTTCCAGACCAAAGTATAAAGAGTTATGGGGTTTGTCTATAGTAAAGAGTGAATGTTTTATTTTATACCTAATACTAAATGGTCATTTTTCTTATCTTTTTGATATTGACAATTATTAACAGATATGAACTATTATTTCCAAAACTATTGCATAAAAGCAGTATTACACTCGCAGTTGTGCAGTCGAACGGAATATTACTGCTTCTATTTAAGTCACTAACATTCTTCACAAAAAAAAAAAAAAAAAAAGACCCAAAAAACAAAAGGCATACAAAAAGAGCGTAAACTGACTTTTGGTCAATGGGCTCAAGGAGTTCCAGAGCAGGTTCAATTTCAGCTTCAGGATCAGAGGTCTCCACAGTGGTGCTTGCAATGGCAATGTATTTCCCTTGAGCTGCCACATTATGGGCGTAGGAGATCATGCAAACATAGATATCTACAGGCAAAAACAAAACAAAATGTGCATGAACTTTTCATTATTTCAGCTCAGCTCATTTCTGAAATGCAAGCAAGCAGCGCCCTCTAGTGGTGACTGCACACAAGTACAGACGCACACATGCTAACGTTTACTTACATATACACACTGTTATAGTGTAGGTTTATCCTGCAAATATTCTGAAGTTGATATATTGTCACTAACCTGATTTGCGGTTAACCTGGTTCTGAGGGATGATGATCTGGCAGGAATTGGCATCATTAGTGTTTTTAATGGGATGGCTGAGGACGCAGATGACCCGGATCACCTGGCCGGCTTTGTGCACACGGTCCGGGATGTAGCTAGGATCACAGATGAGCTGCTTGCAGCGGGCAACCTGGATGATTGCACCAAATCAGAAGACAACACCAGGTCTTATGCATAAACCTATGCATGAAAGCCACCTATTTAATCTTATTTAATGCATGGTTGATTAAATAAACCAAATATAAAGTCCATGCATTGTCACTTTGAAATAAATCAGTTTAATTTATTATTATTATTATTATAAATTATGAATATTTAATTATTAATTTGAAGGTATATCACACTGCAAACAGCACTTGTGTGAAAAGTTCACCTCTCCCTCTGATTTCACGCCCACCACGTGTCCTCCCTCCATCACTATCTCATCCACTGGTTTGTTCAGCATGTAGGTTCCTCCATAAATTGCACTTAACCTGTAAATTCCCCAAGAAAAAATACCATATTTCTGACACAACGACTTTACAATGACACTAAACACATGTGTGGGAGGAGACGCTGACCTAGCAAACCCTTGAGGGAGCTCCCCCAGTCCGTACAGAGGGTAAAGGTATGGGCTCTTCCCGTAGCGTGCCAGAGACTCACTGTAGAGTTTGATCCTATTGATGGTCTCCAGACACGGCTGCTCTAGGTAACTAGGAGGAATTCAATTCAATTAATAACATTTATTACCAATCCAAAATAATTTGTTGCCATTTATTGACATTAAGGCAAGCAAGCGTACTTTCCCAAGCTGATTAATCACGGTACATTAATATGATTGTTTTGTATTACAAGGTTTCTGAAATAAAATTAAATATTCAAATGAGGCATTATCTAACTAAAATATGCATCAATTTGCATACATTTCCACAACAAATATCTGAACATTGGATAAAGCCAGTTTCAAAATTATTGTTTCATTTTGTTTACATATTAGAGTTAAGAAGAGATATATATTTTCATCACTCTATAAATCAGGGAAAAAGAAGTACATAAAATTTTTTAATTCAATATGCTTGTACATGTAGGAATACAATGTTATATAAATCAGGCAAATGATAAATGAATGAACCCTTCTGTAAAAAATTCAGAATATGGATAGGAACAAAATCAGATATTTTGATGTAAGTGCCACTGAAGTGGAGATTTCAGGCTTGATCCATAAGAAAAAACTCATTTTGACAAAACCTTTAAAGAGACATGTTGTAATTGATATGATATCCATATATACTTAAATAAACACTTAAATATATAAAACAAAGATTTTTCCTGTACTGTATTGCCTTACATTCCATTAATTCGTTTTAAGATGAGAGCAATATAGATTCTTTAGGACTTTATAGGGTTTTGTAACACTAGCGACACTTACTCGTCTGTCCTGTAGAGGGCCAGGGCATGTCCCGTGAAGTCGATGACATCCTGTCCCAAGTCAAACTTCTTGTACACTTCTCCCATTGTTGTGAGTTTGGGATCGACGCCCTCAAAAGTCTTGGGATCATTCTCATCAAAGTTGGCCACAAAAACTAGGAACTTGCGGAAGCGTCTCTTCTCAAACATTCCCATTAGGTCTAAGCAACACATGTTACGTGTCAACTAAATCAATCTGCATGTTCATCAAAAACAGTCATTCTTGATTTAATTCTAGAGACAATTAAATCGCTAGCTGGACTTACTTGAAGCCAGTGCCTCTGTCTCAGTAGAGGGCACTTTGTAGATTTTTCCTCCTTTATACACAAAGCTTCCCTCGACCACTTTGAAGTCAAGGTATCTGGTCACTTCAGTGTATAGAAGCATCTTAACTAACTGACCTTAAAGAAGATAGTGACAAAATCATGTGGTATATCATTATTTGCAATTTTATGAAATTACATAATTGTATGACTTAATTGACAACAGTCTAATCCAAAAACATGTTTTGAGCAATATTATCACACCAACAATCATGTTTTTGATTGACCAGCAAACAGTATTTTTACCATTAGCCATTAAGAATTTAGGAATAAGGTCCACATTCCAGTCTCTTCCCCGGCCCATTGACTCTGGTGGGCTGTCCGAAATCCCAAATCTCTTATAGAGCTGAAAGAAAAGCATTTAAAATGTACTTGCATGCATTAAAAACAAGGATAAATAAAATATATGTACATTAAAAACAGATTTTATATTAATATAAACATTGATATTAAAATAAAGTATTAATTTGTTAAATACAAATTGTTAAATACAAATGGCAACATTTTTTATTAATATTTTATTATTCATTGCAATGATATAATTACAGTAAACGTGTGGAATACCAAGCAGACATGAGATTGGAGTAGTGACAGTGGGAAATGTGAATTATCCTCACCTCCTCCAGGGGTGTGATGGAGGAACTTTCACCACCATAATATGGATTTCTGTCCATATGCAAAACTTTCTTCCCATTAACAGACATGATCCCAGAGAGAATACATTCCTATACATACAAAAATCATTTAGTTGAAATAATCCGTCATAGACATACATTTCAATTTTTTAATATATTTCAATATCTGTTGACATGGCAGCGGGTATCTATCCATTGCCTTGACTTCCGTGTTAAACACTGGGATGGATGCGAGTCACCCCACCCAACTAGTGATGGAAAGTCCGAATCATTCCTGCGAATCGGTTCTTTTGAACAGTTCTAATTGTAATGAAGCGCTTCGAAAACGAATTATTCTGATTCGTCTACGTCATTCAGACATCCTGGCGTGGCCGATTTAGTGTTTTGAAGTTTGATTAACAATTGCGTTTATTGTAATTGTTGTGTTCAAATTCCGTTTGTTACATCCATGACGTTTAAAAAAAATTAGAACCAAAATATAATTTACATTTAGACGAAACAATACTATAATACTAATTTCTAAAATGTCTACTATTTGATTTATTCACTGAAAAGATCCGACTCACAAGAACAATTCTTCACGATTCGGATATCGCTACACCCAGCCCACATCATGAGCCGCAGCCCAGATCATCCACTATCCTCCATGAGGAAAACAGAGGAAACGTTTCATAAAAGCACTTCGGCTTTTTACGTTATTATTATTATTTACAATACATGTTTTGCATGTATTTACGCAATGTCAAGCTCCCACGTCTGTTAAATAATAAATGAATAACAATAACAAAAATGAATACAGGCAAACAATGAACTAAACATCACTTAAGTACAATAAAGCGTGTACGTTAGCAAACCATAAAAGGCAAAATATCCGCAATAAATACACATTTGCGCCTATTTCGACGCACGGGATACCTGATGCCACTCCTTAGAACCAGACACTGAGGGAAGCATCTCTCATTACTTTTTAATAACCACTTTCATGTCAATATAATGATGCAGCCTCGGCGACTTTGAACATTCGGGGGAAGGTAGATTTAGGATGAACTGTGCTCGTATTCAAGCAGAAATTGCGAGAAATGCTGGCTCACTCCACACACATACAGAACTGGTCCAAAGGATGCGTCAGCAATAGGCCTTCGGGTTCAGTCTAACGCAAAGCATCTATTCGTACAGCCATATCTATAAGCACCCGAGCCTCCCTCGGCAACATCTAAATCTGTTTCTGAAGCGAACGAGTCCTCAGTGACCCGAATGCGCTACTCACTGTGAGTCCGGTGCCCAATACGATAACATCATATTCCTCATCCATGATGTATTACAGTGGATCTCCCGTCTTTAGCCAAATTTCCGTTGCAAAAAAATCTGCAAAACGGTGTTGATGAAACAAAATATTTATGCAGGACCAGTCTATTGTTCTATGAGTGGCAAAAAACACCTCTTTGCGAACAATTATCGCTCTAATAATTTTTTACGTATCACAATTGCAAACTGACTGTGGTGAGACCGGCGAGAACAACCAAAGATGGCCCTGACCGCAGCACAAGCTCCAGCGGTGCGGAGACATTCGCGAA
The DNA here is from genome assembly GCF_023724105.1 of Carassius gibelio. Lineage (NCBI taxonomy): Eukaryota > Metazoa > Chordata > Actinopteri > Cypriniformes > Cyprinidae > Carassius > Carassius gibelio. Next base: position 15,650,957 of record NC_068393.1, read on the forward strand.
ATAATATAGTGCACCTCCCTAATCGGAGATGATCGATATTGCTATGAATGTCATCAATCCAGAGTTACAATTCAGCCGTAAATATAGACGCTTTTAAAATATCAATGGTAATCCACGTCCTGGGGAATCTGATTAAATACATTTGAATACGCTCGGTGGCACTTTCATTTCCCAATCTCCCAGCTGAATGGCACAGGGCGCAGTCACAGTACCATATATCCCTCCGCCAACAACACTGTGGGTGAAGCCTCTGTCAATAATGCGTGAATCAACGCGGTGATGATTAAGATAAGAGCTGTTTTAGTGTTCTGCAAACGCAAATGATTTTTTTACTTATATATCAACATGCTCATAATAATATATGATCTGTTAATAATTAAAATAAGCTTGATTAAAATGCGATATGACAGAGACTGTCTGTCAATATTTAAGCCCAATAAAGTGGTCCTGAAATGACAGCGTCATCCAAATGTGTTTAGAGATAAATGCAACTTTACTTTGAGTATTAAAAAGCTTTATTTTTTTTAATGTTGTCTTACAAAGATAGTATTAAACTTTGGTAAAAAATGTGTTTTACAATGAAAAATGGATCATTGCAGCATTTCTCTCTTAAGAAATGTCAGACAGACAGACGTCAGACAGACAGACAGACAGACAGACAGATAGACAGATAGACGGATAGATAGATAGAGTTCCAAATTGAACTTAAATCTAAAGGTTAATTTTTTTCATATTTGTAATCAATGTGGCTAAGTTCTAAATAGAGGATGTTTTACAGCGACTATGTTCTTTTTCTTGCTGGCCTACCGAATAATGCAAATGTAGTTTATATGATGTTCAGGCCATAGACAGACGCTGCATCTCGCGCCTGCGCACTGCTCAGGAGACGTGAATGATTAGAGAAGGGTCTACGGACGAATCGAGTTAGAAGAGAATCACATGATTGAAGAAAAATCAGTCATATGATCATCTATCAATCACGTGACTCTCCCGAGGATGACGGAAGTGGTAATGCGGTGTAGGAGCGTTTCAACAATGGCCTTCACCTCGGTTTTATTATTCATCTGCTCGATTTATAGCTGTTATGGTCAAGTGCCTCTGCTCATGTGGACCAGTGATGGGTACGTTACATGTTTGTCTCTTAAATATGGTTTTATGATTGATTTCTATTAGCTCCAGAACACTGCTATGCTCTTCTATTATAAGTTCAGGCAGACAGTGACATTGGGAAGTGTTTGGTAGAGGTTCATTACAGTGGACAAGGTTTCAGTCAGCCTGATTCTGTTGAGGGGGTTGCAAACTGAATGATATCTTTGTCAACACAGGTCCAACCTACACCTGGCCCAACCTGCAGCTGGTCAGACAGTGTCTGGAGGGCAGCTGGGGTCTTATCTGAAATCTGCATTGTCCGTTGCTCCACACAATGTGCTGCTCTTCCTGCAGGATAAGGTAAAATGCCCCATATCTTTAAAATGTTGGGTGAAATAATGCCTCCCACACAGGGCTCCATTTGAGAGCAGTGGTACCAGCGACACCAAGATCTACAGATGATGGACCCAGGAGCAGATTTGGTAGTGCTGGGGGTGTTCAAAATAAAGATCATTTAATCCTAAAATTACTATTTTATTTTTGCTTTAATAAGTGTAGTTACTAAAAACATTTCATGTTCTTTTATGGTTTATTGTTTATACAGATTTGACCGTAAAGCACTAATGACTTAAGATGCATACAAAATTTACTTTTATTAACAACAGTAACAGGTGCAAAATCTACTTTTTCTATACAGAAAATGTATATATTCCACTCTTATTAAATGTACCATTATTCTTTTAGCATATGGAACTGGCCGAGTTCAGTGATTGTTCGATTTAGTAGCAAATTGATGAAAAGTTTGTGACTTTTCTTACTTCATTCACAAAAAAAGTGTACAATTCTGACAAAATCTGATTTCTTGATGATTTTATATTTTATAATAGTAGTTTTATAATTTCAAAATGTAGAGAAAAAGCATAAATTAATGACTAGTAAGCCAATAAGTGCTCCTCTGCTGCTGTCTACTGGTTATAATTGTGATATGATGTATTTGTTTAATTTTACATAAGTGTTTGTTTACCACAAAGTATATTTTGTTCATCCCATCAAAAATAACATTCAAACTGGATCATTTTAGAGCTTTAAAGTGCTGGAAACAGTTGTGTGAAATGCTTGAAAGTCACTGTAAAGTGCTTGAATTTCTCTTTTAAAAGGTTGTTTCAAACGCAATGTGGTGGCCGAGATCCAGTGAGCACCGGTGCAACCGCTCACAAAAATTTGTTGCACCAGCCGAAAAAATTGTCTTTTGATTAGTCTCATAATACAATATTATTTAGTTATATGACCACTTATATTGTTTGAAATGTATGAAACAATGAATGATGTGCTGTTTCTTAGAAAAATGTCCTCATAAAGGTAACAATGCCCTTTGAAATCAATTCCACATATTATCCTTTAATGGAAAAGTTCATTTCAGACCTTGGTGAAAAGCTTTACAATGTGATCAGTGTAGTAGGAATGTATTTTACAATGTGGAACTATTAGTGAAGTAGTTTCCTCCTCTCACAGATATTTTTACTCTCCCATTTACTGGACTTGTCAGTATAGTGTGACTCTGAGCCACATTCTTAGTTCCCCATCCATCTTCCCTTGGACATACCAGTGTTACATTACCCTTGTATAATTTTGATGGTTGGCAAGATTTCTTTTTCTTTATTGCAATATTAAACAGTTTTGAAACATTGACTAACAAGTGTGATTGGTAGATATTAACAATGTATATGTGATCTGAATCAGTGTTTTTTTTTCCAACTAAAACCTTATAAACCATTTTCAACAACTATAATACAACTACACTTCTTTTAGTTTGTTGCTACACCAGCATTTCTTATTTTTCAGTATTGAGAAAATCAAAATAAAACCTATCGTATTTTCCGGACTATAAGTTGCACTTTTTTTCATAGTTTGGCTGGTCCTGCGACTTGTAGTCAGGTGCGACTTATTTTTCAAAATGAATTTGACTTGAACCAAGAGAAATGAACCAAGAGAAAACATTACCGTCTACAGCCACGAGAGGGCGCTCTATGCTGCTCATTGCTCCTGTAGTTTACCACTGAAAACATAGAGCGCCCTCTCGTGGCTGTAGATGGTAATGTTTTCTCTTGGTTCTTGGTTCTATATAAATTCGACTTATGTTTTTTTCCTCATCATGACGTGTTTTTGGACTGATGCGACTTATACTCAGGTGCAACTTATAGTCCGAAAAATACGGTAATTCATAATATTAATAAATAGTGTAATAATATGAAATAATACTATTAATACAACAAAAATAAATTGTAGTAAAATAAAAATGTTTAAATATTACAAGTTTAAAGTTAAAATGAAAAAATAAAATGTAAAAATAAAAACTAAGTCATAATATGAAAACAAAGCTGAAAAGTATCAAGGATACTAAAATAACAGAATTTTTGCCTGCTCTCCCCACTTTATAGCTCAGTATGGAGGACTTCACTATGTACGGTGGAGTTTTTGGCAACAAGCAAGACAGTGCATTTTTGAATGTAGAGGTGGGTATGTGCTTTCAGATTTTTTTTCTTCTTTTTTTCTCTGAAGGTATAGCACAACTAGATTTCTCTCAACATTCTCTCACTGTATTCAAGTCAGCCCTTCAGACGTCCTCCAGTCCTCTGGTGTTGCCAGCCCTGGACTGGTCTGCATCACATTCCACCCTGGAGATTTTCCAGGGAGAGCTGGGTATCCCAGCAGTTCACATCAACCCCAGCACCCTGAGAGAAATCAAGC